>NC_053035.3:108519321-109769321 GCF_002575655.3 Aegilops tauschii subsp. strangulata
TCAAGAGAACACCAAATTATGTGATTTCTCAAATACCAACAACAATGATTTTATTGGCACTCCGCTTGCTCCTCCCGCCACTAGTGCGGAGACTTGTGATATTAATACTGCTTTGTTGAATCTTGTTATGAAAGACCAATTTTCCGGTACTCCTAATGAGGATACCGCGTCCCATCTTAATACCTTCGTGGAATTATGCGATATGCAAAAGAAAAAATATGTGGACAATGATGTGGTCAAGATGAAATTATTTCCGTTCTCTTTGCGTGATTCTGCAAAAATTTGGTTCTCTTATTTTCTTTGCCTCGCAATAGTATCGATTCTTGGAACAAGTGCAAAGATGCTTTTATCACTAAATATTTTCCGCCCACAAATATTATTTCCCCTAGAAACCAGATCATGAATTTCAAGCAACTTGAACATGAGCATGTTGCACAATCTTGGGAAAATGATGCTAAGGAATTGCCGAACTCATGGGTTAAATCTTTGGATGATCATACAAAATTTTTATGCGAGGTTGAATTTTGTTTCTCGTAATCTTTTAGATTCTGCCGCGGGTGGTACTTTTATGGAAATTACTTTGGGTGAAGCCACCAAATTGCTTGATAATATCATGGCAAATTATTCACAATGGCATACCGAAAGAGCTCCTACTAGTAAAAAAGTTAATTCGGTTGAAGAAATTTCTTCTTTGAGTGATAAAGTTGATGCTCTTATGAAATTGGTTGCTCGAAAAAGTGCTCCTTATTTTAATGATATGCCTTTGTCTACTTTCATTGAGCAAAATAATGATGCCATTGATGTGAATTTTATCTCTAGAAATAATTTCAACAACAATGCTTATAGAGGAAATTTGAATCCTAAGCCTTTTCCTAGTAATTCCTCTAATAATTATAGTAATTCCTATGGAAATCAATCTTACAATAATAATAGGAACACCTCTGATCTTGAGAATAATATTAAATAATTTATCAACACACAAAAAGTTTTCAACACTTCCATAGAAGAAAAGTTGAATAAGATTGATGATTTCTCTAGAAGTGTTGATAGAATTGCTCATGATGTGGAAAATCTCAAGATGAAAATTTTTGTGCCTAAAGTAGATGAATCAATTAAATCTCTTTATGTTTCTACAGATGAAAGTAATAAAATAACTGCTATGCTTAGAGCTAAAAGAGAATTTTTAGAAAAAGCTTTTTCTAGTGATTATTCTTGCAAAAGTGATGAAGATCTTAAAATGGTTGGTGTTTCTTCTATTGGTTCCTTGTTTAGTAAAGTTAAGAATGATGAAAAAGGTAATGGAGAAGAGTCAACTTTAGGTATAAGGCGTCCCAATATTTCGGAGGGTGAAATCTTGTTGAGAAAATTGATGAAAGTGGGTTTGGAGAGGTCAAAACTTTAACTAGTGATGTGCCCGCTCTTTTGGATTACAAAGACTTTAATTATGATAGTTGCTCGTTGATTGATTGTATTTCTTTGTTGCAATCTATGATAAATTCACCCCATGCTTATGAGCAAAATAATGCTTATACTAAACATATTGTTGATGCTATCATGAAAGCTCTTGAAGAAAAAATGGAATTGGAAATTTCCATTCCTAGAAAATTGCATGATGAGTGGGAACCTACTATCAAAGTCAAGATTAAAAATTATGAGTGTTTTTCTTTGTGTGACTTGGGTGCTAGTGTTTCTACAATTCTGAAATCTTTATGTGACGTGTTTGGTCTTACTAATCTTGAAGAATGTTCTTTGAATTTGCACTTGGCTGATTCTACTATTAAAAAGCCTATGGGAAGAATTAATGATGTTCTTATTCTTGCAAATAGGAATTATGTGCCCATAGATTTTATTGTTCTTGATATTGTTTGCAATCCGTCTTGTCTTATTATTCTTGGTAGTCCATTTTTACGCACTATCGTGCCGTGATTGATATGAAAGAAGGCAATATTAAGTTCCAATTTCCTTTGAGGAAAGGTATGTAACACTTTCCTAGAACTATAATTAAGCCACCATATGAATCAATCATAAGGGCATCTTATGGATCTCGAACACAAGATGAAAAAACTTAGATCCTTGCTTTATGCCTAGCTAAGGGCGTAAAACTATAGCGCTTGTTGGCAGGCAACCCAATGAATAAAATTTATTTTTGCTTTCTGTTCTTGAGTGTTAGCACAATTATGCTACTGTTATTATTGTGTTTTTTATGTTTTAATTAGTGTTTGTACCAAGTAGAACCAATAGGATCTTCTTGGGTGATAGTTGTTTGATCTTGCTGAGAAAGACAGAAACTTCGTGCTCACCAAAATAATTGTTAAAATTCACTAGAACGTGATAAAGTGCTAATTCTTTTTGCAGAAGATCAATATACAAATTATCTAGGTTTTGCTAGTTTTTCAGAAGTTTTGGAGTTCCAGAAGTATTCAAACAAATCAGATTGCTACAGACTGTTCTGTTTTGACAGATTCTGTTTTCTTTGTGTTGTGTGCTTATTTTGATGGCTCTATGGTTTTCTTTGATGAGTTTTTTCCATAGAAAAGTTGTAATACAGTAGATATAATACACAAACAAAATAATAATTGGTTTGATAAAGCACTTATAGTAATGATTTATTTTTCTTACACTAACGGATCTCACGAAGGTTTTGTTGAGTTTTGTGTGATTGAAGTTTTCAGGTTTTGGGTTATCTTACGATGGATGAAGGAAGGATGTAAGAGCCTGAGCTTGGGGATGCCCCAGCTTCCCAAGCTATTATCCAAGAATGAGCAACCAACTAAGCTTGGGGATGCCCCTGAGTGGCATCTCCGCTTTCTTCCAACAACTATCGGTATTTTACTCGAGGCTACATTTTTATTCGTCACATGATATGTGTTTTGCTTGGGGCGTCTTGTATGATATGTGTCTTTGCTTGTTTTATTTTGTGTTTTAAGTCATCAATCCTTTCTGGACACACCTACTTGAGAGAGCCAAAATTATATCATGACTTGTTAGAATTGCTCTCTTTGCTTCACTTAAATGTTTTATGAGCTAGGACTTGTTCTAGTGCTTCACTTATATCTTTTTGAGCACAGTGTGCTTTGTTATTTTTGAATAAATTCTCTCTTGATTCACTTAGATTTATTTGAGAGTTAGTAAAGTTTTGAAGAAATTCTCTCTTGCTTCACTTAAATTATTTTGAGAGAAAGAAAATTTGTTATGCTCATGATCTTCACTTATATTTGTTTGAGCTTATGAAAAGCAACACATAAAAGTTAGTCCCAAAGTGATAGATATCCAAGAAGGATAAAGTAAAATAAAATGTCATGAAGATCATTGGACAAAATAAACTTTATTCTTAGTAATAGTTTTGAGATATAATGATGTGATATGTGAGTTATGTTGATGAGTAATTGTGCTCTAGTAAGAATATTGGTGTTAAGGTTTGCGATTCCCTATGCATGCACGAAAGTCACTAATCATGCAATGAAAATTATATCCTACTTGTGGTGCATTATTCGGTGTTAATTATGATTAATGCTTGCTTATGAGATTATTCATTTCTTGGTTGGTCGCTTCCCAATCTTTTGCTAGCCTTCACTTTGCACCAAGTATGATCTCTACTTGTGCATCCAAAATCCTTTAAACCAGTTTTGCCACATGAGTCCACTATATCTACCTATATGTGGTATTCTTTTGTCGTTCTAAGCAAATTTGCATGTGCCATCTCTAATTTTCAAAATAAACTTCTCTTTTGTGTGTATGTTTCGCTCACGGAACGGTGGCTAATATTTTCCATGCTATATGTGTTATTCTCAAGATGAGTGTTTATTCACTTGTCATTGCACGAGAGTAAGGCAAAGGTTTTAGGGATGCCCAGTCCCGAAATGCAAAAATATTTACTTTATGTTGTCAAATAATAAATTCCTTGGAAAGTGTTGGTATGGAGGGCGCCCGTGGATACGGCTAGCCATGGAAAGTGAAAGAATGGTGGAAAAAGGAATAAACTTTATTTTCTGTTTGGGAACCGCCTATGGCATATCTAGCATGGAAAGTGTTGGGAACACTAAGTCGTTTTCATTGGTGGGATGGATACACCTCCCAAAATGTTTTTATCTCTAATTTTTCACTTTAAGCTCTGGCACCTCTAAAAATCCCTACTTCCCTCTGCGAAGGGCCTTTCTTTTACTTTATGCAATTTTTATTTTGAAATTTGAGTCTCCATCTTCTCTCATAAAAAGCACCAACTAGGAGGCAATACGATCGTGCTCAAGTATTGGGTGTAGTTAATATTCGAGTGTGTTTCATGGAATGGATCAATGTTTGAGCATGACGGGCTAGGGATAACTTATTTTAGCGTTGATATTTTGAAAGACATGGTTGCTTGTTATTATGCTTGAGTATCTAAATTATTATGTCAAAACTAGACTATTGCTTTGAATCACATAAAAGTCCAAATGTCCATGCTATAAAGAAAAGAATATGATATGACTTGATGAACAACACTCCACATCAAAAATTCTGTTTTTATCACTTACCTACTCAAGGACGAGTAGGAGTTAAGCTTGGGGATGCTGATACGTCTCCAACGTATCTATAATTTTTTATTGTTCCATGCTGTTTTATTATCAATCTTGGATGTTTTATAATCATTTTATAGTCATTTTATATCATTTTTTGGTACTAACCTATCGACATACTGCCAAGTGCCAGTTGCTGTTTTTCCATGTTTTTTACATGGCAGGAAATCAATATCAAACGGAGTCCAAATGCCACGAAACTCCACAATGATATTTAATGGGCTAGAAGGAAGGCAATGGGCCCTGGTTGCACCTGGGGGTGCCCCGAGGGGGGCACAACCCACCAGGGCGCGCCAGGAGGCCCAGGCGTTCCCTGGTGGGTTGTACCCACATCGGGTGCCCCCCCCCGACTGCCTCTTTGCTCTATAAATACCATAATATTCCAGAAACCCTAGGGGAGTCATCGAAATATTCATCCAGCCGCCGCAGAGTCCAGAACCACCAGATCCAATCTAAACACCATCACGGAGGGGTTCACCACTTTCCATTGGTGCCTCTCCGATGATGCGTGAGTAGTTCTTTGTAGACCTTCGAGTCCGTAGTTAGTAGCTAGATGGCTTTTGAGAACCAGAAATCCTTCTTGCTACCTCTTGAGCATGCGTTGGTTTTCCCTTGAAGAGGAAAGGGTGATGCAGCAAAGTAGCGTAAGTAATTCCCTCAGTTTTTGAGAACCAAGGTATCAATCTAGTAGGAGGCCACACGCAAGTCCCTCGTACCTACAGAAACCAATAACAACCTTGCAACCAACGCGATAAAGGGGTTGTCAATCCCTTCACGGCCACTTGCAAAAGTGAGATCTCATAGAGATGATAAGATAATATTTTTGGTATTTTTATGATAAAGATTAAAAGTAAAGAAAGCAAAATAAACGGCGACGGAAATAGCTAGTTGACGGGAGATTAATATTATGGAAAATAGACCCGGGGGCCATAGGTTTCACTAGTGGCTTCTCTCAAGATAGCATAAGTATTACGGTGGGTGAACAAATTACTGTCGAGCAATTGATAGAAAAGTGCATAATTATGAGAATATCTAGGCATGATCATGTATATAGGCATCACGTCTGCAACAAGTAGACCGACTCCTGCCTGCATCTACTACTATTACTCCACACATCGACATGATGTAGAGGGATAAACTCAAGCAATATGATATAAACCCCATCTTTTTATCCTCGATGGCAACAATACAATACGTGTCGTTTCCCCTACTGTCACTAGGATCGAGCACCGCATGATTGAACCCAAAGCTAAGCACTTCTCCCATTGCAAGAAAGATCAATCTAGTAGGCCAAACCAAACTGATAATTCGAAGAGACTTGCAAAGATAACCAATCATACATAAAAGAATTCAAAGAAGATTGAAATATTGTTCATAGATAATCTTGGTCATAAACCCACAATTCATCGAATGTCGACAAACACACCGCAAAAAGATTTACATCGAATAGATCTCCAAGAAGATCGAGGAGAACTTTGTATTGAGATCCAAAGAGAGAGAAGAAGCCATCTAGCTAATAACTATGGACCCTAAGGTCTGTGGTAAACTACTCACACATCATCGGAGAGGCTATGGTGTTGATGTAGAAGCCCTCCGTGATCGATGCCCCCTCCGGCGGAGCGCCGGAAAAGGTTTTGTGGCGGTGGAAATAGGGTTTTGTGGTGCTCCTCAATGGTTTCTGGGTACATAGGTATATATAGGAGGAAGAAGTAGGTCGGTAGAGCCACGAGGGGCCCACGAGGGTGGAGGGCACGCCCAGGGGGGTAGGCGCGCCCCCTGCCTCGTGGCCTCCTTGTTGATTTCTTGACGTCCACTCCAAGTCCTATGGATCACGTTTGTTCCAAAAGTAACTCTCCCGAAGGTTTCATTCCGTTTGGACTCCGTTTGATATTCCTTTTCTGCGAAACACTGAAATAGGAAAAAAAACAGCAATTTGCGTTGGGCCTTGGGTTAGTAGGTTAGTCCCAAAAATAATATAAAAGTCTATAAATAAGCCCATTAAACATCAAAAACAGAATATATAATAGCATGGAGGAATAAAAAATTATAGATACGTTGGAGACGTATCAAGCATCCCCAAGCTTAATTCCTGCTCGTCCTCGAGTAGGTAAATGATAAAAACAGAATTTTTGATGTGGAATGCTACTTAGCATATTCTTCAATGTTTTTTCTTTATTGTGGCATGAATGTTCAGATCCGAAAGAGTCAAGATAAAAGTTTAATATTCGACCCTCACTTCTCCAATGCATAACCTTCCAATCACTTCTCTTCTCGAAAAAGTTTTTAGGCAAAAGAGGCAAGTAATTTTTTTATTTCCATTATTTTAATTTTTTGTTTGTTTCAGCCACAACGAAACAAAAACAAAACGGAAAACAAAATCTACATAGTGAAGAAAGCAAACAAGCATACACAAAAAAACAACCCCGCGCTATTGCTCCCCGGCAACGGCGCTAGAAAAGAGCTTGATAATCCCCAAGTGCAAGGAATCATTGTAGAAATTTCCAAAGGTGGAAGTGATAAGTATGGAGTGTCGAACCCACAAGGAGCTAAAGGTAATATCAATATTCTCTCAAGTCCTATCTGCCACTGATACGACTCTACGTACACCGAACGTTTGCTTCCAACTAGAAACGAGAAATAAAACTACGTTGTGGGTATGAAGAGGATAATTTCGCATGATATCGGAGAACTAAAATATAAAAATAGGTGATGTTATCATAAAGTTAGAATATACTACTATATATTATAAATAGCGAGTGTGGAATAATGATGGGCTGGCGTGCGGAATTATCCTAGGCAATTGTTAACAAGATCGGTAGTCGTCATTGCAATTTTATATGAGGGAGAGGCATAAGCTAACATAATTTCTTTTCTTGGATCATATGCACTTATGATTGGAACTCTAGCAAGCATCCGCAACTACTAAAGATCATTAAGGTAAAACCGAACCATAGCATTAAAGCATCAAGTCCTCTTTATCCCATACGCAACAACCCCCTTACTCGGGTTTATGCTTCTGTCACTCAAGCAACCCACTATAAGCGAATCATGAACGTATTGCAACACCCTACAACGGGAATCCTTCTCATGTGCGGGGCACGAAAGGCACCATAGGACAACACCAAAATAAAACATACAACTCAAACCAATCTAGATCATCAATCAACCCAAAGGACAAAAGAAATCTACTCAAAACATCATAGGATGGCGACACATCATTGGATCATAATATGTGGCATAAAGCACCATATTCAAGTAGGGGATTACAGCGGGGTGCGGGAGAGTGGACCGCGTAAAAGAGATGAGGATGGTGATGTTGATGAAGACAATCACCGTGGCGATGGTTCCCCCGATGGCACTCTGGCGCCACCGAGAGAGAGGGGGAGAGGTTCTCCCCCTTGTGCTTCCTCCTCCGTGGCCTCCCCCCTAGATGGGGAGAGGTTCCCCTCTAGTCCTTGGCCTCCATGGCGATGATGGCCCCTTTCGGATCCTCCTCCATGGCCTCCGGTGATGCTGGCCCCCTCCAGCAGGGTGCCGGAGAGGGCCTACATTGCTTTTTCATGGCTACAGAGGCTTGTGGCGGCGGAACTCCCGATCTAGGTTTATTTCTGGGGGTTTCTATATTTATAGGAATTTTTGGCATCGAGAACAAGTCAGGGGGGTCCACGAGGAGCCCACAGGTCAGGACGCCTCGTGGCTCTTATGGCCCAATTATTTTGCTTCAGGGGCTTCTTATGGTCCATAAAAAATCACCGTAAATTTTCAGGTCATTTGGACTTCGTTTGATATTCCTTTTCTGCGAAACTCAAAAACAAGGAAAAAACGGAAACTAGCAGTGGGCTCTAGGTTAATAGGTTAGTCCCAAAAATCATATAAAATACATATAAATGCATATAAAACATCCAAGATAGATAATATAATAGCATGGAACAATCAAAAATTATAGATACGTTGGAGACGTATCAAGCATCCCCAAGCTTAATTCTTGCTCGTCCTCGAGTAGGTAAATGATAAAAACAGAATTTCTGATGTGGAATGCTAGCAAGTGCACAAGTTTGATCAATGGTAATTTCAGTCACTTTTTCTAGCATCATTATATATCATAATAGTAGCTCATATCATAAAGCTTTTCATGATCAAGTAACGAGCTATTCACATGTTAAAGCATAGACCATAAACTTTCTTGAAAACTAACAAACTATGTTCTCAGTCATCAAACAATTGCAACATCTTATTTTCAGGAAGGGTCTATGTAAGAGCTTTATTTAGCAAATCCCACATACTCAATTATATATAGTCTTCCATGATTGCTACCACTCAAAGCATATTTTTAGAACAAATAGCATCCATTGAACACAGAGAAAGATAGGGGCTTAATGTTTCACCTACCAACTTACTTATCATATAGATAATTGTCAACAATAATAATTCATGATCAAATATATTTGAATGGCCATATATGCTTGGATCTTTCCCCACCACATGATGCTTGCCAACTAAAGAATAATTGAGGTTGAAATAGGAAGGGATACTATTGACTCTTGCATAAAAGTAAATACATGAAAGTAAAAGATAGGCCCTTCGCAAAGGGAAGTAGAGGTTGTCATGCGCTTTTAAATGTTGGATGTGCAATCCCTTAATGCAAAGGAACGCCACGTTGTATTGCCCTTTGTGATAGCAACCTTTTTTATGCAGTCCATCGCTTTTATTTCTTTACCACCACAAGTTCGTACAACGCTTATTTTTCCCTTACAATAAAAGATCATACATATTTAGGAGCAATTTTTATTGCTTTTTGAACCGATGACAACTTACTTGAAGGATCTTATTCAATCCATAGCTAGATATGGTGGACATTCATGGCATGAAACTGGGTTTAGGGGTTTTGGATGCACAAGTAGTATCTCTACTTTGTATAAAATTTTGGCTAGCAAAGGATCCTAAGCAAGCACCACATGTTAGGGGATCCAAAACAATATAACTTTTATACAAATATACCCAAACATAACTCATTAAGTTGTCTTCCTTGTCCAACTTCAACTAATTTGATCAAGTTTGAAAATAATTAATGGGGTTCACAATCATAGAAGATGTCCAAGATAGTATATTTATTTGTGAAATCTCTCTTCCTTCAATATTCTTTCATGAATTGTTCAAGTGACCCATGGTGAGTTTGCTAACTTTCAATAAATTTTACCACCTATACTTCTTATAAGTGAAGTCATTACTCATATATAATTTCAAATCTATGATATTCAATTCATTCAACCATTTACTCATAGGATATAAGTGAAGCATGTGAGTAAATGACAAACTACTCCAAAAAGATATAAGTGAAGGACAATGAGTAGTCAAATAATTAACTAGCCATGGGAGGACTCTCTCTCATTCAAGATAGCAGATCCAATGATTTTATTCAAACATCAAGTAAAATGAAAATACGCTCCGAGCAACACACATATCATGTGACGAATAAAAATATAGCTCCGAGTAAGGTATACCGATGGTTTTGAAGACGAAAGAGGGGATGCCTTCCGGGGCATCCCCAAGCTTAGGCGCTTGAGTATTCCTTGAATATTACCTTGGGGTGCCTTGAGCATCCCCAAGCTTAGGGTATTTCCACTCCTTATTCTCCTCGTATCGATATCTCAACCAAAACTTGAAAACTTCAATCACAGAAAACTTAATGAAACTTCGTGAGATGGGTTAGTATGATAAAGAGTAAATCATTCACTTTGGTAATGTCAAAGACAAGATTCATAATTGTTCTCACACAATGCCTATTGTACCATATCATCTCTACAGTTTATATTGAGCAATATAAGCCATAGAAACTAGATAGCAAGCAAACTATGCATTGAAAACAGAATCTGCCAGAAAACAAATAGTTTGTAATGATCTGAACAACAACCATACTTCTGCTACTCCAAAAATTCTGAAAAATTAGGACGACCAAGGAAATTTGTATATCAATCTCATGTAAAAAAAATCAGATCAACATCAAGCTTCTGTAATTTTTTAAAATTCTGGCAATGAGCACAAAAGTTTCTGTTTTTCAGCAAGATCAAATCAACTATCACCGTAAGCCATCCCAAAGGTCTTACTTGGCACTTTATTGAAATTGAAACAACAGCTATAAAACATGATTACTACAGTAGCTTAATCATGTGAACACACAAAAATACTAAGGATAAATATTGGGTTGTCTCCCAACAAGCGCTTTTCTTTAATGCCTTTTTAGCTAGGCATGATATTCTAATGATACTCTTCCAAGCCCAATTCCGATGATAATTTTATTCATAATCTAAAAGATATAAGTGAAGTTCATAGAGAATTCTACAATTAATATAGATTTACCAACATCCAAGCTCAAAATATATAAGTGAAGCACATGAAGCATTCTATAAAGCCGTACTCAAAAGATTTAAGTGAAGCATAAAGAGCATTCTATAAACGCATACTCAAAAGATTTAAGTGAAGCACAAAGAGCATTCTACAAATAAATGAAGGACTATCTCACACTAGCATGGAGCATAAAGGAAAAGAAAGGAAAAATAAACTCAAAAGACACATATCATGTGAACAAAACAAAAACCGAGGTATACCCATAATTGTTGAAGAAGAAAGATGGGATGCCAACCGGGGCATCCCCAAGCTTAGATGCTTGAGTATCTTTGAAATATTTACTTGGGGTGCCTTGGGCATCCCCAAGCTTGAACTCTTGCCTCTCCTTATTCTTCTTATATCAATAACTCCTCGATCTTCGAACACTTCATCCAAACAAAACTTGACAAAACCGTCGTGAGATCCGTTAGTATAATAAAGCAAACCACTACCTTTAGGTACTGTTGTAAACTCATTCCAATTTCATATTAGCATTACATCTACTGTATTCCAACTTCACCATGGTTCATACCCCCCGATACAACCCATAGATTCATAAAAATAAGCGAACAACACATAGAAAACAGAATCTGTCAAAAACAGGACAGTTTGTAGCAATCTGGAACTTTCGTATACTTCTGTAACTTCAAAAATTCTAAAAAAATAGGACATCTAAATTTTTTGCATAGCAGTACTGTGTAAAATTTTCAAGATTTTATCACACTCTAGTAAAAAAATGTAAATTCGAACACTACAGCCAAAGTTTCTATTTTTCTGCTGCACACACCAAACAAGCAATTTAAACATTCTAAAGTGAAACCTGGACACATTATTTTTATAATACAATGAATATATAAAAAGGGATAATTATTTCTGAGAAACTTCCATGAAAAATTCTACATTGTTTCCGTGAGCATGAACACAAGTGTTCAAATTCGACCCTCACTTCTCCAATGCATAACCATCCAATCACTTCTCTTCTTGAAAAAGTTTTTAGGCAAAAGAGGCAAGTATTTTTTTGTATTTTCATTATTTTAATTTTTTTTTGTTTCACGCACAACTAAACAAAAACAAAAGGGAAAACAAAATCTGCTTAGTAAAGAAAGCAAACAAGCATACACCAAAAAATCAACCCCACGCTATTTCTCACCGGCAACGGTGCTAGAAAAGAGCTTGATAATCCCCAAGTGCAAGGAATCATTGTAGAAATTTCCAAGGTGGAAGTGATAAGTATGGAGTGTCGAACCCACAAGGAGCTAAAGGTAATATCAATATTCTCTCAAGTCCTATCTACCACTGATACGACTCTACGTACACCGAACGTTTGCTTCCAACTAGAAACGAGAAATAAAACTACGTTGTGGGTATGAAGAGGATAACTTTGCATGATATCGGAGAACTAAAATATAAAAATAGGTGCTGTTATCATAAAGTTAGAATATATTACTATATTTTATAAATAGAGAGTGTGGAATAATGATGGGCTGGCGTGCGGGATTATCCTAGGCAATTGTTAACAAGATCGGTAGTCGTCATTGCAATTTTATATGAGGGAGAGGCATAAGCTAACATAATTTCTCTTCTTGGATCATATGCACTTATGATTGGAACACTAGCAAGCATCCGCAACTACTAAAGATCATTAAGGTAAAACCCAACCATAGCATTAAAGCATCAAGTCCCCTTTATCCCATACGCAACAACCCCCTTACTCGGGTTTATGCTTCTGTCACTCAAGCAACCCACTATAAGCGAATCATGAATGTATTGCAACACCCTACAGCGGGAATCCATCACGTGTGCGTGGCACGGAAGGCACCATAGGACAGCACCAAAATAAAACATACAACTCAAACCAATCTAGATCATCAATCAACCCAAAGGACAAAAGAAATATACTCAAAACATCATAGGACGACAACACATCATTGGATCATAATATGTGGCATAAAGCACCATTTTCGAGTAGGGGATTACAGCGGGGTGCGGGAGAGTGGACCAAGTAAAAGAGATGAAGATGGTGATGAAAATGGTGATGTTGATGAAGATGATCACCGTGGTGATGGTTCACCCGATGGCAGTCTGGCGCCACCGAGAGAGAGGGGGAGAGGTTCTCCCCCTTGTGCTTCCTCCTCCATGGCTCCCCCCTAGATGAGGAGAGGTTCCCCTCTGGTCCTTGGCCTCCATGGCGATGATGGCCCCCTCCGGGATCTTCCTCCATGGCCTCCAGTGACGATGGCCCCCTCAGGCAGGCTGCCGGAGAGGGCCTAGATTGATTTTTCATGGCTACAGAGGCTTGTGGTGGCAGAACTCCTGATATAGGTTTATTTCTAGGGGTTTCTACATTTATAGGAAATTTTTGGCATCAAGAACAAGTCAGGGGGTCCACAAGGAGCCCACAAGACCGGAGGGCGCCCCCAGGTGTAGGGGGTGCCCTCCACCCTTGTGGAGGCCTCGTGGCTCTTCTGGCCCAACTCTTTTGCTCCGGGGGCTTCTTCTGGCCCATAAAAAATCACCGTAAATTTTCAGGTCATTTGGACTTCGTTTGACATTCCTTTTCTGCGAAACTCAAAAACAAGGAAAAAAACAGAAACTGGCATTGGGCTCTAGGTTAATAGGTTAGTCCCAAAAATCGTAAAAATAGCATATAAATGCATATAAACATCCAAGATAGATAATATAAAGGATATATACAAGGAGATAATTATTTACAGAGAAACTTCCATGAAAAATTCTACATTGTTTCCGTGAGCATGAACAGAAGTGCTCAAGGTCGACCCTCACTTCTTCAATGCATAACTTTCCAATCACTTCTCTTTTTTTTGAAAAACTTTTTAGGCATGAGAGGCAAGTAAAAAAATTGTATTATCATTATTTAAAAAAAAATTGTATGTTTCACCCACTACTAAACAGAAACAAAAAGGAAAAACAAAATCTACTTAGTGAAGAAAGCAAACAAGCATACACGAGAATATCAACCCCACGCTATTGCTCCCCGACAACGGCGCCAGAAAAGGGCTTGATAATCCCCAAGTGAAGGGAATGATCGTAGCAATTTCCAAAGGTGGAAGTGATAAGTATGGAGTGTCGAACCCACAAAATGCTAAAGGTAAGATCAATATTCTCTCAAGCCCTATCTTCCAACTAGAAACGAGAAATAAAACTACGTTGTGGGTATGAAGAGGATAACTTTGCATGGTGTCGGAGAGCTAAAATATAAAAGTAGGTGCTGTTATCATAAAGTTAGAATATATTACTAAATATTATAAATAGCGAGTGTGGAATAATGATGGATCGGTATGCGGAATTGTCCTAGGCAATTGTTAACAAGACCGTTAGTCGTCATTGCAATTTCATATGAGGGAGAGGCATAAGCTAACATACTTTCTCTTCTTGGATCATATGCACTTATAATTGGAACTCTAGCAAGCATCCGCAACTACTAAAGATCATTAAGGTAAAACCCAACCATAGCATTAAAGCATCAAGTCCTCTATATTCCCATACGCAACAACCCCCTTACTCGGGTTTGTGCTTCAGTCACTCACCAACCCACTATAAGCGAATCATGAACGTATTGCAACACCCTACAGCGGGAAACCCTCACGCTTGCGCGACACGGAAGGCACCATAGGACAGCACCAAAATAAAACATACAACTCGTACCAATCTAGATCATCAATCAACCCAAAAGACAAAGGATATCTACTCAAAACATCATAGGATGGCAACACATCATTGGATCATAATATGTGGCATAAAGCACCATGTTCAAGTAGGGATTACAGCGGGGTGCGGGAGAGTGGACCGCGTAAAAGAGATGACGATGGAGATGATGATGGTGATGTTGATGAAGACGATCACCGCGGTGATGATTCCCCTCCCGATGGCACTCCGGCGCCACCGAGAGAGAGGAGGAGAGGTTCTCCCCCTTGTGCTTCCTCCTCCATGGCCTCCCCCCTAGATGGGGAGAGGTTCTCCCTCTAGTTCTTGGCCTTCATGGCGATGATGGCCCCTCTGGGATCCTCCTCCATGGCCTTTGGTGATGATGGCCCCCTCCGGCAGGGTGCCAGAGAGGGCCTAGATTGATTTTTCGTGGCTACAAAGGCTTGCGGCGGCAAAACTCCCGATCTAGGTTAATTTATGCAGGTTTCTGTATATATAAGAGGTTTTGGCGTCGAGAACAAGTCAGGGGGGTCTCCGGGCTGTCCACAAGGTAGGGGGCGCGCCCAGGGGGGTGGGCATGCCTCCCACCCTCGTGGGAAGCCCGAGACTCTTCTGGCCCAACCATTTACCCCATGGCCTTGTTCTGGTCCAAAAATAAGCTCCGTCAAGTTTCAGGTCAATTGGACTCCGTTTGGTTTTCCTTTTCTGCGATATTCTAAAACAAGGAAAAAAACAGGAACTGGCACTGGGCTCTAGGTTAATAGGTTAGTCCCAAAAACCAAATAAAATATCATATAAAACATCCAAGGTTGATAATACAATAGCATGAATACTTCATAAATTATAGATACATTGGAGATGTATCAGCATCCCCAAGCTTAATTCCTGCTCGTCCTCGAGTAGGTAAATGATAAAAGAAATAATTTATGATCTGTGAATGCTATCAAGTGCACAAGTTTGATCAATGATAGTTCCAATCACTTTTTCTAGCATCATTATATGTCATATTAGTAGCTCATCTTCATAAAACTTTTCATGATCAAGCAACAAGCTATTCACGTGTTAAAGTATAGATCATAAACTTTCTTGAAACTAACAAACTGTATTCTCAGTCATCAAACAATTGCAATTCATCTTATTTTCAGGAAGGGTCTATGTCAGAGCTTTGATTTAGCAAACTCCACATACTCAACTATCATTTAATCTTTCACAATTGCTAACACTCACGTGATATTTATGGGTTCAAAGTTTTAATCGGACACAGAGAAAGATAGGGGCTTATAGATTTGCCTCCCAACCTTTTACCTCAAGGGTAATGTCAACAATAATAGTTCATGATAACTTACATCCAATTGGATATATATATATATATATATATATATATATATATATATATATATATATATATATATATCAGGATCTTTCCAACACAATGTGCTTGCCAAAGGATAAAATGTAAAAAGGAAAGGTGAAGATCACCATGACTCTTGCATAAGGTAGAAGATAAAAGTAAAAGATAGGCCCTTCGCAGAGGGAAGCAGAGGTTGTCATGCGCTTTTATGGTTGGATGCACAAAATCTTAATGCAAAAGAAAGTCACTTTATATTGCCACTTGTGATATGGACCTTTATTATGCAGTCCGTCGCTTTTATTTCTTCCACATCACAAGATCGTATAAAGCTTATTTTCTCAACATTAATAGATCATACATATTTAGAGGGCAATTTTTATTGCATGCACCGATGACAACTTACTTGAAGGATCTTACTCAATCCATAGGTAGGTATGATGGACTCTCATGGCAAAACTCGTTTTAAGGGATATTCGGAAGCACAAGTAGTATCTCTACTTGGTGCAAAGAATTTGGCTAGCATGAGGGGGAAAGGCAAGCTCAGCATGTTGGATAATCCATGACAATATATTTTATTTCAGATATAAGAAAACATAACCCATTACGTTGTCTTCCTTGTCCAACATCAACCTTTTAGCATGTCATATTTTAATGAGTGCTCACAATTGCAAAAGATGTCCAGGATAGTATATTTATATGTGAAATCTCTCTTCCTTCAATATTCTTTCGTGAATTGTTCAAGTGACCAATTCTATGTTTGCTAACTTTCAATAAGTTTACCTATACTTATTATGTGTGAAGTCATTACTCCCCATGTTATAAGCATATGAAACATATATAAATTCAGATTTATGACATTCAATTCATTCAACCATTTACTCATAGGATATACGTGAAGCACATGAGTAAATAACAAACTACTCCAAAAGATATAAGTGAAGAACACTGAGTAGTCAAATAATTAACTAGCCATGGTAGGATTCTTTTTCATTCAATATTTCAGATCCAATGACGAGTAAAATTGAAAACACGCTCCAAGCAAAACACATATCATGTGACGAATAAAAATATAGCTCCGAGTAAGGTATACCGATAGTTTTGAAGACGAAAGAGGGGATGCCTTCCGGGGCATCCCCAAGATTAGGCACTTGAGTCTTCCTTGAATATTACCTTGGGGTGCCTTGGGCATCCCCAAGCTTAGGGTCTTTCCACTTCTTATTCTCCTCATATCGATATCTCACCCAAAGCCTTAAAACTTCAATCACACTAAACTTAACAAAACTTCGTGAGATAGGTTAGTATGATAAAGAGTACCATTCACTTTGGTACTGTCTAAGACAAGGTTCATAATTGTTCCCACACAATGTCTACTTTACCATATCATTTCTACAATTTATATTGAGAAATATAAGCCATAGAAACTAGAAAACAAGCAAACTATGCAATGAAAACAGAATCTGTCAGAAACAGAACAGTCCGTAATGATCTGAACAGAAAACATACTTATCCTACTCCAAAAATTATGAAATAAATTGTTGGACATGAGGAATTTTCCTATTAATCTTCTGCAAAAAGAATCAACTCAAAAGCACTCTTCTGTAAAAAATGGCAGCTAATCTCGTGAGCGCAAAGTTTCTGATTTTTACAGCAAGATCACATTAACTTTCACCCAAGTCTTCCCAAAGGTCTTACTTGGCACTTTATTAAAAAAAAGCTATAAAACATGATTACTACAGTAGCTTAATCGTGTAAAAACACAAAAACAGTAAGGGTATATATTGGGTTGTCTCCCAACAAGCGCTTTTCTTTAATGCCTTTTAGCTAGGCATGATGATTTCAATGATGCTCACATAAAAGATAAGAATTGAAACATAAAGAGAGCATCATGAAGAATATGACTAGCACATTTGAATCTAACCAACTTCCTATGCCTAGGGATTTTGTGAGCACATAATTTATAGGAACAAGAATCAACTAGCATAGGAAGGCAAAACAAGTATAACTTCAAAACTTTAAGCACATAGAGAGGAAACTTGATATTATTCCAACTCCTACAAGCATATATTTTAACCTCATAATAATTTTCAGTAGCATAATGAATGAATTCAACAATATAACTATCACATAAAGCATTCTTTTCATGATCTATAAGCATGTAAATTTTTCTACTCTTCACATAAGCAGAATTCTTCTCATTCGGAATAGTGGGATCACTAATTCCTAAAGTTGACACTCTTCCAGACCCACCTTAGATGATAGTATTATTCATACTCCAAAATATATAAGTGAAGTTCATGGAGAATTCTACAATTAATATAGACTAACCAATAATTGTTGAAGAAGAAAGATGGGATGCCAACCGAGGCATCCCCAAGCTTAGATGCTTGAGTATCCTTGAAATATTCACTTGGGGTGCATTGGGCACCCCCAAGCTTGAACTCTTGCCTCTCTTTATTCTTCTCACATTGGTAACTCCTCGTTCTTCGAACACTTCATCCACAAAAACTTAACAAAAACTTTGTGAGATCCGTTAGTATACTAAAGCAAATCACTACCTTTTGGTACTATTGCAAATTCATTTCAATTTAATATTAGCACTTTATCTACTGTATTCCAACTTCACCATGGTTCATACCCCCCCAATACTACCCATAGATTCATCAAAATAGGCGATCAACACATAGAAAATAGAATCTGTCAAAAACAGGACAGTCTATAGTAATCTAGAAGTTTAGAAAACTTCTGTAACTCCAAAAATTATGAAATAAATTTGAAAAATTTGTACAGAAGTAATGTGCAAAATGTTTCAGACCCATTTGACTTTCCAGTAAAAAATGTAAAATCACGCGCTACAGCCAAGGTTTCTGTTTTTGTTCTGCACATAGTAAACAAGCAATCTAATCATACTAAAACCAAAGCTTGGCACATTATTTCTATAATACAAAGGATATATACAAGGAGATAATTATTTACAGAGAAACTTCCATGAAAAATTCTACATTGTTTCCGTGAGCATGAACACAAGTGCTCAAGGTCGACCCTCACTTCTTCAATGCATAACTTTCCAATCACTTCTCTTTTTTTTGAAAAACTTTTTAGGCATGAGAGGCAAGTAAAAAAATTGTATTATCATTCTTTAAAAAAAATTGTATGTTTCACCCACAACTAAACAGAAACAAAAAGGAAAAACAAAATCTACTTAGTGAAGAAAGCAAACAAGCACACACGAGAATATCAACCCCAGGCTATTGCTCCCTGGCAACGGCGCCAGAAAAGAGCTTGATAATCCCCAAGTGAAGGGAATCATTGTAGCAATTTCCAAAGGTGGAAGTGATAAGTATGGAGTGTCGAACCCACAAGGAGCTAAAGGTAAGATCAATATTCTCTCAAGCCCTATCTGCCACTGATACGACTCTACGTACACCGAACGTTTGCTTCCAACTAGAAACGAGAAATAAAAATATGTTGTGGGTATGAAGAGGATAACTTTGCATGGTGTTGGAGAGCTAAAATATAAAAGTAGGTGCTGTTATCATAAAGTTAGAATATATTACTAAATATTATAAATAGCGAGTGTGGAATAATGATGGATCGGTATGCGGAATTTTCCTAGGCAATTGTTAACAAGACCGGTAGTCGTCATTGCAATTTCATATGAGGGAGAGGCATAAGCTAACATACTTTCCCTTCTTGGATCATATGCACTTATGATTGGAACTCTAGCAAGCATCCGCAACTACTAAAGATCATTAAGGTAAAACCCAACCATAGCATTAAAGCATCAAGTCCTCTTTATTCCCATACGCAACAACCCCCTTACTCAGGTTTGTGTTTCAGTCACTCACCAACCCACTATAAGCGAATCATGAACGTATTGCAACACCCTACATCGGGAATCCCTCACGCTTGCGCGACACGGAAGGCACCATAGGACAGCACCAAAATAAAACATACAACTCGTACCAATCTAGATCATCAATCAACCCAAAGACAAAGGATATCTACTCAAAACATCATAGGATGGCAACACATCATTGGATCATAATATGTGGCATAAAGCACCATGTTCAAGTAGGGATTACAGCGGGGTGCGTGAGAGTGGACCGCCTAAAAGAGATGAGGATGGTGATGATGATGGTGATGTTGATGAAGACGATCACCGCGGTGATGATTTCCCTCCCGATGGCACTCCGGCGCCACTGAGAGAGAGGAGGAGAGGTTCTCCCCCTTGTGCTTCCTCCTCCATGGCCTCCCCCTAGATGGGGAGAGGTTCTCCCTCTGGTCCTTGGCCTTCATGCCGATGATGGACCCTCCGGGATCCTCCTCCATGGCCTCCGGTGATGATGGCCCCCTCCGGCAGGGTGCCAGAGAGGGCCTAGATTGATTTTTCATGGCTACAGAGGCTTGCGGCGGCAGAACTCCCGATCTAGGTTTATTTCTGGAGGTTTCTATATATATAAGAGGTTTTGGCGTCGAGAACAAGTCAGGGGGGTCTCCGGGCTGTCCACGAGGCAGGGGGCGCGCCCAGGGGGTGGGCGCGCCTCCCACCCTCGTGGGCAGCCCGAGACTGTTGTGGCCCAAATCTTTTACCCCATGGCCTTCTTCTGGTCCAAAAATAAGCTCCGTCATGTTTCAGGTCAATTGGACTCCGTTTGGTTTTCCTTTTCTGCGATATTCTAAAACATGGAAAAAAACAAGTACTGGCAGTGGGCTCTAGGTTAATAGGTTAGTCCCAAAAACCAAATAAAATAGCATATAAATGCATATAAGACATCCAAGGTTGATAATATAATAGCATGAATACTTCATAAATTATAGATACGTTGGAGACGTATCAGTGACGTTCCTCGCCTTCTTGATCCAGCAAGACATCGAGGTAGTAGATGAGTTCCGTCAGCACGACGACATGGTGACGGTGATGGTGAAGTGATCTCAGTAGGGCTTTGCCTAAGCACTACGAAAATATGGTCGGGGGTGTAAACAGTGGAGGGGGGCGCTGCACATGGCTAATAATTGATCTGGTGTGTGCTAGGCGCCCCCCTCCCACATATATATGAAGGAAATATGCCCTAGAGGCAATAATAAAGTTGTTATTTTATATTTCCTTATTCATGAAAAAGGTTTAGTATTCATGCTAGAATTGTATTGATCGAAAACTTAAATACATGTGTGAATACATAAACAAATACCATGTCCCTAGTAAGCCTCTACTAGACTAGCTCGTTGATCAAAGATGGTTAAGGTTTCCTAACCATAGACATGTGTTGTCATTTGATAACGGGATCACATTATTAGGAGAATGATGTGATGGACAAGACCCATCCGTTAGCTAGCATAATGATCGTTTAGTTTATTGCTATTGCTTTCTTCATGTCAAATACATGTTCCTTCAACTATGAGATTATGCAACTCCCGGATACCGGAGGAATACCATGTGTGCTATCAAACGTCACAACGTAACTGGGTGCTCATAAAGATGCTCTACAGGTATCTCCGAAAGTGTTTGTTGAGTTGGCATAGATCGAGATTAGGATTTGTCACTCCGAGTATCGGAGAGGTATCTCTGGGCCCTCTAGGTAATACACATCATAAGAAGCGTTGCAAGAAAAGTGACTAATTAGTTAGTTACAAGATGATGTATTACAGAACGAGTAAAGAGACTTGCCGGTAATGAGATTGAACTAGGTATGAAGATACCGACGATCGAATCTCGGGCAAGTAACATACCGATGGACAAAGGGAATTACGTATGTTGTCATAACGGTTCGACCGATAAAGATCTTCGTAGAATATGTAGGATCCAATATGGGCATCCAGGTTCCGCTATTGGTTATTGACCGGAGAGGTGTCTCGGTCATGTCTACATAGTTCTCGAACTCGTAGGGTCTGTGACCAAATGTTGTTTGGAGTCCCGGATGAGATCACGGACATGAGGAGGAGTCTCGAAATGGTCGTCAAGTAAGGATTGATATATAGGACGATGGTATTTGGACAACGGAAGGAATCGGTCACCGGAATGGGTTCCGGGTACCCCCCGGCAAGATATGGGCCTTATGGGCCAAAGGATGGGACACACCAGCCCACAAGGGGGCTGGTGCGCCCTCTCCCTTGTTTGGTCAGCCCTAGGGAAGGAAAAGGGGGAGGGCTAGCCCCTCCCGCCTTTCCCTCTCATGGGAGAAAGGAAAGGAGGGGGCAATCTCCCCTGCCTTTCCCCGCACTCCAAATAAGGAAAGGGGGCGCGGCTTGGGAGGGACCCCAGGTAGGATTCCTCCTACTTGGGCGCCTACTTTGACTGCTCCTCCCTCCCAACTATATATATGTGGAAGGGGGCGCCTAGCACACAACAAACAATTGCCTAGCCGTGTGCGGCGCCCTCCTCCACCGTTTACACCCCCGGTCATATTTTCGTAGTGCTTAGGCGTAGCCCTACTGAAAGTGCAAGTATCACTTAGATTATATTTTGCTGTGATGACAATGTGGTTAGTGGAACTAATGTTGGTTGCTAAAGTTTATCTCAGGACATTGGTTCCAAGGTGTCCATTGATGGAGGTGTGCGACCCCCCAGTCCAAAAAGATCAAAGGCGTGGTTACCGGCGACTCGAAGGTTTTTCGTTTTGGTTCGATTTGAGTCGTAGGTAAAACCGCACTATCAAGAGGGGTCTTCGTGGAATTAGTGTCGTGTGAGAATGCCTCCAAGACAGATACACCAGCCCTCCTACACCTCCTCAGATATTCCACTTGTTGTGTGCTTTACTGTGGTGTCCTGTGATGTTTTCATCAGAAATCTTCTGGACACCCCGTGTGCACGGGGTCTCTGACCCCCGTGCGCACGGGGTAGTCAGAATATTTCTGGACACCCCGTGCGCACGGGGCTGACTTGGACCGTGCGCACGGGGTACCTCGAAACTCACTGGACACCCCGTGCGCACGGGGCTGACTTGGCCCGTGCGCACGGGGTACCTCGCATCTCACTGGACACCCCGTGCGCACGGGGCTGACTTGGCCCGTGCGCACGGGGTCCAACAGGCAGAAATCCCCTCCCGGCCAAGAACACTATAAAAGCCCCCTTCTTCCTCCTCCATCCCCTAACCCTAATGTCTTGTTGAGCTCCTCCATTGCTACACCCCATTTTGCTCACTACTCTCAATCCCTCCACCCAATCTTGTTGAAACTTTGGGGATTGGGAGAGCAAGACCCGATCTACACTTTGACCAAACCAAATCGCATTCCCCGCAACATTCATCCACCATGACTTGTTACTCTTGGAGCTTGGGCTCCTAGGCGGTTAGAGGTTCCTCCGGAAGCTTCCTTGCTTGTGGTGTGCTCCGGAGAAGTTTGTAAAGGTGTGGTGGTCGCCTTCAAGACCAACCCCGAGTGATTCGAGGCTCATTCGTTGGGGGTGACTCGAAGTAACTACGGTGAGCCTTCGGTGGCGTTCCGCAAGCTTTGGCTCCGGCACCGCTCCAAACGGAGAGTAGCTCTTCCCCAAGGAAGAGTGAACTTCGGGATAAAATCCACGTCCTCGTCTCACTTGTGGTTAATCCTTTCCCGCACTTTACTTAGCCTTGTATGCTTGTTGGCTTGCTAATTAGTTTGTTGCCTAGCATACTTAGCTTAGAACTTGCTTGTCATATAGGTTGTGTTCACCTAGTTGCATATCTAGTGAACCCTTTTTATCCGCTAAGCCTTAAAATTGACAAGAAAGAGTAAAATTTGTAGTCTCCTATTCACCCCCCCCTCTAGTCGACCGTATCGATCCTTTCAATTGGTATCAGAGCCTCGTGCTCTAATATAAGGTTTTACAACCTTAGAGGATATGGCCGATCTAGGGAATGAGGGAGGTGTCGCACCACTTGCGGAGGATGGTCAAAACCTACCCCCCGCCGCGGCCGACGCACTTGTTGCTCCGGCCGTTGCTCCCGTCGCCCCCAATAACCCGGGTGCCCCGTTGACCGCGGCCGATATTCTTTCAATGTTTGTGGACCTCAAAGCTTCTATGTTGAAAGAAGTTCGCTCCTCGGTCAAGGAGGAAATTGATGCTCGCTTAAAGCCCTCGACATCCGCCTCAAACTCATTTGATCCAAATGCGGTTCATGATGCGGATGATTCGAGAGAACCTCTTGCATCCCCGGCTCGCACTCAAGTTCCCAAGTACAATGCCGTGGAACCATTTTACTCACCACAACCCTTGCAGCACCCTCGCATTAATCCTGTGGGGCCTCCGCCCCCTTTGAAAGCTAACGCGTTTGCTAAGTGGAAGCTAGATATGGAGTCTCATATTCGCAGTGCATCTACACAACTATGGTGGATTGTGGTCAATGGTTTGAACCCCAAGGATCCCATGAATCTCACTCCAAGAGAAGCAGTTGATGATCAACTCAATGCTACCGCCCACCACATGTTGCGCACTGCGGTGACCGATGACTATAGTGACTCCACTGCTCTCCTCAAGACCGCCAAGGAAATTTGGGATTGCCTTGAGGAGGCCCTCGAAGGTGATGAAGCAATTCGAAGATCTCGGTTGGCTTTGCTCAAGCAAGAAGTCAACCTATTTGTGAGAAATGAGGGTGAGTCCGCGGAAGAGGTATATCGAAGGTTGAAGTCTCTTGTGCTCAATTTGAGAACCTTTGGGTGCACTTGGGCGAATGATGATTTCATTAAGGACAAGTTCATTGATGCTATGGTTCTCACGGAACATACCATGGTGATGATGATACATCAACGCCCGGACTATCAAAAGTTGACCGCGGCACAAGTTGTATCCACCTTCTCAACTCATGTTCTTTTGGAGACCAAGTCCAAGAAGACCTTTGCCATAGCTCAAGCCACCAAGAACTCAAATCTTGCATTGAAGGCCAAGAAAGTAGTTGCCCAACCCTCAAGGGATGAAGAAGTTGTTGAAGAGACTTGTGAGGAAGATGTTGACACCTCATGCCCAGCAAATGACTTTGCGGAAGACTTGGCTCTCTTGGTCAAGAAATATTCCAGGACCATGGCAAACAAAGGGAAGAATCTGCAGGGAAGATCGTTTGGACGAAGAAAATGCTACAATTGTGATAGCCCAAGACATTTTGTGCACGATTGTCCTTATGAGAGACGTGAAGACAAGTCCGAGAAGCTTGTGCTCAAGAAGAAGAAGTTCACCAAGTTTTCCAAGAGGAAAGATGACAAGGCTCTTGTTCATGAGGAGTACATGTCCGGAGATGAAGATGACGGTGATGATGATTATGTGGGCACGGCCGCCATTGCCATGCATGCCACTACCTCCTCCTCCACCACCGGCCTCTTCGATTCTCCCAACGAGGACAAGCCGTTCACTCATCATTGCCTCATGGCCAAAGAGGTAAAAACAAAGTCCAACTCTCAAAAACCCTTCTTCCACACTCCCAATGTTTCATGTGAGATAGTGGAGGATGAGTGTGATGATGGTGTGGATAATGATGAGGAATCCTTGATGGATTTCATGAACACTCTTCATGGTGAAGCTCGTGCTCGTTTTAGTGATCTCCTTAAATCACTCGCCGAACGCGATGATTTTATTGAGAACGTTGAAAACCTCCTCATAGAGGAAAAAGAGAGAGTCGAACTCCTCGAGCACGAGCTATATGAAGAGAGTGTCATGAGAGCATCACTTGAGGAAGCCTTGTCTTCTCATAAAATTGACTTCGTTAAAACTGATGATGCGTTGCAACTTGCTCTTGAGAACAACGATGCCCTTGAAGTAAGGGTTGAAAAGCTTCTAGTTGATCACACGAGACTTGTTGAGGAACATGAGCTCCTTGTGACTAGTTCCAAGGTTGTCAAAGGTGACCTCATTGCCCTCACCGAGTCGTATGCTCAACTTAAAGCTACAACCATTAAGGCTCTTACTTCCGTCCCTCATATTGATTTAAATGATGAATCTTGTACGGGTAACTTTGCTCATGATTGCACCTCTCTCCAAGAGGAGAATAAGAAGTTAAAAGCCCAAATTGAGAAAGGGCTTGTGTCATGCATTCAAGGGGAGAAAAACCTCAATGACCTCTTGAGCAACCAAAAGGAGTGTGTTGCCAAGGAGGGAATTGGGTTTGACCCCTCTTCTAAGAAGAAGAAGACCAAGAAGAAGAGCAACAAGAAGAAGATCGGTCCTACTTCTCCTCCCCAACAAAAGATAGCATTTGTTCATGAAGGACACAAGGAGAAGGAGAAGGAAAAAGGGAATGTCGGGGATGGCAAGGTCACTAGGGACAAGGCCATTCCCAAAGAGTTTGCCGGCAAGAACAACCCATCTTATGTCCTCATGAGAGGAAATGATGGTCATACCTTTGCTAAATTTGTTGGCACTAACTATGATGATTATGCTTGGACTATTTGGGTTCCTAAGACCCTTATTGCTAACTCTCTAGGACCCATTACAAAATGGGGACCTAAAATCAAAGCTTGATTCTTGTAGGACTATACCTCCGGTGGAACACAATGGGTGATCGATAGTGGTTGCACCAATCATATGACCGGAGAGAGGGAGATGCTTGTGGAGTTCATTGATTCGGTCAAGGCCACTTCAAACATCTCTTTTGGTGACAATAGCAAGGGCAAGGTATTGGGTTTGGGCAAGGTGGTAATCTCTAGTGATGCATCACTTAAGAATGTCAAGCTTGTTCAATCTCTTCACTACAATTTACTTTCTACGATTCAATTGGCTCGTGCCGGTTATGATTCTCATTTCGGTGAATTTCATGTGACCTTCTTTGAGAGAAGCAATCTCAAAGTGGTCTTTGTTGGGCATGTTGAAGACAACCTTTACGTGGTTGATTTCTCAAATGAGAAAACTTATCTTGCAACATGTCTAATGGCCAAGGCCGACGTGGGGTGGCTTTGGCATCGCCGGCTAGCGCACGTTGGCATGAGAAATTTACAAGCTCTCTTAAAGGGGGAGCACATCCTTGGACTAACCAATGTGTCTTTTGCCAAAGATCGTCCTTGTAGTGCGTGCATTGCCGGAAAACTTCATGAAAAAGCTCATAAGGTGTCAACTATCATTACCACTTTGAGGCCTCTCGAGCTCATTCACTTGGATCTCTTTGGGCCTCCATCTTATGATAGTTTGGGAGGGAGGAGGTATTGCCTTGTCATTGTAGATGACTATACAAGATATACATGGGTGTTCTTCCTCAAGACTAAAGATGAAACTCAAGACACCTTCATCAACTTTGCCAAAGAAGCTCAACGTCAACATAATTGTGAGATCAAGGCAATTCGAAGTGACAACGGCACCGAGTTCAAAAATTACACTATGAACGAGTTCTTGAGCGATGAGGGGATCAAGCATCAATATGCCGCGCCATACACTCCCGAACAAAATGGTGTTGCGGAAAGGAAGAACCGGACTCTCATTGAGATGGCAAGGACCATGCTTGACGAGTACAAGTCTCCATACAAGCTGTGGGCCGAAGCCATCAACACCGCGTGCCATGCTACAAACCGGCTTTATCTTCGTAAGCTCAAGAACAAGACTCCCTACGAACTCCTAATTGGGAGAAAGCCTAACGTCAAATACTTTTGAGTATTCGGTTGTAAGTGTTTCATTCTAAATAAGAAATCCCGTTTAGCTAAGTTTGCGCCTAAAACTTATGAGGGCATATTTGTTGGATATGCATCAAACTCGCATGCTTACCGTGCTCTCAACAAATCCACCGGATGTATTGAGGAAATGGTAAATGTGGAGTTTGATGAAGATAATGGTTCCGGTGCGGAGCAAATTGTTCCTAGTGTTGTAGGTGATGAGGCTCCTTCACAAGCTATAAGGACTATGGGGATAGGCCACATTCGTCCACAAGAAACACCCCAAGTCCAAGTAGAAGAAGGAGTAAGAGCCCCTCTTGTGGATTCTCCACAAGGGAAGTCATCACCGCCACCACAAGGTCAAGATGCTATGGAAAATCATGAACCTATCCAAGAACAAGATCAAGTCCCTCATGTTCCCGAGCAAGATCAAGGGCAAGCCCAACCAAATGGCGAAGAACAAATCCGTGAGGCCCAAGGTCAAGCTCTTGATCAAGATCAAGATCAAGGTCAATCCCAACCTCAAGTGTCTTCCACATCATCACATCCAAGTGATCAAGAACTAGAGGTTGTGAAGAGAAGGGTGTCTCTAAGGCTAAAGCATTCTCAAGGCCAAGCTTCTTCCACAAGTTCAAAACCAAGTGAAGAAGAGCTTACCCTCAAAGTGCAAAAAGTGGCCGCCAAGTTAAAGCATCTTCAACATCTCACCGACAACATTTATGGAAGCATTAACAAAGGGGTAACTACTCATAGACGTTTGGCAAACTTTTGTGAACATCACTCATTTGTCTCTTGTGTTGAGCCCCTTAAGGTTGAAGATGCACTCGACGACCCGGATTGGGTAAATGCCATGCATGAAGAACTCAACAACTTCACCCACAACAAAGTATGGACTCTTGTGAAGAGACCCAAAGAACATCATAATGTCATTGGAACAAAGTGGATCTTTAAGAACAAACAAGATGAGAATGGACAAGTCACTAGAAACAAGGCAAGGTTAGTGGCACAAGGGTTCACCCAAGTTGAAGGTTTGGACTTCGGTGAAACCTTTGCCCCGTTGCCCGTCTTGAGTCCATTCGTATCTTGCTTGCATATGCTTCACATCATGATTTCAAATTGTATCAAATGGATGTGAAGAGTGCATTTCTTAATGGTCCTCTTAAGGAGTTGGTGTATGTCAAACAACCTCCCGGTTTCGAAGACCCCGATCACCCCTCTCACGTTTATGAACTCCATAAGGCGCTCTATGGACTTAAACAAGCACCTCGTGCTTGGTATGATCACCTTACGGCGTTCTTAAGCGAGAAGGGGTTCCAGATCGGGTTAATAGATTCCACTCTCTTCACGAAGAGGGTAAAAGGAGAATTGTTTGTGTGCCAAATATATGTTGATGATATTATTTTTGGTTCCACTAACCATGCTATTAACGTTGAGTTTGAGAATCTTATGACCAAGGAATTTGCCATGAGCATGATGGGAGAGTTGAAGTTTTTCCTAGGATTTCAAGTGAAGCAATTGAGAGGAGGAACCTTCATCAACCAAGCACTTTATATTCAAGACATGCTCAAGAGGTTCAAAATGCAAGATGTCAAGCCCATGAAGACGCCCATGCCCACAAATGGCCAACTTAATCTTGATCCCAATGGTAAAGATGTGGATCAAAAGGTATATCGCTCTATGATCGGTTCTTTGCTTTACCTTTGTGCATCTAGGCCGGATATTATGTTGAGTGTGTGTATGTGTGCAAGATTTCAATCCGCTCCCAAGGAGAGCCATTTTTCGGCAGTGAAAAGAATCCTTCGATATTTGGTTCATACCCCAAACTTGGGCCTTTGGTACCCCAAAGGAGCAACTTTCAAGCTATTAGGATATTCGGATTCGGATTGGGCCGGAGACAAGGTAGACCGCAAGTCCACTTCCGGGTCTTGTCAATTCCTAGGGAGGTCATTGGTAAGTTGGTCTTCAAAGAAGCAGAATTGTGTGTCCCTTTCAACCGCCGAGGCCGAGTACATTGCTGCAGGAAGTTGTTGTGCACAATTATTATGGATGAGGCAAACTTTGATGGATTATGGTGTCAAATGTGACAAAGTGCCTCTATTTTGTGACAATGAAAGTGCAATCAAAATCGCCGACAATCCAGTGCAACATAGCCGAACCAAACATATCGAGATTCGTCATCACTTCATTCGAGATCATGTGGCCAAGGGAGACATTGATTTATTCCATGTCAACACCGAGAAGCAACTTGCCGACATTTTTACCAAGCCACTTGATGAAGCAAGATTCCGCGAGTTAAGGCATGAGTTGAATATCGTGGATATAAGTAACTTGGATTGAGGTTCTTGCATACACACACATACTCTACTAGTATCTTGTTTTACATGTAGGCACCTAAGTAGGGGGAGCTAGCTCAACTAATGAGCTATCTTATCCTACTAGTGCATAAATTGATCAAAATCTTTCACATTAGCCATTTGAAGATGGCATTTGTGCTTCAAAGATGAGTATTGGTCTTGGACCCAAGGTTCATATCTTCGCGGTGCCATACCAAACAAACTCAAACATGGTGGCTTCGGTCACCGCCCTCCGTTGGAGGTTGGATCGTTTTTGTCTTTTGTTTGTGTGGTTCTTCTTGTCCTTGTGTTCGTGTTTCCGTGAGTGTGTGTTTTCTCGAGTCTCTTCCAGTGCAAGTGCTACACATACTCCTTTCTAGTAGTGTTGGATTTCTTCTGCGACGTGTTCAGAAGTGAGGCGGGAATGCTCTTTGGGGTCTTGGTAAGAATTTGCATTCAGCCATAACCCAACAAGCTTCTTCCTGTCAAAATCCTCTGGATACCCCGTGCCCACGGCCCTTGTACCGTGCACACGGGCCCCCGTGCGCACGGGGCCTTTAGCCCGTGCACACGGGGTCTGCGGTTTCTGGCCCTGAAGAGGTGGGACGTGGGGGGGTTTGGGTTCTTTCCCACCCAATCCCTCCACACCCCAGATCGCCTCCAGGCCGCCGCCGTCGCCTCCTTGTCGCCGGTGCTCCTCCGTGCACCGTGGGACTTCGCTGCTCCGTGGAGATCTTCCGGGATGGGGTCCTCCTATGGTATCTCCCTCCCCTTGTTCTTCTTTTTCCTCTTTTGGATCCGTTTTAGTCTAGGGTTTCCTCCTCTACTAGTCTAGGCCAGTCATTCCCTTGTGATAGACTAGGGGCAGATGGGCATTACTGTGGCAGTTCTCCCTGCCGCACTCACTCCCGGATCTCGATCTGGAAGTGGTTGCCGCTGGGCGAACCCCGTGTCCACGGGCCTTGTACCGTGCACACGGGGCCCCCGTGTCCACGGGCCTTGTACCGTGCGCACGGGACCCCGTGTCCACGGTGGTCAGATCCTCGTGTGCACGGCGTACCCAGTGGTGCCAGTCCTCCTTCTTCTCTGTCTTCCATTCCTCGCCAGCTTCTCGAGCACTTGTACTTATTTGTGTCTCTCGTGTTTGTTGTGCTTTGTTGCTGTTGTGTTTCGGACTCTGCTGACAAGAGGTCCGAGCTTCGTCGCAAGCGCACCAAGGCAGGTTCCAGGGAATTCTCTTTGGCTCCTCGTCAGCCGTCCGAAGGAAGTGGTCAGGGCTCTGAGATGGGCCGTGTTCGCCATACCGCCTCCAAGCAGCCAGTGATTGAAGCCTCCGAGGATTCAGAAGAGGAGTATGATTCGCAGGAAGATGCTCACTATGAGAACCCCGCAGATGCAGAGATAGAAGATGAGGATGATTCTGCTGATGATGTTGATGAGGAGGAAGGAGAGGAACATGTGCTCCCAGGAGGTCGGAATGTCAAGAATCTACCTCTCTCTAAGTGGACCAAGCCAGAGCTTTGGGCTTGCAGGCAGGATTTCCCCTATGTGCCAAACACTGATGCAGGGGTTGACCCAAGATTCAAGAATGATTTTCAACACCGGGTGTTCTCTGAGCTGATCATGACCAAGAAAAACAAGTTTGCCCCCCACAAGCAAATCAATGTGGAGGCTCTTCGGGACAATGATCATACCTATCCCGGTGTGTATAGTGCTCTTGGGAGGCTTGGCTTGATCCCGTTCGTCGCCTTCCACCATCCGTTCAGTGAAGATCTTGTGATGCAGTTCTTTGCCACCGTATACTTCCATAGTGATGAGGCTCGCACTATGACTTGGATGTCTGGCACATATGAGTGTGAGGCCTCCATGGCCAAGTTCTCTGACATCATTCCGTATCGGTTCTTTGCTGAGGAGCATCCTGAGTATGGCCGTGTTCGTGAGACAGGTAGAGACAAGGATGAGATTGCTTTTGCTTACAAGCCAGACAAGGCCTTCACCACCGGTTCTATCAAACATTTGAAGCCAACCTATGATACTATGCGTCACATTCTTAGGTACACGCTTAATCCTAAGACCGGGGACTCTCACAATCTGAGGAGCTCCATGTTGGATATCTTTGTCTACCTTCATAACAAGAAGAAAGTGGATGTTCTGGACTTCATGTTCTTTGAGATCAGGCAGTGTGTTCAGGAGAACAAGTCATGCATCTATGCTCCGTTCATCCAAGCTTTGATTGAGTCCGTTTGTCCCGCCAGCTACATTGCCAAGTACCGCGCCTCCTTTCCGAAGCGTGATTCCAACTGGCTTCCGGCTGCTCCTCCACCATATGTGCCTCCCAAGAAGGGGCGCAACCCCAGGCCTGAGGATCGTGCTACCTACACTGAGGGATGTTCATCCTATGTGCGGATTCCGCGTAGCAAAGGGAAGCAAGTTGCTACTGATGCCAGTTTCACCAGAGAGGAGAAGAAGTCTCTTCTGAAGACCGTGAGCAACATGTTCAAAATGTGTCAGTCCATTCAGCGCCGTCAGGTCAAGGAGATCAACAAGGGCAAGCTGGTGAGGCGTCAGGAGAAGGCTGAGCGTGCTGCAGCTGGTGAGGAGGTTGGTCCAGGGTCCGAGGACATCGACAGTGTGGCCACAACTCGTTCTTTTCCCTTGGGGGGATGGCACTTTGATGATGATGATGATGCTTCGAGCGCACCTCCTCTTGTCTAGAGTCTCGTTAGCATCGCCTTTTCCTTTTTTGTTGTCTTGATGACAAAGGGGGAGAAGTGTTCTATTAGGGGCGTTTGCAGTTGGTTTCAGTTGGGTGAGATCTCAAGGCCTCGTTTCTCGTTTGTTTTGGTTGTGTTTATTTGGCTTGAGATAGTCTTATTTACTTGCTTTCGCGGTGTGGTCGTGAGCTACCTAGTCTATGTGAGAGACTATCTACTTTATGGAATTTATCTATGCTTATGTTGATATATCTTGTGGAGTATGATCAAGCTTCTATATGTTAGTCTCACGTTTTCTGCTCACCACACTTGCATGTGATCTAGGCACCGTGTTGGGTTTTATTATGTTGATCACATGCCTTGACAATATGGATCTAGGGGGAGCCTCATATGTGTGTGCTTGATGCATAATCAAGCATTTTTTTCCTTGCACATATATAGGGGGAGCTCCTTTGATCAACTATTGTCGCATGGCTGTTTACTTAAGTTGTATCCTATATGCCATGTCCTAACCATGTTGTCATCAATGCACCAAAAAGGGGGAGATTGAAACTGCAAGTATCACTTAGATTATATTTTGGTGTGATGACAATGTGGTTAGTGGAACTAATGTTGGTTGCCAAAGTTTATCTCAGGACATTGGTTCCAAGGTGTCCATTGATGGAGGTGTGCGACCCCCCAGTCCAAAAAGATCAAAGGCGTGGTTACCGGCGACTCGAAGGTTTTTCGTTTTGGTTCGATTTGAGTCGTAGGTAAAACCGCACTATCAAGAGGGGTCTTCGTGGAATTAGTGTCGTGTGGGAATGCCTCCAAGACAGATACACCAGCCCTCCTACACCTCCTCAGATATTCCACTTGTTGTGTGCTTTGCCGTGGTGTCCTGTGATGTTTTCATCAGAAATCTTCTGGACACCCCGTGTGCACGGGGTCTCTGACCCCCGTGCGCACGGGGTAGTCAGAATATTTCTAGACACCCCGTGCGCACGGGGCTGACTTGGCCCGTGCGCACGGGGTACCTCGAAACTCACTGGACACCCCATGCGCACGGGGTAGTCAGAATATTTCTAGACACCCCGTGCGCACGGGGCTGACTTGGCCCGTGCGCACGGGGTACCTCGAAACTCACTGGACACCCCGTGCGCACGGGGCTGACTTGGCCCGTGCGCACGGGGTACCTCGCATCTCACTGGACACCCCGTGCGCACGGGGCTGACTTGGCCCGTGCGCACGGGGTCCAACAGGCAGAAATCCCCTCCCGGCCAAGAACACTATAAAAGCCCCCTTCTTCCTCCTCCATCCCCTAACCCTAATGTCTTGTTGAGCTCCTCCATTGCTACACCCCATTTTGCTCACTACTCTCAATCCCTCCACCCAATCTTGTTGAAACTTTGGGGATTGGGAGAGCAAGACCCGATCTACACTTTGACCAAACCAAATCGCATTCCCCGCAACATTCATCCACCATGACTTGTTACTCTTGGAGCTTGGGCTCCTAGGCGGTTAGAGGTTCCTCCGGAAGCTTCCTTGCTTGTGGTGTGCTCCGGAGAAGTTTGTAAAGGTGTGGTGGTCGCCTTCAAGACCAACCCCGAGTGATTCGAGGCTCATCCGTTGGGGGTGACTCGAAGGAGATTACGGTGAGCCTTCGGTGGCGTTCCGCAAGCTTTGGCTCCGGCACCGCTCCAAACGGAGAGTAGCTCTTCCCCAAGGAAGAGTGAACTTCGGGATAAAATCGGCGTCCTCGTCTCACTTGTGGTTAATCCTTTCCCGCACTTTACTTAGCCTTGTATGCTTGTTGGCTTGTTAATTAGTTTGTTGCCTAGCATACTTAGCTTAGAACTTGCTTGTCATATAGGTTGTGTTCACCTAGTTGCATATCTAGTGAACCCTTTTTATCCGCTAAGCCTTAAAATTGACAAGAAAGAGTAAAATTTGTAGTCTCCTATTCACCCCCCCCTCTAGTCGACCGTATAGATCCTTTCACCTGCGGAGATCACTTCACCATCACCATCACCACGCCGTCGTGCTGCCGGAACTCATCTACTACCTTGCCGTCTTGCTGGATCAAGAAGGCAGAGGATGTCACCGAGCTAAACGTGTGCAGAACGCGGAGGTGCCGTACGTTCGGTACTTGATCGGTCGGAGCGCGAAGAAAGTTTGACTACATCAACCGCGTCGTGAAATGCTTCCGTTTACGGTCTACAAGGGTATGTAGACACACTCTCCCCCTCGTTTCTATGCATCTCCATGGATAGATCATTGCGTGTGCGTATAATTTTTTTTGTTTTCCATGCAAAGATTCCCAACAGTGGCATCATGAGCCAGTTCTATACGTAGATGATATGCACGAGTAGAACACAAAGAGTTGTGGGCGGTGATAGTCATACTCCTTACCACCAACGTCTTATTTTTATTCGGCGGTATTGTGGGATGAAGTGGCCCAGACCAACCTTACATGTCCACACACATGAGACCGGTTCCACCGACAGACATGCAACTAGTTTTGCATAAAGGTGGCTGGCGGGTGTCTGTTTCTCCTACTTTAGTTGAATCAAATTTGACTACGGCCAGTCCTTGAAGAAGGTTAAAACAGCAAACTTGACGAGTCACCGTTGTGTTTTTTGCCGTAGGTAAGAACGGTTCTTGCTAGAAGCCTGTAGCAGCCACGTAAAAACTTGCAACAACAAAGTAGAGGACGTCTAACTTGTTTCTGCAGGGTATGTTGTGATGTGATATGGTCAAGACATGATGTGATATACGTTATTCTATGAGATGATCATGTTTTGTAAAGCTAATGACAACCGGCAGGAGCCTTATGGTTGTCTCTTTATTGTATGAAATGCAAACGCCATGTAATTGCTTTACTTTATCACTATGCATTAGCGATAGTTGTAGAAGCAATAGTTGGCAAGACGACCACGACGCAACGATGGAGATCAAGGTGTCGAGCTAGTGACGATGGAGATCATGACGATGCTCTGGAGATGGAGATCAAAAGCACAAGATGATGATGGCCATATCATGTCACATATTTTGATTGCATGTGATGTTTATCTTTTATGCATCTTCTTTTGCTTAGTATGGCGGTAGCATTATAAGGTGACCCCTTCACTAAATTTCAAGGTAAAAGTGTTCTCCCTGAGTATGCACCGTTGCTACAGTTCGTCTTGTTGAGACACCACGTGATGATCGGGTGTGATAGACTCTACATTCACATACAACAGGTGCAAGACAGTTTTGCACATGCAGAATACTTGGATTAAACTTGACGAGCCTAGCATGTACAGACATGGCCTCGGAACACTGGAGACTGAAAGGTCAAACGTGAATCATATAGTAGATATGATCAACATAGAGATGTTCACCATTGATGACTACCCCATCTCACGTGATGATCGGACATGGGTTAGTTGATTTGGATCACGTGTCAATTAGATGACTTGAGGGATGTCTATTTAAGTGGGAGTTCATTAGTAATTTGATTAATTAAACTTAATTTATCATGAACTTAGTCTTGATAGTTTTGCAAATCTATGTTGTAGATCAAAAGCTCGCGTTTTAGCTCCCTTATTTTTTGATATGCTCCTAGAGAAAACTAAGTTGAAAGATGATAGTAGCAATGATGCGGACTGGGTCCGTGATCTGAGGATTATCCTCATTGCTGCACAGAAGAATTATGTCCTTGATGCACCGCTAGGTGACAAACCTATTGCAGGAGCAGATGTAGATGTTATGGATGTTTGGCAAACTCGATTTGATGACTACTTAATAGTTTAGCGCGGCATGCTTTATGGCTTAGAACTGGGGCTTCAAAAACGTTTTGAATGACATGGAGCATATGAGATGTTCCAAGAACTAAAAATTGGTATTTCAGACTCATGCCTGTGTTGAGAGGTATGAGACCTCTGACAAGTACTTTGCCTACAAGATGGAGGAGAATAGCTCAACCAGCGAGCATGTGCTCAGAATGTTTGGGTACTACAATTGCTTGAATCAAGTGGGAGTTAATCTTCCGGATAAGATAGTGATTGACAAAGTTCTCTAGTCACTATCATCAAGCTACTAGAACTTCGTGATGAACTATAATATGCTCTTTAGTATTTTACCGAGAGTGCTGCAACCTGGTGGAAAATGCATCAAGCCATACAAGGATGCAACGGAGCAAAAACTTAGGAATTCAAGAAGACTCTGTTGAGATCTCGTCTTATTCGGAAGAACTATGATAACCCGAAGAAGAAACCTTGTGCTTGCAAGATTTGCGGAGAAATAGGACACACCCAGGAGGAACACAAGGATGGATGCCCTCATTGTGAGGAGAATCACCCAGCCGAAGAGTGCCCGACTAGGCAAGTTACTTGTTTCCTGTGTGAAGGAACTACACACTACCCTGGTCAGTGTCATATTTACCCCAAGGTACAAGAAATTACCAAGCAGCAGAAGAAAGCAATGAAAGAAGCCCTCAGGTAAAGTTTGAAAGAACCTGTGATGAAGGAAGATGTTGACGACCCTACTGGAGAAGGCCTAAACAGATTTTACTCCAATGCCTGCTATTCATGTGGGAAAGAAGGACATTTTTCACTGTATTGCATGAAGCAAAGCCAAGAGTATCTGGGAGACATCCCGACAGCAGAAGTGAAGTTTGACCCTCAGGAAATAGAAGCTCTGATCATTACAGAGAAATCAAGGAAGAGAAAACGAAGGCAACCCCAGAACAACCCAACTTCTGCAAAGAAGGACCTGAGTCATATCACTTGTTACAGGTGCAAGGATTTAGGTCATTACGCTAGTCAATGTCCAAAAAAAGAAGCCAAGAATCCAAGGAACCTACATAATCACAAAGAAGCCCCGAGACATGTCGGAAGTCATTTGTTTTCGCTGCAAGGAAGCAGGACATTTTGCTAGGGAATGTTCAAATCAGAAGAAAGCTGGAGCTGAGTAGTTGAGATTTTGATATGGATAATAAGAGTGGTAGAAAGCAATCTTATTTTCATAAGTTCGATGAGTTGAGTTATGTAATGGGTGCTCAGAGATTGTAATGAATTCATGAAATCAATAAAGTTAATGTGTTATGATTTCATATGTTGTATTATGTGAGTTTTTACTCTATGAACAAAGATTTTGGACCAGTTTCGAGGATATGAGAAATATGGTCTATGGATGGATTTGTGAATTTCATTTAAGGGTGGTAGTACCCTGTGAAGAACACTTGACCCATGGAAAGGATAATGATATTTCAGGGAGTGAAGTTTGGAAAAAATAGGTATGAGTTTTGTTTTGATATGTTGGTTACCCCAAGAATATGAAGGAATGAAGCAATATTGGAATTTAAGGAGGTGTAATGTTGGAATATGGAACCATATAACCCAATAGGATGAGTTAAAGCTATGCAAGTATTGAAGTGGGCCCACAACCCACAGGCCCAGGAATTAATAAAGATCAAGTACTCCCTACAAGAAGAAATTTTGGAAGAAAATGTGATTTGATGAGCAGATGTTCCTTAGGAGGCTACGAAACCCCGAGAGTTGTGAAGTAACGATAGATGTTTCATTCAGCTTGCAGAATCAATGGAATTATCCAAACTAAGTTCGTCGACAAGAGAAATTCTGCAACGCTTGTGAGAATGCCCGAGTGTTAGAAATGCGAGATTCGCTAAACCTTATATAGAGTAATGATTTGGGTGCAGAATGGATTGATCACCATACCGACTTACTCGTATCATTCGCTCTTGCTATTTGGAATGGTAAATCTGAGTGACTTACCCATAGTAGAGAGACGACGATATCAAACCTTGTTTAAAACTATAGAATGCTAGAACAATGGATCCCTATAATAGGCAACCGTTGCCAATCATAGGATATACGGTGAGATTCAACCCAAACCCTTTTCTGCAGGAGAAACCATTAATTGTTGACCACCATGAGATTTCGCTAATTAATTAGAATTGGCGACAGACCTGTCAGATATGAAGACCCAGTCTCGGAAGAACCTCACCAGGATGAAATGACACGAGTTTGAGGAAAAGGTTATGCCCTACTGGAAGAGCCCCAGTGTAGGAGTTACTCCGAAGATGTGAGAAGACCGATAGTGTTTACACTAAGGATGGAGTACATAAGATCTGTTGGAACCATAGCCCTGTTTTTAAGTGTGGTAGCACACTAGACCATTCTGATTGATGGATTTGCTAGAAGACCCCCAAACCCTAACCTTTCTTGCTAGCCTCTTCGAATCTCGTCGAATCTCGAGGACGAGATTCATTTTAAGTGTGGTAGTTTGTAACATCCCAAAATTCTAATTTTTGGAATGTTATAATAATTAAAATATATGATTCTTGAGTGATTGATTGAGTGAAATTGATTGGAATTTTAAACTTTTGAAGTTTTGTTGAGAGGGAATAAAAGGACTTTCCAAAAAATGTTTCTGTTTGAAAATATTTGAATTTGGAAATATTTCAAACTTCATGCCACTCAATGATCCTCAAGATTTCTTCAATGAAAGAGAGTGGGAAGTAAAGAAAAACTTCATTTTGAATTTGTGATTTAAATTTTGTTTTTAACTCAAAGTGGCATTTGAGTTTTATTCAAAAACTTCTCTGACAAAGAACACTTGAACAAAAGTGTTGAGAGGGAGTAACATGACACCCCAAAAATGTTGGAATAAATTTTCCATAGAGTTTTGAAAGTCATTTTGATATTTGTTTGAATTAAAAAAATGATTTAAAAAAAAGTATTTTATTTGCCCCTGGAAATATCCCATTAAATTGGGCTTATTTTTCTGATCATTTTGATATATAATACTCCTATATTTTATTTTCATTTTATTTTCTAAAATGATTGTTTCTTCGCGGGTAATTCAAAAAAAGGAAGGTACTGTTTTTTTGGGCCAAATCCGGCCCAATCCGTACCGAATCATCTCTTTCCTCCTGACGAGATGCTCCAGATCTCCAGCCACCGCCGGAGCATCGCCGGAATCGCGGGATTCGCGATCTCCCCGATCTGCCCCCTCCTCAAAGTCGACCTGCCCCTATTTATACCCCTCCCCTCAACCCGTTCCGCCCTTTCCCGATTCCCCAAACCTCCTGCCACCGCCACCATTGCTCGCCGGAGCTCACCTCGGCCACCGCCGCCATTGCCACCCACCCGAGCACCACACACCTCCCCGACGCCCCCGAGCAAACCCCAGACTCCCCTCGTTCCTTCGCATTCCCTGAGCCGCTCCGCCGTCGCCAAGGATCCCTGGAGCCATCGCCCCCTTCACCACCGGACATTATCGCCGCCGTCGAGCTCGCCCCACTCGAGACCGCCGTCCTCGAGCCACGCCGAGGCCACCTTCATGCTCGTCACCGTCGCCCACATCGAACAGAGCCCTCCCTGAAGCCGGAGACCCACGGGAGGAGCCACCACCGCTGCCGGCGACCTCGCCGGAGTTCACCTCCACCGCGGTGAGCACTCCACTGCCCTCCACCGTTCGATCTAATAAACGCCCTAGATTAGATCTAATAAACGCCCTAGATTAGATCCACTGCCCTCCACCTCCACCGCGGTTATTTTTACTAGATCGGTTTAGCTTCGGTTTATTTACGGTTTAGATCTAATCGGTTTAGCCGGTTTTTCTTTTCTGTGCACGCGCACTAGTCTATTAAAGATCGGCCGAGCGTCGTTTAGTTCAGATCGCCCACTGCTTAGGCCCGGTAGGAACCCAATGCGTAGCACCTGCCCGTTTTTTTTTCTCATTTATTTTTGTTTCTGTTTTAAAAAACAGAAATAGTTTCAAATTTCGATTGCTTATATATTTTATGTTTTAGATCCAAATTGAGTGATCCTTTTGCATTGTGTCAAAAATTTGTTGAAGTGTCTGTTTGCGTACTTAGTTTTCAGATTTGAGTAGTTTAAACTTGAGTTTGATGAAATTTTTTCAAATCACTAATTTGGTCATATTTTGAGTTTTACAAAATATTTTTGATTGATTCTTTTTGCTACGGTTTTGTTATTGTTTTGTCTATCCAAAGTCATATAGTGATTTATTTTTAGTTTATTTTAAATTAAGTTTTTAGAAAAACAATACTGTTTTAGTTATAGTTTTGTTTTAGTCTTTTGTTTATTGTTTTTATTAGTTTTAAATTATTTCATTTTGTCACTCTTGAAAAATTTAGTTTTCTTTCTGTTAGTCAAGAAAAGAAAATTTTGTTTTTATTTTAAAAATTTATTTTACTTAGTTTTTTATGAAAACTTGTTTAGGTCATAGTTAGTGTTTCATAAAAGCTTTTTATTTGTTTCCTTTTACAAATAAAATTTTATGAAAAATACTTTCTATTAACTTAGTTGTTTTACTTTGTATTTTCTGTTAATTTATTAGTTTAGTGTTTTAATTGTTGTTAAGTTCTTACTTAGGACAAAACTGTTTTGTGTTATCTTAGAGTTTTCTTTAGTAGTTTTGTTGTGTAGTTTTCCTTTGTTTTTATTTGGTGTCCCTTGTTGATTTGCATTTTATTTGTTGGTTTTATTATGAGTGTTAGAATTGCTTGCTAGTATGTTTGCTTATATGAATGCTATGTTTGACTATATAGATTTTCAACGGAGTGACGAAAGTTCTACCAAGTCATTATTCTGAGAGTTTTATTATCTTCATCAAGTAATACTAGGCAAGTTCACTTTGACCATGCTTTCATACCTATGTTTTTATTGCATTTAGTGACATCTTTGCAACCACCCTCCAGTAGTGATATTGAATTCTTGTAGTTGAGTAGTATGCATGAGGTAGGAACCCATCACCCTGTTACCAAGCCCGAGACGTTATTTATTTTAATGCTACGCTATAGTAGACGGGGTTTGGTATGAGTGCACGAGAGTGGTGTGAAGAAGGAGGACTCTACGTCAATGACGACAACTCCATGATGGCATCTGCAAGGACTGCATCTTCAAGGCCTCAAGACTTCAAGACTCGAGACAAGAATTTAATACACACTACTGGGTTAAGGACGGTTGACGGGCACCCTGGAGAAACCAGTGGATGGACGGGATGCATGGAGAAGTGCCATGACATCTTGCGGAAAACTTCACCCAGACTCAAAGAGACGGAAGAATACTTCATGCCCGGAAGCTTACCTGTGCAACCGCAAGTCACTATGGGCTCTGGCTTGGTTGACCTTAGTTGTGACTCTGGCTGGGACGGTGCTAGCAGATGTAGAACTATGGTAGGATTGGATGAGCACCGGACAGTGGTCAGGGGAACTCTTTGGAATACCATGTTTCGGTCATCTTGTTCTCAAACACCCTAAAGTGCGAGAACGTAAAAAGAGGGATCGAATCTTGCGGGTAAAGTGTACAAACCTCTGCAGAGGGTTTAAACCTAATCGATTAGCCGTGTCCCCGGTTATGGACAATTTGAGCCTCTGGACTTGGATCTATCTCGGAACTCTCAACACCGGACTGATAACATAATTGTGGGCAACTTATGATGATTTTGGACTATGAGACATCGGTTGGCGGAACCATGTCACGATAGAAAACTCTATAGTACAAACTCCTGATATTCCTTTGATGTAGGAAAAATAAAACCAGCTTTTATGCAAAACAAAACTCAGACACAGAGCCACAAAGCCATATTGCATATAGTATAGTTTTATCATCTATTTTCTCATGATGTGATCTTGCCTGTACATTCAATGTACTGACCTACACGGCTGCAACATATCATGTTGCAGATACTTTCTTCCAACGAGTAAGAGTACGGTACAGGGTTACGGTCTACACTCAACCTGCCGATGGCGTTGATGGGACTCCACACCCGACTATTTGTTTCCGCTGTGACTTATGAGGTATATATCAGTTTTACGTTATTTATACATGTGATTGCACTTTGATATATACATTGATGTACTGTGTGTGCTAGCATACTGATCCAGGGATGGCACAGAAACACAGAGACTTGACCGTCTGAGGTCGGGTCGCTACATTTACTTGTGCAAGCATATATTGTGTTGTATCCCTTGCTTTCTTGTGTGCTTGTTGTTGTTGCATCATATAGGTTGCCCACCTATAGTTGCATATCTAGACAACCTATTTTGATGCTAAGTTTAATTTGGTAAAGAAAAGCTAAAAATTGTTAGTTGTCTATTCATCCCCCTCTAATCAACCATATTGATCCTTTCAATTGGTATCAGAGACTCGTCTCTTTATTAAGGACTTTGTTGTCCGAAGAGTATCGTTGACACCACAGACGAGGTGGAGGAGCACCCCGGTGCGAGTCCCACTTTGTCTGCAGCTGATGGGGGATCCTCGGTCTCTCGTGAGGAGTTCAATGTGGCCTTGGAAACATTGAGAACCTCCATGACGACCGAGGTTAAAGGCATGCTTAAGATTTTTCTTGATGGTCTTAAATTATCCACCGCACCGTTGGACGTGGTCGATCCCACTAACAAGGTGACGGATGCTAACTGCAACAAGGGGGAAGCTACTAATGATCAAGTTCCTTTGACTAGTGGTAGAAGTGGAAATGGCATCTTTGCCCATGTTGAACCTCCAATCACTTATGGAGGACCGTTTCCCTCCACGCATATAAATCATGTTGGTCCTCCTCCTAAGCTTGTGAAAAATGAGGATTTTGCCTCTTGGGTCTATCGCTTTAAACGTCATTTAAATCATAGTTCTACTAATCTTTGGAGAATTATTGAGCAAGGTTTCTACCCGCATGACCCAAGCAACTTCACTCCTAGAGAAGCCGCGGACCATCAATTCAACGAGTCAGCTCTCTTCATTCTCCAAGAAGCAATTCCACCCGAAGATATTGCGCATCTCCGACCTTTCACCATCACCAAGGAAGCATCGCAACATGTTGTTTCCATTTACAAGGGAAGCGCAAACATTCAATGCTCAAACTTTGAAGTGGTGCAAGATGAAGCCGATGAGTTTGCAATGAATGAAGATGAAGAACCTCGAGAGCTTTACCGGAGATTAACCACTCTCGCGGTTTCATTCCGAGATCATGGGAGCAAGGATACGAATGACAATTGGATCAAGCGCAAGTTTCTCAAGGCCATGATGCCCTACCATAAGGCCACGTCCTCCGTCATCCGTCAATGGCCGGACTTTCACTCCTTGTCCTCAAGTGAAGTGTTGGATGAGTTTGTTGCAATGAGGATCTTGTCAAGACCGCTGTCGGTGTCAAAACCGGTGGATCTCGGGTAGGGGGTCCCGAACTGTGCGTCTAGGATCGATGGTAACAGGAGACGGGGGACACGATGTTTACCCAGGTTTGGGCCCTCTCTATGGAGGTAATACCCTACTTCCTGCTTGATTGATCTTGATGAATATGAGTATTACAAGAGTTGATCTACCACGAGATCGTAATGGCTAAACCCTAGAAGTCTAGCCTATGTGAATATGGTAATGAGTATGTATTTGTCCTTTCCGGACTATCCCCTTCGGTTTATATAGACACCGAGGGGCTCTAGGGTATACATGGAGTCGGTTACATAAGAAGGAATCTTCAGTTGCCAAGCTTGCCTTCCACGCCAAGTAGAGTCCAATCTGGACACGGGTACAGTCTTCGGCCTTCATGTCTTCGTAGCCCATCATTCCGGCCCATGAATAACAGGCCGGACGCCCGAGGACCCCTTAGTCTAGGACTCCCTCAGTAGCCCCTGAACCTGAATTCAATGACGTGGAGTCCGGTGCGCAGATCGTCTCCGGCATTGCAAGGCGAGTTCTCCATTTTCCGAGCTCCAAGATAGTCTTCAGACAAGATGATTGTATCCGGACCTGTCACGTACATAACCGCAGCGAGAATATAATATTTGCACGAATCTAATCTGTTGATAGCTTCTTTTAACACGACATCGCGTCTGTCCTGTCATGATTTCGAACCGTTTTTCTTCTGCCATCCCATGTTTCGAGACACGGTTGCTATTGGCACGTCTTATCGAAACAGAGATCGTGTCCCCTTATTGCGGGATTCTCATCAATGCGGGCATGGGTAACTCAACCGTGCCATTTATACAGCCCTTGGGAACAAGCGAATCCTAAGGCGAGTGAGGAGGCATTTAATATTTGCTGCCTTTATAAGGGGATAAGGATCCCCCTTCCTCTTCTCACGCTCTCTCTGTCTGCGCCTTTCCGATCTCAAGCTCCAATGCCCAAGTTCTCATCCCCTTTCCACTCAAGCAACCATGTCTAGATCCGGTGGTCAGGGCAAGTGGATGGTCTCCTCCGTCAAGGAGGAGGACATTACTAAGCTCCGGGCGGCCGGATATTTGGCGAAGGAGATCGCCCATCGTCTGCCGGCCGAGGGACAAGTCGTCCCCACGCTGGAACCCACAGAGAGGGTAGTAATCATCCCCCATTTCTTCCGCGGGCTAGGGTTTCCACTCCACCCTTTCGTCCGCAGGCTGATGTATTATTACGGGATAGATTTCCATGATCTGTCCCCGAATTCCTTCCTCAACATCTCGGCGTTTATCGTCGTGTGCGAGGCCTTCCTTCGCATCCATCCCCACTTCGGGTTGTGGCTCAAAGTTTTCAATGTGAAGCCGAAGGTGGTGGATGGCCAGCACACGGAGTGCGGAGGAGCCATGGTGAGCAAGCTATCCAACGTCTCCTGGCCCAAAGGCACTTTTGTGGAGACAGTAAAGGCATGGCAGAAGCAGTGGTTCTACATCACAGAACCTCACGGCACCACCTGGGCCGCAGCTGCCGAATTCCGCTCCGGTGCTCCCATGCGACTCACCTCCTGGGTCGAAAAGAGTCCGGACTGGTGTTCACCTGACGAGCTGATAGCGCTGCAAACGCGTGTTCAAAGCATGGTGACCAAGAACGTCAAGCTCGTTGATGTCATCCAGGTGATGCTAGTCCGCCGAATTCTTTCGTGCCAGCATCGAAGCCGCCCTTTGTGGGAGTTCAATTCGAAGAAGCACCAGACCTTGAAAAGGCTCTTCGAGACTTCTCACAAAGGGGCCTGGAAGTTGCTCTTTAAGGGCAACGAGAAGCCACCGGCCACGGACTCAGACCGTGGTCACGATTGCAAACACCCCGCCAGCAAGGTATGTTTTTTCTGACGTATCCCCGACTTAAATGTTTCGAGGATGATATCTAAGCTTTTATTATTGCTCTTTCAGGACTGGGTGGAGAGGGCGAAGCGGATCCAGTGTCTGGCTCCGCTGCCCGAAGAACCGGTCATCCCGCGCCTGGCGAAGATGCTGGTGCCGGCGCCATATACGGCACCGGAGAAGAAGGCCGAGAAGAAGGCCAAGGGGGCCAAGAGTGGCCCCCGTCGTAAGGGCGCTTCAGATGCGACGTCCGAAGACGACGAGGCTCATTCCTCTGTCCCTGAGGACAATGACGAGGAAGAGGTGGAGGAGGAGGAGGAAAACAACCCTCCTCCCGAGGAGAAGAAGAAGAAGAGGGCGGCCTCGGCGCATCCGGAGGCGAAAGCGCCCAAGAAGGGGAAGGGCGCCCCATCGGTCAATACCGCGTGGGACATTGATAGTAGTCCGGAACGACGCCCCCACACTAAGCCCCAGGCCGGATCGTAAGTGACATGGCTTATTTGTGCGCACTTTCAGCCCTTTCTCTTTATTATTTTAACATGGTTAACTATACTATTGCAATCCGGCCCGTGACCTTATCCAGCGATCCTCCTCTGGAGGTTCGTTGGCTCCATCGGAGATGGCGAGCATGTCGTCACCGCCTGCCTACTCCCCCGGGGCCAGGGATGACACCGAAGTGCTATCCCGGAGGACCGCTCCGAAGGGAGGAGCCCAGGCCGTTGTCCGGGAGGCGCCACAAGGCGGGACCTCCTCTGCCGGACACATGGGGGAGCCAATCACCATGGAGACTGGCGAAGAGGGCCGTATCCAGTTCAGCCCTCAGCCGAATACGATTCCGGAGACCAATATGGCTGCGGAGTCGGGCGAGCAGCCCCCTTTGAAGGAGGGGGTGCGCCGCCTCCACCGGTGGCTCCTGTCCATCTAGGAGCGCCGGATGACCTGATGGGGGCACTACGAAGTGCCTCCGTCGTGGACGAGCACCGTATCCTTGTGGGTGTAGTGATCGAGAAGGTTCAGTCCGCCAAGAGCGGACTGAATGAAGCCTGCAGCAGCCTGTTAACAGGTTTCGAGGTAAGAAAGAGAAAAAACCCGTATAGTCCGTAGCCCCTAAGACGCTGTCCGGTGTTCGGCGAGAAGAACCGGACATGGGATCAATCTTTAATTATAAGAGGCTGACTGAATATGTATCGATAAGCAGGTGTCCCTGTTGGCCGCGACCTCTGTCGGTGTCAAAACCGGCGGATCTCGGGTAGGGGGTCCCGAACTGTGCGTCTAAGGCGGATGGTAACAGGAGGCGGGGGACACGATGTTTACCCAGGTTCGGGCCCTCTCGATGGAGGTAATACCCTACTTCCTGCTTGATTGATCTTGATGATATGAGTATTACAAGAGTTGATCTACCACAAGATCGTAGAGGCTAAACCCTAGAAGCTAGCCTATGGTATGATTGTTGTTGTCCTATGGACTAAGCCCTCCGGTTTATATAGACACCGGAGGGGGCTAGGGTTACACAGAGTCGGTTACAAGGGAGGAGATCTACATATCCGTATTGCCAAGCTTGCCTTCCACGCCCAGGAGAGTCCCATCCGGACACGGGACGAAGTCTTCAATCTTGTATCTTCATAGTCCAACAGTCCGGCCAAAGGATATAGTCCGGCTATCCGAGGACCCCCTAATCCAGGACTCCCTCAGTAGCCCCTGAATCAGCCTTCAATGACGATGAGTCCGGCGCGCAGATTGTCTTCGGCATTGCAAGGCGGGTTCCTCCTCCGAATACTCTATAGATGATTTTGAACACAAGGATAGTGTCCGGCTCTGCAAAACAAACTCCACATACCACCGTGGAGAGAATAATATTTCCACAAATATACTCTGCTGACAACTTTTCATGACGTGACATCACACCATGGCCTGGTCATTATTCGAGCCATTTTCCTCAATCAGCCTGCCCCTGCACGTTTTGCGAGGCGATTTTATTGGCACGTCTTGTCGAAGCAGAGATCGTGTCCCCCTCATTACGGGATTCTCATCAATACGGATGTGGGTAACCCAATCGTGCCCGTTGGTATGACTCCTCGATTTTAGGCAAGTCCCAAACGGTCACGAGGAGGACGCTTGATATTCACCCTCTATATAAAGTGGCCAAGGCCTGTCCTTTTTCTTCTCGCACTCAATCGAATCCTTCCCCTACCTCGAGTTCCAACACCCAAGGCTCAGGTCAGGCGCTTCGGACGTTCAACCATGTCCGGATCCAACCTTCAAGGTCGGTGGATGCCCTCCTCTGTCACAGAGGAAGACATCAAGAAGCTAAGAGAGGCTAGGTATCTGACCGCCGAAATCTCGCACAGGCTACCTGCTCGAAGGCAGGTCATTCCCACTCCCGAACCCGGCGAGAGCGTCGTATTCATCTCTCACTTCCTCCGAGGGCTAGGCCTTGTTCTATATCCCTTTGTTAGGGGGCTCATGTTCTATTACGGGCTGGATTTCCATGACCCGGCCCCGGATTCCATCCTTCACATCTCGTCGTTCATCGTCGTGTGTGAGGCCTTCCTCCACATCACCCCGCACTTTGGCTTATGGCTCAAGACCTTTAATGTAGAGCCGAAGATGATTAATGGGCGACACGCAGAATGCGGAGGAGTCGTAATAAGCAAAGGCGCCGATGTTCCATGGCCAAAGGGTTCCTTCCCGAAGGTATCCAGCTTATGGCAACGGGAGTGGTTTTACATCACAGCTCCCCGCGGTACTAAATGGGTGGCCGCCCGTGCCTTTCGCTCCCCCCCCCCCGCCACGACTGACGTCATGGATCAACAAGGGGCTGGACTGGGGGCCAGTAAATGATGTGCCGATATTGTAGAGTCGCATCCGAGATCTCCTCGAGAGAGATATCAGCCTGGTCACGGTAATGCAAGTCATGCTAGTTCGTCAAGTCCCGCCTTGCAAACGTCGACCCCTCCGTATGTGGGAGTTCAACCCGGAAGGACCGCGAGCTATTCATCACTTCCTCGGCATGATGCTCGAAGGGATGTACAAATTGTTCTTCAGATCACAAATAAGGTGTCCGGACACCACCGAGGATGCGGGTCTGAGATGCAATCATCCAGATACCCAAGTAAGTAGTCCTTCGGCCGAACACGTTGTCTCTTTATTTATCACAACATCATTTTGAAAAGTCGCTCTTTGACCAGGACTGGGTAAAAAAGGCGAAGATGATCAGGTGTTCGGCCCCCCTTCTCGAAGGCTCAGCAGATCCAGTACTGGCCAGAATGCTTGAGCTTGCGCCTTATCAAGCGCCCTCCGGGGAAGATAAAGGGGGGAATAAAGAGGCTGAAAGCGGGCCTCGCTCGTTATTCATCCAAACCGGGGGAATTAGCGCCTCCGCGAAGGAGGATAACTAGGGAGAAGAATCTGAAATTCCCTCTCCCAGGGAAGGAAGAGGACCGCCTCTGAAGACTCAGAAACAATGGTTTCCAAACGAGGGAAGAAATCTTCGCCAGAGGGTCCTGCCCCGGAGGGTACCCTTGCCGCACAGTGCCCGCAAGGGGATTAGCCCTCCACAGAGTTGTAAGTAAACAAAGGTACTTAATAGTAAAAATATCCTGCTTTACTTCTGAGGACAATAACCGAAGCATATATCTTGTAGTTCGGATCGTAGCCCTTCTCGACAGAGTTCGTCTTCGGGGGATCTTCTTCCGGAGATGATGGAGAGCGAAACACCTCCCCATGCCTCCCCGCCTCATGAGGCGGGCGACCCTGAGGTGTCGTCACGGAGGATTTCTCCTGATCCGCCAAGGCCAGAGGGTAATCCTTCGGCCACCCGAAGTCCGGAGTATTCGGCTCCTAAGGAGAGCAACAGAAAGAGGAAGGGACCGTCCGGTGCGTGACCCGACGCACTGAAGGATCGTCTGGAGCAGGCGGCTATCTCAGAAGCGCATCTTACGCTAATGGGTACGGTGGTTGAGAGGATTTCATCCGCCGAAAGCGGGCTGCAGGAAGCTTTCATGAGCCTGCTGAGAGGCTTTGAGGTACGCAAAGTAGTATATGTTTTTGATGGTACCGCACATGCTAGGTGTGCCATATACAGATAGTAGCCCCTGAGACTCTGGTTGCTGTTGAAAACGGCGGCAAACAGAGGATCATAGTCCCAGGTAATAATCATGTCGCCTTCATGTGCAGGTGGCTGAAGGTCCGGTGGCTAGCTGGACTGGTGAGTTTGCCGAGCTGAAGCGGCAACTTGATGCGGCAGATGCCGACATCGTGCTTGTAAACAAGCGGCTTGACGAGGCACATGGTATGTGATTTCTCCGGTGATCAACACATAATAAGAGGAGCATGATGCTAGTATCTTTAATATGTTGCGACTGTAGATGGAGCTGCCGCCGTGGAGACCCTTCGGGCGGAACTTGCCCGAGCCAAGGAACAAGCCAGGAAGAGTGATGCGGCCGCTCTAAAGGCGGTCGAAGAGCTGAGAGCCGAGCAGGCTGGGCATTGCCAAAGCAAGGATAAAATAGCCAAGATGGCCGTTGAGTTGAAAGATGCCGCCGACCGTTACGAGCTTCTTGAAAAGGAAAGCCGAGCGAAGGCGACGAACCTGGAGAAGACCATGGTAGCAGCCAAGGAAGCCCGCTCTAAAATCAGAGCGGCGAAGGAGGAGCTGCATCAAGCTAGAGATATCGCGGCTGGGAAGCCCTTTTTGTTGCGGACGAAGTTCGGAGATCTGAAGTATGCCCTTCTCGATCAATTATGGAGTTCTGCGGACGCATACGTGGATTTGGCAGCGAGTGCTGCTGATGCGGCCGAGTTTTTCAAAGATCAAAAAGATCGTGAAGTGGAAAAGCTGTTCTGGTCGCAGTTCAATGTTCCGGGGCGGCCACTGCTGTTAAATGAGCGAATGACCGAGTGGGCCGAGCTCCATAGGTTGTCCGGGCTTGCCATGAGGTATGTTGTGGATCATCTTTGGCCGGAAGGACCAAGGCCGAATAGTTATTTTGGCTTAGTGCAACGATTCCTTGGTGTTGTGCCCCATATCGATGCTATGAAGAGGTTGACGTGCATAGAGGGTGCGCGGATGGCCCTTGCCCGTGTCAAGACATACTGGGCAGAGATGGAGGCCACCGCTATTGCAACCCAGAGTTCGGCCGTAGGCCGAGTATCGACCGAGCACTACTTTGAAGAGGTCCTTGAAGGCGCTCGTTTAATAGAGGCTCAGTGCTCGAAAAATGTTATGTTCTAGTGACATGTATCCCCATTGTAAGAACAATGTTATTTGAATTGTAAAGGCTGTGTTTATACTTTTGCCTGAAAGTATTATTATGCCTCCTGTGCGGTCGTTTATGTATATATATATATGTCCTGAAAGTTTGCAGTCGTCGGCTTCAGCCCCCACGCATATAATGTGGGGGTGTTCGCAAAAGCGCGTCTTCACACTTCATCCAACGTCTTGGTCCATTAAGGAGGTGGTAGCATGGCGAACGAGCCAATCAGACTATATTGCTTTAACACTTCCACTTGACCATAGGATTTTGACAGTGGGGCTACTATATAGCCCCGGGTATTTCCACACTCATCCGAATTCAGGGCGCGTACGTACATGACCGGGAAAACCGGCCCTTCGTTAGTGCGGAGGAATCCCAAAGATTCCGCTAAGTCATCGAGTGGTTGACGAGTATCGCGCTTTATCATGACAGTCAGTTTTCGGCTTTCTCTATTGAGGTGCTCATCCGGATGAACCAGGGCACAATCACAGTAGTTCTCCCGGTGCCACCTTAGCCGATAGAGCGGGCAAACCCAACATTTGACCAAAGACATGATTCGGAGCTGATGCATATAAGGCCAAACTCGCGACGCCGAACACTCCCTAAGGTATTCGGTCTTTATAACATATACCGGGCTGAGCAATGCCCTTGATAATGAACCCCGAGTGTCCAGGTACGTGCATTATTCTGACGTGGCCATATGCCAATAACGCCAGCATCCTTCTCGGCTATAATGAGTGTCCGGAAAATTTGAAGCAACAAAAGACAGTGAGAAAGGTTTACACAGGGTCTTAATCTAAAAAGAAACCTTTGAGCGGGTCCCTGCTGCACGCCTGTGCCTGTGTCTCCGTTGTGCCGTATCCTGGAAGGGTGTAGCACGATTGTCATCTGTAAAAGAGAAGAACTTAGGTGAAAGTTGTCGTGCGCAAAATTGGTTATTCTCAATAAACCATTAAAATTCAAGGTAAGTAAAGTTGAGCCGAACTAGTCCTTTTTACACAAGGGAAGCCCCTGGTACCGCCTATGGGAGTATAATCAGCAAACCAATCTCAGGTGTGTCTAAGCTGTTACAGCTAGTGATGTGCCGGACTCGTCTAGCCGTGTCCGCGGTCTTGACGACCGATCATTTATTCTGGTTGGAGAGGTCGTCGAGTGTTCGGCTGTTAAAGCCGCCACACATACTTCCGCGCGTAAGGAACACTCAATATTTCCACTAACTATGATGGTGCCACGTGGACCGGGCATCTTAAGCTTAAGAGAAGCATAATGCGGTACTGCATTAAAACGAGCGAAAGTTGTTCTTCCGAGTAGTTCTTGATAGCCGCTTCGGAATGGAGCGATGTCGAAGGTTAACTTTTCACTTCGGAAGTTGTCGGGGGAACCGAATACAACCTCTAGTACTAGAGAGCCCATACAGCGGGTCTCTGGGCCTGGTATTATCCCTTTACAGGTAGTAGTACTTTGGCAGATTATTGTCGGGTCTATCCCCATTTTGCGGACTGTGTCCTCATATTATCCCTTTAAGACTACTGCCGTCGTCCATGAGGACTTGGGTGAGATGGTATCCGTTGATGATTGGGTCTAGCACCAAGGCAGCCAATCCTCCCTGCCGGATATTTGTCAGGTGATCCCTGCAATCAAAGGTGATTGGGCGGGCCGACCAAGGGTTTAACTTGGGGGTGACGGGCTCTACGGTGCATGTGTCTTGGAGTGCGTGTTTGCCCTTTCTTTCTGTTACGTGAATCATGTTCACTATTTTGACCTCTGGTGGGAATTTTTTCTGTCCCCCAGTGCTTTGCTGACGAGGCTCATCCTCGTCTTCACTTGGTGACTCCCTCCCCTTGTGTTCGGCGTTAGGCTTACCGGCCTGCTTGAAGACCCAGCATTCTTTGTGGGTGTGATTTGCAAGTTTATCGGGGGTGCCATGAATCTGACATAATTTGTCTAGAATCTTGTTTAGGCTGGACGGTCCATCTCTACTGCCCTTGAAAGGCTTTTTCCGCTGACCCGGTCGAGAGCCCCTGAATCCAGCGTTTACCGCCGTGTTATCTGGGCTGTCTTCTTTATTTCAGCGCTTGCTTTTACTGCGTCGTGGTTTTCCATTGCCATCCCTGACTTCGGATGGGCCTGGGTCGCTGGTGCTACTATGGGCTAGCCAGCTATCTTCGCCCGCGCAAAAGCGGATCATAAAGCTTGTTAAGGCTGCCATTGTCCTTGGTTTCTCTTGGCCGAGGTGTCTGGCAAGCCATTCGTCGCGAACGCTGTGTTTGAAAGCTGCTAAGGCTTCGGCGTCCGGGCAGTCGACGATTTGGTTCTTCTTAGTGAGAAATTTGTTCCAAAGCTTTCGGTCTGACTCTCCGGGCTGTTGAATTATGTGACTTAAATCGTCTGCGTCCGGAGGTCGGACATAAGTCCCTTGAAAATTGGCCCTAAAAGCATCTTCAAGCTCCTCCCAACTTCCTATTGAATTTTCGGGAGGCTCTTCAGCCAGTGCCACTGGTCCTTTCAGCTTGAGGGGCAGGTATTTAATGGCATGGAGATCGTCTCCGCGAGCCATATGGATATGGAGGATGAAGTCCTCAATCCAGACCCCAGGGTCTATCGTTCCGTCGTACGCCTCTATGTTCACGGGCTTGAATCCCTCTGGAAATTCATGATCCAGTACCTCATCGGTGAAGCATAGGGGGTGTGCGGCACCCCTGTATTTGGATGTATCGTGGCTTTCGAACGGTTGTAGTATTCGGTTTTGATTTTGTACCGGAGCGCGCTTCCTAGATCCATAGATGGACCTGGTCATACTGGATTTTTGGCGCAAGTCCTCACGTAAATCGTGTGTTGACTTATGTGCGGCCCCATTAGCCGCCCTATCGCGGCCACGAGGTGGTCGATCCGGCTGATCGGCCGTTTTATTCTTCGGCTGTATAGGCTCTACGGCCTCGTCGTCGAACTCAGGCAACAGCTTGCGCTTTGCATAGCTCTTTGTGTGGCAGCTACCACCATACTTTTCTTCAGTGTCGAGCACTTTGTTCCATCTACTGTTGAGTGTATTCTGTGCGGCCTTAAGCCTTTGCTTCTGCTTCTTCAGACTCCTCGCTGTGGCAATGAGCCTTCTACGGAGGTTCTCTTGTTTCAAGTGTCTTTCCGGGATGATGTGTGCATCCTCGTCCGGACTGTTTTCCTCTCCGGAGGGAGGTTGATGAGATTTATCCTCGGCGTCGCTGTGTTCGGATAGCGGATCCGTACTATGTTCGCCGTTTGCTGGTTCATCCTGCTCTATCGCTGGGTCAATGTGGTCTTCGTTTCCTCTGGAGTCGACCGGGGGGTTATTTTCTCTTGCGCTGTTATCTCCGTTTTTGCCGAGGCGGGATTTGGAGCGGCGCCTACGCCGTCGCTTTGGTTGCTTCTCGAGGGAGCTATCCTTCGCTGCATCCTTCCGTTCCTCGTCATTGTTTTCTTTGGGTGTATCCACCATATATATATCGTGTGATGAGGTGGCTGTCCAGCGCCCTGTAGGCGGTGGTTCCTGATCGTCTCCTGCATCGTCGTCCATACCGCCGATGTCTTCGGAGTCGAAATCGAGCATGTCCGTTAAATCGTCGACAGTGGCTACTCAGTGGGTGGTGGGTGGGGAGCGAATTTCTTCGTCGTCTGCATCCCATTCTAGCCGGACATAGTTCGGCCGAGGTTCTCCTGACAAGGAGAGGGACCTTAGCGAATTTAGCACGTCGCCGAAAGGCGAGTGCTGAAAGATATCCGTGGAGGTAAACTCCATGATCGGTGCCCGATCGAATTCGATAGGCACGGACGTAAGCGGCTCGGAGCCTGTGGCCGGGGACGAACCCGACGGTTCGGCAACACGGCTCTCATAGGAGGTGAAGTCAGTATTCGGCTCTATCGCCACTGAGCGTGTGGCCTCCGTGGCGGGGTCTATCCACCCGTCCTCTGATGGCGCAATTTGTTCCGGATTAAGGGCCGGAGTAGTTGCAGGTGTGATCTCCCGAACACTGTCCAACGGCAGAGTTAAGTCATGCCCGTCGTGAGTGTGCGGCGCACCTGACATGGGTTCGAATCCGTCGAAGATCAAGTCTCCACGGATGTCGGTAGTGTAGTTCAAGTTTCCAAATCTGACCTGATGGCCAGGGGCGTAGCTTTCGATCTGCTCCAGATGGCCAAGCGAATTGGCCCGCAGTACGAAGCCGCCGAATACGAAGATCTGTCCGGGGAGGAAAACCTCACCCTGGATCGCATCGTTGCCGATGATTGAAGGAGCCATCAAGCCTTATGGTGACGGCACAGTGGAACTCTCAATGAAAGCACCAATGTCGGTGTCAAAACCGGCGGATCTCGGGTAGGGGGTCCCGAACTGTGCGTCTAAGGCGGATGGTAACAGGAGGCGGGGGACACGATGTTTACCCAGGTTCGGGCCCTCTCGATGGAGATAATACCCTCTCGATGGATAAGGATCCCCCTTCCTCTTCTCACGCTCTCTCTGTCTCCGCCTTTCCGATCTCAAGCTCCAACGCCCAAGTTCTCATCCCCTTTCCACTCAAGCAACCATGTCTAGATCCGGTGGTCAGGGCAAGTGGATGGTCTCCTCCGTCAAGGAGGAGGACATTACTGAGCTCCGGGCGGCCGGATATTTGGCGAAGGAGATCGCCCATCGTCTGCCGGCCGAGGGACAAGTCGTCCCCACGCTGGAGCCCACAGAGAGGGTAGTATTCATCCCCCATTTCTTCCGCGGGCTAGGGTTTCCACTCCACCCTTTCGTCCGCGGGCTGATGTATTATTACGGGATAGATTTCCATGATCTGTCCCCGAATTCCTTCCTCAACATCTCGGCGTTTATCGTCGTGTGCGAGGCCTTCCTTCGCATCCATCCCCACTTCGGGTTGTGGCTCAAAGTTTTCAATGTGAAGCCGAAGGTGGTGGATGGCCAGCACACGGAGTGCGGAGGAGCCATGGTGAGCAAGCTATCCAACGTCTCCTGGCCCAAAGGCACTTTTGTGGAGACAGTAAAGGCATGGCAGAAGCAGTGGTTCTACATCACAGAACCTCACGGCACCACCTGGGCCGCAGCTGCCGAATTCCGCTCCGGTGCTCCCATGCGACTCACCTCCTGGGTCGAAAAGAGTCCGGACTGGTGTTCACCTGACGAGCTGATAGCGCTGCAAACGCGCGTTCAAAGCATGGTGACCAAGAACGTCAAGCTCGTTGACGTCATCCAGGTGATGCTAGTCCGCCGGATTCTTCCGTGCCAGCATCGAAGCCGCCCTTTGTGGGAGTTCAATTCGAAGAAGCACCAGACCTTGAAAAGGCTCTTCGAGACTTCTCACAAAGGGTCCTGGAAGTTGCTCTTTAAGGGCAACGAGAAGCCACCGGCCACGGACTCAGACCGTGGTCACGATTGCAAACACCCCGCCAGCAAGGTATGTTTTTTCTGACGTATCCCCGACTTAAATGTTTCGAGGATGATATCTAAGCTTTTATTATTGCTCTTTCAAGACTGGGTGGAGAGGGCGAAGCGGATCCAGTGTCCGGCTCCGCTGCCCGAAGAACCGGTCATCCCGCGCCTGGCGAAGATGCTGGTGCCGGCGCCATATACGGCACCGGAGAAGAAGGCCGAGAAGAAGGCCAAGGGGGCCAAGAGTGGCCCCCGTCGTAAGGGCGCTTCAGATGCGACGTCCGAAGACGACGAGGCTCATTCCTCTGTCCCTGAGGACAAGGACGAGGAAGAGGAGGAGGAGGAGGAGGAAAACAACCCTCCTCCCGAGGAGAAGAAGAAGAAGAGGGCGGCCTCGGCGCATCCGGAGGCGAAAGCGCCCAAGAAGGGGAAGGGCGCCCCATCGGTCAATACCGCGTGGGACATTGATAGAAGAGGGCGGCCTCGGCGCATCGTAAGTGACATGGCTTATTTGTGCGCACTTTCAGCCCTTTCTCTTTATTATTTTAGCATGGTTAACTATACTATTGCAATCCGGCCCGTGACCTTATCCAGCGATCCTCCTCTGGAGGTTCGTTGGCTCCATCGGAGATGGCGAGCATGTCGCCACCGCCTGCCTACTCCCCCGGGGCCAGGGATGACACCGAAGTGCTATCCCGGAGGACCGCTCCGAAGGGAGGAGCCCAGGACGTTGTCCGGGAGGCGCCACAAGGCGGGACCTCCTCTGCCGGACACATGGGGGAGCCAATCACCATGGAGACTGGCGAAGAGGGCCGTATCCAGTTCAGCCCTCAGCCGAATACGATTCCGGAGACCAATATGGCTGCGGAGTCGGGCGAGCAGCCCCCTTTGAAGGAGGGGGGTGCGCCGCCTCCACCGGTGGCTCCTGTCCATCCAGGAGCGCCGGATGACCTGATGGGGGCGCTACGAAGCGCCTCCGTCGTGGACGAGCACCGTATCCTTGTGGGTGTAGTGATCGAGAAGGTTCAGTCCGCCAAGAGCGGACTGAATGAAGCCTGCAGCAGCCTGTTAACAGGTTTCGAGGTAAGAAAGAGAAAAAACCCGTATAGTCCGTAGCCCCTAAGACGTTGTCCGGTGTTCGGCGAGAAGAACCGGACAGGGGATCAATCCTTAATTATAAGAGGCTGACTGAATATGTATCGATAAGCAGGCGTCCCTGTTGGCCGCGACCTCTGTCGGTGTCAAAACCGGCGGATCTCGGGTAGGGGGTCCCGAACTGTGCGTCTAAGGCGGATGGTAACAGGAGGCGGGGGACACGATGTTTACCCAGGTTCGGGCCCTCTCGATGGAGGTAATACCCTACTTCCTGCTTGATTGATCTTGATGATATGAGTATTACAAGAGTTGATCTACCACGAGATCGTAGAGGCTAAACCCTAGAAGCTAGCCTATGGTATGATTGTTGTTGTCCTATGGACTAAACCCTCCGGTTTATATAGACACTGGAGGGGGCTAGGGTTACACAGAGTTGGTTACAAGGGAGGAGATCTACATATCCGTCTTGCCAAGCTTGCCTTCCATGCAAAGGAGAGTCCCATCCGGACACGGGACGATGTCTTCAATCTTGTATCTTCATAGTCCAACAGTCCGGCTATCCGAGGACCCCCTAATCCAGGACTCCCTCAACCTCGCATGCTGTCGAGGTCACCGAACTGAAGCGGAGGCTGGAGCGGACCGAGAACAAGCTCGGCGAGGTTAAGGTTCGGCTCCAGGAGAAGCAAGGTGAGGAACGACCTGCTATATGTTCGGGAAAGGATAAGCGTTGTATATTGACAGCGGTATTGTGATATGTGCAGAAGCCGCGACCGAGGTTGAGGCCCTGAGGAAGGCCCTGGGCGAGGCTGAGGAGCAGGCTGTCCAGCAGCAAGCCGCCCGGAAGAAGCTAGAGGCCCAGGTCAAAGAAGTCCAGCAGGAGCTCCAGGATGCGGTTAACAAATGTGAGACCTTGGAGAATGTTGCATCGGCTCGAGGGGCCGAGCTCACCAAGGCTCGTCTGAGCACGGAGACCGCTCGAAATGAGGCCCAGGCCGCCCTCCAGGAGATCCAAGAGGCCAAGAAGATCACAGCGGGTAAGGCCTTTAAGATGCAAAGCAAATATGCGGAGAAGCAATACCTTTTACTAACTCGGGTTCGGAGTTCCCCTGGGGCTTTTGCTGATCTACCATGCAGTGTATCGGACGCCATGGAGTTCTATCGAGCCGAAGGAGGGGGTTTCACGGAGATGCTCTTCTGGTCGCAATATGCGGTGTCAGAGCATCCCGCGTCCTTCACAGATCAGCTGAAACAGCTGGTGGAGCTGCACAAGGTGGTCGAATTAGCCATGAAGGATTTGACAATCCGGCTATGGCCAGCCGAAGCTACTTCAGACTCGTGAGGTGGATGGTGAATGCCTGTCCTCGGCTGGACGTTATCAAGCTCTCCGTCTGTATTGAAGGTGCCCGTATGGCCTTCGCTCGCTGCAAGATGTGGTGGGCGAAGATGAACGCTGTTGAAGTTGCCAGCGGGCCGCCGGAGGGCAAGGAGCACCGCACACCCGAGCGATATTTCACGGATGTCGTAGAGGGGTCTCGACTTGTAGCGGCGCATTGTTCGCACGACATTGTATTTGAATAAATGTATTCATGTTGCCTTTGCCTTGTATTATGGGAAAAAGCCGGTTTTTGTAAAGTAATTTTATTATGCTTTGAATTGTTTCCTCCTGTGCGGCCGTGTTGCATGTAATCTGAGGGTTGCCAGTCGTCGGCTTCTGCCCTCACGTAGGTAGTACGGAGGTGTTCGGGATGGAATCTAAACAATCTTGATCCAATTACATGGTCCTTGAAGGAGTTGTTTAGTGCAACGAACGAGGCAATCAGACTTTACGGCTTGAATGCCCTCACTTAGCCATAGGAGTTTTATAATAAAGCATGGGCGCAGCCCCTAGTTTAAACCAGAGTACTGTCAGCATCTGATCGGGAAGTGCCGATCTCTCGCATAACGCAGAAAAAATCTCCAATGATTTGTAACCCTCGAGTAGCTGACTGGCTCTCGCCATATCATGACAGTAAGTTTTCGGCTTTCTCTACTGAGGTGCTCATCTGGTCAAAGCCAGGGCACAATTGCAGTAGTTCTCCCTTTACCACCTTAGCCGATAGAGCAGAACGTAGGGTAGCAAGCACAGGAGCCAGGCAACCCAACTATTGACCAAAGACATGATTCGGAGCCAATGCATATAATGCTGAATTCGGGGTGCCGAACTTATATATAAGAAGTGTTCGGACTGTGCTGCCGTATTGTGGGGCGACAGGTAGCCCATGGCGAATATGAAACGTAAAAGATTGTCGATGTAGCAAATAAGCAGATCAAAACAAAACGAAGTAAGAAGCGACAAACACAGAAGCTGGGCCATGAACCATTTTTATTATAACTGGATGGATACGTCAAGGCGTATCTTGTACAGATGGTGCGAAAAGTATCCGGCTATTTAACATGCCGGAATCAATAGGGCGCAGCGTGCGGGTCATGAGAAATAAGTATGAATACCGTCAAGAAGAACGCATAAAGGTTACCCTACACACCTGTGCTGCTTGCCTCCGTCGTATTCCAGTCCTTCTAAAGGACTTGCGATCAGGCCCGCGGAGAAAGGTGCCTGAAACAAAAAAGAAGTAAAAGTATGTGTGTCCAGGATCGGTCTGGCCGAACTGTAGACCCTGGGCTATCTCGTGCCTCCGTCGATGTCCATGGAATTTTGAGTGCGTAATTGTGTACGCGTGGTACGAATGCCACTACCACATTGGGGCTGGGACGGAGGCCGAATTGCTAGTCGAGCTCTTGACGAGCCGTGATGTCCTGTTGCAGTGTAGTCCGGACCCTCTTGATGGTGTCCAGGGGCTCGGCAGCTGTATTATAATGCTGCTTGAGAAGGCCGCTCTGTACTTCTGCTGCTAAGGCGGCGGTTTCCTCCGCAGTTCTGAGGGAGCGTTCCGTATTGCCATTTACTGTTATGACGCCGCATGGACCGGGCATCTTGAGCTTGAGATAAGCATAGTGTGGCACTGCGTTAAATCTAGCAAACACGGTTCGTCCGAGCAGTGCGTGGTAGCCACTGCGGAAGGGGACGATATCGAAGATTAACTCTTCGCGTCAGAAGTTGTCCGGAGAACCGAAGACCACCTCCAGCGTGATTGAGACGGTGCAGCGGGCCTCTACGCCTGGTATGACTCCTTTAAAGGTAGTCTTTGTTGGTTTAATTCGCGAGGGATTAATGCCCATCTTCCGTACTGTATCCTGGTACAGCAGGTTGAGGCTGCTGCCACCATCCATCAGGACTCGTGTTAGGTGGAATCCGTCGATGATTGGGTCAAGGACCAGTGTGGCCGAACTGCCATGGCGGATACTAGTCGGATGATCTCGATGATCGAAGGTGAACGGAAATGAAGACCACGGATTGAACTTTGGGGCGACTCGCTCTACCGCGTAGACGTCCCTGAGTGCTCGTTTGCGCTCCTTTCTGGGGATGTGTGTGGCGTATATCATGTTCACTGTTTTGACTTGGGGGAGAATTTCTTCTGCCCCCGGTGTTCGGCTGCCGGGGCTCTTCATCCTCGTCCTCACTTTGTGATCCCTTTTCTTTGTTTTCGGCATTTACCTTGCCAGCCTGCTTGAAGACCCAACAATCCCTGTTGGTATGATTGGCTTGCTTATCCGGGGTGCCGTGAATTTGGCACGGACGGTCGACTATGTGGTCTAGGCTGGAAGGTCATTCGTTGTTTCTTTTGTAGGGCTTCTTCCTTTCTCCGGACTTGGAGCCACTGCATCCGGCGTTGACTGTGGTGTCAGCGGTGTTGTCGTCGTTGCTTTGGCGTTTGTTTCTATTGCGTCGGAGCTTACCGGTGCTGTTCTTGGCCTCGGTGGGACCTGCCTCGCTGGCTGTGTTTTTGTTACGAGCCAGCCAGCTGTCCTCACCCGCGCAAAAGCGGGTCATGAGTGCCGTAAGGGCTGCCATTGACTTCGGCTTTTCTTGGCCGAGGTGGCGTGCTAGCCATTCATCACGGATGCTGTGTTTGAAGGCTGCTAGGGCCTCGGCATCCGGACAGTCAACGATCTGGTTCTTTTTGGTTAGGAACCTAGTCCAGAATTTTCTGGCTGATTCTCCAGGTTGTTAAACTATGTGGCTTAAGTCATCGCGTCTGGTGGCCGGACATAGGTTCCTTGGAAGTTGTCCAGGAAGGCCTCTTCCAAGTCCTCCCAGCTGCCGATAGAATTTTCAGGCAGGCTGTTGAGCCAGTGCCGAGCTGGCCCTTTAAGTTTTAGTGGGAGGTATTTAATGGCGTGGAGGTCATCTCCTCGAGCCATATGGATATGGAGAATGAAATCCTTGATCCATACTGCAGGATCGGTTGTGCCGTCGTATGATTCGATATTGACGGGCTTGAACCCCTCGGGGGATTCATGATCCAGTACTTCGTCTGTGAAGCAGAGCGGGTGTGCGGCGCCTCTATATCGGGCCTCATCGTGGCGGAGCTCTGATGGAGTCTGTCTGCGGCATTCGGCCCGGGCGTGGTTAGGTTTGTCACGTCCGAATAGGTAGCCGTCGTCGTGCCTCGAGGCACGTCCTCGCGATCCCTAGATAGATCTTGTGTGTCCTGCTCTACTGTCCAGGGTCTGTCAGAGGTCGTACGTATGACTCCGGACTCTTCCGTCCCTATTTTGATGGGGTGGTGGAGCAGTCTGCTGTTCGGCCTGAGTTGCCGCTTTATCCCGACCGTGGGGTGGCCGTTTGGCCGCCCTGTCTCGACCACATGGTGGTCGTTCCGCGTTACGCGAGGGAGATATGTGCTTTGGTGCCTCCTCATCGAATTGAGGTAGCAGTCTGCGTTTCGGGTAGCTCTTGGCTGGGCACTTGATGCCGTATTCCTCGGCGATCAGGACATCAGTCCATCTGTCGACGAGCAGGTCTTGTTCAGCTTGAAGCTGCTGTTGTTTCTTTTTCAGGCTCCTTGGTGGATATGAGCTGAAGCTTAAAGCGCTCCTGCTCGAGAGGATCCTCAGGCACGATGAAGTATTTGTTGCCAAGGCTTGTCTCCTCCTCGGAGGGTGGACGGTAACTATCGTCCTCCGAGTCATCTTCAATGGCATGTTCGTCAGGGTTGTCTTGCCTGCTGTCATGTTCATGTTCGGATGTAGCCCTGACAGGGTCTTCATTGTTTTCGGCGTCGCCCGGAGTACTATTTTCTCCGGTGCCAATGTTGCCGTCCTTTGAGCGACGGGGCTTAGAGCGGCGTTTGGGCCGCCGGCGCTTGGACTGCGTCTCGGAGGTTTTATTCGCATCTGGCTCTTCTTTGTCGTCGCCAGATCCTTTAGGTGTATCAACCATGTACACGTCGTACGAAGAGGTAGCCGTCAAACGTCCAGTGAATGGCGGGTCTTGGCCTTGCTCCTTGTCGGCATCGTCGTCCATACCGTCGATGTCTTCGGAGCCATAGTCAAGCACGTCGGTTAAGTCATCGACGGTGGCTATGAAGTGGGTGACAGGTGGGAAGCAAAATTCCTCATCATCCGTCTCTAGCTCGAACCAGACATAGTTCGGCTGTGAGTCCTTCTCCAAGGACAAATTCTTTAGAGAGTTTAGCACGTTACCCAAAGGCGAGTGCTGGAAGACGTCAGCGGCGTCGAACTCGAAGATCGGTAACCGATCTAGCTCGGTGTCCGCAGGCGTACACAGTCCGGAACTTATGGCCGGGGACAAGTCTGAAGTTCCGTTAAAGCGAATATTGCAGGGCACTGGGTCCATGTGCGGCTCCAACGTCGCGGACTCTGCGGCCTCGGATGGCCCGATCTGCTTCGGCTCTAAGGCCGTTGCAGCCGCAGCAACCATCTCCTGGGTGTGATCCGATGACAGATTTAAGTCACGTTCATCGGGATGAGGGGGAGCGATCGCCGTGGTCTCAAATCCCTTGAAGATCAAGTCTCCACAGACATCCGCGATGTAGTTCAAGCTTCCGAATCTGACCTGATGGCCAGGGGCGTAGCTGTCGATCTGCTCTAGATGGCCAAATGAGTTGGCCCGCAGTACAAAGCCGCCGAATATGAAGATCTGCCCGGGGAGGAAGGTTTCTCCCTGGACAATGTCATTACTGGTGATCGAAGGGGCCATCGAGCCTTTTGCCGACGGCACAGTGGAACTCTCAATGAAAGCACCAATGTCGGTGTCAAAACCGACGGATCTCGGGTAGGGGGTCCCAAACTGTGCGTCTAGGATCGATGGTAACAGGAGACGGGGGACACGATGTTTACCCAGGTTCGGGCCCTCTCTATGGAAGTAATACCCTACTTGATGAATATGAGTATTACAAGAGTTGATCTACCACGAGATCGTAATGGCTAAACCCTAGAAGTCTAGCCTATGTGAATATGGTAATGAGTATGTATCTGTCCTTTCCGGACTATCCCCTTCGGTTTATATATACACCGAGGGGCTCTAGGGTTTACATGGAGTCGGTTACATAAGAAGGAATCTTCGGTCGCCAAGCTTGCCTTCCACGCCAAGTTGCCGGGTGGTAGGTGCGACGTATGCCAATGGATGGCTTATCATTGTGGGAGCCAGTAAGACATCGCCGGTGCCTGGAAACGGGATAAGGCGAAGACATGCACGCCGGCGGATCTTACCCAGGTTCGGGGCTCTCCGTGGAGATAACACCCCTAGTCCTACTCTGCGGGGTCTTCGCATGATCACTAGATCAATACAAGTAGCTACAAGTGCTCCTTGAGCTGTTTGGCTAGAGGAAGAAGAAGGGCAAGGCTAGCTCTCCTTTTCTCTCTATGTGGTGTGTGAAACTCTATGAGATCAACCCTTTGCATGGGTGTCCCGGGGGGCTTATGTAGGCCTACCCCCCAGGGGTACAATTGTAATCCGGCTGGGCGCGGGTCCCAGCCGTCAGTGTCTGTGCTCGCCGGCTTCTCCGCTGGCCATTGGGGCCCGCCGACTGGTGGGTCCCGTCGGCTGCCGGCCTCTTGGTCGACAGGCCGGCCCCACCGCTTGGGGGCCTTGTCGGCGGCTGGTTACTGTTGCCTCGCCTCTGATGACGAGGGCTTTGTCGAGGTAAGCGTGGCTACAGTGCTGCCGCATTGCGGGCTCTCACTGTAGCCTCACCTCGTCTTGTCTCCTTAATGAGGCACATGTTTCAAGGGAGGGAGGTAGCCGGCTATTGGGAGCCGGCTACGCCCCTGGCCGACTAGGGGAGGCTGGGCCGCCTTCGAGCGTCTCTCTGGCTAAAGGGGCCTGCCGCCTGCGGGCCATACTGGCGCCGGTCGTGGGTGACATCGAGGTCAACATGGCTACAGTGCCGCGCCGGACGGGAGATGGCTGGCCCGTACGGCGCCCTTTGGCCATGCCTGTTTCGGGATTTGGGGGTAGTGGGCTGTACTGCGGCCACGCCCCGTCTTATCACCGTTATGTGGATGCAGTCTTGGTGGGTGCAGTCTTGGCCGGCTTCTGGGAGTCGGCTTTCTTCATGGCCGGCTTTAGGGAGTCGGTCCTCTTGGGGCCGGCTTCCTGGAGTCGGTTATCTCGTAGCTTTCTCTGGGAAGGTTTCTGAGGCCGGGTCGCCTTCCGGTAATCGGCCCTGGGGTTAGCCGGCCGGGGGAAGGCGGCCCTATGCTCTGGATGCTTGAAGGCTCGACTGGCCTGATAATTTTCAGAAGAGCCAGGGGGAGTCGGTTAGGCTACCCGTGGCCATTTACTCCGACAGTAGTCCCCGAAGCTGGTTGGGCTTCGAGGCTGAGAGGAGGTCGAGAAGCTCGGTCAGCTTCTTATCTTGATTAGCCAGCAGCTGGGAGCCGGCTTCGGTTGGGCGCGCCGTCTTGGCGAAATTTCTAAAGTCGGAAGGCGGGAGTCTGTTGGCGCGTGCGCCGGGCTGCGGGCCGGCCGCTCGCTGCCTGCGAACCACGTGGCATCCTCCGGCTGAAAAAAGCCTGCCAACCCACGCGCGCGACAGGACGTCGCCGCAGGCCGGGGGCCCACCACTCCTACGCCTAGGCCCAGGCGCGGATCCTCTGTGGCCCAGAGCTGTCCGCATGTCTTCCGGCGGCGGTTTCCGCACGCCGTTAGGGCGCAATAATCGCGGGACATGGGGGAGTGGGCGCAGTTAATCCCACGTTCCTCCCCACGCCTCACCTCCTCGGCTTCGCCGCACGAGGCTATAAGTAGGGGGAGGAGGGGAAGCGGCAGACGCTCGCACGCTCCTCTCCTCTCCGCCATCTTCTTCCTCCTGCTTTCCCTCGCAGCAGCGCCTCACCGCCGCGCCGTCCCACCAATCTTCTCTCCGCCCCGCAGCTTTGCCGTCGCAGGGCCGTGCTTTCTCCGCCACCGCACTCTTCCTCGTTAGCTTCTCGCCACCATGCAGTACAGCGGGGACTGGGACGGCTCCAACATCCATATGGACCACATCGACTTCCTCCGCAAGACGCGGCGGTTGCCCGGCAAGGACCAGGTGCGGGTCCGTCTCGCGCCGGAGAAGGAGATCACGCAGGCGCCGGAGGAAGGCGAGCGGGTAATCTTCCGCTCGCATTTCCTGCGCGGCCTCGGCTTGCAGGCGAGCGCCTTCTTCCGCTCCTTCCTCAACTTCTATCAACTCCAGCCGCACCACCTCACTCCGAACACGGTGATGCTGCTGTCCGCCTTTGTCACCCTGTGCGAAGGCTTTCTTGGCGTTCTCCCCACCCTCGAGATATGGGGGAGTTCTTACAAACCAAGCTCGGCACCCGCATGCAGGGCGTGCCGGCTCAGAGCGGCGCCTTCATCGCGATGCGGAGGCCGGCGGCCGACAACCCCTTCCCCGTCATCACGCTGATCCAGTCGGTCAAGCGCTGGCAAAAGTCGTATTTCTACGTGAGGAACGTCGCCCCGCAAGGCGACTACGTCAACTTGCCGGCTTACGTAGCCGGCCCGCCGGCTGGGAGGCGGCCCCAGTGGTCCTATCGGGCCGTGACGCTATCGTAGGCTGGAGCCGCGGCCGTCGCCCGACTCCGGGTGATGATCCAGTCGGAGGGCCTGACTGGGTCCAACTTGCTGGCCGCCTTCGTCGCGCGCCGGGTGCTTCCGCTTCAAAACCGCCCTCACCTGATCTGTCAGATGAGCGGCCAACTCGATTCGAGTCGGATGTGCACCAAGGATATGCCGCACGACGAGGTAGATCATATGGTGAATTATCTTGCGAACTGCAAGCTCTCCGCAGAGTGGCGGTTTGGCAAGGAGCCATACTCCCGTGCACATCCTCCGCCTACGGTATGTTCTCTTTATCCTTTTTTCTCTTAGTTTTGTCGCCGAGTTTCTCTCGGCCGACTCTGACCAGTCGGCACGTCTTGGCAGAGCCCTCTCCTTCGACCTGCGACCGAGTCGAGGCCGGATCGCCGATTTCTTCCCGACCGGGCAGAGCATGACTCGGAGGACCACGACTTGGGGGCGGCCGCCATGGACGACAACATCAAGGCGGGAGGCCAAAGCAGGCGGCTCCGGGCTTGGAGTCAGCTTCGACGACTGGCCGGATGACGACGAGGCGGAAATCGTCCCACGCCGCCAGCCGGCGTCCGGCCATGGCGCGGGTTCCTCCGCCGCGCCGCCTGCTCGGGGCGGCGGGCAGAAGCGCCGGGCCGCGTCGGGCTTGTTCGGCAGTCGGCCGAAGAGGCCCAAGGGCGGGGCGGCGGCAACCAGGCGGGATGAGGCGGCCATGAAGGCGGCCCGCTTCCGCAAGGTGGTGAAGCAGCCACAGACGGTGTCAACGTAAGTGTATATTCTTGGGCATACTCTTTCTTATTTTCTTGCTGATTTCTGAATCCTTGCCCTTTCTCAAAAATCAGGGCTCCGCTTTCTCTTGAGCGGGTTGCCGCCGCCTCCATGGTTGGATCGCCGGGAGGATCCGGGAGCACCCGCCGTGTGGACCCCCGCGCCGAGCTTCAGGCGGCGACGGAGCGAAATGCGCGGGAGGAGCGGGAGGCGGAGGAGTTGAGGGTGGCTGCCACCAAGGTGACACTGGAGGAGGAGGAGTCAGCGAAGGCGCGTGCCGACGCGGCGGCCAAGGCCCAGGCGGAGGATGCAGCCGCGGCAACAGTGGAGGGGGCCTTGCTTGTCACCCCTCTGCGTATCGCGGCGCCCGAGGTCCCGGAGCCCCCGCCGAAGGAAGCCGGCGGCGACCTGCCGGGGTTGGAGAGGGAGGACGACGTCGTCGTCCCGGAGAGGGAGGCGGCACCGTCCCCGCCGACTGGGACGGCCCAAGGCAGCCGGCCTAATGTGCCGCTGGTGCAATCGGCTGGGGGTGAGCCGGCTGCGAGGACGGACCTGGTGGTCCAGTCGCTGTCGCGCCAGCGCGCGGGGAAGGCCACTTCGGCTCCGGACCCGCAGAAGGCCGTGGGCTCCAGCTCGTCGGCCCAGGACGTGGAGGCGGCCAGTGCCAGCTCGGGGTGGATGCCGGGTGGAGGTTCGGCAGTGGTGAATGTGGCGGCGCAAGAAGTCCGGAACCGGCTTCAATCCCAGGTCGCGGCGCTGAGGCAATACAATGACGAGTTCCTCGCGACGCGAGCGGCCATTCGGGTAAGTCTTCCTGTTTTTGCTTTTTGAACTTGGTTTCTTCCGTGGGGGCGCGTCAGCGCACCCACTGGGTGTAGTCCCCGAGTTTCGAGTCGGCTGCTGAGCAGGCGGCTTGGAACTTCTTAGCGGGCTTTGTTTGCTATCTTGTTTTCATTCGCTTCTCTGCCTGACTTGCAGGACTACCACAACCTCCGTGCGGCTGCCTTCAACTCCCAGGCTCGGGAGCTGACCCAGAAGAATGCTGATCTATCTGAGAGCCGGGGTAAGTGCTTCATCTTTTATCTCATGTGGGGGCGCATCAGCGCACCCACTGGGTGTAGTCCCCGAGATTCGGGCCGACTGCTGAGCAGCCGGGTCGGATCTTTCTTGACGACTTCTTTCTTATTGCTTCTTTCTTCTCTGTCATGCCTGCAGAAGCCAACGCCAAACTGACGGAGCAGCTGGGTGGGACTCAGGCCGCCCTTCACGCTAAGGAAGCCGAGTTTGACCCCTTGGCCCAGGAGCGTGACCGCCTGGCCAAGAAGCTGGCCGACCAGGAGGAGAGCCACAAGGCGGCCCTGAAGGCGGTGCAGGACAGCGAGGCCGCCCTTCAAGCCGAATATGAGACGGAGGCGGCGAGCTGGGCCGAGGCGAGGCAGTCGTTGATCAACGGCTACGGCCAGATCGAAGACTTGGTTGACGGTAGGCCGCCCTGTTCTTTGTCCCTTGCTTGCCGCTTGCCGTTTGGTTCATTTTCTGACTTGGTATTTTTCTCTTCTTTCTCTTTTTTTTTCTTGCGTAGAGTACTTCCACGGCTACTCTACTGCCGCCAACCAGGTCATCGAGGCCCACTACGAGGCGCAAAGGCAGGCTGGCGCCAAGATCGCGCTGAACGCTCGCCGGTCGCTGGAGGAACAGCTCTTGGCGATTCAAGCCCGCCTCCAGCCGGCTCACCGCATGCTCCGCCGGCTTAAGTGTGCTGGGGCGCAGGTGCTGGCCGCTCTCTGGCCTGGTGAGGTGATTCCCCGCACTCCCAGTTGGACTGCCGACTGGTTGGAGGTGGCGGCCGGCCGCTTCGAGGCGTGGAAGGCTTTTGCGGCTCGGTCAGGCGCTAGGCGGGCGCTGGAGTTCGTCAAGGCCTGGTATCCTGAGCTGAGTTTGGACCAGCTGGCCACCTGGCGGCAGGAGGCCGACACGGAGCTGGAGCCGGTGTGGCCGGCTATCATTCAGCGAGCCTCGGCGATCGCCGACTACACCGACACCAGCGCCTTTGCTCCTGAGGTGGACGACAACGGCTTTGCCCAGCCGGAGGAGTGGTTCGGGCTGAACCCGGCAGATGGCGAGGACTCGGCGGAGGAGATCGACTCCAGCGATGAGGGCGAGGAGGAGGAGGAGGAGGGTGAAGGCGCCGCGCCAGATGGTGGAGCGGCCGGTCAGCCTCAGCTTGATCGTGCCTCCAGCAACAAGGCGCGTGCGAGTGCACCGCCTGCAGCCGGCGATGACCAAGCCGAGACTCACCAGCCGGCCACTCCTGCAGCCGGCAATGCCGTCTCCACCGACCAGCCCGGCTCCCCTGCTGCGCCCTTAGTCTAGTCTGCTGCCTCTACTTTCCTGTTTTATTACTCTTGGAACAGTATTTTGTTAAGTTTGCACAGTTCCACCCACTGGGGGTGTATTCGAACTATATTGACCGCCGGCCTGTTGAGGGCCTTATGTGTAAATATAATTATGCATGCGTTTGGCTTTCCCTTGTTCTTTGCTTTTCATCCTTGGCTGTTTCCTTTGCCGCCCTCCCTTGGTTGCCGCCTTCCCAGCCGGACAGCTGCTTTGCAGTCTGTGGCTGGAGAAGTGCTTGGCCGGTTGGGAGGGCAAGTACTCTAGCTTTGTTGGATTGTAGCGAAGTGACTGGGAAGCCGGCCAGCCGGCTGTTTTGTCAGCCGGTAGGCGTGGTTGGAGGCCGGCTTGTGTTATATAAGTTCGTTAGTCCTTAGCCGTTTTTCGTGTGGGCATCCTTTCTGCCTTTGGCTCTTGCCAGTCGGACAGTCGGTTCTTCGAGCTGCGACTTACAACAAGAGAGGGCTCGGGTGCTGGCACACTACTTGTCTGACTTCAGGTAGAACTTTTAATATAACTTAAGGCGGCCAGTCCCCGGGCCGACTAGTCGAACCCGGTGCCAGATAGAAAATCAAATGTAATAATACATTCATGGGTATGACACTTGTCATTCATAGATAAAGGAGGGCAGTCCCCGAGTGCGCCTCGAGGGGCCCGTTGTTTCATACTTAATACAAAAAGGTAGCATGATACATACTGCTTTTAACTGTAAAATCTTCTCAGGAGGTTGGCGTTCCATGGTCGTTCTGACTCCTTGCCGGAATCATCCCTCTTGCATGCTCTTGGCTTCTGTGCGTCGATTAGGTAGTAGGAGTCGTTGCCTAGTGCCTTGCTGATGACGAAAGGGCCTTCCCAAGGGGCCGAGAGCTTGTGCTGGCGGCTGTTCGCTGGATCAGCCGGAGCACAAGATCGCCCTCTTGGAAGGATCTTGGCTTGACCTTCCGGTTGTGGTAACGGCGCAAACCCTGCTGGTAGATGGCGAACCGGCTGAGTGCTAACAGCCGGCCTTCTTCCAGCAGGTCGACGCCGTCTTCTCGTGCTTCCTTGGCCTCCGCCTCCGTGTACATGGTGACCCGAGGCGACTTGAACTCGATGTCAGTTGGGATGACAGCCTCGGCACCATATACAAGGAAGAACGGAGTGAAGCCGGTTTACTTGTTTGGGGTAGTACGCAGACTCCAGAGGACAGCCGGCAGCTCATCGAGCCAGTAGCCGGCCGAACACTCCAGTGGTATGACCAGTCGGGGCTTGATGCCGGAGAGGATGAGGCCGTTTGCTCGCTCGACCTGGCCGTTTGACTGCGGGTGGGCAACGGACGCTAAGTCCAGTCGGATGCCCTGTGTCGCGCAGAAATGTGCCAGTGCTCCCTTGGCAAAATTTGTGCCGTTGTCGGTGATGATGCTGTGTGGCACACCATACCGAGTAGTGATGTCCGCGATGAATGTCACGGCAGTCGGCCCGTTCAGCTTCTTGATCGGCTTCGCTTCAATCCACTTGGTAAATTTGTCCATGGCGACATGCAGATGTGTCATGCCGCCGCGGGCTTTCTTGAATGAGCCCACCATGTCCAGCCCCCAAACGGCAAAGGGCCAGGTGAGGGGGATGGTCTTGAGTGCAGAAGCCGGCAGGTGTTGCTTGGAACTGAAGACTTGGCATCCTTTGCAGCATTTGACTAATTCCTTGGCATCTTCCAAAGCCGTCGGCCAGAAGAAACCATGGCGGAAAGCTTTGGCGACAAGTGATCTTGAGGCTGCGTGGTGGCCGCATTCACCTTGGTGGATATCCTTGAGGATTGCTATGCCCTTCTCTGGCTCAACGCAGCGCTGGAAGACTCCAGTGACGCTACGCTTGACAAGTTCTCTGTTTATTATTACGTATGCTCCGGCTCAGCGTTGCACTAGTCTTGCCGAGATCTCATCAGTCGGCAGCTCTCTGTTGACTAGGAAGTTGAGGATGGGCTGGGCCCATGATGGAGCTGTGACTTCTTCTACTGTCAGTACGGCCACTGTGACCCGGGTGGGTGGGTTGGGTGGTGGAGAGTTGGAGTCGGCCACCGCCTCTTGTGCCGCTGCAGTCCCCGGGCCGACTGCTACAGTCCCCGGGCCGGGTTCTGAAGTCCCTGAGTCGGGTGCGACTACGGCAGTCCCTAGGCCGCTTGTCGAAGTCCCCGAGCCGCCTGCTGGGTTCCTCCAGTCGGATCCGGCTGCATCAGGGGCGGGCGGTACGAAGATAGAGTCCGATTCTGGAGACGGCTTGATAGACGGTTTGAGGAGGCGCTGAAGAGAGACACCGGTTGGTATAGCCTGTGTGGAGCCGATCCGTGCCAGGGCATCTGCTTGGTCGTTGTCGGCCCGTGGCACGTGAAGGAACTCGCACCCTTCAAAGTATCCACTGATCTGCTGGACGAGGAATCGATAGCTCGCCATGTTTGCATCCTTGGCGTCCCAGTCGCCAGATGACTGCTGGACCACCAAGTCCGAGTCGCCATAACACAGGATCCGGCATATGCCGAGCTCTTTGGCCAGCCGGAGCCCGTGTATGAGCGCCTCGTACTCAGCCACATTGTTGGAGGCGGCAAAATGGATTTGCAGCGTGTATCTGAGCTTGTCGCCTTTGGGAGAGGTGAGGACGATGCCGGCTCCCAAGCCGGTGCGCATCTTGGACCCGTCGAAGTGCATCCGCCAATGAGTGGAGTCAGGAGCCGGCGGTAGGTACTGGGTCTCGGCCCAGTCGACAAGGAAGTCGGCCAATGCTTGGGACTTGATGGCAGTGCGGGGCTGGTAGAAGATTGTGTAAGGGGCCAGCGCGATGGCCCACTTAGCCACCCGGCCGGATGCATCCCGGCTGCCTATGATCTCGGCAAGCGGGGTGGTGCATACGACCGTGATGGGATGCTCCTGAAAGTAGGGCTTCAGCTTCTTGGCGGTAAAGTACACTCCATAGCACATCTTCTGGTAGTGCGGGTAGTTTTGCTTTGAGGTGGACAGTACTTCGCTTAAATAATATACCGGCCTATGGACTAAGTGGGCTCGGCCTTCTTCTAGGCGCTGGACCATGATGACTGTACTGACCACTCGGCTAGTCGCGGCAATGTAGAGGAGCATGGGCTCCTTCTCAGTCGGCGCCGCCAGGACAGGTGGAGTGGTCAGCATCTTCTTCAACTCATGGAAGGCTTGGTCTGCTTGGTCGTTCCACTCGAAGTGAGTGGATTTCTTCATGAGCCGGTACAGGGGGAGAGCCTTCTCCCCTAGCCGGCTGATAAAGCGGTTTAGGGAGGCCAGGCACCCGGTGAACTTCTGAACGTCTCGCAACTTGGTGGGAATCTCCATTCTCTCAATGGCCTTGATCTTCACAGGGTTGCACTCAATGCCGCGTTCGGAGACCAAAAAGCCTAGAAGCTGGTCGGCTGGTACTCCGAACACACATTTCTCGGGGTTGAGCTTGATCTGGAATCGGCGCAAGTTGGCGAATGTTTCTTTGAGGTCTTCCAGCGGGGTGCCGCGCTTCTCCGTCTTCACCACAATATCGTCTACGTAGACGTGGGCATTTCTACCGAGTTGCTTGAGGAGGCATTTCTGCATGCAACGCTGAAAAGTGGCACCGGCATTCCTCAAGCCGAATGTCATAGTCAGGTAACAGAAAGCTCCGAATGGTGTGATGAAGGCGGTCTTCAGGCGGTCAGCCGGGTCCAACTTGATCTGGTGGTATCCTGAGTAGGCATCCAAGAAACTCAACAGCTCGCATCCGGCTGTGGAGTCTATCACTTGATCAATCCGTGGTAGGGCAAACAGATCTTTAGGGCGGGCCTTGTTGAGGCTAGTGTAGTCTATACACATATGCCATTTGTTGTTCTTCTTCAACACCAAGACCGGGTTGGCAAGCCACTCTGGGAAAAACACTTCCATAATGAAGCCGGCGGCCAAGAGCCGGGCTATCTCTTCTCCTACGATTCTTCTCTTCTCCTCCGACAGTCGGCGGAGAGGCTGCTTGACTGGTTTCGCGTCCGCTCGGACGTGTAACTTGTGCTCGGCGAAATCCTTCGGAACACCCGGCATGTCCTTTGGGAACCATGCAAAGCTGTCTCGATTCTCATGGAGGAAGTCGACGAGCTCGCCTTCCTATTTACTGTCCAGGTTTGCACCAATGACAGGAAACCTCTCCGGGTTCTCCGGGTCCAGAGGTATCTTCTTCGTCTCCTTGGCCGGCTGGAAGGAGCCCTGAGCATCATATTCTTTGGGGTTGGGGGACAGGGCCGGCTACTTGCCGGCCATGGCCACAACTCGCTCCAGCATCTTCTTCTCTTCTGCAACCAGGAGGGACTCGGCCAGCCGGCTGCTGGCTGCAGCGCACTCGATGGACTTCTTGTAGTTGCCGGCTACAGTGATGATCCCCTTCGAGCTTGGCATCTTCATCTTGAGGTAGGCGCAGTGGGGCACAGCCATGAACTTGGCCAGGACAGGTCGGCCAAGTAAGGCGTGGTAAGGGCTCTCTAGGTCCACTACTTCAAACCAGATCGCTTCTCGACGAAAGTGATCCTTGTCTCCGAAGAGAACATCCATCTTGATCTTGCCGATTGGGGAACAATACTGGCCGGGTACGATGCCATGGAACACGGTCCGGCTTGGCATGAGCTGCTTCGCCTTGAGATTCAACTTCTCCATGGTGTCGCGGTACAGTATGTTGATACTGCTTCCGCCATCAATCAGCACGCGGGAGAATCGGGCAGCTCGCCTCTCCGTCGCAAGGGTGACGTCCAACACCAATGCATAGGAGCCAGGAGACGGCATCACCTCTGGGTGGTCGGCCCGGCTCCAGCTGATAGGCCTTTCAGAACAATGCATGAACTCGGGGTTGCTGGAGGCAACTGCGTTGACCTCTTGGTGCTGTCGGCGCCGGCTGCGCTTGTCTTCAACCTGGCTCGTGAAGACGACATAGGCGGCGTGCTGATCTGGGAACTCATCCTGAATGGCTCCGACTGCTGGTAAAGCAGCCGGCTGCTGGGGGGCTGGAGGCGGCGGGCCGGGAGGCGGAGGCGGCACCAGCCTCTCGCCCTTGGAGATCCGTGTGAGCCAGTGGCACTTCCGGGTCATGTGGTTGGACGGCTTCGCGCCGCTGTGGAACTTGCAGGGGGCATCGAGAGTCTGCTCGTAGGAGAAGGCCGGCTGCCAAGCCGGCCTGCCGCCCTTCTTCTTGGGAGCAGGCCGTTCTTCGAGCTGCTCGTCTTCGACAGTGGCCACCTGCCGACTGGTGGAAGGCGGCATAGGGGCTTTGCGCTTGTGGTCGTTCTGGTAGGGGCGTCGGTTGGAGTCACCAGCCGGCGTCTTGGGAGCCGGACCGAGTACCTTCCCAGAGGCGTCCACTCGGAGCTCAGTCTTCATCGAGGAGTTGGCCATGGCGCACTTGTCTGCTATGACCAGCAGCTCGTCGAGGGTAGCCAACTCGTCGCAGAGGAGTCGGTACTTGAGGAGGGTGCCCTCTCGGCACCCGGCGGTGAAGTATTCAATGGCTTGAACCTCGTGCACCCCCTCGCAGGAGTTGCGGAGTTCGGCCCACCGCGTGAGGTAATCGTGAGTCGATTCGCTGGGCCCTTGGACGCACAAGGAGAGCTGGCGGGGCTTTGGAGGCCGCTTGTACGTGCTGGTGAAGTTGCGGACGAAGACTTTCGTGAAGTCCAGCCAGCTGTTGACGCTTTAGGGCTTGAGGCTGTTCAGCCAGGTGCGTGCCGTGCCTTGAAGCATAAGAGGGACGTGCTTCACGGCTACGCGCCTGTTGCCGTTCGCTATGCTGACAGCGGTAGAGTAGTCGATGAGCCAATCTTCCGGCTTCACAGAGCCGTTGTACTTGGGCGTGTCTCTAGGGAGCGAGAACCCTTTGGGGAAGGGCTCGTCGCGGATGCGGGGGCCAAAGCAAGGCGGGCCGACATCGTCTTCTTCTTCTAGCGCCAGGGATCGTGCTAGGCGGTCGATCCGGTGGCGGGCGTCGTTCTTGCCGACTCCTTCGCGGTGGCCTAGTCGGCCACCAAGAGTCGGATGCGTGACAGGCGGCGGGGTGGGATATCTCTCCCCACGAGGTGGGGGAGGAGGCGGATTGCCTTGGCGCTCCACCGCTCGAGGGCGGCCTTCTGCGTCGCGCTCGATGGTGATTCGAGTCCGGCTGCGGCTAGCAGCCGGCTCCTTGTCTTTCCTTGCGCGGGCGCCGCTCGCAGTCGGCGACCGGGATGTCGCGGCGTGTTCTCGGTGCGGGGGAGGACTCTCAGCGCGGGCGCCGGCTTCATGCCGTTCTGCGGCCGCGTCGATCAGCTGCTGGATGCGCCTTGTCATGTAGGGGAGCTCATCAGCCCCCAGCCCGTTCAGCTCTTCTGCGGCCGCTTGAGCGGCTCGCAGATTCTCGAGCGGTGTGGCGTAGACTGGCGGTCTGCCCCCAGCATGCTGGCGATGGCCGCGCCACGCTTCTTGACGAGGCCGGCTCGGCTCGGCCCGCCATGAGGCGGCGTACCAAAGGCGGCGCGGTCGACTTCGCGCTGGTGAGCCTCGGTGAGGCGTCTCATGGAGGCTATCTTCTGGCCCTCCGCGATGAGGGTGAGGCAGCGTGCCTCCAGAGTCTCGGCGTTAGCGTCGGCCGGGATGGGGACGGACAAGTCATGCATCGCCGCTTGTAGGGAATCGTGGGCGTTCTCGCCTGAGTCGGCGCCGTGGCTGATGACCAGCACCTCAGTGACAGCGCTGCTGCCACTGTCGGCTCGAGGGAGGAGGTCGTCGAAGATTACCACGTCGGAGGGGTAGGCGTCGAGCGATGCCGTGTCCGAGTCGACAAGCATCGGGTCGGTGGAGCCGACCGACTCCAAGTCCACAGCAAGCTCGCTGGAGATGTGAAGCTGGTCGAGGAGGCTGACGAGGCGGCTCTCGGGGTAGTCTGTGCCCACGTTGGATGCGTGCTCGTCAGAGATGCGAGTCTCGCCAAGAAGGTCGGCGAGGCAGCTCGCTGCGTAGGCGTCGTCGACGCCTTGCAGCACGTCGGGGCAAGCGCCATCGGGCGTAGCAGGCTGGCTACGCTCGCGGGGGAGGGAAAGGGTTCCTGTCCAGAACAGGTTTCCGGACGACGGTGCACCTGGCCCCACGGTGGGCGCCAAATGTCGGGTGGTAGGTGCGACATATGCCAACGGATGGCTTATCATTGTGGGAGCCAGTAAGACATCGCCAGTGCCTGGAAACTGGATAAGGCGAAGACATGCACGCCGGTGGATCTTACCTAGGTTCGGGGCTCTCCGTGGAGATAACACCCCTAGTCCTGCTCTGCGGGGTCTCCGCATGATCACTAGATCAATACAAGTAGCTACAAGTGCTCCTTGAGCTGTTTGGCTAGAGGAAGAAGAAGGGCAAGGCTAGCTCTCCTTTTCTCTCTATGTGGTGTGTGAAACTCTATGAGATCAACCCTTTGCATGGGTGTCCCGGGGGGCTTATATAGGCCTACCCCCCATGGGTACAAAAGTAATCCGGCTGGGTGCGGGTCCCAGCCGTCAGTTTCTGTGCTCGCTAGCTTCTCCGCTGGCCATTGGGGCCCGCCGACTGGTGGGTCCCGTCGGCTGCCGGCCTCTTGGCCGACAGGCTGGCCCCACCGCTTGGGGGCCTTGTCGGCGGCTGGTTACTATTGCCTCGCCTCTGATGACGAGGGCCTTGTCGAGGTAAGCATGGCTATAGTGCCGCCGCCTTGCGGGCTCTCACTGTAGCCTCACCTTGTCTTGTCTCCTTAATGAGGCACATGTTTCCAGGGAGGGAGGTAGCCGGCTATTGGGAGCCGGCTATGCCCCTGGCCGACTAGGGGAGGCTGGGCCGCCTTCGAGCGTCTCTCTGGCTAAAGGGGCCTACCACCCGCGGGCCATACTGGCGCCGGTCGTGGGTGACATCGAGGTCAACATGGCTACAGTGCCGCATCGGACGGGAGATGGCTGGCCCGTACGGCGCCCTGTGGCCATGCCTGTTTCGGGATTTGGGGGTAGTGGGCTGTACTGCGGCCACGCCCCGTCTTATCACCGTTATGTGGATGCAGTCTTGGTGGGTGCAGTCTTGGCCGGCTTCTGGGAGTCGGCTTTCTTCATGGCCGGCTTCAGGGAGTCGGTCCTCTTGGGGCCGGCTTCCAGGAGTCGGCTATCTCGTCAACTTGCACTCATGGGCTTTGCCACTTTCTTTGATATTGATACCGAGGCCCTCTTGTGGAGCAAGACTCTTAAAGTAGCCTTTGCTGGGCATGTCGAGAATGGTATTTACGTGATTAACTTTTCGGAGCAACCCACTAAGACTGCAACATGCCTAATGGCTAAATTTGACGTGGGATGGCTTTGGCATTGCCGTTTAGCTCACGTCAATATGAGATATTTGCAAAATCTTCTGAAGGGGGACCATGTCCGTGGACTAACAAATGTTAGTTTTGCCAAAGATCGTGCTTGCAGTGCTTGTATCGAAGGAAAGCTACATGAGAAGGCTCACCCACCCATGACTATCATCTACTCGAAGAGGCCCTTGGAGCTCCTTCACATGGATCTATTTGGGCCTCCATCCTTTGATAGTCTTGGGGGTAGAAAGTATTGCTTGGTGATTGTGGATGATTATTCAAGATACACTTGGGTATATTTCTTCAAGAGGAAGAGTGAGACCCAACAAACCGTCATCGACTTTGCAAATGAAGCTCAACGTCAACATAATGCAAAGATCTTGACAATAAGAAGTGACAATGGCACTGAGTTCAAGAAGTACACCTTGTGTCAGATTTCGGGTTCCGGCAAAACCCTCGAGGTTTGAACACTGGGGTGCGCACGAAGATCTCCCCCTACATAATCACGCCCTCAGCCTCATCGCGATCTTAAGGCCTAGCTCAACGAACCCGCTACACAAGAGACACAAGATTTATACTGGTTCGGGTCACCGTTGTGGTGTAATACCCGACTCCAGTGTGGTGTGGTGGATTGCCTCTTGGGATGATGATGAACAGTACAAGGGAATAACAGCCTCCTGAGGAGAGGTGTTCTTGTTCTTGGTGGACTTATGGGTGAGGGTGATCTGAATCTGTTCTAGCTGAGTACAGTTGCCTCCTACTGTGGTGGCTAGTCCTATTTATGGAGGCCCTGGTCCTCTCCCCAAATATTGAGCGGGAAGGGAGCCAACAATGGCCAAATTCGAAGGGAGACAACTAGTGAAAGTTATCCTGACTGAAGGTGGTCTTCGCCTGCCAAAGGCTCTGGTGGTGACGTCGTCTTGGGCTCCAGGGTGACCTTCATCCTGCCGTCCTACTGGTCTTGGTCTCGTTTCACCGACATGGAAACCTTTGCCTGATGCCTCGGGAATCCTCGCCTGCGCTTGCACCAAAGAGGAAACAAGGACACTCCGCGCTGGCGCCCGCCTGGCTCCAGTCATCATGGCTTGCATCACAGGAACCTCGCGAGGTGTCCCTTGCCTTGATCTCTCCGCCCCTCACGAGCCAGCCTCGTGAGGCCGCTCCCGAGGAGGTCTTGTGTCGTCCCCCTTGTGAGGCTTGGCCCCTCACGAGGGTCTTGAGTGTTTGTTGGTGAAGATGGACCATACAGGGCCGCTGGCAGAGCCATGCCGTGGGCCGCAGGCAGGCAAGTCTGGGGACCCCCGTTCCCAGGACGCCGACAGTAGCCCCCAGGCCCAAGGCATGCTCGGACTTGGCTTCGAGGTGAAGCCGAAGGGCAAGTGCGGAGCGCCGTGGACCCCAACAGCCTGCGGCCTTGGTCGATGCGTGGCGATTGATTGGACCTGGGCGTCTCCGCTTCCCCACGCTGCCTCGGCAACTGCCCGACTTGACGAGTCCCTGCCGCATGCAGAGAGATATCATCATTACCTGTGATCGTGGGGATCGCCGGTTGGCCTCTCCTGCTATAAATGAGGAGGGGGCGGAGCCCCCGTTGCTCATCTCTTCTTGCTCGCTTCTCCTTCCTCGCCTAATTGCTAGCAGCGACCCCCATGGTGCCTACGAAGAGGTTCTCGGCCGCGGAGAAGGGGAAGGCTCGCCAGGAGGGGCCCGGCTCCCCGCCGCCCAAGCATGGGCGCGGCCGTCCCCGTAAGCACGCTGCGACCCCCGCCGCGGCTCCTCGCTGCCGCGGCGGTGCCTCTTATCGTGGTGGGGCTCGCCCTGATCGTGGCAGCCTTGTCGATGAGGGGAGGCGCGCCATAGTCGCACGGCCTCCTCGGCCATCCTTCCACTCGGCGGAGGTGCTGCCAGAGTTCGTCGTGTGGTCGGAGAACCCGGCCGGCACCTGGTTTAACTCCCGCGCTTCTTTGTCAGCGAGCTGCCGGCCACAGGTCCAGGCGGGCTCTGGCTGCAGGCAGGCGGCTGCAGCAGCAAAGCTTCGTGGGTCACGGTCGAGGTCTCTGTCGTAGGCAACGCAGCCCTGGCCCGCAGGTGGCAGACACTTGCCCGCACGCGTGGCCTGGGCAGGCGGTGCACCCTCCACTTCAAGTATGACGACAACGCGACCCTCTACGTGAGGGTGTTCGGAGAAGACGGCCGCCGCGGGGGCGTGCAACAAACTATGATTTCCAAGTTGTTATGCTGTGTTTATTGTTCCTATGTCGCATCGCCATATCAAGGTTTTATATAGGCACATAGGAATAACTTAGCTTGACGCGCTTGAAGTAGTTTCCACCTCACGAGGCGCGCATTTCTCAGTACCTGGCGAGGGGTCTAGGAACTGCAAAAATTTGTTAGGAGATCCTGAGCCCTGGTCGCAGGCGCCGCTGGCCATGACCCAGCGCCTCACATCGCGGTAGCCGAGGGGCACGGATTGAGAGAGGAGCACCAGCTTGCGGCTCGAAAGAGAGTGCCTCGAGAGAAAACAGAGAAGACACGAGGGCATCTGTCCAGCCCCCTCGCGAGGGACACGCGAGAGAGTACAGGTCAAACAGAGAACCGAAGGCAGAAACAGAGGCAGAAGGCGATGGAACAAGACCGGCAAGGAACACCAGAAAGCAAATTTCAATTAAAGATAGGCAAGGAAAGTACGGAAAGCAAATAAAAAGCCGCGTCCGGCACCTAGTCTAGTCTTCTTGTCTTCTCACCAGCGCGGAGCTAAGTGCTGCCACTAGGACGTGGGAGGGAGCCCAGAGGCCCGAGGGCGGCACTCCTGAGACTCCGGGGCAGGTACAGCCCCACTCATTATTACATGAGAGTGTCACGAGCGGAGACATTCACAGGCACTGGGCCTTCTTCACAGGCGCTGGGCCTTTCTTCATGGATAGAACTTCCGAAGGTGCTGGATGTTCCAGGCGTTCTGGATTGGTACCCCGTCCTGCGTCTCCAGGCGCACGGCGCCAGGCCTGGAGACATGGGCGACCCTAAACGGGCCCTCCCACATGGGTGAGAGCTTAGGCAGCCCTTCCCTGGAGAGCACCCGCCTTAGGACAAGGTCACCCACCTCGAGCGTCCTGGAGCGGATGATGCGACAGTGGTACCGTCACAGCGCCCGCTGATATCTTGCCGCCCGTAGCATGGCTTCACGGTGGCGTTCCTCCCCTGGCACGAGGTCCATCCCCCACATGGCATCCTGCTGCGCCTCGTCAAACGCCAGGACCCGCGCGGAGCGATGCTTGACCTCGTGAGGAAGAACCGCCTCTGCTCCGTAGATGAGGAAGAATGGGGTCTCGCCCGTTGGCTTGGTGGCGGTGGTGCGGATGGACCACAGCATGGACTTGAGCTTGTCGTGCCAGCCCCTGCCGCAGGCCTCGAGCTTCTTCTTGAAGGTCCTGGTCTTGAGGCCTCTTAGGACCTCCGCGTTGGCGCGTTCGGCCTGACCATTGCTCCGGGGGTGCGCCACCGAAGCGTAGCGGATCTGCGTTCCAAGGTTAGCACAATATGTCTTGAAGAGATTGCTAGTGAACTGCGAGCCGTTATCGGTGATGATGCAGTTGGGGACCCCAAACCGGCTCACGAGACCGTTGATGAACTTGACTGCGGAGCCGGCTAGGATGGTGTGGACGGCTTCTACCTCTGCCCACTTGGTGAACTTGTCGATGGCGACGTAGAGGTAGCGGTAGCCCCCAGGCGCTCGAGGGAACGGGCCCAAGATATCCAGCCCCCAGACCGCGAATGGCCACGAGAGTGGGATGGTCTAGAGGCCCTGAGCCGGCTGATGGATCTGTTTGGCGTGGAACTGACAGGCCTTACAGGACTTCACCAGCTCAATCGCGTCGCTGAGTGTCGTAGGCCAGTAGAATCCATTGCGAAACACCTTTCCGACGAGGGTCCACGACGACGAGTGGTGCCCGCAGTCCCCGCCATGTATGCCGGCTAGCAGCTCTTTCCCCTGCTCCCTGGAGATGCAACGCAGGAAAACATCATTTGGCCGCTTCCTGTATAACTCACCGTCGTGGATGCAGTATGTCGTGGCCTGTCGGGCCACACGCTCCGCGTCCTCCTCCTTCTTCGGCAGCGTCCCTTGCGTTAGGTATTCGTTGAATTCCTTGGTCCAGCACCCCTCCTGAGGCTCGAGCGCCAAGAGTAAGCGCGCTCCCGAGGTCGGGCCGCAGGCCTGGGCTCCCGAGGCGGGCGGTTGAGGAAGCTCCTCCCGAGGCAGCGCTGTTCTTGAAAGTGGTGGTGTTGCCGATGGCTTAAAGAGCTGCTCCTCAAAGACGCAAGGTTCTTGGGGCAGCCGCTTGGATGCTCTCCTGACGATGTCGTCGGCTTCTTTGTTGGTGCCACGGGGCACGTGCTGCAATTCCAGGCCCAAGAACTGCTTCTCCATCTTGCGTACCTCCGCGAGGTACGCCTCCATGTGCTCGTCCTTCGGCTCATATACCTTGTTGGAGAAGTTGATGAGGAGCTGCGAGTCGCCCTTGATGGTGAGGCGCTTCACTCCTAGGGCCACCGCAGCCTTGAGACCGGCTATGAGGCCTTCGTACTCTGCTATGTTGTTGGAGACCTTCTCTCCCTGCTGGAAGCAGAGCTGCACGGCATAGTAAAGCTTGTCCTAAGTGGGTGAGATGAGCACTGCTCCAGCCCCCGCACCCTGGCGCGCAAAGGCGCCATCGAAATACATAACCCAACCGTCTGGCGCTTCACTCCCTGGCGAGAGGGACCGATCCTCGCCTTCTTCAATCCCCGGGGTGTCCGTCCATTCCGCCACAAAATCAGCGAGCGCGGCTCCCTTGATGACCCTGGTTGTGATGAACTCCAACTGAAATGCATGCAGCTCGATGTTCCACTCAGCGACTCTCCCGGCGGAGTTGGGGCTCCTGAGCACCCTCTCCAACGGGTAGGCCGAGACGACCTTGATGGGGTGACCTTGAAAGTAGTGCCGCAGCTTACGCGAGGCAACCAAGAGCGCGAGCAGGAGCTTCTGAGGCATGGGGTATCGCGCCCTCGCGTCCCGTAGCCCCGTGCTGACAAAATACATAGGGTGCTCGACGAGGGCGGGTGCATTGACGAGGCTCGCGGCTTCCGGAGGTTGGGGGCGCCTCCTAGGACGACGAAGCCCCAAAGCCTGGCCGCTCGTTGGGGCCTCCGCAAGCCCAAGTGCGCCGTCTTGTTGAGCCTAGTCCTTTGCTGACATCGACGCAGCCCTCGCGGAGCCCTCTGGGTCCTGCGCCGCCCTGGCAGAGGGAGCGGCTTGGTGCGAGGCATCCCGGACCGCCACCAGAGTTGCGCTGGCGGAGTAAGGGGTGGCGGCCAGGTACAGCACCAGGGGCTTGAGAGGTCGGGGCGCCACCATCACTGGAGGGATGGTTAGGTATCTCTTGAGGTCTTGAAACGCTTGGTCGGCCTCCGGGGTCCACTTGAATGGGCCCTTCTTCTTCATCAGCTTGAAGAATGGTAGGGCGCGCTCTCCCAGCTTTGAGATGAAGCGCCCCAACGCAGTCATCCGACCAGCAAGCTTCTGCATCTCCTTAAGGGTTTGTGGTGGACTCATGTCTTCGATTGCCTTAACCTTCTCTGGGTTGGCCTCGATCCCTCTGTGGGACACGAGGAAACCCAACAGCTTGCCAGAAGGGACGCCAAACACGTATTTCTCCAGGTTGAGCCGCAAGTCCACCCGGCGCAGGCTTTCGAAGGTCTCCTCCAGGTCCTAAATTAAAGTTCTTGCCTCCCAAGATTTCACCACAATGTCGTCGCCGTAGGCTTCAGCGTTCCTCCCGAGTTGCTGACCCAGGGCGATGTGCATCAGCCTTATGAAGGTCGCGCCTGCATTGCGCAGCCCGAACGGCATGCAAGTGTAGCAGTATACCCCGCACGGGGTCAGGAAGTCCATCTTCTCGACATCTTCTACCGCCATCTTGATCTGGTGGTAGCCTGAAAATGCATCCAGGAAGCACAGCAGGTCGCACTCGGCAGTGGAGTCAACGATCTGGTCAAGGCGAGGAAGCGGGAACGGATCTTGGGGGCAGGCCTTGTTGAGGTTGGTGAAGTCGACACACATGCACTCCTTTCCGCCTTTCTTGGGCACAACGACCAGGTTTGCCAACCATTCACGATACTGGACCTCGCGAATGACACCTGCTGCCTCCAGCTTGCGGGTTTCTTGGACGATGAAGGACTACTTCTCCGTGGACTGCCGCCACGCCCTCTGCTTCACAGGGTGTACATTGGGGAACACCTTCAAGTGGTGCTCAATCACTCCTCTTGGGACCCCTACCAGCTGATCGGGCTCCCAGGCGAATACTTCCTTGTTTGTGCGCAAGAACTTCACCAGTGCCTCCTCTTGATCGAGGTCAAGGTTGGCACCTATAGTGAAGGTGGCCCCGAGGACCCATCTTCCTCGACCGGCACCTGCTTGGTTTCCGCCCGGTCTTGAGTGACCAACTGCTTCTTCTTGGTTGGTGCAACTTCCTTAATTCCGGAGGTGTCCGCGTTGGCCGGTTGCGCCGTCGCGGCGGTCCTGAGGGCAAGCTTGAGTGCCGCAAGAGCCTCCTTGGTATCTCCTACTATGGTGAGGACGCCCTTGCTCCCAGGCATCTTCATGAGGTTTTAGGACGGATGGGTCACCGCCATGAACTGAGCCAGAGCCGGGTACCCGAGAATGGCGTTGTACGGGAGGCTGATGTGGGCGATGTCGAAGTCGATCAGCTCGGTGCGGTAGTTGTCGTGAGTGCCGAAGGTCACGGGCAGGCGGATCTGCCCAAGGGGACTGGCGGAGCCGCCGCCGACACCAGAGAAGGTCTTGCTAGGGCGAAGCCGCTCGAGTGGTACGTGAAGAAGGCTAAAAGCTTCCACAGAGAGCACATTGAGGCCGGCGCCGCCGTCAATAAGGGTCTTGGTGACGGCTATGCTGCAGATGGTGGGGGTGCAGAGCATTGGGAGCACGCCCGAGCCAACAGTGGTGACAGGGTGATCCCCCGAGTCGAAGGTTAGGTCGGCCTCGGGCGGCGCCCAACCCGGGGGAGCCCCCTGCCGCGTGGAGGTGGCGCCAATATGGCGGAAGAACGGCTTGGTGTGGCGGTCCGAGGGCGGCGCCTGCGAGCCGCCGAGGAGGGCCGCGACCGCATGTGGCGCCGGTGCTGCGAAGCGCGCGGCGAAAAGGCCGCGCAACTCCTCCCAAGATGCCACCGTGGACCGGGGAGGTTGAGCAGCCAGGCACGTGGCACGCCAGTGAGGGCCATGGGAAGCCAGTTGGCCATGACCTTGTCATCGCCCCCAACCTTAAGGACGGCCTCCTCGTACGCCAGCAGGAACGCCATCGGGTCCGCCGCGCCGTCGTAGCACGGTCGCATCCCCGGCTTGAACTTAGGCAGCCACCGCACCTGCCGTAAGGCGGGGGCCAAGGCTCGGAGCCCCCTGGCCCCGCCGCTGGCATCAGTCGTCGGAGCGGGAAGCGCGGCGCCTGCCATGGGGGTGAAGCGCGGTGGTGGCGAAGCGCAGATCGATGGAAGGAAAGCTCCGGTGCACCCCTACCTGGCGTGCCAAATGTCGGATTTCGGGTTCCGGTAAAACCCTCGAGGTTCAAACACTGGGGTGCGCACGAAGATCTCCCCCTACCTAATCACGCCCTCAGCCTCACCGCGATCTCAAGGCCTAGCTCAACGAACCTGCAACACAAGAGACACGAGATTTATACTAGTCCGAGCCACCGTTGTGGTGTAATACCCTACTCCAGTGTGGTGTGGTGGATTTGCCTCTTGGGCTGATGATGAACAGTACAAGGGAAGAACAGCCTCCTGAGGAGAGGTGTTCTTGTGCTTGGTGGACTTATGGGTGAGGGTGATCTGAATCTGTTCTAGCTGAGTTCAGTTGCCTCCTACTATGGTGGCTAGTCCTATTTATAGAGGCCCTGGTCCTCTCCCCAAATATTGAGCGCGAAGGGAGCCAACAATGGCCAAATTCGAAGGGAGACAACTAGTGCAAGTTATCCTGACTAAAGGTGGTCTTCGCCTGCCAAAGGCTCTGGTGGTGATGCCGTCTTGGGCTCCACGGTGACCTTCGTCCTGCCGTCCTGCTGGTCTTAGTCTCGTTGCACCGATATGGAAACCTTTGCCTGATGCCTCGGGACTCCTCGCCTGCGCTTGCCCCTTTAGCACCAAAGAGGAAATGAGGACACTGCGTGCACTGGCGCCCGCCTAGCTCCAGTCATCATGGCTTGCATCACAGGAACCTCGCGAGGTGTCCCTTTCCTTGATCTCTCCGCCCCTCGCGAACCAGCCTGGTGAGGCCGCTCCCGAGGAGGTCTTGTGTCGTCCCCCTCGCGAGGCTTGGCCCCTCGCGAGGGTCTTGAGTGTTTGCTGGTGAAGATGGGCCGTACAGGGCCGCTGGCGGAGCCACGCCATGGGCCCCAGGCAGGCAAGTCTGGGGACCCCCGTTCCCAGGACGCCGACACCTTGGATGAGTTTCTTAGTGATGAGGGGATCAAGCATCAGTATTACGCACCTTACACCCCTCAAAAAAAGGGTGTAGCGGAGTGTAAGAACCGGACCTTGATGGACGCGGCAAGAACCGTGATGGCGGAGTTCAAGTCTCCATACAACTTTTGGGCCGAAGCCATCAACACCGCTTGTCATGCATCCAATCGGCTCTATCTCCGCAAAGGCTTGAACAAGACTCCATATGAGATACTCACTGGCAACAAGCCCAACCTCAAGTACATCCGGGTGTTTGGGTGTAAGTGTTTCATTCTCAAGAAAGGTGTTCGTTTGTCTAAATTTGAGGGTAGAGCTTACGAGGGCATATTTGTTGGTTATGCTACAAATTCTCATGCTTACCGTGTCCTCAACAATTCCACCGGACTCATTGAGGAGACGTGTAACATGGAGTTTGATGAGAATAACGGCTCCCAAGTGGAGCAAAGTGGTACTTGTGATATAGGTGATGAAATTCCTCCCCAAGCCATAAGAAGAATGGGTGTTGGCTATATCATACCCATTGAGGAACCCCTTGTGGCCGAAGGAGAAGGACAATGTTCTACTCAAGTGGAACCATCACCAACCCAAGACCCACACGCTTCCGAAGAACAAAGTGAAGGCCATCAACCAAATGAACAAGATCAATGGCAAGATCAACCCCAAGATGATGGTGAAACACCAAGTGATGCCCAAGGTCAAGTTCTTACCACCGAGCAAGTTCAAGATCAAGAGCAAGCTCAAGATCAAGAACAAGCTCAAGACGAAGCATATTGAGATTCGGTATCACTTCATCCGGGATCACATTAGGCGAGGGGAGATCGAGCTCAACTATGTCAACACTCATGATAACCTTGCAGATATTTTCACGAAGCTCTTGGATGAAGAAAGATTTTGTGAGTTAAGACATGAGCTAAATATCATTGATTTGAGCAATGTGGCTTGAACCTTTGCACACCCCACCATACTCATCTTGATGTCTTGTTTAGGTGTAGGTATGGACATAGGGGGGGTGTTTTTCTCTCAATGAACTCTCCCTTCCCCCATTATGCATAAATTGATCAACTATTTCACATTAGCCATTTTTATGGTACTTGTGCTTCAAAGACGAGTTTTGGTCATGGGCCCAAGGATAATTCTTCGCGGTGCCATACCAATTGACTCGAACATAGGTGGCTCCAGCCACCGCCCTCTCTCTTTGAGAGGTTTTGGTTCGTGTTTGGTCCTCGTGGTCTTTTGCTTTCTTGTGAGCCATGGTTGTGTTTGATTTTCCTTCATGTGTGCTCGTTTGTGTGTCCAGCTGCTTGAAGTTTGCATTGCAAAGGCCATGTTTTTCTGTTGTTGTCGAAACGAGCACTTTCTTGGGTTCGCGTTACTACTGTGGCAAGCCACGGTACTACCGCTGGAGATGGGTGGCTCTTGTGTTCTGCATAGCTGCGCCCATGGCACGGTACTACCGCTTCCATCGCGGTAGCAATTTTTTACTACTGCTGGAAGAGTGGTACTACTGCCCTGTGTGTGGTACTTCTGCCCGGACAGTACTACCGCGATGACCTGCGGTACTACCGCGTTGTCGCGAGCGCGTGGGGGTTAAGAGCGGGCAGGGGGAGTTCCAACTCCCCCATACCCATTCATCTCTTCCCCTCAGAGTGTCTCTCTCTCTCCTTCCCAAGAATGGCACCGGAGGACCTCGCCGGATCTCCGTCTCCGGCGACTCTCCTCGCATTCCAACCAGTGGGATCGATCCCCACCTCACCCTCTAGCCATGGAACCCGGTATCTCCCTTAGTCCCTCTCTCTTTGCCCCATTGTTGTGCTTCTAGGTTTTGGGAGATGCATCTGTAGTTCTTGTGACTTTTGGCTAAATCTTTGCAAGAGGAGATTGTAGGAGAGTGCTAGTGCAGTAGATATGCTATTTGGTGTGTTGCAACAATGTAGTTTTGATCAACGGTAGTACCAATCTAAATTTACGGATGTTCATAGATCTGTTCTTGCGAAGATCTGTTCCATGCGGTACTACCGCTCCTCTGGAGCGGTACTACCACCCGCTCATGCGAGATCCGCCCTGTGTGGTACTACCGCTCCTCTGGAGCGGTACTACCGCCTGGCGCGCAGAAGTAAAAATTTACTTCTGCTCCAAGCGCGGTACTACCGTGCCAACCCGGCGCAGTACTACCGCCGCTAGAGCGGATGTAAATTTTTACGTCCGCATCCTGGCCCGGTACTACCGTTGAGTTAAAAAAATTACTTTGTTTTGTCCACCCAATTTCATTTCTACATGTTTTGTTTGGTTTTGGCCTTGGTCTTTGCAATAATCCTTCTCGCTCTTGTCGTGTGTTTGTGTTTGTATGTCATAGGTGGTGGCTCCGGTTCCAATGCAAGGCACTCGGATCCCAGCCGTGACACGAGCTCCAATCGTCTTCGCAACCAAGAAGCTCCTGAGGGCTCCAGTGCCCCACAACGCCACGTCAAGACCACAACTAACAAGTTCAACTAGCCAACCATCGGCATGGATGAAATGCCTCAAGCGGAGTTTTTGATTCAAAGGAAGCTCAACCCTTATGTCAAGACTAGAGAACTCAGCAGGGGAAATGACTTGTTCTGGACCAAGCAACAAAATCTCATCTTCTTAGATGTGATCAAGGCCAAGCAGAACACCTATGTGCCCGTTCAGTGGATTGACATGGACCATGAAGAAGAACCGGATATATTTTGGTGAGCCTCTGGATTTGGTGGAGCAGTTTGGTATTGAGGAGATCATCACTTTCCACCTTGACTTTGACCCGGAGCTGGTGGCTCAGTTCTTTGATTTGGTCCACTTCCACACGGATGAGAAGCAGACCATGACTTGGATGACAAATGGTAAGAGGATGTCTGCTGAGTGGGAGGAGTTCATGGATATGTTGAACATTCGTGATGAGGGGCTTGATGTGCCCATTCGTGCCCGCCCACATGCCAACCCAGAGTCTGCTAACAAGAACAAGCTTCAACCCTTTCTTGTTGAGAAGACACTCCCAAATGGCAATAAGTCGTTTGTGCTGAACCCGTTTCTTGACATCATGCACCGGATCTTACGCAACTCTCTGTTTCCTCGCATAGGCGACAAGGACAAGGTGCACTCCTATCTCATGGACATGATGCTCATGTGTGAGGAAGCCCGTTGTCAACAACATGAACCACTGGATGTCTCTCATATCATGTGGAGTGAGCTTCAGTTTGATGAGTTCCATCGTAAGGTGCGCATCTATGGACCTTATTTGTTCCTCTTGATCTCGAAGACTTGGGAGAAGCTCTTTCCAGGTGAAGAGTTTCTTGCTCCCAACTGGATTCGCCATGAGCCCATTAAGCTACGCCAGAAGAACAAGTGGGCCAACACCACTACCCGGGATAAGGTCGAGGCTGCACGGATGGATGTTGATGAGGATGAGTTTGAGGAGGAGGAGGTTGAGGACAGTTCCGAGGGGTACACTCCTCCGTCTGCTGAGGCATCTTGGGCTAAGAAGCTCAAGGCCAAGATGAAGGCTCTGTTAAGCATGCAGGCCTAGGGACAGTACAAGACCCACGTTGCTCAGAAGGAGAGTCGCCAACGCGACAAGAGGATCTTGAGGAAGCTTGGCGAGCAAGTCTTGAGCGGGTCAGAGAAGAACATCACTCCTGAGGCTACCTGGATGGCGAAGCAGGGCTATCAGTGGACTGAGTCAGATGGGGAGTCCATTCCTGCTGCTGAGAAAGATGAGGAGGTTGATGGGTGATCACGTCAGTGGGAGCTACCACCTGTGTCATAGGTGTCCTCTCTGACTTTCTGGTGTCTCGATGCCAAAGGGGGAGAGAGTGTAGGATTTGCGAGTCTTGTGTCTCTTTGCTTTCGTTTCATTGAACCTTCGTTGCTTTGGTTTGTGTTGGTGTGCGTGTGAGACCAGGAGACTTATTCTATCATATGGTGTGAGACATATGAACTCGAGCTTATCCTTTATTGTCTAGTATGTTTAGTAGAATTGTGAGCTTATTTTATCTTGTGCCCTTTACTTCGTGCTCACTTATTATACCTTGCCTCAATGCTTATTGTCACTTATATTGTTGCAAGTTTTGCCTTGTCTATAAAATATAGGGGGGGTGTTGATCCTAGTATGTGTGTCATGCAGTCCAAAGCATATCTATAGAGTGCACACATCTAGGGGGAGCGTGTCTATATTTTATAGATGTTGGGTTTGCTTATGTTCATTTTATATCCTTATGTGCAAATCTCGTATTGTGATCAGTCCACCAAAAAGGGGGAGATTGTAAGGGCATATTTCTCCCTATGTGGTTTTGGTGATTGATGATAGTGCATTTGCGGACTAATCGTGTGCATTGAGCATTTCAGATATCTCCTGTCTAGGCACAAGACGATTTGGTGCCCCTCGGAGCCTATCAAAGATGGTGGTTCTGTACATTTCTTTTCAGTGGATTTGAGTCGTAGGAAAGCTGTACTATTAAGAGGGGGTCCGTTTCGGAAAGGTTAGGGTGGAATCAACACGTACACATATGTTCCTTTGCACCACCTTTCCTTCACTTCATTGGAGCATCGTCCGTTTATCCTTGTCTCTGCGAGATGAAGGCTTCCAAGTGCTATAGTTTCCGTGGCATGCGGTAGTACTACTCAAGGGAGTAGTAGTACCGCAGGGGTCCGCGGTAGTACCGCTCAGGGAAGCGGTAGTACCGCTCCTCGCGAGCGGTAGTACCGCTGACTCTAACTCACAACGTTGTCGCGCATGGAAGTAGGCGCGGAAGTAATTTTTTACTTCCGCCCCTATGCAGTAGTACCGCTCCCTGCGAGCGGTAGTACCGTGCCGGATTTTCGCACGTCCCAAACTCATCGGAAGTAGTCACGAACGTAATTTATTTAGTCCGTGCCTTTTCCAGCCCAGTTGAGCCCTGCCCTGCAGTAGTACCGCATGGGGGCGCGGTAGTACCGCCCCGGCGGTTCTAGCGCTCGTTTCCTAGTGCAACACGACCTCACCTGGCTTCTACCGCACGAGCGGTAGTACCGCAACAAGATGCAGTAGTACCCTAGCGCCTTGCGGTAGTACCGCGAGCGTGTGCGGTAGTACCGCATCTCGCGGGCTGAGTGAGTGGGTAACGGCTGGATCCTTTCCCCCACTATATAAAGGGGGTCTTCTTCCCCAAGAAGACCACCTCTTCCCTCTCCAAGCTCCATTGTTGCTCAAAGCTCCATTTTCGCCCGATCTCTCTCCCTAGCCAATCAAACTTGTTGATTTTCTAGGGATTGGTTGAGAAGGCCCCGGTCTACACTTCCACCAAGAGAAAATTGATTCCCCCACTAATCCCTTGCGGATCTTGTTACTCTTGGGTGTTTGAGCACCCTAGACAGTTGAGGTCACCGCGGAGCCATATTCCATTGTGGTGAAGCTTCGTGGTGCCGTTGGGAGCCTCTGATTAAGTTGTGGAGATTGCCCCAACCTTGTTTGTAAAGGTCGGTCGCCGCCTCCAAGGGCACCAATAGTGGAATCATTACATCTCGCACTGTGTGAGGGCGTGAGGAGAATACGGTGGCCCTAGTGGCTTCTTGGGGAGCATTGTACCTCCACACCGCTCCATCGGAGACGTACTTCCTCTCGAAGGGAAGGAACTTCGGCAACACATCCTCGTCTCCACCGGCTCCACTCTTGGTTATCTCTTACCTTTACTTGTGCAAGCTTATATTGTGTTGTATCCCTTGCTTGCTTGTGTGCTTGTTGTTGTTGCATCATACAGGTTGCCCGCCTAGTTGCATATCTCGACAACCTATTATGATGCTAAGTTTAATTTGGTAAAGAAAAGCTAAAAATTGTTAGTTTCCTATTCGCCCCCCCCTCTAGTCAACCATATCGATCCTTTCAGGAATATATGATATACATGTTATTGATGTGTAATTTACTAGTGTTCATAGCAACCCCTGGGTATTTGATACCGGTTCAGTTGCTGAGATTTGTAACTCGAAAAGGGAGTTGCAGAATGAATAGAGACTATTTAAGGACAAGGTTACGATGTGTTTTCCAAGGTTGATACGATCACCATCGCACACTCCCTCTACCTTCGGGATTGGTGTTGAACCTAAATAAATGTTATTTGGTGTTTGCGTTGAGCATGAATATGATTAGATCAAGTTTATTAAAATACCATTATTCATTTAAATCAGAGAATAACTGTTGTTCTGTTTACATGAATAAAACCTTCTATGGTCATACACCCGATGTAAATGGTTTATTGAATCTCGATCATAGTGTTACACATATTCATAATATTGATGCCAAAAGATGCAAAGTTGATAATGGTAGTGCAACATACTTGTGGCACTGCCGTTTTGGTCATATTGGTGTAAAGCGCATGAAGAAACTTCATGCGGATGGACTTTTGGAATCACTTGATTATGAATCATTTGATACTTGTGAACCATGCCTCATGGGCAAGATGACTAAAACTCCGTTCTCCAGAACAATGGAGCAAGCTAGTGACTTATTGGAAATAATACATACCGATGTATGCGATCCGATGAGTGTTGAGGCACGCGGCGGGTATCATTATTTTCTAACCATCAGAGATGATTTGAGTGGGTATGGGTATATCTACTTGATGAAACACAAGTCTGAAACATTTGAAAAGTTCATAGAATTTCGGAGTGAAGTGGAGAATCATCGTAACAAGAAAATAAAGTTTCTACGATCTGATCACGGAGGAGAATATTTGAGTTGTGAGTTTGGCCTTCATTTAAAACAACGTGGAATTGTTTCACAACTCACGCCACCTAGAACACCACAGCGTAATGGTGTGTGTGAATGCCGTAACCATACTTTATAGGTTATGGTGCGTTCTATGATGTCTCTTAACGATTTACCACTATCGTTTTTGGGGTTATGCATTAGAGACAGCCGCATTCACGTTAAATAGGGCACCGTCTAAATCCGTTGAGACGACACTGTATGAACTATGGTTTGGCAAGAAATCTAAGCTGTCGTTTCTTAAAAGTTTGGGGATGTGACACTTATGTCAAAAGGCTTCAGCTTGATAAGCTCCAACCCAAAGCGGAGAAGTGCGTCTTCATAGGATACCCTAAGGAAACAGTTGGGTACACCTTCTACCACAGATCCAAAGGAAAGATCTTTGTTGCCAAGAATGGATCCTTTCTAGAGAAGGAGTTTCTCTCGAAAGAAGTGAGTGTGAGGAAAGTAGAACTTGATGAGGTAATTGTACCTTCTGTCAATTTGGAAAGTAGCACATCAGAGAAATCCGTTCCCGTGATGCCTACACCAACTAGAGAGGAAGCTATTGATGATGATCATGAAACTTCAGATCAAGTTGCTACTGAACCTCGTAGGTCGACCAGAGCACGATCCACACCAGAGTGGTAAGGCAATCATGTCCTGGAAGTCATGTTGTTGGACAATAGTGATCCTATGAACTATGAAGAAGCTATGATGAGCCCAGATTCCGATAAATGGTTTGAGGCCATGACATCTGAGATAGGATCCATGTATGAGAAACAAAGTATGGACTTTGGTGGACTTGTCCGATGATCGGCAAGACAGAGAAAATAGATGGATCTTCAAGAAGAAGACTGACACTGATGGTAATGTTACTGTCTACAAAGCTCGACTTGTCGCGAAAGGTTTTTCTACAAGTTCAAGGGGTTGACTATGATGAGACTTTCTCACCCGTAGCGATGCTTAAGTCTGTCCAAATCATTTTAGCAATTGCCGCATTTTATGAAATTTGGCAAATGGACGTCAAAACTTCATTCCTTAATGGATTTTTTAAAGAAGAGTTGTATATGATGCAACCAGAAGGTTTTGTCGAATCTAAAGGTGCTAACAAAGTGTGCAAGCTCTAGCGATCCATCTATGGACTGGTGCAAGAATCTTGGAGTTGGAATATACGCTTTGATGAGGTGATCAAAGCATATGGTTTTATACAGGCTTACGGTGAAGCCTGTATTTACAAGAAAGTGAGTGGGAGCTCTGTAGCATTTCTGATAGTATATGTGGATGACATTTGTTGATTGGAAATGATATCGAATTTCTGGATAGCATAAAAGGATACTTGAATAAGAATTTTTCAATGAAAGACCTCGGCGAAGCTGCTTATATATTGGGCATCAAGATCTATACGGATAGATCGAGACGCTTAATAGGACTTCCATAAAACGCATACCTTGACAATTTTTTTGAAGAAGTTCAAAATGGATCAGTCAAAGAAGGAGTTCTAGCCTGTATTGTAAGGTGTGAATTTGAGTAAGACTCAAAGCCCGACCACGACAGAAGATAGAGAGAGAATGAAAGTCATTCCATATGCCTCAGCCATAGGTTCTTTAAAGTATGCCATACTATGTACCAGACCTATTTTGTACCTTGCCATGAGTTTGGCAAGGGGGTACAATAGTGGTCCAGGAGTAGATCACTGGACAACGGTCAAAATTATCCTTAGTTACCTAAGAGGACTAAGGAAATATTTCTCTGTTATGAAAGTGATAAAGAGTTTGTCGTAAAGGGTTACACTGATGCAAGCTTTAACACCGATTCAGGTGACTCTGAGTCTCAATCTGGATACATATTGAACGTGGGAGCAATTAGCTAGAGTAGCTCCATGCATAGCATTGTATACATAGAAACTTGCAAAATACATATGGATCTGAATGTGGCATACCCGTTGACTAAACCTCTCTCACAAGCAAAACATGATCATACCTTAGTACTCTTTGCGTATTAATCACATGGCGATGTGAACTAGATTATTGACTCTAGTAAACTCTTTGGGTGTTAGTCACATGGTGATGTGAACTATAGGTGTTAATCACATGGCGATGAGAACTAGATTATTGGCTCTAGTGCAAGTGGAAGACTGAAGGAAACATGCCCTAGAGGCAATAATAAAGTTGTTATTTTATATTTCCTTATTCATGATAAAGGTTTATTTCATGCTAGAATTGTATTGATCGGAAACTTAAATACATGTGTGAATGCATAAACAAATATCGTGTCCCTAGTAAGCCTCTACTAGACTAGCTCATTGATCAAAGATGGTTAAGGTTTCCTAACAATTGATAACCCACAAGTATAGGGGATCGTTTGTAGCCTTCTTAGGTAAATAAGAGTGTCGAACGCAACAAGGAGCTAAAGGTAGAACAAATATTCCCTCAAGTTCTATCGACCACTGATACAACTCTACGCACACCTGACGTCTGCTTTACCGAAAACAAGTATGAAACTAGTTTGTAGGAGTGATGCTAGAACTACTTTGCAAGAGTAAAACTAGAAGTAATTTGCAAGATAATAAAAGTTAGGTGTTTAGAAAAAGGGTTTATGTCAACAAGAAAGTTATTTGTCCCTAGGCAATCGATAACAAGTATCGGTAATCATTCTTGCAATTTTATATGAGGGAGAGGCATGAGCTAACATACTTTCTCTATTTGGATCATATGCACTTATGATTGGACCCCTAGCAAGCATCCGCAACTACTAAATATCATTAAGGTCATGAAACCCAACCATAGCATTAAGTATCAAGTCCTCTTTACTCCCATACGTCATACCCCACTTACTCGGGTTTAAGCTTTTGTCACTCTCGCAACCCACCATAAGTGAACCATGAACATATTGGAACACCCTATAGCGGGGGCCCCTCACGTTTGCGCGAGAATGGAGGGCACCATAGGACAGCACCATAAATAAAATATACAATCACACCAACCAAGATCACAATTAACCCACAGGACAAAACTGATCTACTCCAACATCATAGGATAACCATAGATCATTGAGAAATAATATGTGGAGTTGAGCACCATGTTTAAGTAGAGATTACAGTGGGGAGAAGAGGTGTTACACCACTGCATAGAGGGGGAGAGAGTTGGTGCTGACAGTAGCAAGTTTGTTGATGTAGATCGCCGTCTCGACCGTTGCCCCGGCGGCACTCCGGCGCCACCGGGAGTGAGGAGGAGAGAGCACCCCTACTTCTTCTTCTTGCTTGGCCTCCCCCCTAGATGGGGAGGAGAATTCCCCCTCTGGTCCAAGGTCTCCTATGGCGGTGGAGGGGCGGGAGCCCCTCCGAGATTGGATCTCTCTCTCTGTTCTCTTCTGTTTCGCGCTCCCTAGATCTGGCCGAAAACCGTTTCTTATATTCCGGGTGATCCGTAACTCCGATTGCGCTAAGATTTTAAGACGGATTTTTTCCGGATATAAGCTTCCTTGCGCCCGAAGTAGAGCTCCAACCGACGTACGAGGAGGGCACAACCCACCACCACGCGCTAGGGGCCTCTGGCGCGCCCTGGTGTCTTGTGGGCTATGTGGGCCTCCGTTTGCGGTGATTCCAACTCCCAAAAATCACATATATTCCAAAATAATTCTCCGTAAAATTTTATTGCTTTTGGACTTTGTTTGATATGGATTTTCTGCAATACAAAAAACATGCAAAAAAATAGGAACTGGCACTGGGCACTGGATCAATAGGTTAGTCCGATAAATCATATAAAAATTTGCCAAAAGTATGTGAAAGTTGTATAATATTGGCATGAAACAATAAAAAATTATAGATACGACGGAGACGTATCAGCATCCCCAAGCTTAATTCCTGCTCGTCCTCGAGCAGGTAAATGATAAAAATGATATTTTTTATGTGGAATGCTACCTATCATAAACTTGATCATATGTCTAATCATGGCAAGAATATAAAGACATAAGTGATTCAAAGCAATAGTCTTTAATTTGACATAAAGACATCAATACTCAGGCATCCCAACAAACAATCATGTCTTTCAAAATATCAATGCTAAAGAAAGCTATCCCTACAAAATCATATAGTCTTGTCATGCTCTGTCTTCTTAATACAAAGTACTTATCATGCACAACCCCGATGACAAGCCGAGCAATTGGTTCAAACTTTTTAACATGCTTCAGCTTTTTCAACCCTCACGCAATACATGAGCGCAAGCCATGGATATAGCACTATGGGTGGAATAGAGTATAATGATAGGGGTAAATATAGAGAAGACAAAAAAGTAAGAAAGTCTCACACCGACGCGGCTAACCAACGGGCTATGGAGATGCCCATCAATTGATATCAATGCGAGGAGTAGGGATTGCCATGCAACGAATGCACTAAGAGCTATAAGTGTATGAAAGCACAATATGAAAACTAAGTGGGTGTGCATCTAATCCTATAATGAAATATTCCCACTAGTATATGAAAGTGACAACATAGGAGACTCTCCATATGAAAAACATGGTGCTACTATGAAGCACAAGTGTGGTAAAGGATACTAACAATGCCCCTTCTGTGACGCCCGGATAATTAAGCTACAGTAATTCCACGCTAATGATGCCACGTCACCTCCGTTACTGTTGTTAATCTCGCCTTAGTTCGAAACCGATCCAAATTCAAATTTGAAAATAAAGGCAAACATCAAAAGTTTTCAAACTTTAAAACTAAAATGTTCGAGAGGTGACAAATAATGCGTAGGTAATTATTGGTGGAGAAAACAACTTTTTATAAAGTAGTTAAAGGCGCTAAATTAATAAAAAAACGGCAGTAAAACTAATATTTAAATGTCCTTTAAATACTAAACAAATATAAACTAATTGTTTAGGTTGCCAAATCAATTATGGCAGTGTCATAAGTATTAGTACTAACTTAGGAGCTAGATTTATAATTTGTAAAACAAAGGTAAAAATAAACAGAAAAGAAATTGAAAAAAAAAAGATATGGAAAATGAGCAAACCAAAAAAAAGGAAAAGAGAACAGGACCCCCCTGCTGGGCCAAGTGGCCCAGCTGGCCTCAGCCGCCCGAACGGGCCGGCCCACCCCGGTCCACCTCCCCTACTAACCCCCCCGCTACCCCGTAACCCTAGCCCCACTCCCCCACTCGTCCCACCCCCCGCGCATCTCCCTCGTTTCCCCCGATCTAGATCAGGGGAAACGGTGCCCCGACCCCGCCGCCTCACCCCTACGCCCCGTCGCCGGCTGGCGCCGCCCGTCTCCGCCGGCGCCTCCTCGTCGCCTCCCCACACCGCCTCCTCTACCCTCCTCCCCGACCGGCCTCCTGGCGCCTCTGCTTCCTACCAGCGCCGCACCGCCACTGCCGCCACGACCCCAACGCCAGCGCCACCCGGATTGCCACCTCGCCGGACGCCATCGCCGGACTGCCTCCCCGTCGTCCTCTCTGTCGCCTACTCGTCCCCATCCTCCTCCTCGCCGGACCACGTCGTGCCTCGCCGCTCCCTCTCCCCATCAACGCTGGTGAGGACCCGTTCGTCCTTCCCTTTCCCCTGCACGTTGTCGCAGTCGCCACGCTCAACCCGTCCCCACTCGCGCTGAACACCACCCAGGCCACGTCCGCGCCGAGCTCCTCTCGCCCGCGCCTCCGCCGTACCCGCCGTCCGGTGCCCCGCGAGCTCCGGTGAGCTTGCGTCGCCATCGTCGTGCCCGTGAGCCCCTTGGTCACGCGCCCTCCCTGCCCCGACTGCGACCGCGCCGCGCCCCCTACCGTGATGCTGGCTACTACCGCGAACCACGCCACTGGCTGCTCCTGGGCGAGCTCGCCGCTGGCCGCCGGCTCGCCTCCACGCGTGTGCGCGCGTGCACCCGTGTGTGCTTGGCCTTGTGCCACTGACCACAGGGGCCCACGCCCCTGTATTTTTTTCAAGGAAACAAAAGAAAACAAAAATGAAATAAAAACAATATAATTAATTAATTAAGATAATTAATTAACTTAATTAATCCTGTTAATTAATCTAATTAACCCTGTAATTAACTTTAATTACCTGTTTAGGTAAACAGTCTATGACAGTGGGACCCACACGTCGGTTTGACTAGGTCAACTGACTAGCTGACTGCTGCCATCACCCTGACATCATAATTACATTTTCTAATTAAATTAATTCTGTTAATTCTAAAAATGAATTAAATCTTAAAAAATTAATATAAAATAAACCGTAGCTCGGATCGAAATACTTTGTACATGAAAGTTGCTCAGAACGCCGAGACAAATCCGGATACGCAGCCCGTTTGTCCGCCACACATCCCTAGCATAGCAAACACGCAACTTTCCCCCTCCGGTTCATCTGTCCAAAAACGCAAAACACTGGGGATACTTTCCCGGATGTTTCCCTCCTTCGCCGGTATCACCTACTACCGCGATTGGGCACCCCTAACAACGCTCATTGTCTTGTCATGCATTGTCATGCTTATGTTTGCATTGTATTTACTATTTCTTCCCCCCTCTTCTCTCTGGTAGACTACAAGACCGACGCCGTTGCTGGTGCCTCGGCCGACTACGTTGTTGACGACCCCTCCTTGCCAGAGCAACCAGGCAAGCCCCCCCCTTGATCACCAGATATCGCCTGTTCTTCTCTATACTGCTTGTATTAGAGTAGTGTAGTATGTTACTGATTTTGGTTAATCCTATTCTGTTGCATAGCCTGTCATTGTTGCTACAGTTGTTACCCTTACCTGCTATCCTACTGCTTACAATAGGATGCTAGTGTTCCATCAGTGGCCCTACTCTCTTGTCCGTCTGCCATGCTATACTACTGGGCCGTGATCACTAGGGAGGTGATCACGGGTATATACTATATACTTTATATACATGACACATGTGGTGACTAATGTCGGGTCAGCTCGTTGAGTACCCGCACATTCTGATGAGGGGGCTGAAAGGACAGGTGGCTCCATCCCGGTAGATGTGGGCCTGGGTTCCTGACGGCCCCCGACTGTTACTTTGTGGCGGAGCGACAGGGCAGGTTGAGACCACCTAGGGGAGAGGTGGGCCTGGCCCTGGTCAGCGTCCGCGGATACTTAAAATAACACGCTTAACGAGTTCTTGGTATTTGATCTGAGTCCGGCCATTTGGTCTATACGCACTAACCAACTACGCGGGAACAGTTATGGGCACTCGACGTCGTGGTATTAGCCGAAGCCTTCTTGACGTCAGCGATGGAGCGGCGCGCGTCGGATTGGACTGGAACGCCTGCTAGGCTAGGTCTACTTCCGGCCGCCCTCGCCACGTGCAGGTGTGCAATGGGCGATGGGCCCAGACCCCTGCGCCATAGGATTTAGACCGGCGTGCTGACCTCTCTGTTGTGCCTAGGTGGGGCTGCGATGTGTTGATCTTCCGCAGCCGGGCATGACCCAGAAAAGTGTGTCCGGCCAAATGGGATCGAGCGTGTTGGGTTATGTGGTGCACCCCTGCAGGGAAGTTTATCTATTCGAATAGCCGTGTCCCTCGATAAAAGGACGACCCGGAGTTGTACCTTGACCTTATGACAACTAGAACTGGATACTACACACCCTTCCAAGTGCCAGATATAACCCGGTGATCGCTCTCTAACAGGGCGACGAGGAGGGGATCGTCGGGTAGGATTATGTTATGCGATGCTACTTGGTGGACTTACCATCTACTCTCTTCTACATGCTGCAAGATGGAGGTGGCCAGAAGCGTAGTCTTCGACAGGATTAGGTATCCCCCTCTTATTCTGGCATTCTGCAGTTCAGTCCACCGATATGGCCCTTTACACATATACCCATGCATATGTAGTGTAGCACCTTGCTTGCGAGTACTTTGGATGAGTACTCACGGTTGCTTTTCTCCCTCTTTTCCCCCTTTCCATTCTACCTGGTTGTCGCAACCAGATGCTGGAGCCCAGGAGCTTGACGCCACCGTCGACGACGACTCCTACTACACTGGAGGTGCCTACTATTACGTGCCGGCCGCTGACGATGACCAGGAGTAGTTTAGGAGGATCCCAGGCAGGAGGCCTTGCCTTTTCGATCGTTGCTACTTTTGTGATAGCCTTCTTAAGGCAAACTTGTTTAACTTATGTCTGTACTCAGATATTGTTGCTTCCGCTGACTCGTCTATGATCGAGCACTTGTATTCGAGCCCTCGAGGCTCCTGGCTTGTATTATGATGCTTGTATGACTTATTTATGTTGTAGAGTTGTGTTGTGATATCTTCCCGTGAGTCCCTGATCTTGGTCGTACACATTTGTGTGCATGATTAGTGTACGATTGAATCGGGGGCGTCACAAGTTGGTATCAGAGCCGACTGCCTGTAGGAATCCCCCTTTCCAACTCCTTGGCCGAAGTGGAGTCTAGTCATTGAAAAACTTTTACTAACATGGCTGTGTGGCTTACGGGCCCACGTCGCCATTGGGTGGTATTAGGATCTTTTACTCCTTGTCTATACTCCGGGACTCTGATCTCTCTTCTATTCGGGTTAAGTGAATTTTGCTAAATCTAACATTAGGATCTCGTTATCACTTTCACCCGGAGAGCCCCTTATTACTGATGATCGTCTGCTGCACGTGAAGACCCTGAAGACACTCCCCGCTGTTAACCCGAGAACTTGTGTTCATCGCGTTTGCAATTCCCCTTCCACCGTCAACCCTTATGGATAACTACATGCAGTTGTCATTCTTACATTCATCCCTAGTTGGTCTTGTTATTACAAGATACCCCGAAATACTCGTCGTTGTTTCGAGAATCCTTTTTGCCTACTGCCTTGCTGTTCTTTGCCACATGAATACCACTATGGATAATTTCTAGCACTCACTGGATATTTGCTCATCCCCAGTTGATTCATGTATTTCACAAAAGTCTTCAAAATACTATTTGAACTTCCGAAAATCCTAAGTAGCCTATTGCCCTTGAAATTCTTACTTGCTTGCATTATGGTTAATCCCATAAGTCTACAATCTTATTGGCATCTCTTGTCATTATCATTTTGAGTCCGTTGATTCAATTTGTTGCGAATGCTCGCAATCCTCAATCAGATCCTAGAATTCATCCTTCCGGATCAGACGTCATTTTAAACATGAACTGGTTCGCGACCAACCGAATAGCCGTCGGTTGTACCCGTAAGTTTACTCAACTTATCCATCCTCAATCAGAGCGCTTGCTTCTGATCTCTTGATTAGGAAATCGTAATTCCTTTGCATTTGAGATTTGAATTAGTTAGTTATTCCCATAATCTGATGCCTTTGCATTCTTTCTTCCTCTGATTGAGTACCGATACTCACATCAGCTCTGTTGTGGATCGCCCGATCCATTGTTGGATTTTTATCCGACAGTGTCCTTCATATTCAATCACCTTGAGAAGTTCTTCCCTCATACATAATGACTTCAGTAAATTGTATCCTCTCCTTTTGTCACCCATGCTCTACTATCGAGCTTGTGTTATTTACTATTGAAGCTTGTGGTATATGTTCCAAATATGACCCTAAGGGTTGAACCTATGCCTTTCCAGATCCGGGTAAACCCGAGAGCTATCACGAGTCATACTCTTCTGGAGTTTCGCTAGATAAAATTTAAACATTACAACTTCTTCGAAAAATGAGAAGTGAATGAAAGGGTGTGCATTGGAGAAGTGGGAGTCGACCTTGAACTTTGTGTTCATGCCCATGGACACGATGTAGATCCTATCATAGAAGCTTCTTGTAATAATAACTATTTCCTTGATATGATATCGTCTAGTATCTGTGTATTGATCCTTTTGCAATTGTGGTTCCGACCATGTTCTCCTTTAAATACCATTTCTCGTGCAAGTTTAAGCACTTGTCCTCTGCAGAGCAATACCCCCATCCAACCTCTACTTTGGTCTGTCGTCGAGTATTACCCCCAGGTATCTCGAGATTATCACAAAACCGCATAACTTCTTATGAGTTCTTCATCAAGTACTACATTCTCACGGATTACTATTTTTCCTGGGTTTTGAGTGGTTAATCACTCGAGTACCCCGATAATTGAATCAAGTCCGCACTACGGTTCAACAACTTTTAGGAATGTTCCTTACTTACGAGTTTGTACCCGATCGCATCATTCCTAGCCTATTTGGCTATATCATTATCTTGATGATTTTAATTGTGCTACCTAGTCCTTCTTCCCGGAGCAAAAGTTTCGATGGTGAGCTAATCTTACGTCGATCTTCCTCGTCATAGCATTTGTCCTTGAACGACAAGTTTCATTTCGAGTTTGTGTCGTACCCTTGGTTCCAGTAACCTTTCGCTTCATCATTCCCGTGACTTGATGTCATCACCGGTTGATTACATCTTCATGAAATCTCTCAACAAATGTGTCATGATCATCATCAGCATTCTGAGATCTTCTAGGATATCAATTTAATTCATGATGAGAAATACCATCCTTGCCCTCGATGAATTTTATTATCATCGACCACTTTATTGCCTTCCCACCAACACAACTTGTTCGTGTTTGGTGTTATACCTTGAGTTCCCTGCCATCCAGCAATTGTTCTTCTTTACTCAGAACATTACCATCTCTTATGTCATCAATGTTGTGAGAATTACACCACCTCTTAAGAATTTGTGATACAGTGATGCTTCTCACCATCACCATTCTTTTCTTGGTCCCCGTGTTGAGTGAACTCTGTTGTGCAAATTTAATATCTCCAGCAACCCTATTGCTTCAGAGTTATTGGACAATAATTCCAGTTTTAGTGTGTTGGTTGCTCAATCGCCATTCCGACGTTGGGCGTGCAACCCAACCCACATTTCGGGTGCACCTTTCAACCCATGTTTAATTGTGTATGTTTTCCTCGAGCATACTTCTTATATCATTTGATCTGACAAATGTTATCTCCTTGTTCACATAATTGTGGAAATCCATCTCTTGGAAATCCCAATGAATTGTCGCTGAGATCATTAGCCACCTCCTCATCCTCTCCTTGGTTTAATGATGAACACATGATTCGGAACTTGCTTCTATAGATCATTTCCTGAGAATCTTACAATGTCATCTCGACAATTTGTGTTGCACCTTTCTTCTCTGGCATCCCGAGTCTGAGTTATCCTGACACCAATCAGATCTGAATCTCGGTCAGATATGATGGTTGGAACATATTTCCAAGAGTTATAACATTGGTCTCTACATAACCCGGTAAGGTGGTGTCTTTGCTTAGCACCCCTAGCCAGAGGACCTTTTATTATAATTTCCTTTTTAGCAAGGTTATCCATTCTTCCATGAGGAAATTGTAAGACTTATTCTACAAGTTATTCCTGATGCATCCATTGAGTATCCAAAGTCCGACCCTTGCTTGAAGACCATGTCAATGCTATCCCGAAGCATGTCTGTGGTACTCCGATTTTCGATAAGAACATTTGAAGCCCAATGCTAAATGTTTTCTTGCTCAATTATCCAAACACCGTTGTATGGGTAATGTCATGAACTTCCTCTCCCCTAACCTAAATGGTTTTGTACATTATACCCTGTCATGGATATCATGCTCTGCTTGTCCTTGGGAAGGATATACCCCTGAATTATGTGTTTAAACACATTTTTCTTTCCATTGTTCTGATTAAATCTGATAGACACTTTTCCCTTTCCATTGGTTTGTTTAAACCGTTTCTATGATCTATATGATATAAGCAGTAATAATCCCCTGCTTGTGCAAACACCTCGGTGTACAACTCTGTCAGTAAGACCCTGTTACTATTGTTGATGACATTCCGGTAACCACCGATGGACGAGAACTTTGCCTATTGGTCCACCTCGTGTCAACGAGCAGGAAAATGGTTCTCTTCGTCCCTCGCCCTTGGTACCGACGATGTTGCTGACATATAACTGACAGGCTACCCTCTGACATGCCTTGCTATCATGATCGTGCAAGATGTCACCGCCCTTCCTACTTTAACCACATGGTGGGCCCATAACCCACAGTTCCACAGGATCAAAACCTGACTCTCCTGTGCACCCCCTGTTCCCAAATTTATTCATCGCGCGTGGCCTCGTATGTAATTCACGGACCACTGTCCTACCGATCTATACTGGCATCAGACATAATACTTATTCCGATTGCTTTGAACCCCTTTCACACTCTGTTTCAGGCATCGAACGATTGTCTACCGCTTGAAACTTCTCATGACACCTTCTTGCCTTACTCTCGATATTTTCTAAAGGTTTTTAATTCGAGAGTTACTTCCCCCACCTTCCCCGATGTTATCAACAAGTTAGTCAACCTTGCAGAGGTCTGTTCTCCCAGCCCCTTTGTTCTTTCGTAAGTACGATGGAGTTCCCAAACAAAGGATGCCAACTTCATCATGAGAACTTGAAGCAGAGAAATGAAGACATCAAGGCTATGGATCGGCCTCTTCGAGAAGAGCAACCAAGACCGAGAACACTCGCTAGAGATTCGTAACCAGAACCTTCTCCCTCTAGTCCGCCTCTTCACTCTCGGGACGAGATTTCTTGTAGTGGAGGAGAATTGTGACGCCCGGATAATTAAGCTACAGTAATTCCACGCTAATGATGCCACGTCACCTCGGTTACTATTGTTAATCTCGCGTTAGTTCGAAACCGATCCAAATTCAAATTTGAAAATCAAGGCAAACATCAAAAGTTTTCAAACTTTAAAACTAAAATGTTCGAGAAGTGACAAATAATAAGTAGGTAATTATTGGTGGAGAAAACACCTTTTTATAAAGTAGTTAAAGGCGCTAAATTAATAAAAAACAGCAGTAAAACTAATATTTAAATGTCTTTTAAATACTAAACAAATATAAACTAATTGTTTAGGTTGCCAGATCAATTATGGCAGTGTCATAAGTATTAGTACTAACTTAGGGGCTAGATTTATAGTTTGTAAAACAAAGGTAAAAATAAACAGAAAAGAAATTGAAAAAAAAATAAAGAAAAGGAAAACAAGCAAACCAAAAAAAAGGAAAAGAGAACAGGACCCCCCTGCTGGGCCAAGTGGCCCAGCTGGCCTCAGCCGCGCGAACGGGCGGGCCCACCCCGGTCCACCTCCCCTACTACCCCCCCCCCCCCGCTACCCCGTAACCCTAGCCCCACTCCCCCACTCGTCCCACCCCCGCGCATCTCCCTCGCTTCCCCCGATCTGGATCGGGGGAAACGGTGCCCCGACCCCGCCGCCTCACCCCTACGCCCCGTCGCCGGCTGGCGCCGCCCGTCTCCGCCGGCGCCTCCTCGTCGCCTCCCCACACCGCCTCCTCTACCCTCCTCCCCGACCGGCCTCCTGGCGCCTCTGCTTCCTACCAGCGCCGCCCCGCCACTGCCGCCACGACCCCAACGCCAGCGCCACCCGGATTGCCACCTCGCCGGACGCCATCGCCGGACTGCCTCCCCGTCGTCCTCTCCGTCGCCTACTCATCCCCATCCTCCTCCTCGCCGGACCACGTCGTGCCTCGCCGCTCCCTCTCCCCATCAACGCTGGTGAGGACCCGTTCGTCCTTCCCTTTCCCCTGCCCGTCGTCGCGGTCGCCACGCTCATCCCGTCCCCACTCGCGCTGAACACCACCCAGGCCACGTCCGCGCCGAGCTCCTCTCGCCCGCGCCTCCGCCGTACCCGCCGTCCGGTGCCCCGCGAGCTCCGGCAAGCTTGCGTCGCCATCGTCGTGCCCGTGAGCCCCTTGGTCACGCGCCCTCCCTGCCCCGACCGCGACCGCGCCGCGCCCCCTGCCGTGATCTGGCTACTACCGCGAACAACGCCACTGGCTGCTCCCGGGCGAGCTCGCCGCTGGCCGCCGGCTCGCCTCCACGCGTGTGCGCGCGTGCACCCGTGTGTGCTTGGCCTTGTGCCACTGGCCCCTGTATTTTTTCAAGGAAACAAAAGAAAACAAAAATGAAATAAAAACAATATAATGATAATTAATTAACTTAATTGATCTTGTTAATTAATCTAATTAACCCTAATTAACTTTAATTACCTGTTTAGGTAAACAGTCTATGACAGTGGGACCCACACGTCGGTTTGACTTGGTCAACTGACTAGCTGACTGCTGCCATCACCCTGACATCATGATGACATCATAATTACATTTTTCTAATTAAATTATTTCTGTTAATTCTAAAAATGAATTAAATCTTTAAAAATTAATATAAAATAAACCGTAGCTCGGATCGAAATACTTTGTACATGAAAGTTGCTCAGAACGACGAGACGAATCCGGATACGCAGCTCGTTTGTCCGCCACACATCCCTAGCATAGCAAACACGCAACTTTCCCCCTCCGGTTCATCTGTCCGAAAACGTGAAACACCGGGGATACTTTCCCGGATGTTTCCCCCCTTCACCGGTATCACCTACTACCGCGATTGGGCACCCCTAACAACGCTCATTCTCTTGTCATGCATTGTCATGCTTATGTTTGCATTGTATTTACTATTTCTTCCCCCCTCTTCTCTCCGGTAGACTACGAGACCGACGCCGCTGCTGGTGCCCCGACCGACTACGTTGTTGACGACCCCTCCTTGCCAGAGCAACCAGGCAAGCCCCCCCCCCTTGATCACCAGATATCGCCTATTCTTCTCTATACTGCTTGCATTAGAGTAGTGTAGTATGTTACTGATTTTGGTTAATCCTATTCTATTGCATAGCCTGTCATTGTTGCTACAGTTGTTACCCTTACCTGCTATCCTACTGCTTAGAATAGGATGCTAGTGTTCCATCAGTGGCCCTACTCTCTTGTCCGTCTGCCATGCTATACTACTGGGCCGTGATCACTAGGGAGGTGATCACGGGTATATACTATATACTTTATATACATGACACATGTGGTGACTAAAGTCGGGTCAGCTCGTTGAGTACCCGCAAGTGATTCTGATGAGGGGGCTGAAAGGACAGGTGGCTCCATCCCGGTAGAGGTGGGCCTGGGTTCCTGACGGCCCCTGACCCAGAAAAGTGTGTCCGGCCAAATGGGATCGAGCGTGTTGGGTTATGTGGTGCACCCCTGCAGGGAAGTTTATCTATTCGAATAGCCGTGTCCCTCGGTAAAAGGACGACTCGGAGTTGTACCTTGACCTTATGACAAATAGAACTGGATACTTAATAAAACACACCCTTCCAAGTGCCAGATATAACCCGGTGATCGCTCTCTAACAGGGCGACGAGGAGGGGATCGCCGGGTAGGATTATGCTATGCGATGCTACTTGGTGAACTTACCATCTACTCTCTTCTACATGCTGCAAGATGGAGGTGGCCAGAAGCGTAGTCTTCGACAGGATTAGGTATCCCCCTCTTATTCTGGCATTCTGCAGTTCAGTCCACCGATATGGCCCTTTACACATATACCCATGCATATGTAGTGTAGCTCCTTGCTTGCGAGTACTTTGGATGAGTACTCACGGTTGCTTTTCTACCTCTTTTCCCCCTTTCCATTCTACCTGGTTGTCGCAACCAGATGCTGGAGCCCAGGAGCTTAACGCCACCGTCGACGATGACTCCTACTACACTGGAGGTGCCTACTATTACGTGCAGGCCGCTGACGACGACCAGGAGTAGTTTAGGAGGATCCCAGGCAGGAGGCCTTGCCTTTTCGATCGTTGCTACTTTTGTCCTAGCCTTCTTAATGTTGGAAATATGCCCTAGAGGCAATGATAAAATGGTTATTATTGTATTTCCTTGTTCATGATAATTGTCTGTTGTTCATGCTATAATTGTATTAACTGGAAACCGTAATACATGTGTGAATACATAGACCACAACATGTCCCTAGTGAGCCTCTAGTTGACTAGCTCGTTGATCAACAGATAGTCATGGTTTCCTGACTATGGACATTGGATGTCATTGATAACGGGATCACATCATTAGGAGAATGATGTGATGGACAAGACCCAATCCTAAGCATAGCACAAGATCGTGTAGTTCGTTTGCTAGAGCTTTTCCAAATGTCAAGTATCATTTCCTTAGACCATGAGATTGTGCAACTCCCGGATACCATAGGAGTGCTTTGGGTGTGCCAAACGTCACAACGTAACTGGGTGGCTATAAAGGTGCACTACGGGTATCTCCGAAAGTGTCTGTTGGGTTGGCACGAATCGAGACTGGGATTTGTCACTCCGTATGACGAAGAGGTATCTCTGGGCCCACTCAGTAATGCATCATCATAATGAGCTCAATGTGACCAAGTGTTTGGTCACGGGATCATGCATTACGGTACGAGTAAAGTGACTTGCCAGTAACGAGATTGAACAAGGTATTGGGATACCGACGATCGAATCTCGGGCAAGTAACGTACCGACTGACAAAGGGAATTGTATACGGGATTGATTGAATCCTCGACATCGTGGTTCATCCGATGAGATCATCGTGTAACATGTGGGATCCAACATGGGTATCCAGATCCCGCTATTGGTTATTGACCGGAGAGTCGTCTCGGTCATGTCTGCATGTCTCCCGAACCCGTAGGGTCTACAAACTTAAGGTTCGGTGCCGCTAGAGTTGTAGAGATATTAGTATGCGGTTAATCGAAAGTTGTTCGGAGTCCCGGATGAGATCCCAGACGTCACGAGGAGTTCCGGAACGGTCCGGAGGTAAAGATTTATATATGGGAAGTCCTATTTTGGCCACCGGAAAATGTTCGGGATTTTTCGGTATTGTACCAGGAAGGTTCTAGAAGGTTCCAAAGTGGGGCCTACCTGCATGGGGGACCCACATGAACGTGGATAGTGGGGGCAAGGCCCCACACCCCTGTTCAAGGCGCACCAAGATCCCACCTTAGAAGGAATAAGATCATATCCCAAGGGGATAAGATCAAGATCCCTAAAAAGGGGGATAACAATTGGTGGGTAAGGGAAATGATGGGATTTCTTTCCCCCACCTTTGCCAACGCCCCAATGGACTTGGAGGGCAAGAAACCAGCCCCCTCCACCCCTATATATGGTGGGGAGGCGCATGGGAGCAGCACCCCAAGCCCTGGCGCCTCCCTCCCTCCCGTGACACCTCTTCCTCCCCGCTTGCGCTTGGCGAAGCCCTGCCGGGATCCCGCTACTTCCACCACCACGTCGTCGTGCTGCTGGATCTCCATCAACCTCTCCTCCCCCCTTGCTGGATCAAGAAGTAGGAGACGTCGCTGCTCCGTACGTGTGTTGAACGCGGAGGTGCCGTCCGTTCGGCGCTAGGATCATCGGTGATTTGGATCACGACAAGTACGACTCCATCAACCCCGTTCTCTTGAACGCTTCCGCTCGCGATCTACAAGGGTATGTAGATGCACTCCTACCCCCTCGTTGCTAGCATCTCCTAGATTGATCTTGGTGACACGTAGGAAAATTTTGAATTTCTGCTACGTTCCCCAACAGTGGCATCATGAGCTAGGTCTATGCGTAGATTCTATGCACGAGTAGAACACAAATTAGTTGTGGGCGATGATTTGTTGAATTTGCTTACCGTAACTAGTCTTATCTTGATTCGGCGGCATTGTGGGATGAAGCGTCCCGGACCGACCTTACACGTACTCTTACGTGAGACAGGTTCCACCGATTGACATGCACTTGATGCATATGGTGGCTAGCGGGTGTCTGTCTCTCCCACTTTACTCGGATCGGATTCGATGAAGAGGGTCCTTATGAAGGGTAAATAGCAATTGGCATATCATCGTTGTGGCTTTTGCGTAGGTAAGAAACGTTCTTGCTAGAAACCCATAGCAGCCACGTAAAACATGCAACAACAATTAGAGGACGTCTAACTTGTTTTTGTAGGGTATGCTATGTGATGTGATATGGCCAAAAGGATATGATGAATTATATATGTGATGTATGAGATTGATCATGTTCTTGTAATAGGAATCACGACTTGCATGTCGATGAGTATGACAACCGGCAGGAGCCATAGGAGTTGTCTTAATTTATTGTATGACCTGTGTGTCAATGAAAAACGCCATGTAATTACTTTACTTTATTGCTAACCGTTAGCCATAGTAGTAGAAGTAATAGTTGGCGAGACAACTTCATGAAGACATGATGATGGAGATCATGATGATGGAGATCATGGTGTCATGCCGGTGACGCAGGTGATCATGCCGCGCCTCGAAGATGGAGATCAAAAGGCGCAAGATGATATTGGCCATATCATGTCACTTTATGATTTGCATGTGATGTTTGTCATGTTTACATCTTATTTGCTTAGAACGACGGTAGCATAAATAAGATGATCCCTCACTAAAATGTCAAGAGATTTGTTCCCCCTAACTGTGCACCATTGCGAAGGTTCGTTGTTTCGAAGCACCACGTGATGATCGGGTGTGATAGATTCTAACGTTCGCATACAACGGGTGTTGACGAGCCTAGCATGTACAGACATGGCCTCGGAACACAAGCAAAACACTTAGGTTGACTTGACGAGCCTAGCATGTACAGACATGGCCTCGGAACACAAGAGACCGAAAGGTCGAACATGAGTCGTATAGTAGATACGATCAACATGGAGATGTTCACCGATGATTACTAGTCCGTCTCACGTGATGATCGGACACGGCCTAGTCGATTCGGATCATGTATCACTTAGATGACTAGAGGGATGTCTATCTAAGTGGGAGTTCATTAAATAATCAGATGAACTTAATTATCATGAACATAGTCAAAAGGTCTTTGCAAATAATGTCGTAGCTTACGCTTTAGTTCTACTAAGATATGTTCCTAGAGAAAATTTAGTCGAAAGTTGATAGTAGCAATTATGCGGACTGGGTCCGTAAACTGAGGATTGTCCTCATTGCTGCACAGAAGGCTTATGTCCTTAATGCACCGCTCGGTGTGCTGAACCTCGAGCATCGTCTGTAGGTGTTGCGAAACATCTGACATACACGTTTTGATGACTACGTGATAGTTCAGTATGTGATGCTAACGGTTTAAAATTGTGGCACCAAAGACGGTTTTGAAACGTCGCAGAGCATATGAGATGTTCCAAAGACTGAAATTGGGATTTTAGACTAGTGCCCACGTCAACAGGTATGAGACCTCTGACAAGTTTCTTAAGCCTGCAAACTAAGGGAGAAAAGCTCAATCGTTGAGCATGTGCTCAGATTGTCTGAGTACTACAATCACTTGAATCGAGTGGGAGTTAATCTTTCAGATGAGATAGTGATGGTTCTCCATAGTCACTGCCACCAAGCTATTAGAGCTTCGTGATGAACTATAACATATCAGGGATAGACATGATGATCCTTGAGCAACTCGCGATGTTTGACACCGCGAAAGTAGAAATCAAGTAGGAGCATCAATTGTTGATGGTTAGTAAAACCACTAGTTTCTAGAAGGGCAAGGGCAAGAAGGGATACTTCATGAAATGGCAAATCAGTTGCTGCTCTAGTGAAGAAACCCAAGGTTGAACCCAAACCCGAGACTAAGTGCTTCTGAAATGAGGGGAACGGTCACTGAAGCAGAACTACCCTAGATACTTCGTAGATGAGAAGGCTGGCAAGGTCGACAGAAGTATATTGGATATACATTATATTAATGTGTACTTTACTAGTACTCCTAGTAGCACCAGGGTATTAGATACCGGTTCGGTTGCTAAGTGTTAGTAACTCGAAATAAAAGCTGCGGAATAAACGGAGACTAGCTAAAGGTGAGATGACGATATGTGTTGGAAGTGTTTCCAAGGTTGATGTGATCAAGCATCGCATGCTCCCTCTACCATCGAGATTGGGGTTAAACCTGAATAATTGTTATTTGGTGTTTGCGTTGAGCATAGACATGATTAGATTATGTTATCGCAATACGGTTATTCATTAAAGGAGAATAATGGTTACTCTGTCTATTTCAATAATACCTTCAATGGTCTTGCACCTAAAATGAATGGTTTATTGAATCTTGATCGTAGTGATACACATGTTCATGCCAAAAGATATAAGATAATAATGATAGTACCACATACTTGTGGCACTACCACTTGAGTCATATTGGTATAAAACGCATGAAGAAGCTCCATGTTGATGGATCTTTGGACTCACTCATTTTTGAAAAGATTAAGACATGCGAACCATGTCTATTAGTATATATGCATGAAGAAAGTCCATACAGATGGATCGTTTGGACTCACTTGATTTTGAATCACTTGAGACATGCAAATCATACCACATGGGCAAGATGACTGAAAGGCCTCGTTTTCAGTAAGATGGAACAAGAAAGCAACTTGTTGGAAGTAATACATTTTGATGTGTGCAGTCCAACGAGTGCTGAGGCATGCAGTGGATATCGTTATGTTCTTGCTTCACTGATGATTTGAGTAGATGCTGAGTATATTTACTTGATGAAACACAAGTCTGAATTATTGAAAGGTTCAAGTAATTTCAGAGTGAAGTTGAAGATCGTCGTGACAAGAGGATAAAATGTCTGTGATATGATCATAGAGATGAATATCTGAGTTACGAGTTTGGCACACAATTAAGAAATTGTGGAAATTGTTTCTCAACTAATACCGTCTGGAACACCATAATGTGATGGTGTGTCCAAACATCATAACTGCACCCTATTGGATATGGTGCATACCATGATGTCTCTTATCGAATTACACTATCGTTTATGGGTTAGGCATTAGAGACAACCGCATTCACTTTAAATAGGGCACCACGCAATTCCGTTGAGACGACACCGTATGAACTATGGTTTAGAGAAACCTAAGCTGTCGTTTCTTAAAAGTTTGGGGCTGCGACGCTTATCTGAAAAAGTTTCAGGCTGTTAAGCTTGAACCCAAAGCGGATAAATGCATCTTCATAGAATACCCAAAACAGTTGGGTATACCTCCTATTTCAGATCTGGAAGCAAAAGTGATTGTTTCTAGAAACGGGTCCTTTCTCGAGGAAAAGTTTCTCTCGAAAGAATTGAGTGGGAGGATGGTGGAGACTTGATGAGGTCATTGAACCATCACTTCAACTAATGTGTAGCAGGGCACAGGAAGTTGTTCCTGTGGCACCTACACCAATTGAAGTGGAAGCTTATGATAGTGATCATGAAAATTCAGATCAAGTCACTACCAAACCTCATAGGACGACAAGGATGCGTACTACTTCAAAGAGGTACGTAATCCTGTCTTGGAAGTCATGTTGTTGGACAACGATGAACCTATGAGCTGTGGAGAAGCGATGGTGGGCCCGGATTCCGATGAATGGCTCGAGGCCATAAAATCCGAGAGAGGATCCATGTATAAAAACAAAGTGTAGACTTTGAAGAACTACTTGATGGTCGTAAGGCTGTTGGGTGCAGATGGATTTTAAAAGGAAGACGGACAATGATGGTAAATGTCACCATTAAGAAAGCTCGACTTGTCGTTAAGATGTTTTCCGACAAGTTCAAGGAGTTGACTACGACGAGGCTTTCTCACTCGTAGCGATGCTAAGAGTCTGTTGGAATTATATTAGCAGTTACTGCATTATTTATGAAATCTTGCAGATAGGATGTCAAAACATTGTTTCCTCGACGATTTTCTTGAGGAAAGGTTGTATGTGATACAACCAGAAGGTTTTTTCAATCCTGAAATATGCTGACAAGTATGCAAAGCTCCAGCAATCCTTCTAAGGACTGGAGTAAGTATCTCGGAGTTGGAATGTATGCTTTGATGAGATGATCAAAGATTTTGGGTTTATACAAAGTTTAAGAGAAACTTGTATTTCCAAAGAAGTGAGCGGGAGCACTATAGAATTTTTGATGAGTATATGTTGTTAACATATTGTTGATCAGAAATGATGTAGAATTTCTGGAAAGCATCCAGGGTTATTTGAAAAGTGTTTTTCAATGGAAAACCTGGATTAAGCTACTTGAACATTGAGCATCAAGATCTATAAGGATAGATCAAAAACGCTTAATAGTACTTTCAAATGAATACATATCGTGACAGGATTTTGAAGGAGTTCAAAATAGATCAGCAAAGAAGGAGTTCTTGGCTGTGTTACAAGGTGTGAGTATTGAGTAAGACTCAAGACCTGACCACGGCAGAAGAGAGAGAAAGGACGAAGGTCGTCCCCTATGCTTTAGACGTAGGCTCTACAGTATGCTATGCAGTGTACCACACCTAAAGTGTACCTTGCCATGAGTCAGTCAAGGGGTACAAGAGTGATCCAGGAATGGATCACATGACAGCGGTCGAACTTATCCTTAGTATCTAGTGGACTAAGGAATTTTCTCGATTATGGAGGTGGTAAAAGAGTTCGTCGTAAGGGGTTACGTCGATGCAAACTTTGACACTAATCCGGATGACTCTGAGTAGTAAACCGGATTCGTATAGTAGAGCAGTTATTTGGAATAGTTCCAAGTGGCGCGTGGTAGCTACATCTACAAGATGACATAGAGATTTGTAAAGCACACACGGATCTGAATGTTGCAGACCCGTTGACTAAAACCTCTCTCGTAAGCATAACATGATCAAACCCTAGAACTCATTGAGTGTTAATCACATGGTGATGTGGACTAGATTATTGACTCTAGTAAACTCTTGGGTATTAGTCACATGGCGATGTGAACTTTTAGTGTTAATCACATGGTGATGTGAACTAGATTATTGACTCTAGTGCAAGTGGGAGACTGTTGGAAATATGCCCTAGAGGCAATGATAAAATGGTTATTATTGTATTTCCTTGTTCATGATAATTGTCTGTTGTTCATGCTATAATTGTATTAACTGGAAACCGTAATACATGTGTGAATACATAGACCACAGCATGTCCCTAGTGAGCCTCTAGTTGACTAGCTCATTGATCAACAGATAGTCATGGTTTCCTGACTATGGACATCGGATGTCAATGATAACGGGATCACATCATTAGGAGAATGATGTGATGGACAAGACCCAATCCTAAGCATAGCATAAGATTGTGTAGTTCGTTTGCTAGAGCTTTTCCAAATGTCAAGATCATTTCCTTAGACCATGAGATTGTGCAACTCCCGGATACCATAGGAGTGCTTTGGGTGTGCCAAACGTCACAACATAACTGGGTGGCTATAAAGGTGCACTACGGGTATCTCCAAAAGTGTCTGTTGGGTTGGCACGAAACGAGACTGGGATTTGTCACTCCGTATGACGGAGAGGTATCTCTGGGCCCACTCAGTAATGCATCATCATAATGTGCTCAATGTGACCAAGTGTTTGGTCACGGGATCATGCATTACGGTACGAGTAAAGTGACTTGCCGGTAACGAGATTGAACAAGGTATTGGGATACCGACGATCGAATCTCGGGCAAGTAACGTACCGACTGACAAAGGGAATTGTATACGGGATTGATTGAATCCTCGACATCGTGGTTCATCTGATGAGATCATCGTGGAACATGTGGGAGCCAACATGGGTATCCAGATCCCGCTGTTGGTTATTGACCGCAGAGTCGTCTCGGTCATGTCTGCATGTCTCCCGAACCCATAGGGTCTACACACTTAAGGTTCGGTGACGCTAGAGTTGTAGATATATTAGTATGCGGTTAGCCGAAAGTTGTTCAGAGTCCCGGATGAGATCCCGGACGTCACGAGGAGTTCCGGAATGGTCCGGAGGTAAAGATTTATATATGGGAAGTCCTATTTTGGCCACCGGAAAATGTTCGGGATTTTTCGGTATTGTAACGGGAAGGTTCTAGAAGGTTCTGAAGTGGGGCCCACCTGCATGGGGGGATCCACATGAACGTGGGTAGTGGGGCCAAGGCCCCACACCCCTGGTCAAGGCGCACCAAGATCCCACCTTAGAAGGAATAAGATCATATCCCGAAGGGATAAGATCAAGATCCCTAAAAAAGGGGGATAACAATCGGTGGGGAAGGGAAATGATGGGATTTCTTTCCCCCACCTTTGCCAACGCCCAATGGACTTGGAGGGCAAGAAACCAGTCCCCTCCACCCCTATATATAGTGGGGAGGCGCATGGGAGCAGCACCCCAAGCCCTGGCGCGTCCCTCCCTCCCGTGACACCTCTTCCTCCCCGCTTGCGCTTGGCGAAGCCCTGCCGGGATCCCTCTACTTCCACCACCACGCCGCCGTGCTGCTAGATCTCCATGAACCTCTCCTCCCCCCTTGCTGGATCAAGAAGGAGGAGACGTCGCTGCTCCGTACGTGTGTTGAACGCGGAGGTGCCGTCCGTTCGGCGCTAGGATCATCGGTGATTTGGATCACGATGAGTACGACTCCATCAACCCCGTTCTCTTGAACGCTTCCGCTCGCGATCTACAAGGGTATGTAGATGCACTCCTCCCCCCTCATTGCTAGCATCTCCTAGATTGATCTTGGTGACACGTAGGAAAATTTTGAATTTCTGCTACGTTCCCCAACACTTAAGGCAAACTTGTTTAACTTATGTCTGTACTCAGATATTGTTGCTTCTGCAGACTCGTCTATGATCGAGCACTTGTATTCGAGCCCTTGAGGCTCCTGGCTTGTATTATGATGCGTGTATGACTTATTTATGTTGTAGAGTTGTGTTGTGATATCTTCCCGTGAGTCCCTGATCTTGATCGTACACATTTGCGTGCATGATTAGTGTACGATTGAATCGGGGGCGTCACACCTTCTCTCTTTGTTTTTTTCTTTTCCTTTTTTTCTTTCTTTTTTTCTCATTGTCCGGAGTCTCATCCCGACTTGTGGGGGAATCATAGTCTCCATCATCCTTTCCTCACCGGGGCACTGCTCTAAAAATGAATAATAATGATCATCACATTTCTATTTACTTATAACTCAAAAGAAATAGAAAATACAACTCGATACCTATGACAAAATATGACTCTATATGAATGCCTCTGGCAATGTACCAGGATGTGCAATGATCTAGCATAACATGTATGAAAAATGATGAACGGTGGCTGAGCCACAGCTACTATGTTAGCTATATGATCATGCAAAGCAATATGACAATGAATGCTCAAGTCATCAAACATAACCGGTGGAAGTTGCATGGCAATATATCTCGGAATGGCCATGGAAAAGCCATAATATGTAGGTATGGTGGCTGTTTTGAGGAAGATATAAGAAGGCTTATGTGTGATAGAGCGTATTGTATCACGGGGTTTGGATGCACCGGCAAAGTTTGCACCAACTCTCAAGGTGAGAAAGGGCAATGCACGGTACCGTAGAGGCTAGCAAATTGCGGAAAGGTAAGAGTGTGTATGATTCATGGACTCACATTAGTCATAGAGAATATCAAATCACGAGGTTTGGATGCACCGGAGAAGTTTGCACCACATCTCGATGTGAGAAAGGGCAATGCACAGTACCGTAGAGGCTAGCAAATTGCGGAAAGGTAAGAGTGCGTATAATCCATGGAGTCACATTAGTCATAAAGAACTCATATACTTATTGCAAAAGTTTATTAGCCCTCGAAGCAAAGTACTACTACGCATGCCCCTAGGGGGATAGATTGGTACGAAAAGACCATCGCTCGTCACCGACCGCCACTCATAAGGAAGACAATCAATAATAAATCATGCTCCAACTTCATAGCATAACGGGAGACTATACGTGCATGCTTCGGGAATCACAAACCTTAACACCAATATTCTTACTAAACACAACCATTTACTAGTACCTCCCACATATTCCATCTCTATATCGCAAAACTATTGCAAGGAATCAAACATATCATATTCAGTGATCCATAAGTTTTATGTAGGATTTTATGACAAACCATGCAATTGACCAATTCCTTTTGACTCTCTAAATAGATATAAGTGAAGCATGAGAGTTTAATTCTTTCTACAAAAGATCATGCTCTAACAAATATAAGTGAAGCAAAAGAGCACTCTTCAAATAACGGTTTTCTATGTGAAGAGAAATAGGCAATCCAAACTTCAAATGATATAAGTGAAGCACATGAAGCATTCTATAAAGCCATACTCAAAGGATATAAGTGAAGTGCAATGAGAATTCTATAAATCAGCCATGGACTATCTCATACCAGCATGGTGCATAAAAGAAAATTGAAAAATAAACACAAAAGACGCTCCAAGATTTGCACATATCACAAGAACGAAACAAATCCGAAAACATATCGATACTTGTTGAAGAAAGATGGGATGCCTTACGGGGCATCCCCAAGCTTATACGCTTGAGTCTCCTTGAATATTTACTTGGGGTGCCTTGGGCATCCCCAAGCTTGAGCTCTTGCCTCTCCTCCTTCTCCTCACATCGAGACCTCCTCAATCTTCGAACACTTCATCCACAAAACTTAACCGAACTTTTAGTGGAGGGGTTAGTGAATATGGCAATGAAATCACATCATGTACTGATGTAACATTATTGTATAATTATAAACAAACATTACCCACTACAAGCTATCACAGTTCTATGGCCCCAAGTCAAGGAGGCTTCAACAAGAATTCAAACATACGCAAATAATGAAGCTATAACAGCAATCTGTGAAAATAGGACAGTCTGTAAAGATTCGAACATCCACCATACTTCTGTAACTCTATAAATTCTGAAAAATTAGGAAAAATAATTTTTTTTATAGAAAGACATTACAAAAGGTTTCAGAACCGTTTGACGTTCCAGTAAAAATGTAAAATCGCGCAATACAGCCAAAGTTTCTGTTTTGCACCGCACAAACCAACAAGCAATTTAAACATCCTAAAGGCAAATCTTGGCACATTATTTTATAATACAATGGAATTGTACAAGGGGATGATTATTTTTGTTGAAAAGTTTCTGCAATTCAACATTCACAAAGTTTCCGTGAGCATGAACAAATTTCAAGGAGCTCCCCCACTTCAACAATGCTTGTCTCTCTCACTTTCACTTTCCTTTTTGAAAATTTTTGTGTTCCCCTCTATATTTTTTTGTTTTTAAACTTTATAAAAGCACTCAACAGAAATAAGTGACTCTCTAAAACTTCTGGGTTGTCTCCCTGGCAGCGCTTTCTTTAAAGCCATTAAGCTAGGCATAAAGTGCTCAAGTAATGGATCCACCTGGATCCCAAGGTATATCAAAGCCAAGTTTAATTAGCAATGATTTGGCATTTAGTAGTGAGCACAAAGAAACATATATCATGCGACAACGAAGTCTAACTCTTTTTCTATGCATCGGCATGTCATACAAGAACAATTCATGCACATCAAGTAAAGGCCAATACATAGCATAAGCAGTTTCTTGCAATTTTATCGTGTTGGAAACATAGAGAGGTGGAGATATAGTTCCTATCTCATACTAATTGCAAGTAGGAGCAGCAAGCACATGCATATTATATTCATCAAAATCATCATGTGCAATGGTAAAAGGCAACCCATCATTATAATCCTTAACCAGAGCAAACTTCTCCGATATAGTGTAGTTGGGAGAATTCAAAAAGATAATAGGACTATCATGTGTGGGTGCAATAGCAACAAGGTCATTCTTAACATAAGGAACTATAGCAAGTTCATCTCCATAAGCATAATTCATATTGGCATCTTAGACACAAGCATAACAAGCATCAGGTTCATCAAAAAGGGATGTTTCAAATGAATCAACGGGATCATAGCAATTATCACAGCATTCATCCTTGGAAGAACGAAGGGGCATTAGATAATGTATGAGTTGAAGAGTTACTCTCATTAGAAGGTGGGCATGGGTAGCTAATCTGCTCTTCCTCCGTTTGTTCTTTGCTCTCCTCATCATCTTTTTCATCCAATGAGCTCGCAGTTTCATGAATTTATTCTTCCATAGACTCCTGCAAAATATTAGTCTCTTCTTGGACAGCGGAGTTATTCTCAATAAATACATCAATATCGTAATTATATTTATAATTATCATATCAATATTTAAGGATAGCAAGATTTTCAGGTCTATAAACTGAATCATCAAAATCTTCAAACTTTTCAAACAAAGATTCAATTTCATGTGCACCCTTAAAAGCAACAAATTCTTCTATTCGTTCCACATCAGAGTAATCATATATACCATTAGCATAAGAAGCTAAGGCTTTATTATCATTAAATTTTCATGAAAAGGGAAGGTGTGGAGCATTCATCCTAGAGCAACAAGTAAAATCATATCTCAAGCATAAATTCCAAGCATACCATTTCAATATATGAATTTGATCCCATAACAATTTCTCTTTGTGAGTCAAGCGATAATCCCTAAAGTATTCACATTGATCCAACGTTACTCCCATTATATAGTTGAATGGGGTTTTCTCAGGATTATCAAAGTAGTGCATAATAACTTTCACATAACGAGCATCGAGGGTTTTAGGAGGTTCCCAACCTCCATGAGTAGCAGGTACAACTTTTTTTTTGGTGTTTCATGTTCCATATCCGTAACTAAAGATAGAGAACACCTTAGAACAGGAAATAAAAACTACTTGGTGATAAAGCAAACAAGCACACACGAGAATATTCACCCCACGCTATAACTCCCCGGCAACGGCGCCAGAAAAAGGTCTTGATAACCCACAAGTATAGGGTATCCTTTGTAGCCTTCTACGATAAATAAGAGTGTTAAAACCAACGAGGAGCTAAATGTAGAACAAATATTCCCTCAAGTTCTATCGACCACTGATACAACTCTACGCACACCTGACGTCTGCTTTACCGAAAACAAGTATGAAACTAGTTTGTAGGAGTGATGCTAGAACTACTTTGCAAGAGTAAACTAGAAGTAATTTGCAAGATAATAAAAGTTAGGTGTTTATAAAAACGGTGTGTGTCAACAAGAAAGTTATTTGTCCCTAGGCAATCGATAACAAGTGCCGGTAATCATTCTTGAAATTTTATATGAGGGAGAGGCATGAGCTAACATACTTTCTCTACTTGGATCATATGCACTTATGATTGGACCCATAGCAAGCATCCCCAACTACTAAAGATCATTAAGGTCGTGAAACCCAACCATAGCATTAAGTATCAAGTCCTCTTTACTCCCATACGTCATACCCCACTTACTCGGGTTTAAGCTTATGTCACTCTCGCAACCCACCATAAGCGAACCATGAACATATTGCAATACCCTATAGCGGGGGGCCCTCACGTTTGCATGAGAATGGAGGGCACCGTAGGACAACACCATAAATAAAATATACAATCATACCAACAAAGATCACGACTAACCCACAGGACAAAACGGATCTACTCAAACATAATAGGATAACCATAGATCATTGGGAAATAATACATGGAATTGAGCACCATGTTTAAGTAGAGATTACAGTGGGGAGAAGAGGTGTTACACTGCTGCATAGAGGGTGAGAGAGTTGGTGTTGACGGTAGCAAGATTGTTGTTGTAGATCGCCGTCTCGATCGTTGCCCCGGCGGCACTCCGGCACCACCTGGAGCGAGGGGGAGAGAGCCCCCCTACTTCTTCTTCCTTGGCCTCCCCCCTAGATGGGGAGGAGATTCCCCCTCTGGTCCATGGTCTCCTATGGCGGCGGAGGGGCGGGAGCCCCTCCGAGATTGGATCTCTCACTCTGTTCTCTTCTGTTTCGCGCTCCCCTGATCTGGCCGAAAACCATTTCTTATATTCCGGGAGATCCGTAACTCCGATTGGGCTCAGAATTTAACACGATTTTTTCCCAGATATAAGCTTCCTTGCGCCCGAAGTAGAGCTCCAACCGACGTTCGAGGAGGGCACAACCCACCACCACGTGGCAAGGGCCTCTGGCGCGCCCTAGTGTCTTGTGGGATGTGTGGGCTTCCGTTTGCGGTGATTCCAACTCCCAAAAATCACATATATTCTAAAATAATTCTCCATAAAATTTTATTGCATTTGGACTTCGCTTGATATTGATTTTCTGTGATACAAAAAAAATGCAAAAACAGGAACTGGCACTGGGTGATACGTCTCCAACGTATCTATAATTTTTTATTGTTCCATGTTGTTTTATTATCAATCTTGGATGTTGTATAATCATTTTATAGACATTTTATATCATTTTTTGTACTAACCTATTGACATAGTGCCAAGTGCGAGTTGCTGTTTTTTCATGTTTTTTACATCGCAGGAAATCAATATCAAGCGGAGTCCAAATGCCACGAAACTCCACGATGATTTTTATGGGCCAGAAGGACGGCAATGGGCCCTGGTTGCACCTAGGGGGTGCCCCGAGGGGGGCACAACCCACCAGGGCGCGCCCTGGTGGGTTGTGCCCACCTCGGGTGCCCCCAGGACCGCCTCTTTGCTCTATAAATACCACAATATTCCAGAAACCCTAGGGGAGTCGTCAAAATATTCATCCAGTCGCCGCAGAGTCCAGAACCACCAGATCCAATCTAAACACCATCACAGAGGGGTTCGCCACTTCCATTGGTGCCTCTCCGATGAAGCGTGATTAGTTGTTTGTAGACCTTCGGGTCCGTAGTTAGTAGCTAGATGGCTTTCTCTCTCTCTCTCCCTCTCGCTGAATTCCCAATACAATGGTCTCTTGGAGATCCATATGATGTAACTCTTTTGCGGTGTGTTTGTTGGGATCTGATGAACTTCGAGTTTATGATCAGTTATATCTTTTTATATCCATGAAAGTTATTTGAGTTTCTTTGATCTCTTATATGCATGATCTCTTATAGCCTCGTATTTCTTCTCCAATATTTGGTTTTTTTGGCCAACTTGATCTATTTACCTTGCAATGGGAAGAGGTGCCTGGTAGTGGGTTCGATCTTACGGTGCTCGATCCCAGTGACAGAAAGGGAACCGACATGTATGTATCGTTGCTACTAAGGATAAAAAGATGAGATCTATATCTACCGCCATATAGATAAATGGATCTTGTCTACATCATGTCATCATTCTTATTGCATTACTCCGTTTTTTCCATGAAATTAATACACTAGATGCATGCTGGATAGCGGTCGATGTGTGGAGTAATAGTAGTAGATGCACGCAGGAGTCGGTCTACTAATCTTGGACGTGATGCCTATGTAATGATCATTGCCTGAATATCATCATAATTATTTGAAGTTCTATCAATTGCCCAACAGTAATTTGTTTACCCACCATTTGCTATTTTTCTCGAGAGAAGACACTAGTGAAACCTACAGCCCCCGGGTCTTCTTTCTCATATATTCGCCTTGCGATCTACTTTTCCTTTGCATTTTTATTCAGATCTATTAAACCAAAAAATACAAAAATACCTTGTTGTGTTTTAACTTTATTTATTTTATTTGGCGTTTGATCTCTCAATCTACTACAATTTACCTCACGTCCGCTTGCCTATCTTGAGGCGTCGTACCCCGGAAGGGATTAACAACCCCTTTAACTCGTCGGGTTGCGAGGTGTTGTTGTTTGTGTGCAGGTGTTGTTTACGTTGTGTTGCTTGGTTCTCCTACTGGTTCGATACCTTGGTTTCATAACTGAGGGAAATACCTACCTTCGCTGTGCTACATCATCCCTCCCTCTCCGGGGAAATACCGACGTAGTTGCAGCTACCATCAAGGAGAATTTCTGCCGCCGTTGTCGGGGAGGATCTTCAACATAAGCAGGTTCCTAATCACAAATCTCATCTCCTCGCAATTTACATTATTTTCCATTTGCCTCTCATTTTCCTCTCCCCCACTTCACAAAAATTTGCCGTTTTATTCGCCTCTCTTTTTCCCTTCGCCGTTTTCTTGTCGGATCTGTTTTTGAGTGCAATCTTGTTGTGTGGTCATCATGACTCAAGAGAACACAAAATTATGTGATTTCTCAAATACCAACAACAATGATTTTATTGGCACTCCGCTTGCTCCTCCTGCCACTAGTGCGGAGACTTGTGATATTAATACTGCTTTGCCGAATCTTGTTATGAAAGACAAATTTTCCGGTACTCCTAATGAGGATACCGCGTCTCATCTTAATACCTTCGTGGAATTATGCGATATGCAAAAGAAAAAAATATGTGGACAATGATGTGGTCAAGATGAAATTATTTCCGTTCTCTTCGCGTGATTCTGCAAAAATTTGGTTCTCTTTTCTTTGCCTCGCAATAGTATCGATTCTTGGAACAAGTGCAAAGATGCTTTTATCACTAAATATTTTCCGCCCACAAAAATTATTTCCCCTAGAAACCAGATCATGAATTTCAAGCAACTTGAACATGAGCATGTTGCACAATCTTGGGAAAGGATGAAAATGATGCTAAGGAATTGGCTATTCCGATTCAGACTATGCCGGAGACAATGTTGATAGAAAGTCCATTTTGGGTACTTGTCAATTTCTTGGTAGATCTCTTGTGTCTTGGTCCTCCAAGAAACAAAACTCGGTATCCTTATCCACCGCCGAAGCGGAATACATTGCCGCCGGTTCATGTTGTGCTCAGTTACTTTGGATGACCCAAACTCTTAAAGATTATGGGATCAATGTGAAACATGTTCCATTGCTTTGTGACAATGAGAGTGCTATTAAGATTGCTCACAATCCTGTGCAACATTCTCGAACTAAGCATATTGAAGTTCGTCATCATTTCATTCGAGATCATGTTGCAAAAGGGGGCATTGATCTTAAGCATGTTCGTACCGATAAGCAATTGGCGGATATATTCACCAAACCGCTTGATGAGAAAGTCTTTTGCCATTTGAGAGCTGAATTGAACATCATTGATGCTTCAAACTTTGAGTAGGAACTCCATTTGGATACATGCAAGGCATGAGCCTATGACTAATCCTTGACTTTTTCTCTTATGATGATGATCATATGTCTTGGATACATTTGTACCCTTGCATGCTATCTAACCCTTGTAGGTACTTGGATGAATCTAAACCATGGGATTGCAACTCACTCATATCTTGAGCAGTCTCTGTCGGTGTCAAAACCGGCAGATCTCGGGTAGGGGGTCCCGAACTGTGCGTCTAAGGCGGATGGTAACAGGAGGCGGGGGACACGATGTTTACCTAGGTTCGGGCCCTCTCAATGGAGGTAATACCCTACTTCCCGCTTGATTGATCTTGATGATATGAGTATTACAAAAGTTGATCTACCACGAGATCGTGGAGGCTAAACCCTAGAAGCTAGCCTATGGTATGATTGTTGTTGTCCTACAGACTAAACCCTCTGGTTTATATAGACACCTGAGGGGGCTAGGGTTACACAGAGTCGGTTACAAGGGAGGAGATCTACATATCCGTACTGCCAAGCTTGCCTTCCACGCCAAGGTGAGTCCCATCCGGACACGGGACGAAGTCTTCAATCTTGTATCTTCATAGTCCAACAGTCCGGCCAAAGTATATAGTCCGGCTGTCCGAGGACCCCCTAATCCAGGACTCCCTCAGTAGCCCCTGAACCAGGCTTCAATGACGATGAGTCCGGCGCGCAGATTGTTTTCGGCATTGCAAGGCAGGTTCCTTCTCCGAATACTCCATAGAAGATTTTGAACAGAGGATAGTGTCCGGCTCTGCAAAACAAATTCCACATACCACCGTAGAGAGAATAATATTTCCACAAATCTAATCTGCTGACAGCTTTTCATAACGTGACATCATACCACGGCCTGGTCATTATTCGAACCGTTTCTCCCAGCGAGCCACTGCACGTCTCGCGAGGCGGTTTTATTGGCACGTCCTGTCGAAGCAGAGATCGTGTCCCTCTTTTCACGGGATTCTCATCAATACGGGTACGGGTAACCCAATCGTGCCTGTTGGTATGACTCCTCGAGTTTAGGCAAGTTCCAAACAGCCACGCGGAGGACGCTTGATATTCACCCTCTTTATAAAGGGGCCAAGGCATGTCCTTTTCTTCTCGCACTCAATCAAATCCTTCCCCCACCTCGAGTTCCAACACCCAAGGCTCAGGCTAGGCGCTTCGGACCTTCAGTCATGTCCGGATCCAACCTTCAAGGTCGGTGGATGCCCTCCTCTGTCACAGAGGAGGACATCAAGAAGTTACGAGAAGCCAGGTATCTGACCGCCGAAATCTCGCACAGGCTGCCTGCTCGAGGGCAGGTCATTCCCACTCCTGAACCCGGCGAGAATGTCGTATTCGTCTCCCACTTCCTCCGAGGGCTAGGCTTTACTCTAGATCCCTTTGTTAGAGGGCTCATGTTCTATTACGGGCTTGATTTCCATGATCTGGCCCCGGATTCCATCCTCCACATCTCATCGTTCATCGTCGTGTGTGAGGCCTTCCTCCACGTCACCCCACACTTCGGCTTATGGCTCAAGACCTTTAATGTGAAGCCAAAGATGATTAATGGGCGACACGCAGAATGCGGAGGTGCCGTAATAAGCAAAGGCGCCGATGTTCCATGGCCAAAGGGTTCCTTCCCGGAGGTGTCCAGCCTATGGCAACGAGAGTGGTTTTACATCACAGCTCCCCGGGGTACTAAGTGGGTAGCCGCCCTTGCCTTACGCTCGGACCCCCCGCGACAGCTGGCGTCATGGATCAACAAGGGGTTAGACTGGGGGCCAGTAAATGATGTACCGACATTGCAGAGTCACATCCGAGGTCTCCTCGAGAGAGATGTCAGCCTTGTCAAGGTAATGCAAGTCATGCTAGTTCGTCGACTCTTGCCTTGCAAACGTCGACCTCTCCGTATGTGGGAGTTCAACCCGGAAGGACCGCGAACCATTCAGCACTTCTTCGGCATGGCACTCGAAGAGATGTACAAATTGTTCTTCGGATCACAAATAAAGTGTCCGGACACCACCGAGGATGCGGGTCTGAGCTGCAATCGTCCAGATACCCAAGTAAGTAATTCCGTGGCCGAACACGTTGTCTTTTAATTTACCACAACATCATTATGAAAAGTCGCCTTTTGACCAGGACTGGATAAAAAGGCGAAGATGATCAGGTGTTCGGCCCCCCTTCCCGGAGGCTCAGCGGATCTTGTACTAGCCAGGATGCTTGAGCTTGCGCCTTATCAAGCGCCATCAGGGGAAGATAAAGGGAGGAACAAAGAAGCCGAAAGCGAGCCTCACTCATTACTCATCCAAACCGGAGGAATTAGTGCCTCCGCGAAGGAGGACAGCCGGGGAGAAGAATCTAAAATTCCCTCTCCCCAAGGAAGGAAGAGGGCCGCCTCTGAAGACATAGAAACAATGGTTTTCAAACGAGGGAAGAAACCTTTGTCAGGGGGGCCTACCACAGAGGGCATCCTTACCGCACAGTACCCGCAAGGGGACCAGCCCTCCACCGAGCTGTAAGTAAACAAAAGTACTTTATAGTAAATATACCCTGCTTCATTTCTGAGAACAATAACCGAGACGCATGTCTTGTAGTTCGGGTCGTAGCCCTTCTCGACAGAGTTCGTCTTCGGGGATCTTCTTTCGAAGATGATGGAGAGTGAAACGCCTCCCCGTGCCTCCCCGCCTCATGAAGCGGACAACCCTGAGGTGTCGTCACGGAGGATTTCTCCTGATCCACCAAGGCCAGAGGGTAACCCTTCGGCCACCCAAAGTCTGGAGTATTTAGCTCCTAAGGAGAGCAACAGAAAGAGTCCGGGACTGTCCGGTGCGCGACCAGGCGCATTGATGAATCTTCTGGAGCAAGTGACTATCTCGGAAGCGCATCGTACGCTAATGGGTACGGTGGTTGAGAGGATTTCATCCGCCGAAAGCGGGTTGCATGAAGCCTTTATGAGCCTGCTGAGAGGCTTTGAGGTACGCAAAGTAATATATTTTTTGACGGTACCGCACACGCTAGGTTTGCCCTATGCAGATAGTAGCCCCTGAGACTCTGGTTGCTGTCGAAAAAGACGGCAAATAGAGGATCATAGTCCCAGGTATAACCGTGCTGCTTTCACGTGCAGGCGGCTGAGGGGCCGGTGGCTAGCCGGACTTGTGAGTTTGCCGAACTGAAGCGGCAACTTGATGCGGTAGATGTCGACATCGTGCTTGTAAACAAGTGGCTTGACGAGGCACAGGGTATGTATTCTCCTATGATGAACACATATTAAGAGGAGCATGATGCTAGTATCTGTAATATGTTGTGACTGCAGATGGAGCTGTCGTCGTGGAGACCCTTCGGGCAGAACTTGCCCGAGCCAAGGAACAAGCCAGGAAGAGTGATGCGGCCGCCCTAAAGGCGGTCGAAGAGCTAAGAGCCGAACAGGCTGCGCATTGCCAGAGCAAAGAGAAAGTAGCCAAGATGGTTGTTGAGCTGAAAGATGCCGCCAACCGTTATGAGCTTCTTGAAAAGGAAAGCCAGACGAAGATGGTGGACCTGGAGAAAGCCATGGTAGCAGCCAAGGAAGCCCGCTCTAAAATCAAAGCGGCGAAGGAGGAGCTACGTCAAGCCAGAGATATCGCGGCTGGGAAGCCCTTTTTGTTGCGGACGAAGTTCGGAGATCCTAAGTATGCCCTTCTGGATCAATCATGGAGTTCTGCAGAAGCGTACCTGGATTTGGCAGCAAGTGCTGCTGATGCGACCAAGTTTTTCGAAGATGAAAAAGATCACGAAGTGGAAAAGTTGTTCTGGTCGCAGTTCAATGCTCCGACGCGTCCGCTGCTGTTAAATGAGAAAATGGTCGAGTGGGCCGAGCTCCATAGGTTGTCCGGGCTTGCCATGAGGTCTATCGTGGATCGTCTCTGGCCGGAAGGACCAAGGCCGAATAGTTATTTTGGTCTTGTGCAACGATTCCTTGGTGCTGTGCCGCATATCGACACTGAAAAGAGGTCGGCGTGCATAGAGGGTGCGCGGATGGCTCTTGCCCGTGTCAAGACATACTAGGCGGAGATGGAGGCCACCGCGATTGCAACCCAGAATCCGGCCGTAGGCCAGGTTTCAGCCGAGCACTACTTTGAAGAAGTCCTGGAAGGAGCTCGTTTAATAGAGGCTCAGTGCTCGAAGAGTATCATGTTCGAGTGACATGTATCTCGATTGTAATAACAATGCTATTTGAGTTATAAAGGCTATGTTTATACTTTTGCCTGAAAGTATTAGGATGCCTCCTTTGCGGCTGTTTATGTATATATGTATATAACCTGAAAGTTTGCAGTCATCGGCTTCAGCCCCCACGCATATAATGCGGGGGTGTTCGCAAAAGCGCGTGTTCACACTTGATCCAACGTCTTGGTCCATTAAGGAGGTGGTAGCGCGGCGAACGAGGCAATTGGACTATATTGCTTTAACACTTTCACTTAACCATAGGAGTTTGACAGTGGGGCTACTATATAGCCCCTGGTATTTCCGCGGCTATCCGAATACGGTGCGCGTACGTACATGACCGGGAAAACCGGTCCTTCGTTAATGCGGAGGAATCCCGAAGATTCCAATGAGTCATCGAATGGTTGACCAGTCTCACGTTTTATCATGACAGTCAGTTTTCGGCTTTCTCTACTGAGGTGCTCATCGGGATGAACCATTGCACAATCGCAGTAGTTCTCCCGGTGCCACCTTAGCCGATAGAGCGGAACGTAAGGTAGCAAAACACAGGAGCCGGGCAAACCCAACATTTGACCAAAGACATGATTCGGAGCTGATGCATATAAGGCCAAACTCGCGACGCCGAACACTCCCTAAGGTATTCGGTCTTTACAACGTATACCGGGTTGAGTAACGCCCTTGATAATGAACCCCAAGTGTCCAGGTACGTGCATTATTCTGATGTGGCGAAATGCCAATAACGTCAGCATCCCTCTCGGTTATTCTGAGTATCCGAAGGATGTGAAGCAACAAGAGACAGTAAAAAAGGTTTACACAGGGTCTTAATCTAAAAAGAAACCTTTGACCGGGGCCCTGCTGCACGTCTGCGCCTGTGTCTCCGTTGTGCCGTATCCTGGAAGGGTGTAGCACGATTATCATCTGTAAAAGAGAAGAACTTAGGTGAAAGTTGTCGTGCGAAAAATGGGTTATTCTCAATAAACCATTAAAATTCAAGATAAGTAAGGTCGAGCCGAATTGTAGTCCTTTTTACATGTGGGAAGCCCCTGGTACCGCCTATGGGGGTATATCCATCAAACCAATCTCAGGTTTATCTAAGCTGTTACAGCTAGTGATACGCCGGACTCGTCTAGCCGTGTCCGCGGTCTTGACGACCGATCATTTATTCTGGTTGGGGAGGCCGCTTAGTGTTCGGCTGCTAAAGCCGCCACACGTTCTTCCGCGCGTAAGGAACGCTCGACATTTCCGCAAACTGTGATGATGCCGCGTGGACCGGGCACCTTGAGCTTAAGAGAAGCGTAATGCGGTACTGCATTAAAAAACCAGCGAAAGTTGTTCTTCCGAGTAGTGCTTGATAGCCGCTTCGGAATGGAGCGACGCCGAAGGTTAACTTTTCACTTCGGAAGTTGTCGGGAGAACCGAATACAACCTCTAGTACTAGAGAGCCCGTACAGCGGGCCTCTGGGCCTGGTATTACTCCTTTAAAGGTAGTATTGCTTTGGCTGATTCTTGTCGGGTCTATCCCCATTTTGCGGACTGTTTCATGATATATCAGATTAAGACTACTGCCGCCGTCCATGAGGACTTGGGTGAGATGGTATCCGTCGATAATTGGGTCTAGTACCAAGCCATCAAATCCTCCATGCCGGATACTTGTCAGGTGATCCCTGCGATCAAAAGTGATCGGGCAGGCCGACCAAGGGTTGAACTTAGGGGTGACGGGCTCTACGGCGTGTATGTCTCGGAGTGCATGTTTGGTTTTTGTTACGTGAATCATGTTCACTGTTTTGACCTCTGGTTGGGAATTTTTCTGTCCCCCAGTGCTTTGCTGGCGAGGCTCATCCTCGTCTTCACTTGGTGTTTCCCTCCCCTTGTGTTTGGCGTTTAACTTGTCGGCCTGCTTGAAGACCTAGCATTCTCTGTGAGTGTGATTTGCAGGTTTATCGGGGGTGCCATGAATCTGACATAATTTGTCTAGAATCTTGTTTAGGCTGGACGGTCCACCTCTGTTGCCTTTGAAAGGCTTTTTCCGCTGACCGGGTCGAGAGCCCCTGAATCTGGTGTTTACCGCCGTGTTGTCTGGGCTGTCTTCGTTATTTCGACGCTTGCTTTTACTGCGTCCTGGTTTTCCATTGCCATCCCTGACTTCAGATGTGCCTGGGTAGCTGGTGCTACTACGTGCTAGCCAGCTATCTTCGCCCGCGCAAAAGCGGGTCATGAGGCTTGTTAGGGCTGCCATTGTTCTTGGCTTTTCTTGGCCGAGGTGTCTGGCGAGCCATTCGTCTCGGACGCTGTGTTTGAAAGCTGCTAAGGCTTCGGCGTCCGGGCAGTCGACGATTTGATTCTTCTTCGTGAGAAATCTGTTCCAAAGCTTTCGGGCTGACTCTCCGGGCTGTTGAATTATATGACTTAAATCGTCTGCATCCGGAGGTCGGACATAGGTCCCTTGAAAGTTAGTCCTAAAAGCATCCTCGAGCTCCTCCCAACTTCCAATTGAATTTTCGAGGAGGCTCTTTAGCCAGTGCCGAGCTGGTCCTTTCAACTTGAGGGGCAAGTATTTCATGGCGTGGAGACCGTCTCCGCGAGCCATATGGATGTGGAGGATGAAGTCCTCAATCCAGAACCCAGGGTCTATCGTTCCATCGTACGCCTCTATGTTCACGGGTTTAAATCCCTCTAGAAATTCGTGATCCAGCACTTCATCGGTGAAACATAGGGGGTGCGTGGCACCCCTGTATTTGGATGTGTCATGGTGTTCTCACGGTTCTGGTGTTCGGTTTTGATTATGCGCTGGAGCGCGCTTCCTAGATCCGTAGATGGATCTGGTCACGCCGGCCTTTTGATGCAAGCCCTCGCTTGGATCGTGTGCTTACTTATGTGTGGCCTCGTTAGCCGCCCTATCTTGGCCACGAGGTAGTCGATCCGACCGGTCGGCTGTTTTATCTTTCGACTGTTGCTACCTCTTGAGCACTGCGTTGGTTTTCCCTTGAAGAGGAAAGGGTGATGCAGCAAAGTAGCGTAAGTATTTCCCTCAGTTTTTTAGAACCAAGGAATCAATCCAGTAGGAGGCTACGCGCGAGTCCCTCGCACCTACACAAAACAAATAAATCCTCGCAACCAACGCGATAAGGGGTTGGCAATCCCTACACGGTCACTTACGAGAGTGAGATCTGATAGATATGATAAGATAATATTTTTGGTATTTTTGTTATAGAGATGCAAAGTAAAATAAAAGCAAAGTAAAAGGCAACGGAAATAACTAAGTGTTGGAAGATTAATATGATGAAGATAGACCCGGGGGCCATAGGTTTCACTAGTGGCTTCTCTCATGAGCATAAGTATTTTACGGTGGGTGAACAAATTACTGTTGAGCAATTGACAGAATTGAGCATAGTTATGAGAATATCTAGGTATGATCATGTATATATGCATCACGTCCGAGACAAGTAGACCGACTCCTGCCTGCATCTACTACTATTACTCCACACATCGACCGCTATCCAGTATGCATCTAGAGTATTAAGTTCATAAGAACAGAGTAACGCCTTAAGCAAGATGACATGATGTAGAGGGATAAATTCATGCAATATGATAAAAAAAACCCATCTTGTTATCCTCGATGGCAACAATACTATACGTGCCTTGCTGCCCCTACTGTCACTGGGAAAGGACACCGCAAGATTGAACCCAAAGCTAAGCACTTCTCCCATTGCAAGAAAGATCAATCTAGTAGGCCACACCAAACTGATAATTCGAAGAGACTTGCAAAGATAACCAATCATACATAAAAGAATTCAGAAGATTCAAATATTGTTCATAGATAAACTTGATCATAAACCCACAATTCATCGGTCTCAACGAACACACCGCAAAAGAAGATTACATCGAATAGATCTCCACGAGAGAGGGGGAGAACATTGTATTGAGATCCAAAAAGAGAGAAGAAGCCATCTAGCTAATAACAATGGACCCGAAGGTCTGAGGTAAACTACTCACACTTCATCGGAGAGGCTATGGTGTTGATGTAGAAGCCCTCCATGATGGATGCCCCCTCCGGCGGAGCTCCGGAACAGGCCCCAAGATGGGATCTCGTGGGTACAGAAGGTTGCGGCGGTGGAATTAGGTTTTTGGCTCCGTATCTGATCGTTTGGGGGTACGTAGGTATATATAGGAGGAAGGAGTACGTCGGTGGAGCAACAGGGGGCCCACGAGGGTGGAGGGCGCGCCTGGGGGAGTAGGCGCGCCCCTACCTCGTGGCCTTTTGGAAGCTTCTCTTACGTAGGGTCCAAGTCTCCTGGATCATGTTCGTTCCGAAAATCACGTTCCCGAAGGTTTCATTCCGTTTGGACTCCGTTTGATATTCTTTTTCTGCAAAACTCTGAAATAGGCAAAAAACAACAATTCTGGGCTGGGCCTCCGGTTAATAGGTTAGTCCCAAAAATAATATAAAAATGAATAATAAAGCCCAATAATGTCCAAAACAGAAGATAATATTGCATGGAGCAATAAAAAATTATAGATACGTTGGAGACGTATCAAGCATCCCCAAGCTTAATTCCTGCTCGTCCTCGAGTAGGTAAATGATAAAAACAGAATTTTTTATGCGGAGTGCTACTTGGCATAATTTCAATGTAATTCTTCTTAATTGTGACATGAATATTCAGATCCGAAAGATTCAAGATAAAATTTCATATTGACATAAAAATAATAATACTTCAAGCACACTAACTAAGCAATTATGTCTTCTCAAAATAACATGGCCAAAGAAAGTTATCCCTACAAAATCATATAGTCTGGCTATGCTCTATCTTAACCACACAAAATATTTAAATCATGCACAACCCCGATGACAAGCCAAGCAATTGTTTCATACTTTTGACATTTTCAAACTTTTTCAATCTTCACGCAATACATGAGCGTGAGCCATGGACATAGCACTATATGTGGAATAGAATGGTGGTTGTGGAGAAGACAAAAAGGAGAAGATAGTCTCACATCAACTAGGCGTATCAATGGGCTATGGAGATGCCCATCAATAGATATCAATGTGAGTGAGTAGGGATTGCCATGCAACGGATGCACTAGAGCTATAAGTATATGAAAGCTCAAAAAGAAACTAAGTGGGTGTGCATCCAACTCGCTTGCTCACGAAGACCTAGGGCATTTTGAGGAAGCCCATCATTGGAATATACAAGCCAAGTTCTATAATGAAAAATTCCCACTAGTATATGAAAGTGATATCATAGGAGACTCTATCATGAAGATCATGGTGCTACTTTGAAGCACAAGTGTGATAAAAGGATAGTAACATTGTCCCTTCTCTCTTTTTCTCTCATTTTTTATTTGGGCCTTCTCTCTCTTTTTTTATGGCCTCTTTTTTTATTTAGTCCGGAGTGTCATCCCAACTTGTGGGGGAATCATAGTCTCCATCATCCTTTACTCACTTGGGACAATGCTCTAAAAATGATGATCATCACACTTTTATTTTCTTACAACTCAACAATTACAACTCAATACTTAGAACAAAATATGACTCTATGTGAATGCCTCCGGCGGTGTACCGGGATATGCAATGAATCAAGAGTGACATGTATGAAAGAATTATGAACGGTGGCTTTGCCACAAATACAATGTCAACTACATGATCATGCAAATCAATATGACAATGATGGAGCGTGTCATAATAAACGGAACGGTGGAAAGTTGCATGGCAATATATCTCCGAATGGCTATGGAAATGCCATGATAGGTAGGTATGGTGGCTGTTTTGAGGAAGGTATATGGTGGGTGTATGATAACGGCGAAAAGTGCGCGGTATTAGAGAGGCTAGCAATGGTGGAAGGAGGAAAAGTGTGTATAATCCATGGACTCAACATTAGTCATAAAGAACTCATATACTTATTGCAAAAATCTACAAGTTATCAAAGCAAAGTATTACGCGCATGCTCCTAGGGGGATAGATTGGTAGGAAAAGACCATCGCTCGTCCCCGACCGCCACTCATAAGGAAGACAATCAATAAATAAATCATGCTCCGACTTCATCACATAACAGTTCACCATACGTGCATGCTACGGGAATCACAAACTTTAACACAAGTATTTCTCAAATTCACAACTACCCAACTAGCATGACTCTAATATTACTACCTCCATATCTCAAAACAATTATCAAGTATCAAACTTCTCATAGTATTCAATGCACTCATAAGAAAGATTTTTTTATCATTCTTGAATACCTAGCATATTAGGATTATTTAAGCAAATTACCATGCTGTTTAAGACTCTCAAAATAATCTAAGTGAAGCTTGGGAGATCAATAGTTTCTATAAAACAAATCCACCACCGTGCTCTAAAAGATATAAGTGAAGTACTAGAGCAAAAACTATATAACTCAAAAGATATAAGTGAAGCACATAGAGTATTCTAATAATTTCCGAATCATGTGTGTCTCTCTTAAAAGGTGTGTACAGCAAGGATGATTGTGGTAAACTAAAAAGCAAAGACTCAAATCATACCAGACGCTCCAAGCAAAACACATATCATGTGGTGAATAAAAATATAGCTCCAAGTAAAGTTACCGATAGAAGTAGACGAAAGAGGGGATGCCTTCCGGGGCATCCCCAAGCTTTGGCTTTTTGGTGTCTTTAGATTATCTTGGGGATGCCATGGGCATCCCCAAGCTTAGGCTTTTTCCACTCCTTGTTCCATAATCCATCAAATCTTTCACCCAAAACTTGAAAACTTCACAACACAAAACTCAGCAAAAAATCTCGTGAGCTCCGTTAGCGAAAGAAAACATAAGACCACTTCACGGTACTGTAATGAACTCATTCTTTATTTATATTGGTGTTAAACCTACTGTATTCCAACTTCTCTATGGTTTATAAACTATTTTACTAGCCATAGATTCATCAAAATAAGCAAACAACACACGAAAAACCGAATCTGTCAAAAACAGAACAGTCTGTAGTAATCTGTAACTAACGCAAAATTCTGGAACTCCAAAAATTCAGCCAAAATAGGACGACCTAGACAATTTGTTTATTGACCAGCAGCAATTGGAATCAATATTTTATCACGTTCTGGTGATTCTTAACAATTATTTTTGTGAACAGAAAGTTTCTGGAAATTACAGCAAGATCAAATAACTATCATCCAAGAAGATCCTATAGGTTTAACTTGGCACAAACACTAACTAAAACATAAAAACACATCTAACCAGAGGCTAGAACAAAAATTTATTCCTAAACATAAGCAAAAAGCAAAAACTAAAAATTAAATTGGGTTGCCTCCCAACAAGCGCTATCGTTTAACGCCCCTAGCTAGGCATAATAGCAAGGATAGATCTAGGTATTGCCATCTTTGGTAGGCAATCCATAAGTGGCTCTCATGATAGATTCATATGGTAATTTTATTTTCTTTCTAAGGAAGTGTTCCATGCCTTTCTTTAATGGAAATTGGAATCTAATATTCCCTTCCTTCATATCAATAATTGCACCAATCGTTCTAAGGAAAGGTCTACCAAGAATAATAGGACATGAAGGATTGCAATCAATGTCAAGAACGATAAAGTCTACGGGCACATAGTTCCTATTTGCAACAATAAGAACATCCTTAATTCTTCCCATAGGTTTCTTAATGGTGGAATCCGCAAGGTGCAAGTTTAAAGAGCAATCATCAAAATCATGGAAGCCTAACAAATCGCACAAAGTTTTGGGAATAGTGGAAACACTAGCACCCAAATCACACAAAGCATAGCATTCATCATCTTTAATTTTAATTTTAATAGTAGGTTCCCACTCATCATAAAGTTTTCTAGGGATAGAAACTTCCAACTCAAGTTTTTCCTCATAAGATTGCATCAAAGCATCAACGATATGTTTGGTAAAAGCTTTATTTTGACTATAAGCATGAGGAGAATTTAGCACGGATTGCAACAAGGAAATACAATCTATCAAAGAGCAATTATCATAATTAAATTCCTTGAAATCCAAAATAGTGGGTTTATTAACATCTAAGGTTTTTGATCTCTTCAATCCCACTTTTATCAATTTTAGCATCAAGATCTAAAAACTCCGAATTTTTGGAACGCCTTCTAGGTAAAGGTGGATCATATTCAGTCCCATCATTATCAAGATTCATATTGCAAAACAAAGTTTTAATAGGGGACGATGCGAGGTTGAATTTTGTTTCTCGTAATCGTTTAGATTCTGCCACGGGTGGTACTTTTATGGAAATTACTTTGGGTGAAGCCACCAAATTGCTTGATAATATCATGGCCAATTATTCACAATGGCATACCGAAAGAGCTCCTACTAGTAAAAAAGAGAATTCGGTTGAAGAAATTTCTTCTTTAAGTGATAAAGTTGATGCTCTTATGAAATTGGTTGCTAGAAAAAGTGCTCCTTATTTTAATGATATGCCTTTGTCTACTTTCATTGAGCAAAATAATGATGCCATTGATGTGAATTTTATCTCTAGAAATAATTTCAACAACAATGCTTATAGAGGAAATTTTAATCCTAAGCCTTTTCCTAGTAATTCCTCTAATAATTATGGTAATTCCTATGGAAATCAATCTTACAATAATAATAGGAACACCTCTGATCTTGAGAATAATATTAAATAATTTATCAACACACAAAAAGTTTCAACACTTCCATAGAAGAAAAGTTGAATAGATTGATGATTTGTCTAGAAGTGTTGATAGAATTGCTCATGATGTGGAAAATCGCAAGATGAAAATTTTTGTGCCTAAAGTAGATGAATCAATTAAATCTCTTTATGTTTCTACGGATGAAAGTAATAAAATAACTGCTATGCTTAGAGCTAAAAGAGAATTTTTAGAAAAAGCTTTTTCTAGTGATTATTCTTGCAAAAGTGATGAAGATCTTAAAATGGTTGGTGTTTCTTCTATTGGTTTCTTTTTTAGTAAAGTTAAGAATGATGAAAAAGGTAATGGAGAAGAGTCAACTTTAGGTATAAGGCGTCCCAATATTTCGGAGGGTGAAATCTTGTTGAGAAAATTGATGAAAGTGGGTTTGGAGAGGTCAAAACTTTAACTAGTGTTGTGCCCACTCTTTTGGATTAGAAAGACTTTAATTATGATAGTTGCTCTTTGATTGATTGTATTTGTTTGTTGCAATCCATGATAAATTCACCCCATGCTTATGAGCAAAATAAATCTTATACTAAACATATTGTTGATGCTATCATGAAAGCTCTTGAAGAAAAAATGGAATTGGAAATTTCCATTCCTAGAAAATTGCATAATGAGTGGGAACCTACTATCAAAGTCAAGATTAAAAATTATGAGTGTTTTTCTTTGTGTGACTTGGGTGCTAGTGTTTCTACAATTCCGAAATCTTTATGTGACGTGCTTGGTCTTACTAATCTTGAAGAATGTTCTTTGAATTTGCACTTGGTTGATTCTACTATTAAAAAGCCTATGGGAAGAATTAATGATGTTATTATTCTTGCAAATAGGAATTATGTGCCCATAGATTTTATTGTTCTTGATATTGTTTGCAATCCGTCTTGTCTTATTATTCTTGGTAGACCGTTTTTACGCACTATCGTGCCGTGATTGATATGAAAGAAGGCAATATTAAGTTCCAATTTCCTTCGAGGAAAGGTATGTAACACTTTCCTAGAACTAGAATTAAGCGACCATATGAATCAATCATAAGGGCATCTTATGGATCTCGAACCAAAGATGACAAAACTTAGATCCTTGCTTTATGCCTAGCTAAGGGCGTAAAACTATAGCGCTTGTTGGCAGGCAACCCAATGAATAAAATTTATTTTTGCTTTTTGCTTTCTGTTCTTGAGTGTTAGCACAATTATGCTACTTTTATTATTGCGTTTTTTATGTTTTAATTAGTGTTTGTGCCAATTAGAACCAATAGGATCTTCTTGGGTGATAGTTGTTTGATCTTGCTGAGAAAGACAGAAACTTCATGCTCACGAAAATAATTGTTAAAATTCACCAGAACGTGATAAAATGCTAATTCTTTTTGCAGGAGATCAATATACAAATTATCTAGGTTTTTCTAGTTTTTCAGAAGTTTTGGAGTTCCAGAAGTATTCAAACAAATCAGATTGCTACAGACTGTTCTGTTTTGACAGATTCTGTTTTCTTTGTGTTGTGTGCTTATTTTGATAGCTCTATGGTTTTCTTTGATGAGTTTTTGCCATAGAAAAGTTGTAATACAGTAGATATAATACACAAACAAAATAATAATTTGTTTGATACAGCACTTATAGTAATGATTTATTTTTCTTACACTAACGGATCTCACGAAGGTTTTGTTGAGTTTTGTGTGATTGAAGTTTTCAGGTTTTGGGTTATCTTACGATGGATGAAGGAAGGATGTAAGAGACTGAGATTGGGGATGCCCCGGCATCCCAAGCTATTATCCAAGAATGAGCAACCAACTAAGCTTGGGGATGCCCCCGAGTGGCATCTCCGCTTTCTTCCAACAACTATCGGTATTTTACTCGAGGCTATATTTTTATTCGTCACATGATATGTGTTTTGCTTGGAGCGTCTTGTATGATATGTGTCTTTGCTTGTTTTATTTTGTGTTTTAAGTCATCAATCCTTGCTGGACACACCTACTTGAGAGAGCCAAAATTATATCATGACTTGTTAGAATTTCTCTCTTTGCTTCACTTAAATCTTTTATGAGCTAGGACTTGTTCTAGTGCTTCACTTATATCTTTTTGAGCACGGTGTGCTTTGTTATTTTTGAATAAATGGTCTCTTGATTCACTTAGATTTATTTGAGAGTTAGTAAAGTTTTGAAGAAATTCTCTCTTGCTTCACTTAAATTATTTTGAGAGAAAGAAAATTTGTTATGCTCATGATCTTCACTTATATTTGCTTGAGCTTATGAAAAGAAACACATAAAAGTTAGTCCCAAAGTGATAGATATCCAAGAAGGATAAAGTAAAATAAAATGTCATGAAGATCATTGGACAAAATAAACTTTATTCTTAGTAATAGTTTTGAGATATAATGATGTGATATGTGAGTTATGTTGATGAGTAATTGTGCTCTAGTAAGAATATTGGTGTTAAGGTTTGCGATTCCCTATGCATGCACGAAAGTCACTAATCATGCAATGAAAATTATATCCTACTTGTGGTGCATTATTCGGTGTTAATTATGCTTAATGCTTGCTTATGAGATTATTCATTTCTTGGTTGGTCGCTTCCCCATCTTTTGCTAGCCTTCACTTTGCACCAAGTATGATCTCTACTTGTGCATCCAAAATCCTTTAAACCAGTTTTGCCACATGGCTCCACTATATCTACCTATATGTGGCATTCTTTTGCCGTTCTAAGCAAATTTGCATGTGCCATCTCTAATTTTCAAAATAAACTTCTCTTTTGTGTGTTTGTTTCGCTCGCGGAACGGTAACGGATGGCTAATATTTTCCATGCTAGATGTGTTATTCTCAAGATGAGTGTTTATTCACTTGTCATTGCACGAGAGTAAGGCAAAGGTTTTAGGGATGCCCAGTCCTGAAATGCAAAAAAAAAATTACTTTATGTTGTCAAATAATAAATTCCTTGGAAAGTGTTGGTATGGAGGGCACCCGTGGATACGGCTAGCCATGGAAAGTGAAAGAATGGTGGAAAAAGGAATAAACTTTATTTTCTGTTTGGGAACCGCCTATGGCATATCTAGCATGGAAAGTGTTGGGAACTCTAAGTCGTTTTCGTTGGTGGGATGGATACACCTCCCAAAATGTTTTTATCTGTAATTTTTCGCTTTAAGCTCTGGCACCTCTACAAATCCCTACTTCCCTCTGCAAAGGGCCTTTCTTTTACTTTATGCAATTTTTATTTTGAAATTTGAGTCTCCATCTTCTCTCATAAAAAGCACCAACTAGGAGGCAATACGATCGTGCTCAAGTATTGGGTGTAGTTAATATTCGAGTGTGTTTCATGAATGGATCAATGTTTGAGCATGACGGGCTAGGGATAACTTATTTTAGCGTTGATATTTTGAAAGACATGGCTGCTTGTTGATATGCTTGAGTATCTAAATTATTATGTCAAAACTAAACTATTGCTTTGAATCACATAAAAGTCCAAATGTCCATGCTATAAAGAAAAGAATATGATATGACTTGATGAACAGCACTCCACATCAAAAATTCTGTTTTTATCACTTACCTACTCGAGGACGAGTAGGAGTTAAGCTTGGGGATGCTGATACGTCTCCAACGTATCTATAATTTTTTATTGTTCCATGCTGTTTTATTATCAATCTTGGATGTTTTATAATCATTTTATAGTCATTTTATATCATTTTTTGGTACTAACCTATTGACATAATGCCAAGTGCCAATTGCTGTTTTTCCATGTTTTTTACATCGTAGGAAATCAATATCAAACGGAGTCCAAATGCCACGAAACTCCACAATGATTTTTTATGGGCCAGAAGGAAGGCAATGGGCCCTGGTTGCACCTGGGGGTGCCCCGAGGGGGGCACAACCCACCAGGGTGCGCCAGGAGGCCCAGGCGTGCCCTGGTGGGTTGTGCTCACCTCGGGTGCCCCCCTGACCGCCTCTTTGCTCTATAAATACCACAATATTCCAGAAACCCTAGGGGAGTCATCGAAATATTCATCCAGCCGCCACAGAGTCCAGAACCACCAGATCCAATCTAAACACCATCACGGAGGGGTTCACCACTTTCCATTGGTGCCTCTCCGATGATGCGTGAGTAGTTCTTTGTAGACCTTCGGGTCCGTAGTTAGTAGCTAGATGGCTTTTGAGAACCAGAAATCCTTCTTGCTACCTCTTGAGCAAGCGTTGGTTTTCCCTTGAAGAGGAAAGGGTGATGTAGCAAAGTAGCATAAGTATTTCCCTCGGTTTTTGAGAACCAAGGTATCAATCCAGTAGGAGGCCACACGCAAGTCCCTCGTACCTATAGAAACAAATAAGAACCTTGCAACCAATGCGATAAAGGGGTTGTCAATCCCTTCACGGCCACTTGCAAAAGTGAGATCTGATAGAGATGATAAGATAATATTTTTGGTATTTTTATGATAAAGATTAAAAGTAAAGAAAGCAAAATAAACGGAGACAGAAATAGCTAGTTGACGGGAGATTAATATTATGGAAAATAGACCCGGGGGCCATAGGTTTCACTAGTGGCTTCTCTCAAGATAGCATAAGTATTACGGTGGGTGAACAAATTACTGTCGAGCAATTGATAGAAAAGTGCATAATTATGAGAATATCTAGGCATGATCATGTATATAGGCATCACGTCTGCAACAAGTAGACCGACTCCTGCCTGCATCTACTACTATTACTCCACACATCGACCGCTATCCAGCATGCATCTAGATTGTTAAGTTCATAAGAACAGAGTAACGCATTAGGCAAGATGACATGATGTAGAGGGATAAACTCAAGCAATATGATATAAACCCCATCTTTTTATCCTCAATGGCAACAATACAATACGTGTCGTTTCCCCTACTGTCACTGGGATCGAGCACCGCATGATTGAACCCAAAGCTAAGCACTTCTCCCATTGCAAGAAAGATCAATCTAGTAGGCCAAACCAAACTGATAATTCGAAGATACTTGCAAAGATAACCAATCATACATAAAAGAATTCAGAGAAGATTCAAATATTGTTCATAGATAATCTTGATCATAAACCCACAATTCATCGGATGTCGACAAACACACCGCAAAAAGAGTTACATCGAATAGATCTCCAAGAAGATCGAGGAGAACTTTGTATTGAGATCCAAAGAGAGAGAAGAAGCCATCTAGCTAATAACTATGGACCCAAAGGTCTGTGGTAAACTACTCACACATCATCGGAGAGGCTATGGTGTTGATGTAGAAGCCCTCCGTGATCGATGCCCCCTCCGGGGGAGCGCCGGAAAAGGCCCCAAGATGGGATCTCACAGGTACAAAAGGTTGTGGCGGTGGAAATAGGGTTTCGTGGTGCTCCTCAATGGTTTCGGGGTACGTTGGTATATATAGGAGGAAGAAGTAGGTCGGTGGAGCCACGAGGGGCCCACGAGGGTGGAGGGAACGCCCAGGGGGGTAGGCGCCCCCCCCCCCCGTCCTCGTGGCCTCCTTGTTGATTTCTTGACGTCCACTCCAAGTCCTCTGGATCACGTTTGTTCCAAAAATAACTCTCCCAAAGGTTTCATTCCGTTTGGACTCCATTTGATATTCCTTTTCTGCGAAACACTGAAATAGGCAAAAACAACAATTTGCGCCGGGCCTTGGGTTAGTAGGTTAGTCCCAAAAATAATATAAAAGTCTATAAATAAGCCCATTAAACATCCAAAACAGAATATATAATAGCATGGAGCAATCAAAAATTATAGACACGTTGGAGACGTATCAAGCATCCCCAAGCTTAATTCCTGCTCGTCCTCGAGTAGGTAAATGATAAAAACGAAATTTTTTATGTGGAATGCTACTTAGCATATTCTTCAATGTATTTTCTTTATTGTGGCATGAATGTTTATATCCGAAAGATTCAAGATAAAAGTTTAATATTCGACCCTCACTTCTCCAATGCATAACCTTCCAATCACTTCTCTTCTTGAAAAAGTTTTAGGCAAAAGAGGCAAGTAATTTTTTTTATTTTCATTATTTCAATTTTTTGTTTGTTTCATGCACAACAAAAAAAACAAAAGGGAAAACAAAATCTACATAGTGAAGAAAGCAAACAAGCATACACAGAAAAATAACCCCGCGCTATTGCTCCCCGGCAACGGCACCAGAAAAGAGCTTCATAATCCCCAAGTGCAAGGAATCATTGTAGAAATTTCCAAAGGTGGAAGTGATAAGTATGGAGTGTCGAACCCACAAGGAGCTAAAGGTAATATCAATATTCTCTCAAGTCCTATCTGCCACTGATACGACTCTACGTACACCGAACATTTGCTTCCAACTAGAAATGAGAAATAAAACTACGTTGTGGGTATGAAGAGGATAAGTTTGCATGATATCGGAGAACTAAAATATAAAAATAGGTGATGTTATCATAAAGTTAGAATATATTACTATATATTCTAAATAGCGATTGTGGAATAATGATGGGCTGGCATGCGGAATTATCCTAGGCAATTGTTAACAAGATCGGTAGTCGTCATTGCAATTTTATATGAGGGAGAGGCACAAGCTAACATAATTTCTTTTCTTGGATCATATGCACTTATGATTGGAACTCTAGCAAGCATCCGCAACTACTAAAGATCATTAAGGTAAAACTGAACCATAGCATTAAAGCATCAAGTCCCCTTTATCCCATACGCAACAACCCCTTTACTCGGGTTTATGCTTCTGTCACTCAAGCAACCCACTATAAGCGAATCATGAACGTATTGCAACACCCTACAGCGGGAATCCTTCTCGTGTGCGGGGCACGAAAGGCACCATAGGACAGCACCAAAATAAAACATACAACTCAAACCAATCTAGATCATCAATCAACCCAAAGGACAAAAGAAATCTACTCAAAACATCATAGGATGGCGACACATCATTGGATCATAATATGTGGCATAAAGCACCATGTTCAAGTAGGGGATTACAGCGGGGTGCGGGAGAGTGGACCGCGTAAAAGAGATGAGGATGGTGATGTTGATGAAGACGATCACCGCGGCGATGGCTCCCCCGATGGCACTCTGGCGCCACCGAGAGAGAGGGGGAGAGGTTCTCCTCCTTGTGCTTCCTCCTCCATGGCCTCCCCCCTCGATGGGGAGAGGTTCCCCTCCAGTCCTTGGCCTCCATGGCGATGATGGCCCCCTTCGGATCCTCCTCCATGGCCTCCGGTGATGATGGCCCCCTCCAGCAGGGTGCCGGAGAGGGCCTACATTGCTTTTTCATGGCTACAGAGGCTTGTGGCGGCGGAACTCCCGATCTAGGTTTATTTCTGGGGGTTTTATATTTATAGGAATTTTTGGCATCGAGAACAAGTCAGGGGGGTCCACGAGGAGCCCACAGGTCAGGACACCTCGTGGCTCTTATGGCCCAATTCTTTTGCTCAGGGGCTTCTTATGGTCCATAAAAAATCACCATAAATTTTCAGGTCATTTGGACTCCGTTTGATATTCCATTTTTGCGAAACTCAAAAACAAGGAAAAAACGGAAACTGGCAGTGGGCTCTAGGTTAATAGGTTAGTCCAAAAATCATATAAAATACATATAAATGCATATAAAACATCCAAGATAGATAATACAACAGCATGGAACAATCAAAAATTATAGATACATTGGAGACGTATCAAGCATCCCCAAGCTTAATTCCTGCACGTCCTTGAGTAGGTAAATGATAAAAACAGAATTTCTGATGTGGAATGCTAGCAAGTGCACAAGTTTGATCAATGGTAATTTCAGTCACTTTTTCTAGCATCATTATATATCATAATAGTAGCTCATATCATAAAGCTTTTCATGATCAAGTAACGAGCTATTCACATGTTAAAGCATAGACCATAAACTTTCTTGAAAACTAACAAACTATGTTCTCAGTCATCAAACAATTGCAACATCTTATTTTCAGGAAGGGTCTATGTAAGAGCTTTATTTAGAAAATCCCACATACTCAATTATATATTAGCTTCCATGATTGCTACCACTCAAAGCATATTTTTAGAACAAATAGCATCCATTGAACACAGAGAAAGATAGGGGCTTAATGTTTCACCTACCAACTTACTTATCATATAGATAATTGTCAACAATAATAATTCATGATCAAATATATTTGAATGGCCATATATGCTTGGATCTTTCCCCACCACATGATGCTTGCCAACTAAAGAATAATTGAGGTTGAAATAGGAAGGGATACTATTGACTCTTGCATAAAAGTAAATACATGAAAGTAAAAGATATGCCCTTCGCGGAGGGAAGTAGAGGTTGTCATGCGCTTTTAAATGTTGGATGTGCAATCCCTTAATGCAAAGGAACGCCATGTTGTATTGCCCTTTGTGATAGCAACCTTTATTATGCAGTCCATTGCTTTTATTTCTTTACCACCACAAGTTCGTACAACGCTTATTTTCCCTTACAATAAAAGATCATACATATTTAGGAGCAATTTTTATTGCTTTTTGAACCGATGACAACTTACTTGAAGGATCTTATTCAATCCATAGGTAGATATGGTGAACATTCATGGCATGAAACTGGGTTTAGGGGTTTTGGATGCACAAGTAGTATCTCTACTTTGTATAAAATTTTGGCTAGCAAAGGATCCTAAGCAAGCACCACATGTTAGGGGATCCAAAACAATATAAATATAACTTTTATACAAATATACCCAAACATAACTCATTAAGTTGTCTTCCTTGTCCAACTTCAACTAATTTTATCAAGTTTGAAAATAATTAATGGGGTTCACAATCATAGAAGATGTCCAAGATAGTATATTTATATGTGAAATCTCTCTTCCTTCAATATTCTTTCATGAATTGTTCAAGTGACCAATGGTGAGTTTGCTAACTTTCAATAAATTTTACCACCTATACTTCTTATAAGTGAAGTCATTACTCCCCATGGGATAAGTATATTAAGCATATATAATTTCAAATCTATGATATTCAATTCATTCAACCATTTACTCATAGTATTTAAGTGAAGCATGTGAGTAAATGACAAACTACTCCAAAAAGATATAAGTGAAGGACAATGAGTAGTCAAATAATTAACTAGCCATGGGAGGACTCTCTCTCATTCAAGATATCAGATCCAATGATTTTATTCAAACATCAAGTAAAATCAAAATACGCTCCGAGCAAAACACCTATCATGTGACGAATAAAAATATAGCTCCGAGTAAGGTATACCGATGGTTTTGAAGACGAAAGAGGGGATGCCTTCCGGGGCATCCCCAAGCTTAGGCGCTTGAGTCTTCCTTGAATATTACCTTGGGGTGCCTTGAGAATCCCCAAGCTTAGGGTATTTCCACTCCTTATTCTCCTCGTATCGATATCTCACCCAAAACTTGAAAACTTCAACCACAGAAAACTTATCGAAACTTCATGAGATGCGTTAGTATGATAAAGAGTAAATCATTCACTTTGGTACTGTCAAAGACAAGATTCATAATTGTTCTCACACAATGCCTATTGTACCATATCATTTCTACAGTTTATATTGAGCAATATAAGCCATAAAAACTAGAAAACAAGCAAACTATGCATTGAAAACAGAATCTGCCAGAAAACAGAATAGTTTGTAATGATCTGAACAACAACCATACTTCTGCTACTCCAAAAATTCTGAAAAATTAGGACAACCTAGGAAATTTGTATATCAATCTCGTGTATAAAAATTCAGATCAGCATCACGCTTCTGTAATTTTTTAAAATTCTGGTAATGAGCACAAAAGTTTCTGTTTTTCAGCAAGATCAAATCAACTATCACCGTAAGCCATCCCAAAGGTCTTACTTGGCACTTTATTGAAATTGAAACAACAGCTATAAAACATGATTACTACAGTAGCTTAATCATGTGAACACACAAAAATACTAAGGATAAATATTGGGTTGTCTCCCAACAAGCGCTTTTCTTTAATGCCTTTTTAGCTAGGCGTGATATTCTAATGATACTCTTCCAAGCCCAATTCCGATGATAATTTTATTCATAATCTAAAAGATATAAGTGAAGTTCATAGAGAATTCTACAATTAATATAGATTTACCAACATCCAAGCTCAAAATATATAAGTGAAGCACATGAAGCATTCTATAAAGCCGTACTCAAAAGATTTAAGTGAAGCATAAAGAGCATTCTATAAAGGCATACTCAAAAGATTTAAGTGAAGCACAAAGAGCATTCTACAAATAAATGAAGGGCTATCTCACACTAGCATGGAGCATAAAGGAAAAGAAAGGAAAAATAAACTCAAAAGACACATATCATGTGAACAAAACAAAAACCGAGGTATACCGATAATTGTTGAAGAAGAAAGATGGGATGCCAACCGGGGCATCCCCAAGCTTAGATGCTTGAGTATCTTTGAAATATTTACTTGGGGTGCCTTGGGCATCCCCAAGCTTGAACTCTTGCCTCTCCTTATTCTTCTTATATCAATAACTCCTCGATCTTCGAACACTTCATCCACACAAAACTTGACAAAACCGTCGTGAGATCCGTTAGTATAATAAAGCAAACCACTACCTTTAGGTACTGTTGTAAACTCATTCCAATTTCATATTAGCATTACATCTACTGTATTCCAACTTCACCATGGTTCGTACCCCCTGATACAACCCATAGATTCATAAAAATAAGCGAACAACACATAGAAAACAGAATCTGTCAAAAACAGGACAGTTTGTAGCAATCTGGAACTTTCGTATACTTCTGTAACTTCAAAAATTCTAAAAAAATAGGACATCTAATTTTTTGCATAGCAGTACTGTGTAAAAATTTCAAGATTTTATCACACTCTAGTAAAAAATGTAAATTCGAACACTACAGCTAAAGTTTCTATTTTTCTGCTGCACACACCAAACAAGCAATTTAAACATTCTAAAGTGAAACCTGGACACAGTATTTTTATAATACAATGAATATATACAAAGGGATACTTATTTCTGAGAAACTTCCATGAAAAATTCTACATTGTTTCCATGAGCATGAACACAAGTGTTCAAATTCGACCCTCACTTCTACAATGCATAACCATCCAATCACTTCTCTTCTTGAAAAAGTTTTTAGGCAAAAGAGGCAAGTAATTTTTTTGTATTTTCATTATTTTAATTTTTTTTGTTTCACGCACAACTAAACAAAAACAAAAGGGAAAACAAAATCTACTTAGTGAAGAAAGCAAACAAGCATACACAAAAAAATCAACCCCACGCTATTTCTCACCGGCAACGGCGCTAGAAAAGAGCTTGATAATCCCCAAGTGCAAGGAATCATTGTAGAAATTTCCAAAGGTGGAAGTGATAAGTATGGAGTGTCGAACCCACAAGGAGCTTAAGGTAATATCAATATTCTCTCAAGTCCTATCTGCCACTGATACGACTCTACGTACACCGAACGTTTGCTTCCAACTAGAAACGAGAAATAAAACTACGTTGTGGGTATGAAGAGGATAACTTTGCATGATATCGAAGAACTAAAATATAAAAATAGGTGCTGTTATCATAAAGTTAGAATATATTACTATATTTTATAAATAGCGAGTGTGGAATAATGATGGGCTGGCGTGCGGAATTATCCTAGGCACTTGTTAATAAGATCGGTAGTCGTCATTAAAATTTTATATGAGGGAGAGGCATAAGCTAACATAATTTCTCTTCTTGGATCATATGCACTTATGATTGGAACTCTAGCAAGCATCCGCAACTACTAAAGATCATTAAGGTAAAACCCAACCATAGCATAAAAGCATCAAGTCCCCTTTATCCCATACGCAACAACCCCCTTACTCGGGTTTATGCTTCTATCACTCAAGCAACCCACTATAAGCGAATCATGAACGTATTGCAACACCCTACAGCGGGAATCCTTCACGTGTGCGTGGCACGGAAGGCACCATAGGACAGCACCAAAATAAAACATACAACTCAAACCAATCTAGATCATCAATCAACCCAAAGGACAAAAGAAATCTACTCAAAACATCATAGGACGACAACACATCGTTGGATCATAATATGTGGCATAAAGCACCATTTTCGAGTAGGGGATTACAGCGGGGTGCGAGAGAGTGGACCACGTAAAACAGATGAGGATGGTGATGAAAATGGTGATGTTGATGAAGACGATCACCATGGTGATGGTTCCCCCGATGGCAGTCTGGCGCCACCGAGAGAGAGGGGGAGAGGTTCTCCCCCTTGTGCTTCCTCCTCCATGGCCTCCCCCCTAGATGAGGAGAGGTTCCCCTCTGGTCCTTGGCCTCCATGGCAATGATGGCCCCCTCCAGGATCCTCCTCCATGGCCTCCAGTGATGATGGCCCCCTCTGGCTGGGTGCCGGAGAGGGCCTAGATTGATTTTTCATGGCTACAGAGGCTTGTGGTGGCAGAACTCCTGATATAGGTTTATTTCTGGGGGTTTCTACATTTATAGGAATTTTTGGCATCGAGAACAAGTCAGGGGGGTCCACAAGGAGCCCACAAGACCGGAGGGCGCCCCCAGGTGTAGGGGGTGCCCTCCACCCTTGTGGAGGCCTCGTGGCTCTTCTGGCCCAACTCTTTTGCTCCGGGGGCTTCTTCTGGTCCATAAAAAATCACCGTAAATTTTCAGGCCATTTGGACTTCGTTTGATATTCCTTTTCTGCGAAACTCAAAAACAAGGAAAAAACAGAAACTGGCATTGGGCTCTAGGTTAATAGGGTAGTCCCAAAAATTGTATAAAATAGCATATAAATATCCAAGATAGATAATATAAAGGATATATACAAGGAGATAATTATTTACAGAGAATCTTCCATGAAAAATTCTACATTGTTTCCGTGAGCATGAACACAAGTGCTCAAGGTCGACCCTCACTTCTTCAATGCATAACTTTCCAATCACTTCTCTTTTTTTGAAAAACTTTTTAGGCATGAGAGGCAAGTAAAAGAAATTGTATTATCGTTCTTTTAAAAAAAATTGTATGTTTTACCCACAACTAAACAAAAAGAAAAAAGAAAAACAAAATCTACTTAGTGAAGAAAGCAAACAAGCACACACACGAGAATATCAACCCCACGCTATTGCTCCCCCGCAACGGTGCCAGAAAAGAGCTTGATAATCCCCAAGTGAAGGGAATGGTCGTAGCAATTTCCAAAGGTGGAAGTGATAAGTATGGAGTGTGAATGCTAGCAAGTGCACAATTTTGATCAATGATAGTTCCAATCACTTTTTCTAGCATCATTATATGTCATATTAGTAGCTCATCTTCATAAAACTTTTCATGGTCAAGCAACAAGCTATTCACGTGTTAAAGTATAGATCATAAACTTTCTTGAAACTAACAAACTGTATTCTCAGTCATCAAACAATTGCAATTCATCTTATTTTCAGGAAGGGTCTATGTCAGAGCTTTGATTTGGCAAACTCCACATACTCAAGTATCATTTAATCTTTCACAATTGCTAACACTCACGTGATATTTATGGGTTCAAAATTTTAATCAGACACAGAGAAAGATAGGGGCTTATAGATTCGCCTCCCAACCTTTTACCTCAAGGGTAATGTCAACAATAATAGTTCATGATAACTTACATCCAATTGGATATATATATATATATCGGGATCTTTCCAACACAATGTGCTTGCCAAAGGATAAAATGTAAAAAGGAAAGGTGAAGATCACCATGACTCTTGCATAAAGTAGAAGACAAAAGTAAAAGATAGGCCCTTCGCAGAGGGAAGCAGAGGTTGTCATGCGCTTCTATGATTGGATGCACAAAATCTTAATGCAAAAGAACGTCACTTTATATTGCCACTTGTGATATGGACCTTTATTATGCAGTCCGTCGCTTTTATTTCTTCCACATCACAAGATCGTATAAAGCTTATTTTCTCAACATTAATAGATCATACATATTTAGAGGGCAATTTTTATTGCATGCACCGATGACAACTTACTTGAAGGATCTTACTCAATCCATAGGTAGGTATGATGGACTCTCATGGCAAAACTCGTTTTAAGGGATATTCGGAAGCACAAGTAGTATCTCTACTTGGTGCAAAGAATTTGGCTAGCATGAGGGGGAAAGGCAAGTTCAGCATGTTGGATAATCCATGACAATATATTTTATTTCAGATATAAGAAAACATAACCCATTACATTGTCTTCCTTGTCCAACATCAACCTTTTAGCATGTCATATTTTAATGAGTGCTCACAATTGCAAAAGATGTCCAGGATAGTATATTTATATGTGAAATCTCTCTTCCTTCAATATTCTTTCATGAATTGTTCAAGTGACCAATTCTACGTTTGCTAACATTCAATAAGTTTACTAACTATACTTATTATGTGTGAAGTCATTACTCCCCATGTTATAAGCATATGAAACATATATAAATTCAGATTTATGACATTCAATTCATTCAAGCATTTACTCATAGAATATACGTGAAGCACATGAGTAAATGACAAACTACTCCAAAAGATATAAGTGAAGAACACTGAGTAGTCAAATAATTAACTAGCCATGGGAGGATTCTTTTTCATTCAATATTTCAGATCCAATGATTTTATTCAAACAAAGAGTAAAATTGAAAACACGCTCCAAGCAAAACACATATCATGTGACGAATAAAAATATAGCTCTGAGTAAGGTATACCGATAATTTTTAAGACGAAAGAGGGGATGCCTTCCGGGGCATCCCCAAGCTTAGGCTCTTGAGTCTTCCTTGAATATTAACTTGGGGTGCCTTGGGCATCCCCAATCTTAGGGTCTTTCCACTTCTTATTCTCCTCATATCGATATCTCACCCAAAGCCTTAAAACTTCAATCACACTAAACTTAACAAAACTTCGTGAGATAGGTTAGTGTGATAAAGAGTAAACCATTCACTTTGGTACTGTCTAAGACAAGGTTCATAATTGTTCTCACACAATTTCTACTGTATCATATCATTTCTACAATTTATATTGAGAAATATAAGCCATAGAAACTAGAAAACAAGCAAACTATGCAATGAAAACAGAATCTGTCAGAAACAGAACAGTCTGTAATGATCTGAACAGCAAACATACTTATCCTACTCCAAAAATTATGAAATAAATTGGTGGACGTGAGGAATTTGCCTATTAATCTTCTGAAAAAAGAATCAACTCAAAATCACTCTTCTGTAAAAAAATGGTAGATAATCTCGTGAGCGCAAAGTTTCTGATTTTTACTGCAAGATCACATTAACTTTCACCCAAGTCTTCCCAAAGGTCTTACTTGGCACTTTATTCAAAAAAAAGCTATAAAACATGATTACTACAGTAGCTTAATCGTGTAAACACACAAAAACAGTAAGGGTAAATATTGGGTTGTCTCCCAAGAAGCTCTTTTCTTTAATGCCTTTTAGCTAGGCATGATGATTTCAATGATGCTCACATAAAAGATAAGAATTGACACATAAAGAGAGCATCATGAAGAATATGACTAGAACATTTGAATCTAACCAACTTCCTATGCCTAGGGATTTTGTGAGCACATAATTTATAGGAACAAGAATCAACTACCATAGGAAGGCAAAATAAGTATAACTTCAAAACTTTAAGCACATAGAGAGGAAACTTGATATTATTGCAACTCCTACAAGCATATATTCCAACCTCATAATAATTTTCAGTAGCGTAATGAATGAATTCAACAATATAACCATCACATAAAGCATTCTTTTCATGATCTATAAGCATAGAAATTTTTCTACTCTTCACATAAGCAGAATTCTTCTCATTCGGAATAGTGGGATCACTAATTCCTAAAGTTGACACTATTCCAGACCCACCTTAGATGATAGTATTATTCATACTCCAAAAGATATAAGTGAAGTTCATGGAGAATTCTACAATTAATATAGACTTACCAATAATTGTTGAAGAAGAAAGATGGGATGCCAACCGGGGCATCCCCAAGCTTAGATGCTTGAGTATCCTTGAAATATTCACTTGGGGTGCCTTGGGCACCCCCAAGCTTGAACTCCTGCCTCTCTTTATTCTTCTCACGTCGGTAACTCCTCGTTCTTCGAACACTTCATCCACAAAAACTTAACAAAAACTTTGCGAGATCCGTTAGTATACTAAAGCAAATCACTGCCTTTTGGTACTGTTGCAAATTCATTTCAATTTAATATTAGCACTTTATCTACTGTATTCCAACTTCACCATGGTTCATACCCCCCGATACTACCCATAGATTCATCAAAATAAGCGATCAACACATAGAAAACAAAATCTGTCAAAAACAGGACAGTCTGTAGTAATCTAGAAGTTTAGCAAACTTTTGTAACTCCAAAAATTATGAAATAAATTTGAACAATTTGTACAGAAGTAATGTGCAAAAAGTTTTAGACCCATTTGACTTTCCAGTAAAAAATGTAAAATCACGCGCTACAGCCAAGGTTTCCGTTTTTGTTCTGCACATAGTAAACAAGCAATCTAATCATACTAAAACCAAAGCTTGGCACATTATTTCTATAATACAAAGGATATATACAAGGAGATAATTATTTACAGAGAAACTTCCATGTAAAATTCTACATTGTTTCCGTGAGCATGAACACAAGTGCTCAAGGTCGACCCTCACTTCTTCAATGCATAACTTTCCAATCACTTCTCTTTTTTTTGAAAAACTTTTTAGGCATGAGAGGCAAGTAAAAAAATGTATTATCATTCTTTAAAAAAAATTGTATGTTTCACCCACAACTAAACAGAAACAAAAGGAAAAACAAAATCTACTTAGTGAAGAAAGCAAACAAGCACACACGAGAATATCAACCCCAGGCTATTGCTCCCTGGCAACGGTGCCAGAAAAGAGCTTGATAATCCCCAAGTGAAGGGAATCATCGTAGCAATTTCCAGAGGTGGAAGTGATAAGTATGGAGTGTCGAACCCACAAGGAGCTAAAGGTAAGATCAATATTCTCTCAAGCCCTATCTGCCACTGATACGACTCTACGTACACCGAACGTTTACTTCCAACTAGAAACGAGAAATAAAACTACGTTGTGGGTATGAAGAGGATAACTTTGCATGGTGTCGGAGAGCTAAAGTATAAAAGTAGGTGTTGTTATCATAAAGTTAGAATATATTACTAAATATTATAAATAGCGAGTGTGTAATAATGATGGATCGGTATGCGGAATTGTCCTAGGCAATTGTTAACAAGACCGGTAGTCGTCATTGCAATTTCATATGAGGGAGAGGCATAAGCTAACATACTTTCCCTTCTTGGATCATATGCACTTATGATTGGAACTCTAGCAAGCATCCACAACTACTAAAGATCATTAAGGTAAAACCCAACCATAGCATTAAAGCATCAAGTCCTCTTTGTTCCCATACGCAACAACCCCCTTACCCGGGTTTGTGTTTCAGTCACTCACCAACCCACTATAAGCGAATCATGAACGTATTGCAACACCCTACATCGGGAATCCCTCATGCTTGCGCGACACGGAAGGCACCATAGGACAGCACCAAAATAAAACATACAACTCGTACCAGTCTAGATCATCAATCAACCCAAAGACAAAGGATATCTACTCAAAACATCATAGGATGGCAACACATCATTGGATCATAATATGTGGCATAAAGCACCATGTTCAAGTAGGGATTACAGCGGGGTGCGGGAGAGTGGACCGCGTAAAAGAGATGAGGATGGTGATGATGATAGTGATGTTGATGAAGACGATCACCGCGGTGATGATTCCCCTCCCGATGGCACTCCGGCGCCACCGAGAGAGAGGAGGAGAGGTTCTCCCCCTTGTGCTTCCTCCTCCATGGCCTCCCCCCTAGATGGGGAGAGGTTCTCCCTCTGGTCCTTGGCCTTCATGGCGATGATGGCCCATCCGGGATCCTCCTCCATGGCCTCCGGTGATGATGGCCCCCTCCCGCAGGGTGCCAGAGAGGGCCTAGATTGATTTTTCATGGCTACAGAGGCTTGCGGCGGAACTCCCGATCTAGGTTAATTTCTGGAGGTTTCTGTATATATAAGAGGTTTTGGCGTCGAGAACAAGTCAGGGGGGTCTCCGGGCTGTCCACGAGGTAGGGGGGCGCGCCTCCCACCCTCGTGGGCAGCCCGAGACTCTTGTGGCCCAACTCTTTTACCCCATGGCCTTCTTCTGGTCCAAAAATAAGCTCCATCAAGTTTCAGGTCAATAGGACTCCGTTTGGTTTTCCTTTTCTGCGATATTCTAAAACAAGGAAAAAAACAGGAACTGACACTGGGCTCTAGGTTAATAGGTTAGTCCCACAAACCAAATAAAATAGCATATAAATGCATATAAAACATCCAAGGTTGATAATATAATAGCATGAATACTTCATAAATTATAGATACGTTGGAGACGTATCAGTGACGTTCCTCGCCTTCTTGATCCAGCAAGACTTCGAGGTACTAGATGAGTTCCGTCAGCACGACGGCATGGTGACGGTGATGGTGAAGTGATCTCAGTAGGGCTTTGCCTAAGCACTACGAAAATATGGCCGGGGGTGTAAATAGTGGAGGGGGGCGCCGCACACGGCTAACAATTGATCTGGTGTGTGCTAGGCGGCCCCCTCCCACATATATATGAAGGAAATATGCCCTAGAGGCAATAATAAAGTTGTTATTTTATATTTCCTTATTCATGAAAAAGGTTTAGTATTCATGCTAGAATTGTATTGATCGAAAACTTAAATACATGTGTGAATACATAAACAAATACCGTGTCCCTAGTAAGCCTCTACTAGACTAGCTCGTTGATCAAAGATGGTTAAGGTTTCCTAACCATAGACATGTGTTGTCATTTGATAACGGGATCACATTATTAGGAGAATGATGTGATGGACAAGACCCATCCGTTAGCTAGCATAATGATCGTTTAGTTTATTGCTATTGCTTTCTTCATGTAAAATACATATTCCTTCAACTATGAGATTATGCAACTCCCGGATACCGGAGGAATACCATGTGTGCTATCACACGTCACAACGTAACTGGGTGCTCACAAAGATGCTCTACAAGTATCTCCGAAAGTGTTTGTTGAGTTGGCATAGATCGAGATTAGGATTTGTCACTCCGAGTATCGGAGAGGTATCTCTGGGCCCTCTAGGTAATACACATCATAAGAAGCCTTGCAAGAAAAGTGACTAATTAGTTAGTTACAAGATGATGTATTACAGAACGAGTAAAGAGACTTGCCGGTAATGAGATTGAACTAGGTATGAAGATACCGACGATCGAATCTCGGGCAAGTAACATACCGATGGACAAAGGGAATTACGTATGTTGTCATAACAGTTCGACCGATAAAGATCTTTGTAGAATATGTAGGATCCAATATGGGCATCCAGGTTCTGCTATTGGTTATTGACCGGAGAGGTGTCTCGGTCATGTCTACATAGTTCTCGGACTCGTAGGGTCTGTGACCAAATGTTGTTCGGAGTCCCGGGTGAGATCACGGACATGAGGAGGAGTCTCGAAATGGTTGACAAGTAACGATTGATATATAGGACGATGGTATTTGGACAACGGAAGTGTTTCCGGACTTACCGAGAAGGAATCGGGTCACCGGAATGGGTTCCGGGCACCCCCCCCCCCCCCCCCCGGGCAAGATATGGGCCTTATGGGCCAAAGGATGGGACAGACCAGCCCACAAGGGGGCTGGTGCGCCCTCTCCCTTGTTTGGCCAGCCCTAGGGAAGGAAAAGGTGGAGGGCTAGCCCCTCCTGCCTTTCCCTCTCATGGGAGAAAGGAAAAGAGGGGGCAATCTCCCCTGCCTTTCCCCGCACTCCAAATAAGGAAAGGGGGCGCGGCTTGGGAGGGACCCCAGGTAGGATTCCTCCTACTTGGGCGCCTACTTTGGCTGCTCCTCCCTCCCAACTATATATATGTGGGAGGAGGCGCCTAGCACACAACAAACAATTGCCTAGCCGTGTGCGACGCCCTCCTCCACCGTTTACACCCCCGGTCATATTTTTGTAGTGCTTAGGCGTAGCCCTGCGGAGATCACTTCACCATCACCATCACCACGCCGTCGTGCTGCCGGAACTCATCTACTACCTCGCCGTCTTGCTGGATCAAGAAGGCAGAGGATGTCACCGAGCTAAACGTGTGCAGAACGCGGAGGTGCCGTACGTTCGGTACTTGATCGGTCGGAGCGCGAAGAAAGTTTGACTACATCAACCGCGTTGTGAAATGCTTCCGTTTACGGTCTACAAGGGTACATAGACACACTCTCCCCCTCGTTTCTATGCATCTCCATGGATAGATCATTGCGTGTGCGTAGATTTTTTTGTTTTCCATGCAAAGATTCCCAATAGTGGCATCATGAGCCAGTTCTATATGTAGATGATATGCACGAGTAGAACACAAAGAGTTGTGGGCGGTGATAGTCATACTGCTTACCACCAACGTCTTATTTTTATTTGGCGGTATTGTGGGATGAAGCGGCCCGGACCAACCTTACATGTCCACGCACATGAGACCGGTTCCACCGACAGACTTGCAACTAGTTTTGCATAAAGGTGGCTGGCGGGTGTCTGTTTCTCCTACTTTAGTTGAATCGAATTTGACTACGGCCAGTCCTTGAAGAAGGTTAAAATAGCAAACTTGACGAGTCACCGTTGTGGTTTTTGCCGTAGGTAAGGACGGTTCTTGCTAGAAGCCTGTAGCAGCCACGTAAAAACTTGCAACAACAAAGTAGAGGACGTCTAACTTGTTTCTGCAGGGTATGTTGTGATGTGATATGGTCAAGACATGATGTGATATACGTTATTCTATTGGATGATCATCTTTTGTAAAGTTAACGACAACCGGCAGGAGCCTTATGGTTGTCTCTTTATTGTATGAAATGCAAACGCCATGTAATTGCTTTACTTTATCACTATGCATTAGCGATAGTTGTAGAAGCAATAGTTGGCGAGACGACCACGACGCAACGATAGAGATCAAGGTGTCGAGCCGGTGACGATGGAGATCATGACGATGCTCTGGAGATGGAGATCAAAAGCACAAGATGATGATGGCCATATCATGTCACATATTTTGATTGCATGTGATGTTTATCTTTTATGCATCTTCTTTTGCTTAGTACGGCGGTAGCATTATAAGATGACCCCTTCACTAAATTTCAAGGTAAAAGTGTTCTCCCTGAGTATGCACCGTTGTTCGTCGTGTTGAGACACCACGTGATGATCGGGTGTGATAGACTCTACATTCACATACAACGGGTGCAAGACAGTTTTGCACATGCAGAATACTTGGGTTAAACTTGACGAGCCTAGCATGTACAGACATGGCCTCGGAACACTGGAGACTGAAAGGTCAAACGTGAATCATATAGTAGATATGATCAACATAGAGATGTTCACCATTGATGACTACCCCATCTCACGTGATGATCGGACATGGGTTAGTTGATTTGTATCAAGTGTCAATTAGATGACTTGAGGGATGTCTATTTAAGTGGGAGTTCATTAGTAATTTGATTAATTAAACTTAATTTATCATGAACTTAGTCTTGATAGTTTTGCAAATCTATATTGTATATCAATAGCTCGCGTTTTAGCTCCCTTATTTTTTGATATGCTCCTAGAGAAAACTAAGTTGAAAGATGATAGTAGCAATGATGCGGACTGGGTCCGTGATCTGACGATTATCCTCATTGCTGCACAGAAGAATTATGTCCTTGATGCACCACTAGGTGACAAACCTATTGCAGGAGCAGATGTAGATGTTATGGATGTTTGGCAAACTCGATTTGATGACTGCTTAATAGTTTAGCGCCATGCTTTATGGCTTAGAACCGGGGCTTCAAAAACCATTTTGAATTCCATGGAGCATATGAGATGTTCCAAGAACTGAAAATTGGTCTTTCAGACTCATGCCCGTGTTGAGAGGTATGAGACCTCTGACAAGTACTTTGCCTACAAGATGGAGGAGAATAGCTCAGCCAGCGAGCATGTGCTCAGAAGGTCTGGGTACTACAATCGCTTGAATCAAGTGGGAGTTAATCTTCCAGATAAGATAGTGATTGACAAAGTTCTCTAGTCACTATCACCAAGCTACTAGATCTTCGTGATGAACTATAATATGCAAGGGATGACGAAAAAGATTCCTGAGCTCTTCGCGATGCTGAAATCAGCGAAGGTATAAATCAAGAAAGAGAATCAAGTGTTGATGATTGACAAGACCACTAGTTTCAAGTAAAAGGGCAAGGGAAAGAAAGGGAACTTCAAGAAGAATGGCAAGCAAGTTGCCACTCCCATGAAGAAGCCCAAAGCTAGACCCAAGCCTGAAACTTAGTGTTTCTACTGCAAAGGAAATGGTCACTGGAAGCGGAACTGCCCCAAATACTTGGCGGATAAGAAGGATGGCAAAGTGAACAAAGGTATTGTAAGGGCATATTTCTCCCTATGTGGTTTTGGTGATTGATGACAGTGCATTTGCGGACTAATCATGTGCATTGAGCATTTCAGATATCTCATGTCTAGGCACAAGACGATTCGGTGCCCCTCTGAGCCTATCGAAGACGGCAGTTCTCTATGTTTCTTTTCGGTGGATTTGAGTCGTAGGAAAGCCATACTATTAAGAGGGGGTCCGCTTCGGAAAGGTTAGGGTGGAATCAACACGTACACATCTATTCCTTTGTACCACCTTTCCTTCACTTCATTGTAGCACCGTCCATTTATCCTTGTCTCTGCGAGATGAAGGCTTCCAAGTGCTATAGTTTCTATGGCGTGTGGTAGTACCGCTCAAGGGAGCAGTAGTACCGCAGGGGTCCGCGGTAGTACCGCTCAGGGAAGCAGTAGTACCGTGATGTGCGGTAGTACCGCTCCTTGCAAGCGGTAGTACCGCTGCCTCTAGCCCAGAATGCTATCACGCACGAAAGTAGGCGCGGAAGTAATTTTTACTTCCGCCCCTACGCGGTAGTACCGCTCCCTGCGAGCGGTAGTACCGTGCCGGATTTTCGCATGTCCGAAACTCAGCGGAAGTAGTCACAGATGTAATTTATTTAGTCCGTGCCTTTTCCAGCCCTGTTGAGCCCTGCCCTGCGGTAGTACCACAGGGGCGCGCGGTAGTACCGCTCGTTGCCTAGTGCAACAGGACCTCACATGGCTTCTATCGCACGAGCGGTAGTACTGCAACAAGATGCGGTAGTACCGCGAGCGTGTGCGGTAGTACCGCGTCTTGTGGGCTGAGTGAGTGGGTAACGATTGGATCTTTTCCCCCACTATATAAAGGGGGTCTTCTTCCCCAGGAATACCACCTCTTCCCTCCCCAAGCTCCACTGCTGCTCAAAGCTCCATTTTCGCCCGATCTCTAATCAAACTGTTGATTTTCTAGGGATTGGTTGAGAAGGCCCCGATCTACACTTCCACCAAGAGAAATTTGATTCCCCCCACTAATCCCTTGCGGGTCTTGTTACTCTTGGGTGTCTGAGCACCTTAGACGGTTGAGGTCACCGCAGAGCCATATTCCATTGTGGTGAACCTTCGTGGTGTCGTTGGGAGCCTCCAATTAAGTTGTGGAGATTGCCCCAATCTTGTTTGTAAAGGTTCGGCCGCCGCCTCCAAGGGCATCAATAGTGGAATCACGGCATCTCGCATTGTGTGAGGGCGTGAGGAGAATACGGTGGCCCTAGTGGCTTCTTGGGGGGCATTGTGCCTCCACACCGCTCCAACGAAGACGTACTTCCTCTCAAAGGGAAGGAACTTAGGTAACAGATCCTCGTCTCCACCGGCTCCACTCTTGGTTATCTCTTACCTTTACTTGTGCAAGCTTATATTGTGTGTATCCCTTGCTTGCTTGTGTGCTTGTTGTTGTTGCATCATATAGGTTGCCCACCTATAGTTGCATATCTAGACAACCTATTTTGATGCTAAGTTTAATTTGGTAAAGAAAAGCTAAAAATTGTTAGTTATCTATTCACCCCCTCTAGTCAACCATATCGATCCTTTCAATTGGTATCAGAGCCTCGTCTCTTTATTAAGGACTTTGTCGTCCGAAGAGTATCGTTGACACCACAGACGAGGTGGAGGAGCACCCCGATGCGAGTCCCACTTTGTCTGCGGCTGATGGGGGATCCTCGGTCTCTCGTGAGGAGTTTGATGTGGCCTTGGACACATTGAGAACCTCCATGACGACCGAGATTAAAGGCATGCTTAAGATTTTTCTTGATGGTCTCAAATTATCCACCGCACCGTTGGACGTGGTCGATCCCACTAACAAGGTGACGGATGCTAACTCCAACAAGGGGGAAGCTACTAGTGATCAAGTTCCTTTGACTAGTGGTAGAAGTGGAAATGGCATCTTTGCCCATGTTGAACCTCCAATCACTTATGGAGGACCGGTTCCCTCCACGCATATAAATCATGTTGGTCCTCCTCCTAAGCTTGTGAAAAATGAGGATTTTGCCTCTTGGGTCTATCGCTTTAAACGTCATTTAAATCAAAGTTCTACTAATCTTTGGAGAACTATTGAGCAAGGTTTCTACCCGCATGACCCAAGCAACTTCACTCCTAGAGAAGCCGCGGACCATCAATTCAATGAGTCAGCTCTCTTCATTCTCCAAGAAGCAATTCCACCCAAAGATATTGCGCATCTCCGACCTTTCACCGTGGCCAAGGAAGCATGGCAACATGTTGTTTCCATTTACAAGGGAAGCGCAAGCATTCAATGCTCAAACTTTGAAGTGGTGCAAGATGAAGCCGATGAGTTTGCAATGAATGAAGATGAAGAACCTCGAGAGCTTTACCGGAGATTAACCACTCTCGCGGTTTCATTCCGAGATCATGGGAGCAAGGATACGGATGACAATTGGATCAAGCGCAAGTTTCTCAAGGCCATGATGCCCTACCATAAGGCCATGTCCTCCGTCATCCGTCAATGGCCGGACTTTCACGCCTTGTCCTCAAGTGAAGTGTTGGATGAGTTTGTTGCAATGAGGATCTTGTCAAGACCGCTGTCGGTGTCAAAACCGGCGGATCTCGGGTAGGGGGTCCCAAACTGTGCGTCTAGGCTCGATGGTAACAGGAGACGGGGGACACGATGTTTACCCAGGTTCGGGCCCTCTCTATGGAGGTAATACCCTACTTCCTGCTTGATTGATCTTGATGAATATGAGTATTACAAGAGTTGATCTACCACGAGATCGTAATGGCTAAACCCTAGAAGTCTAGCCTATGTGAATATGGTAATGAGTATGTATCTGTCCTTTCCAGACTATCCCCTTTGGTTTATATAGACATCGAGGGGCTCTAGGGTTTACATGGAGTCGGTTACATAAGGAATCTTCAGTCGCCAAGCTTGCCTTCCACGCCAAGTAGAGTCCAATTTGGACACGGGTACAGTCTTCGGCCTTCATGTCTTCGTAGCCCATCAGTCCGGCCCATGAATAACAGGTCGTACGCCCGAGGACCCCTTAGTCCAGGACTCCCTCAGTAGCCCCTGAACCTGAATTCAATGACGTGGAGTCCAGCGCGCAGATCGTCTCCTGCATTGCAAGGCGGGTTCTCCATTTTCCGAGCTCCAAGATTGTCTTCAGACAAGATGATTGTATCCGGACCTGTCACGTACATAACCGCAGAGAGAATATAATATTTGCACGAATCTAATCTGTTGACAGCTTCTTTTAACACGACATCGCGTCTGTCCGGTCATGATTTTGAACCGTTTTTCTTCTGCCATCCCACATTTTGAGACACGGTTGCTATTGGCACGTCTTGTTGAAATAGAGATCGTGTCCCCTTATTGCGGGATTCTCATCAATGCAGTCATGGGTAACTCAACCGTGCCGTTTATACAGCCCTTGGGAACAGGCGAATCCTAAGGCGAGTGAGGAGGCGTTTAATATTTGCTGCCTTTATAAGGGGATAAGGATTCACCTTCCTCTTCTCACGCTCTCTCTCCGTCTCCGCCTTTCCAATCTCAAGCTCCATCGCCCAAGTTCTCATCCCCTTTCCACTCAAGCAACCATGTCTGGGTCCGGTGGTCAGGGCAAGTGGATGGTCTCCTCCGTCCAGGAGGACGACATTACTGAGCTCCGGGCGGCCGGATATTTGGCGAAGGAGATCGCCCATCGTCTGCCGGCCGAGGGACAAGTCGTCCCCACGCCAGAGCCCACAGAGAGGGTAGTATTCATCCCCCAATTCTTCCGCGGGCTAGGGTTTCCACTCGACCCTTTCGTCCGTGGGCTGATGTATTATTACGGGATAGATTTCCATGATCTGTCCCCGAATTCCTTCCTCAACATCTCGGCGTTTATCGTCGTGTGCGAGGCCTTCCTCCGCATCCATCCCCACTTCAGGCTGTGGCTCAAAGGTTTCAACGTGAAGCCGAAGGTGGTGTGGATGGCCAGCACGCAGAGTGCGGAGGAGCCATGGTGAGCAAGCTATCCAACGTCTCCTCGCCCAAAGGCACTTTTGTGGAGACAGTAAAGGCATGGCAGAAGCAGTGGTTCTACATCACAGAACCTCGCGGGACCACCTGGGCCGCAGCTGCCGAATTCCGCTCCGGTGCTCCCATGCAACTCACTTCCTGGGTCGAAAAGAGTCTGGACTGGTGTTCACCTGACGAGCTGATAGCGCTGCAAACGCGCGTTCAAAGCATGGTGACCAAGAACGTCAAGCTCGTTGACGTCATCCAGGTGATGCTAGTCCGCCGGATTCTTCCGTGCCAACACCGAAGCTGCCCTTTGTGGGAGTTCAATTCGAAGAAGCACCAGACCTTGAAAAGGCTCTTCGAGACTTCTCACGAAGGGGCCTGGAAGTTGCTCTTTAAGGGCAACGAGAAGCCACCGGCCACGGACTCAGACCGTGGTCACGATTGCAAACACCTCGCCAGCGAGGTATGTTTTCCTGACGTATCCCTGACTTAAATGTTTCGAGGATGATATCTAAGCTTTTATTATTGCTCTTTCAGGACTGGGTGGAGAGGGCGAAGCGGATCCAGTGTCTGGCTCCGCTGCCCGAAGAACCGGTCATCCCGCGCCTGGCGAAGATGCTGGTGCCGGCGCCATATACGGCGCCGGAGAAGAAGGCCAAGAAGAAGGCCAAGGTGGCCAAGAGCGGCCCCCGTCGTCGAGGCCCGTTCCTCTGTCCCTGAGGACAATGACGAGGAAGAGGAGGAGGAGAAGGAAAACAACCCTCCTCCTGAGGAGAAGAAGAAGAAGAGGGCGGTCTCGGCGCATCTGGAGGCGAAAGCGCCCAAGAAGGGGAAGGGCGCCCCAGCGGTCAATACCTCGTGGGACGTTGACAGTAGTCCGGAACGACGCCCCTGCACTAAGCCCCAGGCCGCATCGTAAGCGACATGGCTTATTTGTGCGCACTTCCAGCCATTTCTCTTTATTATTTTAACATGGTTAACTATACTATTGCAGTCCGGCCCGTGACCTTATCCAGCGATCCTCATCTGGAGGTTCGTTGGCTCCATCGGAGATGGCGAGCATGTCACCACCGCCTGCCTACTCCCCCGGGGCCAGGGACGACACCGAAGTGCTATCCCCGAGGACCGCTCCGAAGGGAGGAGCCCAGGACGTTGTCCGGGAGGCGCCACAAGGCGGGACCTCCTCTGCCGGACACATAGGGGAGCCAATCCCCATGGAGACTGGCGAAGAGGGCCGTATCCAGTTCAGCCCTCAGCCGAATAAGATTCCGGAGACCAATATGGCTCCGGAGTTGGGCGAGCAGCCCCCTTTGAAGGAGGGGGGTGCGCCGCCTCCACCGGTGGCTCCTGTCCATCCAGGAGCGCCGGATGACCTGATGGGGGTGCTACGAAGCGTCTCCGTCGTGGATGAGCACCGTATCCTTATGGGTGCGGTGATCGAGAAGGTTCAATCCGCCAAGAGCGGACTTAATGAAGCCTGCAGCAGCCTGTTAATAGGTTTCGAGGTAAGAAAGAGAAAAAACCCGTATAGTCTGTAGCCCCCTGAGACGTTGTCCGGTGTTCGGCGAGAAGAACCGGACATGTGATCAATCCTTAATTATAAGAGGCTGACTGAATATGTATCGATAGGCAGGCGTCCCTGTTGGCCGCGACCTCGCATGCTGCCGAGGTCTCCGAACTGAAGCGGAGGCTGGAGCGGACCGAGAACGAGCTCGGCGAGGTTAAGGTTCGGCTCCAGGAGAAGCAAGGTGTGGAACGACCTGCTATATGTTCGGGAAAGGATAAGCGCCGTATATTGACAGCGGTATTGTGATACGTGCAGAAGCTGTGACCGAGGTTGAGGCCCTGAGGAAAGCCCTGGGCAAGGCCGAGGAGCAGGCTGTCCAGCAGAAAGTCGCCCGTAAGAAGCTAGAGGCCCGGGTCAAAGAAGTCCAGCAGGAGCTCCAGGATGCGGTGAACAAATGTGAGACCTTGTAGAATGATGCATCAGCTCGAGGGGCCGAGCTCACCAAGGCTCGTCAGAGCGCGGAGACCGCTCGAAATGAGGCCCAGGACACCCTCCAGGAGATCCAGGAGGCCAAGAAGATCACAGCGGGTAAGGCCTTTAAGATGCAAAGCAAATATGCGGAGAAGCAGTACCTTTTACTAACCCGGGTTCGAAGTTCCCCAGGGGCTTTTGTTGATCTACCATGCAGTGTATCGGACGTCGTGGAGTTCTATCGAGCCGAAGGAGGGGGTTCCACGGAGAAGCTCTTCTGGTCGCAATATGCGGTGTCAGAGCATCCCGTGTCCTTCACCGATCAGCTGAAACAGCTGGTGGAGCTGCACAAGGTGGCCGAATTAGCCATGAAGGATTTGACAATCCGGCTATGGCCAGCCTAAGCTATGCCTGGCAGCTACTTCGGACTTGTGAGGTGGATGGTGAATGCCTGTCCTCGGCTAGATGTTATCAAGCGCTCCGTCTGTATTGAACGTGCCCGTATGGCCTTCGCTCGCTGCAAGATGTGGTGGGCGAAGATGAACACTGTTGAAGTTGCCAGCGGGCCGCCGGAGGGCAAGGAGCACCGCACACCCGAGCGATATTTCGCGGATGTCGTAGAGGGGTCTCGACTTGTAGCGGCGCAATGTTCGTAGGACATTGTATTGAATAAATGTATTCATGTTGCCTTTGCCTTGTATTATGGGAACAAAGCCAGTTTTTGTAAAGTAATTTTATTATGCTTTGAATTGTTTCCACATGTGCGGCCGTGTTGCATGTAATCTGAGGGTTGGCCAATCGTCGGCTTCTGCCCTCACGTAGGTAGTACGGAGGTGTTCGGGATGGAATCTAAACAATCTTGATCCAATTACATGGTCCTTGAAGGAGTTGTTTAGCGCAAGGAATGAGGCAATCAGAGTTTACGGCTTGAACGCCCTCACTTAGCCATAGGAGTTTTATAATAAAGCATGGGCGCAGCCCCTGGTTTAAATCAGAGTACTGTCAGCATCTGATCGGGAAGTGCCGATCTCTCGCATAACGCGAAAAAAATCTCCAATGATTTGTAACCCTCGAGTAGCTGACCGGCTCTCGCCATACCATGACAGTCAGTTTTTGGCTTTCTCTACTGAGGTGCTCATCTGGTCAAAGCCAGGGCACAATCGCAGTAGTTCTCCCTTTACTACCCTAGCCGGTAGAGCAGAACGTAGGGTAGCAAGCACAGGAGCCGGGCAACCCAACTATTGACCAAAGACACGATTCAGAGCCAATGCATATAATGCTGAATTCAGGGTGCCGAACTTATATATAAGAAGTGTTTGGACTGTGCTGCCGTATTGTGGGGCGACAGGTAGCCCCTGGCGAATATGAAACATAAAAGATTGTCGATGCAGCAAATAAGCAGATCGAAACAAAACGAAGTAAGAAGCGACAAACACAGAAGCTGGGCCACGAACCATTTTTATTATAACTGGATGGATACGTCAAGGCGTATCTTGTATAGATGGTGCGAAAAGTATCCGGCTATTTAACATGCCGGAATCAATAGGGCGCAGCATGCGGGTCCTGAGAAATAAGTATGAATACCGTCAAGAAGAACGCATAAAGGTTACCCTACACACCTGTGCTGCTTGCCTCCGTCGTATTCCAGTCCTTCTAAAGGACTTGTGTAGCGACCCGACCTCAAACGGTCAAGTCTCTGTGCTTCAGTGTCATCCCTGGATCGGTAATGCTGACACACACAGTACTCGAAGGATTTATAACAGAGTAGCAATCACACACTTATTACATCGAATGTCTCAGAAAAGAACTTATTATAAATACGGTCAAGTCTCTGTGCTTCAGTGTCATCCTTGGATTGGTAATGCTGACACACACAGTACTCGAAGGATTTATAACAGAGTAGCAATCACACACTTATTACATCGAATGTCTCAGAAGAGAACCTATTACAATAAATATGGCTTAAGGCCATCTAATACGGTAACAGCGGAAGGCTTGGAAGATAAAGTGAGTCCATCAACTCCAACGGCATAGCTGAGCTGCACGACAACGACCTAACGGACCTTACTCCTCGTCTAAAAATTCCGCAACATAATACGTTGCAGCCCGAAAACGGGTCAGCACATGGAATATGCTGGTAATGTAACACAGTAGAGCAAGAACAGAATAATGCTATCACTACATGCATATTTGGCTGGTGGAAAGCTCTACGTTTATAGTTTTTGCGAAAAGCCAATTTTTCCCTACAACAAAGGAATAAATTTTATTTTAACTATCATGGTGGTTGAAACATCATTGAGAAGGTTCCTCCAACTCAATCCCAATTAAAAGTAATTATCAACCCAACAATATTAATTTAGAGTGATGAGATACTTATGATAATCCAAGTACTAGATACTCAAAATTGTCCATAACCGGGGACATGACTAACCATGATTAGATTATACACTCTACAGAGGTTTGCGCACTTTTCCCCACAAGACTCGATCTCCTCCGTTGGATTTCTCGCACTACAGGGTGTTTGAGAAACGGATGACCGAGACACAGTCTTTCAGAAACATTAACTCTTTACTCCGGGCAGACCATACCAAACCTACAACCCTCTACCTGCTGATCCACCTCTTCAAGAGCTCATGCAACTTACTCAACTATGATAGAGCCCATAATAGCTTGTGGCTGCACACGGAAGTTTCTAGCATGAAAATATCTCAGTTCCCTTTGAGCCTGGGTGGCGGACCTTAGGATTATCACACGGGTACTCCGGGATATCCTAGGACAACACTGGATTCTCCAGGTACCCGACAAGCAATCCACCCAGATGTGTATTAAAGTTGCCACCTTAAGTTGAACCATTAATTAACAATCTCACATCTATCATGAATTCACTCACCCATACCACGTCTACGAGCATAGCATAGCAATATAAGCAATACGTAGAAGTAACTCCCAAGGGTTTGAATATAACAGGGCAATAGGTTCTACCTCATCAACTACTTCCCATTACCCACAAGTTAAATCACATCCTAATCATGCAGTGTTTGAGGATTGGAACGAATGCATAAAAACTGGGTATGAAAGGAGTATGATCAATGTGTTACTTGCCTTGCTGACGATCCGCAGAACCTAGGGACTCGTAGTAGCACGCTTCGCACTCCGAGAATTCTATCGCAACAAACAAGAGCATACATAAGCAATCAAGCAAAGAAGCACGGGTAAATCTCAAATAAGAAGATCTAACCAGAAAGTTCAACTTAAGAACTCCGGTTTGCAAAAAGAATCAAATCAAACGGAGCAACGAAACTCAAACTGCGAAAGAAATAAGATCCATTTACTAATCTGATGTAAAGTCAAATTTTACAATACCAAAATCTTGTTCAAGTTGATTAAACAGAAAGAGGGTTTCGATACAAAGATCTAGGCGCTTGAATCGCCTGATTCTGATAAACGAGCGAAAAGATAAACTAAAACGAAAATCGGATCAGAAATCACGATCGAAAATAATCGCGGAAAATCCAAGAAAAAGAAAAACTGACGAACAGGCTAACGAACGAGCGTTCGTTATCTGTAACTAACGAGCGAAAACCATTCGTTAAAACGAACGTACGGACGAACGTCCGCTAAATAAACTAAACCGGGAAAAAAATCGATCTATTCAAAAAAACGAACCTAGGGTTTTATAAAAAAACGGATCGGTTTTAAAATAAAACCGAACGGCGGCTTATACCTCCGGCGAGGTCCGGCGAGGCGGGGCGGCTCCGGCGAGGTGGGCTGCGGCGGCGGGGTGCGCGGGGCGGCGGCGGCGCGGCGCTGGGCGGCGGCGCGGTGACGGCAGTGGCGGCGCGGTGCTAGGGGGGTTTCGGGTGGAGGTGAGGGGGTCCGGGGCGGCGTATATAAAGGAAGGGGGCTAGCTTGGGGGAGGGGGCAAGGCGGCGCGGGAGAGGAGTCCTGGCCGGACTTGGCGTCGCGGGCGGCGGCGGTCTCCGCGTCGGGGACGAGGCGGACGGCGCGGCTGGGCTGGGCCGGCTGGCTGGGCTTCGGCCCAGTCGGGCGCTGGAGATTTTTTTTTAATTTAGCCAAAACTTAAATAAATCCTAGAAAATAAATAAAACTCTAAAAATACCAAAACAAATTTTCACCGTCTAAATAAAATATTTAGAACAAGATGAACATTTTCTTGGCAATAAAATGCAATTTTGAAAACATGCAACTTTTTCTAATGCAAATAAAATAGCAATAAAATCAAATATTTGATTTTAATATTTCTCCTCCAATATTTCATTTATTTTGGAGAAGTCATATTATCTCCTCTCATATATTTGAATATGAAATATTTTTGGAGAGAAAAATAATTATAACCAATAATCCTCGTTTCAATATTTGATAAAACTCAAATATGAAAACAGGGAAATCCTCAACTCTCTCGAGGGTCCTTGTGTTGCTTAGGATTTCGAGGATCGCGAAACGAAATGCAGCAAAATATGATATGCAAGAATGATCTATGTATAACATTCCAAATTGGAAATTTGGGATGTTACAAACCTACCCCCCCCCCCCTTAAGATGAATCTCGGCCTCGAGATTCAGGTTGGCTAGAAAATAGGTGTGGGTGGTCTTTGCGAAGATCATCCTCTCGTTCCCAGGTGGCTTCATCCTCGTTATGGTGGCTCCACTGAACTTTGCAAAACTTAATAACCTTGCTGCGGGTGACTCGACTGGCACATTCAAGAATCCTGACTGGCTTCTCCTCATAGGTCAGATCACTGTCCAACTGAATCGCTTCCGAGGGCACTGTGTCTCTTAGTGGTATATCGGCCATCTCAGCATGACACTTCTTCAACTGTGAAACATGAAACACATCATGAACTCCTGACAGTCCTTCAGGTAACTCCAACTTGTAGGCAACTTCTCCCATACGTTCCAAAACACGATACGGTCCTACAAATCTCGGGGCTAACTTTCCCTTGACTCCAAAACGTTTCACTCCTCACAAGGGTGACACTCTCAGATATGCTCTATCTCAGATTTCATAGGTTACCTCCTTGCGTTTCGAATCTGCATAACTCTTCTGCCTAGACTGAGCTACCTTCAGTCTATCGCGAATCAACTTAACCTTCTCTTCAGACTCCTTGATCAAATCTGGTCCAAACAACTGTCGGTCTCCTACTTCATCCCACATCAACGGTGTTCTGCACCTTCGTCCATACAGGGCTTCAAACGGTGCCATCTTCAAACTGGCCTGGTAGCTATTGTTGTATGAGAACTCCGCGTAGGGCAAATTGTCATCCCAACTAGATCCATAATCTAGCGCACAAGCCCTCAACATATCCTCCAGAATCTGGTTGACTCTCTCGGTCTGTCCGTCTGTCTGCGGGTGGAATGTTGTACTGAACTCCAGCCTTGTTCCCAAAGTCTGGTGCAGCTGATGCCAAAACTTTGAAGTAAACTATGTTCCTCTATCTGATATGATGGTCCTCGGAACTCCATGCAGACATACGATCCTGGTCATGTATATCTTGGCCAACTTCGCACTTGTATAGGTGGTTTTCACCGGGATAAAGTGAGCCACTTTGGTCAAGCGATCAACTACTACCCATATGGAATCATACCCTGATTTGGTCCTGGGCAATCCGGTGATGAAATCCATGCCAAGTTTATCCCACTTCCATTTGGGTATCGGCATAGGCTATAACAATCCTACTGGCTTTTGATGCTCAGCCTTCACTCTCTGACATACATCACATACGGCTACATACTCGGCAATATCCTTCTTCATACCAGTCCACCAGAAACGTTCCTTCAAATCCAAATACATCTTGGTGTTTCCGGGGTGTATCGAGTATGGTGAGTCATGAGCCTCCTGAAGTATTAACTTCCTGATCTCTGTGTTATTGGGCACATAAACACGGTCCTCAAACCATAAGGTGTCATGCTCATCCTCACGAAAACCTTCGGCCTTTCCTTTGCTCATTCTCTCTTTTATCTCGGCAATCTCTTTGTCATCCTTCTGAGCTTCTCGAATCCTTCCTAACAATGTAGACTGAACCTCCATTGTTGCCACGAATCCTTTCGGAACAATCTCCAATCGAAGTTCCCTGGGATCCTCTGCTAACTCCTTTGGCAATCCTGTGCTTACGAGGGTGTTAGCATAACTCTTCCGGCTCAAAGCGTCTGCTATGACATTGGCCTTGCCTGGATGATAATGAAGCTTCATGTCATAATCCTTTATAAGATCCAACCATCTCCTCTGCCTAAGGTTCAACTCCTTTTGTGTGAAAATGTACTTCAAACTCTTATGATCCGTGTACACATCACAATGGTTTCCAATAAGGTAATGTCTCCAAGTCTTGAGTGCATGAACTACAACTGCTAACTCCAAATCATGCGTGGCATAATTCAATTCGTGCGGTTTTAGTTGTCGTGAGGCATACGAAACAACTCTTCCATCCTGCATAAGCACACTTCCAAGTCCTAGGCGAGAGACGTCGCAATACACTTGGAAATCCTTGCGTATATCCGGCAGAATCAGCATTGGGGCTGTAGTCAAACGTTTCTTTAACTCCTGAAAACTTGCCTCACATTCTTCCGTCCATCTAAATTTCGTATCCTTCTTCAATAACTCCGTCATTGGCTTCGCAATCTTGGAAAAATTCTCGATGAATCTCTGATAGTATCCTGCGAGTCCAAGAAAACTGTGGATCTCGCTAACTGAAGTGGGTGCCAACCATTCAGTGACTGACTGAATCTTGGTGGGATCTACTGCTACACCTTCTCCTGATATAACATGTCCAAGGAATCCGACTTCCTTCAACCAAAACTCACATTTGCTGAACTTGGCATACAACTGATGTTCCCTGAGTTTCTCGAGAACTAAACGCAAAGGCTCTTCATGCTCCTCCTCATTCTTCGAGTATACCATTATATCATCAATGAACACCACAACAAACTTATCCAAATATTCCATGAACACCTTGTTCATCGTGCTCATGAAATAGGCAGGGGCGTTAGTCAGTCCAAATGACATGACCGTATATTCATACAACCCGTACCATGTGGTGAATGTTGTCTTTGGTATATCCTTCTCTCGAATCTTCAGCTGATGATACCCTGATCGTAGATCGATCTTTGAAAACACCTTAGCTCCTTGCAGTTGGTCAAACAAATCATTGATCATCGGCAGTGGGTATTTGTTCTTGATCGTCACCTCATTTAACGCATGATAATCAACAACCATTCTTAGAGACTTATCCTTCTTCTCAACCAAAAGCACTGGGGCTCCCCATGGTGGTGAACTCCGTCGAATGTAACCTTTCTCCAATAAATCCTTGATCTGCTTCTTAATCTCCTCCAGATCATTTACGGGCATCCGGTATGGTCGCTTTGATTTAGGCCCGGTGCCTGGCAACAGTTCTATCAAAAACTCGATGTCTCGATCCGGTGGCATGCCTGGTAACTCCTCTGGAAAAACATCCGGGTAATCCTTCACTACAGGCACTTCCTCCTTAACAACTCCCGTGAGGGTATTTACTTGGCTCCTCCTAGGTGCATGCCTAGATACATACTTCATCATTTTTCCCTCCGGGGTGGTGAGATAAATCGACTTACTAGCACAGTCAATGCTTCCTCCATACTTTGACATCCAGTCCATGCCTAATATCACATCCAACCGTTGTGACTCCAAAATTATTAGGCCTGACGGAAAAACATGGCTACCAATGGTTAAGGGTATCTGGTCGCACCATCGACTAGCCATATACTCTGCTCCAGGTGACTCACTAACAGAGGGGTCCTAAGGGTTTGGGTTGGTAGTTTAAACTTATCCATGAATCCCCTTGATATGTATGAATGCGATGCACCAGTATCAAAAAGAACAAGGGCGGTAAAAGACTTAACCAAAAACTTACCGATAACCGCGTCTGGCTGCTCTTCAACCTCCTCCACATTAACGTGGTTCACTTGTCCTTTGTTGAATGGATTGGGCTTCTTCCCGGCGCTCCCGTTACCGTTTCCATTCTTTGCTTCAGGGAACTCCGTGGCATAGTGTCCAGTATTCCCGCACTTAAAGCAAGTAATGTGACTTAGGTCTCTCTTGGCGGGTGTGGCTGGATTGGAGCGGTTCTGATTATTGTTTGTTCCATTTCCAGTCCCATTCTTAGAACCATTGTGGTTATGCGAACTTCCTCTGTTGTGGTTATGACCTCCATGATTATGAACAAGTCCTCCCGAGTTCGGGGTTAGGCGAGGCTTCTCCTGAGCTCCTGAGTTATACCTTCCTTGTCCATACTTCCTCTTATGGCTCTCAATCTGCTGCTGCTTCCCTTCAATCATAAGAGCCTTATCTACCAACTCCTGGTAGTTGTTGAATGTTGCCACCATCAACTGCATGCTCATCTCATCATTCAGCCCTTCCATAAACTTCTCCTGCTTCGCGGCATCTGTGGCCACATCATCAGGGGCATAGAGAGATAACTTACTAAACTCATCCACGTACTGGGCTACAGTACGGTTCCCCTGGCGTAAGTTGCGAAACTCACGCTTCTTCATGATCATAGCTCCAGTTGAGACATGGGTTGTGCGGAAAGCTTGCTGAAACTGATCCCAAGTGGCGTTGGCTATGGGGAAAGTGGCCGTATAATTCTCCCACCATGAGGCTGCTGGTCCATCCAATTGATGTGCGGCAAAGCACACCTTCTCAGCATCTGTGCAACCTGCGGTGGTCAACTCCCTTCCAATACGGCGTAGCCAATCATCAGCAACTATAGGCTCGGTGCTACTGGAAAACACTGGCGGCTGCAACCTCAGAAAGCGAGCTAAGTTGTCAACTGGAGGCGGGTTGTTGTTATTGTTGTTGTTGTTGCCTTGGTTCTGGACTAACAATTGCATCAAGGCATTCTGTTGTTGGATCAATTGAGTGAGCTCCGGCGGGAAGGCAAATCCGGTGTCACGTCTCGGAGGCATCTGATGGGTTTAGAGGGGAGAGATTAGAATAGAAAGGGGGTCTAGTGAGAAAGCACTACCCATATGCACATGAGACAAACACAATCATTTCACTCAATCAAGCAAGCAAGACATACAAACGGTCTAGAACTATCGTTGAAAGTGCTCAACTACTACTATATACATGGGGGAATACTACTAATTATTTGGTGGTCATCTAGAAATTTTGATCGGTGGAAGACTCCATAATGTCTGCTCCAGCTTCGTCTTCAAAGTCATCTTCACTAGGGTCGGAGTCGGTGTCGTCGATGATGATGTAGTTCTCCGGGCAAGTGGAATCATCGTCATCTCCTCCTAGCGCGGGATCTCCCATGAATATTCCAATCTTCTTTATCAGGTCGTCATTCTTCTCCAATAATGTTGCGATTTCCTCCTCATATCCATCGCGTGTAGACTTTAGTTCTTCTTCCAGCTCGATGATCCTTGTCTTCGCCTTCTTCAATTCTAACATGTCTGCGCACATCTGATTCTCCTGGCGTCGAATGTGCTGGTTTAACTCCTGGATGAAAGCTGCAATGGATATGTCCTTCCTGGTGCTACTATCTCCCATTGCTCATCTCGGCGCCCACATATCTGATAGATAGTATCCTTAAGATCCTTGTTATAGACTTCTCCAATGCGTCCCATGGTAATGTGGGCTACCATGCTCTTGCCTAGACTCCAGGTTGGAGCATCAAAAGAAAACTCTGTGGGCTCAGTGATTGGCGCGAACGTCCTTCCTGGAACTTGAACTTGAATCATCCAGTGCTCCTCTTCTGGTAAAGTGGCGTTGTAGGTCCCGGTGAAGCTTGGTATTCCGATGTTCAGGTACCTAGTGACTTCCTTCAAGTGACATCCAAAGGGTGTGTCTTCATCCGGTTGAGTGAACTTGATCCTTGTATCCGCCATCCTAAAGAGTAGAAAATAGGAGAGGAGTCATAAATGAGTAGAGAAGAATGACCTATGGCTTTAGCTTAGTGGTCGTGTCCTACACTCAGCGTGTGCTCTGATACCATCTTGTAGCGACCCGACCTCAAACGGTCAAGTCTCTGTGCTTCAGTGTCATCCCTGGATCGATAATGCTGACACACATAGTACTCGAAGGATTTATAACAAAGTAGCAATCACACACTTATTACATTGAATGTCTCAGAAGAGAACTTATTACAATAAATATGGCTTGAGGCCATCTAATACGATAACAGCGGAAGGCTTGGAAGATAAAGTGAGTCCATCAACTCCAACGGCATAGCTGAGCTGCACGGCAACGACCCGAACCTTACTCCTCGTCTGAAAAGTCTGCAACATAATACGTTGCAGCCCGAAAACGGGTAAACACATGGAATATGCTGGCAATGTAACACAGTAGAGCAAGAACATAATAATGCTATCACTACATGCATATTTGGCTGGTGGAAAGCTCTATGGTTATAGTTTTTGCGAAAAGCCATTTTTTCCCAACAACAAAGGAATAAATTTTATTTTAACTATCATGGTGGTTGAAACATCATTGAGAAGGTTCCTCCAACTCAATCCCAATTAAAAGTAATTATCAACCCAACAATATTAATTTAGAGTGATGAGATACTTATGATAATCCAAGTACTAGATACTCAAAATTGTCCATAACCGGGGACACGGCTAACCATGATTAGATTATACACTCTGCAGATGTTTGCGCACTTTTCCCCACAAGACTCGATCTCCTCTGTTGGATTTCTCGCACTACAGGGTGTTTGAGAAACGGATGACCGAGACACAGTCTTTCAGAAACATTAATTCTTTACTCCGGGCAGACCATACCAAACCTACAACCCTCTACCTGCTAATCCACCTCTTCAAGAGCTCATACAACTTACTCAACTATGCTAGAGCCCATAATAGCTTCTGGCCGCACACAGAAGTTTCTAGCATGAAAATATCTCAGTTCCCTTTGAGCCTGGGTGGCAGACCTTAGGATTATCACACGGGTACTCCGGGATATCCTAGGACAACACTGGATTCTCCAGGTGCCCGACAAGCAATCCACCCAGATGTGTATTAAAGTTGCCACCTTAAGTTGAACCATTAATTAACAATCTCACATCTGTCATGAATTCACTCACCCATACCACGTCTACGAGCATAGCATAGCAATATAAGCAATACGTAGAAGTAACTCCCAAGGGTTTGAATATAATAGGGCAATAGGTTCTACCTCATCAACTACTTCCCAATACCCACAAGTTAAATCACATCCTAATCATGCAGTGTTTGAGGATTGGAACTAATGCATAAAAACTGGGTATGAAAGGAGTATGATCAATGTGTTACTTGCCTTGCTGACGATCCGCAAAACCTAGGGACTCGTAGCAGCACGCTTCGCACTTCGGGAATTCTATCGCAAACAAACAAGAGCATACATAAGCAATCAAGCAAAGAAGCACGGGTAAATCTCAAATAAGAAGATCTAACCAGAAAGTTCAACTTAAGAACTCCGGTTTGCAAAAATAATCAAATCAAACGGAGCAACGAAACTCAAACTGCGAAAGAAACAAGATCGGTTTACTAATCTGATCTAAAGTCAAATTTTACAGTACCAAAATCTTGTTCAAGTTGATTAAACAGAAAGAGGGTTTCGAGACGAAGATCTAGGCGCTTGAATCGCCTAATTCCGATAAACGAGCGAAAAGATAAACTAAAACGAAAATCGGATCAGAAATCGCGATCGAAAATAATCGCGGAAAAACTGAGAAAAGGAAAAACTGACGAACAGGCTAACGAACGAACGTTCGTTATCTGTAACTAACGAGCGAAAACCGTTCATTAAAACGAACGTACGGATGAACGTCCGCTAAATAAACTAAACCGGGAAAAAACCGATCTATTCAAAAAAACGAACCTAGGGTTTTCTAAAAAAATGTATTGGTTTTAAAATAAAACCGAACGGCGGCAACGGCGGCTTATACCTCCGGCGAGATCCAGCGAGGCGGGGCGGCTCCGGTGAGGTGGGCTACAGTGGCGGGATGCGCGGGGCAGCGGCGGCAGGCGGCGGCGCAGCGCTGGGCGGCGACGGCAATGGCGGTGTGGCGCTAGGCGGGGTTCGGGTGGAGGTGAGGGGGTCCGGGGCGGCGTATATAAAGGAAGGGGCTAGCTTGGGGGAGGGGGCAAGGCGGCGCGGGAGAGGAGTCCTGGCCGGACTCGGCGTCGCGGGCGGCAGCGGTCTCCGCGTCGGGGATGAGGCGGACGGCGCGGCTGGGCTGGGCCGGCTGGCTGGGCTTCGGCCCAGTCGGGCGCTGAAGATTTTTTTTATATATAATTTCGCCGAAACTTAAATAAATTCTAGAAAAATAAATAAAAATCTAAAAATATCAAAACAAATTTTCGCCGTCTAAATAAAATATTTAGACCAAGATGAACATTTTCTTGGCCCTAAAATGCAATTTTGAAAACGTGCAATTTTTCTAATGGAAATCAAATAGCAATAAAATCCAAATAAAATCAAATATTTGATTTTAATATTTTTCCTCCAATATTTCATTTATTGTGGAGAAGTCATATTATCTCCTGTCATATATTTGAATATGAAATATTTTTGGAGAGAAAAATAGTTATAACCAATAATCCTCGTTTGAATATTTGATAAAACTCAAATATGAAAACTGGGAAATCCCCAACTCTCTCCGAGGGTCCTTGAGTTGCTTAGGATTTCGAGGATCGCGAAACGAAATGCAGCAAAATATGATATGCAGGAATGATCTATGTATAACATTCCAAATTGGAAATTTGGGATGTTACAACTTGCGATCAGGCCCGCAGAGAAAGGTGCCTGAAACAAAAAAGAAATAAAAGTATGTGTGTCCGAGATCGGTCTGGCCGAACTGTAGACCCTGGGTTATCTCGTGCCTTCGTCGATGTCCATGGAATTTTGAGTGCGTAATTGTGTACGCGTGGTATGAATGCCACTGCCACATTGGGGCTGGGACGGAGGCCGAATTGCTAGTCGAGCTCTTGACGAGCCGTGATGTCCTGTTGCAGTGTAGTCCGGACCCTCTTGATGTTGTCCAGGGGCTCGGCAGCTGTATTATAATGCTGCTTGAGAAGGCCGCTCTGTACTTCTGCTGCTAGGGCGGCGGTTTGCTCCTCTGTTCGGAGGGAGCGTTCCGTATTGCCATTGACTGTTATGACGCCGCGTGGACCGGGCATCTTGAGCTTGAGATAAGCATAGTGTGGCACTGCGTTAAATCTAGCAAACGCAATTCGTCCGAGCAGTGCGTGGTAGCCACTACGGAAGGGGACGATATCGAAGATTAACTCTTCGCTTCAGAAGTTGTCCGGAGAACCGAAGACCACCTCCAGCGTGATTGAGCCCGTGCAGCAGGCCTCTACGCCTGGTATGACTCCTTTAAAGGTAGTCTTTGTTGGTTTAATTCGTGAGGGATTAATGCCCATCTTCCGTACTGTATCCTGGTATAGCAGGTTGAGGCTGCTTCCACCATCCATCAGGACTCGTGTTAGGTGGAATCCGTCGATGATTGGGTCAAGGACCAGTGCGGCCGAACCGCCATGGCGGATACTAGTCGGATGATCTCGATGATCGAAGGTGAACGGAAATGACGACCACGGATTGAACTTTGGGGCGACTGGCTCTACCGCGTAGACGTCCATGAGTGCTCGTTTGCGCTCCTTTCTGGGGATGTGCGTGGCGTATATCATGTTCACCGTTTTGAGTTGGGGGAGAATTTCTTCTGCCCCCCGGTGTTCGGCTGCTGGGGCTCTTCATCCTCGTCCTCACTTTGTGATCCCTTTTCTTTGTTTTCGGCATTTAACTTGCCAACCTGCTTGAAGAACCAACAATCCATGTTGGTATGATTGGCTTGCTTATCCGGGGTGCCGTGAATTTGGCACGGACGGTCGAGTATGCGGTCCAGGCTGGAAGGTCCTTCGTTGTTTCTTTTGTAGGGCTTCTTCCGTCCGGACTTGGAGCCACTGAATCCGGCATTGACTGTGGTGTCATCGGTGTTGTCGCCGTTGCTTTGGCGTTTGTGTCTATTGCGCCGGAGCTTACCGGTGCTGTTCTTGGCCTCGGTGGGGCCTGCCTTGCTGGCTGTGTTTTTGCTACGAGCCAGCCACCTGTCCTCACCCGCGCAAAAGCAGGTCATGAGTGCCGTAAGGGCTGCCATTGACTTCGGCTTTTCTTGGCCAAGGTGGCGTGCTAGCCATTCGTCACGGATGCTGTGTTTGAAGGCTGCTAGGGCCTCGGCATCCGGACAGTCAACGATCTGGTTCTTTTTGGTTAGGAACCTAGTCCAGAATTTTCTGGCTGATTCTCCAGGTTGTTGAACTATGTGGCTTAAGTCGTCGCGTCTGGTGGTCGGACATAGGTTCCTTGGAAGTTGTCCAGGAAGGCCTCTTCCAAGTTCTCCCAGCTGCCGATAGAATTTTCAGGCAGGCTGTTGAGCCAGTGCCGAGCTGGCCCTTTGAGTTTTAGTGGGAGGTATTTAATGGCGTGGAGGTCATCTCCTCGAGCCATATGGATATGGAGAATGAAATCCTCGATCCATACTTCAGGATCGGTTGTGCCGTCGTATGATTCGATATTGACGGGCTTGAACCCCTCGGGGAATTCATGATCCAGTACTTCGTCTGTGAAGCAGAGCGGGTGTGCGGCGCCTCTATATCGGGCCGCATCGTGGCGGAGCTATGATGGAGTCCGTCTGCGGCATTCGTCCGGGGCATGGTTAGGTTTGTCACGTCTGAATAGGTAGCCGTCGTCGTGCCTCGAGGCACGTCCTCGCGATCCGTAGATCGATCTTGTGTGTCCTGCTCTACTGTCCAAGGTCTGTCGGAGGTCGTACGTATGACTCCGGACTCTTCCGTCCCTATTTTGATGGGGTGGTGGGGCAGTCTGTTGTTCGGCCTGAGTTGCCGCTTTATCCCGACCGCGGGGTGGCCGTTCGGCCGCCCTGTCTCGACCACATGGTGGTCGTTCCGCGTTACGCGAGGGAGATATGTGCTTCGGCGCCTCCTCATCGAATTGAGGTAGCAGTCTGCATTTCGGGTAGCTCTTGGCTGGGCGCTTGAGTCTGTATTCCTCGGCGGTCAAGACATCAGTCCATCTGTCGATGAGCAGGTCTTGTTCAGCTTGAAGCTGCTGTTGTTTCTTTTTCAGGCTCCTTGCAGTGGCTATGAGCTGAAGCTTAAAGCGCTCCTGCTCGAGAGGATCCTCAGGCACGATGAAGTCTTCATTGCCAAGGCTTGTCTCCTCCTCGGAGGGTGGACGGTAACTATCATCCTCCGAGTCATCTTCAATGGCCTGTTCGTCAGGGTTCTCTTGCCTGCTGTCATGTTCCTGTTCGGATGTAGCCCCGACAGGGTCTTCATTGTTTTCGGCGTCGCCCGGAGTACTATTTTCTCCGGTGCCAATGTTGCCATCCTTTGAGCGACGGGGCTTAGAGCGACGTTTGGGCCACCGGCGCTTGGACTGCGTCTCGGAGGTTTTATTCGCATCTGGCTCTTCTTTGTCGTCGCCAGATCCTTTAGGTGTATCAACCATGTACACGTCGTACGAAGAGGTAGCCGTCCAACATCCAGTGAATGGCGGGTCTTGGCCTTGCTCCTTGTCGGCATCGTCGTCCATACCGTCGATGTCTTCGGAGCCATAGTCAAGCATGTCAGTTAAGTCATCGACGGTGGCTCTGAAGTGGGTGGCAGGTGGGAAGCAAAATTCCTCATCATCCGTCTCTAGCTCGAACCGGACATAGTTCGGCTGTGAGTCCTTCTCCAAGGACAAATTCTTTAGAGAGTTTAGCACGTTACCCAAAGGCGAGTGCTGGAAGACGTCAGCGGCGCCGAACTCGAAGATCGGTAACCAATCTAGCTCGATGTCCGCAGGCGTACACAGTCCGGAACTTATAGCCGGAGACAAGTCCAAAGTTCCGTTAAAGCGAATATTGCAGGGCGTTGGGTCCATGTGCGGCTCCAACGCCGCGGACTCTGCGGCCTCGGATGGCCCGATCTACTTCGGCTCTAAGGCCGTTGCAGCCGCAGGAGCCATCTCCTGGGTGTGATCCGATGACAGATTTAAGTCACGTTCATCAGGATGAGGGGGAGCGATCGCCATGGTCTCAAATCCCTTGAAGATCAAGTCTCCACGGACATCCACGACGTAGTTCAAGCTTCCGAATCTGACCTGATGGCCAGGGGCGTAGCTGTCGATCTGCTCTAGATGGCCAACCGAGTTGGCCCGCAGTACAAAGCCGCCGAATACGAAGATCTGTCCGAGCAGGAAGATTTCTCCCTGGACAATGTCATTACTGGTGATCGAAGGGGCCATCGAGCCTTTTGCCGACGACACAGTGGAACTCTCAATGAAAGCACCAATGTCGGTGTCAAAACCGGCGGATCTCGAGTAGGGGGTCCCAAACTGTGCGTCTAGGATCGATGGTAACAGGAGACGGGGGACACGATGTTTACCCAGGTTCGGGCCCTCCCTATGGAGGTAATACCCTACTTGATGAATATGAGTATTACAAGATTTGATCTACCACGAGATCGTAATGGCTAAACCCTAGAAGTCCAGCCTATGTGAATATGGTAATGAGTATGTATCTATCCTTTCCGGACTATCCCCTTCGGTTTATATAGACACCGAGGGGCTCTAGGGTTTACATGGAATCGGTTACATAAGAAGGAATCTTCAGTCGCCAAGCTTGCCTTCCACGCCAAGTAGAGTCCAATCCGGACACGGGTATAGTCTTCGGCCTTCATGTCTTCGTAGCCCATCAGTCCGGGCCATGAATAACAGGCCGGACACCCGAGGACCCCTTAGTCCAGGACTCCCTCTACCGCCGGTAATGCGGTGTTGAGTTCTCAACGAGCAAAGAAGCCCAACCTTGCTTTGAAGGCCAAGGCTAGTGTGGAAGAAGAGGGTGAAGAGGAAGAAGAATAGTGTTGCCCCGAAGATACAAAATATGCTTATCATGAGCACATGGCTCTCGCTTCACGGCAATTTTGGAGCAAGAAGAACTCAAGGCCCAACTTCAACAAGAACAACTCAAGTGGCTCCAAGGGCAAGCAACACGTGAGGACATGCTATAATTGTGGCAATGTAAGCCACTTTGTTGCGGAGTGCCCGTACGAGAAGAGGAAGACAATGGTGGCAAGCTTATCCAAAAAGACAAGGCCAAGTCCTTCCCCAACAAGAACAACTTCACCAAGAAGACTCCTCCCAAGGGGGTAGAGGCACAAGAAGAGTACAATGAGGATGATGATGATGAAGAAGAAGAGGGCTGCCATGGCCTCCGTTGCCATTGCAACAACTCCACAGGTGTCCCTCTTCGACTAACCAACGAGAACATCACTACCAAGTGCCTCATGGCCAAAGCCACCAACAAGGTAACCCCCAACATCAAAACCACCATCACTACTAATCTTTCCTTGACGGATTGCATTGATGAAAGTGAGGGGTCGAAGGAGGAAGAAAATGAATTTGAGTCTTTTATGATTAAGCTCAAGGGTAAACCCAAGAAGCACTTCGTTGCTCTCTTGGAACAAGTTGGTGAAGCCAATGACATGATCGAGGCTCACAAAGAAACCATCTCTAAGATGGAAGGGCATAGGCATGACTATGCCGATGAGATATCGGATCTCTCTAATGCTCTTAAGGAAGAGCATCATCATCGTTTGGTTCTTGAGGATTCACACAACAATGATCATGCTAAATTAAAGAAAGATCTTGATCATGCTCTTGTTGTATCTCGTGTGCTCAATTTCGAGAAGGCTAAACCTGGGGTTGGCCATGCTAGACTCAAGGAGGAGTTTGATATACTTGACAGGGCTCACAAGGCCTTGAAGAGTGCTCATGCTAGCCTCAAAGAGTCTCATGATCAACTGCAAGTGAGGCTAACCAAGGAGAAAGCCACTTTTCCTCATATTGTTTTAATTGATAATGAAAATACTACTAACCCTTGTTGTGAGCATGTGCACCTTGTGGAGGAGAATGCCAAGTTGAAGGAGCAACTTGAGAAAGGCCTTGTGTCTTGCATACAAGGTGAGAAGAACCTCAACGACCTTTTGAGAAATCAAAAGGAAGTTGTGGGCAAGGAGGGAATTGGGTTTGCTCCCAAGTCCAAGAATAAGAAGAAGAATGACAAGGCCAAATGACCTTATCCTCTCCAGCAAACTTTTGTGAAGGAGGGAGAGGGTGCTTCTAAGGAGAAGAATAACAATGTGAAGGGTGGTGGTGTCAAGAAGGGCAATGCCAGTCCTTCCGACAAAGCCGGTGACTTTAATCCTTCTTATGTGTTATGCCGCACTAGTGATGGGCATGTTTATGCCAAATTTGTTGGTTCTTCTTATGGGTACATTGAATGGTCTATTTGGGTTCCTAAGACCCTTGTTACTAACATCAAAGGACCCATTACAAAATGGGTACCTAAAACCAAGCATTGATCTCTTGTAGGTGTTTGCTTCCGGTGGGGGATCATGGTTGCTCGATAGTGGAGCCACAAATCATATGACCGGAAGCAAGGACTTGGTGGTGGACGTGCACAAGGTCTCATCTATGCCCACCAATGTCGAGTGGGGTGATGCCTCATCTTCTAAGGTATTGGGTCTTGGCAAAGTTGTCATTTCTCATGATCTCACGATCGAGAAAGTCATGCTTGTTGAGTCCCTAGCATACAACTTACTTTCCATTCATCAACTTGCACTCATGGGCTTTGCCACTTTCTTTGATATTGATACCGAGGCCCTCTTGTGGAGCAAGACTCTTAAAGTAGCCTTTGTTGGGCATGTCGAGAATGGTATTTACGTGATTAACTTTTTGGAGCAACCCACTAGGACCGCGACATGCCTAATGGCTAAATTTGACGTGGGATGGCTTTGGCATTGCCGTTTAGCTCACGTCAATATGAGATCTTTGCAAAATCTTCTCAAGGGGGACCATGTCCGTGGACTAACAAATGTTAGTTTTGCCAAAGATCGTGCTTCCAGTGCTTGTATCAAAGGAAAGCTACATGAGAAGGCTCACCCACCCACGACTATCATCTACTCGAAGAGGCCCTTGGAGCTCCTTCACATGGATCTCTTTGGGCCTCCATCCTTTGATAGTCTTGGGGGTACAAAGTATTGCTTGGTGATTGTGGATGATTATTCAAGATACACTTGGGTATATTTCTTCAAGAGGAAGAGTGAGACCCAACAAACCGTCATCAATTTGCAAATGAAGCTCAACGTCAACATAATGCAAAGATCTTGAAAATAAGAAGTGACAATGGCACTGACTTCAAGAAGTACACCTTGTGTCGGATTTCGGGTTCCGGCAAAACCCTCGAGGTTTGAACACTGGGGTGCGCACGAAGATCTCCCCCTACCTAATCACACCCTCAGCCTCATCGCAATCTCAAGTCCTAGCTCAACGAACCCGCAACACAAGAGACATGAGATTTATACTGGTTCGGGCCACCGTTGTGGTGTAATACCCTACTCCAGTGTGGTGTGGTGGGTTGCCTCTTGGGCTGATGATGAACAGTACAAGGGAAGAACAGCCTCCTGAGGAGAGGTGTTCTGGTGCTTGGTGGACTTATGGGTGAGGGTGATCTGAATCTGTTCTAGCTGAGTTCAGTTGCCTCCTACTGTGGTGGCTAGTCCTATTTATAGAGGCCCTGGTCCTCTCCCCAAATATTGAGCGGGAAGGGAGCCAACAACGGCCAAATTCGAAGGGAGAGAACTAGTGAAAGTTATCCTGACTAAAGGTGGTCTTCGCCTGCCAAAGGCTCTGGTGGTGACGCCGTCTTGGGCTCCACGGTGACCTTCATTCTGCCGTCCTACTGGTCTTGGTCTCGTTGCACTGACATGGAAACCTTTGCATGATGCCTCGGGACTCCTCGCCTGCGCTTGCCCCTTTAGCACCAAAGAGGAAACAAGGACATTGTGCACTGGCACCCGCCTGGCTGCAGTCGTCATGGCTTGCGTCACAGGAACCTCGCGAGGTGTCCCTTGCCTTGATCTCTCCGCCCCTCGCAAGCCAGCCTTGTGAGGCCGCTCCCGAGGAGGTCTTGTGTCGTCCCCCTCACGAGGCTTGGCCCCTCGCGAGGGTCTTGAGTGTTTGCTTGTGAAGATGGACCATACAGGGCCGCTGGCAGAGCCATGCCGTGGGCCGTAGGCAGGCATGTCTGGGGACCCCCATTCCCAGGACGCCGACAGTAGCCCCCGGGCCCAAGGCGCGCTCGGACTTGGCTTCGAGGCGAAGCCAAAGGGCAAGTGCGGAGCGCCGTGGGCCCCAACAGCCTGCGGCCTTGGTCGACGCGTGGCAATTGATTGGACGTGGGCGTCTCCACTTCCCCACGCTGCCTCGGCAACTGCCCGACTTGATGAGTCCCTACCGCATGCAGAGAAATATCATCATTACCTGTGATCGTGGGGATCGCCGGTTGGCCTTCTCCTTCTATAAATGAGGAGGGGGGCGGAGCCCCCGTTGCTCATCTCTTCTTGCTCGCTTCTCCTTCCTCGCCTAATTGCTAGCAGCGACCCCCATGGTGCCTACGAAGAGGTTCTCGGCCGCGGAGAAGGGGAAGGCTCGCCAGGAGGGGCCCGGCTCCCCGCCACCCAAGCGTGGGCGCGACAGTCCCCGTAAGCACGCTGCGACCGCCGCCGTGGCTCCTCGCTGCCGCGGCGGTGCCTTTTCTTGTGGTGGGGCTCGCCCTGATCGTGGAAGCCCCGTCAATAAGGGGAGGCGCGCCATGGTCGCACGGCCTCCTCGGTCGTGCTTCCACTCGGCGGAGGTGCTGCCAGAGTTCGTCGTGTGGTCGGAGAACCCGGCCGGCACCTGGCTTCAGCTCCCGCGCTTCTTTGTGAGCGAGCTGCCGGCCACAGGTCCAGGCGGGCTCTGGCTGCAGGCGGACGGCTGCTGCAGCAAAGCTTCGTGGGTCACTATCGAGGTCTCTGTCACAGGCAACGCAGCCCTGGCCCGCGGGTGGCAGACGTTTGCCCGCGCGCGTGGCCTGGGTAGGCGGTGCACCCTCCACTTCAAGTATGACGACAACGCGACCCTCTACGTGAGGGTGTTCGGAGAAGACGGCCGCCGCGTCGGGTGCTGCCCCGAGGACAACAACGGCGACGAGGTGCTTGGCCTTGGTGACGGTCGAGACGAGGGTGAGGACGGTCTTGCCTTCCGTGCTGGCCGCCGCTCGCCCAGCTACGTCGACTCCCCCTCCGGCAACAGCTCCAGCAGCGGTGGCTACGACCAGCCGTCGCGCCTGCTTCGAGGGTGGCAGCGGGTCGTCTCGTCGCCCCAGTAAAGCGCGAGGAGGGGTCCAGCTGAGCCCATGAGAGTGACATGGGTCCATCCTTGCGAGCTGCCACAGGGGCATGCGCCGCTTTTGTTTTGTTTTTCTTTTTCTTCCTGCATTTAAGAGAGAGACAAGTATGGGGCCCCGCGGGGGCGTGCAACAAACTATGAATTCCAAGTTGTTATGATGTGTTTATTGTTCCTGTGTCACGTCGCCATATCAAGGTTTTATATAGGCACGTAGGAATAACTTAGCTTGACGCGCTTGAAGTCGTTTCCGCCTCACGAGGCGCGCATTTCTCAGTACCTTGCGAGGGGTCTAGGAACTGCAAAAAATTGTTAGGAGATCTTGAGCCCTGGTCGCAGGCTCCACTGGCCATGACCCAGCGCCTCGCATCGCGGTAGCCGAGAGGCACGGATTGAGAGAGGAGCGCCAGCTTGCGGCTCGAACAAGAGTGCCTCGCGAGAAAACAGAGAAGACACGAGGGCACCTGTCCAGCCCCCTCGCGAGGGACACGCGAGAGAGTACAGGTCAAACAGAGAACTGAAGGCAGAAACAGAGGCAGAAGGCGATGGAACAAGACCGGCAAGGAACACTAGAAAGCAAATTTCGATTAAAGACGGGCAAGCCAACTACGGAAAGCAAATGAAAAGCCGCGTCCGGCACCTAGTCTAGTCTTCTTGTCTTCTCACCAGCGCGGAGCTAAGTGCTGCCACTAGGACGTGGGAGGGAGCCCAGAGGCCCGACGGCGGCACTCCTGAGACTCCGGGGCGTGTACAGCCCCACTCATTATTACGTGAGAGTGTCACGAGCGGAGACCTTCACAGGCACTGGGCCTTCTTCACAGGCGTTGGGCCTTTCTTCATGGGTAGAACTTCCGGAGGTGCTGGATGTTCCAGGCGTTCTGGATGGGTACCCCGTCCTGCGTCTCCAGGCGCACGGCGCCAGGCCTGGAGACATGGGCGACCCTAAACGGGCCCTCCCACATGGGTGAGAGCTTATGCAGCCCTTCCCTGGAGAGCACCCGCCTTAGGACGAGGTCACCCACCTCGAGCGTCCTGGAGCGGATGATGCGACAGTGGTACCGTCGCAGCGCCTGCTGATATCTTGCCGCCCGTAGCGTGGCTTCACGGCGGCGTTCCTCCCCCGGCACGAGGTCCATCCCCCGCATGGCATCCTGTTGCGCCTCATCAAACACCAGGACCCGCGCGGAGCGATGCTTGACCTCGTGAGGGAGAACCGCCTCTGCTCCGTAGACGAGGGAGAATGGGGTCTCGCCCGTTGGCTTGGTGGCGGTGGTGCGGATGGACCACAGCACGGACTGGAGCTTGTCGTGCCAGCCCCTGCCGCAGGCCTCAAGCTTCTTCTTGAAGGTCCTGGTCTTGAGGCCTCTCAGGACCTCCGCGTTGGCGCGTTCGGCCTGACCATTGCTCCGGGAGTGCGCCACCGAAGCCTAGCGGATCTGCGTTCCAAGGTTAGCACAATATGTCTTGAAGAGATTGCTAGTGAACTGTGAGCCGTTATTGGTGATGTTGCTGTTAGGGACCCCAAACCGGCTCACGAGACCTTTGATGAACTTGACTGCGGAGCCGGCCAGGATGGTGTGGATGGCTTCTACCTCTGCCCACTTGGTGAACTTGTCGATGGCGACGTAGAGGTAGCGGTAGCCCCCAGGCGCTCGAGGGAACGGGCCCAAGATATCCAGCCCCCAGACCGCGAATGGCCACGAGAGTGGGATGGTCTGGAGGCCCTGAGCTGGCTGATGGATCTGCTTGGCGTGGAACTGACAGGCCTTACAGGACTTCACCAGCTCAATCGCGTCGCTGAGTGTCGTAGGCCAGTAGAATCCGCTGTAAAACACCTTTCCGACGAGGGTCCATGACGACGAGTGGTGCCCGCAGTCCCCGCCATGTATGTCGGCTAGCAGCTCCTTCCCCTGCTCCCTGGAGATGCAACACAGGGAAACATCATTTGGCCGCTTCCTGTATAAGTCACCATCCTGGATGCAGTATGCCGTGGCCTGTCAGGCCATACGCTACGCGTCCTCCTCCTTCTCCGTCAGCGTCCCTTGCATCAGGTATTCCTTGAATTCCTTGGTCCAGCACCCCTCCTGAGGCTCGAGCGCCAAGAGTAAGCGCGCTCCCATGGTCGTGCCGCAAGCCGGGGCTCCCGAGGCAGGTAGTTGAGGAAGCTCCTCCCGAGGCAGCGCTGTTCTTGAAAGTGGTGGTGTTGCCGATGGCTTGAAGAGCCGCTCCTCGAAGACGCAAGGTTCTTGGGGCAGCCGCTTGGATGCTCTCCTGGCGATGTCGTCGGCTTCTTTGTTGGTGCCACGGGGCACGTGCTGCAATTCCAGGCCCAAGAACTGCTTCTCCATCTTGCGTACCTCCGCGAGGTACGCCACCATGTGCTCGTCCTTCGGCTCATATACCTTGTTGGAGAAGTTGATGAGGAGCTGCGAGTCGCCCTTGATGGTGAGGCGCTTCACTCCCAGGGCCACCGCAGCCTTGAGACCAGCTACGAGGCCTTCGTACTCTGCTATGTTGTTGGAGACCTTCTCGCCCTGCTGGAAGCAAAGCTGCACGGCATAGTAAAGCTTGTCCGGAGTGGGTGAGATGAGCACTGCTCCGGCCCCCGCGCCCTGGCGCGCAAAGACACCACCGAAATACATAACCCAGCCGTCTGGCGCTTCACTCCCAGGCGAGAGTTACCGACCCTCGCCTTCTTCAAGCCCCGGGGTGTCCGTCCATTCTGCCACAAAATCAGCGAGCGCGGCTCCCTTGATGACCCTGGTTGTGCTGAACTCCAACTGAAATGCCTGCAGCTCGATGTTCCACTCAGCGACTCTCCCGGCGGAGTTGGGGCTCCTGAGCACCCTCTCCAACGGGTAGGCCGAGACGACCTTGATGGGGTGACCTTTAAAGTAGTGCCGCAGCTTATGCGAGGCCACCAAGAGCGCGAGCAGGAGCTTCTGAGGCATGGGGTACCGCGCCCTCGCATCCCGCAGCACCGTGCTGACAAAATACATAGGGTGCTCGACAAGGGCGGGTGCATTAACGAGGCTCGCGGCTTCCGGAGGTTGGGGGCGCCTCCTGGGACGACGAAGCCCCCAAAGCCTGGTCGCTCGTTGGGGCCTCCGTAGGCCCAGGTGCGCCATCTTGTTGAGCCTGGTCCTTTGCTGACGTCAACGCAGCCCTCACGGAGCCCTCTGGGTCTTGTGCCGCCCCGGCTGAGGGAGCGGCTTGGTGCGACGCATCCCGGACCGCCACCAGAGTTGCGCTGGCGCAGTAAGGGGTGGCGGCCAGGTACAGCGTCAGGGGCTTGAGAGGTCGGGGCGCCACCATCACTGGAGGGCTAGTTAGGTATCTCTTGAGGTCTTGAAACGCTTGGTCGGCCTCCGGGGTCCACTTGAATGGGCCCTTCTTCTTCATCAGCTTGAAGAATGGTAGGGAGCGCTCTCCCAGCTTTGAGATGAAGCGCCCCAACGCAGTCACGCGACCAGCAAGCTTCTGCATCTCCTTAAGGGTTTGTGGTGGACTCATGTCTTCGATTGCCTTAACCTTCTCTGGGTTGGCCTCGATCCCTCTGTGGGACACGAGGAAACCCAGCAGCTTGCCAGAAGGGACGCCAAACACGCATTTCTCCGGGTTGAGCCGCAAGTCCACCCGGCGCAGGCTTTCGAAGGTCTCCTCCAGGTCCTAAATTAAAGTTCTTGCCTCCCAAGACTTCACCACAATGTCGTCGACGTAGACTTCAGCGTTCCTCCCGAGCTGCTGACCCAGGGCGATGTGCATCAGCCTTTGGAAGGTCGCGCCCGCATTGCGCAGCCCGAACGGCATGCAAGTGTAGCGGTATACCCGCACAGGGTCAGGAAGGCCATCTTCTCGTAATCTTCTACCGCCATCTTGATCTGGTGGTAGCCTGAAAACGCATCTAGGAAGCACAGCAGGTCACACTCGGCAGTGGAGTCGACGATCTGGTCAATGCGAGGAAGCGGGAACGGATCTTGGGGGCAGGCCTTGTTGAGGTTGGTGAAGTCGACACACATGCACTCCTTTCCGCCTTTCTTGGGCACAACGACCAGGTTTGCCAACCATTCACGGTACCGGACCTCGCGAATGACATCTGCTGCCTCCAGCTTGCGGGTTTCTTGGACAATGAAGGACTGCTTCTCCGTGGACTGCCGCCGCGCCCTCTGCTTCACAGGGCATACATTGGGGCACACCTTCAAGTGGTGCTCAATCACTCCTCTTGGGACCCCTGCCAGCTGATTGGGCTCCCAGGCGAATACTTCCTTGTTTTCGCAAGAACTTCACCAGTGCCTCCTCTTGATCGAGGTCAAGGTTGGCACCTATAGTGAAGGTGGCCCCCGAGGACCCATCTTCCTCGACCGGCACCTGCTTGGTTTCCGCCCGGTCTTGAGTGAACAACTGCTTCTTCTTGGTTGGTGTAGCTTCCTTAATTCCGGAGGTGTCCGCGTTGGCCGGTTGCGCCGTCGCGGCGGTCCAGAGGGCAAGCTTGAGTGCCGCAAGAGCCTCCTTGGTATCTCCTACTATGGTGAGGACGCCCTTGCTCCCAAGCATCTTCATGAGGTTGTAGGCCGGATGGGTCACCGCCATGAACTGAGCCAGAGCCGGGTACCCGAGAATCGCATTGTACGGGAGGCTGATGTGGGCGATGTCGAAGTCGATCAGCTCGGTGCGGTAGTTGTTGCGAGTGCCGAACGTCACAGGCAGGCGGATCTGCCCAAGGGGACTAGCGGAGCCGCCACCGACTCCAGAGAAGGTCTTGCTAGGGCGAAGCCGCTCGAGTGGTACGTGAAGAAGGCTAAAAGCTTCCACGGAGAGCACATTGAGGCCGGCGCCGCCGTTAATAAGGGTCTTGGTGACGGCAATGCTGCAGATGGTGGGGGTGCAGAGCATTGGGAGCACGCCCGAGCCGACAGTGGTGACAGGGTGATCCCCCGAGTCGCAGGTTAGGTCGGCCTCGGGCGCCGCCCAACCCGGGGGAGCCCCCTGCCACGTGGAGGTGGCGCCAATATGGCGGAAGAACGGCTTGGTGTGGCAGTCCGAGGGCGGCGCCTGCGAGCCGCCGAGGAGGGTCGCGACCGCATGTGGCGCCGGTGCTGCGAAGCGCGCGGCGAAGAGGCCGCGCAACTCCTCCCAAGGTGCCACCGTGGACCCGGGGAGGTTGACCAGCCTGGCGCGCGGCACGCCAGTGAGGGCCATGGGAAGCCAGTTGGCCATGACCTTTTGTCATCACCCCCAGCCTTAAGGACGGCCTCCTCGTACGCCAGCAGGAACGACATCGGGTCCGCCGCGCCGTCGTAGCATGGTGGCATCCCCGGCTTGAACTTGGGCGGCCACCGCACCTGCCGTAAGGCGGGGGCCAAGTCTCGGAGCCCCCTGGCCCCGCCGCTGGCATCAGTCGTCGGAGTGGGAAGCGCGGCGCCTGCCATGGGGGCGAAGCGCGGTGGTGGCGAAGCGCGGTGGTGGCGAAGCGCAGATCGATGGAAGGAAAGCTCCGGCGCACCCCTATCTGGCGCGCCAAATGTCGGATTTCGGGTTCCGGCAAAACCCTCGAGGTTCGAACACTGGGGTGCGCACGAAGATCTCCCCCTACCTAAGGGAGCACGCCCGAGCCGACAGTGGTGACAGGGTGATCCCCCGAGTCAAAGGTTAGGTCGGCCTCGGGCGCCGCCCAACCCGGGGGAGCCCCCTGCCGCGTGGAGGTGGCGCCAATATGGCGGAAGAACGGCTTGGTATGGCGGTCCGAGGGCGGCGCCTACGAGCCGCCAAGGATGGCCGCGACCGCATGTGGCGCCGGTGCTGCGAAACGCGCGGCGAAGAGGCCGCGCAACTCCTCCCAAGATGCCACCGTGGACCCGGGGAGGTTGAGCAGCCAGGCGCGCGGCATGCCAGTGAGGGCCATGGGAAGCCAGTTGGCCATGAACTTTTGTCATCGCCCCCAGCCTTAAGGACGGCCTCCTCGTATGCCAGCAGGAACACCATCAGGTCCGTCGCGCCGTCGTAGCACGGTGGCATCCCCGGCTTGAACTTGGGCGGCCACCGCACCTGCCGTAAGGCGGGGGCCAAGGCTCGGAGCCCCCTGGCCCCACCGCTGGCATCAGTCGTCGGAGTGGGAAGCGCGGCGCCTGCCATGGGGGCGAAGCGCGGTGGTGGCGAAGCGCAGATCGATGGAAGGAAAGCTCCGGCGCACCCCTACCTGGCGCGCCAAATGTCGGATTTCGGGTTCCGGCAAAACCCTCGAGGTTCGAACACTGGGGTGCGCACGAAGATCTCCCCCTACCTAATCACGCCCTCAGCCTCACCGCGATCTCAAGGCCTAGCTCAACGAACCTGCAACACAAGAGACACGAGATTTATACTAGCCCGGGCCACCGTTGTGGTGTAATACCCTAGTCTAGTGTGGTGTGGTCGATTTGCCTCTTGGGCTGAGGATGAACAGTACAAGGGAAGAACAGCCTCCTGAGGAGAGGTGTTCTTGTGCTTGGTGGACTTATGGGTGAGGGTGATCTGAATCTATTCTAGCTGAGTTCAGTTGCCTCCTACTGTGGTGGCTAGTCCTATTTATAGAGGCCCTGGTCCTCTCCCCAAATATTGAGCGGGAAGGGAGCCAACAACGGCCAAATTCGAAGGGAGGCAACTAGTGCAAGTTATCCTGACTAAAGGTGGTCTTCGCCTGCCAAAGGCTCTGGTGGTGACGCCGTCTTGGGCTCCACGGTGACCTTCGTCCTGCCGTCCTGCTGGTCTTAGTCTCGTTGCACCGATATGGAAACCTTTGCCTGATGCCTCAGGACTCCTCGCCTGCGCTTGCCCCTTTGGCACCAAAGAGGAAATGAGGACACTGCGTGCACTAGCGCCCGCCTAGCTCCAGTCGTCATGGCTTGCATCACAGGAACCTCGCGAGGTGTCCCTTGCCTTGATCTCTCCGCCCCTCGCGAGCCAGCCTGGTGAGGCCGCTCCCAAGGAGGTCTTGTGTCGTCCCCCTCGCGAGGGTCTTGAGTGTTTGCTGGTGAAGATGGGCCGTACAGGGCCGCTGGCGGAGCCACGCCATGGGCCGCAGGCAGGCAAGTCTGGGGACCCCCGTTCCCATGACGCCGACACCTTGGATGAGTTTCTTAGTGATGAGGGGATCAAGCATCAATATTCCGCACCTTACACCCCTCAAAAAAATGGTGTAGCAGAGTGTAAGAACCGGACCTTGATGGACGCAGCAAGAACCGTGATGGCAGAGTTCAAGTCTCCATACAACTTTTGGGCCGAAGCCATCAACACCGCTTGTCATGCATCCAATCGGCTCTATCTCCGCAAAGGCTTGAACAACACTCCATATGAGATACTCACTCGCAACAAGCCCAACCTCAAGTACATCCGGGTGTTCGGGTGTAAGTGTTTCATTCTCAAGAAAGGTGTTCATTTGTCTAAATTTGAGGGTAGAGCTCATGAGGGCATATTTGTTGGTTATGCTACAAACTCTCATGCTTACCATGTCCTCAACAATTCCACCGGACTCATTGAGGAGACGTGTAACATGGAGTTTGATGAGAATAACGGCTCCCAAGTGGAGCAAAGTGGTACTTGTGATATAGGTGATGAAATTCCTCCCCAAGCCATAAGAAGAATGGGTGTTGGCTATATCATACCCATTGAGGAACCCCTTGTGGCCGAAGGAGGACAATCTTCTACTCAAGTGGAACCATCACCAACCCAAGACCCACACGCTTCCGAAGAACAAAGTGAAGGCCCTCAACCAAATGAACAAGATCAAGGGCAAGATCAACCCCAAGATGATGGTGAACCACCAAGTGATGCTAAAAGGTCAAGTTCTTACCACCGAGCAAGTTCAAGATCAAGAGCAAGCTCAAGATCAAGAACAAGCTCAAGACGACGCTCTAGATGATCAAGTTACCGCTCCTCAACTCTCTCTTGAGGAGGAATTTGAGCGTCGTGCCGCTAAGATCGCATCCAAGCTCACGACCAAATATCATCTCATGAAGAATGTGCTTGGAAGCTTAAGAAAGGGGGTAAGCACTCGTAGACAATTAGCAAACTATTGTGAACATCACACGTTTGTTTCTTCTGTTGAACCCCAAAAGGTCTATGAGGCGCTTGAGGATCCGGATTGTCTTAATGCCATGCATGAAGAACTCAACAACTTCGAGCACAACAAGGTGTGGAGATTGGTGCCAAGGCCAAAGGAGAACCATAATGTTATTGAAACCAAGTGGACATTCAAGAACAAGCAAGATACTCATGAGATTATCATTCACAACAAGGCTCGTTTGGTAGCACAAGGCTACTCCCAAGTCGAGGGTATCGACTACGATGAAACCTTTGCTCCCGTTACCCGCCTTGAATCTATTTGTTTGTTGATTGCTTATGCTTCTCATCATAACTTCAAGTTGCAAAAAATGGATGTGAAGAGTGCTTTTCTTAATGGTCCTATTAATGAGCTGGTGTATGTCAAACAACCCCCGGGGTTTGAGGATCCCGAGTTCCCCAATCATGTGTACCAACTCGACAAGGCACTCTATGGCCTTAAACAAGCCCCACGTGCGTGGTATGAGCACCTTACCGAGTTGTTGCAAGATCGTGGGTTTGAAATCAGGAAAATCGACTCTACTCTTTTTACTAAGAAGGTCAAAAGGGAGTTGTTTGTATGCGAACTATATGTTGATGATATTATCTTTGGTTCTCCTAACAAAGCTTTCAATGAGGAGTTTGTCGCTCTCATGACCTCGAAGTTCAAGATGTCCATGATGGGAGAGTTGAAATTCTTTCTCGGGTTCAAAATCAAACAAAGAAGAGAAGGAACCTTCATCAACCAAGCCAAATACACTCAAGACAAGCTCATGAGATTCAAGCTAAGTGATGTCAAGCCGGCTTCCACTCCAATGCCCGTCAAATGCCAACTCGACATAGATCCCAATGGTAAAGCGGTGGATCAAAAGGTATATAGTTCTACGATTGGCTCCTTGCTTTACCTTTGTGCATCGGATATCATGTTGAGTGTGGGAATTTGTGCATGGTTTCAAGCCGCACCTAAGGAAAGCCACTATGTGGCGGTCAAGCGAATCTTTCGATATTTGGCTCATACCCCCAAACTTTGGCTTGTGGTACCCAAGAGGAGCAAACTTCAACCTTGTGGGTTTTCCGGACTTGGATTGGGCGGGAGACAAAGTGGATAGGAACTCAACTTCCGGAGGGTGCCAATTTCTTGGTTGCTCTTTGGTGAGTTGGTCTTCTAAGAAACAAAGTTGTGTGTCTCTCTCGTCCACCGAAGCGGAGTATGTGGCCGCCGGTAGTTGTTGTGCTCAACTTCTATGGGTGAGGCAAACTTTAAAGGATTACGGTGTCATTTGTGACAAAGTGCCTCTTTGGTGTGACAATGAAAGTGCCATCAAGATTTCTCTCAACTCGGTGCAACACTTCAAGACGAAGCATATTGAGATTCGGTATCACTTCATCCGGGATCACATTAGGCGAGGGGAGATCGAGCTCAACTATGTCAACACTCAAGATAACCTTGCAGATATTTTCACGAAGCCCTTGGATGAAGAAAGATTTTGTGAGTTAAGACATGAGCTAAATATCATTGATTTGAGCAATGTGGCTTGAACCTTTGCACACCCCACCATACGCATCTTGATGTCTTGTTTAGGTGTAGGCATGGACATAGGGGGAGTGTTGTTCTCTCAATGAACTATCCCTCCCCCCATTATGCATAAATTGATCAACTATTTCACATTAGCCATTTTTATGGTACTTGTGATTCAAAGACGAGTTTTGGTCATGGGCCCAAGGATAATTCTTCGCGGTGCCATACCAATTGACTCAAACATAGGTGGCTCCAGCCACTGCCCTCTCTCTTTGAGAGGTTTTGGTTCGTGTTTGGTCCTCGTGGTCTTTTGCTTTCTTGTGAGCCATGGTTGTGTTTGATTTTCCTTCATGTGTGCTCGTTTGTGTGTCCGGCTGCTTGAAGTTTGCATTGCAAAGGCCATGTTTTTCTGTTGTTGTCGAAACGAGCACTTTCTTGGGTTCGCGTTACTACCGTGGCAAGCCACGGTACTACCGCTGGAGATGGGTGCTCTTGTGTTTTGCATAGCTGCGCCCATGGCACGGTACTACCGCTTCCATCGCGGTAGCAATTTTTTACTACTGCTGGAAGAGTGGTACTACTGCCCTGTGTGTGGTACTTCTGCCCGGGCAGTACTACCGCGATGACCTGCGGTACTACCGCGCTGTCGCGAGCGCGTGGGGGTTAAGAGCGGGCAGGGGGAGTTCCAACTCCCCCATACCCATTCATCTCTTCCCCTCACATCGTCTCTCTCTCCTGCCCAAGAATGGCACCGGAGGACCTCGCCGGATCTCCGTCTCCGGCCACTCTCCTCGCATTCCAACTGGTGGGATCGATCCCCACCTCACCCTCTTGCCATGGAACCCGGTATCTCCCTTAGTCCCTCTCTCTTTGCCCCATTGTTGTGCTTCTAGGTTTTGGGAGATGCATCTGTAGTTCTTGTGATTTTTGGCTAAATCTTTGCAAGAGGAGATTGTAGGAGAGTGCTAGTGCAGTAGATATGCTATTTGGTGTGTTGCAACAATGTAGTTTTGACCAACGGTACTACCAATCTAAATTTACGGATGTTCATAGATCTGTTCTTGCGAAGATCTGTTCCATGCGGTACTACCGCTCCTCTGGAGCGGTACTACCACCCGCTCATGCGAGATCCGCCCCATGTGGTACTACCGCTCCTCTGGAGCGGTACTACCGCCCGGCGCGCAGAAGTAAAAATTTACTTCTGCTCTAAGCGCGGTACTACCGTGCCAACCCGGCACAGTACTACCGCGGCTAGAGCGGATGTAAATTTTTACGTCCGCATCCTGGCCCGGTACCACCGTTGAGTTAAAAAATTACTTTTTTTTTGTCCACCCAATCTCATTTCTACATGTTTTGTTTGGTTTTGGCCTTGGTCTTTGCAATAATCCTTCTCGCTCTTGTCGTGTGTTTGTGTTTGTATGTCACAGGTGGTGGCTCCGGTTCCAATGCAAGGCGCTCGGATCCCAGCCATGACACGAGCTCCAAGCGTCTTCGCAACCAAGAAGCTCCTGAGGGCTCCAGTGCCCCACAACGCCACGTCAAGACCACAGCTAACAAGTTCAACTAGCCAACCATCAGCATGGATGAAATGCCTCAAGCGGAGTTTTTGATTCGAAGGAAGCTCAACCCTTATGTCAGGACTAGAGAACTCAGCAGGGGAAATGACTTGTTCTAGACCAAGCAACAAAATCTCATCTTCTTAGATGTGATCAAGGCCAAGCAGAACACCTATGTGCCCGTTCAGTGGATTGACATGGACCATGAAGAAGAACCGGATATATTTTGGTGAGCCTCTAGATTTGGTGGAGCAGTTTGGTATTGAGGAGATCATCACTTTCCACCTTGACTTTGACCCGGAGTTGGTGGCTCAGTTCTTTGATTTGGTCCACTTCCACACGGATGAGAAGCGGACCATGACTTGGATGACAAATGGCAAGAGGATGTCTGCTGAGTGGAAGGAGTTCATGGATATGTTGATCATTCGTGATGAGGGGCTTGATGTGCCCATTGGTGCCCGCCCACATGCCAACCCAGAGTCTGCTAACAAGAACAAACTTCAACCCTTTCTTGTTGAGAAGACACTCCCAAATGGCAATAAGTCGTTTGTGTTGAACCCGTTTCTTGACATCATGCACCGGATCTTACGCAACTCTCTGTTTCCTCGCATAGGCGACAAGGACAAGGTGCACTCCTATCTCGTGGACATGATGCTCATGTGTGAGGAAGCCCGTTGTCAACAACATGAACCACTGGATGTCTCTCATATCATGTGGAGTGAGCTTCAGTTTGATGAGTTCCATCGTAAGGTGCGCATCTATGGACCTTATTTGTTCCTCTTGATCTCGAAGACTTGGGAGAAGCTCTTTCCAGGTGAAGAGTTTCTTGCTCCCAACTGGATTTGCCATGAGCCCATTAAGCTGCGCCAGAAGAACAAGTGAGCCAACACCACTACCCGGGCTAAGGTCGAGGCTGCACGGATGGATGTTGATGAGGATGAGTTTGAGGAGGAGGAGGTTGAGGACAGTTTCGAGGGGTACACTCCTCCGTCTGCTGAGGCATCTTGGGCTAAGAAGCTCAAGGCAAAGATGAAGGCTCTGTTCTGCATGCAGGCCTAGGGACAGTGCAAGACCCACGTTGCTCAGAAGGAGAGTCGCCAGCGCGACAAGAGGATCTTGAGGAAGCTTGGCGAGCAAGTCTTGAGCGGGTCAGAGAAGAACATCACTCCTGAGGCTGCCTGGATGGCGAAGCAGGGCTATCAGTGGACTGAGTTAGATGGGTGTCCATTCCTGATGCTGAGAAAGATGAGGAGGTTGATGGGTGATCACGTCAGTGGGAGCTACCACCTGTGTCGTAGGTGTCCTCTCTGACTTTCTGGTGTCTCGATGCCAAAGGGGGAGAGAGTGTAGGATTGCGAGTCTTGTGTCTCTTTGCTTTCGTTTCATTGAACCTTCGTTGCTTTGGTTTGTGTTGGTGTGCGTGTGAGACCAGGAGACTTATTCTATCATATGGTGTGAGACATATGAACTCAAGCTTATCCTTTATTGTCTAGTATGTTTAGTAGAATTGTGAGCTTATTTTATCTTGTGCCCTTTACTTCGTCCTCACTTATTATACCTTGCCTCAATGCTTATTGTCACTTATATTGTTGCAAGTTTTGCCTTGTCTATAAAATATAGGGGGGGTGTTGATCCTAGTATGTGTGTCGTGCAGTCCAAAGCATATCTATAGAGTGCACACATCTAGGGGGAGCGTGTCTATATTTTATAGATGTTGGGTTTGCTTATGTTCATTTTATATCCTTATGTGCAAATCCCGTATTGTGATCAATCCACCAAAAAGGGGGAGATTGTAAGGGCATATTTCTCCCTATGTGGTTTTGGTGATTGATGAAAGTGCATTTGCGAACTAATCGTGTGCATTGAGCATTTCAGATATCTCATGTCTAGGCACAAGACGATTTGGTGCCCCTCGGAGCCTATCGAAGACGGCGGTTCGCTACATTTCTTTTCAGTGGATTTGAGTCGTAGGAAAGCCGTACTATTAAGAGGGGGTCCGCTTCGGAAAGGTTAGGGTGGAATCAACATGTACACATATGTTCCTTTGCACCACCTTTCCTTCACTTCATTGGAGCACCGTCCGTTTATCCTTGTCTCTGCGAGATGAAGGCTTCCAAGTGCTATAGTTTCTGTGGCATGCGGTAGTACTACTCAAGGGAGCAGTAGTACCGCAGGGGTCCGCGGTAGTACCGCTCAGGGAAGCGGTAGTACCGCTCCTCGTGAGCGGTAGTACCGCTACCTCTAACCCAGAACGTTGTCGCTCATGGAAGTAGGCGCAGAAGTAATTTTTTACTTCCGCTCCCTGCGAGCGGTAGTACCGTGCCGGATTTTCGCACGTCCCAAACTCATCGGAAGTAGTCACGGACGTAATTTATTTAGTCCATGCCTTTTCCAGCCCAGTTGAGCCCTGCCCTGCAGTAGTACCGCATGGGGGCGCGGGAGTACCGCCCGGGCGGTTCTACCGCTCGTTGCCTAGTGCAACATGACCTCACCTGGCTTCTACCGCACGAGCGGTAGTACTGCAACAAGATGCAGTAGTACCCTAGCGCCTTGCGGTAGTACCGCGAGCGTGTGCGGTAGTACCGCGTCTCACGGGCTGAGTGAGTGGGTAACGGTTGGATCTTTTCCCCCACTATATAAAGGGGGTCTTCTTCCCCAAGAAGACCACCTCTTCCCTCTCCAAGCTCCATTGTTGCTCAAAGCTCCATTTTCGCCCGATCTCTCTCCCTAGCCAATCAAACTTGTTGATTTTCTAGGGATTGGTTGAGAAGGCCCCGATCTACTCTTCCACCAAGAGAAATTTGATTCCCCCACTAATCCCTTGCGGATCTTGTTACTCTTGGGTGTTTGAGCACCCTAGACAGTTGAGGTCACCGCGGAGCCATATTCCATTGTGGTGAAGCTTCGTGGTGTCGTTGGGAGCCTCCGATTAAGTTGTGGAGATTGCCCCAACCTAGTTTGTAAAGGTCGGTCGCCGCCTCCAAGGCACCAATAGTGGAATCATGACATCTCGCATTGTGTGAGGGCGTGAGGAGAATACGGTGGCCCTAGTGGCTTCTTGGGGAGCATTGTGCCTCCACACCGCTCCATCGGAGACGGACTTCCTCTCGAAGGGAAGGAACTTCGGCAACACATCCTCGTCTCCACCGGCTCCACTCTTGGTTATCTCTTACCTTTACTTGTGCAAGCTTATATTGTGTTGTATCCCTTGCTTGCTTGTGTGCTTGTTGTTGTTGCATCATACAGGTTGCCCGCCTAGTTGCATATCTAGACAACCTATTATGATGCTAAGTTTAATTTGGTAAAGAAAAGCTAAAAATTGTTAGTTTCCTATTCGCCCCCCCCCCTCTAGTCAACCATATCGATCCTTTCAGGTATATATGATATACATGTCATTGATGTGTAATTTACTAGTGTTCATAGCAACCCCTGGGTATTTGATACCGGTTCAGTTGCTGAGATTAGTAACTCGAAAAGGGAGTTGCAGAATGAATAGAGACTATTTAAGGACAAGGTGACGATGTGTTTTCCAAGGTTGATACGATCACCATCGCACAATCCCTCTACCTTCGGGATTGGTGTTGAACCTAAATAAATGATATTTGGTGTTTGCGTTGAGCTCGAATATGATTAGATCAAGTTTATTGCAATACCGTTATTCATTTAAATCAGAGAATAACTGTTGTTCTGTTTACATGAATAAAACCTTCTATGGTCATACACCCGATGTAAATGGTTTATTGAATCTCGATCGTAGTGATACACATATTCATAATATTGATGCCAAAAGATGCAAAGTTGATAATGATAGTGCAACATACTTGTGGCACTGCCGTTTTGGTCATATTGGTGTAAAGCGCATGAAGAAACTTCATGCGGATGCACTTTTGGAATCACTTGATTATGAATCATTTGATGCTTGTGAACCATGCCTCATGAGCAAGATGACTAAAACTCCGTTCTCCGGAACAATGGACCAAGCTAATGACTTACTGGAAAAAATACATACCAATGTATGCGATCCGATGAGTGTTGAGGCACGCGGCGCGTATCATTATTTTCTAACCTTCAGAGATGATTTGAGTGGGTATGGGTATATCTACTTGATGAAACACAAGTCTGAAATATTTGAAAAGTTCAAAGAATTTCGGAGTGAAGGGGAGAATCATCGTAACAACAAAATAAAGTTTCTACGATCTGATCATGGAGGAGAATATTTGAGTTATGAGTTTGGCCTTCATTTAAAACAACGTGAAATTGTTTCACAACTCACGCCACCTGGAACACCACAGCGTAATGGTGTGTCTGAACGTCCTAACCATACTTTATAGGATATGACGCGTTCTATCATGTCTCTTAATGATTTACCACTATCATTTTTGGGGTTATGCATTAGAGACAGCCGCATTCACGTTAAATAGGGCACCGTCTAAATCCGTTGAGACGACACTGTATAAACTATGGTTTGGCAAGAAATCTAAGCTGTCGTTTCTTAAAAGTTTGGGGATGTGACACTTATGTCAAAAGGCTTCAGCCTGATAAGCTCCAACCCAAAGCGGAGAAGTGCGTCTTCATAGGATACCCTAAGGAAACAGTTGGGTACACCTTCTACTACAGATCCAAAGGAAAGGTCTTTGTTGCCAAGAATGGATCCTTTCTAGAGAAGGAGTTTCTCTCGAAAGAAGTGAGTGGGAGGAAAGTAGAACTTTATGAGGTAATTGTACCTTCTCTCAATTTGGAAAGTAGCACATCAGAGAAATCCGTTCCCGTGATGCCTACACCAATTAGAGAGGAAGCTATTGATGATGATCATGAAACTTCAGATCAAGTTGCTACTGAACCTCATAGGTTGACCAGAGCACGATCCGCACTAGAGTGGTAAGGCAATCATGTCCTGGAAGTCATGTTGTTGGACAACAGTGAACCTATGAACTATGAAGAAGCTATGATGAGCCCAGATTCCGATAAATGGTTTGAGGCCATGAAATCTGAGATAGGATCCATGTATGAGAAACAAAGTATGGACTTTGGTGGACTTGTCCGATGATCGGCAAGACAGAGAAAATAGATGGATCTTCAAGAAGAAGACTGACACTGATGGTAATGTTACTGTCTACAAATCTCGACTTGTCGCGAAAGGTTTTTCGACAAGTTCAAGGGGTTGACTCTGATGAGACTTTCTCACCCGTAGCGATGCTTAAGTCTGTCCGAATCATTTTAGCAATTGCCGCATTTTATGAAATTTGGCAAATGGACGTCAAAACTTCATTCCTTAATGGATTTTTTAAAGAAGAGTTGTATATGATGCAACCAGAAGGTTTTGTCGATCCTAAAGGTGCTAACAAAGTGTGCAAGCTCCAGCGATCCATCTATGGACTGGTGCAAGAATCTCGGAGTTGGAATATACGCTTTGATGAGGTTATCAAAGCATATGGTTTTATACAGACTTACGGTGAAGCCTGTATTTACAAGAAAGTGAGTGGGAGCTCTGTAGCATTTCTGATAGTATATGTGGATGACATTTGTTTATTGGAAATGATATAGAATTTCTGGATAGCATAAAAGGATACTTGAATAAGAATTTTTCAATGAAAGACCTCGGCGATGCTGCTTATATATTGGGCATCAAGATCTATAGGGATAGATCGAGACGCTTAATAGGACTTTCATAAAACACATACCTTGACAATTTTTTTGATGAAGTTCAAAATGGATCAGTCAAAGAAGGAGTTCTAGCCTGTATTGTAAGGTGTGAAGTTGAGTAAGACTGAAAGCCCGACCACGGCAGAAGATAGAGAGAGAATGAAAGTCATTCCATATGCCTCAGCCATAGGTTCTTTAAAGTATGCCATACTATGTACCAGACCTATTTTGTACCTTGCCATGAGTTTGGCAAGGGGGTACAATAGTGATCCAGGAGTAGATCACTGGACAACGGTCAAAATTATCCTTAGTTACCTAAGAGGACTAAGGAAATATTTCTCTGTTATGGAAGTGATAAAGAGTTTGTCGTAAAGGGTTACACTGATGCAAGCTTTAACACCAATTCAGGTGACTCTGAGTCTCAATCTGGATACATATTGAACGTGGGAGCAATTAGCTAGAGTAGCTCCATGCATAGCATTGTAGACATAGAAACTTGCAAAATACATATGGATCTGAATGTGGCAGACCCGTTGACTAAACCTCTCTCACAAGCAAAACATGATCATACCTTAGTACTCTTTGCGTATTAATCACATGGCGATGTGAACTAGATTATTGACTCTAGTAAACTCTTTGGGTGTTAGTCACATGGTGATGAGAACTATAGGTGTTAATCACATGGCGATGTGAACTAGATTATTGCCTCTAGTGCAAGTGGAAGACTGAAGGAAACATGCCCTAGAGGCAATAATAAATTTGTTGTTTTATATTTCCTTATTCATTATAAAGGTTTATTATTGATGCCAGAATTGTATTGATTGGAAACTTAAATACATGTGTGAATACATAAACAAATACCGTGTCCCTAGTAAGCCTCTACTAGACTAGCTCGTTGATCAAAGATGGTTAAGGTTTCCTAACCATTGATAACCCACAAGTATAGGGGATCGTTTGTAGCCTTCTTAGATAAATAAGAGTGTCGAACCCAACGAGGAGCTAAAGGTAGAACAAATATTCCTTCAAGTTCTATCAACCACTGATACAACTCTACGCACACCTGACGTCTGCTTTACCGAAAACAAGTATGAAACTAGTTTCTAGGAGTGATGCTAGAACTACTTTGCAGGAGTAAAACTAGAAGTAATTTGCAAGATAATAAAAGTTAGGCGTTTAGAAAAAGGGTTTATGTCAACAAGAAAGTTATTTGTCCCTAGGCAATCGATAACAAGTACCGGTAATCATTCTTGCAATTTTATATGAGGGAGAGGCATGAGCTAACATACTTTCTCTATTTGGATCATATGCACTTATGATTGGACCCCTAGCAAGCATCCGCAACTACTAAAGATCATTAAGGTCGTGAAACCAACCATAGCATTAAGTATCAAGTCCTCTTTACTCCCATACGTCATACCCCACTTACTCGGGTTTAAGCTTTTGTCACTCTCGCAACCCACCATAAGTGAACCATGAACATATTGGAACACCCTACAGCGGGGTCCCCTCACGTTTGCGCAAGAATGGAGGGCACCATAGGACAGCACCATAAATAAAATATACAATCACACCGACCAAGATCACAATTAACCCACAGGACAAAACGGATCTACTCCAACATCATAGGATAACCATAGATCATTGGGAAATAATATGTGGAGTTGAGCACCATGTTTAAGTAGAGATTACAGTGGGGAGAAGAGGTGTTACACCACTGCGTAGAGGGGGAGAGAGTTGGTGCTGACAGTAGCAAGTTTGTTGATGTAGATCGCCGTCTCGATCGTTGCCCCGGCGGCACTCCGGCGCCACCGGGAGCGAGGAGGAGAGAGCACCCCTACTTCTTCTTCTTCCTTGGCCTCCCCCCTAGATGGGGAGGAGAATTCCCCCTCTGGTCCAAGGTCTCCTATGGCGGTGGAGGGGCGGGAGCCCCTCCGAGATTGGATCTCTCTCTGTTCTCTTCTGTTTCGCGCTCCCCAGATCTGGCTGAAAACCGTTTCTTATATTCCGGGAGATCCGTAACTCCGATTGCGCTGAGATTTTAACACGATTTTTTTTGGATATAAGTTTCCTTGCGCCCGAAGTAGAGCTCCAACCGACGTTCGAGGAGGGCACAACCCACCACCACGCGCTAGGGGCCTCTGGCGCGCCCTGGTGTCTTGTGGGCTATGTGGGCCTCCGTTTGCGGTGATTCCAACTCCCAAAAATCACATATAATCCAAACTAATTCTCCGTAAAATTTTATTGCATTTGGACTTTGTTTGATATGGATTTTCTGCAATACAAAAAACATGCAAAAAATAGGAACTGGCACTGGGCACTGGATCAATAGGTTAGTCCAATAAATCATATAAAAATTTGCCAAAAGTATGTGAAAGTTGTATAATATTGGCATGAAACAATCAAAAATTATAGATATGACGGAGACGTATCAGCATCCCCAAGCTTAATTCCTGCTCATCCTCGAGCAGGTAAATGATAAAAAAGATAATTTTTGATGTGGAATGCTACCTATCATAAACTTGATCATATGTCTAATCATGGCATGAATATTAAGACATAAGTGATTCAAAGCAATAGTCTTTAATTTGACATAAAGACATCAATACTCAGGCATCCCAACAAACAATCATGTCTTTCAAAATATCAATGCTAAAGAAAGCTATCCCTACAAAATCATATAGTCTTGTCATGCTCTGTCTTCTTAATACAAAGTACTTATCATGCACAACCCCGATGACAAGCCGAGCAATTGGTTCAAACTTTTTAACATGCTTCAGCTTTTTCAACCCTCACGCAATACATGAGTGCAAGCCATGGATATAGCACTACGGGTGGAATAGAGTATAATGATAGGGGTAAATATAGAGAAGACAAAAAAGTAAGAAAGTCTCACACCGACGCGGCTAACCAACGGGCTATGGAGATGCCCATCAATTGATATCAATGCGAGGAGTAGGGATTGCCATGCAACGAATGCACTAAGAGCTATAAGTGTATGAAAGCACAATATGAAAACTAAGTGGGTGTGCATCTACTCCTATAATGAAAAATTCCCACTAGTATATGAAAGTGACAACATAGGAGACTCTCCATATGAAAAACATGGTGCTACTTTGAAGCACAAGTGTGGTAAAGGATACTAACAATGCCCCTTCTCTCTTTGTTTTTTTTTCTTTTCCTTTTTTTCTTTCTTTCTTTTTTTCTCATTGTCCGGAGTCTCATCCCGACTTGTGGGGGAATCATAGTCTCCATCATCCTTTCCTCACCGGGGCACTGCTCTAAAAATGAATAATGATGATCATCACACTTCTATTTACTTATAACTCAAAAAAAATTAAAAAATACAACTCGATACCTATGACAAAATATGACTCTATATGAATGCCTCTGGCAATGTACTAGGATGTGCAATGATCTAGCGTAACATGTATGAAAAATGATGAACGGTGGCTGAGCGACAGCTACTATGTTAGCTATATGATCATGCAAAGCAATATGACAATGAATGCTCAAGTCATCAAACATAACCGGTGGAAGTTTCATGGCAATATATCTCGGAATGGCCATGGAAAAGCCATAATATGTAGGTATGGTGGCTGTTTTGAGGAAGATATAATAAGGCTTATGTGTGATAGAGCATATCATATCATGAGGTTTGGATGCACCGGAGAAGTTTGCACCACATCTCGATGTGAGAAAGGGCAATGCACGGTACCGTAGAGGCTAGCAAATTGCGGAAAGGTAAGAGTGCGTATAATCCATGGAGTCACATTAGTCATAAAGAACTCATATACTTATTGCAAAAGTTTGTTAGCCCTCGAAGCAAAGTACTACTACGCATGCCCCTAATGGGATAGATTGGTAGGAAAAGACCATCGCTCGTCCCCGACCGCCACTCATAAGGAAGACAATCAATAATAAATCATGCTCCAACTTCATAGCATAACGGGAGACTATACGTGCATGCTTCGGGAATCACAAACCTTAACACCAATATTCTTACTAAACACAACCATTTACTAGTACCTCCCACATATTCCATCTCTATATCGCAAAACTATTGCAAGGAATCAAACATATCATATTCAGTGATCCATAAGTTTTATGTAGGATTTTATGACAAACCATGCAATTGACCAATTCCTTTTGACTCTCTAAATAGATATAAGTGAAGCATGAGAGTTTAATTCTTTCTACAAAAGATCATGCTCTAACAAATATAAGTGAAGCAAAAGAGCATTCTTCAAATAACGGTTTTCTATGTGAAGAGAAATAGGCAATCCAAACTTCAAATGATATAAGTGAAGCACATGAAGAATTCTATAAAGCCATACTCAAAAGATATAAGTGAAGTGCAATGAGCATTCTATAAATCAGCCATGGACTATCTCATACCAGCATGGTGCATAAAAGAAAATTGAAAAATAAACACAAAAGACGCTCCAAGATTTGCACATATCACAAGAACGAAACAAATCCGAAAACATATCGATACTTGTTGAAGAAAGATGGGATGCCTTACGGAGCATCCCCAAGCTTAGACGCTTGAGTCTCCTTGAATATTTACTTGGGGTCCCTTGGGCATCCCCAAGCTTGAGCTCTTGCCTCTCCTCCTTCTCCTCACATCGAGACCTCCTCAATCTTCGAACACTTCACCCACAAAACTTAACCGAACTTTTAGTGGAGGGGTTAGTGAATATGGCAATGAAATCCCATCATGTACTGCTGTAACATTATTGTACAATTATAAACAAACATTACCCACTGCATGCTATCACAATTCTATGGCCCCAAGTCAAGGAGGCTTCAACAAGAATTCAAACATACGCAAATAATGAAGCTATAACAGCAATCTGTGAAAATAGGACAGTCTGTAAAGATTCGAACATCCACCATACTTCTGTAACTCTAAAAATTCTGAAAAATTAGGAAAAATAAAAAAAATTATAGAAAGACATTACAAAAGGTTTCAGAACTGTTTGACATTCCAGTAAAAAATGTAAAATCGCGCACTACAGCCAAAGTTTCTGTTTTGCACCGCACAAACCAACAAGCAATTTAAACATCCTAAAGGCAAATCTTGGCACATTATTTTTATAATACAATGGAATTGTACAAGGGGATGATTATTTTTGTTGAAAAGTTTCTGCAATTCAACATTCACAAAGTTTTCGTGAGCATGAACAAAGTTCAAGGAGCTCCCCCACTTCAACAATGCTTGTCTCTCTCACTTTCACTTTCCTTTTTGAAAAGTTTTGTGTTCCCCTCTATATTTTTTTGTTTTTAAACTTTATAAAAGCACTCAACAGAAATAAGTGACTCTCTAAAACTTCCGGGTTGTCTCCCTGGTAGCGCTATCTTTAAAGCCATTAAGCTAGGCATAAAGTGCTCAAGTAATGGATCCACCTGGATCCCAAGGTATATCAAAGCCAAGTTTAATTAGCAATGATTTGGCATTTAGTAGTGAGCACAAAGAAACATATATCATGTGACGACGAAGTCTAAGTCTCTTCCTATGCATCGGCATGTCATACAAGAACAATTCATGCACATCAAGTAAAGGCCAATACATAGCATATGCAGTTTCTTGCAATTTTATCGTGTTGGAAACATAGAGAGGTGGAGATATAGTTCCTATCTCATAATAATTGCAAGTAGGAGCAGCAAGCACATGCATATTATATTCATCAAAATCATCATATGGAACGGTAAAAGGCAACCCATCATTATAATCCTTAACCAGAGCAAACTTCTCCGATATAGTGTAGTTTGGAGAATTCAAAAAGATAATAGGACTATCATGTGTGGGTGCAATAGCAACAAGGTCATTCTTAACATAAGGAACTATAGCAAGTTCATCTCCATAAGCATAATTCATATTGGCATCTTAGCCACAAGCATAACAAGCATCAAGTTCATCAAAAGGGATATTTCAAATGAATCAACGGGATCATAGCATTCATCCTTCGGAAGAACGAAGGGGCATTAAATAATGTATGAGTTGAAGAGTTACTCTCATTAGAAGGTGGGCATGGGTAGCTAATCCGCTCTTCCTCCGTTTGTTCTTCGCTCTCCTCATCATCTTTTTCATCCAATGAGCTCGCAGTTTCATGAATTTCTTCTTCCATAGACTCCTGCAAAATATTAGTCTCTTCTTGGACAGCGGAGTTATTCTCAGTAAATACATCAATATCGTAATTGTATTTATAATTATCATAGCAATATTTAAGGATAGCAAGATTTTCAGGTCTATAAACTGAATCATCAAAATCTTCAAACTTTTCAAACAAAGATTCAATTTCATGTGCACCCTTAAAAGCAACAAATTCTTCTATTCGTTCCACATCATAGTAATCATATATACCATTAGCATAAGAAGCTAAGGCTTTATTATCATTTAATTTTCATGAAAAGGGAAGGTGTGGAGGATTCATCCTAGAGCAACAAGTAAAATCATATCTCAAGCATAGATTCCAAGCATACCATTTCAATATATGAATTTGATCCCATAACAATTTCTCTTTGTGAGTCAAGTGATAATCCCTAAAGTATTCACATTGATCCAACGTTACTCCCATTATATAGTTGAATGGGGTTTTCTCAGGATTATCAAAGTAGTGCATAATAACTTTCACATAACGAGCATCGAGGGTTTTAGGAGGTTCCCCACCTCCATGAGTAGCAGGTACAACTAATTTTTTTTGGTGTTTCGTGTTCCATATCCATAACTAAAGATAGAGAACAACTTAGAACAGGAAATAAAAACTACTTGGTGATAAAGCAAACAAGCACACACAAGAATATTCACCCCACGCTATAACTCCCCGGCAACGGCACCAGAAAAAGGTCTTGATAACCCACAACTATAGCCTTCTTCAATAAATAAGAGTGTCAAAACCAACGAGGAGCTAAATGTAGAAAAAATATTCCCTCAAGTTCTATCGACCGTTAATACAACTCTATGCACACCTGACGTCTGCTTTACCGAAAACAAGTATTAAACTAGTTTGTAGGAGCGATGCTAGAACTACTTTGCAAGAGTAAAACTAGAAGTAATTTGCAAGATAATAAAAGTTAGGTGTTTAGCAAAACGGTTTGTGTCAACAAGAAAGTTATTTGTCCCTAGGCAATCGATAACAAGTACCGGTAATCATTCTTGCAATTTTATATGAGGGAGAGGCATGAGCTAACATACTTTCTCTACTTGGATCATATACACTTATGATTGGACCCCTAGCAAGCATCCGCAACTACTAAAGATCATTAAGGTCGTGAAACCCAACCATAGCATTAAGTATCAAGTCCTCTTTACTCCCATACGTCATACCCCACTTACTCGGGTTTAAGCTTTTGTCACTCTCGCAACCCACCATAAGCGAACCATGAACATATTGCAATACCCTACAGCGGGGGCCCCTCACGTTTGCATGAGAACGGAGGGCAACGTAGGACAGCACCATAAATAAAATATACAATCATACGAACCAAGATCACGATTAACCCACAGGACAAAATGGATCTACTCAAACATCATAGGATAACCATAGATCATTGGGAAATAATACATGGAGTGGAGCACCATGTTTAAGTAGAGATTACAGCAGGGAGAAGAGGTGTTACACTGCTGCATAGAGGGTGAGAGAGTTGGTGTTGACGGTATCAAGATTGTTGTTGTAGATCGCCGTCTCGATCGTTGCCCCGACGGCACTCCGGCGCCACCGGGAGCGAGGGGGAGAGAGCCCCCCTACTTCTTCTTCCTTGGCCTCCCCCCTAGATGGGGAGGAGAATTCCCCCTCTGGTCCATGGTCTCCTATGGCGGCGGAGGGGCGGGAGCCCCTCCGAGATTGGATCTCTCTCTCTCTCTCTGTTCTCTTCTGTTTCGCGCTCCCCTGATCTGGCCAAAAACCATTTCTTATATTCCGGGAGATCCGTAACTCCGATTGCGCTCAGAATTTAACACGATTTTTTCCCAGATATAAGCTTCCTTGCGCCCGAAGTAGAGCTCCAACCGACGTTCGAGGAGGGCACAACCCACCACCACGTGGCACGGGCCTCTGGCGCACCCTAGTGTCTTGTGGGCTGTGTGGGCCTCCGTTTGCGGTGATTCCAACTCCCAAAAATCACATATATTCCAAAATAATTGTCCGTAAAATTTTATTGCATTTGGACTTCGCTTGATATGGATTTTCTGCGATACAAAAAACATGCAAAAACAGGAACTGGCACTGGGTGATACGTCTCCAACGTATCTATAATTTTTTATTGTTCCATGTTGTTTTATTATCAATCTTGGATGTTGTATAATCATTTTATAGACATTTTATATCATTTTTTTTACTAACCTATTGACATAGTGCCAAGTGCCAGTTGCTGTTTTTTTCATGTTTTTTACATCGCAGGAAATCAATATCAAGCGGAGTCCAAATGCCACGAAACTCCATGATGATTTTTTATGGGCCAGAAGGAAGGCAATGGGTCCTGGTTGCACCTAGGGGGTGCCCCGAGGGGGGCACAACCCACCAGGGCGCGCCCTGGTGGGTTGTGCCCACCTCGGGTGCCCCCCGGACCGCCTCTTTGCTCTATAAATACCACAATATTCCAGAAATCCTAGGGGAGTCGTCGAAATATTCATCCAGTCGCCGCAGAGTCTAGAACTACCAGATCCAATCTAAACACCATCACACAGGGGTTCACCACTTCCATTGGTGCCTGTCCGATGATGCGTGAGTAGTTGTTTGTAGACCTTCGGGTCCGTAGTTAGTAGCTAGATGGCTTTCTCTCTTTCTCTCTCACTCTCTCTCTCTCTCTCGCTGAATTCTCAATACAATGGTCTCTTGGAGATCCATATGATGTATCTCTTTTGCGGTGTGTTTGTTGGGATCTGATGAACTTCGAGTTTATGATCAGTTATATCTTTTTATATCCATGAAAGTTATTTGAGTTTTTTTTATCTCTTATATGCATGATCTCTTATAGCCTCGTATTTCTTCTCCAATATTTGGTTTATTTGGCCAACTTGATCTGTTTATCTTGCAATGGGAAGAGGTGCCCGGTAGTGGGTTCGATCTTACGGTGCTCGATCCCAGTGACAGAAAAGGAACCGACACGTATGTATCGTTGCTACTAAGGATAAAAAGATGAGATCTATATCTACTGCCATATAGATAAACGGATCTTATCTACATCATGTCATCGTTCTTATTGCATTACTCCGTTTTTCCATGAAATTAATACACTAGATGCATGCTGGATAGCGGTCGATGTGTGGAGTAATAGTAGTAGATGCACGCAGGAGTCGGTCTACTAATCTTGGACGTGATGCCTATGTAATGATCATTTCCTGGATATCTTTATAATTATTTGAAGTTCTATCAATTTGTAACACCCCGCATGTAACTTGCCATATTTGTAACTCCGACTCTTGCCATTTTCGGCTATGTGATATGTTTTTCCCTCCGTTGTCGGGTTTTGTCTTTCGTTTTGTATTTTGTCATGTCATGCATTTTTATTTCATGTCATCATGTGCATTGCATTCGCATACGTGTTCGTCTCATGCATCTGAGCATTTTCCCCGTTGTCCGTTTTCCAATCCGGCGCTCCTATCTCCTCCGGTGCACCCCTCTTGTTTTCTTTCGTGTGCGTGTGTCAAACTTTCTCGGAATGGACCGAGGCTTGTCAAGTGGCCTTAATATACCACCCGGAGACTACCGGTCAAGTTTCGTTCCATTCGGAGGTCGTTTGGTACTCCAACGGTTAACCGGGCATCCGCAAAGTCCATTTGAGTGTCCAGCAAAAACCACCTCTAAAACCAGCCCAAAACCCACCAAACTCTCTTCCATGCTCTAGGTCGTTCGATCACGATCGTGTGGGCGAAAACCGCACCTCATTTGGAGTCTCCTAGCTCCCTCTACCTATAAAACTCCATCTCCCCCGAAAAACGAAATCACAGACGAACCCTAACCCTCTCCCTCCGCGCCGCGCCAGACGCGTCCGCGTCGGCCGGACAACGTCCGCCGCGCCGCCCGGCCAACCGGAGCGCGCCACGTCGCCCTCTCTCCCTCTCCTCCACCGCGCGGCCCGCCGGAGCCCGTCCCCGGCCCCCGCGGCCCGAACTCCGCCGCCGCCCGAGCCCGCGACTCCGCCGCCGGATCCCGTGCACGCCGCCGCGGCCTCCCTGCCGGCCGGCACTGCCGTTCGCCGCCGCGGTCCCGCCGGCCATCGCCGCCGCCGCGCCTCCGGCGCCGCCCCTCGCCGCCGGCGTCCCTCCCCGTCGTCGCCTCGCCCGCCTCCGGCCGGCGCCCCCCTGCCGGCCTCTCCTCTCCTCCCGCCGGCGAGTCCCACTGCCTGAGCTCGAGCTCGAGGAGAGCTGCTCGATCCAGATCCAATCGGTACCGTTGACTTTCTCGCCCCCTTTTTTTCCCAAGTCCTGCAATTATTTCAGCAAGTGCTCCTGTTCCCGATGCTATAACTTCTTGCATGTAGCTCCGATTCGCGCGTGTAATATGTCAAATTGTTCGCCTCGTGATGCTCTTCATTTTGTTCAATTGAACCATATTCATTAGAGGTCATCTTGATGCCCAAATCTTCGTTGGAAGAGGGCTAGTTGCTGTTATTCTCTGGTTCTTGACAGAACTTGGAGATTTGTCATTTTTGTATTATTTATTCTGTGCATCTTTTGAGCATGAGCTCTACATGTGTTTTCAAGTATGCCATGCCATCTTTCCAGTGGTGTAGTACATGTATTTTTGTGATCTCTGTGGTGACTAGCACAAGCATGCAAAGTAGGTCCCGTAATATTTCTGATTTCAGGGACAGTGATTTCTCAAGTCCTTGTCTGCTGTAATTTTGTTGCCATGTAAACTTGATGCTACAGAGAGATCCATGCATATTTGGGAGATGTTCAGTAAGGATGTTTTGTAGATATAGGTGTAGTTGATCCATTCCTGCAATGGTTTGCAATTATAGAGTGACATAGAATGACTCAATCTTGCTCTACTTTTGCTATAAAATATTTCTGGCAGATTCTTAACATGACATGCATTTTTGCCAAGCTTATTGTAGTTGATGAATACATGCTATGCAATTGTTCTTGCCATGGTTAGCTTTATAAACATGCCATCTTGCTGTAGGTATGCTTGGTTTGTCATGCATTGCTCTGTAGTGAGTGCATCAAGCTCACAAAGAGGTCTACATATTAATATTTCTGCCATGCTCTGTTTTCTGCTAAGTCTGAAACCTGATAACGAAACTTGCTATGTTTATATGCTTGCCATCATATCTTCTGGTCCTTTTTGGCTTATGGTCAGTAAGGGACTTTTGTCATGTGCATTTAGTAGAACACTGCCATGCCTTGTTTTGCTATGTTAAGTTCCTGTAGCATGTTGATTTCGTGCTCTGAACATTGCTACCTGATGCTGATTTCTGCCATGTCCAGTTTTTCACCAAGTCTGTGATCCTGTTATTTTTTGCACTTTTTCCATGCTTGTTTGAGCTTGATATTTTGTGAACTAGCCGTAGCTCAGTGTTCATCTTTTGTCAAGCATCTCCTGTAGATTACTGCCATGTGCTTTGTTGCTATGTTGGGGTGCTGTAGCATTGTTACTTGTTGCATTTTAAGTGCTATCTTGCTGTTTATTGCAGATTAGTGTCATTTTGTTATGCTTGCCATTTGCAAACCGTGCATCCGATTCCGGTGATCTTTATATCGATTTCGACCAAAATCATCTCATCTTTCCAGTGGCATGCTTGGTTTGCCAAGTTACTACCATTTTCATCATTTTCCTTCCGGAGCACGTATATGCATCGCATATCATATCTTGCATATCATACATGATTTGCATCATGTTGCTTGCGCATTTCTCGTTGTTGATTGTGGTTCCGTTTGTTTGTGTTCTTGTCTTGGGTAGAGCCGGGAGACGAGTTCGTGAACGAGGAACCTGTCGAGTACGCTTACGAGGATCAAGCTTTCGACAACTCTGAGAATCTTGCAGGCAAGATGACCACCCCTCGAAATCACTTCTATCTTTGCTTTGCTAGTTGTTCGCTCTATTGCCATGCTCCGCTACCTATCACTTGCTATATCATGTCTCCCATTTTAGCCATGTCAGCCCTAACCATCCTCTCCTAGCAAACCGTTGTTTGGCTATGTTACCGCTTTTGCTCAGCCCCTCTTATAGCGTTGCTAGTTGCAGGTGAAGTTGAAGTTTGTTCCATGTCGGAACATGGATATGTTGGGATATCACAATATCTCTTATTTAATTAATGCATCTATATATTTTGGTAAAGGGTGGAAGGCTCGGCCTTATGCCTGGTGTTCTGTTCCACTCTTGCCGCCCTAGTTACTGTTATACCGGGATTATGTTCCTTGAGTTTGCGTTCCTTACGCGGTCGGGTGATTTATGGGACCCCCTTGACAGTTCGCCTTGAATAAAACTCCTCCAGCAAGGCCCAACTTTGGTTTTACCATTTGCCACCTAAGCCTTTTTCCCCCGGGTTTTCGCGAGCCCGAGGGTCATCTTATTTTAACCACCCCGGGCCAGTGCTCCTTCGAGTGTTGGTCCGAACTGAGCAGACTGCGGGGCCCCCTCCTGGAAACTCGAGGTCTGGTTTTACTCGTAGGATGTCTCATCCGGTGTGCCCTGAGAACGAGATATGTGCAGCTCCTATCGGGATTTGTCGGCACATTCGGGTGGCTTTGCTGGTCTTGTTTTACCATTGACGAGATGTCTTGTAAACCGGGATTCCGAGACTGATCGGGTTTTTCCGGGAGAAGGTTTATCCTTCGTTGACCGTGAGAGCTTATGATGGGCTAAGTTGGGACACCCCTGCAGGGTATTATCTTTCGAAAGCCGTGCCCGCGGTTATGAGGCAGATGGGAATTTGTTAATGTCCGGTTGTAGATAACTTGTCACTTGACCCATTTAAAATTCATCAACTGCGTGTGTAGCCGTGATGGTCTCTTCTCGGCGGAGTCCGGGGAGTGAACACGGTCTGAGTTATGTATGACGTAAGTAGGTGTTCAGGACCTCTTCTTGGTCATTGCTCGATGACGTCCGTTCCGTTGCTTCTCTTCTCGCTCTCATTTGCGCAAGTTAGCCACCATATATGCTTTTGCCGCTGCAGCTCCACCTCTTTGCGCCATCCTATCTTATAAGCTTAAATAGTCTTGATCTCGCGGGTGTGAGATTGCTGAGTCCCCGTGACTCACAGATTCTACCAAAACAGTTGCAGGTGCCGACGATGCCAGTGCAGACGATGGCGTCGATCTCAAGTGGGAGTTCGACGAGGAACGTGGTCGATATTATGTGTCTTTCCCTGATGATCAGTAGTGGAGCCCAGTTGGGACGATTGGGGATCTAGCATTTGGGGTTGTCTTATTTTCATCTGGATTTTGACCGTAGTCGGTCTATATGTTTGTATTTTGGATGATGTATGATATTTATTCATGTATTGTGTGAAGTGGCGATTGTAAGCCAACTCTTTATCCCATTCTTGTTCATTACATGGGATTGTGTGAAGATGACCCTTCTTGCGACTAAACCACTATGCGGTTATGCCTCTAAGTCGTGCCTCGACACGTGGGAGATATAGCCGCATCGTGGGCGTTACACAATTGCCCAACAGTAATTTGTTTACCCACCATTTACTATTTTTCTTGAGAGAAGACACTAGTGAAACCTACAGCCCTCGGGTCTTCTTTCTCATATATTTGCCTTGCAATCTACTTTTCCTTTGCATTTTTATTCAGATCTATTAAACCAAAAAATACAAAAATACCTTGTTGTGTTTTAACTTTATTTATTTTATTTGGCGTTTGATCTATCAATCTACTACAATTTACCTCATGTCCGCTTGCCTATCTTGAGGCGCCGTACCCCGGAAGGGATTAACAACCCCTTTAACTCGTCGGGTTGTGAGGTGTTGTTGTTTGTGTGCAGGTGTTGTTTACGTTGTGTTGCTTGGTTCTCCTACTGGTTCGATACCTTGGTTTCATAACTGAGGGAAATACCTACCTTCGCTGTGCTACATCATCCCTCCCTCTCCGGGGAAATACCGACGTAGTTGCAGCTACCATCAAGGAGAATTTCTGCCGCCGTTGCCGAGGAGGATCTTCAACATAACCAGGTTCCTAATCACAAATCTCATCTCCTCGCAATTTACATTATTTTCCATTTGCCTCTTATTTTCCTCTCCCCCACTTCACAAAAATTTGCCGTTTTATTCGCCTCTCTTTTTCCGTTCGCCGTTTTCTTGTCGGATCTGTTTTTGAGTGCAATCTTGTTGTGTGGTCATCATGACTCAAGAGAACACAAAATTATGTGATTTATCAAATACCAACAACAATGATTTTATTGGCACTCCGCTTGCTCCTCCCGCCACTAGTGCGGAGACTTGTGATATTAATACTGCTTTGCTGAATCTTGTTATGAAAGACCAATTTTCCGGTACTCCTAATGAGGATACGCGTCCCATCTTAATACCTTCGTGGAATTATGCGATATGCAAAAGAAAAAAGATGTGGACAATGATGTGGTCAAGATGAAATTATTTCCGTTCTCTTTGCGTGATTCTGCAAAAATTTGGTTCTCTTCTTTTCTTTGCCTCGCAATAGTATCGATTCTTGGAACAAGTGCAAAGATGCTTTTATCACTAAATATTTTCCGCCCACAAAAATTATTTCCCCTAGAAACCAGATCATGAATTTCAAGCAACTTGAACATGAGCATGTTGCACAATCATGGGAAAGGATGAAAATGATGCTAAGGAATTGCCCAACTCATGGGTTAAATCTTTGCATGATCATAAAAAAAATTATGTGAGGTTGAAGTTTGTTTCTCGTAATCTTTTAGATTCTGCCGCGGGTGGTAATTTATGGAAATTACTTTGGGTGAAGCCACCAAATTGCTTGATAATATCATGGCAAATTATTCACAATGGCATACCGAAAGAGCTCCTACTAGTAAAAAAGTTAATTCGGTTGAAGAAATTTCTTCTTTGAGTGATAAAGTTGATGCTCTTATGAAATTGGTTGCTAGAAAAAGTGCTCCTTATTTTAATGATATGCCTTTGTCTACTTTGATTGAGCAAAATAATGATGCCATTGATGTGAATTTTATCTCTAGAAATAATTTCAACAACAATGCTTATAGAGGAAATTTTAATCCTAAGCCTTTCCCTAGTAATTCCTCTAATAATTACGGTAATTCCTATGGAAATCAATCTTACAATAATAATAGGAACACCTCTGATCTTGAGAATAATATTAAAGAATTTATCAACACACAAAAAGTTTTCAACACTTCCATAGAAGAAAAGTTGAATAAGATTGATGATTTGTCTAGAAGTGTTGATAGAATTGCTCATGATGTGGAAAATTTCAAGATGAAAATTTTTGTGCCTAAAGTAGATGAATCAATTAAATCTCTTTATGTTTCTACGGATGAAAGTAATAAAATAACTGCTATGCTTAGAGCTAAAAGAGAATTTTTAGAAAAAACTTTTTCTAGTGATTATTCTTGCAAAAGTGATGAAGATATTAAAATGGTTGGTGTTTCTTCTATTGGTTCCTTGTTTAGTAAAGTTAATAATGATGAAAAAGGTAATGGAGAAGAGTCAACTTTAGGTATAAGGCGTCCAATATTTCAGAGGGTGAAATCTTGTTGAGAAAATTGATGAAAGTGGGTTTGGAGAGGTCAAAACTTTAACTAGTGATGTGCCCACTCTTTTGGATTACAAAGACTTTAATTATGGTAGTTGCTCTTTGATTGATTGAATTTCTTCGTTGCAATCCATGATAAATTCACCCCATGCTTATGAGCAAAATAAAGCTTATACTAAACATATTGTTGATGCTATCATGAAAGCTCTTGAAGAAAAAATGGAATTGGAAATTTCCATTCCTAGAAATTTGCATGATGAGTGAGAACCTACTATCAAAGTCAAGATTAAAAATTATGAGTGTTTTTCTTTGTGTGACTTGGGTGCTAGTGTTTCTACAATTCCGAAATCTTTATGTGACGTGCTTGGTCTTACTAATCTTGAAGAATGTTCTTTGAATTTGCACTTGGCTGATTCTACTATTAAAAAGCCTATGGGAAGAATTAATGATGTTCTTATTCTTGCAAATAGGAATTATGTGCCCATAGATTTTATTGTTCTTGATATTGTTTGCAATCCATCTTGTCTTATTATTCTTGGTAGACCATTTTTACGCACTATCGTGCCATGATTGATATGAAAGAAGGCAATATTAAGTTCCAATTTCCTTTGAGGAAAGGTATGTAACACTTTCCTAGAACTAGAATTAATCCACCATATGAATCAATCATAAGGGCATCTTATGGACCTCGAACCAAAGATGACAAAACTTAGATCCTTGCTTTATGCCTAGCTAAGGGCGTAAAACTATAGAGCTTGTTGGCAGGCAACCCAATGAATAAAATTTATTTTTGCTTTTTGCTTTCTGTTCTTGAGTGTTATCACAATTATTCTACTGTTATTATTGCATTTTTTATGTTTTAATTAGTGTTTGTGCCAAGTAGAACCAATAGGATCTTCTTGGGTGATAGTTGTTTGATCATGCTGAGAAAGACAGAAACTTCGTGCTCACGAAAATAATTGTTAAAATTCACCAGAACGTGATAAAATGCTAATTCTTTTTGCAGAAGATCAATATACAAATTATATAGGTTTTACTAGTTTTTCAGAAGTTTTGGAGTTCCAGAAGTATTCAAACAAATCAGATTCCTACAGACTGTTCTGTTTTGACAGATTCTGTTTTCTTTGTGTTGTGTGCTTATTTTGATGGCTCTATGGTTTTCTTTGATGAGTTTTTGCCATAGAAAAGTTGTAATACAGTAGATATAATACACAAACAAAATAATAATTGGTTTGATACAGAACTTATAGTAATGATTTATTTTTCTTACACTAACGGATCTCGCGAAGGTTTTGTTGAGTTTTGTGTGATTGAAGTTTTCAGGTTTTGGGTTATCTTACGATGGATGAAGGAAGGATGTAAGAGCCTGAGCTTGGGGATGCCCCGGAATCCCAAGCTATTATCCAAGAATGAGCAACCAACTAAGCTTGGGGATGCCCCCGAGTGGCATCTCCGCTTTCTTCCAACAACTATCGGAATTTTACTCGAGGCTATATTTTTATTCGTCACATGATATGTGTTTTGCTTGGAGCGTCTTGTATGATATGTGTCTTTGCTTGTTTTATTTTGTGTTTTAAGTCATCAATCCTTGCTGGACACACCTACTTGAGAGAGCCAAAATTATATCATGACTTGTTAGAATTGCTCTCTTTGCTTCACTTAAATCTTTTATGAGCTAGGACTTGTTCTAGTGCTTCACTTATATCTTTTTGAGTACGGTGTGCTTTGTTATTTTTGAATAAATGCTCTCTTGATTCACTTAGATTTATTTGAGAGTTAGTAAAGTTTTGAAGAAATTATCTCTTGCTTCACTTAAATTATTTTGAGACAAAGAAAATTTGTTATGCTCATGATCTTCACTTATATTTGTTTGAGCTTATGAAAAGCAACACATAAAAGTTAGTCCCGAAGTGATAGATATCCAAGAAGGATAAAGTAAAATAAAATGTCATGAAGATCATTGGACAAAATAAACTTTATTCTTAGTAATAGTTTTGAGATACAATGATGTGATATGTGAGTTATGTTGATGAGTAATTGTGCTCTAGTAAGAATATTGGTGTTAAGGTTTGCGATTCCCTATGCATGCACGGAAGTCACTAATCATGCAATGAAAATTATATCCTACTTGTGGTGCATTATTCGGTGTTAATTATGCTTAATGCTTGCTTATGAGATTATCCATTTCTTGGTTGGTCGCTTCCCAATCTTTTGCTAGCCTTCACTTTGCACCACGTATGATCTCTACTTGTGCATCCAAAATCCTTTAAACCAGTTTTGCCACATGAGTCCACTATATCTACCTATATGTGGTATTCTTTTGCCGTTCTAAGCAAATTTTCATGTGCCATCTCTAATTTTCAAAATAAACTTCTCTTTTGTGTGTTTGTTTCGCTCACGGAACGGTAACGGATGGCTAATATTTTCCGTGCTAGATGTGTTATTCTCAAGATGAGTGTTTATTCACTTGTCATTGCACGAGAGTAAGGCAAAGGTTTTAGGGATGCCCAATCCCGAAATGCAAAAAAATATTTACTTTATGTTGTCAAATAATAAATTCCTTGGAAAGTGTTGGTATGGAGGGCACCCGTGGATACAACTAGCCATGGAAAGTGAAAGAATGGTGGAAAAAGGAATAAACTTTATTTTCTGTTTGGGAACCGCCTATGGCATATCTAGCATGGAAAGTGTTGGGAACTCTAAGTCGTTTTCGTTGGTGGGATGGATACACCTCCCAAAATGTTTTTATCTCTAATTTTTCGCTTTAAGCTCTGGCACCTCTACAAATCCCTACTTCCCTCTGTGAAGGGCCTTTCTTTTACTTTATGCAATTTTTATTTTGAAATTTGAGTCTCAAATCTTCTCTCATAAAAAGCACCAACTAGGAGGCAATACGATCGTGCTCAAGTATTGGGTGTAGTTAATATTCGAGTGTGTTTCATGAATGGATCAATGTTTGAGCATGACGGGCTAGGGATAACTTATTTTAGCATTGATATTTTGAAAGACATGGTTGCTTGTTGATATGCTTGAGTATCTAAATTATTATGTCAAAACTAGACTATTGCTTTGAATCACATAAAAGTCCAAATGTCCATGCTATAAAGAAAAGAATATGATATGACTTGATGAACAGCACTCCACATCAAAAATTCTGTTTTTATCACTTACCTACTCGAGGACGAGTGGGAGTTAAGCTTGGGGATGCTGATACGTCTCCAACGTATCTATAATTTTTGATTGTTCCATGTTGTTTTATTATCAATCTTGGATGTTTTATAATCATTTTATATCATTTTTTGGTACTAACCTATTGACATACTGCCAAGTGCCAGTTGCTGTTTTTCCATCTTTTTTACATCGCAGGAAATCAATATCAAACGGAGTCCAAATGCCACAAAACTCCACAATGATTTTTTATGGGCTAGAAGGAAGGCAATTGGCCCTGGTTGCACCTGGGGGGTGCCCCGAGGGGGGCACAACCCACCAGGGCGCGACAGAAGGCCCAAGCGTGCCCTGGTGGGTTGTGCCCACCTCAGGTGCCCCCCCCCCCCCGACCGCCTCTTTGCTCTATAAATACCACAATACTCCAGAAACCCTAGGGGAGTCATCAAAATATTCATCCAGCCGCTGCAGAGTCCAGAACCACCAGATGCAATCTAAACACCATCACGGAGGGGTTCACCACTTTCCATTGGTGCCTCTCCGATGATGCGTGAGTAGTTCTTTGTAGACCTTCGGGTCCGTAGTTAGTAGCTTGATGGTTTTGAGAACCAGAAATCCTTCTTGCTACCTCTTGAGCATGCGTTGGTTTTCCCTTGAAGAGGAAAGGGTGATGCAGCAAAGTAGCGTAAGTATTTCCCTCAGTTTTTGAGAACCAAGGTATCAATCCAGTAGGAGGCCACACGCAAGTCCCTCGTACCTACATAAACAAATAAGAACCTTGCAACCAACGCGATAAAGGGGCTGTCAATCCCTTCACGGCCACTTGCAAAAGTGAGATCTGATAGAGATGATAAGATAATGTTTTTGGTATTTTTATGATAAAGATTAAAAGTAAAGAAAGCAAAATAAACGGCGCCAGAAATAGCTAGGTGACGGGAGATTAATATTATGGAAAATAGACCCGGGGGCCATAGGTTTCACTAGTGGCTTCTCTCAAGATAGCATAAGTATTATGGTGGGTGAACAAATTACTGTCGAGCAATTGATAGAAAAGTGCATAATTATGAGAATATCTAGGCATGATCAGGTATATAGGCATCACGTCCGCAACAAGTAGACCGACTCCTGCCTGCATCTACTACTATTACTCCACACATCGACATGATGTAGAGGGATAAACTCAAGCAATATGATATAAACCCCATCTTTTTATCCTCGATGGCAACAATACAATACATGTTGTTTCCCCTACTGTCACTGGGATCGAGCACCATGATTGAACCCAAAGCTAAGCACTTCTCCCATTGCAAGAAAGATCAATCTAGTAGGCCAAACCAAACTGATAATTCGAAGAGACTTGCAAAGATAACCAATCATACATAAAAGAATTCAGAGAAGATTCAAATATTGTTCATAGATAATCTTGATCATAAACCCACAATTCATCGGATGTCGACAAACACACCGCAAAAAGAGTTACATAGAATAGATCTCCAAGAAGATCGAGGAGAACTTTGTATTGAGATCCAAAGAGAGAGAAGAAGCCATCTAGCTAATAACTATGGACCCGAAGGTCTGTGGTAAACTACTCACACATCATCGGAGAGGCTATGGTGTTGATGTAGAAGCCCTCCGTGATCGATGCCCCCTCCGGCGGAGCGCTGAAAAAGGCCCCAAGATGGGATCTCACGGGTACAAAAGGTTGTGGCGGTGGAAATAGGGTTTCGTGGTGCTCCTCAATGGTTTCGGGGTGCGTAGGTATATATAGGAGGAAGAAGTAGGTCGGTGGAGCCACGAGGGTGGAGGGCATGCCCAGGGGGTAGGCGCGCCCCCCTGCCTCGTGGCCTCCTTGTTGATTTCTTGACGTCCACTCCAAGTCCTCTGGATCATGTTTGTTCCAAAAATAACTCTCCCGAAGGTTTCATTCCGTTTGGACTCCGTTTGATATTCCTTTTCTGCGAAACACTGAAATAGGCAAAAAGACAGCAATTTGTGTTGGGCCTTGGGTTAGTAGGTTAGTCCCAAAAATAATATAAAAGTCTACAAATAAGCCCATTAAACATCCAAAACAGAATATATAATAGCATGGAGCAATAAAAAATTATAGATACGTTGGAGACGTATCAAGCATCCCCAAGCTTAATTCCTGCTCGTCCTCGAGTAGGTAAATGATAAAAACAGAATTTTTGATGTGGAATGCTACTTAGCATATTCTTCAATGTATTTTCTTTATTGTGGCATGAATTTTCAGATCCGAAAGGTTCAAGATAAAAGTTTAATATTGACATGAAAATAATAATACTTCAAGCATACTAACAAAGCAATCATGTCTTCTTAAAATAACATGGCCAATGAAAGTTATCCCTACAAAATCATATAGTCTGGCTATGCTCTATCTTCACCACGCAAAGTATTTAAATCATGCACAAACCCGATGACAAGCCAAGCAATTGTTTCATACTTTTGATGTTCTCAAACTTTTTCAATCTTCACGCAATACATGAGCGTGAGCCATGGACATAGCACTATGGGTGGAATAGAATGGTGGTTGTGGAGAAGACAAAAAGGAGAAGATAGTCTCACATCAACTAGACGTATAATTGGGCTATGGAGATGCCATCAATAGATATCAATGTGAGTGAGTAGGGATTGCCATGAAACGGATGCACTAGAGCTATAAGTGTATGAAAGCTCAACAAAAGAAACTAAGTGGGTGTGCATCCAACTTGCTTGCTCACGAAGACCTAGGGCATTTTGAGGAAGCCCATCATTGGAATATACAAGCCAAGTTCTATAATGTAAAGTTCCCACTTAGTATATGAAAGTGACAAAATAAGAGACTCTCTATCATGAAGATCATGGTGCTACTTTGAAGCACAAGTGTGGAAAAAGGATAGTAACATTGTCCCTTCTCTCTTTTTCTCTCATTTTTTATATTTTTTTATTTGGGCCTTCTCTTTTTTTGGCCTCTTTTTTTCTTTCGTTCGGAGTCTCATCCCGACTTATGGGGGAATCATAGTCTCCATCATCCTTTCCTCACATGGGACAATGCTCTAGTAATGATGATCATCACACTTTTATTTACTTACAACTCATGAATTACAACTCGATACTTAGAACAAAATATGACTCTATGTGAATGCCTCCGGCGGTGTACCGGCATATGCAATGAATCAAGAGTGACATGTATGAAAGAATTATAAAGGTGGCTTTGCCACAAATACGATGTCAACTACATGATCATGCAAAGCAATGTGACAACGATGAAGCGTGTCATAATAAATGGAACGGTGGTAAGTTGCATGGCAATATATCTCAGAATGGCTATGTAAATGCCATAATAGGTAGGTATGGTGGCTGTTTTGAGGAAGGTATATGGTGGGTATATGATACCGGCGAAAGGTGCGCGGTACTAGAGAGGCTAGCAATGGTGGAAGGGTGAGAGTGCGTATAATCCATGGACTCAACATTAGTCATAAAGAACTCACATACTTATTGCAAAAATCTATTAGTTATCGAAACGAAGTACTACACGCATGATCCTAGGGGGATAGATTGGTAGGAAAAGACCATCGCTCGTCCCCGACCGCCACTCATAAGGAAGACAATCAATAAATAAATCATGCTCCGACTTCATGACATAACGGTTCACCATACGTGCATGCTACGGGAATCACAAACTTCAGAACAAGTATTTCTCAAATTCACAACTACTCAACTAGCATGACTCTAATATCACCATCTTCATATCTCAAAATAATTATCAAGTATCAAACTTCTCTTAGTATTCAATGCACTTTATATGAAAGTTTTTAGTATATCCATCTTGGATGCCTATCATATTAGGACTAATTTTATAACCAAAGAAAATTACCATGTTGTTCTAAAGGACTCTCAAAATAATATAAGTGAAGCATGAGAGATCAATAATTTCTATAAAATATAACCACCACCGTGCTCTAAAAGATATAAGTGAAGCGCTAGAGCAAAATTGTTTAGCTCAAAAGATATAAGTGAAGCACATAGAGTATTCTAATAAATTCTGAATAATGTGCATCTCTCTCAAAAGGTGTGTACAGCAAGGATGATTGTGGTGAACTAAAAAGCAAAGACTCAAATCATACAAGACTCTCCAAGAAAAACACATATCATGTGGTGAATAAAAATATAGCTCCAAGTAAAGTTACCGATGGACAAAGACAAAAGAGGGGATGCCTTCCGGGGCATCCCCAAGCTTAGCCTTTTGGGTTGTCCTTAGATTTTACCTTGGTGTGCCTCGGGCATCCCCAAGCTTAGGATCTTGCCACTCCTTGTTCCATAATCCATCAAATCTTTACCCAAAACTTGAAAACATCACAACACAAAACTTAACAGAAAATCTCGTGAGCTCCGTTAGCGAAAGAAAACAAAACACCACTTCAAGGTATTGTAATGAACTCATTATTTATTTATATTGGTGTTAAACCTACTGTATTCCAACTTCTCTATGGTTCATATGTTGGGGAACGTAGTAATTCAAAAAAATTCCTACGCACACACAGGATCATGGTGATGCATAGCAACGAGAGGGGAGAGTGTGTCCACGTACCCTCGTAGACCGAAAGCGGAAGCGTTAGCACAACACGGTTGATGTAGTCGTACGTCTTCACGATCCGACCGATCCGAGTACCGAACGTATGGCACCTCCGAGCTCAGCACACGTTCAGCTCGATGACATCCCTCGAACTCCGATCCAGCCGAGCATTGAGGGAGAGTTTCGTCAGCACAACGGCGTGGTGACGGTGACGATGATGCTACCGACGTAGGGCTTCGCCTCAGCACCGCTATGATATTATCGAGGTGGAATATGGTGGAGGGGGGCACCGCACACGGCTAAGAGATCAAGAGATCAATTGTTGTGTATATAAGGGGGGAGGAGGAGAGGGCCGGCCAAGGGGAGGAGGCACGCCCAAGGGGGGCAATCCTACTCCAAGTAGGATTCCCCCCTCTTTCCTAGTCCAAGTAGGAGAGGGGAAGGAAGGGGAGGAGAAGAAGAAGGAAGGGGGGCCGGCCCCCTAGTCCAATTCGGTTTGGGCTAGGGGGGCCGCGCGCCCCTAGCTGGTCGCCTCTCCTCTTCCACCACTTAGGCCCATGAGGCCCAATAACCCCCCGGGAGGTTCTGGCAACCTCCCGCTTTCTCCGGTATTTATCCGATAACCCCGGAGCTCGTCCGGTGTCCGAATATAACATTCCAATATATCAATCTTAACGTCTCGACCATTTCGAGACTCCTCGTCATGTCCGTGATCATATCCGGGACTCCGAACTACCTTCGGTACATCAAAACATAAAACTCATAATACCGATCGTCATCTAACTTTAAGCGTGCGGACCCTACGAGTTCGAGAACTATGTAGACATGACCGGGACACGTTTCCGGTCAATAACCAATAGCGGAACCTGGATGCTCAATATTGGCTCCTACATATTCTACGAAGATCTTTACCGGTTAAACCGCATAACAACATATGTTGTTCCCTTTGTCATCGGTAGTTACTTGCCCGAGATTCGATCGTCGGTATCTCAATACCTAGTTCAATCTCGTTACTGGCAAGTCTCTTTACTCGTTCAGTAATACATCATCTCGCAACTAACTCATTAGTCACAATGCTTGCAAGGCTTATAGTGATGTGCATTACCGAGAGGGCCCAGAGATACCTCTCCGACAATCGGAGTGACAAATCCTAATCTCGAAATACGCCAACCCAACAAGTACCTTCGGAGACACCTGTAGAGCACCTTTATAATCACCCAGTTACGTTATGACATTTGGTAGCACACAAAGTGTTCCTCCGGTAAACGGGAGTTGCATAATCTCATAGTCATAGAAACATGTATAAGTCATGAAGAAAGCAACAGCAACATACTAAACGATCAAGTGCTAAGCTAACGGAATGGGTCAAGTCAATCACATCATTCTCCTAATGATGTGATCTCGTTAATCAAATGACAACTCATGTCCATGGCTAGGAAACTTAACCATCTTCGATTAACGAGCTAGTCAAGTAGAGGCATACTAGTGACACTACGTTTGTCTATGTATTCACACATGTATTATGTTTCCGGTTAATACAATTCTAGCATGAATAATAAACATTTATCATGATATGAGGAAATAAATAATAACTTTATTATTGCCTCTAGGGCATATTTCCTTCAGTCTCCCACTTGCACTAGAGTCAATACTCTAGATTACACAATAATTATTCTCCCACCCATGGAGTTTTGGTGCTGATCATGTTTTGCTCGTGGAAGAGGCTTAGTCAACGGGTCTGCAACATTCAGATCCGTATGTATCTTTCAAATCTCTATGTCTCCCACCTGGATTTGGTCCCTTATGGAATTGAAGCGTCCCTTGATGTGCTTGGTTCTCTTGTGAAATCTGGATTCCTTTGCCAAGGCAATTGCACCAGTATTGTCACAAAAGATTTTCATTGGACCCGATGCACTAGGTATAACACCTAGATCGGATATGAACTCCTTCATCCAGACTCCTTGATTTGCTGCTTCTGAAGTAGCTATGTACTCCGCTTCACACGTAGATCCCTCCACGACGCTTTGTTTAGAACTGCACCAACTGACAGCTCCACCGTTCAATGTAAACACGTATCCGGTTTGCGATTTAGAATCGTCCGGATAAGTGTCAAAGCTTGCATCGACGTAACCATCTACGGCTAGCTCTTTGTCACCTCCATAAACGAGAAACATATCCTTAGTCCTTTTCAGGTATTTCAGGATGTTCTTGACCGCTGTCCAGTGATCCACTCCTGGATTACTTTGGTACCTCCCTGCTAGGCTAATAGCAAGACACACATCAGGTCTGGTACACAGCATTGCATACATGATAGAGCCTATGGCTGAAGTATAGGGGACATCTTTCATTTTCTCTCAATCTTCTGGAGTGGTCGGGCATTGAGTCTGACTCAACTTCACACCTTGTAACACAGGCAAGAACCCTTTCTTTGCTTGATCCATTTTGAATTTCTTCAAAACTTTGTCAAGGTATGTGCTTTGTGAAAGTCCTATCAAGCGTCTTGATCTATCTCTATAGATCTTGATGCCTAATATGTAAGCAGCTTCACCGAGGTCTTTCATTGAAAAACTTTTATTCAAGTATCCTTTTATGCTATCCAGAAATTCTATATCATTTCCAATCAACAATATGCCATCTACATATAATATTAGAAGTGCTACAGAGCTCCCACTCACTTTCTTGTAAATACAGGCTTCATCGAAAGTCTGTATAAAACCATATGCTTTGATCACCTCATCAAAGCGTATATTCCAACTCTGAGATGCTTGCACGAGTCCATAGATGGATCGATGGAGCTTGCACACTTTGTTAGCATCTTTAGGATCGACAAAACCTTCAGGTTGCATCATATACAACTCTTCTTTAAGAAATCCATTCAGGAATGCAGTTTTGACATCCATTTGCCAAATTTCATAATCATAAAATGCAGCAATTGCTAACATGATTCGGACAGACTTAAGCATCGCTACGGGTGAGAAAATCTCATCGTACTCAATCCCTTGAACTTGTCGAAAACCTTTTGCAACAAGTCGAGCTTTATGACAGTAAAATTACCGTTAGCGTCAGTCTTCTTCTTGAAGATCCATTTATTCTCAATGGCTTGCCGATCATCGGGCAAGTCAACCAAAGTCCATACTTTGTTCTCACACATGGATCCCATCTCAGATTTCATGGCCTCAAGCCATTTTGCGGAATCTGGGCTCACCATCGCTTCTTCATAGTTCGTAGGTTCACCTTGGTCAAGTAACATGACCTCCAGTATAGGGTTACCGTACCACTCTGGTGCGGATCTTACTCTGGTTGACCTACGAGGCTCAGTAGTAACTTGATCTGAAGTTTCATGATTTATATCATTAGCTTCCTCACTAATTGGTGTAGGTGTCACAGGAACCGGTTCCTGTGATGAACTACTTTCCAATAAAGGAGCAAGCACAGTTACCTCATCAAGTTCTACTTTCCTCCCACTCACTTCTTTCGAGAGAAACTCCTTCTCTAGAAAGGTTCCATTATTGGCAACAAAAATCTTGCCTTCGGATCTGTGGTAGAAGGTGTACCCAATTGTTTCCTTAGGGTATCCTATGAAGATGCACTTCTTCGATTTGGGTTCGAGCTTATCAGGCTGAAGCCTTTTGACATAAGTGTCGCAACCCCAAACTTTAAGAAACGACAGCTTAGGTTTCTTGCCAAACCACAGTTCATACGGCGTCGTCTCAACGGATTTAGATGGTGCCCTATTTAACGTGAATGCAACCGTCTCTAAAGCATGACCCCAAAATGATAGCGGTAAATCAGTAAGAGACATCATAGATCACACCATATCTAGTAAAGTACGATTACGACGTTCGGACACACCATTACGCTGTGGTGTTCCGGGTGGCGTGAGTTGTGAAACTATTCCGCATTGTTTCAAATGTAGACCAAACTCGTACTCAAATATTCTCCTCCACGATCAGATCGTAGAAACTTTATTTTCTTGTTACGATGATTTTCCACTTCACTCTGAAATTCTTTGAACTTTTCAAATGTTTCAGACTTATGTTTCATCAGGTAGATATATCCATATCTGCTCAAATCATCTGTGAAGGTCAGAAAATAACGATACCCGCCGCGAGTCTCAACACTCATCGGACCGCATATATCAGTATGTATTATTTCCAATAAGTCAGTTGCCCGCTCCATTGTTTCGGAGAACGGAGTCTTAGTCATCTTGCCCATGAGGCATGGTTCGCAAGCATCAAGTGATTCATAATCAAGTGATTCCAAATGCCCATCAGCATGGAGTTTTTTCATGCGCTTTACACCAATATGACCTAAACGGCAGTGCCACAAATAAGTTGCACTATCATTATCAACTCTGCATCTTTTGGCTTCAACATTATGAATATGCGTATCACTACTTTCAAGATTCAACAAAAATAGACCACTCTTCAAGGTGCATGATCATAAAAGATATTACTCATATAAATAGAACAACCATTATTCTCATATTTAAATGAATAACCGTCTCGCATCAAACAAGATCCAGATATAATGTTCATGCTCAATGCTGGCACCAAATAACAATTATTCAGGTCTAAAACTAATCCCGAAGGTAGATGTAGAGGTAGCATGCCGACGGCGATCACATCGACTTTGGAACCATTTCCCATGCGCATCGTCACCTCGTCCTTAGCCAGTCTTCGCTTAATCCGTAGTCCCTGTTTTGAGTTGCAAATATTAGCAACAGAACCAGTATCAAATACCCAGGTGCTACCGCGAGCTCTTGTAAGGTACACATCAATAACATGTATATCACATATACCTCTGTTCACCTTGCCATCCTTTTTATCCGCCAAATACTTGGGGCAGTTCCGCTTCCAGTGACCAGCCTGCTTGCAGTAGAAGCACTCAGCCTCACGCTTAGGTCCAGACTTGGGTTTCTTCTCTTGAGCAGCAACTTGTTTGCTGTTCTTCTTGAAGTTCCCCTTCTTCTTCCCTTTACCCTTTTTCTTGAAACTGGTGGTCTTATTGACCATCAACACTTGATGCTCCTTCTTGATTTCTACCTCTGCAGCCTTTAGCATTGCGAAGAGCTCAGGAATTGTCTTATCCATCCCTTGCATATTATAGTTCATCACGAAGCTCTTGTAGCTTGGTGGGAGTGATTGAAGAATTCTGTCAATGACACTATCATCCGGAAGATTAACTCCCAGTTGAATCAAGTGATTGTTATACCCAGACATTTTGAGTATATGTTCACTGACAGAACTATTCTCCTCCATCTTGCAGCTGTAGAACTTATTGGAGACTTCATATCTCTCAATCTGGGCATTTGCTTGAAATATTAACTTCAACTCCTGGAACATCTCATATGCTCCATGACGTTCAAAATGTCGTTGAAGTCCCGGTTCTAAGCCGTAAAGCATGGCACACTGAACTATTGAGTAGTCATCAGCTTTGCTCTGCCAGACGTTCTTAACATCGTCAGTTGCATCTGCAGCAGGCCTAGCACCCAGCGGTGCTTCCAGGACGTAATTCTTCTGTGCAGCAATGAGGATAATCCTCAAGTTACGGACCCAGTCCGTGTAATTGCTACCATCATCTTTCAACTTTGCTTTCTCAAGGAACGCATCAAAATTCAACAAAACAACAGCACGGGCCATCTATCTACAATCAACATAGACAAGCAAAATACTATCAGGTACTAAGTTCATGATAAATTTAAGTTCAATTAATCATATTACTTAAGAACTCCCATTTAGATAGACATCCCTCTAATCATCTAAGCGATCACGTGATCCAAATCAACTAAACCATATCCGATCATCACGTGAGATGGAGTAGTTTTCAATGGTGAACATCACTATGTTGATCATATCTACTATATGATTCACGCTCGACCTTTCGCTCTCAGTGTTCCGAGGCCATATCTGCATATGCTAGGATCGTCAAGTTTAACCTGAGTATTCTGCGTGTGCAAAACTGGCTTGCACCCGTTGTAGATGGACGTAGAGCTTATCACACCCGACCATCACGTGGTGTCTCGGCACGACGAACTTTCGCAACGGTGCATACTCAGGGAGAACACTTTTATCTTGAAATTTAGTGAGAGATCATCTTATAATGCTACCGTCAATCAAAGCAAAATAACATGCATAAAGGATAAACATCACATGCAATCAATATAAGTGATATGATATGGCCATCATCATCTTGTGCTTGTGATCTCCATCTCCGAAGCACCGTCATGATCACCATCGTCACCGACACGACACCTTGATCTCCATCGTAGCATTGTTGTCGTCTCGCCAACTATTGCTTCAACGACTATCGCTACCGCTTAGTGATAAAGTAAAGCATTACAGGGCGATTGCATTGCATACAATAAAGCGACAACCATATGGCTCCTACCAGTTGCCGATAACTCGGTTACAAAACATGATCATCTCATACAATAAAATATAGCATCATGCCTTGACCATATCACATCACAACATGCCCTGCAAAAACAAGTTAGACGTCCTCTACTTTGTTGTTGCAAGTTTTACGTGGCTGCTACGGGCTGAGCAAGAACCGTGCTTACCTACGCATCAAAACCACAACGATAGTTCGTCAAGTTAGTGCTGTTTTAACCTTCTCAAGGACCGGGCGTAGCCACACTCGGTTCAACTAAAGTTGGAAAACTGACACCCGCCAGCCACCTGTGTGCAAAGCACGTCGATAGAACCAGTCTCGCGTAAGCGTACGCGTAATGTCAGTCCGGGCCGCTTCATCCAAAAATACCGCTGAACCAAAGTATGACATGCTGGTAAGCAGTATGACTTGTATCGCCCACAACTCACTTGTGTTCTACTCGTGCAAATAACATCTACGCATAAAACCAGGCTCGGATGCCACAGTTGGGGAACGTAGTAATTTCAAAAAAATTCCTACGCACACACAAGATCATGGTGATGCATTGCAACGAGAGGGGAGAGTGTGTCCACGTACCCTCGTAGACTGAAAGCGGAAGCGTTAGCACAACGCGGTTGATGTAGTCGTACGTCTTCACGATCCGACCGATCCGAGTACCGAACGTACGGCACCTCCGAGTTCAACACACATTCAGCTCGATGACGTCCCTCGAACTCCGACCCAGCCGAGCTTTGAGGGAGAGTTTCGTCAGCACGACGGCATGGTGACGGTGATGATGATGCTACCGACGCAGGGCTTCGCCTAAGCACCGCTACGATATTATCGAGGTGGAATATGGTGGAGGGGGCCACCGCACACGGCTAAGAGATCAACAGATCAATTATTGTGTCTATGGGGTGCCCCCCTCCTCCGTATATAAAGGGGGTAGGAGGAGAAGGCCGCCCAAGGGGAGGAAGCGCGCCCAAGGGGGGCAATCCTACTCCAAGTAGGATTCCCCCCTCTTTCCTAGTCCAAATAGCAGAGGGGAAGGAAGGGGAGGAGAAGAAGAAGGAAAGGGGGGGCCTATTCCAATTCGGTTTGGGCTAGGGGGGCCGTGCACCCCTAGCTGGACGCCTCTCCTCTTCCACCACTTGGGCCCATGAGACCCAATAACCCCCCGGGAGGCTCCGGTAACCTCCCGGTTTCTCCGGTATTTACCCGATAACCCCCGGAACTCATCCGGTGTCCGAATATAACATTCCAATATATCAATCTTAATGTCTCGACCATTTCGAGACTCCTCGTCATGTCCGTGATCACATCCGGGACTCCGAACTACCTTCGGTACATCAAAACATAAAACTCATAATACCGATCGTCATCTAACTTTAAGCGTGCGGACCCTACGGGTTCGAGAACTATGTAGACATGACCGGGACACGTTTCCGGTCAATAACCAATAGCGGAGCCTGGATGCTCATATTGGCTCCTACATATTCTATGAAGATCTTTATCGGTCAAACCGCATAACAACATCTGTTGTTCCCTTTGTCATCGGTATGTTACTTGCCCGAGATTCGATCGTCGGTATCTCAATACCTAGTTCAATCTCGTTGCCGGCAAGTCTCTTTACTCGTTCCTTAATACATCATCTCGCAACTAACTCATTAGTCACAATGCTTGCAAGGCTTATAGTGATGTGCATTACCGAGAGGGCCCAGAGATACCTCTCCGACAATCGGAGTGACAAATCCTAATCTCGAAATACGCCAACCCAACAAGTACTTCGGAGACACCTGTAGAGCACCTTTATAATCACCTAGTTACGTTGTGACATTTGGTAGCACACAAAGTATTCCTCCGGTAAACGGGAGTTGCATAATCTCATAGTCATAGGAACATGTATAAGTCATGAAGAAAGCAACAGCAACATACTAAACGATCAAGTGCTAAGCTAACAGAATGGGTCAAGTCAATCACATCATTCTCCTAATGATGTGATCTCGTTAACCAAATGACAACTCATGTCCATGGCTAGGAAACTTAACCATCTTCGATTAACGAGCTAGTCAAGTAGAGGCATACTAGTGACACTACGTTTATCTATGTATTCACACATGTATTATGTTTCCAGTTAATACAATTCTAGCATGAATAATAAACATTTATCATGATATGAGGAAATAAATAATAACTTTATAATTGCCTCTAGGGCATATTTCCTTCATCATAACCTCCGATACTAGCCATAGGTTCATCAAAATAAGCAAACAACACACGAAAAACAGAATCTGTCAAAAACAGAACAGTCTGTAGTAATCTGTACCTAATGCAAACTTCTGGAAACTCCAAAAATTCTAAAATGAATTTCTGGATGTGATTAATTTATATATTAGTCATCTGCAAAAAGAATCAACTAAATAGCACTCTCCAGTAAAAAGTTGTAGCTAATCTCGTGAGCGCTAAAGTTTCTGTTTTTTACAGCAAGATCAAAAAGATTTCACCCAAGTCTTCCCAAAGGTTCTACTTGGCACAAACACTAAATAAAACACAAAAACACATCTAACCAGAAGCTAGATGGATTATTTATTCCTAAACAGAACCAAAAAGCAAGAAACAAAAATAAAATTGGGTTGCCTCCCAACAAGCGCTATCGTTTAACGCCCCTAGCTAGGCATAAAGGCAAGGATAGATCTAGGTATTGTCATCTTTGGCATGCACTCCATAAGTGGCTCTCATGATAGATTCATAAGGTAATTTAATTTTCTTTCTAGGAAAGTGTTCCATGCCTTTCCTTAACGGAAATTGGAATCTAATATTCCCTTCCTTCATATCAATAATTGCACCAATCGTTCTAAGGAAAGGTCTACCAAGAATAATAGGACATGAAGGATTGCAATCTATATCAAGTACAATGAAATCTACGGGCACATAATTACTATTTGCAAAAATAAGAACATCATTAATTCTTCCCATAGGTTTCTTAATGGTGGAATCCGCAAGGTGCAAGTTTAAAGAACAATCATCAAATTCACGGAAACCCAACAAACCACACAAAGTTTTTGGAATAGTGGAAACACTAGCACCCAAATCACATAAAGCATAGCATTCATGATCTTTAATTTTAATAGTAGGTTCCCACTCATCATAAAGTTTTCTTGATAGAAACTTCCAATTCAAGCTTTTCTTCATAAGATTGCATTAAAGCATCAACGATATGTTTAGTAAAAGCCTAATTTTGACTATATGCATGCGGAGAATTTAGCACACGTTGCAACAAGGAAATACAATCTATTAAAGAACAATTATCATAATTAAATTCCTTGAAATCCAAAATAGTGGGTTCATTGCTATCTAAAGTTTTGACCTCTTTCATCCCACTTTTACTAAATTTTGCATCAAGATCTAAAAACTCCGAATCATTGGGACGCCTTTTAACTAAAGTTGACTCATCTCCAGTCCCATCATTATCAAGATTCATATTGCAAAACAAATATTTAATAGGAGACACATCAATTACTTTTAGATCTTCATCCTTATTATTATGAAAACTAGAAGAACACGCTTTTATAAAGCAATCTTTCTTAGCACGCATCCTAGTGGTTCTTTCTTTGCACTCATCAATGGAAATTCTCATGGCTTTGAGAGACTCATTGATGTCATGCTTAGGTGGAATAGATCTAAGTTTCAAAGAATCAACATCAAGAGAAATTCTATCCACGTTCCTAGCCAACTCATCAATCTTAGGCAAATTTTCTTCAAGCAAAGCATTGAAATTCTTTTGGGAAATCATAAATTATTTAACACTAGTCTCAAAATCAGAGGGAATCTTATTAAATTTCCATAAGAGTTGTTGTATGAATTACCATAATTATTAGAGGAATTACTAGGATACGGCCTAGGATTAAAGTTTCCTCTATAAGCGTTGTTACCAAAATTGTTCCTACCAACAAAATTCACATCCATAGATTCATTATTATTCTCAATCAAGGTAGACAAAGGCATATCATTGGGATCAGAAGAAACACTCTTATTACCAAACAATTTCATAAGTTCATCCATCTTTCCACTCAAAACATTAATCTCTTCAATTGCGTGCACCTTTTTACTAGTAGATCTTTCAGTGTGTCATTGAGAATAATTAACCATAATATTATCTAGGAGTTTAGTAGCTTCTCCTAAGGTGATTTCCATAAAAGTGCCTCCCACGGCCGAATCTAAAAGATTTCTAGAAGCAAAATTCAATCCGGCATAAAAATTTTGTATAATCATCCATAAATTCAAACCATGTGTAGGGCAATTACGTATCATTAATTTCATCCTCTCCCAAGCTTGTGCAACATGTTCATGATCAAGTTGCTTCAAATTCATAATATCATTTCTAAGAGAGATGATCTTAGCGCGAGGAAAATACTTAGAGATAAAAGCATCTTTGCACTTATTCCAAGAATCAATACTATTTTTAGGCAAAGACGAAAACCAAGTTTTAGCATGATCTCTAAGCGAAAAAGGAAATAGCTTCAATTTAACAATATCATTGTCCACATCTTTCTTATTTTGCATATCACACAAATCAACAAAGCTATTTAGATGGGTAGCGGAATCTTCACTAGGAAGGCCGGCGAATTGATCTTTCATGACAAGATTCAACAAAGCAGCATTAATTTCACAAGATTCAGCATCGGTAAGAGGAGCAATCGGAGTGCTAAGAAAATCATCGTTGTTGGTATTGGCAAAGTCACACAATTTAGTATTGTCTTGAGCCATCGTGACAAGCAAGCAATCCAACACACAAGCAAAAAAGAAGCAAGCGAAAAAGAGGCGAACGGAAAAAGAGGGCGAATAAAACGGCAAGGGTGAAGTGGGGGAGAGGAAAATGAGAGGCAAATGGAAAATAATGTAATGCGAGGGATAAGAGTTTGTGATGGGTACTTGGTATGTCTTGACTTGTGCGTAGACTCCCCGGCAACGGCGCCAGAAATCCTTCTTGCTACCTCTTGAGCATGCGTTGGTTTTCCCTTGAAGAGGAAAGGGTGATGCAGCAAAGTAGCGTAAGTATTTCCCTCAGTTTTTGAGAACCAAGGTATCAATCCAGTAGGAGGCCACACGCAAGTCCCTCGTACCTACACAAACAAATAAGAACCTTGCAACCAACGCGATAAAGGGGTTGTCAATCCCTTCACGGCCACTTGCAAAAGTGAGATCTGATAGAGATGATAAGATAATATTTTTGGTATTTTTATGATAAAGATTAAAAGTAAAGAAAGCAAAATAAACAGCGACAGAAATAGCTAGTTGACGGGAGATTAATATTATGGAAAATAGACCCGGGGGCCATAGGTTTCACTAGTGGCTTCTCTCAAGATAGCATAAGTATTACGATGGGTGAACAAATTACTGTCGAGCAATTGATAGAAAAGTGCATAATTATGAGAATATCTAGGCATGATCATGTATATCGGCATCACGTCCGCAACAAGTAGACCGACTCCTGCCTGCATCTACTACTATTACTCCACACATCAACCGCTATCCAGCATGCATCCAGAGTATTAAGTTCATAAGAACAGAATAATGCATTAGGCAAGATGACATGTGTTGGGGAACGCGGTAATTTCAAAAAAATTCCTACGCACACGCAGGATCATGGTGATGCATAGCAAAGAGAGGGGAGAGTGTTGTCCACGTACCCTCATAGACCGAAAGCGGAAGCGTTAGCACAACGCGGTTGATGTAGTCGTACGTCTTCACGATCCGACCGATCAAGTACCGAACGCACGGCACCTCCGAGTTCAGCACACGTTCAGCCCGATGACGTCCCTCGAACTCCGATCCAGCCGAGTGTTGAGGGAGAGTTTCGTCAGCACGACGGTGTGGTGACGATGATGATGTTCTACCGACGCAGGGCTTCGCCTAAACACCGCTACAGTATTATCGAGGTGGACTATGGTGGAGGGGGGCACCGCACACGGCTAAAAGATCAAACGATCAATTGTTGTGTCTCTAGGGTGCCCCCTGCCCCCGTATATAAAGGAGCAAGGGGGGAGGTGCGGCCGGCCAGGAGGGGCGCGCCTGGTGGAGTCCTACTCCCACCGGGAGTAGGACTCCCTCCCTTTTCCTAGTTGGATTAGGAGTGGAGGGGAAAGAGGAGGGAGAGAGGAAGGAAAAAAGGGGGGGGCGTCGCCCCCCTCTCCTTGTCCTATTCGTACTAGGGGGAGGGGCGTGCGGCCCTGCCCTAGCCGCCTCTCCTATTCTCCACAAAGGCCCACTATGGCCAATTAAGCCCCCGGGGGGTTCCGGTAACCCCTCGGTACTCCGGTAAAATCCCGATTTCACCCGGAACACTTCCGATATCCAAATATAGGCTTTCAATATATCAATCTTTATGTCTCGACCATTTCGAGACTCCTCATCATGTCCATGATCACATCCGGGACTCCGAACAACCTTCGGTACATCAAAACATATAAACTCATAATATAACTATCATCGAAACGTTAAGCGTGCGGACCCTACGGGTTCGAGAACTATGTAGACATGACCGAGACACGTCTTCGATCAATAACCAATAGTGGAACCTGGATGCTCATATTGGCTCCCACATATTCTACGAAGATCTTTATCGGTCAGACCGCATAACAACATACGTTGTTCCCTTTGTCATCGGTATATTACTTGCCCGAGATTCGATCGTCGGTATCTCAATACCTAGTTCAATCTCGTTACCGGCAAGTCTCTTTACTCGTTCCGTAATACATCATCCCACAACTAACTCATTAGTTGCAATGCTTGCAAGGCTTAAGTGATGTGCATTACCGAGAGGGCCCAGAGATACCTCTCCGATAATCGGAGTGACAAATCCTAATCTCGAAATACGCCAACCCAACAAGTACCTTCGGAGACACCTGTAGAGCACCTTTATAATCACCCAGTTACGTTGTGACGTTTGGTAGCACACAAAGTGTTCCTCCGGTAAACGGGAGTTGCATAATCTCATAGTCATAGGAACATGTATAAGTCATGAAGAAAGCAATAGCAACATACTAAACGATCGAGTGCTAAGCTAACGGAATGGGTCAAGTCAATCACATCATTCTCCTAATGATGTGATCCCGTTGATCAAATGACAACTCATGTCTATGGCTAGGAAACATAACCATCTTTGATCAACGAGCTAGTCAAGTAGAGGCATACTAGTGACACTCTGTTTGTCTATGTGTTCACACATGTATCATGTTTCCGGTTAATACAATTCTAGCATGAATAATAAACATTTATCATGATATAAGGAAATAAATAATAACTTTATTATTGCCTCTAGGGCATATTTCCTTCAGTCTCCCACTTGCACTAGAGTCAATAATCTAGATCACATCGCCATGTGATTAACATCAATAGTTCACATCACCATGTGATTAACACCCATAGTTCACATCGTCATGTGACCAACACCCAGAGGGTTTACTAGAGTCAATAATCTAGTTCACATTGCTATGTGATTAACACGCAAAGAGTACTAAGGTGTGATCATGTTTTGCTTGTGAGAAAAGTTTAGTCAACGGGTCTGCCACATTCAGATCTGTATGTATTTTGCAAATTTCTATGTCAACAATGCTCTGCACGGAGCTACTCTAGCTAATTGCTCCCACTTTCAATATGTATCCAGATTGAGACTTATAGTCATCTGGATCAGTATCAAAATTTGCATCGACGTAACCCTTTACGACGAACCTTTTTGTCACCTCCATAATCGAGAAACATATCCTTATTCCACTAAGGATAATTTTGACCGCTGTCCAGTGATCTACTCCTAGATAACTATTGTACTCCCTTGCAAAAATCAGTGTAGGGTATACAATAGATCTGGTACACAACATGGTATACTTTATAGAACCTATGGCCAAGGCATAGGGAATGACTTTCATTCTCTTTTTATCTTCTACCGTGGTCGGGCTTTGAGTCTTACTCAATTTCACACCTTGTAACACAGGCAAGAACTCTTTCTTTGACTGTTCCATTTTGAACTACTTCAAAAACTTGTCAAGGTATGTACTCATTGAAAAACTTATCAAGTGTCTTGATCTATCTCTATAGATCTTGATGCTCAATATGTAAGCAGCTTCACCGAGGTCTTTCTTTGAAAAACTCCTTTCAAACACTCCTTTATGCTTTGCAGAATAATTCTACATTATTTTCGATCAACAATATGTCATTCACATATACTTATCAGAAATGTTGTAGTGCTCCCACTCACTTTCTTGTAAATACAGGCTTCACCGCAAGTCTGTATAAAACTATATCCTTTGATCAACTTATCAAAGCGTATATTCCAACTCCGAGATGCTTGCACCAGTCCATAGATGGATCGCTGGAGCTTGCATATTTTGTTAGCACCTTTAGGATTGACAAAACCTTTTGGTTGCATCATATACAACTCTTCTTTAATAAATCCAATAAGGAATGCAGTTTTGTTTATCCATTTGCCAGATTTCATAAAATGCGGCAATTGCTAACATGATTCGGACAGACTTAAGCATAGATACGAGTGAGAAACTCTCATCGTAGTCAACACCTTGAACTTGTCGAAAAAACCTTTTGCGACATTTCTAGCTTTGTAGATAGTAAGACTACTATCAGCGTCCGTCTTCCTCTTGAAGATCCATTTATTCTCAATTGCTTGTCGATCATCAGGCAAGTCAACCAAAGTCCACACTTTGTTCTCATACATGGATCCCATCTCAGATTTCATGGCCTCAAGCCATTTCGCGGAATCTGGGCTCACCATTGCTTCTTCATAGTTCGTAGGTTCGTCATGGTCTAGTAACATAACTTCCAGAACAGGATTACCGTACCACTCTGGTGCGGACCTTACTCTGGTTGACCTACGAGGTTCAATAATAACTTGATCTGAAGTTTCATGATCATCATCATTAACTTCCTCACTAATTGGTGTAGGTGTCGTAGAAACCAGTTTCTGCGATGAACTACTTTCCAATAAGGGAGCAGGTACAGTTACCTCATCAAGTTCTACTTTCCTCCCACTCACTTCTTTCGAGAGAAACTCCTTCTCCAGAAAGATTCCAAATTTAGCAACAAAAGTCTTGCCTTCGGATCTGTGATAGAAGGTGTACCAACAGTCTCCTTTGGGTATACTATGAAGACACATTTCTCCGATTTGGGTTCGAGCTTATCAGGTTGAAGCTTTTTCACATAAGCATCGCAGCCCCAAACTTTAAGAAACGACAACTTTGGTTTCTTGCCAAACCACAGTTCATAAGGCGTCGTCTCAACGGATTTTGATGGTGCCATATTTAACGTGAATGTGGCCGTCTCTAAAGCATAACCCCAAAACGATAGCGGTAAATCAGTAAGAGACGTCATAGATCGCACCATATCTAGTAGAGTACGATTACGACGTTCGGACACACTATTACGCTGTGGTGTTCCGGGTGGCGTGAGTTGTGAAACTATTCCGCATTGTTTCAAATGAAGACCAAACTCATAACTCAAATATTCTCCTCCACGATCAGATCGTAGAAACTTTATTTTCTTGTTATGATGATTTTCAACTTCACTCTGAAATTCTTTGAACTTTTCAAATGTTTCAGACTTATGTTTCATTAAGTAGATATACCCATATCTTCTCAAATCATCTGTGAAGGTGAGAAAATAACGATATCCGCCACGAGCCTCAATATTCATCGGACCACATACATCTGTATGTATGATTTCCAACAAATCTGTTGCTCTCTCCATAGTTCAGGAGAACGGCGTTTTAGTCATCTTGCCCATGAGGAACGGTTCGCAAGTACCAAGTGATTCATAATCAAGTGGTTCCAAAAGTCCTTCAGTATGGAGTTTCTTCATGCGCTTTACACGGATATGACCTAAACGGCAGTGCCACAAATAAGTTGCACTATCATTATCAACTCTGCATCTTTTGGCTTCAATATTATGAATATGTGTATCACTACAATCGAGATCCAATAAACCATTTTCGTTGGTGTGTATGACCATAGAAGGTTCTATTCATGTAAACAGAACAACAATTGTTCTCTAACTTAAATGAATAACCGTATTGCAATAAACATGATCAAATCATATTTATGCTCAACGCAACACCAAATAACACTTATTTAGGTTCAACACTAATCCCAAAAGTATAGGGAGTGTGCGATGATGATCATATCAATCTTGGAACCACTTCCAACACACATCGTCACTTCACCCTTAACTAGTCTCTGTTCATTCTGTAACTCCTGTTTCGAGTTACTAATTTTTAGCAACCGAACAGGTATCAAATACCTAGGGGCTACTATAAACACTAGTAAGGTACACATCAATAACATGTATATCAAATATAGCTTGTTCACTTTGCCATCCTTCTTATCCGCCAAATACTTGGGGTGGTTCCGCTTCTAGTGACCAGTCCCTTTGCAGTAGAAGCCCTTAGTCTCAGGCTGAGGTCCAGACTTGGGCTTCTTCACTTGAGAAGCAACTTGCTTGCCGTTCTTCTTGAAGTTCCCCTTCTTCCCTTTGTCCCTTTACTTGAAACTAGTGGTCTTGTTAACCATCAACACTTGATGCTCTTTCTTGATTTCTACCTTCATCGATTTCAGCATCGCGAAGAGCTCGGGAATTACTTTCGTCATTCCTTGCATACTATAGTTCATCACGAAGTTCTACTAACTTGGTGATGGTGACTAGAGAATTCTGTCAATTACTATCTTATCTGGAAGACTAACTCCCACTTGATTCAAGCAATTGTAGTACCCAGACAATCTGAGCACATGCTCACTGGTTGAGCTATTCTCCTCCATCTTGTAGGCAAAGTACTGTCAGAGGTCTCATACCTCTCGACACGGGCATGAGTATGAAATACCAATTTCAACTCTTGGAACATCTTATATGCTCCGTGGCGTTCAGAACATTTTTGAAGTCCCGGTTCTAAGCCGTAAAGCATGATGCACTTAACTATCAAGTAGTCATCATACCGAGCTTTTCTCAAAACGTTCATAACGTCTGCATCTGCTCCTACAATAGGTCTGTCGCCTAGCGGTGCATCAAGGACATAATTCTTCTGTGCAGCAATGAGGATAATCCTCAGATCACGGATCCAATTCGCATCATTGCTACTAACATCTTTCAACTTAGTTTTCTCTAGGAACATATAAAATTAAACGGGGAGCAACATCGCGAGCTATTGATCTACAACATAGATATGCTAATACTACCAGGACTAAGTTCATGATAAATTAAAGTTCAATTAATCATATTACTTAAGAACTCCCACTTAGATAGACATCCCTCTAATCCTCTAAGTGATCACGTGATCCATATCAACTAAACCATGTCCGATCATCACGTGAGATGGAGTAGTTTCAATGGTGAACATCATTTATGTTGATCAAATCTACTATATGATTCACGCTCGACCTTTCGGTCTCAGTGTTCCGAGGCCATATCTGTTATATGCTAGCCTCGTCAAGTTTAACCTGAGTATTCCGCGTGTGCAACTGTTTTGCACCCGTTGTATTTGAACGTAGAGCCTATCATACCCGATCATCACGTGGTGTCTCAGCACGAAGAACTTTCGCGACGGTGCATACTCAGGGAGAACACTTATACCTTGAAATTTAGTGAGAGATCATCTTATAAAGCTACCGCCGAACTAAGCAAAATAAGATGTATAAAAGATAAACATCACATGTGTCGGGGATATACCCCGCGGTATGACCCGGCCGGAAGTATGACCCGGCCGGACTTGGCATTTCACTGATGACCTGGCCGGACTCATGGGTCTGGCGGCTCATTGGTCAAATAGCTCATGGACCAGACGACTCATTGGAGACCCGGCGGGCGGATCAGACGGACGCCATGGCCCAAGGCCCAGCAAGCTGGCTTATACTCCGGTGGGCCGGCTTAAGATGAAAGGTGTGAGGATTATTTCCTTTACAAGGAAGCAAGACCCGGACTTGTATTCAACTTATAAAGAAAGATAGACTAGTCCTAATCCTACTAGGACTCCGCATGTAACCCGCCCCTCTAACTTATATAAGGAGGGGCAGGGCACCCCAAAGAGGGACAAGGAGCAAGAAACAATCTCTAGGGCTAGACACCGAGAGCCGGTTCCCGGCGACTCTCCCGTGATCATAATGAGACCTAGCCTCAAACAGCATGTAGGGTTATTACCGGATGATGTTTCCCGGGGCCCGAAGCTGTCTAAATCCTTGTCTTGTGTTGAGTCTCTCGATTCCGCCCAACCCCTCTCAAGCTACCGCATAGATGCGTTGGCCTCGCGACTAAGTCCTCATACTAGGACATCTGCCGTGACAATTCCACGACAGTTGGCGCCCACCGTGGGGCTTGCGCACGGTGGTGTTGAGTTCTTGGAGGGATCTTCCGCAGGGATCGAGAAGCTCGCAACTGGCCGGCTGAAGAAGAGCCGGCACAAAAATATCTATATCAACTTCAAGTTCCTCGGTCCAGATCGGAAAAAAGTTTCAACGACAGCACGCACGGCAAACGAGGATTGATCTATGCTCCGCTATGGCTGTTACTTGGATCCGTCTGCGCAAGGTGACAACCAGTCGGAAAAAAAACATATACAAGATTGCGATCATGACATATTAGGGCTACATCGCGAGTGCCACCGGATGTGACTCGGCGGACCATCAAATCCGAAACAAAATCAGTCTCTGTTGTTGTGCCGTTCTACGTTGCGCCCGCCGAGACCGTCTGGAGTTTCGACGAGAAGTAATCCGTGATCTGCTGATCGGCCACCCTGGCGTAAATACGCAGTGTCACGAACACACCGGATGTGCTCCTGCTCCTCTACTCCCATCAAACCGTAGCTGGCAGATCAAGCCCCGAGGCAGCAACCAATAATTTTCCTGTGTGAACTAGCGCACCGCCTCAAGTGCTAATGATGTGCATCGGCTCAGGTGCTAGTACGTACCTAAATCAAATCCAAAGGTACTTCCAAAAAGTACTCCAATAGCACGTGATGAAGGCACTCTACTTGAGTATTACTCCGACAACTGCTACAAGCGCTGGTCGTACGTCAGTCCCAGGATCATCAGTCAACAACGAAAAATAAAATAAAAAGCAACAGCAGGGAGGAAGATGCAGACGCGGGTACGGACTCGCCTCCGCCACTACTACTTTTCACCACTCGCCTCCGTTCACGTGCCTCAAGGCACTGCCTCCGCGCCGCCTCAGGTTGGCTTGTGCCTCCAAGTCGCCGCGATCGTCCACACCGGCTTACAGAGGGCCTCTGTGGTTGCTCCGGGTCAAGCTGGACTCTGCTTTTCCGTCCGAGTCATCATCGTACCTCGTCTCCTGTCCGGGTGGCTGTCGCGCCTTGTCTCCTGTCTGAATTACCGTCACCAACCTGTTTTCGTCGCCGCTTCTACAGCGCTTACCTTGACAAGCCGGCCTCGCCACGCCTCGTCGGGGTGCCGCCGCAGGCCGGCCCTGCCGCCTCAGAGCCGCTTCCGAGCCACTTCAACCCGGCCTCTGCTACCGTTGAGCTGCCGCGGCCGCCCGGTGGCTTTTTCCACTGTGAGCCGGTCCTGCTGGAGTTTGCTTCTGTCTCTACTACATGTTACTACAGACGCCATCCCTACAACAGATGCTGTCGTTTTTGCGTTCGCCGTCTTAGCAGCCAGCAGACCGGTTGGAGCATTATAACCTGGACTAGTCCGACGACGTGCGTATTTTACACAGTGCTAATCGCCTACGGATCATCTATTGTCTGGACAAATCATGTGATATCCCTCTAACTATATTTTATTAACACATATTGTTTTGGTCAAAGAACGATTACTGGTTCGTGATATTTTTTCGCATGACCATTATTCCTTACAAAGATGTTGCAAAAGGACGTGCGTCAATATTATTTTTTGCACTAGCACTCGTCCATGTCATGCTGCTCAATGGAAACATGTGCAAATCGCCGCCCCTGCTACATGACGCGGCTGACTCGCCCGTTCGCGCGACTTACCGCGCCTGCGGTTAACTCACCCGTCCGCGCTGGCTTACAACGCAGCGGCCGGTTCACCCGTGACTGATTTCAGTTTCACCTAGTGATCGTCAACTTCATGGCGGGTTATTTCCGGCCTAAACGAATCAGGACAATCATTCACTACAACTATGGTTTATACCATGGGTATGGAGCACGGGCTGACAGTATTCCGCCCGGCGATAGTCCGTAGCATATTACCCGGTGAGTGGACGCGCACAAGCCGCCGTCCGTACGGCCCGGTCTACATCAACTAGCTGGGACTGCGCATGTGATTGATTCGCGCGTCCGCACCGGTTTACAACGCCACGGATGACTCGCCCGTCCGCTCTCGCGGCCGGTTCACGCGTCCGCGCCGGGTTACAATGCGGAGGACAACTTGCTCGTCCGCACCGGCTTACAACGCCGCGGCCGGCTCATCTGTCTGCTCCCGTGGCCGACTTGGCCGTGATTGATTTCAGCTTCACCGTGATGATCATCAACTCCGCGGTGGATAATTTCTGGCCTGACATATCAGGACAATTGTTCACCACATCAACACGACGTGGTTGACTCGCCCATCCGCGCGGCTTACCGCGTCGGCGATTGACTCGCCCGACCACACCGGTTTACAACATCGTGACCAACTCATCTGTCTGTACCGCCTCTGATGCAACGGTCGTCTTTACCATCCGTCTCTCGCGGGTTGGTCTATATAAACACACTGGGCCGCACCTGTATGCATGAGCTATTTATTGAATATGACCGAGTCACTGCTTGGGAAGCCCGGTTTTCTTCCAACAAATTGGAGGCGAATTATCATGTATTATCAGCCGTCGTCTGCACTGGATGGTTCAATGGGCAGGCGCACAAGTCGCCGCCACTACAGTTTGGTTAACTTCAAAACATCCAGTTGGAAGGAACCATTGGCCGAGTTGCTGACACGGCTCATACAGGATCATTTATAACCCGCCGCAGTCACCTCAACCTTCTGTGGATTCACATCGCGCTATCAACACCAATGATATACACCTTATGCTATGGTCAATATGGATAATCTCAAAGCCAACTCCTCGAGTCGTCTTGAGACTCGGGGGCAATGATATGACTCGGCAGCATTGGTCGGTTTCAATGCATTCAAGAACTCCGGGCATTGGAGGGAAAAATGATTCGGTCCCGGAGGCTACCGCTATATTGGTGAAAAGTTTAAAGGCCGTCAGAAAATTTCCGGCTTAAAAAGAAGGATTCCGGTTTAGATCCGGCTCAAGAGACTTGACATCTCCCACAAAGCACTGAAGCTCTTAATATCCGGTTTAAAATCCGGTTCAAGGGAAATTTATCTGCCACAAAGTTTTGAAGCTCTCAAATCCGGTTCAAAATCCGGTTCAAGGTAAATTTTTCTATTACAAAGCTTTGAAACTCTCAATATCCGGTTTTCCGGTTCAAAAAGAATTTATCTCTCGCAAAGTTCGAGTTCTCAGGAAAAATTAAAGGGACCAAAAAGAGTCTGTTACAAAGCACAACCCAAACATAGGTACCCTGCTTTAATGACCATTGGGAGCTGATCGTATTCGAATTTAGCTTAACCCTTTTGGTGTGACCCTGATCGTATTCAAATCAGAGTCGTTAAATATTCTCATGATCACTAGGGGGCTTCCTGTTCAAACATAGGTCGTATTCGAACCAAAGAGAACATAGATGTCGGTACCCTCTTGATCGGCACACTGCCGAGCTCACTAGGGGGCTTCTTGATCGTATTCGAATCATAGCTCAACCCCTTTTGGGAACCGACGTGGATCATATTCGAATCAGCGTCGTTAAACAATTCTCAAGGTCATTTGGGGGCTTCCTGTTCAAACATAGGTCATATTCGAACCAAAGAGAACATAGCTGTCGGTACCCTCTTGATCGGCAACGCCAAAGCCACTGGGGGCTATATGATCGTATTCGAATCTTAGCTTAACCCCTTTGGGATGGTTTTCTGATCGTATTCGAATCAGAAGCCTCAAAATTTTTGAAGTCTCTTTTTGCAAACAATTTTTGGATTTTATTTGAAGCTCTTTTTCATATCTAAAGTGTATATGAGTGGTTGCTATTTAACCCGGCTTGATTTTCGATGATAAATCGCCAGCTTATGACAATCATCATCTATGTGGAAGCATTGGCTTCTAAGGATTGGGTTATCACCCTTACTGCACATGTCACATAAACCGGCAGTGAAAATTCAATATCACAGGTATAATATTATTATTATAGTTATGGTTCAAAGTTATGATTCATAACAGGCTTATCTGTGACTCCTTGTTACACATCAATGGTTAAATGTGAGATATTATGACCCGCCCTACGGTAAACCGCCAAGGGATCTTGTGATCTAATTATGTGCAGGATAAGACTACATTTGGGTGGTTACCCGCCCTGGTTCTTGACGTTAAGTCGCCAGGGCATATGTTGTTTAAACTCTGCAGGATTTACAGAGCTATGACTTACATAAATGATTAAATTCAATCCCATCATCAAAGATTGAAATTGGTGTCTCAAAAGGGTTATCAATTCTTGATTTTCTCAAAGGCTATAAGCCGCCGGGTTGTACAAATTCCGGCTTACAATGGAGGCGTATTAAATCGCCATCGGCCAAGAGCCGCTGGGTATTTAAACTCCGGATTGACTTATCAACAGATGAGGTATTCAAAGTCGCTTTGGCGCAATGGCTATTATTTTATCAATGGATATGATTTATTCTACAATGGAAAGAATAGTCCCGAGTCGCTGCAGGCTTACGACCCGGCACTTGGGGGCTACATTATTTAAATTGAGATCACATCAAATATGCAAGTCCCATGTCACTGCCAGCATGCACCATGGCACTTGGGGGCTAATGCAAAGTCATTTTTTGCTCATCTTATTGAAGACCTGACTCATCACATTATAATGAGCCGGCCCTTGGGGGCTACCAATTGCTCCTGTCAACAATTCAAGGTACACAAGCATTAATCCATTATATTGAACGATCCACTATTCAGTTGGTAGAGTACAAAGCTCTTAACCTTGTGGACGTGGGTTCAAGCCCCATGGTGGAGATTATATTATATGATGTTATTATCAAAGTCCCAGCTCAGTATTATCTTACTAAGCCGGCCCTTGGGGGCTACACGTTGCTGTTCAAGTTTACATGGTTATATCTACAAAGTCCCTACTCATTATTGCATAATGACCCGGCCCATGGGGGCTACACTGGTTGAAGTTTTCATGAGCATAAGGCAATTACAAGTCCCAGGTTGCTGCAAGCATGACAACCCGGCACTTGGGGGCTACAGGTGATATGCATATAAGGGAGAAAAAATCTTCAAATTCTCAGTTTGGACTAGACCAGATTAACCCGGTGTCTGCAACAGTCATGACCCGGTATCATTTATTTATAACCTGACAATTTTGGCAATCATAAATCGGCAAGATCTACATCTTTAAGCCGGCTGAATATCAGTTGAATATTTCAAGACCAATATTTTTGTCAAGTCAGAGTTTTGGAAACCGACTCAAATGGATTATTTCGTATAATATTTCTTTATAAAGAGCCAATGTCAGCAAATGGATTATGAAGCTGGCCTATTGACCCGGATATTCCAGGAGAAAGTGTCAAGGACTTAAGGATGATCAGGTGCCGGCTTACAAGAATATTTAACCCGGAGCACAACCTGTCAAATTTGTTCTTGTGTTTATGTTGCAGGGTCAGTTTAACATGGATAAATCCAAATTAAACTGGGGGCTAATGTCGGGGATATACCCCGCGGTATGACCCGGCCGGAAGTATGACCCGGCCGGACTTGGCATTTCACCGATGACCCGGCCGGACTCATGGGTCTGGCGGCTCATTGGTCAAACAGCTCATGGACCAGACGACTCACTGGAGACCCGGCGGGCGGATCAGACGGACGCCACGGCCCAAGGCCCAGCAGGCTGGCTTATACTCCGGTGGGCCGGCTTAAGATGAAAGGTGTGAGGATTATTTCCTTTACAAGGAAGCAAGACCCGGACTTGTATTCAACTTATAAAGAAAGATAGACTAGTCCTAATCCTACTAGGACTCCGCATGTAACCCGCCCCTCTAACTTATATAAGGAGGGGCAGGGCACCCCAAAGAGGGACAAGGAGCAAGAAACAATCTCTAGGGCTAGACACCGAGAGCCGGTTCCCGGCGACTCTCCCGTGATCATAATGAGACCTAGCCTCAAACAGCATGTAGGGTTATTACCGGATGATGTTTCCCGGGGCCCGAAGCTGTCTAAATCCTTGTCTTGTGTTGCATCTCTCGATTCCGCCCAACCCCTCTCAAGCTACCGCATAGATGCGTTGGCCTCGCGACTAAGTCCTCATACTAGGACATATGCCGTGACAATTCCACGACAACATGCAATCATAATATGTGACATGATATGGCCATCATCATCTTGTGCCTTTGATCTCCATCTCCAAAGCATGGCCATGATCTCCATCGTCACCGGCATGACACCATGATCTCCGTCATCTTGATCTATATCAATGTGTCGTCACATGGTCGTCTCGCCAACTATTGTTATCGCATAGCGATAAAGTAAAGCAATTATTTGGCGCTTGCATCTTATGCAATAAAGAGACAACCATAAAGATTTTGCCAGTTGCCGATAACTTCAACAAAACATGATCATCTCATACAACAATTTATATCTCATCATGTCTCACATCACAACATGCCCTGCAAAAACAAGTTAGACGTCCTCTACTTTGTTGTTGCAAGTTTTACGTGGCTGCTATGGGCTGAGCAAGAACCGTTCTTACCTACGCATCAAAACCACAACGATAGTTCGTCAAGTTAGTGCTGTTTTAACCTTCTCAAGGACCGGGCATAGCCACACTCGGTTCAACTAAAGTTGGAGAAACTGACACCCGCCAGCCACCTGTGTGCAAAGCACGTCGGTAGAACCAGTCTCGTGTAAGCGTACGCGTAATGTCGGTTCGGGCCGCTTCATCCAACAATACCGCCGAACCAAAGTATGACATGCTGGTAAGCAGTATGACTTATATCGCCCACAACTCACTTGTGTTCTACTCGTGCATATAACATCAACGCATAAAACCAGGCTCGGATGCCACTGTTGGGGAACGCAGTAATTTCAAAAAAATTCCTACGCACACGCAGGATCATGGTGATGCATAGCAACGAGAGGGGAGAGTGTTGTCCACGTACCCTCGTAGACCGAAAGCTGAAGCGTTAGCACAACGCGGTTGATGTAGTCGTACGTCTTCACGATCCGACCGATCAAGTACCGAACGCACGGCACCTCCGAGTTCAGCACACGTTCAGCCCGATGACGTCCCTCGAACTCTGATCCAGCCGAGTGTTGAGGGAGAGTTTCGTCAGCATGACGGTGTGGTGACGATGATGATGTTCTACCGACACAGGGCTTCGCCTAAGCACCGCTACAGTATTATCGAGGTGGACTATGGTGGAGGGGGGCACCGCACACGGCTAAAAGATCAAACGATTAATTGTAGTGTCTCTAGAGTGCCCCCTGCCCCCGTATATAAAGGAGCAATGGGGGAGGTGCGGCCGGCCAGGAGGGGCGCGCCAGGTGGAGTCCAACTCCCACCGGGAGTAGGACTCCCTCCCTTTTCCTAGTTGGATTAGGAGTGGAGGGGAAAGAGGAGGGAGAGAGGAAGGAAAAAGGGGGGGGCGCCGCCCCCTCTCCTTGTCCTATTCGGACTAGGGGGAGGGGCGCACGGCCCTGCCCTGGCCGCCTCTCCTCTTCTCCACAAAGGCCCACTATGGCCCATTAAGCCCCCGGGGGGTTCCGGTAACCCCTCGGTACTCCGGTAAAATCCCGATTTGACCCGGAACACTTCCGATATCCAAATATAGGCTTCCAATATATCAAGCTTCATGTCTCGACCATTTCGAGACTCCTCGTCATGTCCGTGATCACATCTGGGACTCCGAACAACCTTCGGTACATCAAAACATATAAACTCATAATATAACTATCATCGAAACGTTAAGCGTGCGGACCCTACAGGTTCGAGAACTATGTAGACATGACCGAGACACGTCTCCGGTCAATAATCAATAGCGGAACCTGGATGCTCATATTGGCTCCCACATATTCTACGAAGATCTTTATCGGTCAGATCGCATAACAACATACGTTGTTCCCTTTGTCATCGGTATGTTACTTGCCCGAGATTCGATCGTCAGTATCTCAATACCTAGTTCAATCTCGTTACCGGCAAGTCTCTTTACTCGTTCCGTAATACATCATCCCACAACTAACTCATTAGTTGCAATGCTTGCAAGGCTTAAGTGATGTGCATTACCGAGAGGGCCCAGAGATACCTCTCCGATAATCGGAGTGACAAATCCTAATCTCGAAATACGCCAACCCAACAAGTACCTTCGGAGACACCTGTATAGCACCTTTATAATCACCCAGTTACGTTGTGACGTTTGGTAGCACACAAAGTGTTCCTCCGGTAAACGGGAGTTGCATAATCTCATAGTCATAGGAACATGTATAAGTCATGAAGAGAGCAATAGCAACATACTAAACGATCGAGTGCTAAGCTAACGAAATGGGTCAAGTCAATCACATCATTCTCCTAATGATGTGACCCCGTTGATCAAATGACAACTCATGTCGATGGCTAGGAAACATAACCATCTTTGATCAACGAGCTAGTCAAGTAGAGGCATACTAGTGACACTCTGTTTGTCTATGTATTCACACATGTATCATGTTTCCGGGTAATACAATTCTAGCATGAATAATAAACATTTATCATGATATAAGGAAATAAATAATAACTTTATTATTGCCTCTAGGGCATATTTCCTTCAACATGATGTAGAGGGATAAACTCAAGCAATATGATATAAACCCCATCTTTTTATCCTCGATGGCAACAATACAATATGTGTCGTTTCCCCTACTGTCACTGGGATCGAGCACTGCATGATTGAACCCAAAGCTAAGCACTTCTCCCATTGCAAGAAAGATCAATCTAGTAGGCCAAACCAAACTGATAATTCGAATAGACTTGCAAAGATAACCAATCATACATAAAAGAATTCAGAGAAGATTCAAATATTGTTCATAGATAATCTTGATCATAAACCCACAATTCAACAGATCTCGACAAACACACCGCAAAAAGAGTTACATCAAATAGATCTCCAAGTAGATCGAGGAGAACTTTGTATTGAGATCCAAAGAGAGAGAAGAAGCCAACTAGCTAATAACTATGGACCCGAAGGTCTGTGGTAAACTACTCACACATCATCGCAGAGGCTATGGTGTTGATGTAGAAGCCCTCCGTGATCGATGCCCCCTCCGGCGGAGCGCCGGAAAAGGCCCCAAGATGGGATCTCACGGGTACAGAAAGTTGCGGCGGTGGAAATAGGGTTTCGTGGTGCTCCTCAATGGTTTTGGGGTACGTAGGTATATATAGGAGGAAGAAGTAGGTCGGTGGAGCCACGAGGGGCCCACGAGGGTGGAGGGCGCGCCCCCTGCCTCATGGCCTCCTCGTTGATTTCTTGACGTCCAAGTCCTCTGGATCACGTTTGTTCCAAAAATAACTCTCCCGAAGGTTTCATTCCATTTGGACTCCATTTGATATTCCGTTTCTGCGAAACACTGAAATAGGCAACAAAATAATAATTTGCACTGGGCCTTGGGTTAGTAGGTTAGTCCCAAAAATAATATAAAAGTGTATAAATAAGCCCATTAAACATCCAAAATAGAATATATAATAGCATGGAGCAATCAAAAATTATAGATACGTTGGAGACGTATCACTGTGCTACATCATCCCTCCCTCTCCGGGGAAATACTGAGGTAGTTGCAGCTACCATCACTGGGCTCTGGATCAATATGTTAGTTCAATAAATCATATAAAAAGTTGCCAAAAGTATGTGAAAGTTGTATAATATTGGCATGAAACAATCAAAAATAATAGATACGACGGAGACGTATCAACCATAAACATGTGTTGTCATTTGATAACGGGATCACATCATTAGGAGAATGATGCGATGGACAAGACCCATCCGTTAGCTTAGCGTAATGATCGTTCAGTTTATTGCTATTTCTTTCTTCATGTCAAATACATATTCCTTCGACTATGAGATTATGCAACTCCCGGATACCGGAGGAATACCTTGTGTGCTATCAAACATCACAATGTAACTGGGTGATCATAAAGATGCTCTACAAGTATCTCCGAAAGTGTTTGTTGAGTTGGCATAGATCGAGATTAGGATTTGTCACTCCGTGTATCGGAGAGGTATCTCTGGGCCCTCTCGGTAATTCACATTGCTTGCAAGGCTTATAGTGATGTGCATTACCGAGAGGGCCCAGAGATACCTCTTCGATACACGGAGTGACAAATCCTAATCTCGATCTACGCTAACCCAACAAACACCTTCGGAGACACCTGTAGAGCATCTTTATAATCACCCAGTTACGTTGTGACGTTTGATAGCACACAAGGCATTCCTCCGGTATCCGGGAGTTGCATAATCTCATAGTCGAAGGAATATGTATTTGACATGAAGAAAGCAATAGCAATAAAGCTGAACGATCATTATGCTAAGCTAACGGATGGGTCTTTGTCCATCACATCATTCTCCTAATGATGTGATCCCGTTATCAAATGACAACTCATGTCAATGGTTAGGAAACCTTAACCATCTTTGGTCAACGAGCTAGTCTAGTAGAGGCTCACTAGGGACACGGTGTTTGTTTATGTATTGACACATGTATTAAGGTTTCCGATCAATACAATTCTAGCATGAATGATAAACCTTTGTCATGAATAAGGAAATATAAAATAAAAACTTTATTATTGCCTCTAGGGCATATTTCCTTCAGTCTCCCACTTGCACTAGAGTCAATAATCCAGATTACATTGTAATGAATCTAACACCCATGGAGTCTTGGTGTTGATCATGTTTTGTTCGCGGAAGAGGCTTAGTCAACAGGTCTGCCACATTCAGATCCGTATGTATCTTGTAAATTTCTATGTCTCCATCCTTGACTTGTTCACAAATGGAGTTGAAGTGTCTCTTAATGTGTTTGGTTCTCTTGTGAAACCTGGATTCCTTCGCCAAGGCAATTGCTCCAGTGTTTTCACAAATGATTTTCATTGGATCCAATGCACTAGGTATTACACCCAGATCGGGTATGAACTCCTTCATTTGCTGCTTCAGAAGCAGCTATGTACTCTGCTTCACAGGTAGATCCCGCCACGATGCTCTGCCTGGAACTGCACCAACTGACAGCTCCACCATTCAATATAAATACGTATCCGGTTTGTGACTTAGAGTCATCTGGATCAGTGTCAATGCTAGCATCGACGTACCCATTTACGACGAGCTCTTGTCACCTCCATAAACGAGAAACATATCCTTGGTCCTTTTCAGGTACTTCAGGATGTTCTTGACCGTTGTCCAGTGATCCACTCCTGGATTACTTTGGTACCTCCCTGCCAGACTTATGGCAAGGCACGCATCAGGTCTGGTACAAAACATAGCATACATGATAGAACCTATAGCTGAGGCATAAGGAATGACTTTGATTTTCTCTCTATCTTCTGCAGTGGTCGGGCTTGGAGTCTGACTCAACTTCACACCATGTAACACAGGCAAGAACCCTTTCTTTGACTGATCCATTTTGAACTTCTTCAAAACTTTGTCAAGGTATGTGCTTTGTGAAAGTCCTATTAAGCGTCTCGATCTATCTCTATAGATCTTGATGCCCAATATATAAGCAGCTTCACTGAGGTCTTTCATTGAAAAACTCTTATTCAAGTATCCTATTATGCTATCCAGAAATTCTATATCATTTCCAATCAACAATATGCCATCTACATATAATATTAGAAGTGCTACAGAGCTCCCACTCACTTTCTTGTAAATACAGGCTTCATCGAAAGTCTGTATAAAACCATATGCTTTGATCACCTCATCAAAGCGTATATTCCAACTCTGAGATGCTTGCACCAGTCCATAGATGGATCGATGGAGCTTGCACACTTTGTTAGCATCTTTAGGATCGACAAAACCTTCAGGTTGCATCATATACAACTCTTCTTTAAGAAATCCATTAAGGAATGCAGTTTTGATGTCCATTTGCCAGATTTCATAATCATAAAATGCGGCAATTGCTAACATGATTCGGACGGACTTAAGCATCACTACAGGTGAGAAAGTCTCCTAGTAGTCAACCCCTTGAACTTGTCGAAAACCTTTTGCAAAAAGTCGAGCTTTGTAGACAGTAACATTACCATCAGCGTCAGCGTCAGTCTTCTTCTTGAAGATCCATTTATTCTCTATGGCTTGCCAATCATCGGGCAAGTCCACCAAAGTCCACACTTTGTTCTCATACATGGATCCTATCTCAGATTTCATGGCCTCAAGCCATCTGTTGGAATCTGGGCTCATCTTAGCTTCTTCATAGTTCGTAGGTTCGCCTTGATCTAATAACATGACTTCCAAAACAGGATTACCGTACCACTCTGGTGCGGATCGTGCTCTGGTTGACCTATGAGGTTCAATAGCAACTTGATCTGAAGTTTCCTGGTCATTATCATTTTCTTCCTCTCTAGTTGGTGTTGGCATCATGGGAATGGATTTCTCTGATGTGCTACTTTCCAATTCGGGAGAAGGTATGATTACCTCATCAAGTTCTACTTTCCTCCCACTCACTTCTTTCGAGAGAAACTCCTTCTCTAGAAAGGTTCCATTATTGGCAACAAAAATCTTGCCTTCGGATCTGTGGTAGAAGGTGTACCCAATTGTTTCCTTAGGGTATCCTATGAAGATGCACTTCTTCGATTTGGGTTCGAGCTTATCAGGCTGAAGCCTTTTGACATAAGTGTCGCAACCCCAAACTTTAAGAAACGACAGCTTAGGTTTCTTGCCAAACCACAGTTCATACGGTGTCGTCTCAACGGATTTAGATGGTGCCCTATTTAACGTGAATGCAACTGTCTCTAGTGTATAACCCCAAAACGATAGTGGTAAATCAGCAAGAGACATCATAGAATGCACCATATCCAAAAAAAGTACGGTTACGATGTTCAGGCACACCATTACGTTGTGGTGTTCCAGGTGGCGTGAGTTGTGAAACTATTCCACATTGTTTTAAATGAAGGCCAAACTTGTAACTCAAATATTCGCCTCCGCGATCAGATCATAGAAACTTTATTTTCTTGTTACGATGATTCTCTACTTCACTCTGAAATTCTTTAAACTTTTCAAATGTTTCAGACTTGTGTTTCATTAAGTAGATATACCCATATCTACTCAAATCATCTGTGAAGGTAAGAAAATAACGATACCTGCCGCATGCCTCAACACTCATCGGATCGCATACATCGGTATGTATTATTTCCAACAAGTCATTGGGTCGCTCCATTGTTTCGGAGAACGGAGTTTTAGTTATCTTGCCCATGAGGCATGGTTCGCAAGTATCAAATGATTCACAATATTTTGATTCCAAAAGCCCATCTGCATGGAGTTTCTTCATGCGCTTTACACCAATATGACCTAAACGGCAGTGCCACAAATATGTTGCACTATCATTATCAACTTTGCATCTTTTGGCATCAATATTATGAATATGTGTATCACTACAATCGAGATTCAAGATAAATAGACCACTCTTCAAGGGTGCATGACCATAAAAGAAATTAATCATATAAATAGAACAACCATTATTCTCTGATTTAAGTGAATAACCGTCTCGCACTAAACAAGATCCAGATATAATGTTCATGCTCAACGCTAGCACCAAATAACAATTGTTCAGGTTTAAAACTAATCCCGAAGGTAGATGTAGAGGTAGCGTGCTGACGGCGATCACATGGACCTTGGAACCATTCTCGACGCGCACCGTCACCTCGTCCTTAGCCAATCTTCATTTAATCCATTGGTCATATTTTGAGTTACGAATATGAGCAACCGAACCAGTATCAAATACCCAGGTGTTACTACGAGCATTAGTAAGGTACACATCAATAACATGTATATCAAATATACCTTTGTTCACTTTGCCATCCTTCTTATCCACCAAATACTTGGGTAGTTTCGCTTCCAGTGACCAGTCCCTTTGCAGTAGAAGCACTCAGTTTCAGGCTTGGGTCCAACTTTGGGCTTCTTCCCGGGAGTGGCAACTTGCTTGCCATTCTTCTTGAAGTTCCCTTTCTTTCCCTTGCCCTTTTTCTTGAAACTAGTGGTCTTGTTAACCATCAACACTTGATGCTCCTTCTTGATTTATAACTCCGTGGCCTTAAGCATTGCGAAGAACTCGGGATTTTTTTTTTCATCCCTTGCATATTATAGTTTATCATGAAGCCTTTATAGCTTGGTGGCAGTGATTGAAGAACTCTGTCAATGACACGATCAACTGGAAGATCAACTCCCAACTGAGTCAAGTGATTATAATACCCAGACATTTTGAGTATGCATGTGTTCACTGACAGAACTGTTCTCCTCCATCTTGCAGCTATAGAACTTGTTGAAGACTTCATATCTCTCAACCCGGGAATTTGCTTGAAATATTAACTTCAACTCTTGGAACATCTCATATGCTCCATGACGTTCAAAACGTCTTTGAAGTCCCGGTTTTAAGCCGTAAAGCATGGCATAATGAACTATCAAGTAGTCATCAGATCGAGCTTGCCAGACGTTTCAAAACATCAGCATCTGCTCCTGCAGCAGGCCTTTCACCTAGCGGTGCATCAAAGACATAATTCTTCTGTGCGGCAATGAGGATAATCCTCAAGTTATGGACCAAATCCGTGTAGTTTCTACCATCATCTTTCAACTTAGCTTTCTCTAGGAACGCATTAAAATTCAGGGGAACGGTAGCACGGGCCATTGATCTACAACTTAGATATGCAAATACTATCAGGACTAAGTTCATGACAAATTAAGTTCAATTAATCAAATTACTTAAGAACTCCCACTTAAATAGACATCCCTCAAGCCATCTAAGTGATACGTGATGCAAATCAACTAACCCATGTCCGATCATCACGTGAGATGGGGTAGTCATCAATGGTGAACATCTCTATGTTGATCATATCTACTATATGATTCATGTTCGACCTTTCGGTCTCCAATGTTCTGAGGCCATGTATGTACATGCTAGGCTCGTCAAGTTTAACCCAAGTATTCTACATGTGCAAAATTGTCTTACCCCCGTTGTATGTGAACGTAGAGTCTATCACACCCGATCATCACGTGGTGTCTCAACACGACGAACTGTAGCAACGGTGCATACTCAGGGAGAACACTTTTACCTTGAAATTTAGTGAAGGGATCATCTTATACTGCTACCGCCGTACTAAGCAAAATAAGATGCATAAAATATAAACATCACATGCAATCAAAATATGTGACATGATATGGCCATCATCATCTCGTGCTTTTGATCTCCATCTCCAAAGCATCGTCATGATCTCCATTGTCACTGGCTCGACACTCTTGATCTCCATCATTGCGTCATGGTCGTCTCGCCAACTATTGCTTCTACAACTATCGCTAACACATAGTGATAAAGTAAAGCAATTAAATGGCATTTGTATTTCATACAATAAAGATACAACCATAAGGCTCCTGCCGGTTGCCGATAACTTACAAAACATGATCATCTCATACAATAATGTTCATCACATCATGTCTTGACCATATCACATCACAACATGCCTTGCAAAAACAAGTTAGACGTCCTCTACTTTGTTGTTGCAAGTTTTACGTGGCTGCTGCGGGCTTCTAGCAAGAACCTTCTTACCTACGCAAAAACCACAATGGTGTTTCGTCAAGTTTGCTGTTTTAACCTTCTTCAAGGACCGGCCGCAGTCAAAATCGACTAAAGTAGGAGAAACAGACACCCGCCAGCCGCCTTTATGCGAAACTAGTTGCATGTCAGTGGGTGGAACCGGTCTCATGTGCATGGACATGTAAGGTTGGTCCGGGCCGCTTCATCCCACAATACCGCCGAATCAAAATAAGACGTTGGTGGTAAGCAGTATGACTATCACCGCCCACAACTCTTTGTGTTCTACTCGTGCATATCATCTATGCATAGACCTGGCTCATGATGCCACTATTGGGAAACGTTGCATGGAAAACAAAAAAATTCTACGCACACGCAATGATCTATCCATGGAGATGCATAGCAACGAGGGGGAGAGTGTGTATACGTACCCTCGTAGACCGTACGCAGAAGCGTTTCACAACGCGGTTGATGTAGTCGAACTTCTTCGTGCTTCAACCGATCAAGTACCAAACGCACGGCACCTCCACATTCTGCACACGTTCAGCTCGGTGACGTTCCTCGCCTTCTTGATCCAGCAAGACGTCGAGGTAGTAGATGAGTTCCGTCAGCACGACGGCTGGTGACGGTGATGGTGAAGTGATCTCCGCGGGGCTTGGCCTAGACACTACAAAAATATGACCGGGGGTGTAAACGGTGGAGGGGGGCGCCGCACACGGCTAACAATTGATCTGGTGTGTGCTAGGCGCCCCCTCCCACATATATATAGGTGGGTGGGGAGGGGAGATGTCAAGGCACACCCTAGGGCTGGCCGCCGGCCCCCTAGGGGCCCTGCCTTGCCCTACGCCCCCCGCCATGTTTTCCCAAGGGGGAAGGAAAGAGGGGGGGAGAGGGAAGGAAGTGGGAATCCTAATCCACACTTTCCTTTCCCTTCTCCCCTTTCCTTCTCCTCCCTAGGCCGGCCCATATGGGGGGTGCACCAGCTCCTTGTGGCTGGTGTGTTTCCCCTCTTGGCCCATAAGGACAATATGTTTTGCCGGGGGTGCCCGGAACCCCTTCCGGTGACCCAATAAGTACCCGATACCCCCCGAAACACTTCCGGTGTCCGAATACCATCGTCATATATATCAAGCTTTACCTCTCGACCATTTCGAGACTCCTCGTCATGTCCGTGATCTCATCCAGGTATCCGAACAACATTCGGTCACAAAATCACATAACTCATATAATACTATATCGTCATCGAACGTTAAGCATGCGGACCCTACGGGTTCGAGAACTATGTAGACATGACCGAGACACCTCTCCGGTCAATAACCAATAGCGGAACCTGGATGCCCATATTGGCTTCTACATATTCTACGAAGATCTTTATCGGTTGAACCGTTATGACAACATACGTAATTCCCTTGGTCCATCGGTATGTTACTTGCCCGAGATTCGATCGTCGGTATCTTTATACCTAGTTCAATCTCGTTACCGGCAAGTCTCTTTACTTGTTCCGTAATACATCACCTCGTGACTAACTCCTTAGTCGTTTGCTTGCAAGCTTATGATGTGTATTACCGAGAGGGCCCAGAGATACCTCTCCGATACTTGGAGTGACAAATCCTAATCTCGATCTATGCTAACTCAACAAACACGTTCGGAGATACCTGTAGAGCATCTTTATAATTGAAGGAAATATGCCATAGAGGCAATAATAAAGTTGTTATTTATATTTCCTTATATCATGATAAATTTTTATTATTCATGCTAGAATTGTATTAACCGAAAACTTAGTACATGTGTGAATACATAGACAAAACAGAGTGTCCCTAGTATGCCTCTACTTGACTAGCTTGTTAATCAAAGATGGTTATGTTTCCTGACCATAGACATGTGTTGTCATTTGACGAACGAGATCACATCATTAGAGAATGATGTGATGGACAAGACCCATCCGTTAGCTTAGCATTATGATCGTTGAGTTTTATTGTTATTGCTTTCTTCATGACTTATACATGTTCCTCTGACTATGAGATTATGCAACTCCCGAATATCGGAGGAACACCTTGTGTGCTATCAAACGTCACAACGTAACTGGGTGATTATAAAGATGCTCTACAGGTGTCTCCGAAGGTGTTTGTTGGGTTAGCGTAGATCGAGATTAGGATTTGTCACTCCGTGTATCGGAGAGGTATCTTTGGGCCCTCTCGGTAATGCACATCACTATAAGCCTTGCAAGCAATGTGACTAAAGAGTTAGTTGCGGGATCATGCATTACAGAACGAGTAAAGATACTTGCCGGTAACGAGATTGAACTAGGTATGATGATACCGACGATCGAATCTCGGGCAAGTAACATACCGATGACAAAGGGAACAACGTATGTTGTTATGCAGTTTGACCGATAAAAATCTTCGTAGAATATGTAGGAGCCAATATGAGCATCCAGGTTCCGCTATTGGTTATTGACCGAAGATGTGTCTCGGTCACGTCTACATAGTTTCTTGAACCCGTAGGGTCCGCACGCTTAACGTTCGATGACGATTTGTATTATGAGTTATGTGATTTGATGTACCAAAGTTTGTTCGGAGTCCCGGATGAGATCACGGACATGACGAGGAGTCTCAAAATGGTCGAGAGGTAAAGATTCATATATTGGAAGGCTATATTCGGACATCGAAAAGGTTCCAAGTGATTCGGGTATTTTTCGGAGTACCGGGGAGTTACGTGAATTCACCGGGAGAAGTAATGGGCCTTATTGGGCTTTAGTGGAGAGAGGGGAGAAGGGCCAAGAGGTGCCGCACGCCTCCCCCCTGCCCAAACCGAATTGGACAAGGGGTGGGCACAGCCCCCCTTTCCTTCTCCCTCTCCCTCTCTTTCCTTCTCTCCTACTCCGAATAGGAAAGGGAATCCTACTAGGACTTGGGAGTCCTAGTATGACTCCATATGCTTGGCGCGCCCCCTAGGCCGGCCGCCTCCTCCCTCCCTCCTTTATATACGGGGGAGGGGAGCACCCCAAAGACACACAAGTTGATCTTTTAGCCATGTGCGGTGCCCCCCTCCACAGTTACACACCTCGGTTATATCGTCGTAGTGCTTAGGCGAAGCCCTGTGCCGGTAACTTCATCATCACCGTCACCACGACGTCGCTGACGGAACTCTTCCTCGGCCTCAACTGGATCAAGAGTTCGAGGGACGTCACCGAGCTGAACGTGTGCAGATCGCGGAGGTGCCGTGTGTTCGGTACTTGATCGGATGGATCGCGAAGACGTTCGACTACATCAACCGCGTTACTAAACTCTTTCGCTTTCGGTCTACAAGGGTATGTGGACACACTCTCCTCGCTCGTTGCTATGCTTCTCCTAGATAGATCTTGCATGATCGTAGGAATTTTTTTGAAATACTACGTTCCCCAACAATAATCACCCAGTTACGTTGTGACGTTTGATAGCACACAAGGCATTCCTCCGGTATCCGGGAGTTGCATAATCTCATAGTCGAAGGAATATGTATTTGACACGAAGAAAACAATAGCAATAAAATTGAACGATCATTATGCTAAGCTAACGGATGGGTCTTGTCCATCACATCATTCTCCTAATGATGTGATCCCATTATCAAATGACAACTCATGTCAATGGTTAGCAAACCTTAACCATCTTTGATCAATGAGCTAGTCTAGTAGAGGCTCACTAGGGACACAGTGTTTGTTTATGTATTCACACATGTATTAAGGTTTCCGATCAATACAATTCTAGCATGAATAATAAACCTTTATCATGAATAAGGAAACATAAAATAACAACTTTATTATTGCCTCTAGGGCATATTTCCTTCAATTGGAGCTTTGGATGAGTCGCAGAAAGAGAGAGATGAGAGCGGTGGGGTAGATGAGTGTCGATGGCGACAACAGGAAGAGTGCGCGAGGGAAGATGAGCGGTGGGAGGTGACTCCTGAGGTTAAGGATACGATAGTAGTAGATATTTTGGGAGAGTAAGAGCATCACTAATAGTTCTCCTTTCCCGTAAAAATGTCTGGTTTATGGCGAGTTGGGCCAAAGAAAATGCTCCAACAGTTCCCGGCGGGGGGAAATTAGGGACACCAAATGATCAACGCAACTCCCCTTCCATCTAGGGGGGTGACCCTTCCCCTAAACACTCCTATAAAACTGCCACGTCAACGCGCCGCCACCAACAAATACCATTTTTAGGAAAAGATATTTAGGGTAACTGCAAAAGCAGCTCACGTGTCAACCTCCCTTAGATTATAAGAACACCCGGTAAAACCATATTTATGAGGAGTTTTTTTATGAGTTAATTCTGGTTTTTACCCCCAATTTTGACATTTTTTTACGCTAATTACCCAATTTAGCGAGTTTTCATCTGTTTTACCCCATTTAGCAAAAGTGTTGCCACAATTTACCTTGTTTAATTTTTTTGAGCTTTTGATCGGTGGGTCACAATTGTCAGGTCCAGCTGGACTGCCACATCGGTGGTTTTTCCTGGCTATTTTTCTCACTGTTGAACAGGGCTGCGCAGCTTCTCGTGACCAGCTCAGCCCAATGGAGGTCGCTCGCGTCACGTCCAATGCAGAGCGCCCGAGTCGGCCGCGCGCCACGCTCGCCTCCCGTCGCTTCTCGCTTGCGTTGCTCGTCCCCAATCAAACATGCAAATTAATTTTCTTATAAGCATCAAATTCCCCTCGCATGTTTATCATGCTTGCATCATTTGTTAACCCAACCATGGAGTTCCCGTTGGTCCCCTTCTTCTGATAATAAACGCTGTCCCAAGGGCTGAAACACAATTCCTTCATCTTCTCCTTTATATCAAAATAACCAATGAAATCCCTCTCAATTATCTCTGGCTGTGGCATCTTGTATCCGCAGACATGTAAAATATGCTAACACTCCACATCTCGGTTGCCATTCGCTTTGTGCAAAAATAAATAAAAATGAATTAGTGGCTGCAATCATAATATATTCTAATAAGGTAAACAAACTTGTTTCAGCATGCATTTTAAGATACAGACATCCAAAATTCCTTTACAGCTAGCAAGTAGCAACAAATGCTATCACCTCTGCACAAAATACAACAATAAAGACAGGCTGTACATGTATTAACTCTGTACCGGTTAACATAATTCCTACCTATATATTCAGATATGTAGGTGCATCAGAGTTAGTAAAGTAGTATAATCACACCACTTTAATCTGATGCACACAATCAAGCATACTTAAGGCCATATATGATAATACTAAAAAAACATACATCATTTCAGATTATATTAGTAACAATTTCTCCTATAATTAATTCAATTATAACATGTCATGCTGATCAAGTACTATCGTCCCATCAGAATACTTCAAACTGGGAACGAGTTCAGTAGGGGGGGAAATAGTCAGGAAAAAACGTCCACGCCGCATGCTAGCTGGACCTGACAATTGTGACCCGCCGGTCAGAACACACACAATATTTTAAATAGGGTAAATTGTGGCAACACTTTTGCTAAATAGGGTAAAACGGATGAAATCTCGCTAAATGAGGTAATTAGTGTCAAAAATGTCAAAATAGGGAGTAAAATCCGGAATTCACTTTTTTTATAGGAGCTGGTGGTGAAGCTCAAGATAGGGCCAATAACATGTGGCGTCGATTAACTCTAATTGAACGGCCGTGTGTCCGACTGATCTTTTTCATTGGATCAGCCGGTTGAATTTAAGAGCATCTCTAGCAAACCCCTTATATCGCTTTTACAGTTCACGGAAAACCGTTTTTACGGGCTTGTGCAGGCGGCCGAGCGCGCGCGACCGGACTCAGCTAGCTAGCGCGGCCGTAGCTAGCTAGCTAGCTTGCTTGCATCGATTCAGCTAGCGCGGCCGTAGCTAGCTAGCTAGCTTCTCGCATCGGCGGGTGGCGGCCGGGCAGTGGCGGTGCGGTCGCTGCAGGCGGCGAGCTTCAAGGTGTTGGCGGGAGCTGAAATTCCCCAACTGCTAGCGTTGAATGGTATTCGGGCTGTGGCAAAATTGCCTCCGAAACTGAAGATACACGGGTCTCGGGCATGTGTTCAGAGGGCCCTGTAAAAAAATTTAAGGGTCGGACGATTTTAAGGGGTCTGTTCGGATCCGTTTTTTCGACTGAAACTGTAAAAAGCGGTTATTTTACGGGTTTAACTACTTATACGGGGTCTGCTAGAGATGCTCTAAGGGTTACCTAAACTAATGGAGCTTCGAGGCATTAGAGGTCTTTCCCTGTTTTCTTCTTTTAAATAAAAGATTAAAAGAAAGATTACTGCCATTTTTCTTCGATATAGTATAAACCAAATGAACGATGTAGGCTATGGTGGCTGGAGGTCCATCGGCACTGGCCGTTTGGGTCCTCAGATGGGTGATGGATGCAGGGAGACGAAGATCCTTCTTCTTCCTTGTTGGTATGATTTGTTGTTGCTGTTCTTCTCCTTCCTCTGCGCTGATGTTGGTGGGAGATCCTGCTTTGTCCGGGCAGATGGCCCGGCCGCGGTGCTGGACCGGTCGGATGACTCGAGTTCTCTTTCTTCTGGAAGGGACAATTTTCGCAGTACTCAAAGCCAAAGATGACGACAGCTGTTGCACGTGTGTTGGATTGATGTTCATGCCCTCTCAGCGCTGGTGTCAAGAAAGGAGGGAGCAGCGTGGCGACAATTGTACCGTGGTTGAAGATGATGACCTGCTTGCGACTGGTTGCAGATCCTTCTGTTGCAGGGGTGTTCTCTCAAGATTCAGGGATAATGACACAGGGCCCCGGAGTCTTCTTGTGTTATGGTTGTCTTAGGGTACTCTAGATGTTCATGGTCCTTTGTGTTTGCGTTTCAGTGTGCTTCTAAGAGTCAACTCCTTTGTATTGATTTGTGATATGAATGAAAATTTTCTAAAAAAAAAAGAACGAATTACAGTTGTACCCCCTTTTCTCTATACCAAGTGCCAATATAAAAGTTCGGAAAATAAGTGGAAAATAACCCGCGGTTTACTTGACTGTACCTCACCTCGCCTCCCCGATCCCTCTTTCTCCCCTCGGTAGAGCCAGGGCGCGACCGCGCGAAGGAAGCAACGAAAGCCCAAAGCTGGCGCATCCTTAGCACCCAAGGCAAGAAGAAAGAGGCGTCCCGGAGGCAGAGCCAAGAGGATCCATGGATCGGCCCCAGGTGATTATCCCCTAATCCCATTCCCCCACCCACCTCGTCGTCGTCTTCTTCGTCTCCGCACGGAAGTTCGGATCCGAGCTCTTCGCTTCACCTCTACCTCGAGTAGGAGGAAGGACTTGCCCAAGATCTAGCGTTTTCTTGGATTAGGGTTCTTGTATCCCGCGTCGGATCCAGTCAGGGGGTTTCTTGGAACTGTGCCTGAACCTCGATTGGTCGCAAGAGATACATACATACCTACTCGGTCGCATGAGATCTGGGCTAAATTAGATCAAGATTTGGTTTCGTCTAGTAGGATAATAATAGGAGGATGTAATTGAGCTGGTTTCTTGGGCTTAATTGGCCCACTGTTAAATCCTGTGGCTGGGAGTCTAATCTCTTCTGGCCAGTTTTAGATCTGTTGCAATGTGACTGACTGAATGAATGATGGCATGAACGTTGTTGCAGGTGGTCAGCGAGAACTATGCCAATCCTATAACATGCCTCTTCCATGTGCTCTTCAAGGTACCTGATTCTTCTTCCATGGAACCCACATGCGCTACTTAGGGCTGTTTCTTGCATTGGATGCTTATTCATTTTTGTGTGTCTCTGCAAAAGGCGTCGGCGCTGGCGTTCTACATCCTCTTCTCGCTCTTCGTGAAGAGCTTCGTCATCATCTTTGTCATCACCGTTCTCCTCGCTGCGCTTGACTTCTGGGTGGTGAAGAATGTCAGCGGAAGGATACTCGTCGGGCTGCGGTGGTGGAATGAGATTGACGATGATGGCAACAGTGTGTGGAAGTTCGAGTGCCTCGACGGCGAGGTTCGTGCTTGTTCTGTATTTGGCGTCTCTTCTGCTGTTTGAATGGTGAATTGATGACCGAAGTGTTTCCTTGCAGTCTCTCGCTCGGATGAACAAAAAGGACTCGTGGCTGTTCTGGTGGACTCTTTACTTGAACGTAAGTGATATGTTATCTTTAATTGAGGGTTTAATGGAGTGCATGCATGAGTTCAACAAATTTAGTGATTTGGCATATCTACATGCTCTTCTATTGAGATCAAGCATATTTTGACATTAGATAATGTTTACAGTTCATGGTAACATGAACCAATCAGTTAGTCCTAGGCTCAGATAGAAGGCCATCATAGTTTACTATCAACATTTTCCTACTGCATCTTCTTACTTGTTTTAGTTCTCCTTTTGGTTTAGCTATATCTATATCTATGTACCAGTTGTCGGTATTTGTAAGGTCAATGTTACATTGATTTTCATCAAACTACAGGATCTTGTTTTAAACAGGAGAAACATGACGTGTATAGTTAAGAGTGCTAGAGCAGTGGTTAAGATCCATTAGGATAAGTCAACATAGACATCCTTGGTGATGGTTAAATGCGCATAGATGATGCGTTGTCTTTCTGCTTTTACATAAAAAAAATAGTTTCAGTTTTATCTTGGGTGGACTGTAGGATCATGATAGGTATTGCATAAACAAACCTCAATGATGGTTAAATACATAGATGATCCGCCTTTTGTTCTAGATACCGATGTAGCATTATGGCTATCATCCTTGGCCTTGTAACTTGATGTATCCTGACATTTGGGTTTCATGGTTAATGAAACTGGGGTGAGTCCCTATTCTAAAAAAATATGCTCACAATGGGATTCTATCTTCATACTAAATCAGCAATTCCTTTACTACTAGCATCTATTAAATGTAAATGTTATGTGTTTGTATTTTTTCCCCTATACCTGTCCTTATGTTCTTTTCCCCATTGTTACTGCTAGACCATAGTACACAGCACTAAGTTCGGCTGCTGTGTTTCTCTAGAAGAATTTTCAACTAATGCAGCTGATGCATCAAAATGGAAGCTTGTCTTAAGATGTACTAGATAACTGAGCCTCTGTGCCAACACTACAGTAATCTATGAAAGTGTTCTTTAATCCCTCTGATACACTCTACTGTCTTACTAATTAGCGTAGTACGTAATTATATTAGACTTCTGTAGCTTTGTTTGAACAATAGATAATATATAATAGCCCCTCCATGTTTCAGGCTGCTGCATGGATCATTCTTGGGATATTTTCACTCATTAGACTTGAAGCTGATTACCTTCTTGTTGTTGGAGTTTGCTTGACTCTAAGCCTTGCAAACATCGTGGGGTTCACCAAATGCAACAAAGGTATGGCATACTTACATTCTTGTCAACATGTATCAGATTGGGGGAAGTTGTTTTGTACTGTGTTGTGCATTGCCCTGACAAACTGCTTATTATTCTGATAAGCAAGTAAGCAACATTATCTATTCGAAGTAAGATTCACTGAGAAATGTCATAATTCCAGTTCTGCGTAACTTCATTACATACCTTTGATATATTTTGCTGGCCTTTCTCGAGCACTGAGCTTGTCAGTTTGGCTTCTTGGATTTACAGTCAGATAGTTACTTTTGCATATGTGCAGCAACAGAATGCCATGAGTTTTTTGTTCTTTCAACCTTCATTTAGCCTGTTGCATTCCACTTTGCTTTCGTTTACTTTATGAGCTCTGCTTTAGCGGTATTATCCATTCATCTTTCTAGAAACAAAAGTTCTTTGTTGCTTGTTGAAGCTTGTTGTGATATACCTATCAAATCTGACACACTTCATCGTGGGCATTTATACTACAGATGCCAAGAAGAACATCCGAGCTTTTGCTGAAAATGCCGCTCAAAACGCCATCACATCCCGCATCACATCATCCCTTCAGTCAGCATTCGGTATCTGAAGTCCAGATTACAGAGGCCCAAAATTACATACAACTGTGTACCATCTGTCAAAGAAGATCAGCTTCTGATATCCCGTTTTCATGTGATTTTGGCTTATATACCAAGTAGGTCGATTTTGATTGGAGTGACACTATGATGGAATACAGCGTACTAATTAGCCCTAGGTAAATTTACACTTTCTCCTGTACTAAAGAGCATACTTCTTCTCTTGTACCCTGGTGTGGCCTAGAGGTCCGAAGCATGTCTTCCAATACAGAAGGCCTTTTTTGTTTGTGAAAAGGACACAGTTCTGTTATGATTCCTCACAAGCTGGACCTGCCTGAGTTCTTGCATGTGCCCTTAAGGACTAAGCGCCCTGGAGGCGTAGTTGTCGTTGTTGAACCTTGAATCAAATTCACACCAAATTTCACCATCTGTGAGAAACCCTAACCTTGTCGCCTCGATGAGAGCTTTGACTAATTCTGATGTACAGATTGGATTGCAGCCTTAAAGGCGGACTCGAAGACGAAGCGTTGACATCTGCCTAGCGTAGCACCTGCGATGACTAAAATACTAACCTACTATGTACTAATGACTAAAATCCTAACCTACTGTGTACTAAGAGCAAATTAGTACAGCCAGCTGATGGCCGTATGACATTGCCATGTCATCTATAGCCAACCTTGTAGCCTTTAAGTATAATAGTAAGATATAAAGATGTGCTATTTCATTAATACATGGCCCACCTCTCACTCTTACATAGTGCCTAGAAGCACGTGCTGCAGCTGGCTCTTATTCTGTAGCCGGCTCTTCTTCTCTTCCCTCCACGTTAGCAGAAAAAAAATATTTTAATTCTTACAACCTGCTTACATAAGCTTATTATACTTGCTCTAAGCCGTAACTGAGGCACAATGATTACCTCCTTGCCATCGACAGTTGAAGCGGCAGGCAGAGAGACTAAAATCCTAACCTATGTACTAAGCCGTAACTGAGGCACAATGATTTACCCTCCCTGCCATCGGCCGTCGAAGCGGCAGGCAGAGAGACTAAAATCCTAAACTATGTACTAAGCCGTAACTGAGGCACAATGATTACCCTCCCTGCCATCGGCCGTCCAAGCGGCAGGCAGAGAGAAGGCGAGTTCACGGGCGCACCGGCAAAGATCGAGGGAAGGAAGACTTTACCCTAGTCGCCTTTGCGAGAGGGGAAAAGAAGAATATGAAATGATTCTTTTGTTATTGATACACTTTGTGTGTGCGCGCATGTTTTTTTTTTTGATACACTGTGTGTACGCACGCGCGGGTTTTTTGATACACTTTGTTAATGCCATGCAATGTTTTTCTCCTTGATTGTATGCTCAATCCAGAACAGCTGTGGTGTACACGATTGAATGTGACAACAAACAATACGCAAAAAAAGTGATAACTTAAGCAAAAAAAAAGTGATAATAAACAGTAAAACATCAAGGAAAAAACCATGAGTGACTGTGGATCGAAGATTCAAAGGACCTCTTCAATTCACAGGATTCTAAACATTTTAAGAATAGTATAAAGTACATGTTAGGTTTTTTGTGATGAAACCAGCCCATCAGGGCTTGCATTTTCTTGGATTAATTTTAGGCTATCCGGTGATGTTCGTTTAGTGGGGGAAGACGTCTCTATAGACCACGAGACGCCGGTGATGACTTTGTTAGTCTTAATATGGAGTGCCGGCTCAGTATCTTGAAGATGCTCATAGGAATAGCGTGTGTGCGTGTGATTGTATGTGTTAAAAAATAGTATAAATACAAAATTGCACTGCTATGTCTTCTTGCCCTATGAGATTGAGCTTGCATCAGAGTGTGTCTGATTACACCAGGAAAATATACGAATCTCGGAGTCGAGATCATCCTCTGTAACACACCGACTTTGACCGGGTCAACAATTACGCAAAGCGTTCTCATTCAATTCTTTTATACAATACACTATGTTTTCTAATTTTTAAGGCCACACAACTAATTAAGGTATTCGATTTTGACCGCGTCAACAATTTCTCAAGCTCTCCCATTTAATTTTTTGAATTCACTATGTTTCCTAATTTTGAAGCTCTTTCACTCAATTGGGGTCTTTAGTTTTGGATTTGGTTTGCGATTTTTACCGGGCCAACAATTTTTCAAATCAATCAGCAGTAACCGGCCTATAGAAAAATATCAATCCCACACGCACTCTCCTACCACCTAGAAAAAGAAGTGTCACCATGTGATATTTTAGTATCAGTATAGTATATGCAACCATCGACACATAAATTTCTCCACATAAATATAGATTCGTTAGCGGATAACACAAAATCACACTATGAAATCCCACCAAATCAACGCATTATATATAAAAAAACACTCTCATCTCCCCACCTGCCAAACTAAATGTTCCGTCAGTTCCAAAATATAAGGGATATTAGTTTTTTAGAAAGTCAATTTTCTTTAACTTTGACCAAGTTCAGAGCAAAAATATCGACATCCACAATATTAAACAAAAAATATGGAAATTTATTTCATGATGAATCTAAAAATGCCGACATGATATCATGGATTTTGATATATTTCTCTATATATTTGATCAAACTTAAAAGGTTTCTCTTTTCAAAAAAATAATACATCTTATATTCTGAAACAGAGTGATTTTTTTTAAAGAAACGCAACAACATCAACGGCGTGGCAAAGCGCGCCCAACCCTTCTAGTCCTATGAAAGTTTGAAAGCAATACTTACAGAACATTTCATATGGGTTGCTATTTTACAAATCAAACAACCCAAAACGAAAATTTTGTGCTAGAAATACAATATTCCGTATCAAAAAGTACCTATGTTCGGAAGTTTTTGTATTACCTTCTTTTACAGATCAAATAAATCTATGATTCACCAAATTTTATGAGCTCTGTGATGTGAAATCGCAGCCGCCACATACATTGTCTATACACATATACACCAACAAAGCAAAATCGTTATACTCCAAAAAAGTGCAAAAATAAAATCAACAACTTTTTACTTGTAGCCGAGGGAGCTATTGCCTATTGTGTACAAGGAGCCAACAATCAGCTGCAACTTTTACGACATTCACATCATCCATCGTGGCCATCGTATGGATTGATCTTCACCATTATCCACTCATCCATGATCCATCCGAAGTTTTTTTTTTCCTTTTTTGTCAAGTAACCTTCTTTTTTAAGGTAAGATCCGGCCAAAGTAAGTTCGTGGTTCAATCTTTGATCAATGAGCATCAAGACACCGATGATGGCTTCTTGGAGCCACCATTGAGCAAGCTCGCCAGCTTTACTCTGGGCTTGGAGTACTCGCCACTCATAGCATGCTTGGCGGCGAGCCCGCTGCCGAAATCGGTGAAGTGCACGCCGTCCCAGCTCAACACCTTCTCCTCCGGCCCGCAGAGATCGCCGCAGCCGAACTTCCCCGGCATGAAGTTGTAAGGCGGGCCGCCGTTTCCGCAGCACACCATCAATGGCCACTCGATCCCTGAAGAGAAGAACGAGAAGACGATGAGAAGAATTCCCAGAGACTCAACTTCTTACCATTGGCATTTTTTGATTGAATTGTTCATACCGTATTTGGTGTGGTTGGCGACGAAGCCGTACTTGATGGCGAACATGTCGGTGTAGACGACGGTGGCGTCCTTGAGGCGCAGCCGCACCTCGTCGCAGAGGTCGCTGAGCTTCTTGTTGAAGGCCTGCGCCGCCCGGTTGTGGCTGGCGAGGCAGCCGTGCGCGTCGTGCTCGCCGCCCTTCTCCTGCACCACCAGCGCCGGCAGGCAGCCGAGGGCGCCCGTGCCATGGATCCAGAACTTCCTCGCGCCATTGTCATACAGGATCTGGAAAACCAGCGTCGCCGCCAACAAAAGCCTCCGTCAGCGTAACCACTCACCACGCTCGAGACAGAACAGCATCTTCAGACGGCGCGTCGTAATTTACTTACCCGGATCGCGTCGCCGATCTCGCCGACGATCTGCCTGAGCTTCTTGTCCCACTGATCGGACGGCGTGTGCATCACGCCGGCGACGTCGTTGTGGCCGATGTCCATCATGTACAGCGCGTTCTCGAAGCCCTCCTTGTTCACCGGGCCCTTCAGTCCTGCAAGGACGCAACGACGTTGGTCATCTTGTCAGACACATTCATTCTCCTGCAAGTTGCAACTGTGAGATGTGATGGCAACAGCGACGATGGCGAACCTAGCTCGATGAGCTCCAGGGATCTGCGCTTGAAGTAGACGAACTGGTCGACCTGGACGTTGAGGGAGTAGGGTGAAACGCCGTGGGACACCGTGGAGCCGGCCATGGCGAAGTTGACGCCGTTGCTGTAGTCGGAGCCCACTGCCTTCAGGTACGGGTTCAGCTCATGCGTCTTCAGACTCGCGCCTGGAAAGATGATACCAAGGACTGAGTACAGGTCTAAAAGAGGCGCTCACTTCATTTCCAACTTTCGAACACAGGTAGTTAGTAGTCACCTAAAAAAAAAAGGTAGTTAGTAGTAGTAAATTCTAACGTTCCATCACTGGATTCACGCCAAGTACTCCCTCTGGCTCTCAAACTTAGAGCATCTCCAGCCGCGTCCCCAATGAGCCCTTCTCAAACGTTTTTGCCGTGCCGGTGCCGAAAAAACGGCCCAGTCGCGCCCCCAGTAGCCCGTTTTTCGCCGGCTCGGGCCGAAACTGGTGTCGGCGGACCCAGGCCGAACCCGGCGCGCTGGGGGGCGCCGGCACAAGCGAAAAGGGGCGTGGGTCCGCCCTGTCGGCGAGTCGAGCGCCTCTTCCCGCCGTTTCTTCCCGCTTTTTCCCCACTTCCCCCTCATTCTCTCTATTCCTCCCGCCAATCTCCCTCCCGCTCGCCTCCCAGCCGGCCGCCATGCCACCAAAGAAGTACGTCGTCCCCAGGCACGTCAGAAGGGCGGCCGGACGGCAACAAAGGTGCCAAGAAGGGGAAACACGCCGACGCGGCCACCGCTCGAGTGCAGGAGTCCATCAAGCACTGCCTCGCTGACGCACAGGCCCGGCCGCCCTTCGTGAAGAGAAGACCGAGGCGCGGTGGTCGGCGTTGATGTCGAGCAGCGCCGTCAAGCTCGACCTACTCCGGACCAACGTCGCCGCGAAGAAGAGAAACATCGACTTGGCTTTCCTGCTGGGCGGGGCGGACATGCTCCAAAGCAACGACGAGGCGGTCAAGGCGTGGTACTTGGCGGAGCGTGGCCTCATCCTGAACCAGCTTCCCTCGACGCCGACGCCCACGCCGACGCGGCCGCCAAGCCCGAGCGATGATGCCGCCGAGACTCCCCGCAGCACAGAAGCCACGCCGATGCCGCCCAGCACAGAGACCCCGCCAAGCCCGCGCACGCCGACTCCGCCGACGCCGGAGGCCGACCTCGCCGTCTGATGCGCACGCGCGTCCTTTCTTCTTTTTGTACGCCGAACTTTTCATTCGATCGCCGAACAGTGGCCTCTTGATCACCGAATTTGTGGCGTCTATTTTGTGAGCGAGAATGACTACGTTTGAATTTGGCGCGGCTGGGGCGTGGCTGGGAGCTAGGCCGCCTCCAGGGGCCAATCTATCGCCGGTTCGCCCCCAGGCCGCTCTTTTTCGACGCCTGGGGGGCTGAACGGCTGGAGATGCTCAAACGGATGCATTTAGAAGTAATTTTGGACGGAGAAAATACTAAAGTTTTCAAAGTGCTGGGACATAAGCCTTATCACAAGGAAAATATCATGGGCATCCCGTTAATCAAATCTTGTCCCTACACACAACCGAATGTGTCCGTCACATCCATATGCTACAGTAATTTAGGTCTTATCACAAGGGAAGAATAGGCACTCACAGGTGCCCCCCACCATGTGCATCTCAACCATCTAATCTAGGCTATGTGATAACTCCTATTATTGTACTGTACTTGATATCCTCAATTGAATGTTGATGCTTTCATGACAAACATAGTGAAAGTACATATGCTTCCTATTCTGTAATATTGTCGCCAGTAATTGCTTTCTATTGTGAAAGTATTATTTTTACTGGAATAAATGGAATTGTGATTTATTTGCCAAAAACTTGGGAGGGCATGCGCAGATCACAAATCATGCATCTCACCCCAGGGAGCAATAGCGTCATGGATGGGACTGCTGTCCATGTGCACACAGTGTGAGAGCCATGAACCATCACATGGCGACACATTCTTGAGAGGATCATAGCATGCGAATTGCCCGTAATAGCAAATATTATAAAATAATTAAGGCGGCTAAATCGGAACTTATGAGTGGGCGGAAATGATTCTTAAACTTCCCACCCCATTTCCACTACAGGTAGATAAAGTTTGACCGTGCGCAACATGAATTATGCGCAATTGAACGATTCCTTGCACGCTGGCATCGTCATGGCATATAGAGTAACCACTAAAGAAGACAAAATGGGACAAGAAAACCATGTGGGATGTGGCTGGTTGGTTCAAACCCTAACTGCAATGTCATGTTCCGATCACGGCGTTAATTGCAATGTCACTGTGTTGACCCAGCAACCAACACAACAGACAACACATGGGTGTATGGGTGTGTAAAAATGAACCCACAGAAGTAACCATCAGCTGCATGGCTGTGATTGGAGCGGTCGTTTCAAACTTATTACTATATCATCTGCACGCTTTGGTTAAGATCTAGCCCAATCCCCTTTCAGAATGTACAATATTCTACTAAGTAAGATAAAGGCGTGTTTCCCCTTAAAAAAAAGATAAAAGGCGTGCTTGCCCCGTGCCTAATTCAGGCGCTAAACGCGGCGCCCAATTCGTTTTACCAAGGTAGCTTTACACCTTTTGTGCCGAACAAAGCTGGCCTACGTTGCATAGCTTCAGCCTTTGTTCTTCACCTGTTTGGCCTGCCAACCTCTTTGTCTCCACAGAGATAAACAACTATAAATAAGCACAAAGAACAGGTCTTGTCAAAAACTTGGATCATGCAAGGAGATTGCCCTTTCTTAAGACTAGCCACAATGGATAGTATAGATGATGGGCATGTTACTACTCTATGTTAGTACCTCTATAGTGGGGAGTAACATATGTGTGGTAACATGCAACACTTTATTTATTATGCTATAGACTCATTTTGTCTTGATATGTGTGATGTTACTCATACTAGTAGTAACTAGCTATGTTACCACTTTCCACTCTTTCTTCATTTATTACTTGCCACATCATCTATTTTATCTAGATATGTGTGATGTTACTACCTATGTTACTCACCATTGTGAATAGTCTTATGGATAGTCTAACCCAGCAGTTGGCATCTACAGGCCAGCCACACCCAACCACGACTAGCAGGTCAAAATTACAAAACGATAGGTTTCTTTCTTTCTCTCTCTCTCGATTGGCAATGAGAAGGACAAAAAGGAGAGGGAAATCACCCATTGTTAGGTAAGCAGTGGCACATGCTCGCGACTACTGCTTCAACTACCGTTTTGACAGCACCCGATATTTTTTAGTATCTCTTCCACGTTGAAGGCGACATGACCAGCTTGTTGACCCTGATTACTCGAGACCCACCCGATCCGTCCATCCACCTACCGACCGGGCCGGCTACTTACAGAGTTTTGGTTGCTCGGTGCACCGTGGATCGGCGGTAATTTCACGGGATTCCGGCGAGGCGAGGGTCGGAGGAAATTCACTTGACACGATCATGTGCAATTTAGCCATGTTACTTTGCAGCGATGCCAGGAGTACTCTAGTTTATAATTTCAAATTGATGACAAGCAGCTAGTAATTATCTGGAATTTGGAATTCGCAATTGGGGGCTCGGTTTGTTGACGAATGGCGAGATGTGGTAATTATGGAGCGGCCGGGGTGATGGGTGGAGGTGGTTGAGCAACTCACAGATGAAGTCGATGATGACGCGGCCGTCGGAGAGGCGGCCGGTGGGGCGGCGGAAGTAGGTGCGCCCCTCCGGCGGCATGATGTGGATGCCCCCTGCCGCCGCCACGCCGCCCGTGTCCGAGTTCGAGTCGCCGAAGTTGAACAGAACCACCGGCGGCTCCGCCTTCTTCTTCGGCTTCTCCGGCTCCGGCTTGGCCGCGGCCACCGCCGCCACGGTCTCCCCGCCTCCTACCACCCGCGCCGCTCCGTCGCCGCTGCTGGAATTCGTGGCCACGGCCACGACGGTGCCGAGGTTCTGGCGGACTGCGCCCATGGCGGACGGGGACAGGAAGGTGAGCGAGAGCACGATGACCGCCACGCCCACCGCCGCGAACACGCAGTAGTACTGCAGGCGCAGGCTGACCACCTTCGCGCCGGCGTTGGGCCCGCCCGCCGCCATGGCCATCGATGGTCCCTTGCGGCTCCTTCTCGGCTTCCCGCTCCCTTGCCCCGGTCTCTCTCACGACGCGAGCGGTGGAAAGTTTCCACTGGAAAGTGTCTACGCGCGCACGCATATATATGGCGGGATACTCATCCTTTTTTTTCACAGTGCATCTTCTGAAATTGTTTTTTTTTTCATCATTTTGTTAAGCCGTTAAGCTTAGACAACTCAAAATGGAGCCACCAATTGCATATCATTTTAGAGTGTTTGGTTAAATATCTTTGTGAAATTCGAAGAAACACCCGCTAAAACTGTTAAATTTCAGCACGTGATTGCCGATTTGGCCTCGCGTAGATGGCGACGACGTACGTAATTATTGGAGGAGAGGTGGGGAGAAGGTGTTGACGAAGCCGCCGAGTGACGGCCGCATGGACGTTTTCAAACTCGCAAATGGGGGTGGGGTCAGCCTGGCATAAGAATCTTCTTTCCAATGGTGACTGCAAATGTGCAAGTTTACGGTTGAGATCTGTTCCAAAAAAAGAGAAACCAGTGCTTTTCAGTCCTTAGCACAGCACCTGGGTTTGGTCCCCCCGTGTTACCCCGTAGTTATTTTTTAATGGAAGGGGGAAACTGCATAATCGATTAATTTAATTCATAAGAATAATGAGATCCCTCATGCTCCTGCAGAACATCTTCAGTGGGTTTGTGGTACACCCACCAACTTGCAGCAGCGTACTGTGTGGCATCATACTACATGACAAGGACAATCTGTTTGCAGTGATAGATTAGTAGTAGATCACTACATGGAAATGGAATGATGGAACCAGCTGGGCAGTATTCCTTTGATTGAACTTTGTGTCCGCTTTGACTTCTCTGACCAATGCGAAACCAAGCCAGAGGGGTTCCTCCTTGCCTGGAAAGTGGGCAGAAAAAGGAAAATTAAGCAGCCATGGCCGAGGCTCCGAGCTCCATGTAGCAGGCCTGAAACTTTGGACGCATCTGATCTCCCTGTATTTCTAGTCTGTAGTCCGTACAAAACAGTTGAAATTCTTGCATGTCTCCATGATATGCTCCAGGAATGGTGTACCCCTCTAGTCTCTAGACAAGCTAGCATATATTTTTAGTGATTAGTTGTATCCACTGTAAAAAGATTTATGTGCATCATTTGAGTTTCCTCCTCGACACAACGATGAGAGTTCTCCTTTAGATCTTCATTCACAATAATAACATTTTTAGCTTAGTTTTTGTGCCACAAAATGATAAGATATTATTGATTTTTGCAAGTTAGAAATCGAAAAAAGCATGTTAAATACCCATCTCTATTTAATATTTATTGATGAAAATTCAGAATTTTGTAGACAAGTTCATATATGGCACAGAGCCACAGACAACCTGCATATGCATTAACTTAACCCCTAGGATATACGCACACTTCAATTATACATAAAGGAAAAGAAAAAGAAAGGAAGAAAAATAAGATCCCATTTTTTGCGGCGGCTGCGAGTCTGTGATTAAGGACTTCCGATGAACTCGCATTGGGGGTTAGTTCTTGTTAGTGGTACCTTCACCTTCATCATTCCTATACCAAAGCATTGGGTTCACTGGATTGATGCATCATTACGAGGCCTTGGACTTGGCAGGCTTGACCAAGCTGGTGAGCTTCATCCTGGGGACGGAGTATTCGCCGCTGATAGCCATGGATGCCACGATGCTGTTTGCCGCGTCGGTGAAGTGGACCCCGTCCCAGCTGATGAACTTGTCGCCAAGCTTGCACAGGTCCTTGCTGTCGCCCATGCAGCTCCTCTTGGGGTCGTAGTTGTAAGGGGGCCCTCCGTGGCCGCAGCATGTCATCAATGGCTTCTCGATCCCTGAGAATCGACAAGTTTAATCTGACTGCTTTCCACCGATGAACAACGGTTACTGTAATCCAGTATCCTAGACTTTCAGCATGACAAAATTGCGCATTTTTTTTTACAGGTAGCAGAGGTTTATATTCATGAACAACGATTACCGAATGATGATCTCTTTGCAGCTTACTGGCATCGTAACTTACCATGTTTGGTGTGGTTGGCGACGAGATCATACTTGATCGCGAACATGTCCACGAAGATGATGGAAGACTTCTTCAGTAGCAACCGCAGGTCGTCGCAGGCCTCACTCAGCAATGTGTTGAACTTCTTGGCAGCATTGTTGAACTTTGCGATGCACCCGTGCTCATCGAGGTCGCCGTCGCTGGCCCTCGGCATCGCGAGCTTCGCCGGCAGGCATCCCAGCGCGCCTGTCCCGTGTATCCAGAACTTCCTCGCCCCGTTCTTATGCAGAATCTGCAGTTTCGCAAGGACCGAACACTTAACGGTCGTTTCACGGAGTAGCCACCAGTTTCAGAATTTTACGGAAGTCCTTCTCTGAACCATATGTACCTCGATGGCTTTCCTGATTTCAGCAACAAAGTGGGGAAGCTTTGCGAGCACCTCGTCGTAGGGCAGGTAGAGAATGGAAGTGATGTCGTTCTGCCCAATGTCCATGGTGTACAGAGCTCTTTCGAAATCTAGCATGTTGAGCGGGGCGGGCTCATCTGAATGACATTCACCAGGAAATAACCAACAAGTTTGTCAGATGACATTGTTTCAAAAAACAAAAACGGAAGCCTTGTTCAGATCGAGTCGGAGCAAACCTCTTGTGATGGAGTCGTTGCACCTGTCCCTGTAGAAGATGAACTGATCGATCTGCACGTCCAGTGAGAACGGCGTGTCCCCTGGCGTCGCGGTCGCTCCGGCGATGGCGAAGTTAACGCCGTTGCTGTAGTCGGAACCCAGCGGCTTCATGTAGGGGCTCAGGTGGTGCGTGTTCAAGGTCTCACCTGAAGAAGAGGAAATGGCAGAGCAAACCGTTAAACTGTCAGCCAAGTCAAGCATCGAAAACTGAAAATTTCGGATTTATTTCTGCAAATGTTCCGCATCCCAATGGAAAAAAGTACCAGTAAAAAACACACATATGGGGCAGGACATGTGTTGTTTATCCAAAACTCCCCACTCGTGCTCTATGAAAAAGATTCTTCATCCATATACAACAATGCAGGTGAGCTGTTGAGCTCAAATTCGAGAGCCGTTTGATCGAGTCCACGCGATAGTGTTGGCTTGCATAGTACAGGAGTAGTAAACTGCAAGGCATTTTTGCCGTGAGTGGTACTCTTATGTTTAATCCTTCTTAATTCTGTCGTGTTTTTGGCATTTTACAGGTGCAATGTTTTTTTTAGAGTTTTTTTTGTTTGCTTTATGGCAAGAAGAAGTTGCACTTGAACAGCAGTCGCTGCAGGTAGCAAGTGGAGCAGAAGAATAAACACTAACATGTGCAGAAAAAAGTGTGATGTGGTTCCCGTGGCTAGCTTGTGTTCTTCCCACCGGAGGACATGAAATCGACATAGATAGCCTCACCAGTTGACAGAGAAGCTACTTCTGTCGACATTGAAGCAGATCCCTCGTCTGGATCTTGCTCCCTTCACCACCATCATATGCATAGAACCAACCATTTCACTCCATGAAGCTCAAACCCACCTCTTCCTTGGCTCCCTTCTCCGCCATCATCTGCCGAATGGCTCTTGCATCTTCCCATCGACCATTGACTGCATACAAGTTCAACAGAGCAGCAGAACACCCATCATGTTGTGGCTCTAGCTCAACGAGCCGCTTCCCTGACACGTTCGCCAACAGTACTATCATTATGCATCCGGCGTGACGACATCAGCGCACCATTGGCATATCCAGCAACACAGTCTCAGCCTCTTCAACGCGTCCTGCGCGCCCAAGAAGATCGGCTAGGCACCCATAGTGCTCTCTGTGTGGCTCGAGCTCGACCCCGCGCTGCTGCATCGACTGGAAATTTCTCCTCCCTTGGTCCAGACGACCTTGTGTGGGTGCACGCGCACAAAGCAGCGACGAACGTTGACTGGTTTGGCACAAAACCGTTTTCCAGCATCCTTTGGAACAACTCGAGTGCACGGTCACCATGGTCATTCATCGCAAGCCCTCCGATCATCGAGTTCCGCAGCACAACGTCATGGCAGTGCACACGGTCAAAACGACACCATGCCTCCTCCATGCACCCACACTTCTGGATGGATCCGAAACCTTTTGGCCTCTCATCCGTCTGGTGGGTGAGCGAGGATGGCGCGACATCATGCGGGAGGCCTGACTGGAAGACTCGAGCGCTTGTTCGTGCAACCAACAACCACAACGACAAACGTATCACAGTACTGCTAGGAAATTGTTGCGTCGGTGCGGATCTCTTGTTGTGCGGCCTTGTGGGGATCGCTCGCTCCGACGGGTACGATATGATCATATCATATGGGGGCCGGCCGGCCGGGACATTGATTCTCGAAAACTCGGAACGGAGGAAGGTGCAACTCAACTCGATTTCCCTTCCTTGTGCGGGAGTGGGCCCTAGCATCCACTCAAAGGGAGAGATGTCGGTCCCTCTGAGCACCACGGGATCAAAGCGCGTAGGAGTAGAAAATTACTACGTACGAAATTGCCATGTGCAGGGAACGACCAAAAAGGTGGCTAAAAGATGGGCAGAGAGGTAGCCGCCGGTGGTTCGGTCGATCGAGCCATGTGATGCTACCTCTAGCGCAGCATGTGATTTTTTTGGTGTTTTTTATATAAAAAAAGAGGAGTCAGGACTCAGGAGTGGGTGAGGAGTTGCTGCTGCTAGCTACGTGACGTCGCTCCTCCCTTGCTCGCTAGGCATTCCCAGCCAACTCGCTACGTGCCGGTGCCACCCACCCCTCGCTCCACCACACCCACCTCGTCGTCCAGGTCCTAGCTACCTATGTCATGTCATCGACGACGAGAAATTCGACTCACCCTCGTCGTCGTGGTCGTCGTCGTCGTCGCATTACACTCCCCTGAAAACGTGTAGTAGTACTACTGCATACTGTGGTCGCCCACTCACTCCTCAGCTCAGGAGGTGTCAGGTGCGGCACGATGATGTTTCGTCCGCGTCCGTTTAGGTCGGCGCGGACAGAATAGACTGCCCAACGCAGAGACCCATTTTCATTTTGCGTCCGCTTTGTGTTCGGGCGGACCCATTTCCGTCTCAAATTTGTGTTGTATTTGGGTCGGCGGCGGACACAAAGCAGACGTTTTCTCTGCTCTCCTCGTCCGCTCCTGCGCGCTGCATGTGCTGCGTGGCCCACATGTCATCCAACCACCCATCCCATCTCTCTCCTCCTTTCCTTTCTCTCTTCTCCCACCCACCCACCCCCTGCTCCAGACCACCAACCACGCCGCGGGACAGCGCCGGAGAAGGGCCGGAGCCGAGGCAGCGTCGAGGAAGCGCCGGACCCGGGGCAACGCCGGCACCGGTGAGCGCCGCGGCCTCCTCCTTGGCAAGCTCCTCGTCGATGCGCGGTCTCTTCTTTGGGCGCAGCTCGCCGGTAAGCAGAGCTCCCGTGTGTAGCAACGAGCGCGCGTATAGGCATGCCATGCGTGCGTGTATATGCACAAGTAGAGCTACGCCGAGGCTCGTCCGTTCTGGTCCAGCTAGCCATGCGTGCATGTACATGTGTGCGTGTACGCGCACATGCCCTTCGGCTATGCACGCATATGCTGCGAGCCGCGGGAGCTCGCGACTGCGGCCAGCTGCGGCACGGGTGCGGCGAGCGGGCGCGGCCAGCTGCGGCACGGGTGCCGCGAGCGGGGCGGCGAGCTCTAGGCGAGCGCGGCAAGCTGTGGCTGCAGCATGGTGCGGGAGCACGCGACTGCGGGCGAGCTGCGGCGGGCCGTCGAGCGGGCGGTGTGAGGTGCAGCGCCGCGAGCGGGGCGAGCTGCGGCACTGGCGCGCGCGTGGTGCGGCGCCGTGAGCGGGGCGACGAGCTGCAGGGCGAGCTGCGGCACTGGCGCGGCGAGCTCGGGGCGGCGAGCTATGGCACGGGGCGAGCGCCGGGGCGGCGAGCGGGCGCGGGGGCGGGGCGAGCTGCTGGGCGGCGAGGACGCGAGCGGGCCGAGGCGGGGCGAGCTGCAGGGCGAGGCGGCGTGGGAGCTTGGGGCGGCGGTGCGGAGCTCGCCCACCAAGTGTTCGACAGAATGCCGCCGCGCACAGGCCGACCCATTCGAAAAAGCGGACACGGACGGGCGGACGGGCGACCCAAACAGACAAAATGCAGACAAAATCGATGTCCGTGTAGGTCGGCTCGTTAGAGTTGCTCTTAGGGCCTACGATAATTAAGCTCAGGTGCGCGCCCTGTGTGTGTGTGACGAGATGAAGGCAGAGGAGCTGTCGGCGTCGTGCGATCGGATCCAGCGGCCAGCGCGGCGCCTTCACCAACCACTGGCTGGCTGGATGGATATGCATGCCACCCTTCTGCTTAACTGATCTACTCCTACAATATATATTTCTTTTATTTTCCTTTCTTTCAACGAAAGCTAAATCTATGTAGAGTAAGTTGATTTAAATTAGCGCGCCCTGTGTGTGTGTGTGTGACGAGATGAAGGCAGAGGAGCTGTCGGCGTCGTGCGATCGGATCCAGCGGCCAGCGCGGCGCCTTCACCAACCACTGGCTGGCTGGATGGATATGCATGCCACCATTCTGCTTAACTGATCTACTCCTACAATATATATTTCTTTTATTTTCCTTTCTTTCAACGAAAGCTAAATCTATGTAGAGTAAGTTGATTTAAATTAGTGCGGGGTGGTTGGCATTTGACAATTTGACAACGGCCGCACGGGGATGCTTGAAAACCTGGCATGAGATTCCGTGTTCCCACACAAGCGGCTCGCTTTTCTTTCTTTCTTTCCGGCCACGGCCAGAGAGGTCGGTCAGTGCGCATCATGAGAGAGCGAACGGACGGACAGACAGACAGACGTACTATGGGACTTTGGCGTCAGCTGCGATCACACGTTGGTTGGCCATCAATTCGGGGGTGGATCTACCTCCCCGCGATGGCCATGGCCCATGAGCCTGGTTTCTCATGGAAACGCGGGACAAGAGCGGCGGAGAGACGCGTCTCGCCAAAGTTTTTGGCGTCAAGCCGAACGCGTCAAAAACCAACGGAATCCGCCAGACCACGTTGATTCGGTGGCGTGGAAGAAATGCGATGGCATGCCAGCTGGGTAGGAGTAGATGGATGGAGGTCACGATTTGGCCGGCAAAACTTTCACACGGTATGGTGGGGAAGGCGAAAACAACGTACACATTGGACTGCGTTCGTGTTTTTTCACCTGATGGCAGGCCACGCCATGGTTATGAGCTCGAACGACGGTCAAGAAAAATCAATCTTGTAGTAGTCTCTCACCAAAATATTAATCAAAGGGAAATGATTTTCAATTCAAAAGCCAGCAACTAACCATGATTTTCAATTCTTCCACCAACCTTGTTACTACTAGTAATCTTCAGTTCAAACGCGCCCTCTCCCTCCCCACAATCGATTCCCAATGCGGCTAAGCATATTGGAGATAGATTACGCATTCCGACAAGACATTCGGTGGATTCATCTACTCGTAGTAGTAGTAGGAAATTCCCTCGAAAAAAACAGTACTCGTAGGAGTATTTAAATTACTAGCACTTGGTTAATCTAATTAATTTCTACTTTGCCTGAAGTGACGAGGGGAGAGGGGAGGGGAACGCGGGGGGAAGAGGCACTCACAGATGAAGTCGAGGACGACGCGGCCGTCGGAGAGCCGCCCGGTGGGGTGGTGGAAGAAGGCGCGCCCCTCCGGCGCCGCGATGCGGATCCCCATTATCGCCGCCACCCCGCCCGTGTCCGAGTTGGAGTCGCCGAAGTTGAACACCACCACCTCCTTGGGCTTCGTCACCACCTTGGCCGCCGCCTTCGCGGGCGCCGGCGCCGTCCCCTTGATCTTCCGGTGCTCGCCCGCCCCGGACCCGGCCCCGGCGGGCGCCGCGGCGGTGGCGAGCGCGGAGGTGGTGGAGAGGGCCGCGCCGCTGCCGGCGGCCGGCATGTAGCGGAGCGTCGCGAACAGGACGGCCCCGGCCACCGCGCCCAGCACGCAGTAGTACTGCAGCCGCAGCAGGCTCATGTTCTTCATCAGCCCGCCGCCGGCGCTCCCTCCATTGCCTCCCCCGTTCGGCCCGCTCGCCATGGCTGGCCTTGTCTACCTAGCCACTGCCGCTGGCTGTCGGTCTTCTCCCTCCGTGCTCTCTGATGTGCGACTCTTGTCTGTCTCTCAGTCTGTGTCTGTGTGTGTTGTTTATATACAGTGTTATTTAGCGAGCTCCCAAATGCACACAACACAATGCTTCAAACGAAGAGAAAGCTCGAAATAATACCACAATGAACAAAACATGTGGAGGGGTTGGTGCGTGCCCCTGTTTACCTTTTGTTTTCGTGACTTTCATTTCTAGACCAACTAGCCAAAGTGTAAGCTAAAAAAACAGCAAAAATATCTGCCTATGCGCAGCTATGTTATTTGAGGCCTGCTTCGGTACATACACACCCCCCTCCGAAAAAGTAAAAAAAAAGGGCAGTATGGTCTTCTTTTCTTTTAGCTGAACATTTTTTACATAAATGATAAGTACCACACGTGTGTCATGTAGTAAATTTACTGTGATGTCTTTAAAAAAAATTGAACTTGTCATCCGAAAAGAAAGAGTGATATGTTTGACAACTAAAGTTGTCATTCTTACGTCACTAAACTTGCCATAAAAATCATTCAGAGTTGCAATGTGTTCGTGCCATACGTGTGGCACTTATGACGAAAAAAGGTTTCCCCGCTTTATATATAAAGCAAACATCACCGATTACAACCGAGGCACCAAACGGGCGTCCCGATACACTGTGCCACGTACCTACCGCATCATAGCCCACCCCTAGGGTCAGCGCTGCGCACGGCCTCCAGTATACTACAAAGACCAGAAACTACTTGCAACTCCTGGATAGAGGACAAGGGCAGTTAATAAGTCGAGAGGGTCAATTAAGGATCCCAATGTGTGGTAGTACCTGATCTTAAATCACATACACAGAACTCAGTTCCTAAGGACGGTTCCAATGAAACAACCCACCATGTACTCCTACATGGCCTCTCATCGATACCTTTACCAAATCGTGTTCACACACTTAGCTCTCAACAGTAGGACATGTTCACACCATTCCAATCCATCCCAGATGAATCAGACCTGACACAACTCTAAGCATAGCAGGCATAATAAGCAAGCATGAATGAGTAGACACATCATAGATCAAACAAATACTAATCATGCTAGTGGGTTTCAACTATTTACTGTGGCAAAGACAGGTCATGCAGAGGAAAGGGGTTCAACTACCGCAGCATGTAACAGTTGACACGTTGTTGTCCTAATGCAGTAAAAGAGAGCAAGAGCGAGAGAATGGGATTGTATCGGAACGAACAAGGGGTTTTTGCTTGCCTGGCACATCTGAAGATAGTAGTTCTTGATCGGTGTCATCGATCTCATCGTCGGAACCACGTCTACTAAGAGGGGGCAAATACCGGCAACAGAGAAGGAACACAATCAATGCAATGCAACAATATGATGCATGATCATGACATGTCAATATGCTGTGGTTTGAGCTAATGCAACTAGCAACAATTTAAATGAAGTTGGTTTGAATCCAAGATTCAAATTCAAACTCCATATGTGGATATGCAAATGCCATTTATTTGGTTTGTCCTAAACAGAAGCCATAAGTTGTTCTAACATGCATGGAAATGGTACATAGGGATAGATTGGATTTTTTGATAATTTTTCATATATAAATTATTTCATTTGGAGTTATGGTTTAATTTCTATGAATTTTAGAAGTTTTAAACATTTTCTGAAATTTCCTGGATTATTTTTAATCCAGAAAATTGTTAACTGCGTCAGCATGACGTCGGTGTGACGTCAGTAGGTCAACAGACGCCGACCAGGTCAAACTGACCAGTGGGGCCAGTGTGTCAGTCTAACAGGGCTAATCTAATTAAGTTTAAACCTAAATAGATTAATTAGCCGGGCGGGCCCACACGCCAGTGACCTAGGGCGGTCAAACCCTGGTCAGACGAGGTCAAACCCACCGGCGACTTGACGCTGTCGAGGCCAGAGATGGCGGAGGGGCTCGGGATTGCTCCGATGGCGTCCAAATGGACGGCGAGGAGCGGCTACGGGGAGCTAGAGCTCGCCCGCGTCCAGTGCAGCAGGCAACAACAGCTAGGGCGGCCGAAGGCGACGGCGAGGAGCTCGGCCGTGGTGGCCGGAGCTCTTGTGTGAGCGCGGCAGTGCTGCGGTGCGCGAGCAAGCGAGATGAGGCGCTAGCGGGGGCCTACGCGATGCGGTGAGTGGGTTGGACGCGCTGGGCGGACCATTTGGTCGCCGGAGTCGCGTCGGCGGTGAGCGCAGGTGGCGGCGGGTCTGGGCGTAGGCGGTCCGGTGGCTACGGCGGTCTACAAGGAAGAAGAGAGGGATGGCTGGGATCAGAGGCTCACGGCGAGTCGGACGAGCAGGTCGGCGAGCTTAGAGATGGTCCGGAGCAGTCGGGGCGGCGAGGGGGATCTCCGACGACCCGAGGAGGAAGAAGGGGTCGGGGACGGTGCTTCGAGGCGTCCGGCATTGCGTAGCTTGATACGTCTCCGTCGTATCTACTTTTCCAAACACTTTTGCCCTTATTTTGGACTCTAACTTGCATGATTTGAATGGAACTAACCCGGACTGACGCTGTTTTCAGCAGAATTGCCATGGTGTTATTTTTGTGCAGAAACAAAAGTTCTCGGAATGACCTGGAACTTCACAGAGATTATTTTTGGAAAATATGAAAAATACTGGCGAAAGAATCAAGGACAGGGGGCCCACACCCTTTCCACGAGGGTGGGGGGCGCGCCTGCCCCCCCTGGGCGCGCCCCCCTGCCCCCCTGGGCGCGCCCCTGCCCCGTGGCCCCCCTGGAGCTCCACCGACCTCAACTCCAACTCTATATATTCGTGTTCGGGGAGAAAAAAATTAGAGAGAAAGATTCATCGCGTTTTACGATACGGAGCCGCCGCCAAGCCCTAAACTCTCTCGGGAGAGCTGATCTGGAGTCCGTTCGGGGCTCCGGAGAGGGAATCCGTCGCCATCGTCATCATCAACCATCCTCCATCACCAATTTCATGATGCTCACCGCCGTGCGTGAGTAATTCCATCGTAGGCTTGCTGGACGGTGATGGGTTGGACGAGATTTATCATGTAATCGAGTTAGTTTTGTTAGGGTTTGATCCCTAGTATCCACTATGTTCTGAGATTGATGTTGCTATGACTTTGCTATGCTTAATGCTTGTCACTAGGGCCGAGTGCCATGATTTCAGATCTGAACCTATTATGTTTTCATGAATATATGTGAGTTCTTGATCCTATCTTGCAAGTCTATAGTCACCTACTATGTGTTATGATCCGGCAACCCCGAAGTGACAATAATCGGGACCACTCCCGGTGATGACCGTAGTTTGAGGAGTTCATGTATTCACTATGTGTTAATGCTTTGGTCTGGTACTCTATTAAAAGGAGGCCTTAATATCCCTTAGTTTCTGTTAGGACCCCGCTGCCACGGGAGGGTAGGACAAAAGATGTCATGCAAGTTCTTTTCCATAAGCACGTATGACTATATTCGAAATACATGCCTACATTACATTGATGAATTGGAGCTAGTTATGTGTCACCCTATGTTATGACTGTTACATGATGAACTGCATCCGGCATAATTCTCCATCACTGATCCAATGCCTATGAGCTTTTCATATATTGTTCTCCGCTTATTTACTTTTCCGTTGCTATTGTTATAATTACTACAAAACCCAAAAATATTACTTTTGCTACTGTTACCGTTACTATCATACTACTTTGCTACTAAATACTTTGCAGATATTAAGTAATCCAGGTGTGGTTGAATTGACAACTCAACTGCTAATACTTGAGAATATTCTTTGGCTCCCCTTGTGTCGAATCAATAAATTTGGGTTGAATACTCTACCCTCGAAAACTATTGCGATCCCCTATACTTGTGGGTTATCAAGACTATTTTCTGGCGCCGTTGCCGGGGAGCATACCTCTATTCTTTGAGTCACTTGGGATTTATATCTGCTGGTCACTATGAAGAACTTGAAAGACGAGAAAACCAAAATTTATCCCTCAACTACGAGGGGAGGTAAGTAACTGCCATCTAGCTCTGCACTTGATTCACCTTTTGTTTTGAGTAAACTTGCGACACCTAAACCTGCTTCTGCTATTAATTCTGATATGTCGCATGTTATTGATGATGCCACTTCTGCTATGCATGATACTTATGATGAAACTACTTCTATGCTTGATACTACCGTGCCACTTGGTGAATTTCTTGATGAACAACTTGCTAGGGCTAGAGAGAAAGAAATTATTGAAACTGATAATATTGATGAAAGTGATGATGAAGATTCTCCCCCTAGATATGAATTGCTTGTTGTGCCTGAGGGCTATGTTATCGATGAAGAAACTGCTAGAGACTTTCTTGCTTGCAATGATAGGAATGATCTTAAGAAATTATTAGCTAAGCTGAAACAAAAAACTTTGAATGCTAGAATGAAATATGATCCTGCTTATGCTACTTCACCTATCTTTGTTACTGATAAGGATTATGAATTCTCTGTTGATCCTGATATAATTACTTTGGTTGAATCTGATCCTTTTTATGGCTATGAATCTGAAACTGTTGTGGCACACCTTACTAAATTAAATGATATAGCCACCCTGTTCACTAATGATGAGAAAACTCACTACTATTACATCCTTAAAATATTTCCGTTCTCATTAAAGGGTGATGCTAAGATATTGTTTAATTCTCTTGATCCTGGTTGTGTGCGTAGTCCCCAGGATATGATTTATTACTTCTCTGCTAAATATTTCCCTGCTCATAAGAAACAAGCTGCTTTAAGGGAAATATATAATTTTGTGCAAATTTAAGAAGAGAGTCTCCCACAAGCTTGGGGAGGCTTCTCCAATTACTTAACGCTTTGCCTGATCATCCTCTCAAGAAAAATGAAATACTTGATATCTTTTATAATGGACTAACCGATGCTTCCAGAGACCACCTGGATAGTTGTGCTGGTTGTGTTTTCAGGGAAAGAACACCTGATGAAGCTGAAATTTTATTGAATAATATGTTGACCAATGAAAATAATTGGAAACTTCCTGAACCAACTCCTAAGCCAACTCCGAAGAAAAGGGGTATTCTATTTCTCAATCCTGAAGATATGCAAGAGGCAAAGAAATCTATGAAGGAAAAAGGTATTAAAGCTGAAGATGTTAAGAATTTACCTCCTATTGAAGAAATACATGGTCTTAATTTACCGCCTGTTGAAGAAATATATGGTCTTGATAACCCGACACAGGTAGTAAAGGTAAATTCTCTCTATAGATATGATAAAGCTGAAATCCCTCCTACTAAGTTTGCTAGCCAATGTTTGGATGAGTTTGATAATTTTATGGTTAAGCAAGAAGACTTCAATGCTTATTTTGGTAGGGAATTAAAACACAATGCTTATATGATTGAACACTTGGGTGATTATATGTCTAGAGTTAAAGGTGAACTTAAACTCGTTAGTAAACATGCTTCTATGGTTACCACTCAAGTAGAACAAGTACTTAAAGCTCAGAATGATTTGCTCAATGAATTGAATAGTAAGAATAATGACTATGCTGTTAGAGTGGCTACTAGAACTGGTAAAATGACTCAGGAATCTTTGTATCCTGAAGGCCATCCTAAGAGAATTGAGCAGGATTCTCAGAGAAATAATATTGATGCACCTAGTCCTTCTAAACAGAAGAAAAAGAAAAATGATAGGACTTTGCATGCTTCTAGTGAACCTGTTATAGACACACCTGAGAATCCCAATGATATTTCTATTTCTGATGCTGAAACACAATCTGGTAATGAACATGAACCTAGTGATAATGTTAATGATGATGTTCATGTTGATGCTCAACCTAGCAATGATAATGATGAAGAAATTGAACCTGCTATTGATCTTGATAACCCACAATCAAAGAATCAACGTTATGATAAGAGAGACTTTGTTGCTAGGAAGCACGGCAAAGAAAGAGAGCCATGGGTTCAGAAACCCATGCCTTTTCCTCCCAAACCATCCAAGAAAAAGGATGATGAGGATTTTGAGCGCTTTGCTGAAATGATTAGACCTATCTTTTTGCGTATGCGATTAACTGATATGCTCAAAATGAATCCTTATGCTAAGTACATGAAAGAAATTGTCAGAAATAAAAGAAAGATACCGGAAGCTGAAATTTCCACCATGCTTGCTAATTATACTTTTAAGGTGGAATACCTAAGAAACTAGGAGATCCAGGAGTACCAACTATACCATGCTCCATTAAAAGAAATTATGTTAGAACTGCTTTATGTGATCTTGGAGCCGGTGTTAGTGTTATGCCTCTCTCTTTATATCGTAGACTTGATTTGAATAAGTTGACACCTACTGAAATATCTTTGCAAATGGCTGATAAATCAACTGCTATACCTGTCGGTATTTGTGAGGATGTGCCTGTTGTGGTTGCAAACGTTACTATTTTAACAGACTTTGTTATTCTTGATATTCCCGAGGACGATAGTATGTCTATTATTCTTGGAAGACCCTTTTTGAATACTGCAGGGGCTGTTATTGATTGCAACAAAGGCAATGTCACTTTTCATGTTAATAGTAATGAGCATACGGTACACTTTCCGAGGAAACAACCTCAAGTTCATAGTATCAACTCTATTGGAAAAATTACAACGATTATTTTTGGAGGTTTTGAGTTTCCTCTTCCTACTGTCAAGAAGAAATATGATATTCTTATTATTGGGGACGTCCATATCCCCGTTGGGGTAACATAGTGTTATTCAAAATTTCTCCGGTTCCATGTTATTCAGAATGAGTTTGTTAACAAGACTTGATCAACCTTGTTAGTGGATTCCTTTTGATGAGCATGAGATGGATGTAGTTAGAAGGCACAACCTCCTATACCCTCCTTTTACTTTCTGTTATTTAGAATAAATAAAGCAAAAATAGTATTTTCTGTCAGTTTTCTGAATTATCCATGTAATAAAAAATACCCCAAAAATAGAAGTTCTCCAAATGCCCCGAAATTGAAATATGTTTTTTTCTAGAATATTTGATAATATCTGGCACTGAGAACACATCAGGGGGAACAAGCACCTGGCCACGAGGGTCCAGGGCGCGCCCACCCCTTGGTCGCCCCCCTGCCTCGTGGGCCCATGGTGGCTCCCCTCCACTTATTCCTGCACCCACACACTCCTTCCTCCCAAAAAAATCACCAACCAGCTCAAGCACGAGTTCTAGCTCATTTTGCTGCGATTTTCGATCTCCTTGCTCAAAGCACCTCCCACAAAACTGCTTTTGGGGATTGTTCCTTGGTATGTAACTCCTCCATTGGTCTAATTAGTTTTTGTTCTAGTGCTTTATTCATTGCAAATTTGTGCTGCCTAGGTGACCATGTTCTTGAGCTTGCATGTCAAATTTATATGGTTCCAAGTAGTTCTAATGCATGATATAGTCTCTAGGCACTTGTGGGAGTAGTTGCTATCAATTTTGTTGAGCTTGGTTCACTTTTATTTGAAGTTACTAAAATTTTCACAAAATTTTCAGAGGAAGAAATATGTTTAGGAAAATGTACCAAGGTGGCCCTTCAAGGAAGCAAGGACCCAGGCTCACAATGCGCGATGCCGACGATGAACCACCAAGGGACGCTCAAGTGCGGGCTTGTGAATGGCCTTCAGAGGACTTCATGGATCGAGCAGGAATCAAGGAAGAATTTAACGCATATGTGCGTAACGTTGATCTTGTGAGCTTCGAGGCAGATAAGTGCCGTCAGTACCACTATCTCACTGATTCCTTTGTGAGAAGGTTTGACTTTTCATCATCACGCAATTCTCAAACTGTCCTGTTTGATCTTTATGAAAATTCTTATACTATGGATTTAGATGATTTTAATATTGCTTGCAAACTCCCAGAATGGGGTAGTCCTAGTGAACCCCGCAAACCTGAATTTAGAGATTTTCTTGCTAGTATAGCTGTGGGGGAATATAGAGACATAGCACAAGCTACCATAGGGAGCATTCATTTTCCTGCTATACATTATTTTGCTCTCTTCATAGGTAGGTGCATAAATGGTAAGGATGAAGCATGTCACATGTGTGTCCCCGACCTCAGTGTTCTCAGGAGTGCTGTATTAGGAGATAAACATTATAATTTGGGAGCCATTGTTGCACGTAGGTTGCATAATAATAGATTTAATGGAGATTTATTTGGTGGAATTTATGCAACCCGTTTAGCTAATTTTCTTAATATACCCATACGTGAGTATGATTGAGTTGCCTCCTGTTCATTTAGATTATGAGGCTATGGTTCGTCATCGTTTTGTTGAGAGGAACGATCAGTTCCTCTAGTACCGACTAATCTTTGACAGACGACGCACCTATCACGTCGCTCTCCCTACTCCTACTTTCTCTGACTTTCAGGCGAAGGGGAGATATTTCATTACCAGGAGGAGGCGAACGAGTACGAGAGGAGGGCTGAGATAGCTCGCCTCCAAGCTGCAGCCCACGATGCAATAACTGCTGCATCTCAGTACGACCCCAACTATAACTTTGGATATCCGCGAGGCCAGCCGTGGCAATAGGCTAACTTAGGCCAAAAGCCTAAGCTTGGAAGAGTACGTATTTCTCACCGACATTACATTTATGTTCACACAATCATTGCTAGTTGTCGGTGCTCATACTTTTTCACTGTAATATCCATTGTAGTTTATTTTTCCTTTTTATGCTTTCTTCTTGTGTGTTTGAAAAACCTTAAGAAAAACCAAAAAAAATTAGTAGTAGCTTTTAGCTAGTTTACTTTCTTGCTGTAGTAGTAATAATTAGAAGAAAACCCAAAAATATTTCCTGTTCTTCTTTTGCTTGTTGGGAGCTTTCCGTGTAAATAGTTTTTATTTCTTTTCTTTTCTTTGGGGGTTGATAGGAGAAGACCATAATAAAATTGTTGAAGTGGCTCTATTATGCATTATCGTTGATTTAACCAAGAGCCCATATTGCCTTGTCTTCTCCTGTTTATTGAATGCCTGCAGATTCCAGCTTAGTCCAATGCACGTGCACTATTATTATTATCCACATCATTCGGTCGTGCAAGTGAAAGGCAATTATGACGATATATGATGGACTGATTGAGATGAGAGAAGCTGGTATGAACTCGACCTCTCTTCTTTTTGTAAATATGATTAGTTCATCGTTCCTGATTTAGCCTATTATGAATAAACATGTTTGCAATGACAATTAGAGATTATAGTTGTGGCACCCCGGCTCAGAGCGACCGGTTTACCATGCATTGCCAGCCCAGAGACCATGTCTTCTGGCAACACACAACATCTTGGTACAGAAAACAACCGCTTTATTGATGCTAGCGGATCATAGTTTATATTACAACAGGTGTCGAGGCCAAGCGGCACACACAATGCGACTGAACAATATGTACATTATTTAGTGAACATAAAGGGGCCTCGATCATGACAACTACACGGCAGCGGAACAACGTCGTAGCGGAAACGCCATAGCACAGGGACACCGATGTGGACACGATCTAGACTCGAGCAGCACTCCTTTCCAATGAGACTTTCCTGAAATCTGGCATGACACGCCAGGTCAGTACATGGAATGTACTTGCAAGCTCACAACAAGCATAATCATAATGACAAACAATATCATGATAATTAACCAATTAATAATGCAATAATGTTTCAACATGCTGTGATCATGCTCTAGTGATAAAAGTCCCTCGGGATTGGCTTACCAACCATGATCGTTCTTGGATCAAAAACGTACCACCATCGTGGTCTTGACTAGGGGTATCTCGTGATCCTTACGGCGATCACAACCACGACCAATACTTGGTCTCGAACATCTCGATGGCTTTCCCATCATCATCAACAGTGCAAAGTTCATAACTTAGTGTGCAAGATTTATTAAACGTTGACCCATGGTGTGACCTACTACGAGCGTGTCCGTAACCGTGGACTCGGCTATTGATAGATTATTACACTCTGCAGAGGTAGCACACTGTACCCACACCACGGAACCCATGGCCTCGCACTCCCATTCGGGTGGACCAACGGCATTCCGACGAAACCCCTCCATTGCCATGACACTCTCCCGGCCACTCCGACTCACTCCCCATCGGGCTAGTCCTGGGTGGCCCCGTGTCTACCAAAGACACAACGACCACCATCGTGCCCAAAACGATCCCACAAGGGGACCCGGTACCATAATCTCAACAACGGGAACACAAGGTTATGTCTGCCTACCGGGCCAGGGTAAGCATGCCCATAAACTTCCCTAGTTGGAGGCACCGACCAGAGGCATGACAACGGACCGAATCAAGGCCTTCCCATAAAGGCAAATGTGGTTGCACTGGGAAAAACTCGATTCAGTGGCACCATGACCCGGCCAACGATATATTCATGTTGGATTATATTCAGGTTCAACTTAAAGTAAAAACAACCGGTGTCATCGCATGCCATGAAAATGCAACACTACATATGCATCACATATTAATGGAAATGACTGAGTCAACTATATTCACACGAAGCATAATCATCAACAACTCATGCCACTTTTCTGGTTAGGATAAACCTCACTTTAAACAGAATATTTTCTAGCAAATTTTATTATTTTACTCATGCAAGAAAATAACTTCTTGTAATTACTCATATGCATAACAATATTATTCTTTCATCACCACAAATGAATCCTTGTTTCTTTACCAACTAATTTAGTTTCAAACATTCTGTAAATCAAGCATATTTACTAAAACAAGCACTTAACATAATATAAATAACATAATAATTATTTAAATGCATGGATTAAATCTTTCATTCAAGTAAGAAAATCATAAATATTGAAATGGCACCATGAAAATGTTGCTGTGGCTTGCCTTAGTGCAGATGAGGTTCACAAGCCTTCTGGTGATCCTCAAGACAAGCCTCACCCTCTGAAAATAATTTTAAACACAAAAAGAAAATATCAAGAACCCTTCTGAAAATCACCAGAAAATCTAGACAACATAGAAAAATCTCATCTTTGGTGAGCTGCTAGATTTCTTTACAAAGAACACAATGCAAAAAGAATCAATTCATTTGGACTTATGGTTGAAGAGTTATAGCTATTTGAAGCTCTCTGGAATATATATATATATATATAAATTTGAATTTAAATAAAAAAAACTAGGGGGGGTGACGTCGAAGGCGTAAAGCCTCGGGGCGCCACCACTCGTACCGCTTCGCACGCGTACTGAGTGGCTGACTAGCGGGCCTCGCTAGTCAGGCGAGGGGGACAGGGAGGAGGAAACAGAGGGGGTCACGGCTTCGCCGGAGCTCACGCCGGCGGCGAGGGCTCCTTGGCCAAAATGAGAGGGAGGGATCGAGAGAGGGGATGGAGGCGCACCTGCCCGTACCCGTAGCATAGCTAGGGGTGGTCGGACGGTGTCGGAATCGACCTCGCAAGCGGAGGCAGAGAGCGGTGGTCGCCGGAGACGAAGACGACGGCGAACAGAGGCAACTCCAGGGGCTCCAAGTGGACGGAACAGCTTCACCGAAGAGTGGCTGAGACTCTAGAAGGGTCGCCCAGGCCAGGGAGGGGCTGGAGCTAACGCGACGATCCGAGGGGATCGCCGGCGAGCTTGAGCTCGGGGACGGCGGCCCGCGGCCTACCCGGCCGGGCTACGGTTTCCTACGAGTTTGTGGAGTGTGTGGGAGTGGATGATGGTGCTCGAGGAGGCTGGGGAGGGATCCATTTATAGGCGAGCACCGAGGGGGTTCGGGCTCCGCCGGTGGACACCTGGAAACGGCGCCCAGCGACGAGCGGCGTTAGTGAGAGGGGGAGAAGGCGCCGCAACTCACGCGGGGACTGTGGGCGAACGGGGACGAGCACAGGATCGAGAGAAAGGCGACGAGCACAGTGCAGAGTGCACTGTTGCGTTGGCCGGACCGCGCCCGTGCTCGCTGCGGCGAGTTCCGGCGTCGGCGAGTGCCAGGGGGAGTTAAGGGGGTTGAGACGAAGATGGTAGCGAGGTTTGGCGCGCTATGGCTGTCGGGGAAGCGAGCACGCGCGAAACAGAGCGCTCGGCGGCACTCAGAGCGCGTTGACACGCAGGCTGGCATCGCGTACACGCGTGGTCACCGCGTGAACTCTGCCCTCAGGCCGACCTACGTCCAAAGATCATGTTTGGCTTGTTGTTCGTGGTAGTTTTGAAGATTACCTTGCTTTGGTTTGGCTCCAGATGCAGTAGAAAAGATTTCACAAGCCAGGTAAGTTTCTGATCAGTAACTTTGAGAGGTTACTGAGGTCAAATGGCTGGGAGTTGGGGGCTGTGCTTTGGAGGCTAGCAATCATCTACTAAGGTCATGATGCACAAGAAAGATCAGCCTCATTGGAGCAAGTAAAATGGTAGTTGCTGTAGAAACCACCATTTCTGTCCAGAACAGAAAATATTTTCTGTAGCAAAAATATTCCAAAAAGTGGTGCAATATTTTTGCTCAGGAAGGTGCCCTAGGGTTCAAAGAATATTTGTGAATTTTGTCAGATTTTTGTGGGCAAGAAAAATTGGGGTCGCTTTGGAGCACATTGAGCTAGCTAGGGTTTTAGAGAGGAAAATGAATATTTTTCATTAAAGGAAAATATTCTAAATATTATTTTCGGTAGAACCAGAGAGGGAATGATGATTAGAGAGGGAAATGAGGCACTTGGGTGAAAGCCAGGGGTACCCAAGTGTTTAAGTCCATATGAAAAGATTCAAAATCTCCAAATTTCAAAATAAATCCAAATGAAAATCAGGCAAATAAAGGAGGGCAAAAACCAGGCTGTCACAAACCTCCCCCACTTAGAATGAATCTCGTCCTCGAGATTCGGTTGCTTGGGAAAACCATTCTGGATAATGTGCCCTTAGAAATTCTTCCCGTTCCCATGTTGATTCTGACTCCGTGTGATGCTCCCACTGAACTTTGTAAAATTTCCTTACTTTACTGCGAGTGACCCTTTCCATCTGATCCAAAATTTTAACCGGTCTCTCTTCATATGTTAAATCCATTGCCAACTCTATCTCAGTCATAGCAGTCTTTTTCTCAGGCGGCGATATGCATCGCCTCAACTGTGAAATATGAAACACGTTGTGCACGTCCGACAATTCAGGGGGTAGTTCCAATTGATATGCAACAGTACCCACTCAGGACATAACAGGAAATGGACCAATAAATCTGGGTGCCAACTTTCCATGAGTCTGGAACCTCTTGACTCCTTTCATAGGAGTGACTCGGAGGTATACATGTTCTCCGGGTTCAAAATTGATCTGTCGGTGCTTTGCATCATAATAACTCTTCTGTCGAGACTTGGCCAATTGCAATCTGTCTCTGATTTCCCTAACTTGTTTCTCAGCTTCCAACATGAGATCTGTTCCGAAAATGTGGCTATCTCCAGTATGAGACCAATTTAAAGGAGTGCGGCATTTACGGCCATACAAAGCCTCATACGGTGACATCTTTAGACTGGTCTGGAAACTGTTGTTATAAGAGAACTCGGCATATGGCAGACAGTCTTCCCATTTAGATCCTTGGGCCAAGACGCAGGCTCGCAGCATATCTTCGAGTATTTGGTTTACCCGCTCTGTCTATCCATCGGTCTGAGGATGATAAGCAGTACTGTATTTCAGCGCTGTCCCCAAGGCCTGATGGAGACGTGACCAAAAAGCGGAGGTAAAAAGTGAACCTCGGTCGGAAGTGATGGTTCGAGGTACTCCATGCAGACTGACTATCCTGGATACATACAACTGTGCGAGTTGATCCGCTCGATATGTGGTTCTGATCGGGATAAAGTGAGCAACCTTGGTTAAGGTGTCCACTATGACCCAGATTGCATCATTGCCTCGCTGAGTCTTAGGTAGTCCTGTGATGAAATCCATGCAGACATCATCCCATTTCCATTGTGAGACTGGCAATGGTTGGAGAAGTCCGGCTGGCTTCTGATGCTCTACCTTTACCTTGTTGCATATGTCGCAACATGCCACAAAATAGGCAATGTCTTTCTTCATTCCATCCCACCAGAATATTTGTCAAAGGTCTTCATACATTTTCGTACCTCCAGGGTGAATAGAATATGAGGATTCATATGCTTAAGACATGATTTTCTTCTTTAAGTCCGACTAATTGGGTACACAAATCCTTCCACGGTACCGGAGGGTACCGAATTTATCCTTTGAGAAATCTGGAGTCTGTCCTGCCTTCGTGCTCTTGACACGTTTCTGTAGACCGATGTCAGCTGGCTGGGCTTTGCGGATTTCTTCCTCAAGTGTGGGGGTAACTTCCAAAATATTAGCGAGGCCAGCATCGACTATGACCAGGTTGAGCTGAGCGATCTCCTCTTGAAGTTCAGGAGGCAAGGATTTCAATATGACATTCAGGCTCACAGGCTTTCGACTGAGTGCATCGGCAACCACGTTGGCCTTACCCGGGTGGTAATCTATTCCAAGATCATAATTGTCGTGGAATTGTCACGGCAGATGTCCCCGTGCAAGGACTTAGTCGTGGAGCCATCGCAACTAGGAATCTTAAAGGGGTTAAACGGTACAAAGGACACGAGGATTATACTGGTTCGGCCCCTTACGGTGAAGGTAAAAGCCTACTCCAGTTGAGGTGGAATTACTTAGGGTTTCGATGACCAGGGAGCTAAACCGCTATGCCTGGCTATCGATCTGATCTTACTTGTCCTGAACCGCCGCTGGGTCGTCCCTTTATATACAGAGGTTAACACCCAGCGGCTCTCAGAGTCCCGGCCGGCTTATAAACAGTGTCCGTCTCAGACTCTTAACTATTCTTGCCTTACACTACAAGTCATGCCTTAACGGCGGTTTATCACTACGGGCCTTAAGCCACCTCTAGGCCTTAGGTCCATTACTGAACCGCCATCCTCAAGCTTGATATTGGGCTTCATGTGATGATCGTCATGACATAACCCGGCCCCTCCTGAGCGGGTGACTCCAGTAGTTATATCCCCAACATTAGGCCCCAGATTGATTTGAACCGGTTCATGTCAATCTTCAATACCTTAATAAAAAATCTTCTGGCTTCTGTTTGCGCAAAGGCTATAACCCGCCATGACGTCATCTTCTGGATTCTTTGTAACCCGCCGTGACGTCATCCGCCATTAATGCACGTTCTGCCCAACGTATCTCAACGGATCCTTGTCTTAATAACTATCCCGAAAATCGAGGCGTCTCTGCAGCTGGATAATCATGTCTTCAGCCTCCTCGTTTCTCGCGCCCATTCATCAGCCGTCCCTTATAAGTAGGCCCGGCCCTTAAGTCTTCGTCATTCTTCCCTTTCCATCATCTTTCTCCTCTCGACGCCTCAGAGCCCGAGCTCCGCCGCCGCCGCCGCGCATCCCGTCTGCACCAACCAAGGCCGCTGCATCGACCTGTCTTGACTAGAGAACCGCGTCACACCTCCGCTGCCCATCAGCACCAGTAAGTCCTCGCCGTCCCGTATATTAGATCCGCATTAGGGTTCGCGAGTTCTTCTGTGTTCTTCGTGGTTCCTTCGCAGTTCTTCCACAACGGCCTCCTTTGATCCAAGAGTAGTGCATAACTTCGGCGGTAGTCGTTTCACACCCATTTTCAATACTAGCAGATCCCTTTTGCTTGCAAAAAGACCTCATATAGAGCTTATGAACTTCTCTATATCAGTTTTTAGGTCTAGAAATTTTTCTTTTCTGGACGATCGTTTGATCCAAAATAACCCTGCAATCTGTGAAACTTGTTTGTGCAACACTTAGGCAGAAAACTGCATCTGTTAGCCATGGCGGCTCATATCGCCGGCTTAAAAGAGGCCATGCTTTGCGAAATTTCCGGATCATTCATAATAGAATTAAATAATGTAATTGCTCATGATATCCACGGCGGCTTAAATAACCTGACACAATTAGCCATATATCATTAGGCCCCTTCATAAGCCGCCATCTTGAATACTGAACTGAAATCTTCCTCCGGCTTAAATTTGATCAGAAATTTTATTTTGTCATAGGCTTCCATCTTTCACAATGCCGCCTAGGGCTCCCAAAGCACCCGTCACATGCAACTGGGTTAGATCCAACGTCACTGACAGCATCTTAGCTGATTTTGTAAAGACGAGTTATCTGCCAAGGAAAGAGATCATGTCTTATCGTGCTCCTGACCCGTCAGAAGAGAAACCTCATCCCAAGGAGGGGGAAGTTGTCATTTTCACTGATCACATGAAACGGGGTTTTGCTCCACCCGGCTCCAATTTTTTTAGAGATATCCTGCATTTTTTTGATCTGCGACCTCAAGACATCGGACCCAACTCCGTGTCAAACATCTGCAACTTCCAAGTATTCTGTGAGGTGTACCTCGGAGAAGAACCCAGCTTGCTACTCTTTAGGGAGTTATTTTATTTGAACCGCCAGAATGAATGTGCCAACGGGCCTGGTGGAATCTCAATCCAACGACGGAGAGATTGTCTCTTCCCTTATGCTGAGCCGCCAAGCCACCCGAAAGACTGGAACCAGACATGGTTCTAATGCCAAGACACTTCTCCGGCTGATGAGAACCCTCTGCCCGGCTTTCGCGCCCTGCATCTGGAGTCAAATCACCCATTGCCAGACAAATTATCTCAAGCTGAACGTCAACCACTTACTCCCACCATCAACAAAATCAAAGCTCTTCTGGGGAACGACCTAAATGGCATTGATCTAGTCCGGGTCTGGATTGCCTGGCGGGTGATTCCTTTAAGCCGCCGCCCCGGCTTGATGTGTGATTACACGGGCCAGAAGGATGATCCTCTTCGGCACAGTCCAGACGACTTACCTGAGGACGTCATTGATGATACAACCAAGTCTCTTCTGAGCGAGAGCCTGGCAGATTGCGGGAGAGTGGGCTTAAGCCCTTTCTGCAAGGCTAACCCGGCTCCAGCGGTAAACCATTGACCTGAATACTTCACCTTCCATTTTAACGATTTTGTCTTAACTCAATAACCTTTGTTGTATTTTACAGGCTAATGATAAATTCTGGAAGGTCAAGTATGACCACGAAGCTGCCAAGAAAGCCAGAAAAGTTAAGAAAGCCGCTCCCCGTAAGAAGGGGAATAAACCTAGCGCCTCGGACCTGCTTCATCTGGAAGACACCTCCGAGTCAGAGGTAGCTCTTGATTTTTTAGGCTCCTTCTTTAACCATCTTATTGACACGGATTATCAGCAGAAGGACACCGGAACAAGTCATGAAGTGAATGAAGAGGTAACTATAATTTCCTCCGACTCCGAGCCTTTGCCGAGACAGAAAGTCCGAAGAGTAACCCGAAAAGTAAGATTTTCACATCCTTTAGCTTATCAAGATCCTCAATTTCTTTTGAAGCGACAGATTTATGAGAGTCAGAGGCAACCCCAGACCAGCAAAGATGCAGACCTCTCCTCCGGCTTACCCGAAGCATCAAGGAAGCGCCGAACTGAGGTTATCTCCAACTTATATTCTTTGTATCCTTTGGCGGGCGTCACTCGTCAACCACTCAATTATTCTGACTCAAACTACCAGGGAACTTCACCTTCCTCCGGCGACTCAATGCAGTCCAGCTTGCCGGCTTTCAAAAGCGCTCCTGGGTAATGATGATCAATTTATTTTGTGCTTATCTTACTCATGTTTTTGCACTAACCCTTTGACTTGCAGTGTACAAGTGAAGCCCAGCAAGAGGGTGAAGAAAAATAAGCCGGCCGAAGAGCCGGCCCTGGCTGAGCCGGAACTCAGAACGACTGCTCCTGACGCCTCTGCTGATGAGATGCCGACTGTACCATCTCCTGATGCCACCACTGCTCCAATTGTTGAACAATCTATGGAAGGTTCTGAGAACCCGGAGATCCCCAGCCCGGCTCATCCAGATGATCCGGACGTTGAGATCACCCGGACTGAGTTTGTCGAACCGGGACGACCTACCGTGCTGGCCAGGTGCTCTGCCAAGGAGGAACTTCTGGAGCGCCGCCGGGATAAGCTGGACATCACTGATTATGGTCATCTGAGCATTGAAGATATTGTCCCTAGCTATGTGAATCAAGTGCACAATAGCCGGGATCTGGAGATTGACATGGTGAAACAAATACAGCAAAATTCTGAGGTATAACTCTCTTTCTTACTCCATAGTTATACTTACCAAGCCAGCCCCCAAGTCTATTACTTATGATAAAATATGTTGTAGACTTAATACCGGCTTAGTAATTACTGCAAGAAAACTGGCTTACCTGGTAGCACTCAAGGTCCGGTTTAATCAGCATATCTGAACCGGTCCTTACCTTGTTTTAATCAAGTAGTTGAACAGCAATATGCATTAGCCCCCAAGTGCCAAGTACCTTTGCTTGCAAAGTGCTTGGGACTTATTTGCATGAACCGCCACTGTAAATAGAGCTCTTCAGCATACATTAGCCCCCAAGTGCCAAGTGTCTTTGCTTGCAAAGTGCTTGGGACTTAATGTTGCATTATAATCACCCTAACTGTGACCCGGAATTTATAGAGGCCGCCTTCAAGCAATTTGAATCGAAGATTTCTGATTTAAAGAACCGCCTGAAGACTCAAGAAAATGAAGCCCAAAAGGCCAACTCCAAGTTTGAATTCAGTGTATCTGCTCAAGAGAAACTGAAGAAGAAGTTTGAAGCAGAGAGAAAAGCCTGGGCGGATGGAAAGACGGCTTTGCTCAGCCGGGCCGAACAAGCGGCGGCCACTCTTGCTGAAACAGCCGCCGAGCTATCCGGCTTAAAACGCCATGTTTCTCAGATGGTCTCCGCAATCTTTGGTAAGTTACTCTATAAGTGTTTAGCTAGTTTACATCTTTTCCAAAGAGCATCTCAATTGTCATCAGCTTACCTGACTTTGCAATGCAGGTCCCAGGAGCTCCAATCTTAATCAAAACGTGCTGACAAAATTGAAGGCGGTTTATACCTTGGTGGAACAACTTTACACCGGGTCACAACGTGCCTTAGCCGTTGTGGCTTTGTCAAATGAAGTTCCCACTCACCTGACGGATGTACTTAGGCGGCTTGCCGTACTTCCTCAACGCTTCCAAGAGTTGAGACGAGCTTCTGCAAGAGCCGGAGCCATAGCCGCTCTGAGTCGGGCCAAGGCGTTTCTACCGGAGCTAGACCCGGCCGACATCGCCCTTGGGTATCCCAGTCTAAAGGAGGACGGCACCCCATTTGACCAGAAAGACTTCGCCGCTTGCGTGAAGAGCGTACGCCTTGTGGCCACACTGATTGGTAATGACACAGATCTTACCAAATATCAACCGGGCTATGACGCGGAGAATCAGAGGATCCCAACACCACGTTATGAAGCAATCAGCCTGATTCCGCCAACTCGTAAGCATACCTTCGCCCCTGAAGTCGACCCGGCCGGGTTAATTGATGATGAAGCTCAATTTGAAGCCTTGAGTGGCATTGACTGGAAATCATCAACCTTCCAGGACATGGAAACAACCGGAGGAGCGGAAAGGGATGAACCGGAAGCTTCAGCCCAACAGCACCTTTGAGCTCTCAGGCGGCTCATGGTTATGTCTTGAAAAACAACGCCTCACCTTTTGGACTCGGGGAGTCATGTAATAGAGTAGGACAAATACTTAATTTTGTCGTGTCATTGCGCACGTGTGTAGCCCTCAACACTGTTTAAGCTGCCCTTTTATATGCTTCTGGGTTATGCTTGATCCTCTGCTTTCCTTATGTTTAAAGAGCCGTCTTTAATTGTCCTGCATAGAAAACAAATCACAAGTCCCTGTGATCCTTCAAGTACACTTCCAGTTTATTTAACCCGAATAATGAGGTTGAGAACTCAACTCCGGTTCACCAGCACATACAATGTTTATTATGTGCTATCAACGTTTATTGATCAAAGTTAAACCGGTGGAATAAAAACCACCCTTGAACACTTTTGATGTGATCAAAAGAACTTGTTTGCAACAAAGAGACTTCAAAAATTTGGAGGCTTCTGATTCGAATACGACCAGAGAACCGTCGCAAAGGGGTTAAGCTAAGATTCGAATACGATCATATAGCCCGCAGTGGCTTTGGCGTTGCCGATCAAGAGGGTACTGACAACTATGTTCTCTTTGGTTCGAATACGACCTATGTTTGAACAGGAAGCCCCCAAATGACCTTGAAATTTGTTTAACGATGCTGATTCGAATACGATCCACGTCGGTTCCCAAAGGGGGTTGAGCTATGATTCAAATATGATCAAGAAACTCCCTAGTGAGCTCGGCAATATGCCAATCAAGTGGGTATCGACAGCTATGTCCTCTTTGGTTCGAATACGACCTATGTTTGAACAGGAAGCCCCCAAGTGATCATGTAATATCATAATGAAAATAACAATGACACATTTACCTTTGGAGGGGAAAAAGGACAGAGGTCCTGCTTTATTATTCATCATAATATATACACGACTATAGAAATATGTACATTATGAGAGCCGTTGGCTCAAGTGTAATACGGCCGAAAATGAGCAATATTCCACGGCCGGCGGGTCTCCTCCTCCGACTTACGTGAATCTTTGTGCTCTCGAACATCGATGAGGTAGTACGACCCGTTGTGCAAGTTCTTGCTGACCACAAAGGGCCCTTCCCAAGGTGGGGATAGCTTGTGTGCATCTGTTTGATCCTGGATGAGCCGAAGCACCAAATCACCTTCCTGAAAGGTCCTGGACTTAACCCGGCGGCTGTGATAGCGGTGCAGGTCTTGTTGGTAAATCGCCGAGCGAGCTGCTGCTACGTCACGTTGTTCGTCCAACAAGTCAAGAGCATCTTGACGTGCTTGTTCATTGTCCGCCTCGATATAAGCCGCCACTCGAGGCGAGTCATGACGGATGTCGCTAGGGAGAACCGCCTCGGCTCCGTAGACCATGAAGAAAGGCGTGTACCCCGTAGACCTGTTAGGAGTAGTATTGATGCTCCACAACACAGAGGGTAACTCCTCCACCCAACAACCCGGCGTCCGTTGCAAAGGGACCAAAAGCCGGGGCTTGATGCCTTTCAAGATATCCTAATTGGCTCTCTCAGCTTGACCATTGGATTGGGGGTGAGCTACTGATGAAACATCAAGCCGAATATGCTCTCGTTGGCAAAATTCTTCCATGGCGCCTTTAGACAGATTGGTACCATTGTCAGTTATAATGCTATGTGGAAAACCAAAGCGAAATATCACCTTTTTCATGAACTGAACCGCCGTGGCTGCGTCACACTTACTAACTGGCTCTGCCTCAACCCACTTTGTGAACTTGTCAACCGCCACCAAGAGGTGGGTCTTCTTATCCTTGGATCTTTTGAAAGGCCCGACCATATCAAGCCCCCAGACTGCAAACGGCCAAGTGATTGGAATCATCCTCAACTCTTGAGCCGGCACGTGAGCACGTCTTGAGAACTTCTGACAACCGTCACATTTACTGACTAAGTCCTCTGCGTCAGCGTGAGCCGTCAGCCAATAAAAACCATGAAGAAAAGCTTTTGCCACAAGGGATTTTGAGCCGGCATGATGGCCACAATCCCCCTCGTGAACCTCTCGTAAAATTTCTTGACCCTCCTCAGGGGAAACACAACGCTGAAAAGCCCAGTAACACTGCGATGATGCAGCTCGCCGTTGATAATTATCATTGACTTAGACCGCCGGGTTATTTGTCTGGCCAAAGTTTCATCCTCAGGCAATTCTCCCCGGGTTATGTAAGACAAGTATGGCACTGTCCAATCTGGGATGACGTGAAGAGCCGCCACCAACTGTGCTTCTGGGTCAGGAATAGCCAAGTCTTCCTCTGTAGACAACTTGACAGAAGGGTTATGCAGAATATCCAAGAAAGTATTAGGCGGCACCGGCTTACGCTGAGAGCCCAGCCGGCTTAAGGCATCAGCCGCCTCGTTCTTTCTGCGGTCAATATGCTCCACTTGATAACCCTGAAAATGCCCGGTGATGGCATCAACTTCACGGCGATAAGCCGCCATGAGGGGGTCCTTGGAATCCCACTTGCCTGATACCTGTTGAGCCACCAAATATGAGTCGCCAAAGCATCTCACCCAGCTTAAGCTCATCTCCTTAGCCATCCGAAGACCATGGAGCAAGGCCTCATACTCAGCTGCATTGTTAGTACAGGGAAACATCAACCGTAGCACATAACGAAATTTGTCACCTCGAGGAGAAGCTAAAACGACTCCAGCCCCCGAGCCCTCCAACTGCCTAGACCCGTCGAAGTGAATAGTCCAGTATGTGTTATCTGGTCTCTCCTCAGGCATCTGCAGTTCTGTCCAGTCATTGATGAAGTCTACCAATGCTTGAGATTTGATAGCAGTGCGTGGCACATACTTTAAATCATGAGGCCCAAGTTCAATGGCCCACTTAGCAACTCTTCCGGTGGCTTCTCTGTTTTGGATGATATCTCCTAGAGGAGCAGAACTAACCACAGTGACGGGGTGGCCCTGGAAATAATGCTTAAGCTTCCGGCTTGCCATGAACACCCCATAAACAAGCTTCTGCCAATGTGGATACAGTTGCTTGGACTCAATGAGTACTTCGCTGACGTAGTAAACCGGCCGCTGAACCGGATGTTCCTTACCCGCCTCCTTGCGCTCCACCACGACAGCCACACTGACGGCTCGTGTGTTAGCGGCTACATACAACAATAAGGGCTCCTTATCGACAGGAGCAGCAAGGACTGGCGGCTCAGCTAACTGTCTTTTCAAATCCTCAAAAGCAGCATTAGCAGCATCACTCCAGACAAAGTCATCTGTTTTCTTCATCATCTGATACAGTGGTATGGCCTTTTTGCCCAACTGGCTTATAAATCGACTCAAAGCAGCGATGCGACCCGCCAGACGCTGGACGTCATTTATGCACGCCGGCTTAGCCAGAGAGGTGATTGCCTTGATCTTCTCCGGGTTAGCTTCAATGCCTCTGTGAGAAACCAGAAAACCCAAGAGCTTGCCTGCAGGAACACCAAAAACACACTTGGCCGGGTTAAGCATCATCTTGTAGACCTGGAGATTATCAAAGGTCTCTCTCAGATCATCTATCAAGGTCTCCTTCTCTCTAGATTTGACCATAATATCATCCACATAGGCATGAACGTTGCGCCCAATCTGATTATGAAGACAATTCTGCACGCAACGCTGGTAAGTCGCCTGTGCACTCTTGAGCCCAAAAGGCATAGACACATAACAGAAGGCTCCAAAGGGAGTAATGAACACCGTCTTCTCTTGGTCCTTAACAGCCATTTTGATCTGATGGTAACCAGAGTACGCATCCAAAAAACTCAAACGCTCACAACCCGCCGTAGCATCAATAATTTGATCAATACGAGGGAGAGCAAAAGGATCAGCCGGACAAGCCTTGTTTAAATCCGTATAATCCACACACATACGCTAGGTGCCGTTCTTCTTGAGTACGAGCACCGGGTTAGCTAACCATTCTGGATGAAAGACTTCCACAATGAACCCGGCCGCCAAGAGCCGAGCTACTTCCTCACCAATGGCCTTCCGCCTCTCCTCATTAAACCGCCGGAGGAATTGCCTGACTGGCTTAAATTTTGGATCAATATTAAGAGTGTGCTCAGCGAGTTCTCTTGGTACACCCGACATGTCAGAAGGTTTCCATGCAAAGATGTCCCGGTTCTCACGGATGAACTCGATGAGCGCGCCTTCCTATTTAGGATCCAGATTGGCGCTGATGCTGAACTGCTTAGATGATTCACCTGGAACAAAGTCAACAAGCTTAGTCTCATCGGCCGACTTAAATTTCATTACCGGCTCATGCTCCGTGGTTGGCTTTTTCAGAGACGTCATATCTGCCAGGTCAACATTATCCTTATAAAACTTCAACTCCTTTGTTGCACAAACAGATTCAGCGTAAGCAGCGTCACCTTCCTCGCACTCCAAAGCCACTTTTCGGCTGCCATGAACCGTAATGGTCCCGTGGTGACCCGGCATCTTGAGCTGCAAATATACGTAACACGGACGTTCCATGAACTTGGCGTAAGCCGGCCGCCCAAATAAAGCATGGTACGGGCTTCTTATTTTGACCACCTCAAAAGTCAGTTTTTCCGCCCTGTAGTTGTACTCATCTCCAAAGGCTACTTCCAGCTCGATCTTACCAACTGGATACGCTGACTTACCGGGCACGACCCCATGGAAAATAGTGTTGGACTGGTTGAGGTTTTTATCAGTTAATCCCATACGACGGAAAGTCTCATAATAGAGGATGTTGATGCTACTGCCTCCGTCCATGAGCACCTTAGTGAATTTATACCCACCAACTTGAGGAGCCACCACCAAGGCCAAGTGACCTGGATTATCAACCCGGGGTGGGTGATCTTCCCTACTCCATACAATAGGCTTCTCAGACCATCGCAAGTAACGTGGAACCGCCGGCTCAACAGCGTTCACAACCCTCTTATGAAGCTTCTGGTCTTGCTTGCACAAACTGGTCGTAAAGACATGATACTGTCCACTATTGAGCTGCTTTGGATTGGTCTGGTATCCCCCTGCTGCTGCTGTTGATTACCCCGGTCAGATTGCTGGTTAAAACCACCTTGGTTACCTTGAAAATTCTGAAAATTGGAATTTGAACCGCCGCCCGGGCCATGAAAGCCGCCGCCTCCTGAGCCGCCGCCCTGTCCATTGTTACCGTTGAACATGTTGGAATTCTTGAAAGCTTTCATGATCGCGCAATCTTTCCATAGATGAGTGGCCGGCTTCTCCCTAGAGCCATGCCTTGGGCAGGGCTCATTTAACAATTGCTCAAGCGTCGGGCCTGACCCGCCAGACCGGGGAGGCTGTCTCCCCTTACGTCGGTGATTGTTACCCTGCGTGTTGGTGTTGGCCACAAACTCCATACCATCATCGGCCTTACACTTATTACCTCCCTGACTCGCCGGGTTATGCTGAGGGCCCTTGCCGTTGCCATTCTTCTTTCCCTTCCCTGTCTTTTCCTCATCAGACGCGGGATCCTTAGTACTATCAGAGTCGGCGTACTTGACCAGAGCCGCCATCAGCGTACCCATATCGTTGCAATTGCGCTTGAGCCGCCCAAGCTTCATCTTCAGGGGCGCAAAACGACAATTTTGCTCCAACATCAAGACCGCAGAGCCGGCATCCATCTTATCAGATGAATGTATTATCTCTTTGACCCGGCGTACCCAATGGGTTGTAGACTCGCCTTCTTGCTGCTTGCAGTTAGTCAAATCCACAATTGAAATAGATTGCCTACATGTATCTTTGAAGTTTTGGATGAACCGGGCTTTTAGCTCTGCCCATGACCCGATGGAATTGGGTGGCAGTCCCTTCAACCAAGTGCGGGCAGTCCCATCCAACATCATGGTGAAGTATTTGGCCATTGCCGCTTCGCTGACCTCCAGCAACTCCATAGCCATCTTGTACCTCTCAATCCATGCTCCGGGCTGTAAATCAGCCGTGTAATTAGGTACCTTTCTAGGCCCTTTGAAATCCTTGGGCAAACGTTCGTTACGGAGAGCCGGCACCAGACAAGGGACACCTCCGGTCCTCGTAGCTATGCCCGCCTCGATAGACGCCGTCGGATAAACTGGGAGGGGTTGGTAAGCTGTCAGCTGAGCCGCCTGTTCCGCCTCTTGACGTGATCTGTCTTGGTCTACCGCGTTAAAGGCTCCATTATGCGCCGGGCCATGGCCAGCTGGCAAGTCACGGCGCCGGATGTTGCTTGAGCCGGTCACTGAAACCATGTGTCTGCTATAACTTGGGCTCCGGTTTGGACGAGGAGTTGAATGAATCCTGTCCCGGCTATATGAATATGCCTCTTGTTGTGCCAGAGCCGTCTGAAGAAGTTCTCTGACCCTGCGGGTTTCGACCGCCATTGGAGAGTCACCCTCGACCGGGAGAGCCGCCAGTCGCGCCGCTGCAGCGATCATGTTTTCCAACGGATTAGAATAATGACCCGGTGGTATTGGCACGTATTGAGGTAGGGCAGTATTCACACGGGGAGGCCCCATCACTTGCGGCTGAACCGGCATTCCAGCCCTGGGTGCTGTGATTTCTGGTGGGTTACTGGGCCCTGCACCGGGCGTGTTGAAGAGGTTTCGAGGATCATAAACCGGAGGGAGCCGAGATTGAGCCTTCTGATGCCTCCTTCTCATGATCTCATTGGATGCGTTCTGATCCATCGTGAGCCGGAAAGACTGCGCCTGAATCAGTTGAGTCTGGGCGTCCAGAGCCGCCCGTTCTGCAGCCATCCTGATTCCTTCCACTGCCAGATCTTCCTTGGCTCGTGCTATATCCAGCTTTAACTGTGCCACCTCCGCATGATGTTGAGCTTGCTTCACTGGTACGACCGTGGCGGTTAGCAGGGCAGTCATCTTATCCGTGAGATCCATCAGCACCTGAGCCGGTGAGTGCGCAGGGCCTCCTGCCCCAGCGGCGGAGTTTTGAACAGGTTGCGTGCCGGCCATGAAGATTCCAACCCGGTTTGGCGGCTCAAAAGGGTCTGGAATACTGTTGCCATCGGAACAACCCCCGAGCCTACCGTCTTGAAGTTGATACAACGAGTCCGTCTCACCTGTGGATGATTCATCATCAGAGCAGATGGCCGTCTCGTCGCTAGATCTAGATCCTTCAGAGAGTCCTCCATGGATGGATCCCATGAAAGCACGTTTCAAGGCGGGCAGAGTCCAGGCAGGTCTCACACGCTGAGCCGTCTCGATGAGGTCGGTGCCGATGTCTGGCTCAGGGCCCGGCTCGCCGATCTTGCCGATGAAAACGTGGATTCCGCCGAAGGGGACCCGGTACCCGTACTCGATTGAGCCGGCGTCGGGGCCCCAGCCCGCGTCGTTGATGTAGAGCTTGCCGCGACGACTCTTGGTCATACGGCCCACAACGTATCCCTTGAGCCCTTCGAAGCTGCCGTTCAAGAACTCAAATCCACCGTGCGCTGGCCCCACGGTCTGCGCCAACTGTCGTGGAATTGTCACGACAGATGTCCTCGTGCAAGGACTTAGTCATGGACCCATCGCAACTAGGAAGCTTAAAGGGGTTAAATGGGACAAAGGACACGAGGATTATACTGGTTCGGCCCCTTACGGTGAAGGTAAAAGCCTACTCCAGTTAGGTGGAATTACTTAGGGTTTCGATGACCAGGGAGCTAAACCGCTATGCCTGGCTATCGATCTGATCTTACTTGTCCTGAACCGCCACTGGGTCGTCCCTTTATATAGAGAGGTTAACGCCCAGCGGCTCTCAGAGTCGCGGCCGGCTTATAAATAGTGTCCGGCCCGGACTCTTAACTATTCTTGCCTTACACTACAAGTCATGCCTTAACGGCGGTTTATCACTACGGGCCTTAAGCCGCCTCTAGGCCTTAGGCCCATTACTGAACCGCCATCCTCAAGCTTGATATTGGGCTTCATGTGATGATCATCATGACATAACCGGGCCCCTCCCCAACAATAATCCTTGACCAACTCAAGCCATCTTCATTGACGGAGATTTAAATCCGGCTGAGTAAATATATACTTGAGACTTTTGTGATCGGTAAAAATTTGGCACCTCTTCCCGATGAGGTAGTGCCTCCAAATTTTTAGAGCGTGAACCACCGCGGCCAATTCCAGATCATGAGTGGGATAATTTCCCTCGTGCGGTCGTAGTTGTCGCGATGCATAGGCTACTACCTTGCCGTCTTGCATAAGTACGCATCCCAGACCTTGTCTGGAGGCGTCATAGTACACATCAAAACTGCGGTAGATATCTGGAAGAGTCAATACAGGTGCGGTCGTCGGCCGTATCTTTAGCTCATTGAAACTTTTCTCACAGTCCTCATTCCATTCGAACTTCTTATCCTTTTTGAGCAGCTCCGTCATGGGTTTAGCAATCTTGGAAAATCCTTCACTGAAACGACGATAATATCCGGCTAATCAAAGGAAACTCCAGATCTGTGACACGGTTGTGGGTGGAAACCAATCGAGCACATCCTTTACTTTGCTCGGGTCCACTGCTATACCTTCGGCAGATAGTACATGTCCAAGAAACCCAACTTGCTTGAGCCAAAACTCGCATTTACTGAATTTGGCGTATAGCTGATGGTCGCGGAGTCATTTGTAGCGACCAGACCTCAAACAGTCTAGTCTCTGTGCATCAGTGTCATCGCTGGATCGGTAATGCTGACACGCACAGTACTTGAAGGATTTATAACAGAGTAGCAATCACACACTTATTACATCGAATGTCTCAAAAGAGAACTTATTACAAAAAATATGGCTTAAGGCCATCTAATTACGATAACAGCGGAAGGCTTGGAAGATAAAGTGAGTCCATCAACTCCAACGGCATAATTGAGTATAAGACCACGACCTAAGGCTCCTTAATCGTCGTCTGAAAAGTCTGCAACATGATATGTTGCAGCCCGAAAATGGGTCAGCACATGGAATATGCTGGCAAAGTAACACATAGAGAGTAATGAACAGAATAATTCTATCACTACATGCATATTTGGCTGGTGGAAAGCTCTATGGTTACAGTTTTGCGAAAAGCCAATTTTTCCCTACTGCAAAGGAATATTTTTTTAACTACAAGGTTGGTTGAAAAATATTGAGAAGGTAAACCCCCTCTCAATCCCAATTAAAAGTAATCATTAACAACCCAACAAATTATTTAAGTAACGTGATGAGATCAATGGGATAATCCAAGAAACTAGATACTCAAGATGTCTATAACCGGGGACACGGCTAACCATGATTAGATTGTACACTCTGCAGAGGTTTGTGCACTTTTCCCCACAAGACTCGATCTCCTCTGTTGGATTTCTCGCACTACATGGTGTTTGAGAAACGGATGACCGAGACACAGTCTTTCAGAAGCGTTAGCACCTTACGATGGGTAGACAGTTACACCTACTTTCCCCTACATCTGCTAGTCTGCCACTGTAAGAGTTCACACGACTTAATCAACTATGCTAGAGCCCATAATAGCATGTGGCCGCACACGGAAGTTTCTAGCATGAATAATCTCATGATCCCTTTGAGCCTGGGTGGCGGTCCATAAAAAAACAGGCAATCACTGGAATACCCAGGTGCCTCAATCCACCCAGATGTGTGTTTAAGTTGCCACCTTAAGTAAACCATTAATTAACAATCTCACATCTGTCATGGATACACTCACCCAATACACGTCTACTAGCATAGCATAGCAATAGCAAACGTAGAAGTAACTCCCAAAGGTTGATAATAAAACAGGTAATAGGTACTACCTCATCTACTTCCCGATACCCACAATTTAATTAGATCCTAATCATGTAATTGTTTGAGGATTGATCTAATGCAATAAAACTGGGTAAGAGAAGAGGTATGATCAAAGTGTTACTTGCCTTGCTGATGATCCGTGAAACCTAGAGATTCGAAGTAGCAAGCGGCGCACTCCGGGTACTCTATCGCAAACAAACAAGCATACAATAAGCACTCATCTAATGCATAGGTAAAACTCAAATAAAAGATCTAACCAGAAAGTTCAACTTAAGAACTCCGGTTTGCAAAAAGAATCAAATCAAACGAAGCAACGAAAGTCAAACGGCAAAAGAAACAAGCTTCGTTTACTAATCTGGACCTAAGTCAAATTTTACCTTAGCAAAAACTTGTTTGAGTTGGTTAAATGGAAAGAGGGTTTCGAGATGAAACTCTAGGCGCTTGAATCGCCTGATTCCGATAAACGAGCGAAAAGTTATACTAAAACGAAAAACAGATCGGAAATCGCGATCAGAAATAATCGCGGAAAATCTGAGAAAAAGAAAACGGACGAACAGGCTAACGAACGAACGTTCGCTGTCTGCGAAAAAACGAAAGCCGTTCGTTAAAACGAACGAACGAACGAGTGTTCGCTAAATAAACTAAACCGAAAAAACAGATCTAGGGTTCTTTTAAAAAAAACCGAACGAAAAACCGGACGGAAAACCGGACGGTTTTCTCAAGGAAAACCGCCGGCGGCGGGGCGGTGGTCAGCCTCGGCGGGGCGACGGGCGGCTCCAGTGGGGCGGCGGGGTCGGCGGCGGGACGGCGGCGGCGGCTCGGGCGACGGCGTCGGGCGGCGGCAGCGGCGGATCGGCGGGCGGCGGATCGGGCTAGGGTTAGGGTTTCGGCGCGGGGTGGGGTGGGGCTCGGCGGGGCGGCTTATAATGCCGGGCGTGGCAGAGTCCGGGTCGCCTACGGCGGCCCGAGTCGGTTCGCGTTTTTTTATAAATAATTTCGCACAGAAAAACAAATAAAAAAAATACTAAACTGACTCCAAAAATCCCGAAATAAATTTTCCCCGCCTTCTAAAATCAAGCCGGACAAGATGAACATTTATTTGGGGCCTAAATGAAATTTTGGAAAACGCTTATTTTTCCTAAATCAAATAAATTCCAAATAAAATCAATATTTGTTTTTAATATTTTTTATCCAATATTTCATTATTTGTGGAGAAGTCATTTTATCCCCTCTCATATATTTTGATATGAATTATTTTTGGAGAGAAAAATAATTAAAACAAATGATCCTATTTTCAAAATTTGAGAAAACCCAAATATGAAAATAATGAAATTCCCAACTCTCTCCGTGGGTCCTTGAGTTGCGTAGAATTTTCTAGGATCGCAAAACAAAATGCAATAAAATATACTATGCAAGATGATCTAATGTATAACATTCCAAATTGAATATTTGGGATGTTACAAACCTACCCCCCTTAAGATGAATCTCGCCCTCGAGATTCGGGTTGGCTAGAAAATAGGTGAGAGTGGTCTTTCCGTAGATCTTCCTCTCGCTCCCAGGTGGCTTCCTCCTCGGTATGGTGACTCCACTGAACTTTGCAAAACTTGATAACCTTGCTGCATGTGACTCGGCTGGCAAACTCAAGAATCTTAACTGGTTTCTCCTCATAGGTCAAATTACTATCCAACTAAATCGCTTCCAGGGGCACTGCATCTTTTAGTGGTATCTCGACCATCTCCGCGTGGCACTTCTTCAGCTGAGAAACATGGAACACATCGTGAACTCCCGACAATCCTTCGGGCAATTCCAGCTTGTAAGCAACTTCTCCCATACGCTCCAAAATTCTGTATGGTCCTACAAAACGTGGCGCTAACTTTCCCTTAACTCCAAAACGCTTCACTCCTCCAAGTGGTGATACTCAAAGATACACTCTGTCTCTGACTTCGTAAACTGTCTCCTTGCGTTTAGAAACCACATAACTCTTCTGCCTGGACTGGGCTACCTTGAGCCTATCGCGAATCAGTTTCACTTTCTGCTCAGACTCCTTAATCAAATCTGGTCCAAACAATTGGCGGTCTCCAATTCATCCCACAACAACGGTGTCCTGCACCTCCTTCCGTACAAAGCTTCGAAAGGGGCCATCTTCAAACTGGATTGGTAGCTATTGTTGTAAGAAAACTCTGCATATGGCAAGTTGTCGTCCCAACTGGATCCATAATCCAGCGCACAAGCTCTCATCATGTCCTCCAAAATCTGATTGACTATCTCGGTCTGTCCGTCTGTCTGCGGATGAAAAGCGGTACTGAACTCTAGCCTGGTACCCAAAGTTTCGTGCAACTGATTCCAAAACTTTGAAGTAAAATGGGTTCCTCTATCTGATACAATGGTCCTCGGAACTCCATGCAGACATACGATCTTGGTCATGTATATCTTTGCCAACTTAGCACTGGTATAAGTGGTCTTTACTGGGATGAAATGAGCTACCTTCGTCAAACGATCGACTACAACCCATATCGAGTCATAGCCTGAACGAGTCCTGGGCAATCCCGTGATAAAATCCATGCCTAGCTTATACCACTTCCATTCGGGTATCGGCAATGGTTGTAGCGATCCTGCTGGCTTCTGATGCTCTGCCTTCACTCTCTGACATACATCACAAACTGCTACATACTCCGCAATATCCTTCTTCATTCCGGTCCATCAGAAACTGTCCTTTAAATCCAGGTACATCTTGGTATTTCCTGGGTGAATCGAATATGGTGAATCATGGGCCTCTTGCAAAATCAACTTCCTAATCTCCGGATCATTGGGCACATAAACGCGGTCCTCAAACCATAAGGTATCGTGCTCATCCTCATGAAATCCCTTGGCTTTTCCTTTACTCATCCTTTCCTTTATCTCAACAATCTCCTTGTCTGTCTTCTGAGCTTCTCTGATCTTATCCATCAAAGTAGACTGAATTTCCAATGCTGCTACAAAGCCTCTTGGAACTATTTCCAAACATAGTTCACGAAGATTTTCGGCTAACTCCTTGGGTAACTCTCCGGTCATGAGTGTGTGGACATGGCTCTTGCGACTCAACGCATCAGCTACTACGTTAGCCTTCCCTGGGTGATAATGCAATCTCATGTCATAATCCTTAATGAGCTCCAACCATCTCCTTTGCCTGAGATTCAACTCCTTCTGCGTGAAAATGTACTTCAAACTCTTGTGATCCGTGTACACCTCACAATGGTTTCCGATGAGAAAATGCCTCCATGTCTTCAACGCATGAACTACTGCTGCTAGCTCCAAATCATGTGTAGCATAATTCAACTCATGGGGTTTAAGTTGTCGTGAGGCATATGAAACAACTCTTCCCTCCTGCATTAGCACTGCTCCAAGTCCTCGACGTGAAGCGTTGCAATATACTTCGTAATCCTTGCGTTGATCTGGCAGAATCAATACTGGCGCTGTAACTAAGCGTTTCTTCAACTCCTGGAAACTAGCCTCACATTCCTCAGTCCAATTGAATTTGGTGTCCTTCTTCAACAACTCGGTCATAGGTTTTGCAATCTTCGAGAAATTCTCAATAAATCTCCGGTAGTATCCCGCGAGTCCAAGAAAACTCCGGATCTCTCCAACTATCGTGGGTGACTCCCAATTTGTCACAGTGTTTACCTTGGTGGGATCTACTGCTATTCCTTCTCCGGAAATAACATGTCCAAGGAATCCAACTTCCTTTAACCAAAACTCGCACTTGCTGAACTTGGCATATAACTGATGTTCTCTGAGCTTTCCAAGTACCAAACGCAAATGCTCCTTATGCTCTTCTTCATTCTTCGAATAGACCAGAATATCGTCAATGAACACTACGACGAACTTATCCAAAAACTCCATAAACACTTTGTTCATCATGTTCATGAAATAGGCGGGTGCGTTAGTCAGGCCAAATGACATAACGGTGTACTCATATAGCCCATACCTTGTGGTAAAAGCTTTCTTGGGTATATCCTGCTCTCGAATCTTCAACTGGTGGTATCCTGACTGCAAATCAATCTTGGAAAATACTTTAGCTCCTTGTAGTCAGTCAAACAGATCATTGATCATCGGCAGTGGGTACTTGTTCTTGATGGTTACTTCATTCAAACCACGATAATCAACAACCATCCTCAATGATCCATCTTTCTTCTCCACTAGAAGTACTGGTGATCCCCAAGGTGACGAACTTGGGCGAATATATCCTTTATCCAGTAACTCCTTAATCTGCTTCTTAATTTCCTCCAAATCCTTAGCGGGCATTCTGTACGGTCTCTTAGATATTGGCCCTGTGCCTGGCAAAAGCTCAATCAAAAACTCAATGGCATGCCTGGCAACTCCTCTGGAAATACGTCAGGGAAATCCTTCACCACTGGTACTTCCTTCTGTACAACTCCTGATAAGGAATTCACTTGATTCCTCTTCGGCACATGCCGGGATACATACTTAATCCTTCTTCCTTCTGGGGTAGTAAGCAAAATCGTCTTACTGGCGCAATCGAAGTTTCCTCCGTACATCGATAGCCAATCCATTCCCAAAATCACATCCAGAACTTGCGACTCCAAAACTATTAGGTCTGAGGGGAAAACATGCCTACCTATGGCCAATGGCATCTGAAAACATCCTTGGCTTGCCATATACTCTGCTCCTGGCGAGGTTACTAACATAGGTGTTCTAAGAACTTTGGTGGGCAACTTAAACTTATCCAGAAATCCCCTTGATATGTATGAATGCGATGCACCAGTATCAAAAAGAACGATTGCAGTAAATGACTTAACCAAAAACTTACCTATTACTGCATCGGGCTCTGCTTCAACCTCCTCCACATTAACGTGGTTCACATGTCCTTTGTTGAAAGGGTTGGGCTTCTTCCCCGAGCTTCCATTTCCATTTCCATTCTTAGCTTCGGGACATTCATTTGCATAATGTCCAGTCTTCTAGCATTTGTAGCAAGTGACTTGGCTTAGATCCCTCTTGGCCGGGGTCGATGGGTTGGTACGGTTCTGTCCGTTGCTTCCTCCATTCCCATTACCATTCTTGGGTCCACTATGGTTGTGCGAACCTCCTCCTCCATGGGTATGCTGAAAAGGTCCTCCCGAATTTGGGGTAAAACGTGGCTTCTGATGAGCTCCAGAATTGTACTTCCCTTGTCCATACTTCCTCTTGCGGCTTTCAATCTGCTGCTGCTTCCCTTCAATCATGAGAGCTCTATCTACCAACTCCTGGTAGTTGTTGAAGGTTGCTATCATCAACTGCATGCTCAGCTCATCATTCAGTCCTTCCAGAAACTTCTCCTGCTTGGCTGCATCTGTAGCAACGTCATCTGGGGCATAACGTGCTAGTTTACTAAAGTCCTCCACATACTGGCCTACGGTGCGTCCTCCTTGGCGTAAGTTGCGAAACTCACGCTTCTTCATGGCCATAGCTCCTGCTGAAACATGGGCAGTACGGAAAGCTTGCTGAAACTGGTCCCATGTGACAGTGTCAATAGGGTGTGTGGCGGTGTAATTCTCCCACCATGATGCTGCGGGTCCATCAAGCTGATGTGCGGCAAAACGCACTCTCTCCGCATCTGTGCATCCTGCAGTGGTCAGCTCCCTTCCAACCTTGCGGAGCCAATCATCTGCCACAATCGGCTCGGTGCTACTGGAGAACACCGGCGGATTCAGCCTAAGAAAACAGGCTAAGTGGTCCACATGTGGTGGTGGTGGTGGGTTGTTGTTGTTGTTGTTGTTGTTGTTGCCTTGGTTCTGAACTAGCACTTGCATCAGGGCATTCTGCTGCTGAATCAACTGAGTGATCTCTGGTGGGAAAACAAATCCGGTGTCGCGTCTCGGAGGCATCTGATGGGTTTAGAAAAGATGAGAAAACAGAATAGAATGAGGTCTAGAGAGAAAACACTACCCATATGCACATGAGACAAACACAATCAATATCACTCAAATCAATTCAAACAAGGCATACAATCGATCTAACTATTGTTACAAAGTGCTCGGACTATACTATATACATGGGGGTATACTACTACTGATTATGGTGGTCTACTAGAAAAATTGCTCAGTCGAAGACTCCATGATATCTGCTCCGGCTTCATCCTCCCAATCATCATCACTGGGGTCCGAGTCGGTGTGGTCGATGATGATGTAGTTCTCCGGGCAAGTAGAATCGTCATCTTCTCCTCCTGGTGCTGGGTCTCCCATGAAAACTCCTAGCTTCTTTGTCAGGTCGCCATTCTTCTCCACTAGTGCGACGATTTCCTCCATATAATCCTCGCGTGTAGCCTTGAGTTCTTCCTCCAGTTCCATGATCGTAGTCTTTGCCTTCTTCAGATCTATCATGTCTGCGCACATCTGGTTCTCCTAGCGACAAATGTGCTGGTTTAACTCCTGAATGAAAGCTGCAATAGATCTATCCTTCCTGGTGCTGATCATCTCCCATTGCTCGTCTCGGCGCCCACAAATCTGGTAGATAGTGTCCTTGAGATCATTGTGGTACACTTCTCGAATGCGTCCCATGGTAATGTGAGCTGCCATACTCTTTCCTAGACTCCAGGTTGGTGCATCAAAGGAAAACTCTATGGGTTCAGTGACTGGCGTGAACGTCCTTCCTGGAACTTGAACTTGAATCATCCAACGCTCCTCTTCTAGTAATGTGGCGTTGTAGGTCCCGGCGAAGCTTGGTATTCCGATGTTCAGGTACCTAGTAACTTCCTTCATGTGTCGTCCAAAAGGTGTATCCTCATCCGGTTGCGCGAACTTGTTCCTTGCATCCGCCATCCTTAAAGAGTGGAAGAAAGGAGAGGAGTCAGAAATGAGAAGAGAGTAGTAGTCTAGGGCTTTAGCTTAGTGGTCGTGTCCTACAGTCAGCGTGTGCTCTGATACCATCTTTGTAGTGACCAGACCTCAAACAGTCTAGTCTCTGTGCATCAGTGTCATCCCTGGATCGGTAATGCTGACACGCACAGTACTTGAAGGATTTATAACAAAGTAGCAATCACACACTTATTACATCGAATTTCTCAAAAGAGAACTTATTACAATAAATATGGCTTAAGGCCATCTAATTACGATAACATCGGAGGGCTTGGAAGATAAAGTGAGTCCATCAACTCCAACGGCATCACTGAGTATAAGACCACGACCTAAGGCTCCTTACTCATCGTCTGAAAAGTCTGCAACATGATACGTTGCAGCCCGAAAACGGGTCAGCACATGGAATATGCTGGCAAAGTAACACATAGAGAGTAATGAACAGAATAATTCTATCACTACATGCATATTTGGCTGGTGGAAAGCTCTATGGTTACAGTTTTGCGAAAAGCCAATTTTTCCCTACTGCAAAGGAATATATATTTTTTAACTACAAGGTTGGTTGAAAAATATTGAGAAGGCAAACCCCCTCTCAATCCCAATTAAAAGTAATCATTAACAACCCAACAAATTATTTAAGTAACGTGATGAGATCAACGGGATAATCCAAGAAACTAGATACTCAAGATGTCCATAACCGGGGACACGGCTAACCATGATTAGATTGTACACTCTGCAGAGGTTTGTTCACTTTTCCCCACAAGACTCGATCTCCTCAGTTGGATTTCTCACACTACATGGTGTTTGAGAAACGGATGACCGAGACACAGTCTTTCAGAAGCGTTAGCACCTTACGATGGGTAGACAGTTACACCTACTTTCCCCTACATCTGCTAGTCTACCACTGTAAGAGTTCACACGACTTAATCAACTATGCTAGAGCCCATAATAGCATGTGGCCGCACACGGAAGTTTCTAGCATGAATAATCTCATGATCCCTTTGAGCCTGGGTGGCGGTCCATAAAAAAAATAGGCAATCACTGGAATACCCAGGTGCCTCAATCCACCCAGATGTGTGTTTAAGTTGCCACCTTAAGTAAACCATTAATTAACAATCTCACATCTGTCATGGATACACTCACCCAATCCACGTCTACTAGCATAGCATAGCAATAGCAAACGTAGAAGTAACTCCCAAAGGTTGATAATAAAACAGGTAATAGGTACTACCTCATCTACTTCCCGATACCCACAATTTAATCAGATCCTAATCATGCAATTGTTTGAGGATTGATCTAATGCAATAAAATTGGGTATGAGAAGAGGTATGATCAAAGTGTTACTTGCCTTGCTGATGATCCGTGAAACCTAGAGATTCGAAGTAGCAAGCGGCGCACTCCGGGTACTCTATCGCAAACAAACAAGCATACAATAAGCACTCATCTAATGCATAGGTAAAACTCAAATAAAAGATCTAACCAGAAAGTTCAACTTAAGAACTCCGGTTTGCAAAAAGAATCAAATCAAACGAAGCAACGAAAGTCAAACGGTGAAAGAAACAAGCTTCGTTTACTAATCTGGAACTAAGTCAAATTTTACAGTAGCAAAAACTTTTTTGAGTTGGTTAAACGGAAAGAGGGTTTCAAGATGAAACTCTAGGTGCTTGAATCGCCTGATTCCGATAAACGAGTGAAAAGTTATACTAAAACGAAAAACAGATCAGAAATCGCGATCAGAAATAATCACGGAAAATCCGAGAAAAAGAAAACGGACGAACAGGCTAACGAACGAACGTTCGCTATCTGCGAAAAAAACGAAAACCGTTCGTTAAAATGAACGAACGAACGAGTGTTCGCTAAATAAACTAAACCGAAAAAACAGATCTAGGGTTCTTTAAAAAAACCGAACGAAAAACCGGACGGTTTTCTCGAGAAAAACCGCCGGCGGCGGGGCGGTTGTCAACGTCGGCGGGGCGACGGGCGGCTCCGGCGGGGCGGCGGGGTTGGCCGGACCGCGGGCGGCGGCGGCGGATCGGGCTAGGGTTAGGGTTTCGGCGTGGGGTGGGCTGGGGTGGCCTGGCTGCTCGGCGGGGCGGCTTATAAGGCCGGGCGTGGCAGAGTCCGGGTCGCCTACGGCGGCCCGAGTCGGGTCGCGTTTTTTTATAAATAATTTCGCGCAGAAAAACAAATAAAAAAAATACTAAACGGACTCCAAAAATTCCGAAATAAAATTTCCCCGACTTCTAAAATCAAGCCGGACAAGATGAACATTTATTTGGGGCCTAAATGCAATTTTGAAAAACGCGTATTTTCCTAAATCAAATAAAATCAAATAAATTCCAAATAAAATCAAATATTTGTTTTTAATGTTGTTCCTCCAATATTTCATTATTTGTGCAGAAGTCATTTTATCCCCTCTCATATATTTTGATATGAATTATTTTTGGAGAGAAAAATAATTTAAACAAATGATCATATTTTCAAAATTTGAGAAAACCCAAATATGAAAATAACGAAATTCCCAACTCTCTCCGTGGGTCCTTGAGTTGCGTAGAATTTTCTAGGATCACAAAACAAAATGCAATAAAATATACTATGCAAGATGATCTAATGTATAACATTCCAAATTGAAAATTTGGGATGTTACATCATTGTAGCACTGCTCGGAGGTGATCCTTGTGATCTTCTTCACTCTTGGAGTAAATGAGTATGTCATCGATGAATACTACCATGAACTTATCGAGGAAGTCCATGAATACTTTGTTCATCATATGCATGAAAAAGGCAGGGGCATTGGTGAGACCAAATGACATAACTGTATATTCATAAAGACCGTACCGAGTAGTGAATGCGATCTTAGGAATATCTTCCTTTTTAATCTTGAGCTGATGATATCCCGTCCGTAAATCAATCTTAGAGAATACCTTGGCCCCACTGAGCTAATCAAACAGATCATCAATCCTTGGCAGCGGATATTTATTTTTGATGGTGACCTCATTTAGCTGACGGTAATCCACACACATGCGGAGGCTGCCATCCTTTTTGTCCACGAAAATAGCAGGTGATCTCCATGGTGAAGATCTGGGATGGATATATCCTTTCTGGAGCAGTTCATCAAGCTGTTTCTTTAGCTCCACTAATTCTGAGGAGGGCATCCGGTAATACTTCTTGTATAACGGTGCGGTTCCGGGCACAAGATCTTTTGCAAACTCAAGCTCTCGATCTGGTGGCATGCCTGGCAACTCTTCTGGAAATACATCAGGAAACTCACTGACCACAGGAATTAATTCCAATTCACCAGTCACCGCGGTGAAGACCATTTCTTTCTTGGGTATACTTTTGTGAGCATAGAATTTTGTAGTCTGCCCATTCTGACTGGTCAAAGTGACTTCTCGGGTCGCACAATTTATGCATACTTGATATTGAGTCAGCCAATTCATACCCAAGATAACATCCAACTTATCAGACTCAATGATTATCAAAGAAGTTGGAAAACAGATTCCGTTGATATTGCTTTCCAGATTACGGCAAACCAGATTGGTCTTGATTAAGGATCCCGGGGTTTGCACCAGCATATTTTTGCCCAAAAGCGAACAAGGAAATTTGTTTTGGGCAACAAAACTCCGAGAAATAAAAGAGTGGGAAGCCCCAGAGTCAAATAAAATTACTGCAGGTATGTTATTAACAGAAAACATACCAATGACGACTTCGGGGTTCTCTTGGGGCGGAGAGGTGATGAATGTGTCCAATGATGTTTTGCTGGGTCGGGCATGACTCCATTTAGTTGACTTGTGGCCTGAATAGAGCATTTGCCTTGCTGTTCTTGGGACACTGTCTGGCATAATGTCTGTTTTGCCCACAACTGAAGCAAGAATTGTTGCGCTGCCGCTCCTCGTGCACTGGGTTGTTCACGACATTCTTGACTTGAGTGGTGGTCTTGTTAACATTCTGTTGCCAATTGGGCTTGTATTCCACCTGAGTCTGCTGCCAGGTACGAGCCTTTTGCACTGGTTGTCCATCCTTCTTTGGCTCAAACTTGCGCTTGTGGTCGCTGTTAATAGGCCTATTATCTGATACAAGCTTGTGCTCCCTTTCAGCAATGAAAGCCTTGTTTACTAGAGTTTGGAAATCTGGGAAATCAAACATACTGAGAGTACACCGGAGTTGCGGATTTAATCCTCCAAGAAATCTGTCAATCTTTCTTTCTTCGGTGGCCACGTCATAAAGGGAGTAACGGGCCAGATGATTGATTTTTTGCAAATATTCACCCACAGACTGATTTCCTTGGATGAGTGCGATAAATTCTTGTTGTTTAGTCTTCATAATTCTAGTAGGGATATGATATTTCCGGAACTGATCCTTGAATTTTGACCAGGTGATTTCTTCATCAGCAGGCCACATGGCTTTTGCATTTTCCCACCATATGGTAGCAGCGCCTTCAAGATAATGAGTTGCAAATGGAACTTTATCATTTTCCTCAGTACGAGCAATCTCAAGCTTTTCCTCAATGGTACGCAACCAATCATCCGCATCCAAGGGATCAACAACCTGACTGAAACTGGGGGGCTTGGTCCTCTGAAAATCTGACAGCTTGGAGTAATGACCGTTCTGATTTCCATTCTGTCCAACCATAGCTTGCACACTTCTTAATATTTCAATCAGATCATTGTTCCTTCTTTCCTCAAACATACGCAGAATTTGCTTGGTGGAGGGCGGATTTGGCGGTGGAGGCGGTGGCGGAACGTACGGCTCGGGGGAGTGTCCTGCCTGTCGTGCGGAACGATGAACAGGGGTACCCTCACGAACGTTGCTACTGCTGCCTCCCCGCGGCATCCTATTATGATTTTTCCCAAGGCAACGCAACCAAGATGAGAAACATTCAAAATAAATTGGGGAAAAACCAGCAACAAAAGCCCGAAAAAAACTGAAATGACGAAGAAAATACGGCGAATAAAATAGAGTTCCAACATAATTATACAGAGACTCATACAGGAAAGATAACCAACATGCCAGGTTCAACTACTCTCATACAGGCAACGAAACATCATGACTCGTACGACTACATCCGTAGACCATCCTGACGACTGCGAATACTCAGGAGCTCTACTGCTGTGCTGGTGTTGCGGGGTCCTCTCCTGAAGTGGACTCGGATCCTGAACTGACGAGGTTAACTGAGACCTCCGGGTTAAAGGAAACACGATGACGCTGCCTAGAGGGCTCTCCCTTAGGGGCAGGTGTAGGGTGAAGCATCGGGGCTACAGGAGTAGAGAGAAGTGTAACCCACTCAGCAGGGGCACTGAGAGGGTTCACCGTCGAGGTGCCCGAGCTACTCGGGGGAGTAACTGGTGAAACATGGGAACTAGAACTGGCTAGAATATAAGGAGTAAATCCCAGGGAGGATGGAGTAGTGGCAGATCTAGTAGAGACTAAAGTAGAGGCTAAAGCAGTACGGGCACGAGTCAGCTCTCGAGCCAGCTCGTGGATCATAAGATAGCTAGCGGTGATATAACGAGCAAGATGGCTAGCAACACTATCAGACTCCGGATCGATGATAGGGAAACGGACACGACCATTGTCGTGTAGAGAAGGATAGTAGTAGAAACCTGGGTGGTTCTGCATCCGGACCTCATTATAATGAAGCTCGACAAGGACCTCAAATGCAGCAAACTGGACAGCCTGAGAAGCGATAGAAGCGTAACGACTCCGAGAGGTATGAGTGTAAAAGCTGGAATCGGAACTGGTGCGCAGAGTAACCACTGCGTGATACTCATACACTGAGTCAGCTAGACGCTCCCGGTACACACGATAGACTGGGTCGTCACCGAGAGGATATAGCCGACGCCACACGTTGCGAAGGAGGTGCGGCGACGTGAACAGCATCAGCTGCAACTGGCACGGATACGGCACCGGAGTCATCTACACTCACAACCATTAGCAGGTTAGCATAAAAATAAACATGCAATGCAACAACCAGCTATAAATGCTACCGGCACTCAACTTAGACTCGTATCTAACGTCCAGTTAACACGTCGAAGTCTAGCGTGGCCTATAGTCAGCGCGGCTCTGATACCAAGCGTTGGGGCACCCCGGCTCAGAGCGACCGGTTTACCATGCATTGCCATCCCAGAGACCATGTCTTCTGGCAACACACAACATCTTGGTACAGAAAACAACCGCTTTATTGATGCTAGCGGATCATAGTTTATATTACAACAGGTGCCGACGCCAAGCGGCACACACGGTGCGGCTGAACAATATGTACATTATTTAGTGAACATAAAGGGGCCTCGATCATGACAAGTATGCGGCGCGGAACAACGTCGTAGCGGAAACGCCATAGCACAGGGACACCGATGTGGACACGATCTAGACTCGAGCAGCACTCCTTTCCAACGAGACTTTCCTGAAATCTGGCATGACACGCCAGGTCAGTACATGGAATGTACTTGCAAGCTCACAACAGACATAATCATAATGACAAACAATATCATGATAATTAACCAATTAATAATGCAATAATGTTTCAACATGCTGTGATCATGCTCTAGTGATAAAAGTCCCTCGGAACTGGCTTACCAACCGTGATCGTTCTTGGATCACAAACGTACCACCATCGTGGTCTTGACTAGGGGTATCTCGTGATCCTTACGGCGATCACAACCACGACCAATACTTGGTCTCGAACATCTCGATGGCTTTCCCATCATCATCAACAGTGCAAAGTTCATAACTTAGTGTGCAAGATTTATTAAACGTTGACCCATGGTGTGACCTACTACGAGCGTGTCCATAACCGTGGACTCGGCTATCGATAGATTATTACACTCTGCAGAGGTAGCACACTGTACCCACACCACGGAACCCATGGCCTCGCACTCCCATTCGGGTGGACCAACGACATTCTGACAAAACCCCTCCATTGCCATGACACTCTCCCGGCCACTCCGACTCACTCCCCATCGGGCTAGTCCTGGGTGGCCCCGTGTCTACCAAAGACACAACGACCACCGTCATGGCCAAAACGATCCCACAAGGGGACCCGGTACCATAATCTCAACAATGGGCACACAAGGTTATGTCTGCTTACCGGGCCAGGGTAAGCATGCCCATAACCTTCCCAAGTTGGAGGCACCGACCAGAGGCATGACAACGGACCGAATCAAGGCCTTCCCATAAAGGCAAATGTGGTTGCACTGGGAAAAACTCGTTTCAGGGCACCATGACCCGGCCAACGATATATTCAAGTTGGATTATATTCAGGTTCAACTTAAAGTAAAAACAACCGGTGTCATCGCATGCCATGAAAATGCAACACTACATATGCATCACATATTAATGGAAATGACTGAGTCAACTATATTCACACTAAGCATAATCATCAACAACTCATGCCACTTTTCTGGTTAGGATAAACCTCACTTTAAACAGAATATTTTCTAGCAAATTTTATTATTTTACTCATGCAAGAAAATAACTTCAAGTAATTGCTCATACGCATAACAATATTATTCTTTCATCACCACAAATGAATCCTAGTTTCTTTACCAACTAAGTTAGTTTCAAACATTTTGTAAATCAAGCATATTTACTAAAACAAGCACTTAACAGAATATAAATAACATAATAATTATTTAAATGCGTGGATTAAATCTTTCATTCAAGTAAGAAAATCATAAATATTGAAATGGCACCATGAAAATGTTGTTGTGGCTTGCCTTAGAGCAGATGAGGTTCACAACCCTTCTGGTGATCCTCAAGACAAGCCTCATCCTCTGAAAATAATTTTAAACACAAAAAGAAAATATCAAGAACCCTTCTGAAAATCATCAGAAAATCTAGACAGCACTGAAAAATCTCATCTTTGCTGAGCTGCTAGATTTCTTTACAAAGAACACAATGCAAAAAGAATCAATTCATTTGGACTTATGGTTGAAGAGTTATAGCTGTTTGAAGCTCTCTGGAAAATATATATAAATTTGAATTTAAATAAAACAAACTAGGGGGGGTGACGTTGAAGGCGTAAAGCCTCGGGGCGCAACCACTTGTACCACTTCGCGCGCGTACTGAGTGGCTGACTAGCGGGCCTCGCTAGTCAGGCGAGGGGGAGAGGGAGGAGGAAACAGAGGGGGTCGCGGCTTCGCCGGAGCTCACGCCGGCGGCGAGGGCTCCTTGGCCAAAATGAGAGGGAGGGATCGAGAGAGGGGATGGAGGCGCACCTGCCCGTACTCGTAGCATAGCTAGGGGTGGTCGGACGACGTCGGAATCGACCTCGCAAGCGGAGGCAGAGAGCGGTGGTCGCCGGAGATGAAGACGACGACGAATAGAGGCAACTCCAGGGGCTCCAAGTGGACGGAACGGCTTCACCGAAGAGTGGCGGAGACTCTGGAAGGGCCGCCCATGCTAGGGAGGGGCTGGAGCTGCCGTGACGACCCGAGGGGATCATTGGTGAGCTCGAGCTCGGGGACGGCGGCCCGTGGCCTGCCCGGCCGGGCTATGGTTTCCTACGAGTTTGTGGAGTGTGTGGGAGTGGAGGATGGTGCTCGAGGAGGCTGGGGAGGGCTCCATTTATAGGCGAGCATCGAGGGGGTTCGGGCTCCGCCGGTGGACACCTGGACACGGCGCCCGTCGACGAGCAGCGTCAGTGAGAGGGGGAGAATGCAACGCAACTCACGTGGGGACTGTGGGCGAACGGGGACGAGCACAAGATCAAGAGGAAGGCGACGAGCACAGTGCGGAGTGCACTGTTGCGTTGGCCGGACCGCGCTCGTGCTCGCTGCGGTGAGCTCCGGCGTCGGCTAGTTCCAGGGGGGAGGTATGGGGGTTGAGACGAAGATGGTGGCGAGGTTTGGCGCGCTATGGCAGTCGGGGAAGCGAGCACGCGCGAAACAGAGCGCTCGTCGGCACTCAGAGCGCGTCGACACGCAGGCTGGCATCGCGTACACGCGTGGTCACCGCGTGAACTCTGCCCTCAGCCCAACCTACGTCCAAAGATCATGTCTGTCTTGTTGTTCGTGGTAGTTTTGAAGATTACCTCGCTTTGGTTTGGCTCCAGATGCAGTAGAAAAGATTTCACAAGCCAGGTAAGTTTCTGATCAGTAACCTTGAGAGGTTACTGAGGTCAAATGGCTGGGAGTTGGGGGCTGTGCTTTGGAGGCTAGCAATCATCTACTAAGGTGATGATGAACAAGAAAGATCAGCCTCATTGGAGCAAGTAAAATGGTAGTTGTTGTAGAAACCACCATTTCTGTCCAGAACAGAAAATATTTTCTGTAGCAAAAATTTCCAAAAAGTGGTGCAATATTTTTGCTCAGGAAGGTGCCCTAGGATTCAAAGAATATTTGTGAATTTTGTCAGATTTTTGTGGGCAAGAAAAATTGGGGTTGCTTTGGAGCACATTGAGTTAGGTAGGGTTTTAGAGAGGAAAATGAATATTTTTCATTAAAGAAAAATATTCCAAATATTATTTTGGGTAAAACTAGAGAGGGAATGATGATTAGAGAGGGAAATGAGGCACTTGGGTGAAAGCGAGGGGTACCCAAGTGTTTAAGTCCATATGAAAAGATTCAAAATCTCCAAATTTCAAAAGAAATCCAAATGAAAATCAGGCAAATAAAGGAGGGCAAAAACCAGGCTGTCACAATAGTTGCTTATGCCATGCTTAATTAGCTAGGAGTTTATAATGGTTTACCTTGCGTGCCAACATGCTATTAAAATGGTTTTGATGTGGTATGATGGGGTGGTATCCTCCTTTGAACGATTCGAGTGACTTGACTTGGCACATGTTCACACATGTAGTTGAAACAAATCAACATAGCCTTCATGATATTTATGTTCATGGTGGATTATATCCTACTCATGCTTGCATTCAATGTTTATTAATTTTAATGCATGTTCATGACTGTTGTCGCTCTCTAGTTGGTCGCTTTCCAGTCTTTTTCTAGCCTTCACTTGTACTAAGAGGGAATACTGCTTGTGCATCCAATCCCTTAAACCCCAAAGTTATTCCATATGAGTCCACTATACCTTCCTATATGCATTATCTAACTGCCGTTCCACGTAAATTTGTATGTGCCAAACTCCAAACCTTCAAATGAAATTCTGTTTTGTATGCTCGAATAGCTCATGTATCAACTAGGGTTGTCTGTATCTTCCATGTTAGGCGGGTTATTCTCAAGAGGAGTGGACTCCACTCCTCACTCACGAGAAAATGGTTGGTCACCGGGATGCCCAGTCCCATGCTTTATGCAAATCAAATCAAAATAATTACAAACAAAACTCCCCCGGGACCCTTGTTAGTTGGAGGCACTCGTTGTTTCGAGCAAGCCATGGATTGATGCTTGTTGGTGGAGGGGGAGTATAAACTTTACCATTCTGTTTGGGAACCGCCTATAATGTGTGTAGCATGGAAGATATCGCCATCTCTTGGTTGTTATGTTGACAATGAAAGTATGCCGCTCAAAATATTATTTATCTCTATTTCAAAATCGAGCTCTGGCACCTCTACAAATCCCTGCTTCCCTCTGCGAAGGGCCTATCTATTTACTTTTATGTTGAGTCATCACCCTCTTATTAAAAAGCACCAGCTAGAGAGCACCGCTGTCATTTGAATCCATTACTATTAATTTATATTGGGTATGACTTTGATTGGATCTCTTTTACCATGAATTACAATGTTTAGTCAGTCCTTGATCTTTAAAGGTGCTCTGCATTTATGTTTTGCGGTCTCAGAAAGGGCTAGCGAGATACCATCTTGTTATATAATATCGTGATTGTTTTGAGAAAGTGTTGTCATCCGAGATTTATCATTATTGCTCGCTAGTTGATTATGCCATTGACATGAGTAAACATGAGACCTAAATGTTACTGTGAATACGGTTAGTTCATAATCTTTGCTGAAAACTTGAATGCTGGCTTTACATATTTACAACAACAAGAGCAAGCAGAGTTTGTAAAAGTTTTTCTTTATCACTTTTAGTTTATCAACTGAATTGCTTGAGGACAAGCAAAGGTTTAAGCTTGGGGGAGTTGATACGTCTCCGTCGTATCTACTTTTCCAAACACTTTTGCCCTTGTTTTGGACTCTAAATTGCATGATTTGAATGGAACTAACCCGGACTGACGCTGTTTTCAGCAGAATTGCCATGGTGTTATTTTTGTGCAGAAACAAAAGTTCTTGCAATGACCTGAAACTTCACGGAGATTATTTTTGGAAAATATAAAAATACTGGCGAAAGAAACAAGGCCAGGGGGCCCACACCCTTTCCACGAAGGTGGGGGGCGCGCCTGCCCCCCTGGGCGCGCCCCCTGCCTCGTGGGCCCCCTAGAGCTCCACCGACCTCAACTCCAACTCTATATATTCGTGTTCGGGGAGAAAAAAATCAGAGAGAAAGATTCATCACGTTTTACGATACGGAGCCGCCGCCAAGCCCTAAACTCTCTCGGGAGGGCTGATCTGGAGTCTGTTCGGGGCTCCGGAGAGGGGAATCCGTCGCCATCATCATCATCAACCATCCTCCATCACCAATTTCATGATGCTCACCGCCGTGCGTGAGTAATTCCGTCGTAGGCTTGCTGGACGGTGATGGGTTGGATGAGATTTATCATGTAATCGAGTTAGTTTTGTTAGGGTTTGATCCCTAGTATCTGCTACCTCTTGAGCACTGCGTTGGTTTTCCCTTGAAGAGGAAATGGTGATGCAGCAAAGTAGCATAAGTATTTCCCTCAGTTTTTGAGAACCAAGGTATCAATCCAATAGGAGGCTACGCGCGAGTCCCTCGTACCTACACAAAACAAATAACTCCTCGCAACCATGCGATAAGGGGTTGTCAATCCCTTCACGGTCACTTATGAGAGTGAGATCTGATAGATATGATAGGATAATATTTTTGGTATTTTTGTGATAAAGATGCAAAGTAAAATAAAAGCAAAGGAAAAAGCAAAGGAAATAACTAAGTGTTGGAAGATTAATATGATGAAGATAGACCCGGGGGCCATAGGTTTCACTAGTGGCTTCTCTCAAGAGCATAAGTATTTTACGATGGGTGAACGAATTACTGTTGAGCAATTGACAGAATTGAGCATAGTTATGAGAATATCTAGGTATGATCATGTATATAGGCATCACATCCGAAACAAGTAGACCGACTCCTGCCTGCATCTACTACTATTACTCCACTCATTGACCGCTATCCAGCATGTATCTAGAGTATTAAGTTTATGAAAACAGAGTAACGCCTTAAGCAAGATGACATGATATAGAGGGATAAATTCATGCAATATGATAAAAAAAACCCATCTTGTTATCCTCGATGGCAACAATACAATACGTGCCTTGCTGCCCCTACTGTCACTGCGAAAGGACATCGCAAGATTGAACCCAAAGCTAAGCACTTCTCCCATTGCAAGAAAGATCAATCTAGTAGGCCAAACCAAACTGATAATTCGAAGAGACTTGCAAAGATAACCAATCATACATAAAAGAATTCAGAGAAGATTCAAATATTGTTCATAGATAATTTTGATCGTAAACCCACAATTCATCGGTCTCAGCAAACACACCGCAAAAACAAGATTACATCGAATAGATCTCCACGAGAGAGGGGGAGAACATTGTATTGAGACCCAAAAAGAGAGAAGAAGCCATCTAGCTACTAGCTATGGACCCGAAGGTCTTAAGTAAACTACTCACACTTCATCGGAGAGGCTATGGTGTTGATGTAGAAGCCCTCCGTGATGGATGCCCCCTCCGGCGGAGCTCCGGAACAGGCCCCAAGATGGGATCTTGTGGGTACAGAAGGTTGCAGCGGTGGAATTTGGTTTTTTTGGCTCCTTTTCTGATCGTTTGGGGGTACGTAGGTATATATAGGAGGAAGAAGTATGTCGGTGGAGCAACGTGGGGCCCACGAGGGTGGAGGGTGCGCCCTAGGGGGTGGGCGTGCCCCCCTACCTCGTGGCCTCCTGGAAGCTTCTCTTACGTAGGGTCCAAGTCTCCTGGATCATTTTCGTTCCAAAAATCACGCTCCTGAAGGTTTCATTCCGTTTGGACTCCGTTTGATATTCTTTTTCTGCGAAACTCTGAAATAGGCAAAAAACAGCAATTCTGGTGTAACACCCCGGATGTAACTTTCCATTTGTAACTCCAACTCTTGCCATTTTCGGCTATGTGTTATGATATTCCCTTCGTTTGCATACGTCTTCGTCTCATGCATCCTAGCATTTTCCCCGTTGTCCGTTTTACAATTCGACACTCCCACATGCACCGGTGCACCCCTCTTGTCTCTTTTCGTGAGCGGGTGTTGAACGTTCTCAGAATGGACCGAGGTTTGCCAAATGGCCTTGGTACACCACCGGTAGACCACCTGTCAAGTTTTGTTCCATTTGTAGGTCGTTTGATGCTCCAACGGTTAACCGGGTAACCGCAAAGGCCTTTTGTGTGTTGCAGCCAAACACCCCTCCAAACAGCCCAATAACACATCTAAGCCCCCTCCATGCTCTCGGTCGTTCGATCACGATCGTGTGGGCGAAAACCGCACTCCATTTGGAGTCTCCTAGCTCCCTCTAGCTATAAATATGTGAGCCTCCCCAAAATCCCGCAGTCCAAAAACCCTAGCCCGCTCCCTCTCCGCCGCCGGACACGTCCGGTCCGGTCGGACACATCGCCGCCGCCGCTCAGAGCCAACCGGGCCACGCCACTTGTCGCGCCATCGCCTCCCCCGCCGAAGCCCGCGAGGCCCGTGCCTGGCCCCCGCGGCCCGCCTCCCGCGCGCTGCCAGCGTCCCTCCGCGCGCGTGGACGCCGCCGCCTGCGCCTTCCCCGGCCGCCGACGCAGCCCGCCGGCCGCGCGCGTGGCCGCCGCCGCCCGCATCGTCGCCGGCGAGCCGCCGTCCTCGCCGTCCCGAGCTCCATCCGCGCGCCGCCCGAGCCGTCGCTCCCTCCATCCGCCGACGCCGGATCCGCCTCCTCCGGTCGGCCCCGTCCCCACCGGCGTCTTCTCCGACCTCCCTGAGCGCAACTCCGACGAGCCGCCCCGCCTCGGCTTTCGTGCCACCAACCCTAGATCTGGAGAGGTTGAACCCCGAAATTTCCTCCAAGTCTTTTTCTGTCATATTATATTGCTCTGTTCATCATGGAATACCTCATTGCATACTGCTCCGTTTTGCGTGCATGATATTTCGAAATGTTTATCACGAGATGCTCTTCATTTTGTTCCATCATGCCATGCTCGTTTGTGTTCATCTTGATGCTCAAATCTCTGGTGCAAGAGTGCTATATGATGTTTACTGCTGTTACTTATCAGAACTTGATGTTTTGTTATTTTTGTTGCATTTGATATGTGCATCTTATGGGCATGAGCTCTACAGGTGTTTTGATCTATGCCATGCCATCTTTACAGAGGTGTATGCCATATTTTTTTTGTTATCTATGTGGTGACTAGCACAAGCATGCAAACTAGGCTTCGTGATGTTTCTGTTTTCAGGGACTTAGGATTTTGCTGTCTTTTACCTGCTATTATTTTGTTGCCATGTATCCATGTGTCTACAGTGAGATCCGTGCTTCTTTTGAGTATGTTCAGTAAGGATGTTTTGTAGATATAGTTGTGCTCTATCCACCCATGGCCCTGTTAATGGAGTGCCCTAGCATGTCTCAATCTTGCTCTACTTTTGCTATAAAATGTTCCTGGCAGAATGTTAACATGATATTCAATTTTGCCAAGGTTGTTGTAGTTGATCCATACATACTATGAACTTGCTCTTGCCATGGTTAACTTTATGAACATGCCATCTTGCTGTAGGTATGCTTGGTTTGTCATGCATTGCTTTGTGATGAGTGAATCGAGCTCACAAAGATGCCTTCATAATTCTGTTAATGCCATGCTCTGTTTTCTGCTGTCTGAAACCTGTTAACGAAACTTGCTATGTTTACATGGGTGCCATCGTATCTTCTGTACCTTTTTGGCTCATGGTTAGTAAGGGACTTTTGTTCTATGCATTTAGTAGATTCATGACGTGCCTTGTGTTGCTATGATAAGTTCCTATAGCATGTTGATTGATTGCTCTGAACATTGCTACCTGATGCTGTTTCAGCCATGTTCAGTATTTTCACCAAGTTTGTGAAGCTGATATCTTTTGCACATTTCCATGCTTGTTCGAACCTGTTATGGTGTGATCTAGCTGTATCTCAGTGTTCATCTTTTGTCAAGCATCTCCTGTAGATTACTGCCATATGCTTTGTTGCTATGTTGGAGTGCTGTAGTATAGTTTCTTGATGTATTCTAAGTGATATCATGCTGTTAATCGCAGAATCGTGTCATCCTTATTTTGCTTGCCATTTGCAAACCTTGCATCCGTTTCCGGTGATCTTTATATCGATTTCGACCGAAATCATCTCATCTTTCCAGTGGCATGCTTGGTTTGCCAAGTTGATGCCTTGTTCATTTTTTTCTTCTGGAGCACGCATATGCATCGCATATCACATCTCGCATATCATGCATGTATTGCATCATGTTGCTTGTGCATTTCCCGTGATTGATTGTGGTTCCATTGCTTGTGTTCTTACTGTGGGTAGAGCCGGGAGACGAGTTCGTGAACGAGGAACCTGTTGAGTACGCTTACGAGGATCAAGCTTTCGACAACTCTGAGAACCTTGCAGGCAAGATGACCATACCCTCGAAATCACTTCTATCTTTGCTTTGCTAGTTGTTCGCTCTATTGCTATGTTGCGCTACCTACCACTTGCTATATCATGCCTCCCATATTGCCATGTCAAGCCTCTAACCATCCTTTCCTAGCAAACCGTTGTTTGGCTAAGTTACCACTTTTGCTCAGCCCTTCTTATAGCATTGCTAGTTGCAGGTGAAGTTGAAGTTGGTTCCATGTTGGAACATGGATATTTTGGCATATCACAATATCTCTTATTTAATTAATGCATCTATATATTTGGTAAAGGGTGGAAGGCTCGGCCTTATGCCTGGTGTTTTGTTCCACTCTTGCCGCCCTAGTTTCTGTCATACCGGTGTTATGTTCCTTGAGTTTGCGTTCCTTACGTGGTTGGGTGATTTATGGGACCCCCTTGACAGTTCGCCTTGAATAAAACTCCTCCAGCAAGGCCCAACCTTGGTTTTACATTTGCCCACCTAAGCCTTTTTCCCTTGGGTTTTCGCGAGCCCGAGGGTCATCTTTATTTAACCCCCCGGGCCAGTGCTCCTTCGAGTGTTGGTCCGAACCGAGCAGCCTGCGGGGCCACCTCGGGGAAACTCGAGGCCTGGTTTTACTCGTAGCTTGACTTATCCGGTGTGCCCTGAGAACGAGATATGTGCAGCTCCTATCGGGATTTATCGGCACATCGGGTGGCTTTGCTGGCCTTGTTTTACCATTGTCGAAATGTCTTGTAAACCGGGATTCCGAGACTGATCGGGTCTTACCGGGAGAAGGTTTATCCTCCGTTGACCGTGAGAGCTTATAATGGGCTAAGTTGGGACACCCCTGTAGGGTATTATCTTTCGAAAGCTGTGCCCACGGTTATGAGGCAGATGGGAATTTGTTAATGTCCGGTTGTAGAGAACTTGACACTTGACTTAACTAAAACACATCAACTGTGTGTGTAGCCGTGATGGTCTCTTTTCGGCGTAGTCCGGGAAGTGAACACGGTTTGAGTTATGCATGAACGTAAGTAGTTTCAGGATCACTTCTTGATCATTTCTAGCTTCGCGACCGTTGCGTTGCTCCTCTCCTCGCTCTTATTTGCGTATGCTAGCCACCATATATGCTTAGTGCTTGCTGCAGCTCCACCTCATTACCCCATCCTTTCCTATAAGCTTAAATAGTCTTGATCTCGCAAGTGTGAGATTGCTGAGTCCTCGTGACTCACAGATTCTACCAAAACAGTTGCAGGTGCCGACGATACCAGTGCAGGAGACGCAACCGAGCTCAAGTGGGAGTTCGACGAGGAACGTGGTCGTTACTATGTTTCGTTTCCTGATGATCAGTACTGGAGCCCAGTTGGGACGATCGGGGATCTAGCATTTGGGGTTATCTTATTTTCATTTGGATTTGACCGTAGTCGGTCTATGTGTGGATTTTGGATGATGTATGAATTAATTTATGTATTGTGTGAAGTGGCGATTGTAAGCCAACTCTTGTTATCCCATTCTTGTTCATTACATGGGATTGTGTGAAGATGACCCTTCTTGCGACAATACCTACAATGCGGTTATGCCTCTAAGTCGTGCCTCGACACGTGGGAGATATAGCCGCATCGTGGGTGTTACAACTTGGTAATCAGAGCCATCCCCGACTTAGGAGCCCCCCTGCTTGATCAAATCGCTGGCGTTGTTGAGTCTAGAACAAAAAAATATTTTGAGTCTTAGGATTATATATATCGGAGAGTAGGATTCTTATTACTCCTCAGTCCCTTCGTCGCTCTGGTGAGGCCTCCTGACGTAGAAGTTTTGACTCTTCTCTCCTCAAATTTCACTAACATTTTTTTAGGATCAAGCGGGTATCTTGGAATCGTTCCGATGGTTTTGTGACGAGAACATTGTTCTTGGTGCCTCCTGACATTTAGGGGTTGTGGCAGTGTCCCGAGGAGTTGAGCTCCGAGGTGTTGTCGTCACAATTTTATCGTTGCAGTTCTGGAATACCTGAGTTTCGCCGACATCGAAAATCTCTTTTATGCAGTTGTTGGTGAGATCACCTCGACGCCACCCAGTACTGGGGCGGGAGTTCGGGAGTATTGCCATAACTCGTATAACGGATGCTTTTCGAAGGTTGAGGTACACGATTTCCGAAGGTTTCTTGGTTATGTGTTGACGGATGGATACAGCTGGATCTAGGGATTGCTAGTTTGGGTGATATATTTTGTATCCCCTGTATCCCCAACACCAGATTGCGCAACCAGAAAGTTTCAGGAGTTTATAGGTGGGATTCAAGTAGCTCTTAGCATTTCTTCCCGCAGATATTTGGTTTGTGATTGGGTAATCCTTACCACTTATTTGTTCCCGTTGCACCATGTTATTTTATTCATCAACCCTTTATCAAGTGGCTTCTCACCTTAATGGAAGTGTGATTATTTACAATGGAATTCATTCGTTCATCCTTGTTCGAATGGTTATTCTGAAGACTATATGTTGCAATTTCTATCCGTTGATTCAACTTGTCTATCTGTCTATCAAGATGCTAATGAATGTCACCCTCTTCAGGATGGCTCCGCCAACGCGTCAGAATCCGGAACGCAATGATGGGAGTTAGGCGAACCCTCCGCCACCACCTCCGCCTCCGGAGGCATGGCAAGCTATCATGGCAGCCACCAACGCCAATGCTCAAATGATTTTGCAACTCTTGCAAGAACGCACCCAAGGGCAAGGCAACCAAGGAAATCAAGGTCAAGGCAACAGTCAGCCTCACTTCGCTACCCTCAACCAGTTCCTCGCAAATCAGCCGAAGTCTTTCAGCTACTGTGCCGAGGCCACAGACGCCGATGATTGGCTCGTGGACATCAATAAGCATTTTGAATGTAGCAGTGTCAGGCCTGAGGACTTTGTCAAGTTCGCTTCTTTTCAACTCAAGGATCAAGCTGCCGAGTGGTATCAACAATACAAAGATTCCAGAGGAGGTCGTGTGATTACCTGGGATGATTTCCGCCGAGACTTCAAAGCTCACCACATTCCACAAAGTGTTGTTGAGAGGAAGCGTGAGGAGTTCCGCAATCTCAAGCAAGGCAGCATGTCCGTGTATCAATACAATACCCAGTTTCAGAAACTCACTCGCTTCGCTAAGCAAGACGTTCCTGATGAAAAGAGTATGATCTATCAATTCAGAGGTGGCCTTAGAGAAGATCTGCAATTACCTCTCGTGCTTTTTGAGCTGACCAAGTATGATGATTTCTACAATATGGCACTGAAGCAAGAGGCTGCTCAGCTCAAGTGTGAGGCTTCTAAGAAGAGAGTCAGGGACGCAGTTCAGTCTTCTTCTTCCTCACTAGTGGCTGCTAAGCAACAGAAGTTCTGGTTGCCTCCTCCTCCGTTTCGTCAGCCTTTCCAGCAGAAGAACAAAGGTGGCCATGGATCTTCCCACCCACCCAACCCTGGCTATCAGAACAAGTCTCAGAATCAAGCTCCAAAGTCAAATGCTCCTATCATCGTCCACTCTCAGAGGTGACTTGCAACAAGTGTCAGCAGAAAGGTCACTATGCTAACAAGTGCTTCAACCAAAGGCGCCTTCCGCCTCCTCCTCCTGTGAGATCTTCCAGCAATGCAGTGGTCAAGCATAATCCCAAGTCGGCAAAGGTGAATATGATGAATGCAGCTCAAGCGGAGGAATCTACTGATGTGATAATGGGTAATCTCTCAGTTAATGATATTCCTGCAAAAGTCTTATTTGATACTAGTGCTTCGCTTTGTTTCATGTCAAGACCATTTTTTGCCAAGCATGAATTCACTTGTTCACATTTGGGTAAAACCATGGATGTCGTTTCTCCGGGTAAACGTTTGAGTTCTAGTTTGGTGGTTCCGGATGTTTCCATCAAGATGGGAAACTATAAATTTCTGTCTTCTCCTATTGTCCTTGGTGACTCTGATATTGATCTAATTCTCGGGATGGACTGGCTTTCTAAGCACAAGGCTCAACTTGATTGCGCTGCAAGGGAAATTCAATTGACACACTCTTCTGAGGATGTTATCATCTATGCCGCTCGTGATGAAACCATTCAGTTATTTTCTCTCAATGAGAAGGGCGAGCTAGACATAATCTCTCAGATTCCAGTCGTTTGTGAGTACCAAGATGTCTTTCCAGAAGAGCTTCCAGGTATGCCTCCTCACCGGCCAGTTGAGTTTGTTATCGATCTTGAGCCTGGCACGGAACCCGTTTGCAAGTGTCCTTACAAGCTTGGACCCAAGGAGCTGAAGGAATTGAAGAAACAGCTCGATGAACAAGAGCGTCTGGGTTTGATCAGACCGAGTTCATCCCCATGGGGTTGTGGTGTTCTTTTTGTCCAGAAGAAGGATGGCACGGACCGACTTTGTGTCGACTACCGTCCATTGAACAAGAAGACAATTAAGAACAAGTATCCACTTCCCAACATCAATGAGCTATTCGTGCAACTTAAAGGTGCTAAAGTATTCTCCAAGCTTGACCTTCGTATGGGTTATCATCAGATTCGCATTCGTGAAGAAGATATTCCCAAGACAGCATTCAGATCAAGCTTTGGTTCTTATGAATATACTGTCATGTCTTTCGGCCTTGTCAATGCTCCTCCAACATTCTCTCGAAAGATGAATTTCTTCTTCAACCCCTATACCAATGAATTCGTCCTGGTGTATCTCGATGATATCTTGGTCTTCTCCAAGAATAAGAAGGATCATGCCAAACATTTGCGATTGGTGCTCGACAAGCTCAGAGAGTATCAATTCTATGCGAAGTTTTCCAAATGTGAGTTTTGGCTTGATGAAGTTCTTTACCTTGGTCATATCATCTCTGCCAAGGGCATCGCTGTTAATCCCGAGAAGGTGTCTGCAATTGTGAATTGGGAACCTCCTCAGAATGTCAAGCAGCTCCGCAGTTTCCTTGGTCTTGCAAGCTATTGCCAAAGATTCATTGAGAATTTCTCTAAGATTGCAAAGCCTCTTTCCAACCTCCTCCAGAAGCATGTGAAGTATGTTTGGACTCCTGAGTGTGATGTTGCTTTCAACACTCTCAAAGAGAAACTCGTCACAGCTCCTGTCTTAACTCCTCCCGACGAATCCAATCCATTCGAAGTTTTCTGTGATGCTTCTCTTCAAGGTCTCGATGCTGTGTTAATGCAAGAGAAGAAAGTTGTGGCCTATACCTCTCGTCAGTTGAAGCCCAACGAAAAGAATTACCCCACTCACGATCTCGAGTTGGTGGCAGTTGTCCATGCATTAATAACATGGAGACATCTCTTGTTGGGAAGAAAAGTGGACATATTCACCGATCATAAGAGTCTCAAGTACATCTTCACTCAGCCCAACCTCAACCTCAGGCAAACTCGATGGGTCGAAATGATTCAAGAGTACAATCCGAGTATTGAATATACTCCAGGCAAGGCCAACGTCATTGCAAATGCTTTGAGCAGGAAGGCTTATTGCAACAGCTTAATTCTCAAGCCATTTCAACCGGATATTTGTGAAGCTTTCCGCAAACTGAATCTCTAAGTTGTTCCTCAAGGCTTTCTTGCCAACCTCCTAGTCTCTCCTACTTTGGAAGATCAAATTCGTGAGGCACAACTCCTGGATACCATGGTGAAGAAGGTGAAACGTGGTATTGACAAGGGTCTTTCCAAATACAAGTGCTATCGCATTGATGACAGAGACACTTTATTCTTCGAGGACCGGATTGTGGTTCCTAAAGGTGATCTAAGGAAAGTCATTATGAACGAGGCACACAATTCCCTTCTTTCCATTCATCCTGGAAGTACGAAGATGTACCATGACCTCAAGCAGTCGTATTGGTGGACTCGAATGAAGCGAGAAATCGCTCAATTCGTGAACGAATGTGATGTCTGTCGAAGGGTGAAAGCAGAACACCAATGACCAGCTGGTCTCCTCCAACCTCTTGCTATTCCAGAATGGAAGTTTTATCATATCGAAATGGACTTCGTGACTGGATTTCCTAAGTCCAAGCGTGGAAATGATGCTATCTTCGTTGTCATCGACAAGCTTACTAAAGTGGCTCATTTTCTTCCTATCAAAGAATCTATCACAGCAGCTCAGTTGGCAGAGCTATACACCTCCAGGATTGTCTCCTTGCATGACATTCCACAATTGATATCTTTAGATCGTGGAAGCATCTTCACTTCTAAGTTCTGGGACTCCTTCCAGAAGGCCATGGGCACCAACATTCGCTTCAGCACAGCTTTCCATCCTCAAACTAGTGGCCAAGTCGAGCAAGTCAATCAAATCCTTGAAGATATGCTCAGGGCTTGTGTCATTTCCTTTGGCATGAAGTGGGAAGATTGTCTTTCATATGCCGAATTCTCCTACAACAACAACTTCCAAGCGAGTTCGGGCAAGGCCCCATTCGAGATTCTGTATGGCAGAAAGTGTCGTACTCCTCTCAATTGGTCAGAGACTGGTGAACGCCAACTTCTTGGCAATGACTTAATCACAGAGGCTGAAGAAATGTGTAAAGTCATCCGTGAAAATCTCAAAGCCGCGCAATCGCGCCAGAAGAGTTACTATGATAGCAAGCACCATGACTTGGCTTTCGAGATCGGAGAACATGTCTACCTCCGCGTCTCTCCAATGAAAGGCACTCATCGCTTCGGTATCAAAGGGAAGCTTGCCCCTAGATATGTGGGTCCTTTCAAGATCATTGGCAAAAGAGGCGACCTCGCCTATCAACTTGAGCTTCCCTCCAACTTCACAAACGTGCACGATGTGTTCCACGTGTCACAGCTTCGCAAGTGCTTCAAGACTCCTGAGCGCACCATCAACTTCGAGGAGATTGACCTCCAAGAAGATCTGTCTTATCATGAGCACCCCGTTGCTATTCTTGAAGAAACTAAGCGCAAGACTCGCAACAAGTCAATCAAATTCCTGAAAGTGAAGTGGTCGCACCATTCCGACCGAGAAGCCACCTGGGAGCGGGAGGACCACCTCCGTTCCGAATATCCGGAGTTCTTTCAGTCCTAGATCTCGGGACGAGATCCTCTCGTAGTGGTGGAGTGTTGTAACACCCCGGATGTAACTTTCCATATTTGTAACTCCAACTCTTGCCATTTTCGGCTATGTGTTATGATATTCCCTTCGTGGTCGGGTTTTGTTTTTCGTTTTGCATTTTGTTCATGTCATGCATCTCATATCATGTCGTCATGTGCATCTCATTTGCATACGTCTTCGTCTCATGCATCCGAGCATTTCCCCGTTGTCCGTTTTGCAATCCGACAGTCCCACATGCACCGGCGCACCCCTCTTGTCTCTTTTCGTGAGCGGGTGTTAAACATTCTCGGAATGGACCGAGGTTTGCCAAGTAGCCTTGGTACACCACCGGTAGACCACCTGTCAAGTTTCGTTCCATTTGGAGGTCGTTTGATGCTCCAACGTTAACCGGGTAACCGCAAAGGACTTTTGTGTGTTGCAGCCAAACACCCCTCCAAACAGCCCAATAACCCATCTAAGCCCCCTCCATGCTCTCGGTCATTCGATCACGATCGTGTGGGCGAAAACCGCACTCCATTTGGAGTTTCCTAGCTCCCTCTAGCTATAAATATGTGAGCCTCCCCGAAATCCCGCAATCCAAAAACCCTAGCCCGCTCCCTCTCCGCCGCCGGACACGTCCGGTCCGGTCGGACACATCGCCGCCGCCGCTCAGAGCCAACCGGGCCGCGCCACTTGTCGCGCCATCGCCTCCCCCGCCGAAGCCCGCGAGGCCCGTGCCTGGCCCCCGCGGCCCGCCTCCCGCGCGCCGCCCGCGTCCCTCTGCGCGCGTGGTCGTTGCCGCCCGCGCCTACCCCGGTCGCCGACACAGCCCGCCGGCCGCGCGCGTGGCCGCTGCCGCCCGCATCGTCGCCGGCGAGCCGCCGTCCTCGCCGTCCCGAGCTCCCTCCGCGCGCCGCCCGAGCCGTCGCTCCCTCCATCCGCCGGCGCCGGATCCGCCTCCTCTGGTCGGCCCCGTCCCCGCCGGCGTCTTCTCCGACCTCCCCGAGCGCAACTCCGGCGAGCCGCCCCGCCTCGGCTTCCGTGCCACCAACCCTAGATCTGGAGAGGTTGAACCCCGAAATTTCCTCCAAGTCTTTTTCTCTCATATTATGTTGCTCTGTTCATCATGGCATATCTCATTGCATACTGCTCCGTTTTGCGTGCCTGATATATCAAAATATTCATGACGAGATGCTCTTCATTTTGTTCCATTGTGCCATGCTCGTTTGAGTTCATCTTGATGCTCAAATCTCTGGTGCAAGAGTGCTATATGATGTTTACTGCTGTTACTTATCAGAACTTGATGTTTTGTTATTTTTGTTGCATTTGATGTGTGCATCTTATGGGCATGAGCTCTACAGGTGTTTTGATCTATGCCATGCCATCTTTACATAGGTATATGCCATGTATTTTTGTGATCTATGTGGTGACTAGCACAAGCATGCAAACTAGTCTTTTACCTGCTGTTATTTTGTTGCCATGTATCCATGTGTCTACAGTGAGATCCGTGCTTCTTTTGAGTATGTACAGTAAGGATGTTTTGTAGATATAGTTGTGCGCTATCCATCCATGCCCCTGTTTGCAATTATGGTGTGCCCTAGCATGTCTCAATCTTGCTCTACTTTTGCTATAAAATGTTCCTGGCAGAATGTTAACATGATATTCAATTTTGCCAAGGTTGTTGTAGTTGATCCATACATGCTATGAACTTGCTCTTGCCGTGGTTAGCTTCATGAACATTCCATCTTGCTGTAGATATGCTTGTTTTGTCATGCATTTCTTTGTGATGAGTGAATCGAGCTCACAAATGTGCCTTCATAATTCTGTTAATGCCATGCTCTGTTTTCTGCTAAGTCTGAAACCTGTTAACGAAACTTGCTATGTTTACATGGGTGTCATCATATCTTCTGTACCTTTTTGGCTCATGGTCAGTAAGGGATTTTTTCTATGCATTTAGTAGATTCATGACATGGCTTGTTTTGCTATGATAAGTTCCTGTAGTATGTTGATTGATTGCTCTGAACATTGCTACCTGATGTTGTTTCAGCCATGTTCAGTATTTTCACCAAGTCTGTGAAGCTGATAACTTTTGCACTTTTTCCATGCTTGTTTGAACCTATTATGGTGTGATCTAGCCGTAGCTCATTGTTCATACTTTGTCAAGCATCTCCTGTAGATCACTGCCATATACTTTGTTGCTATGTTGGAGTGCTGTAGTATAGTTTCTTAATGTATTCTAAGTGCTATCATGCTGTTAATCGCAGAATCGTGTCATCCTTGTTTTGCTTGCCATTTGCAAACCGTGCATCCGTTTCCGGTGATCTTTATATCGATTTCGAACGAAATCATCTCATCTTTCCAGTGGCATACTTGGTTTGCCAAGTTGATGACTTATTCTTTTTTTTCTTCCGGAGCACGCATATGCATCGCATATCACATCTCGCATATCATGCATGTATTGCATCATGTTGCTTGTGCATTTCCCGTGATTGATTGTGGTTCCATTGCTTGTGTTCTTGCTGTGGGTAGAGCCGGGAGACAAGTTCGTGAACGAGGAACCTGTTGAGTATGCTTACGAGGATCAAGCTTTCGACAACTCTGAGAACCTTGCAGGCAAGATGACCATACCCTCGAAATCACTTCTATCTTTGCTTTGCTAGTTGTTCGCTCTATTGCTATGTTGCGCTACCTACCACTTGCTATATCATGCCTCCCATATTGCCATGTCAAGCCTCTAACCATCCTTTCCTAGCAAACCGTTGTTTGGCTAAGTTACCACTTTTGCTCAGCCCTTCTTATAGCGTTGCTAGTTGCAGGTGAAGTTGAAGTTGGTTCCATGTTGGAACATGGATATTTTGGCATATCACAATATCTCTTATTTAATTAATGCATCTATATATTTGGTAAAGGGTGGAAGGCTCGGCCTTATGCCTGGTGTTTTGTTCCACTCTTGCCGCCCTAGTTTCCGTCATACCGGTGTTATGTTCCTTGAGTTTGCGTTCCCTACGCGGTTGGGTGATTTATGGGACCCCCTTGTCAGTTCGCCTTGAATAAAACTCCTCCAGCAAGGCCCAACCTTGGTTTTACATTTGCCCACCTAAGCATTTTTCCCTTGGGTTTTCGCGAGCCCGAGGGTCATCTTTATTTAACCCCCCGGGCCAGTGCTCCTTCGAGTGTTGGTCCGAACCGAGCAGCCTGCGGGGCCACCTCGGGGAAACTCGAGGCCTGGTTTTACTCGTAGCTTGACTTATCCGGTGTGCCCTGAGAACGAGATATGTCCAGCTCCTATCGGGATTTGTCAGCACATCGGGCGGCTTTGCTGGCCTTGTTTTACCATTGTCGAAATGTCTTGTAAACCGGGATTCCGAGACTGATCGGGTCTTCCCGGGAGAAGGTTTATCCTTCGTTGACCGTGAGAGCTTATAATGGGCTAAGTTGGGACACCCCTGCAGGGTATTATCTTTCAAAAGCCGTGCCCGCAGTTATGAGGCAGATGGGAATTTGTTAATATCCGGTTGTAGAGAACTTGACACTTGACTTAACTAAAACACATCAACTGTGTGTGTAGCCGTGATGGTCTCTTTTCGGCGTAGTCCGGGAAGTGAACACGGTTTGAGTTATGCATGAACGTAAGTAGTTTCAGGATCACTTCTTGATCATTTCTAGCTTCGCGACCGTTGCGTTGCTCCTCTCCTCGCTCTTATTTGCGTATGCTAGCCACCATATATGCTTAGTGCTTGCTGTAGCTCCACCTCATTACCCCATCCTTTCCTATTAGCTTAAATAGTCTTGATCTCGCGGGTGTCAGATTGCCGAGTCCTCGTGACTCACAGATTCTACCAAAACAGTTGCAGGTGCCGACGATACCAGTGCAGGAGACGCAACCGAGCTCAAGTGGGAGTTCGACGAGGAACGTGGTCGTTACTATGTTTCGTTTCCTGATGATCAGTACTGGAGCCCAGTTGGGACGATCGGGGGTGTAGCATTTGGGGTTATCTTATTTTCATTTGGATTTGACCGTAGTCGGTCTATGTGTGGATTTTGAATGATGTATGAATTAATTTATGTATTGTGTGAAGTGGCGATTGTAAGCCAACTCTTGTTATCCCATTCTTGTTCATTACATGGGATTGTGTGAAGATGACCCTTCTTGCGACAATACCTACAATGCGGTTATGCCTCTAAGTCGTGCCTCGACACGTGGGAGATATAGCCGCATCGTGGGTGTTACATCTGGGCTGGGCCTCCGGTTAATAGGTTAGTCCCAAAAATAATATAAAAGTGGATAATAAAGCCCAATATTGTCCAAAACAGTAGATAATATAGCATGGAGCAATCAAAAAATTTAGATACGTTGGAGACGTATCAAGCACCCCCAAGCTTAATTCCTGCTCGTCCTCGAGTAGGTAAATGATAAAAAAGATAATTTTTGATGTGGAATGCTACTATAATTTCAATGTAATTCTTCTTAATTGTGGTATGAATATTCAGATCCGAAAGATTCAAGATAAAAGTTCATATTGACATAAAAATAATAATACTTCAAGCATACTAACTAAGAAATTATGTCCTCTCAAAATAACATGGCCAAAGAAAGTTCATCCCTACAAAATCATATAGTTTAGTCATGCTCCATTTTCATCACACAAGAATGCTCTCATCATGCACAACCCCGATGACAAGCCAAGCAATTGTTTCATACTTTAGTAATCTCAAACCTATAAACTTTCACGCAATATATGAGCGCGAGCCATGGACATAGCACTATGGGTGGAATAGAATATGATGATGGGGGTTATGTGGAGAAGACAAAAAGGAGAAAGTCTCACATTAACGAGGCTAATCAATGAGCTATGGAGATGCCCATCGATTGATGTTAATGCAAGGAGTAGGGATTGCCATGCAACGGATGCGCTAGAGCTATAAATGTATGAAAGCTCAACAAAAGAAACTAAGTGGGTGTGCATCCAACTTGCTTGCTCACGAAGACCTAGGGCACTTGAGGAGGCCCATTGTTGGAATATACAAGCCAAGTTCTATAATGAAAAATTCCCACTAGTATATGAAAGTGACAAAACAAGAGACTCTCTATCATGAAGATTATGGTGCTACTTTGAAGCACAAGTGTGGCAAAGGATGGTAGCATTGTCCCTTCTCTCTTTTTCTCTCATTTTTTTGGGCCTTCTCTTTTTTTATGGCCATTCTCTCTCTCTCTTTTTTATTCCTCACTTGGGTCAATGCTCTAGAAAATGATGATCATCACACTTCTATTTATTTACAACTGAATGATTAGAACTCGATACTAGAACAAAGTATAACTCTATATGAATGCCTCCGGCGGTGTACCGGGATATGCAATGAATCAAGAGTGACATGTATGAAAGAATTATGAAACGGTGGCTTTGCCACAAATACTATGTCAACTACATGATCATGCTAAGCAATATGACAATGATGAATGTGTCATGATAAACAGAATGGTGGAAAGTTGCATGGCAATATATCTCGGAATGGCTATGGAAATGCCATAATAGGTAGGTATGGTGGCTGTTTTGAGGAAGATATAAGGAGGTTTATGTGTGAAAAAGCGTATCATATCACGGGGTTTGGATGCACCGGCGAAGTTTGCACCAACTCTCAATGTGAGAAAGGGCAATGCACGGTACTGAAGAGGCTAGCAATGATGGAAGGGTGAGAGTGCGTATAATCCATTGACTCAACATTAGTCATAAAGAACTCACATACTTATTGCAAAAATCTACAAGTCATCAAAAACCAATCACTACACGCATGCTCCTAGGGGGATAGATTGGTAGGAAAAGACCATCGCTCGTCCCCGACCGCCACTCATAAGGAGGACAATCAATGAACACCTCATGTTTCAAATTTGTTACATAACGTTTACCATACGTGCATGCTACGGGACTTGCAAACTTCAACACAAGCATTTCTCAAATTCACAACTACTCAACTAGCACGACTTTGATATTATTACCTCCATATCTCAAAACAATCATCAAGCATCAAACTTCTCTTAGTATTCAACACACTCATAAGAAAGTTTTTACCAATCTTAAATACCTAGCATATTAGGATTATTTAAGCAAATTACCATGCTATTTAAGGCTCTCAAAATGATCTAAGTGAAGCATGAGAGATCAATAGTTTCTATAAAACAAATCCACCACCGTGCTCTAAAAGATATAAGTGAAGTACTAGAGCAAAACTATATAACTCAAAAGATATAAGTGAAGCACAAAGAGTATTCTAATAATTTCCAAATCATGTATGGCTCTCTCAAAAGGTGTGTACAGCAAGGATGATTGTGTTAAACTAAAAAGAAAAGACTCAAATCATACAAGACGCTCCAAGCAAAACACATATCATGTGGTGAATAAAAATATAGCTCCAAGTAAAGTTACCGATGGAAGTAGACGAAAGAGGGGATGCCTTCCGGGGCATCCCCAAGCTTTGGCTTTATGGTGTCCTTAGATTATCTTGGGGGTGCCATGGGCATACCCAAGCTTAGGCTCTTGCCACTCCTTGTTCCATAATCCATCAAAATCTTTCACCCAAAACTTGAAAACTTCACAACACAAAACTCAACAGAAATCTCGTGAGCTCCGTTAGCGAAAAAAAACAAAAGACCACTTCAAGGTACTGTAATGAACTCATTCTTTATTTATATTGGTGTTAAACCTACTGTATTCCAACTTCTCTATGGTTTATAAACTATTTTACTAGCCATAGATTCATCAAAATAAGCAAACAACACACGAAAAACAGAATCTGTCAAAAACAGAACAGTCTGTAGTAATCTGTAACTAACGCAAACTTCTGGAACTCCAAAAAATCAGCCAAAATAGGAAGACCTAGGAAATTTGTTTATTGATCAGCAGCAATTGGAATCAGTATTTTATCACGTTCTGGTGATTTTTAACAATTGTTTTCGTGAACATAAAGTTTCTGGAAATTTCTGCAAGATCAAATAACTATCATCCAAGAAGATCCTATAGGTTTAACTTGGCACAAACACTAATTAAAACATAAAAACACATCTAACCAGAGGCTAGAACAAATATTTATTCCTAAACAGAAGCAAAAAGCAAAAAACTAAAATAAAATTGGGTTGCCTCCCAACAAGCGCTATTGTTTAACGCCCCTAGCTAGGCATAGAGATTTCAATGATGCTCACATGAAAGACAAGAATTGAAGCGCAAAAAGAGCATCATAAAATATGTGACAAACACATCTAAGTATAACATACTTCCTATGCATAGGCATCTTATAGTCGAACAAGTTATCAAGGCAAGCAAAAACTAGCATATGCAAGGAAGCGGAAAGAAACAATAGCAATCTCAACATAACGAGTGGTAATTTAGTAACATGAAAATTTCTACAACCATATTTTCCTCTCTCATAATAATTACATGTAGGATCATAAGCAAATTCAACAATATAGCTATCACAAAACATATTCTTAATATGATCCACATGTATGCAAAGTTGACACTCTTCCAAAATAGTGGGATTAACATTAACTAAAGTCATGACCTCTCCAAACCCACTTTTATCAAAAATACCATAAGATTGAACATTCTCCAAATATGTGGGATCTAAAGTTGACACTCTTCCAAACCCACTTTCAATATTATTGCAAACATTATTATCAATCTCATATTCATCATGGGGCTTAAATAAATTTTCAAGGTCATAAGAAGAATCACCCCAATCATGATCATTGCAACAAGTAGTGGACATAGCAAAACTAGCATCCCCAAGCTTAGGGTTTTGCATATTATTAGCACAATTGACATTAATAGAATTTATAATAACATCATTGCAATCATGCTTTTTATTCAAAGATCTATCATGAATCACTTCATAAGTTTCTTCTTTCAACACTTCATCACAATTTTCAGATTCACGAATTTCAAGCAAAACCTCATAAAGATAATCTAGTGCACAAAACTCAGCAATAGGTTCATCATAATTGGATCTCTTAAAGAGATTAGCAAGTGGATGAGGATCCATAAACTTTTAGCAAGCGAAGATGCAAGCAAAAAGAAGGCACATGGAAAAGAGAGGGCGAATAAAACGGCAAGGGTGAAGTGGGGGAGAGGAAAACGAGAGGCAAATGGCAAATAATGTAATGCGGGAGATAAGGGTTTGTGATGGGTACTTGGTATGTTGACTTTTGCGTGGACCTCCCCGCAACGGCGCCAGAAATCCTTCTTGCTATCTCTTGAGCACTGCATTGGTTTTCCCTTCAAGAGGAAAGGGTGATGCAGCAAAGTAGCGTAAGTATTTCCCTCAGTTTTTGAGAACCAAGGTATCAATCTAGTAGGAGGCTACGCGCGAGTCCCTTGTACCTACACAAAACAAATAACTCCTCGCAACCAACGCGATAAGGGGTTGTCAATCACTTCACGGTCACTTACGAGAGTGAGATCTGATAGATATGATAGGATAATATTTTTGGTATTTTTGTGATAAAGATGCAAAGTAAAATAAAAGCAAAGGAAAAAGCAAAGGAAATAACTAAGTGTTGGAAGATTAATATGATGAAGATAGACCCGCGGGCCATAGGTTTCACTAGTGGCTTCTCTTAAGAGCATAAGTATTTTACGGTGGGTGAACGAATTACTGTTGAGCAATTGACAGAATTGAGCATAGTTATGAGAATATCTAGGTATGATCATGTATATAGGAATCACGTCCGAAACAAGTAGACCGACTCCTGCCTACATCTACTACTATTAATCCACTCATCGACCGCTATCCAGCATGCATCTAGAGTATTAAGTTTATGAAAACAGAGTAACGCCTTAAGCAAGATGACATGATGTAGAGGGATAAATTCATGCAATATGATAAAAACCCCATCTTGTTATCCTCGATGGCAACAATACAATACGTGCCTTGCTGCCCCTACTGTCACTGGGAAAGTACACCGCAAGATTGAACCCAAAGCTAAGCACTTCTCCCATTGCAAGAAAGATCAATCTAGTAGGCCAAACCAAACTGATAATTTGAAGAGACTTACAAAGATAACCAATCATACATAAAAGAATTCAGAGAAGATTCAAATATTATTCATAGATAATCTTGATCATAAACCCACAATTCATCGGTCTCAACAAACACACCGCAAAAAGAAGATTACATCGAATAGATCTCCACGAGAGAGGGGGAGAACATTGTATTGAGATCCAAAAAGAGAGAAGAAGCCATCTAGCTACTAGCTATGGACCCGAAGGTCTGTAGTAAACTACTCACACTTCATCGGAGATGCTATGGTGTTGATGTAGAAACCCTCCGTGATGGATGCCCCCTCCGGCGGAGCTCCGGAACAGGCCCCAAGATGGGATCTCGTGGGTACAGAAGGTTGCGCGGTGGAATTAGGTTTTTTTGTCTCCTTTTCTGATTGTTTGGGGGTACGTAGGTATATATAGGAGGAAGAAGTACGTCGGTGGAGCAACATGGGGCCCACGAGGGTGGAGGGCGCGCCTTGGGGGGTGGGCGTGCCCCCTACCTTGTGGCCTCCTGGAAGCTTCTCTTATGTAGGGTCCAAGTCTCCTGGATCATGTTCGTTCCAAAAATCACGCTCCCGAAGGTTTCATTCCGTTTGGACTTCCTTTGATATTCTTTTTCTGCGAAACTCTAAAATAGGCAAAAAACAGCAATTCTGGGCTGGGCCTCCGGTTAATAGGTTAGTGCCAAAAATAATATAAAAGTGGATAATAAAGCCCAATATTGTCCAAAACAGTAGATAATATAGCATGGAGCAATCAAAAATTATAGATACGTTGGAGACGTATCAGTATCCACTATGTTCTAAGATTGATGTTGCTATGACTTTGCTATGCTTAATGCTTGTCACTAGGGCCCGAGTACCATGATTTCAGATCTGAACCTATTATGTTTTCATGAATATATGTGAGTTCTTCATCCTATCTTGCAAGTCTATAGTCACCTACTATGTGTTATGATCCGGCAACCCCGAAGTGACAATAATCGGGACAACTCCCGGTGATGACCGTAGTCTGAGGAGTTCATGTATTCACTATGTGTTAATGCTTTGGTCCGCTACTCTATTAAAAGGAGGCCTTAATATCCCTTAGTTTCCGTTAGGACCCCGCTGCCACGGGAGGGTAGGACAAAAGATGTCATGCAAGTTCTTTTCCATAAGCACGTATGACTATATTCGAAATACATGCCTACATTACATTGATGAATTGGAGCTAGTTTCGTGTCACCCTATGTTATGACTGTTACATGATGATCCGCATCCGGCATAATTATCCATCACCGATCCAATGCCTACGAGCTTTTCATATATTGTTCTCCGCTTATTTACTTTTCCGTTGCTATTGTTACAATTACTACAAAACCCAAAAATATTACTTTTGCTACCGTTACTGTTACTATCATACTACTTTGCTACTAAATACTTTGCTGCAGATATTAAGTTATCCAGGTGTGGTTGAGTTGACAACTCAACTGCTAATACTTGAGAATATTCTTTGGCTCCCCTTGTGTCGAATCAATAAATTTGGGTTGAATACTCTACCCTCGAAAACTGTTGCGATCCCCTATACTTGTGGGTTATCGTAGCTCAACGAGGAGGTCGAGGACGACACGACGGAGCTTCTGGACCGCTCGAGAGGACGAGGAAGAGGCGATGGCCGCGGTGGTGCTCGGCGGTGGCGGCGCATTCGGTTGAGAGAGAGAGGGGGGATCCAGGGTGGAGAGACACTGGGAGAGCGAGAGAGGGACAGAGAGGTGTGTGGCATCTCCAGGTCGACGTCGGGAAGTGGCAGCAAGCAGGAGGTTGCGCGCGCGTGCTAGCGCGCGTCGGGCACACGCCCTCCTGCCTACTGGTAGGAGGTTAAAGACGGTGGTGGCTGCGGTGGTCTGGGCCAGCTGGAGTTGGGCCAGGTGGGCTGCCAGGTGAGCAGCGGGTACTTTCTCTCTCTCCTTTATTTCTGTTTTTCTATTTATTTTCCTCTGTTTTGATTTAGTTTAAAAACTAAACCATTTGATAAAATGCTGAAAATAATTGTGGGCACTTGTGAAATTATTTACAACAACCCTCAAATACTTTCAGAATTATTTGGACATGTCAAAATATTTATAATATTTAAATGTCCAAATTCAAATACTTATGAATTAATTCAATAATTCAGAGTGTCCTAGAAAAATGTGCACCATTTTTGCCAGAGATTTTAGCCCAATCCAGAAATGATGAACATTTGGTGAAGGGCATTTTGGGTTCATTGAAACCAATTTTGGTTGAACCTAGTAATTCAAAGGGGTGCTAGGGTTTGTTAGATCCCCATTTCAAATTTAAAGAGAATTTAAACATGATGACATGATGAGCAAGCAAAGTCAAACAAGGGCTGGTCTAGGGTTGTGACAGATACAAAGGTGTCAGACACCAACACATCACCCCGCCGACTACCAAGCAAACAAAATATGTCGAGGAAGACCGCTTGGAGCCTACAGAGACCTCCATCATGAGCACCCAACTAAGAGGTGAGACGGACCATAACAAAGTCAAGACTCCAAAACGGTGCCTCCGAGAAGGGAACGACCATGGATAGCCGCCACCACTCGATCCCGAAGATCTGGTTTTCACCCGGAGCAAGACGAGGAGTGGGAACACCACAACGGTGCCTTCAGGAAGGGTACGATAGCGACGGCCACCGCCATCGTCGGCCTGTAAAACTGGGCAAGTGGTCTACCCCGGTGATCACACCCCTCAGTCACGCCCTAGCATCGTCAACCTCCCGCAACCATGCCACCCGTGTAACCATGATTGCCCGCCCGCACCTGAGACACACGCTGCGCCCATAAACGTCGCGCCTCCCACTGTCAGGGCCGCCACCTCACGTGTGGCCCTTATCAGGGTCCTTTTTTAACATAGTACAATTGAAGTCCCTCACATACACAAGCATACACCCACCCCTCTGAACACACACATGCACACCCTACCCCTATGATCACCTCCGAGAGACTAAGCCGACATAACATCTTGAGATTTTACAAAGTCATCACAGACGCCTCGAAGTCGACGAGAATGTCTCCTTCCTCTAAACGAACAAGACGGGAAACCGGAAACAAATCCAGGAATAATACGAGCATCGATGTCAAGTCTAGGACTTGAACCCTGGTGGGCTGGGGATACTACTGACCTCCTAACCATCCAACCACAGGTTGGTTAGCTCGAGCCGGAGGTTAGAACAAAGGAAACAATGGCTAAATCATTACAAGATAAATGAAATGAGCATTTAGGACATTATTTCGCAACAACACCTTCGAGATGGAATAAGCGCCCTTGCTCCATCGTCACCATGTCCGGACAAAAATATCAAAGACAAGAATTTTCATCCTCTTCGCCGAGACAAACCACCGAAGGTTAGTAATTAGCAAGGAGACAACACCTTTAACAACGTAATGACGTAAGTCTATCACTGCTCTGATCCCAACCAATCAAGATCAGAAAATAGTTTTTACCTCGGACATGAAGGGTGTTCTAATCATCATGTTGAAGATGGATCTTCGGTAGTCACACATCATGTAATCCATGCTAGGCTGAAAATGGCACTAGCAGATGGGTACGACAACTTTCCACCAATACCACTGACGGTGTCCTGGACTAGGGGGTACTAACCTAGTTGGCCCGTAATCCTCGGGCTGGTCCTATAGGCCCTTAGTGGACTAAGGAAGCTATATACTTGGACATGATCAAGATTGCATCCACTAAAGACTTGACATATACTCCAAGACATCTTCTACCGCCTCCATGCGCATCCTTGGATACCGATGATGTAATCCTAGATACCCTACCTGGCATGTATATAAGCCAAAGGGTTAGGTCGTAGAGGGGATCGAATCACAATAACATTCACCTAGCCTTGGGGTTAGATCTCTCTTCATGATCTCGAGGTAGAGTCCGCGATACATCATCATCAAAATATAAACAAGAGCAGGACGAAGGGTTTTACCTCCATAGAGAGGGCTCGAACCTGGATAAACATCGTCTCCTTTGTTCCTGTTACCACCTATCCAAGATCCACAGCTCGGGACCCCCTACCCCGAGGTCTGCATTTTGACACCAACACTAGTGCTTTCATTGAGAGTTCCACTATGAGACCAACAAAGGATCAATGGGATCATCGGTCAACGACTCCAACCTTCAGGGCACTGTTTCTGTGCTCAAAACCCCATCACCGGATCACACCTTCTCCCCTACGTGCAATAAGCGGTCCATGACCTTTTTTCAACCCCGGTTAAACTCCCCATAGAGGGCGAAGGGCCTAGGTACTTTTTGGAGAGTGATTCTGACAACGCCAGCCAGAAACAGCCAACAAGTTTGATCTTCAAATTAGCTCGGCCGATCCGGTAGCTACGTGTCCTTCACATGATAAAAACGTCAGGGCTTCAAGATCGCGGTCCATGGAGATCGAGATATCTCTCCCACCCACCTCCTGTCGGGTTCAGGGCTCCGCAGACCCAAGAAGGTTCGAACTCTGGGGCGTGTGTGAAGATCTCAACCCACCTAAGCCTCTAGCCCGCCACCCCACGGCCTAGCCATGTTAAGTTCGTGCGGGTGAGGAAGAAGGTGAACACAATAGTTTACCCAGGTTCGGGCCACCTTGCGGTGTAAAACCCTACTCCTCCTTTGTGGTGGATTGGCCTCACGAGGAAGGCAGAAGATGAACTAATACATTGGTCGAGTGGCCTCGCGAGGGCTCGAGTGGTGGAATGGGTTTGATCTGGGGTTGGTTCCTGCTACCACTTGAGCATGCGTTGGTTTTCCCTTGAATAGGAAAGGGTGATGCAGCAAAGTGGCGTAAGTATTTCCCTCCGTTTTTGAGAACCAAGGTATCAATCCAGTAGGAGGCTGCTACCTCTTGAGCACTGCGTTGGTTTTCCCTTGAAGAGGAAAGGGTGATGCAGTAAAGTAGCGTAAGTATTTCCCTCAGTTTTTGAGAACCAAGGTATCAATCCAGTAGGAGACCACGCTCAAGTCCCACGCACCTACACAAACAAATAAGAACCTCGCAACCAACGCGATAAAGGGGTTGTCAGTCCCTTCACGGGCACTTACGAGAGTGAGATTTGATAGAGATGATAAGATAATATTTTTTGGTATTTTGTGGTAAAGAGTAAATTAAAGAAAGCAAAATAAACGAAAAAAGAAATAGCTTATTGTCGAGAGATTAATATGATGGAAAATAGACCCGGGGCCATAGGTTTCACTAGTGGCTTCTCTCAAGATAGCATAAGTATTACGGTGGGTAAACGAATTACTGTCGAGCAATTGATAGAATTGAGCATAGTTATGAGAATATCTAGGTATGATCATGTATATAGGCATCACGTCCGTGACAAGTAGACCGACTCCTGCCTGCATCTACTACTATTACTCCACACATCGACCGCTATCCAGCATGCATCTAGAGTATTAAGTTCATAAGAACAGAGTAACGCTTGAAGCAAGATGACATGATGTAGAGGGATAAACTCATGCAATATGATATAAACCCCATCTTTTTATCCTCGATGGCAACAATACAATACGTGTCGTCTCCCCTACTGTCACTGGGATCAAGCACCACAATATTGAACCCAAAGCTAAGCACTTCTCCCATTGCAAGAAAGATCAATCTAGTAGGCCAAACCAAACTGATAATTCGAAGAGACTTGCAAAGATAACCAATCATACATAAAAGAATTCAGAGGAGATTCAAATATTGTTCATAGATAATCTTGATCATAAACCCACAATTCATCGGATCTCGACAAACACACCGCACAAAGAAGAGTTACATCAAATAGATCTCCAAGAGAATCGAGGAGAACTTTGTATTGAGATCCAAAGAGAGAGAAGAAGCCATCTAGTTAATAACTATGGACCCGAAGGTCTGAGGTAAACTACTCACACATCATCGGAGAGGCTATGGTGTTGATGTAGAAGCCCTCTGTGATCAATGCCCCCTCCGGCGGAGCGCCGGAAAAGGCCCCAAGATGGGATCTTACGGGTATAGAAGGTTGCGGCGGTGGAAATAGGGTTTTGGCTCCGTATCTGATGTTTCGAGGGTATATGAGTATATATAGGCGAAGGAGGTCGGTCAGGGGAGCTACGAGGGGCCCACGAGGGTGGAGGGCACGCCCCCTGCCTCGTGGCCTCCTCGTTTGTTTCTTGACGTCCACTCCAAGTCCTCTGGATCACGTTTGTTCCGAAAATCACGTTCTCGAAGGTTTTATTCCGTTTGGACTCCTTTGATATTCCTTTCCTTCGAAACACTGAAATAGGCAAAAAAACAGCAATTCGGGCTGGGCCTCCGGTTAATAGGTTAGTCCCAAAAATAATATAAAAGTGTATAATAAAGCCCATTAAACATCCAAAATAGAATATAATATAGCATGGAACAATAAAAAATTATAGATACGTTGGAGACGTATCAAGCATCCCCAAGCTTAATTCCTGCTCGTCCTCGAGTAGGTAAATGATAAAAACAGAATTTTTGATGTGGAATGCCACTTAGCATAATTTTCAATGTAATTGGCTTATTTGTGGTATGAATATTCAGATCCGAAAGATTCAAGACAAAAGTTTAATATTGACATAAAAGTAATAATACTTCAAGCATACTAATAAAGCAATCATGTCTTCTCAAAATAACATGGCCAAAGAAAGTTATCCCTACAAAATCATATAGCTTGGCTATGCTCTATCTTCACCACACAAAATATTTAAATCATGCACAACCCCGATAACAAGCCAAGCAATTGTTTCATACTTTTGGTGTTCTCAAACTTTTCAATCTTCACGCAATACATGAGCATGAGCCATGGATATAGCACTATAGGTGGAATAGAATGGTGGTTGTGGAGAAGACAAAAAGGAGAAGATAGTATCACATCAACGGGCTATGGAGATGCCCATTAATAGATATTAATGTGAGTGAGTAGGGATTGCCATGCAACGGATGCACTAGAGCTATAAGTGTATGAAAGCTCAATAATGAAAACTAAGTGGGTGTGCATCCAACTTGCTTGCTCACGAAGACCTAGGGCAATTTGAGGAAGCCCATCATTGGAATATACAAGCCAAGTTCTATAATGAAAAATTCCCACTAGTATATGAAAGTGACAAATCAAGAGACTCTCTATCATAAAGATCATGGTGCTAATTTGAAGCACAAGTGTGGAAAAAGGATAGTAGCATTGTCCCTTTTCTCTCATTTTTTTGATTGGGCCTTTTCTCTTTTTTATGGCCTCTTTTTTTATTTTTTTATTTTCGTCCAGAGTCTCATCCCGACTTATGGGGGAATCATAGTCTCCATCATCCTTTCCTCACTTGGGACAATGCTCTAATAATGATGATCATCACACTTTTATTTACTTACAACTCAAGTATTACAACTCAATACTTAGAACAAAAATATGACTCTATATGAATGCCTCCGGCGGTGTACCGGGATATGCAATGAATCAAGAGTGACATGTATGAAAATTATGAACGGTGGCTTTGCCACAAATACGATGTCAACTACATGATCATGCAAAGCAATATGACAATGATGGAGCGTGTCATAGTAAACGGAACGGTGGTAAGTTGCATGGCAATATATCTCGGAATGGCTATGGAAATGCCATGATAGGTAGGTATGGTGGCTGTTTTGAGGAAGGTATATGGTGGGTGTATGATACCGGCGAAAAGTGCGCGGTAGTTGAGAGGCTAGCAATGGTGGAAGGATGAGAGTGCGTATAATCTATGGACTCAACATTAGTCAAAAGAACTCATATACTTGTTGCAAAAATCTATTAGTTATCAAAACAAAGTATTACACGCATGCTCCTAGCGGGATAGATTGGTAGGAAAAGACCATCGCTCGTCCCCGACCGCCACTCATAAGGAAGACAATCAATAAATAAATCATGCTCCGACTTCATCACATAACGGTTCACCATACGTGCATGCTACGGGAATCACAAACTTTAACACAAGTATTTCTCAAATTCATAACTCAACTAGCATGACTCTAATATCACCATCTTCATATCGCAAACATTATCAAGCATCAAACTTCTCTTAGTATACAACGCACTTATAAGAAAGTTTTTACTAATCTTGGATGCCTATCATATTAGGACTAATTTCACAATTAAAGCAAATTACCATGCTGTTTTGTAGGACTCTCAAAATAATATAAGTGAAGCATGAGAGAACAATAGTTTCTATAAAACAAACCACCACCGTGCTCTAAAAGATATAAGTGAAGTACTAGAGCAAAAACTATATAACTCAAAAGATGTAAGTGAAGCACATAGAGTATTCTAATAAATTCCGAATCATGTGTGTCTCTCTCAAAAGGTGTATACAGCGAGGATGATTGTGTTAAACTAAAAGCAAAGACTCAAATCATACAAGACGCTCCAAGCAAAACACATATCATGAGGTGAATAAAAATATAGCTCCAAGTAAAGTTACCGATGGACGAAGACGAAAGAGGGGACGCCTTCCGGGGCATCCCCAAGCTTTGGCTTTTTGGTGTCCTTAGATTTACCTTGGGGTGCCTTGGGCATCCCCAAGCTTAGGCTGTTGCCACTCGTTGTTCCATAATCCATCAAATCCTTACCCAAAACTTGAAAACTTCACAACACAAAACTTAACAGAAAATCTCGTGAGCTCCGTTAGCGAAAGAAAACAAAACACCACTTCAAGGTACTGTATTGAACTCATTATTTATTTATATTGGTGTTAAACCTGCTGTATTAAAACTTCTCTATGGTTTATAAACTCTTTTACTAGCCATAGATTCATCAAAATAAGCAAACAACACACGAAAAATAGAATCTGTCAAAAACAGAACAGTCAGTAGTAATCTGTAACTACCGCAAAATTCTGGAACTCAGAAAAATCTACCAAAATAGGACGACCTAAACAATTTGTTTATTGATCTTCTGCAATTGGAATCAGTATTTTATCACATTCTGGTGATTTTTAACAATTGTTTTCGTGAACAGAAAGTTTCTGGAATTTTCAGCAAGATCAAATAACTATCATCCAAGAAGATCCTATAGGTTTTACTTGGCACAAACACTAATTAAAACACAAAAACAAATCTAACCAGAGGCTAGATCAAAGATTTATTCCTAAACAGAAGTAAAAAGCAAAAAACTAAAATAAAATTGGGTTGCCTCCCAACAAGCGTTATCGTTTAACGCCCTTAGCTAGGCATAAAAACAAGGGTAGATCTAGGTATTGCCATCTTTGGTAGGCAATCCATAAATGGCTCTCATAATAGATTCATAAGGTAATTTTATTTTCTTTATAGGAAAGTGTTCCATACTCTTCCTGAACGGAAATTGGAATCTAATATTTCCTTCCTTCATATCAATAATTGCACCAATCGTTCTAAGGAAAGGTCTACCAAGAATAATAGGACATGAAGGATTGCAATCTATATCAAGAACAATGAAATCTATGGGCAAATAGTTCCTATTTGCAACAATAAGAACATCATTAATTCTTCCGATAGGTTTCTTAATAATGGAATCCGCAAGATGCAAGTTTAGAGAACAATCATCAAATTCACGGAAACCTAGCAAATCACACAAAGTTTTTGGAATCGTGGAAACACTAGCACCCAAATCACACAAAGCATATCATTCATGATCTTTATTTTAATTTTAATAGTAGGTTCCCACTCATCATAAAGTTTTCTAGGGATAGAAACTTTCAACTCAAGTTTTTCTTCATAAGATTGCATCAAAGCATCAACAATATGCTTAGTAAAAGCTTTATTTTGGCTATAAGCATGAGGAGAATTTAGCACGGATTGCAACAAGGTAATACAATCTATTAAAGAGCAGTTATCATAATTAAAATCCAATATAGTGGGTTCATTGATATCTAAATTTTTGACCTCTTCAATCCCAGTTTTACCAAATTTTGCATCAAGATCTAAAAACTCCGAATTTTTGGGACGCCTTCTAACTAAAGTTGACTCATCTCCAGTCCCATCATTGTCAAGATTCATATTGCAAAACAAAGATTTAATAGGGGACACATCAATAACTTTTAGATCTTCATCATTATTCTCATAAAAATTAGAAGAACACGCTTTTACAAAGCAATCTTTCTTAGCACGCATCCTAGCGGTTCTTTATTTGCACTCATCAATGGAAATTCTCATGGCTTTGAGAGACTCATTGATATCATGCTTAGGTGGAATAGATATAAGCTTCAAAGAATCAACATCAAGAGAAATTCTATCCACGTTCCTAGCCAATTCGTCAACTTTAAGCAATTTTTCTTCAAGCAAAGTATTGAAATTCTTTTGCGAATTCATAAACTCTTTAACACTAGTCTCAAAATCAGAGGGCAACTTATTAAAATTTCCATAAGAATTGTTGTAGGAATTACCATAATTATTAGAGGAATTACTAGGATACGACCTAGGATTAAAGTTTCCTCTATAAGCGTTGTTACCAAAATTATTCCTACCAAAAAATTCACATCCATAGATTCATCATTATTCTCAATCAAGGTAGACAAAGGCATATCATTAGGATCGGAGGAAACACTCTTATTAGCAAAAAAATTCATAAGTTCATCCATCTTTCCACTCAAAACATTAATTTCTTCTATCACATGCACTTTTTTACTAGTAGATCTTTCGGTATGCCATTGAGAATAATTAACCATAACATTATCTCCTAAAGTGATTTCCATAAAAGTGCCTCCCGCGGCCGAATCTAAAAGATTTCTAGAAGCAAAATTCAATCCGGCATAAATTTTTTGTATAATCATCCACAAATTCAAACCATGAGTAGGGCAATTACGTATCATTAATTTCATCCTCTCCCAAGCTTGTGCAACATGTTCATGATCAAGTTGCTTAAAATTCATAATATCGTTTCTAAGAGAGATGATCTTAGCGGGAGGAAAATACTTAGAGATAAAAGCATCTTTGCATTTATTCCATGAATCAATACTATTTTTGGGCAAAGACGAAAACCAAGTTTTAGCACGATCTCTAAGCGAAAAAGCAAATAGCTTCAATTTAACAATATCATTGTCCACATCTTTCTTCTTTTTCATATCACACAAATCAACAAAGCTATTTAGATGGGTAGCGGCATCTTCACTAGGAAGGCCGGCGAATTGATATTTCATGACAAGATTCAGCAAGGCAGCATTAATTTCACAAGATTCAGCATCGGTAAGAGGAGCAATTGGAGTGCTAAGAAAATCATTGTTGTTGGTATTGGTAAAGTCACACAATTTAGTATTGTCTTGAGCCATCGTGACAAGCAAGCAATCCAACACAGAAGCAAACAAGAGGCAAGCGAAAAAGAGGCGAACGGAAAGAGAGGGCAAATAAAACGGCAAGGGTGAAGTGGGGGAGAGGAAAACGAGAGGTAAATGGCAAATAATGTAATGCGAGGGATAAGAGTTTGTGATGGGTACTTGGTATGTCTTGACTTGTGCATAGACTCCCCAGCAACGGCGCCAGAAATCCTTCTTGCTACCTCTTGAGAATTGCGTTGGTTTTCCCTTAAAGAGGAAAGGGTGATGTAGTAAAGTAGTGTAAGTATTTCCCTCAGTTTTTGAGAACCAAGGTATCAATCTAGTAGGAGGCCACGCTCAAGTCCCATGCACCTACACAAACAAATAAGAACCTCGCAACCAACGCGATAAAGGGGTTGCCAGTCCCTTCACGGTCACTTACGAGAGTGAGATCTGATAGAGATGATAAGATAATATTTTTGGTATTTTTATGGTAAAGAGTAAAAGTAAAGAAAGCAAAATAAACGGCAAAAGAAATAGCTTATTGTCGGGAGATTAATATGATGGAAAATAGACCCCGGGGCCATAGGTTTCACTAGTGGCTTCTCTCAAGATAGCATAAGTATTACGGTGGGTAAATGAATTACTGTCGAGCAATTGATAGAATTGAGCATAGTTATGAGAATATCTAGGTATGATCAGGTATATAGGCATCACGTCCGTGACAAGTAGACCGACTCCTGCATGCATCTACTACTATTACTCCACACATCGACCGCTATCCAGCATGCATCTAGAGTATTAAGTTCATAAGAATAGAGTAACGCTTGAAGTAAGATGACATGATGTAGAGGGATAAACTCATGCAATATGATATAAACGCCATCTTTTTATCCTCGATGGCAACAATACAATACGTGTCGTTTCCCCTACTGTCACTAGGATCGAGCACTGCAAGATTGAACCCAAAGCTAAGCACTTCTCCCATTTCAAGAAAGATCAATCTAGTAGGCCAAACCAAACTGATAATTCGAAGAGACTTGCAAAGATAACCAATCATACATAAAAGAATTCAGAGGAGATTCAAATATTGTTCATAGATAATCTTGATCATAAACCCACAATTCATCGGATCTCGACAAACACACCGCAAAAAGAAGAGTTACATCAAATAGATCTCCAAGAGAATCGAGGAGAACTTTGTATTGAGATCCAAAGAGAGAGAAGAAGCCATCTAGCTAATAACTATGGACCCGAAGGTCTGAGGTAAACTACTCACACATCATCGGAGAGGATATGGTGTTGATGTAGAAGCCCTCTGTGATCAATGCCCCCTCCGGCGGAGCGCCGAAAAAGGCCCCAAGATGGGATCTCACGGGTATAGAAGGTTGCGGCGATGGAAATAGGGTTTTGGCTCCGTATCTGATGTTTCCAGGGTATATGAGTATATATAGGCGAAGGAGGTCGGTCAGGGGAGCTACGAGGGGCCCACGAGGGTGGAGGGCACGCCCCCTGCCTCGTGGCCTCCTCGTTCGTTTCTTGACGTCCACTCCAAGTCCTCTGGATCACGTTTTTTTCCGAAAATCACGTTCCCGAAGGTTTTATTCCGTTTGGACTCCGTTTGATATTCCTTTCCTTCGAAACACTGAAATAGGCAAAAAAACAGCAATTCGGGCTGGGCCTCCGGTTAATAGGTTAGTCCCAAAAATAATATAAAAGTGTATAATAAAGCCCATTAAACATCCAAAACAGAATATAATATAGCATGGAACAATAAAAAATTATAGATACGTTGGAGACGTATCAGAGGCCACACGCAAGTCCCTCGTACCTACACAAACAAATAAGAACCTTGCAACCAACGCGATAAAGGGGTTGTTAATCCCTTCACGGCTACTTGCAAAAGTGAGATCTGATAGAGATGATAAGATAATATTTTTGGTATTTTTACGATAATGATTAAAAGTAAAGATTGGAAAATAAACGGTGACAGAAATAGCTAGTTATATGATGGAAAATAGACCCGGGGGCCATAGGTTTCACTAGTGGTTTCTCTCAAGATAGCATAAGTATTACGGTGGGTGAACAAATTATTGTCGAGCAATTGATTGAAAAGTGCATAATTATGAGAATATCTAGGCATGATCATGTATAAAGGCATCACGTCCGCGACAAGTAGACCGAAACGATTCTGCATCTACTACTATTACTCCACACATCGACCGCTATCCAGCATGCATCTAGAGTATTAAGTTCATAAGAACAGAGTAACGCTTGAAGCAAGATGACATGATGTAGAGGGATAAACTCATGCAATATGATATAAACCCCATCTTTTTATCCTCGATGGCAACAATACAATACGTGTCGTCTCCCCTACTGTCACTGGGATCAAGCACCACAATATTGAACCCAAAGCTAAGCACTTCTCCCATTGCAAGAAAGATCAATCTAGCAGGCCAAACCAAACTGATAATTCGAAGAGACTTGCAAAGATAACAAATCATAGATAAAAGAATCCAGAGGAGATTCAAATATTGTTCATAGATAATCTTGATCATAAACCCACAATTCATCGGATCTCGACAAACACACCGCAAAAAGAGTTACATCGAATAGATCTCCAAGAAGATCGAGGAGAACTTTGTATTGAGATTCAAAGAGAGAGAAGAAGCCATCTAGCTAATAACTATGGACCCGAAGGTCTGAGGTAAACTACTCACACATCATCAGAGAGGCTATGGTGTTGATGTAGAAGCCCTCCGTGATCGATTCCCTCTCCGGCGGAGTGCTGGAAAAGGCCCCAAGATGGGATCTCACGGGTACAGAAGGTTGCGGCGGTGGAAATAGGGTTTCGTGGTGCTCCTGGTTGGTTTTGGGGTATATGGGTATATATAGGAGGAAGAAGTAGGTCGGTGGAGCTGCGAGGGGCCCACGAGGGTGGGGGGCGCGCCCAGGGGGGCACGCGCGCCTCCCTGCCTCGTGGCCTCCTCGATTGTTTCTTGACGTCCACTCCAAGTCCTTTGGTGCTAAGGAGGCAAGGATATTCTTTTTCTGTGAACACTGAAAAAGGCAAAAAAACAGCAATTTGCACTGGGCCTTGGGTTAATAGGTTAGTCCCAAAAATAATATAGAAGTGTATAATAAAGCCCATTAAACAACCGAAACAGAATATATAATAGCATGGAACAATAAAAAATTATAGATATGTTGGAGACGTATCAGTTCCTCGATACCCCTCTACGGTGGAGGCTAGCCTCTATTTATAGTTGTTGGAAATATGCCCTAGAGGCAAAAATAAAATGGTTATTATTATTATATTTCCTTGTTCATGCTTTAATGTGTTATCCGGAAATCGTAATACATGTGTGAATACATAGACCATAACATGTCCCTAGTGAGTCTCTAGTTGACTAGCTCGTTGATCAATAGATGGTTACGGTTTCCTGACCATGGACATTGGATGTCATTGATAACGGGATCACATCATTAGGAGAATGATGTGATGGACAAGACCCAATCCTAAGCATAGCACTAGATCGTGTAGTTCGTTTGCTAAAGCTTTTCTAATGTCAAGTATCATTTCTTTAGACCATGAGATCGTGCAACTCCCGGATACTGTAGGAATGCTTTGGGTGTACCAAACGTCACAACGTAACTGGGTGGCTATAAAGGTGCACTACAGGTATCTCCGAAAGTGTCTGTTGGGTTGGCTCGGATCGAGACTGGGATTTGTCACTCCATATGACGGAGAGGTATCTCTGGGCCCACTCGGTATTGCATCATCATAATGAGCTCAATGTGACTAAGTAGTTAGTCACGGGATCATGCATTACGGAACGAGTAAAGTGACTTGCCGGTAACGAGATTGAACAAGGTATTGGGATACCGACGATCGAATCTCGGGCAAGTAAAGTACCGATTGACAAAGGGAATTGTATACGGGATTGCTTGAATCCTCGACATCGTGGTTCATCCGATGAGATCATCGTGGAACATGTGGGAGCCAACATGGGTATCCAGACCCCGCTGTTGGTTATTGGCTAGAGAGGTGTCTCGGTCATGTCTGCATGATTCCCGAACCCGTAGGGTCTACACACTTAAGGTTCGATGACGCTAGGGTTATAAGGAAGGTTTGTATGTGATTACCGAATGTTGTTCGGAGTCCCGGATGAGATCCCGGACGTCACGAGGAGTTCCGAAATGGTCCGGAGGTAAAGATTTATATATGGGAAGTCACCATACGGTCATCGGAAATATTCGGGGGTATACCGGTATTGTACCGGGACCACCGGAGGGGTTCCGGGGGTCCACCGGGAGGGTCCACCTGCCCCGGAGGGCCTTATGGGCTGTAGGTGAAAGGGAACCAGCCCTTAGTGGGCTGGGCGCCAACCCCCCTAGGGCCCATGCGCCTAGGGTTTGGGGGGAACCCTAAAGGGGGGGCGCCCCCCTTGCTTGGGGGGCAAGCTCCCTCCCCCCTTGGCTGCCGCCCCCTCTAGATCTCATCTAGAGGGGCCGGCCCCCTTCCCCCTTCTCCCTATAAATAGAGGGGTGAGGGGAGGGCTGCAGCACCACATCCAAGGCGCAGCCGCTCCCCTCCCCAACACCTCTCCTCCTCCGCGTGTGCTTGGCGAAGCCCTGCCGGAGAACTGTCACTCCACCACCACCACGCCGTCGTGCTGCTGTTGGAGCCTTCTTCCTAAACCTCTCCCTCCTCCTTGTTGGATCAAGGCGTGGAGACGTCACGCTCCGTACGTGTGTTGAACGCGGAGGTGCCGTCCGTTCGGCGCTTGGATCATCGGTGATTTGGATCACGACGAGTACGACTCCATCAACCCCGTTCTCTTGAACGCTTCCGCTCGCGATCTACAATGGTATGTAGATGCACTCCTCCCCTCTCGTTGCTAGTAAACTCCATAGATTGATCTTGGTGATGCGTAGAAAATTTTAATTTCTGCTACGATCCCCAGCAGTGGCATCATGAGCTAGGTCTATGCGTAGTTTCTATGCACGAGTAGAACACAAGTTGTTGTGGGCGTCGATTTTGTCAATTTACTTGCCGTTACTAGTCTTATCTTGATTCGGCGGCATCGTGGGATGAAGCGGCCGGACCGACCTTACATGTACGCTTACGTGAGACAGGTTCCACCGACTGACATGCACTAGTTGCATAAGGTGGCTAGCGGGTGTCTGTCTCTCCCACTTTAGTCGGATCGGATTCGATGAAAAGGGTCCTTATGAAGGGTAAATAGAAATTGGCATATCACGTTGTGGTTTTGGCGTAGGTAAGAATCGTTCTTGCTAGAAACCTATAGCAGCCACGTAAAAGTTTGCAACAACAATTAGAGGACGTCTAACTTGTTTTTGCAGCAAGTGTCATGTGATGTGATATGGCCAGAAGGATGTGATGAATGATATATGTGATGTATGAGATTGATCATGTTCTTGTAATAGGAATCACGACTTGCATGTCGATGAGTATGACAACCAGCAGGAGCCATAGGAGTTGTCTTAATTTATTTATGACCTGCGTGTCAACTGGAACGTGCTGTAATTACTTTACTTTATTGCTAACTGTTAGCCATAGTAGTAGAAGTAATAGTTGGCGAGACAACTTCATGAAGACACTATGATGGAGATCATGATGATGGAGATCATGGTGTCATGCCGGTGACGATGATGAACATGGCGCCCCGAAGATGGTGATCAAAAGGAGCAAAATGATATTGGCCATATCATGTCACTATTTGATTGCATGTGATGTTTATCATGTTTTATGTCTTATTTGCTTAGAATGACGGTACCATAAATAAGATGATCCCTCGCTAAAATTTCAAGAAAGTGTTCCCCCTAACTGTGCACCGTTGCGAAGGTTCGTTGTTCCGAAGCACCACGTGATGATCGGGTGTGATAGGTTCTAACGTTCGCATACAACGGGTGTAAGCCAGATTTACACACGCAATACACTTAGGTTGACTTGACGAGCCTAGCATGTATAGACATGGCCTCGGAACAAAAGAGACCGAAAGGTCGAGCATGAGTTGTATAGCAGATACGATCAACATGAAGATGTTCACCGATGATGACTAGTCCGTCTCACGTGATGATCGGACACGGCCTAGTTGACTCAGATCATGTATCACTTAGATGACTAGAGGGATGTCTGTCTGAGTGGGAGTTCATTAATAATTTGATTAGATGAACTTAATTTTCATGAACTTAGTCTAAAATCTTTACAATATGTCTTGTAGATCAAATGGCCCACGCTAATGTCAACCTCAACTTCAACGCGTTCCTAGAGAAAACCAAGCTGAAAGACGATGGTAGCAACTATATAGACTGGGTCCGGAACTTGAGGATCATCCTCATAGCTGCCAAGAAAGCATATGTCCTTGAAGCACCGCTAGGTGAAGTACCCGTCCCAGCAAACCAAGACGTTATGAACGCCTGGCAAACACGTGTTGATGATTACTCCCTGGTTCAGTGCGGCATGATTTACAGCTTAGAACTGGGGCTCCAAAAGCGTTTCGAGCAGCACGGAGCATATGAGATGTTCCAAGAGCTGAAAATGGTTTTCCAAGCTCATGCCCGGGTCGAGAGATACGAAGTCTCCGACAAGTTCTACAGTTGTAAGATGGAGGAGAATAGTTCCGTCAGCGAACACATACTCAAAATGTCTGGGTTGCACAACCGCTTGTCTCAGCTGGGAGTCAATCTCCCGGATGACGCGGTCGTTGATAGAATCCTTCAGTCGCTCCCACCTAGCTACAAGAGCTTTGTGATGAACTTCAATATGCAGGGGATGGAAAAGACCATTCCTGAGGTATATTCAATGCTGAAATCAGCGGAGGTGGAGATCAAAAAGGAACATCAAGTGTTGATGGTGAATAAGACCACTAAGTACAGGAAAGGCAAGGGTAAGAAGAACTTCAAGAAAGACGGCAAGGGAGTTTCCGCGCACGGTAAGCAAGCTGCCGGGAAGAAGACAAAGAATGGACCCAAGCCTGAGACTGAGTGCTTTTATTGCAAGGGAAACGGTCACTAGAAGCGGAACTGCCCCAAGTACTTAACAGGTAAGAAGGCCGGCAATACCAAAGGTATATGTGATATACATGTTATTGATGTGTACCTAACCAGTGCTCGTAGTAGCTCCTGGGTATTTGATACCAGTGCGGTTGCTCATATTTGTAACTCAAAGCAGGAGCTGCGGAATAAGCGGAGACTGGCAAAGGACGAGGTGACGATGCGCGACGGGAATGGTTCCAAGGTCGATGTGATCGCCGTCGGCACGCTACCTCTACATTTACCTACAGGATTAGTTTTAAACCTCAATAATTGTTATTTAGTGCTAGCTTTGAGCATGAACATTGTATCTGGATCTCGTTTAATGCGAGATGGCTACTCATTTAAATCCGAGAATAATGGTTGTTCTATTTATATGAGAGATATGTTTTATGGTCATGCCCCGCTGGTCAATGGTTTATTCTTAATGAATCTCGAACGTGATGTTACACATATTCATAGTGTGAATGCCAAGAAATGTAAGGTTGATAATGATAGTCCCACATACTTGTGGCACTCCCGCCTTGGTCACATTGGTGTCAAACGCATGAAGAAACTCCATGGAGATGGACTTTTGGAGTCTCTTGATTATGAATCATTTGACACATGCGAACCATGCCTCATGGGCAAAATAACCAAGACTCCGTTCTCCGGAACAATGGAGCGAGCAACCAACTTATTGGAAATCATACACACTGATGTGTGCGGTCCAATGAGCGTTGAGGCTCGCGGTGGCTATCGTTATGTTCTCACCCTCACTGATGACTTCAGTAGATATGGGTATGTCTACTTAATGAAACACAAGTCTGAGACCTTTGAAAAGTTCAAGGAATTTCAGAGTGAGGTTGAGAATCAACGTGACAGGAAAATAAAGTTCTTACGATCAGATCGTGGAGGGGAATATTTGAGTCACGAATTTGGCACACACTTAAGGAAATGTGGAATTGTTTCACAACTCACGCCACCTAGAACACCTCAGCGTAATGGTGTGTCCGAATGTTGTAATCACACTCTATTGGATATGGTGCGATCTATGATGTCTCTTACCGATCTACCGCTATCATTCTGGGGTTATGCTTTAGAGACTGCCGCATTCACTTTAAATAGGGCTCCGTCGAAATCCGTTGAGACGACACCGTATGAATTATGGTTTGGAAAGAAACCTAAGCTGTCGTTTCTTAAAGTTTGGGGATGCGATGCTTATGTCAAGAAACTTCAACCTGAAAAGCTCGAACCCAAGTCGGAAAAATGCGTCTTCATAGGATACCCTAAGGAAACCATTGGGTATACCTTCTACCTCAGATCCGAAGGCAAGATCTTCGTTGCCAAGAATGGGTCCTTTCTGGAGAAAGAGTTTCTCTCGAAAGAAGTAAGTGGGAGGAAAGTGGAACTTGATGAGATGACCCCTCTCGAACCAGAAAGTAGCGCAGCACAAGAAAATGTTTCTGCGGTGCCTGCACCGACTAGAGAGGAAGTTAATGATAACGATCATGATCAAGTTACCACTGAACTTCATAGGTCCACAAGGACACGTTCCGCACCAGAGTGGTATGGCAACCCTGTCCTGGAAATCATGTTGTTGGACAACGGTGAACCTTCGAACTATGAAGAAGCAATGGCGGGTCCAGATTCCAACAAATGGCTTGAAGCCATGCAATCCGAGATAGGATCCATGTATGAAAACAAAGTATGGACTTTGACAGACTTGCCCGATGATCGGCGAGCGATAGAAAATAAATGGATCTTTAAGAAGAAGACGGACGCAGATGGAAATGTTACCATCTATAAAGCTCGACTTGTCGCTAAGGGTTATCGACAAGTTCAAGGAGTTGACTACGATGAGACCTTCTCACCCGTAGTGAAGCTGAAGTCCGTCCGAATCATGTTAGCAATTGCCACGTTCTACGATTATGAAATATGGCAAATGGACGTCAAAACGGCATTCCTTAACGGCTTCCTTAAGGAAGAATTGTAGATGATGTAGCCGGAAGGTTTTGTCGATCCTAAGAATGCTGACAAAGTATGCAAGCTCCAGCGCTCAATCTATGGGCTGGTGCAGGCATCTCGGAGTTGGAACATTCGCTTTGATGAGATGATCAAAGCATTTGGGTTTACACAGACTTATGGAGAAGCCTGTGTTTACAAGAAAGTGAGTGGGAGCTCTGTAGCATTTCTCATACTATATGTGGATGACATACTATTGATGGGAAATGATATAGAATTCCTGGAAAGTATAAAGGCCTACTTGAATAAGTGTTTTTCAATGAAGGACCTTGGAGAAGCTGCTTACATATTAGGCATCAAGATCTATAGAGATAGATCGAGACGCCTCATAGGTCTTTCACAAAGCACATACCTAGACAAGATATTGAAGAAGTTCAATATGGATCAGTCCAAGAAGGGGTTCTTGCCTGTATTGCAAGGTGTGAGATTGAGCACGGCTCAATGCCCGACCACGACAGAAGATAGAGAAAAGATGAGTGTCGTCCCCTATGCCTCGGCCATAGGGTCTATTATGTATGCCATGCTGTGTACCAGACCTGATGTAAACCTTGCCGTAAGTTTGGTAGGAAGGTACCAAAGTAATCCCGGCATGGAACACTGGACAGCAATCAAGAACATCTTGAAGTACCTGAAAAGGACTAAGGATATGTTTCTCGTTTATGGAGGTGACGAAGAGCTCGTCGTAAAGGGTTACGTCAATGCTAGCTTCGACACAGATCTGGATGACTCTAAGTCACAAACCGGATACGTGTACATTTTGAATGGTGGGGCAGTCAGCTGGTGCAGTTGCAAGCAAAGCGTCGTGGCGGGATCTACATGTGAAGCAGAGTACATGGCAGCCTCGGAGGCAGCACATGAAGCAATCTGGATGAAGGAGTTCATTGCCAACCTAGGAGTTATTCCCAATACATCGGGGCCGATGACTCTCTTCTGTGACAACACTGGAGCTATTACCCTTGCCAAGGAGCCCAGGTTTCACAAGAAGACCAGGCACATCAAGCGTCGCTTCAACTCCATTCGTGAAAATGTTCAAAATGGAGACATAGATATTTGTAAAGTGCACACGGATTTGAATGTCGCAGATCCGTTGACTAAACCTCTTCCACGAGCGAAACATGATCAACACCGGAACTCTATGGGTGTACGATTCATCACAATGTAACTAGATTATTGACTCTAGTGCAAGTGGGAGACTGTTGGAAATATGCCCTAGAGGCAATAATAAAATGGTTATTATTATTATATTTACTTGTTCGTGATAATTGTCTATTGTTCATGCTTTAATTGTGTTATCCGGAAATCGTAATACATGTGTGAATACATAGACCATAACATGTCCCTAGTGAGCCTCTAGTTGACCAGCTCGTTGATCAATAGATGGTGACGGTTTCCTGACCATGGACATTGGATGTCATTGATAACGGGATCACATCATTAAAAGAATGATGTGATGGACAACACCCAATCCTAAGCATAGCACTAGATCGTGTAGTTCGTTTGCTAAAGCTTTTCTAATGTCAAGTATCATTTCCTTAGACCATGAGATCGTGCAACTCCCGGATACCGTAGGAATGCTTTGGGTGTACCAAACGTCACAACGTAACTGGGTGGCTATAAAGGTGCACTACAGGTATCTCCGAAAGTGTCTGTTGGGTTGGCTCGGATCGAGAATGGTATTTGTCACTCCGTATGACGGAGAGGTATCTCTGGGCCCACTTGGTATTGCATCATCATAATGAGCTCAATGTGACTAAGTAGTTAGTCACGGGATCATGCATTACGGAACGAGTAAAGTGACTTGCCGGTAACGAGATTGAACAAGGTATTGGGATACGGACGATCGAATCTCGGGCAAGTAAAGTACCAATTGACAAAGGGAATTGTATACGGGATTGCTTGAATCCTCGACATCGTGGTTCATCCGATGAGATCATCGTGGAACATGTGGGAGCCAACATGGGTATCCAGATCCCGCTGTTGGTTATTGGCTAGAGAGGTGTCTCGGTCATGTCTGCATGATTCCCGAACCCGTAGGGTCTACACACTTAAGGTTCGATGACGCTAGGGTTATAAGGAAGGTTTGTATGTGATTACCGAATGTTGTTCGGAGTCCCGGATGAGATCCCGGACGTCACGAGGAGTTCCGAAATGGTCCGGAGGTAAAGATTTATATATGGGAAGTCACCATACGGTCATCGGAAATATTCGGGGGTATACCGGTATTGTACCGGGACCACCGGAGGGGTTCCGGGGGTCCACCGGGAGGGTCCACCTGCCCCGGAGGGCCTTATGGGCTGTAGGTGGAAGGGAACCAGCCCTTAGTGGGTTGGGCGCCAACCCCCCTAGGGCCCATGCGCCTAGGGTTTGGGGGGAACCCTAAAGGGGGGGCGCCCCCCTTGCTTGGGGGGCAAGCTCCCTCCCCCCTTGGCCGCCGCCCCCCTCTAGATCTCATCTAGAGGGGCCGGCCCCCTTCCCCCTTCTCCCTATAAATAGAGGGGTGAGGGGAGGGCTGCAGCACCACATCCAAGGCGCAGCCCCTCCCCTCCCCAACACCTCTCCTCCTCCGCGTGTGCTTGGCGAAGCCCTGCCGGAGAACTGTCACTCCACCACCACCACGCCGTCGTGCTGCTGTTGGAGCCTTCTTCCTAAACCTCTCCCTCCTCCTTGCTGGATCAAGGCGTGGGAGACGTCACTGCTCCGTACGTGTGTTGAACGCGGAGGTGCCATCCGTTCGGCGCTTGGATCATCGGTGATTTGGATCACGACGTGTACGACTCCATCAACCCCGTTCTCTTGAACGCTTCCGCTCGCGATCTACAAGGGTATGTAGATGCACTCCTCCCCTCTCGTTGCTAGTAAACTCCATAGATTGATCTTGGTGATGCGTAGAAAATTTTAATTTCTGCTACGATCCCCAGCAATAGTGACCTCGGTCCTCTTCCCTCATAACTGGCGGGAAGGGATCCCACAATGGCCAATTTGAAAGGGGACAAGAAGTAGATCTAATCCTAACGAAAGGTGGTCTTCGCCTATAAAGCTTCTGGTCGTGACGCAAAGGTGGGCTTGGCAATGAGTCCTGCCGAGCTCGTGGTCTTGGTCTTGTTGCATCGGAATGGAAACCTTTGGGGGATGCCTTGGGAACCCGCGTACGTCCTTGCCTCCTTAGCACCAAAGAGAAAACTGTCTCCTCTGCGCCCACTGACGCCCGCCTGGCCTTGGTCGTCATGGCTCACTCCATCGCAGCCTTGTGAGGCTGGGTACCTGCATAGGAATCTCCGCTCCTCGGGAGGCATGCTTGGAGAGCTGCTCCTCGGGAGGTCTTGATGTCGTCCTCCTCGCGAGGCTGGGGGCCCTCACGTGGGTGTTGTTGGAAATATACCCTAGAGGCAATAATAAAGTGGTTATTATCATATTTCCTTGTTCATGATAATTGTCTATTATTCATGCTATAATTGTATTAACCGGAAACCATAATACATGTGTGAATACATAGACCATAATATGTCCCTAATAAGCCTCTAGTTAACTAGCTTGTTGATCAATAGATGGTTGTGGTTTCTTGACCATGGACATTGGATGTCGTTGATAACGGGATCACATCATTAGGAGAAGGGTGTGATGGACAAGACCCAATCCTAAGCATAACACAAGACCGTGTAGTTCGTTTTCTAGAGCTTTTCTAATGTCAAGTATCATTTCCTTAGACCATGAGATTGTGCAACTCCCGGATGCCGTAGGAATGCTTTGGTTGTATCAAACGTCACAACATAACTGGGTGACCATAAAGGTGCACTACAGGTATCTCCGAAAGTGTCTGTTGGGTTGGCACGAATCGGGACTGGGATTTGTCACTCCGTATGACGGAGAGGTATCTCTGGGCCCACTCAATAATGCATCATCATAATGAGCTCAATGTGACTAAGGAGTTAGCCACGGGATCATGTGTTATGGAACAAGTAAAGAGACTTACCAGTAACGAGATTGAACGAGGTATGGGGATACTGTCGATCGAATCTCGGACAAGTAACATACTGATGGACAAAGGGAATTGTATACGGGGTTGATTGAATCCCCGACATCGTGGTTCATCTGATGAGATCATCGCGGAACATGTGGGAGCCAATATGGGTATCCAGATCCCGCTATTGATTATTGGCCGGAGAGGTGTCTCGGCCATGTCTGCATGGTTCCCGAACCCGTAGGGTCTACACACTTAAGGTTCAATGACGCTAGAGTTGTAATGGGAATAGTATGTGGTTACCGAAGGTTGTTTGGAGTCCCGGATGAGATCTCGTACGTCATGAGGAGTTCCGGAATGGTCCGGAGGTGAAGATTTATACATAGGAAGTCCAGTTTCAGTCGCTAGAATGATTTCAGGAGTTATCGGTATTGTACCGGGACCACCGAAAGGTGTCAGGGTGTCCACCGGGTGGGGCCACCTGCCCCAGAGGACTTAGTGGGCTGAATATGGGTGGGAACCAGCCCCCTAGTGGTCTGGTGCGCCCCCAAGGGCCCCAGGCGCCTAGGGTTGGAAACCCTAGGGGGAGGGGGCGACTCCCACCTGCTTGGGGGGCAAGTTTCCCCCTCCTGGCCGCCGCCCCCCTGTATATGCATCTAGGGGGGCCGCCCCTTCCCCCTTCACCCTATAAATAGTGGGTGGGTGGGAGGGCAGCCGCACGCTTCCCCTGGCGCAGCCCTTCCACCCTCCAACTCCTCCTCCTCCTCCGTAGTGCTTGGCGAAGCCCTGCCGGAGAACCGCAAGCTCCACCACCACGTCGTCATGCTGCCAGAGCTCTCCCTCAAATTCTCCTCTCCCCTTGCTGGATCAAGAAGGAGGAGATGACCCCGGGCTGTACATGTGTTGAACACGGAGGCACCGTCCGTTCGGCGGTTGGATCGGATCTTCCACGATTTGAAACACCGCGAGTACGACTCCATCAACCGTGTTCTTGTAACGCTTCCGCTTAGCGATCTTCAAGGGTATGAAGATGCACTCCCTCTCTCGTTGCTAGTATATCCTAGATTGATCTTGGTGACACATAGGATTTTTTTAAATTATTACTATGATCCCCAACAGTGGTACCAGAGCCAGCTCTATGCGTAGATTCTATGCACGAGTAGAACACAAGTGGTTGTGGGCGATGATTTGTTCAATTTGCTTACCGTTACCAGTCTTATCTTGATTCGGCAGCATTTGGGATGAAGTGGCCCAGACCGACCTTACACGTATGCTTACGTGAGACAGGTTCCACCGATTGACATGCATTTGTTGCATAAGGTGGCTAGCGGGTGTCTGTCTCTCCCACTTTAGTCGGATCGGATTCGATGAAGAGGGTCCTTATGAAGGGTAAATAGCAATTGGCATATCACCGTTGTGGCTTTTGTGTAGGTAAGAAACGTTCTTGCTAGAAACCCATAGCAGCCACGTAAAACATGCAACAACAATTAGAGGACGTCTATATGCTATGTGATGTGATATGGCCAAAAGGATGTGATGAATGATATATGTGATGTATGAGATTGATCATGTTCTTGTAATAGGAATCACGACTTGCATATCGATGAGTATGACAACCGGCAGGAGCCATAGGAGTTGTCTTAATTTATTGTATGACCCGCGAGTCAATGTAAACGCCATGTAATTACTTTACTTTATTGCTAACCGTTAGCTATAGTAGTAGAAGTAATAGTTGGCGAGACAACTTCATGAAGACGCGATGATGGAGATCATGGTGTCATGTCGGTGACAAAGGTGATCATGCCATGCCTCGAAGATGGAGATCAAAGGCGCAAGATGATATTGGCCATATCATGTCTCTTTATGATTTGCATGTGATGTTTGTCATGTTTACATCTTATTTGCTTAGAACGACGGTAGCATAAATAAGATGATCCCTCACTAAAATTTCAAGAGAGTTCCCCCTAACTGTGCACCGTTGCGAAGGTTCGTTGTTTTGAAGCACCATGTGATGATTAGGTGTGATAGATTCTAACGTTCGCATACAACGGGTGTAAGCCAGATTTACACATGTGAAACACTTAGGTTGACTTGACGAGCCTAGCATGTACAGACATGGCCTCGGAACACGAGAGACCGAAAGGTCGAACATGAGTCGTATAGTAGATACGATCAACATGGAGATGTTCACCGTTGATGACTAGTCCGTCTCATGTGATGATCGGACACGGCCTAGTCGATTCAGATCATGTATCACTTAGATGACTAGAGGGATGTATGCCTGAGTGAGAGTTCATTAAATAATTTGATTAGGTGAACTTAGTCTAAAAATTGTCTTTACAATCTATATTGTAGATCAAATGGCCCACGCTAATGTTGCCCTCAATGTCAATGCGTTCCTAGAGAAAACCAAGCTGAAAGACGATGGTAGCAACTACACGGACTGGGTCCGAAACTTGAGGATCATCCTGATACACTGGTGCGCGTCGGTCCTAAACAAACGGTTTTTTACCCCTTTCCGCGATGAAATTTTGAACCGTCGCCAAGTGAGTGTGGGCGATAGGGGGGTCCTTCCCACACGACCTAGAAACCGTCGGGGATAGGGAGCCTTGATGCATACAGTTGTCCCTATATAACCGTTTCCGATATCTCGAATATCCCAAACGCTTCATCCTTGCTACTCGTTTGTGATCGCATTGCCATCGCAGTCGGAGTTTTGTGGTTCTGCCTAAAACCAGGCAGATTCTAGGCACGGGAGCTTTCCAGGCAGATTCCAGGCACGGGAGATTTACGATGCCTGGCACATCACAAACTGTTCATGATTATAAACCGTGTACGATAGGTAGACAATCACACACATTTAGTTTTTGCGCACCGTATGTGATAGTGTTTGACATCACACACGCTTGGCGAACGACAACTATGTGCATGCTTGCACATGTTTCCTATCTGTGAACCGTCTCGGATTATGGTGTATATCACAAATGTTTGTGTGTTTACCAACCGTGTGTGCCGTAATGACCTGCACAATGTAATTTGGCCCTAATTTAATTGCTGATATTTAAAATTGTACCTAATTCTGTCGGCGTCCTGGGAACGGGGGTCCCCAGACTTGCCTGCCTGCGGCCCATGGCGTGGCTCCACCAGCGGCCATGTACGGCCCATCTTCACCAGCAAACACTCAAGACCCTCGTGAGGGGCCAAGCCTCGCGAGGCGGACGACGCAAGACCTCCTCGGTGGCGGCCTCACTAGGCTGGCTCACGAGGGCGGAGAGATCAAGGCAAGGGGCACCTTGCAAGGTTCCTGTGACGCAAGCCATGACGACCGGGCCAGGCGGGCGCCGGCGCGCGCAGTGTCCTCTATTCCTCTTTGGTGCTAAAGAGGCAAGCACAGGCGAGGAGTCCCGAGGCAACAGGCAAAGGTTTCCATATCGGCGCAACGAGACCAAGACCAGCAGGACGGCAGGACGTAGGTCACCGTGGAGCCCAAGACGACGTCATCACCAGAGCCTTTGGCAGGCGAAGACCACCTTTAGTCAGGATAGCTTGTACTAGTTGTCTCCCTTCAAATTTGGTCGTTGTGGCATCCCTTCCCGCCAGCATTTGGGAAGAGGACCAGGGCCACTATAAATAGGGCTAGCCACCACAGTAGGAGGCGACTGATCTTGGGCTATTCAGATCATAATCACCCACACAAGCTCACCAAGCACAAGAGCACCTCTCCTCAGGAGGTTGTTCTTCCCTTGTACTGTTCATCCTCAGCCCAAGAGGCAATCCACCACACCACGCTGGAGTAGGGTATGACACCACATCGGTGGCCCGAACCAGTATAAATCTTGTGTCCCTTTGTTCTGCGAGTTCGACACATTGAGCCTTGAGATTGCGGTGAGGGCGAGTGCTAGGGGGAGGAGAGCTCTTCGTGCGCACCCCAGTGTTCGAACCTCAAGGGTTTTGCCGGAACCCGAAATCTGACATTTGGCGCGCTAGGTAGGGGTGCGCCGAGGCCTTCCTCCCACTGATCCGCGTCCCATCGCTCCACCGCATCCATGGCGGACGCGCGCCGAGCCCGTGCTGAGCGCCAGGCCGCCCTCGCCGCCCGTGTCACTCAGACAACCCCTGTCGGCGGGCCTCCCTGTCGTTCCCCATCGCCTGCTGCCAACACCGCCATCGGCCCGGCGGGAAACGAGCAGCAAGCGTCCTCACTACACTCTTCTGTGCGGCGGGACGGCCGCACCGCCACTCCGTCGCTGACCCCGGCGGCTCGTCGTCTCACGCTCGCCGCGCGCCCACAGACGCGCAGGCCGCGTTGCTCATGGCACGCGAGCTCCTGCGCTACCGCCCGGTTGACGATCTCTACGAGGACTGGCTGGACCGCATCACCGAGCTCGTCAGCGCCGCGGGGGGCTCCCCCGCACCACCCCTCTTGCTGCCTCGCCCTCCGCCGGCTGCGGGCAACATAGCTCACGGAGCACCTCCACCACCTCTGCACCAAGACGGTGTTCTGACGCCAAGGCGCGCGCCCCCCGGCATGACCCACCGTGCCGGGTGCCCGTACGAGAAGAAGGAAGCTGCCAAGAAGTTCCCCGGCCGCAAGAAAATGCTCTCGCGCTCCCAGCACCACTAAGACAAGACCGTGTGCCGCCTGCAGTGGCGGTGCGCAGACATCAGGGGCAGGCTCCGCATCAGCAAAGGGCCCCGGTGGCCACAGCAGGCTGCCGCGCCTTCACTCCGGAGCTGCGTAGCGTCGTCTGGCCGGGCAAGTTCAAGCCAGACCTGCCTCCTCACTACGACGGCACCCCCGACCCTGCGGAGTTCGTGCAGCTCTACGAGCTGAGCATCGAGGCGGCCAACGGCGACGAGAAAGTCATGGCGAACTGGTTCCCCATGGCTCTCAAGGATGGTGCTCGCTCGTGGCTCCTGAACCTGCCCCCGGGCTCGATCTCCTCCTAGGATGAGATGCGCGACCGCTTCGTCGCCAACTTCCAGGGCACTTGCGACCACCCTCCGGCCGCGGGTGACCTGCACCGCATCAAGCAGCAGCCAGGAGAGACCATGCAGAAGTACATCTAGCGCTTCAATAGCGTTCGTCTCAAGATCCCCAAGGTGACGGACGAGGCCATCATGTCAGCGTTTTCCGATGGCGTCCGTGACATCAAGATGAAGGAGGAGCTCGATATCCATGAGGAGCTATGCATGGCTCTGGAGCTATTCAACATGGCGACCAAGTGCGCGAGAGCTGAGGAAGGGCGCCTTTCCCTCCTCGAGCTCCCAGCTACCGACCCGAAGGAGAAGAAAGCCAAGGCCAAGGACGTGAAGCGCAAGGGGGTGGCCGTGCTCGCGGCGGAGCCAGACATGAAGCGTGGCCGGGACCAACCCGAGTCGTCCAAGAGCACCTGATCGTTCTGCGCCTTCCACAACGTACACAGCCACAACACCAACGACTGTCAAGAGCTCAGGGCCATTCAAGACAGACGCTTCGGTCGATGCCCCGAGCACAATGACCGGGGCTACGACCAGGGAGGAGGCCGAGGCGGAGGACGCTGGGACGATCGTGGCCCCCGCCAAGAGTGGCGCAACCGGCCTCGCGAGGACAGCTGGCAGGACCAGCCTCGTGAGGGCGCCTGGAGGGATCAGCCTCGCGAGGACCGCCCTCAGGGCAACGCTGGTCTTCCTCCACTGCCGCCGCCACCAAGAAGGAACGACGACCACCATCAGGACGAGGGGGCTAGGGGCTTCCAGGAACCGCGTGCTACCGCCTGCATCTTGGGCGGAGCTCAGGCCCCAGCATCTCAACGTATCTTCAAGCAGTTTGCTCGCGAGGTGAACGCAACCCTTCCCAGGCTTGAGGCCACGCGCCCACTCAAGTGGTCCAAGTGCGCCATCACTTTCAGCTCAGCGGACCAGCTCAAGTGCGCGGCCACTGCTGGCACCTTCCCGATGCTCTGCTCACCCGTCATCAGCAACGTACAAGTCACCAAGACCCTCATTGACAGCGGTGCAGGGCTTAACATCCTGTCCGTTGAGACATTCGACAGCCTCTAAGTGCCATACGATCAACTACAGCCTACCAAGCCCTTGTCAGGAGTGACCGACGACTCCACCACCCCGATAGGGCAGGTCAGCTTCCCTGTCACCTTCGGATAGTGCGGCAACTACCGCACCGAGCTCATCGACTTCGACGTCGCCCACATCCATCTGCCGTACAATGCCATCCTCGGGTATCCAGCCCTGGCCAAGTTCATGGCAGTGACCCACCATGGCTACAATGTCCTCAAGATGCTAGGAAGCGGCGGGATCATCACAGTCCCCTGCGAAGAAAGAGATGCGGTGTGCTCCCTCGAGCGCGCCTTCCAAGCCGCAGCAATCGAAGACCCTGACAGCAAGGGCGAGTACCCTCCTGAGGCCACCCCCAAGAAGAAGAAGCAACTACTCCGTACAGATCCTCAGGGGAGTGGCGCCTCTAGCGGTGCCACATCAGGATCGACGCCCGCGCCTGGGGAGCCTCCCTCCCTTGCATAGGAAGGCGCGCCCGACGCCCTCCTCGGGCAGGGCTCGGGGGCTCTCTTCTGGAGGGCCTCAGACCTGGCCAACATCACGAGGGAGGCACTCGGGCACCACGTGGAGGCATGCTTTGCGGCACGCTTCCCTCAGGAGGACAACGGGCGAGGAGCGCCTGGCGCTCAGGAGTTCATCACCAAGACCACTCAGGAGCTGCAGGATGCAAGAGCCATGCGCGGCGACCGCCGCCCACCTGGCGCAGCTCCCCATCCGGGCGAGGATGGCGGGCTGCGCGTCTGCATCGACATCCCAGGGCTCAACAGGGCCGCATCTCAGGAGCGCTTCTGGCCTTCGCACGTGGGACGTTGCGAGGGCCCACCGCACAGCTATGTTCGCATGCCATTCGGCCTGCCGAGCATGGCGGCCGCCTTCCAGCGCAACCTGCGGAGCGTCCTGGCAACCCAGGAGGCCAGGCATCACGCGGTCCTGGCGGAGATGGAGACGGTCCTTAAGGAACCGCCTGGACCCCTAGAGCCTCCCGAGGCTCAGGGCCCCGGTGGCTCATGAGGAGCAACCCCTTCACCACGCATCTTCAGCTACCCCAACTTCCCTTCGACAACGGAACCAGGTAACATTTTCCAAGTTTATTTAGTTGGGAGCGCCCCCCGGGCTGCATCATTCCCAGGCCGCGTGGGCCTGTCCCTGTGGCATGTATCCTTTTACGTCTTTAGCTTACTCTGCTGGGGGCGCCCCTCGGGCTGCATCATCCCCAGGTCGCTCAGGTCCGACCCAGTGGCATGTATCGTTCTTACATTTACCTAAGCTAGTTCACTTTCCATGCATAAGCTATCTATGGTTATTACCTGCTTGATTACCACCCACCACGGGAGCCGCGTGCCGATCGTATTTCAGGATCCTTCGCATAAGAAGGCTAGGCACGGCGTCTGTGCTCGGGTCCGTCCCTGCAGCGTCGATAAATTCAATGGCTGAGCTCTGTCTGGCGGGCCGGTCCCATTCACGTCACCTCCTTGGATCATTGGTGCTTGGCCTTCTCATGCGATAACCTCAGGAGATTCATTCGGCGCAGGTTGCCTAACCATCTCGCAGGACCACCGCAGTCAACAAGACCAGGCGCAACCCGCCTTGAGGTAGGGCCTCGTGAGTCCCGCGCTGGCTCGCGAGTGCCCAGACACACCTCGTCTAGCCCTGCCGTGCAAGCCACGTGTCAGAGCGGGGTTGTACACGCCCCAGGGGCTCCACTCAGAGGGAGCCCTCACCCACGCGCTAGTGGAAGCACCATGCTCCGCTGGCAGTCGACACGGCCGAGGAGCGGTTATGCCCGTGCAAGTGCGGAAGCGCTATGCTCCGTGCTGGTGATAAACAACTGAGGGCGGCCCCATGGCCGTATCAACCTCAGGGAGCCCTTGAGCTCAGTGTCTGGCCTCATCGCAACACCTCCCCTCGGGAGAGTCGCACGAGGGGGCTGGGCACGGGGGCTACGCTCAGGTCACGCCCAAGCGTACGCCACCCCGCCAGGTCCCTCGGGCCTAGTCCTCATCGCGCGCCCTCCCGAGCGGAGCCTCTGTGAGGGAAAAGGTATGAAGGTCGTTTGAGCGTCAAGGGGGACTCCTGAGCATTGCGACTCAGGAGCCTAACTGGCCACGTAGCCCCTCACCCCTTGGTCTCGTCCTAGTGATCCGGACGACCCAACGGCGACTAAGGTATGCACGGGGTCGGGCCCTGCCAACGTAGAACACTAGACCTATTCCTGCGTCTCCTTTCTGTAAGCTGTTTGCGTGTCAAGGGGGACTCCTGAGCATCGCGACTTAGGAGCCTAACTGGCCACGTAGCCCCTCACCCCTTGGCCTCGTCCTGGTGATCCGGACGACCCAACGGCGACTGAGGTATGCGCGGGGTCGGGCCCTGCCGACGTAGAACGTAAAGCAAATGGGAAGGAAATTGAAAAATCTCAAGCAAATATTACAAGACATATTGTTCTCCTAATACCAAATGCAAGTTTAAACGCCTCCACGAGGCATGGTGCATATTGCAGAAGCTAAACAGGAAAGGAGCCGCCAGCAAGTCATCTCATCATCCCCGGACGCCGCTGTCGCCCGCAAGGGATGCTTCTTCCGTAGCGGCGTTGCCCTCACCTGCACCACCCGCCGGAGTTGCAGGATCAGCAGCACTGCCAGTTGAGGGCGCAGGATCGAAGGCGCGGAACCTCTTCCGCAGGGCCTCCACCTGACCCTTCACGGCTTCGGCAGCAGCTGCGCAGTGCTCGGCGTCCACGGGCTCCAGCAGCTCGTCAAGGTGGGCGGCAGGATCTCGAAGATGGAGGTGGCTGATGACACGTGTCAACGCGGCTAAGGAAAGAATGCGGGCTTCTCCCTCTGCCAAGGGGCCGATACCGCTCATGATTTCCTGAAGCGCCACGACCGGATAAGGAAGCAGCTGGGTGGGGCCCTCGTCATCGGTAGCCAGCGGCTCCTCCAAGCCCTTCTCGTATAGCGACCGCAGTGCTGTGCGAGACCTCTCCCCGAGGGACTTCAAGGCGACGTGGTCTTCGGCCAGGACTTGCGCCTTGGCTTCCATCTCGGCCTTCTCTACCTCCACCTTCTGCTCCAGCTTTTCCAGCCGTCTGCGCTCCGTAGCCTACGCCTCCGCCAACTGCTCTAGCTCAGCATCGCGACCCCTGATGGCGTCCTCCCGGGCCTTCATCTTCTCCTCCTCCGCCCTGCGGCCCCGAGCTTCGGCCGCATGCTCACTACGCATGGTCTTTAGTTCGGCCTCCAGCAACTGGTAGCGATCTTGGGCGGCTCCGGCATCCTTCAGCGCCGCCTCGCGGGCAGCCATAGCTTGGGTGACGGCCTCCTTGTCCTTCTCGGAGTCCACCGTAGCCTGGCTCAGCACTGCCCGGACGACCACGTCGGAGTGGAGCCAGCCAGAGATCAGCTCCAGAGCCCGGCCACCAGGCGACGGTCGGTGCCTTGAAGATCCTCCCGCAACAAGGTCAGTGCAGAAAGAGCGTGCTCCAAGATGTCGGGGGAGGCAGAACGATCCGGGGTCAGCAGAGCGGCGGAGGAAGGAAGAGGCAACATCATCATGATGGCCTGGGAGGCTGAGGGCTCCTGAGCTTTGGGGACCTCAGCAGCTGAGCCAGACGCCGGTGCCTTTGGTGCCAGCGGGGCCATGGGGGCTGCCTCCTCCAGAGGACGCTCCCCCAAGTTTCCTGAGGACGATCGGGCCGGGGAAGCGCGAGCACCGCCACTGCCCTTCCCTGTGGAGGAGGGTGCGGCCGCTACAGGAGATTTGGTCCCGAGCAATTCCGCCGTATCCTCCTTCCTCCTCTTTGCCGCAGGCGCCAGCCTAGTCAAGCAACAGAAAGCGTCAAGAATCAACAGCAGAAGCAGGAACAAGGGAAGACAAGAATACTTACTGGTTCACCGCGGCGTAGTCCCTCTGCTTCCTGAGCTTGAAGCCTGAGAGCCTCGCAGCCTGAGGCGTGGGCGCAAGGGCTCTAGGCGCAGAAGAGGGGGCAACAGGCAAGTTGGAAGCAGCTTCAGGCAGCGTCAGAACAGGGGCGTCGTCTCGGGAGACCAGCGCCGACCTTCCTCTCGTCGGAATCTCGACCGGTGACCTCCTTCGGGGACTAACCTTGGACCTCGAGGAGCCCCCTGCAGTATGCAGCTCCCCCCTTTCCAAGGGGACATCGACCTCGTCATCATCATCAGGCAGGGTGCAGAGGATGTCGGCCTTGCACAAGGGGGAGGTCTCCCCCACCCCTTCGCGGGTCGCCTCCGAGTCGTGCTCCTCATCCTCCTCTCCCTCCTCGCGAGACTCGCAGGAAGACATGACCACCGGAGTTGTCACCACCGGGATGTTTGTGGGTGCAGGCGGCACAAGCCCGCGCCCGTCAAAGATGGGCATGGCGGCTGTGACCTCTGCCTCGTCCGGGCGGCGGAACAAGGGAACAAAGCAATTAGGCGGGTACCCTTGGTCGTTCCCGACCATGGAACGAAGAGTCGAGCACAATTTCTCATCAGAAAGGGGCTCCGGGCATAGGCAGAGGTCGTCCCCTTCGTCTTGAAGCTTCCACAGTGGGCGCGGGCGCGCTTGGAGGGGAGCCACGTGCTGCGCCATGAATTCTTTGGCGATCATGGCCCCCGTCAGCTTCGCCGTCCTCGAATCGCCGGGCTTCAGGTGGGCGGTCATCCTCTCCAGCACCTGCGTCACCCGCGTGTCGATGAGCTTCGCGCGAAGCCATCCCTCTTGGGACATAGGCATCTCTGTCGGCAGCACCAGCCGGGGGTGCCAGCACTTGGCGTCCATCAGGACCCACTTGCTCCTGAAGCCCTCGGCCTTCTTCCCAGCCTTTGAGATGGCATTGGTCTTGTTGGCCGCGACGAAGCCAACGCGGTAGCCTTCCTTGATCCAAAGGAAGAAGAAGTGGCGCAGCAGCGCCAGGACGACATCACTCCAACATACGCCTCGCAGTAGAATGCGAAGATCGACAGGAGGAGGATGGAGAGCGTGGGTCTTATAGTGACTGAGGACGGAGTAGAAGAAGTCGGAGAAGGGGGGAACCAACCCGGCGACGATGCTACTCATGAAGAAGGGGTAGAAAGTGCTGCCAGGGGCGTCAGGCTCGGCGGAGCCGACCCGGAGCATAGTCTTCCTCTTCTCGTCACCCTCCACTGTAATCAGGTGCATGGCTGCAAGGTTCTTCTCCAACACGCTCGGCGCGTCGAACGCAGGCTCGTACCAGGATGGCGGAGGAGTAGCCCGAGCTTTCTTGGGCACCATTGACGGCAAGCTCGAAGGAGGATCTGGGTGGATCTGGAGTCTCTGGAAGCGAAGGGCAAGAAAGGGGATTTGGAGCAAGTTGAAGGAAGGCAAATACAGCCCGCACCAGTCTTTTGTCAGCCGGGCAGTTGCCCAGGCAGCGTGGGGAAGCGGAGACACCCACGTCCAATCAATCGCCACGCGTCAACCAAAGCCGCAGGCTGTTGGGCCCTGTGGCGCTCCACACTTGCCCCTTGGCTTCGCCTCGAAGCCAAGTTCGAGCGCGTCTTGGGCCAGGGGCTACTGTCAGTGTCTTGGGAACGGGGGTCCCCAGACTTGCCTGCCTGCGGCCCACGGCGTGGCTCCACCAGCAGCCCTATACAGCCCATCTTCACCAGCAAACACACAAGACCCTCGCGAGGGGCCAAGCCTCGCGAGGCATACGATGCAAGACCTCCTCACTAGGATTGCTCACGAGGGGCAGAGAGATCAAGGCAAGGGGCACCTCGCGAGGTTCCTGTGACGCAAGCCATGACGAACGAAGCCAGGCGGGCGCCAGCGCGCGCAGTGTCCTCGTTTCCTCTTTGGTGCTAAAGAGGCAAGCGCAGGCGAGGAGTCCCGAGGCATCAGGCAAAGGTTTCCATATTGGTGCAACGAGACAAAGACTAGCAGGACGGCAGGACAGAGGTCACCGTGGAGCCCAAGACGGCGTCACCACCAGAGCCTTTGGCAGGCGAAGACCACCTTTAGTCAGGATAACTTGTACTAGTTGTCTCCCTTCAAATTTGGCCGTTGTGGCATCCCTTCCCGCCAGCATTTGGGAAGAGGACCAGGGCCACTAGAAATAGGGCTAGCCACCATAGTGGGAGGCAACTGATCTTGGGCTATTCAGATCATCCTCACCCACACAAGCACACCAAGCACAAGAGCACCTCTCCTCAGGAGTCTGTTCTTCCCTTGTAACTGTTCATCCTCAGCCCAAGAGGCAATCCACCACACCACACTGGAGTAGGGTATTACACCACATCGGTGGCCCGAACCAGTATAAATCTTGTGTCCCTTTGTTCTGCGAGTTCGACGGATTGAGCCTTGAGATTGCGGTGAGGGCGAGTGCTAGGGGGAGGAGAGATCTTCGTGCACACCCTAGTGTTCGAACCTCAAGGGTTTTGCCGGAACCCGAAATCCAACAAATTTAAACTTGAAAGTAGGCTATAGCTTTATTCATATCCATTAGGTTCAAACAACTAATGCATTATTCGATTCACAGGTAAATATGTTTAAGAATTACAGAAGCACCAAATAAAGAATGATGTACCAGGGTTCTATACTTGTACTATTACAGATGGTAAAGAAATTGGCGACAGACATTCCAGTTGCTGAACAAGGTGAAGCGGAATGGCCCTATTGTGCTCTCCTGGATGCAGAAGGCATGCAAGACTCTAGTCCAACCCCTTGTGATGGCCGGCCGCCAATCATGTAGTTTCAGAGGTAATCTTGAGTAAACTGCTTCATGATCCACTGCAAAAGAAAAAAGATTCACATATTGTCATCTAACACAACTCATTACAGGCAGTAAAAAGAAGGCTACATGGTTCTTACTTACCATCCTGCAGTTCACTGTTGTCTTGCATAAAGTGTAAACAAATAGTTCGATTGACATCTTTTGACACATTTTAGTAACAATCTTTATTAGTTTCCTCACTTGATGCTGGTTCATGAATATCTCATTGCCCCATGCGCAGAAAGGGTCGAAATGTGGATCTTTGGCAATGATATATGTACCTAAAAGCACCAAGTTAATATTAGAAGCTAAACAACAATTGAAAAAATGATGTAGTACAACATTCCATCTATCCCATTATATAAGATTTTATTACATGTATATCTAGACATCATCAGAACATTAAGGTAACGCTCTTCCTTGTTGCTATGTAGCCTAGGATTGCATATTTAGTCATTCAGTATAATGCATGTTGCTAAACGATAATTGAAAAACGAAAAGGCAAGTTAACTGCAATATCCTTAAAAGCAACCAAATATCGTAATTCATAGTGGTATTGTTGAAACTGTTATTGATGAAATTGAACTGCACAGCAAATAGTTGCACATATAGAGCATCACATTGTGAAGAACTGAAATAAACAAGTCATTAGGACATCTCTAGGCGATCCTTAAAAAGTTAAAGGACTAAAACCCTTAGTGGATATATATATATATATATATATACTCCAGGAATTTTTGGCCTTTTCTAGTCGATCCCCTAAACTTAAGGTTGTAAACTTCAATTTGATCAAGTTCAAAGCAGGTTCAACCGAAAGTAGCATGCATTCAAACATAAACATAGATAATTTTGCATAACTGAACATAAAACATAAATTTAAACTAAGCTAAACTACTTTCGGTCGAAGTAGAGGTCGGGCCAATCCTTCCTCGTCATGTATGGTCTGCCGCGAGCCGGGTCCGGGCCAGTACCGTCGTCGGGGTCGTCGGGGAAGGCACTCCTCCACTCGTCGACGTTGACCTCCTCGTCCCGGGGGCCCACCTCGATGCCCTCCGGGCCACCGTCGTCGCCGCCTTCGACCTCGTCATCAGAGGAGAGCGCGATAACCTTGCCGCCCTCCGCACCGCCGTCCTCGCCGCCTTCGACCTCGTCATAGGAGGAGAGCGTGATAACCTCGCCGCTCTCCGCACCGGCAAAGATCGCCCGCTCCGCCTCCACGAGCTCCGGGTGCTGCCGGCGGAGCTCTTGCATGTAGGCCTCGTCGGTGGCCTCGGCCTCGAGACGCTCCCACGCCTCGCGGTCCTCCCGCGCCATAGCCGAGCTCACCGTCCCTGGCTCCGGCGGAACGAGGTGGACCGGACGTGTGCCGAAGGAGAAATTGAGCCTAGCCGCCGCGCCGTGGTAGCGGACCTGCTAGCGGTCGTACTCCATGGCCGCGAGCTCGGCCGTGTGGAAGCTACCGAGCCACCGGCGGGTGTGGGTCTCTTGATCTGTAATCTCGGCGACCCACGTCCCCCACCGTCGCTGCTGGACCCCGAGGTAGGACTTCGTCGGCTGCCGGGTCCGGGGGAGGACGGGGAAGTCCTCGAACCGGCGTAGGGGCGCGGCAGCGGGCGGATCGGGGGACCGGCAATGGCGGATCGGGCCCGCGGAGGACGACGGGGACACCTCGGCGGCCACCTCACCGGTGTCGGGCGGACAGGCCCCGATAAACCTATTTTTGGCCATTGGCTACTCAAGCTCCCCGGCACACAGGCAGAGGTTGAGGATGGAGGCGCCAGCGATGGCGGCGACCAACCAATGGTTTCGAGGGTTGTGTGTGTCTGTGTGAGCGGAGGTTGTGTTTGAGGAAATACCGCTGCAACTGAAAATTCTACTAGGCGGGAGTAACAAGGCGGGGCTACTGAAAATTTGGATCAAGGGCAAGCAAATATTTTTGAGATTGCGAGGGATGCAGAGGCGGGAGTAAAATGCCGGGACTACTGAAAATTTGAATCAAGGGACTGAAGCAGAGAGCGATGCAGAGGCGGGAGTTTTGGGGGAGCGAGCTAGTGTGCTTGACACACCGGCTGTGGACTGTAGCCGACGCACCTTCTCGCGTAAGCCATAGGCATACTATACACCGACGGTGCTCCAAGATATTTTGTACTACATCTCACACGGTTGGTGAGAATAAACTGTGTGGGATCTACTTGATTTGAATTACAAAATGGGGTCATAGCGGCAATGCATGGTGTTTGAATTGCTAGACCTTTTATCTGCAGTGAACATGCAACTGTATGTGTGTCGTAAAAGAATTGGAATTATTCAGGGTTCGTTTGGACATTTCATACATTAAACTGGTTTTCTAGCCATTTCAGGTGCACAATTCAAAATTAAACTACATGCACATGCTCTGGTGCATACAAATTGGTTGAAAAATCAAATTTGTGTCCTTCAGTGCATGCTTAGGTCCCATGGAAGAAATGGGAATGAATTTTTCGGGGTTCGTTTGGCCTTTTTTATACATTAACTGGGTTTTCTAGGCATTTTATGTGCATAATTCAAATTTGAACTACAAGCACATGCTCCAATGCACTAAAGTTGGTTGAAAAATCACGTGTGTGTCCTTGGGTGAATTTCTAGGTCCCATGCAAGAGATGGGAATGAATTTCAAACACCAGGACACTGTTGATTTCTGGGAAAACATTGAGATACCTGGTTTTTAAATTCTAGTAAATCCAAAACTTGTCTGAAATTCATGAGACTTGGCATGCTATCATGGAGCGGCATCAACATGCCGTGGTGAAAATTTTGTCCCATTTGGGGCATGTTTGGGTACGAGCTTCTCACAAACTAGAGCTTCTCACAAACCAGAGCTTCTCACAACAAGCATGATGGTTTCGATAGGGACCGTACCACCTTTGGGGACGAGACGATATCCGTTGCCTCTTATTGTTTTCAAAAAATTTCTAGTGTCAACATAGGACAAAAGGAGTGTTGTGTTCAATCTTGGAATTTTTCGGGGTTCGTTTGGCCTTTTTTATACATTAACTGGGTTTTCTAGGCATTTTATGTGCATAATTCAAATTTGAACTACAAGCACATGCTCCAATGCACCAAAGTTGGTTGAAAAATCACATGCATGTCCTTGGGTGAATTTCTAGGTCCCATTTAAGAGATGGGAATGAATTTCAAACACCAGGACACTATTGATTGCCGAGAAAACGTTGAGATGCCTGGTTTTTAAATTCTAGTAAATCCAAAACTCGTCTGAAATTCATGAAACTTGGCATGCTATCATGGAGAGGCATCAACATGCCGTGGTGAAAATTTTGTCCCATTTGGGGCAGGTTTGGCTATAATCTTCTCACAAATCAGAGCTTCTCACAACAAGCATGATGGTTTTGATGGGGAACGTACCACCTTTGGGGACGAGATGATATCCGTTGCCTCTTATTGCTTTCAAAAATTTTCTAGTTGCAACATAGAACAACAGGAGTGTTGTGTTCCATCTTGGAATTTTCCAGGGTTCGTTTGGCCTTTTTTATACATTAATTGGGGTTTCCAGGCATTTTATGTGCACAATTCAAATTTGAACTACAAGCACATGCTCCAATGCACCAAAGTTGGTTGAAAAATCACATGTGTGTCCTTGGGTGAATTTCTAGGTCCCATGCAAGAGATGGGAATGAAATTCAGACACCATAGCACTGTTGATTGCCGGCAAAACGTTGAGATGCCTGGTTTTTAAATTCTAGTAAATCCAAAACTCGTCTGAAATTCATGAAACTTTGCATGCTATCATGGAGCGGCATCAACATGCCGTGGTGAAAATTTTATCCCATTTGGGGCAGGTTCGGTTATAAGCTTCTCACAAACCAGAGCTTCTCACAACAAGCATGATGGTTTCGATAGGGAAAGTACCACCTTTGGTGACGGGACGATATCCGTTGCCTCTTATTGCTTTCAAATTTTTTCTAGTGTCAACATAGAACAACAGGAGTGTTGTGTTCAATCTTGGAATATTTCGGGGTTCGTTTGGCGTTTTTATACATTAAGTGGGTTTTCTAGGCATTTTATGTGCATAATTCAAATTTGAACTACAAGCACATGCTCCAATGCACTAAGGTTGGTTGAAAAATCTAATATGTGTCCTTGGGTGAATTTCTAGGTCCCATGCAAGAGATGGGAATGAAATTCAAACACCAGGGCACTGTTGATTGCCGACAAAGCATTGAGATGCCTGGTTTTTGAATTCTAGTAAATCCAAAACTCGTCTGAAATTCATGAAACTTGGGACGCTATCATGGAGCGGCATCAACATGCCGTGTTAAAAAATTTGTCCCATTTGGGGCAGGTTCGGATATATGCTTCTCACAAAACAGAGCTTCTCACAACAAGCATAATGGTTTCAGTAGGGAACGTCCCACCTTTGGGGACGAAACGATATCCATTGCCTCTTATTGCTTTCAAAAAAATTCTCGTGTCAACATAGAACAACAGGAGTGTTGTGTCAATTTTTGGGATTTTTCGGGGTTCGTTTGGACATTTTTATGCATTAACTGAGTTTTGAATGCATTTATGGGCATAATTAAAATTTGAACTACATGCACATGCTCCAGTGCATATAAATTGGTTGAAAAATCAAATATGTGTCCTTGGGTGCATGCTTAGGTCCCATGCAAGAAATGGGAATGATTTTCAAACACCAGGGCACCGTTGATTGCCAGCAAAACATTGAGATGCCTCGTTTTTAAATTATAGTAAATCCAAAACTCGTCTGAAATTCATGAAACTTGGCATGCTTTCATGGAACGGCATCAACATGTCGTCGTAAAATTTTTGTCCCATTTGGGGCAGGTTTGGGTATATGCTTCTCACAAGCAGAGCTTCTCACAACAAGCATCATGGTTTCGGTACGGAACGTCCCACCTTTGGGGACGAAACGATATCCACTGCCTCTTATTGCTTCCAAAAAAATTCTCGTGTCAACATAGAACAACAGGAGTGTTGCGTCAATTTTTGTGTTTTTTCAGGGTTCTTTTGGACATTTTTATGCATTAACTGAGTTTTCAATGCATTTATGTGCATAATTCAAATTTGAACTACATGCACATGCTCCAGTGCATATAAATTGGTTGAAAAATCAAATCTTTGTCCTTGGGTGCATGCTTAGGTCCCACGCAATAAATGGGAATGAATTTCAAACACCAGGGCACCGTTGATTACCGACAAAACATTGAGATGCCTGGTTTTTAAATTCTAGTAAATCCAAAACTCGTCTGAAATTCATGAACTTGGCATGCTATCATGGAATGGTGCCCGACATGATGTGGTATTTTTCGTGTCCATTTTGAGAGAAGGCGCACTCGAATAATGAAAGCCAACAAAGGCATTTTGAAAAAATAGCTGCCACTTAATATCTCAAACATTTGTATAATTCAAAACATGTGCGTTCTGTTAACCATTCATGCGACGCCATGTGTCTTGGTTTTAATGGCTGTAGGAGGTGCCTTGCGGACAGCTGCTTGACCTTGACTGAACGGGAGGCGTGCGAGCGCAGTTCGGTGTGCAGGCCGACCGAGAGGCGTGCAAGCTGTCCTCCAATGCGCAGGCTCACCGGGAAGCGTGCGAGCTTTACGCTGTGCAGGCTCACTGGGAAGCAATCCCTTTGACATCCATGGCCGCCCGCCTTCCTCTCCATTAATGGCGCCCGAGCCACTGTTTAATACGGGCGGCCTTACTGTTCCCCTCCCATTCCCCTCCCCCCCCCCCCCCCCCCGCAGACCTCCACCGCCATGGCGTAGAATGATCATCTGCCACTAGTCTTCAAGTTTGGTGAAGTCGACTCCGAGCCGGAGGAGATAGAAAATAAGGAGGAATGGGGCCTCATGGACATGGCCCAGAACGAGCTGGCCGCGGCGGTTGCTGCCCCCGCTCCCGTCCCAGCTCCCATCCATGCCCCCAAGCCAGCAACCATCCCCGTAGCATTGACAGGCTGGTCGCCGAGCACTATCGCAGAGATGGAAGCCGCGGGCGTCAGCGAGGTCTCCGCAGACCCGCGCGAGCTCGTGTACATGCCAGCACCAGGGCCAATGCCCGTGCCCGTGCGCGCCCCTCCACCCACCGTGCCGATGGCCCCCGTGCGTTTGGCTGCATCCGCCGCGCCCGTGCGCGCCCCTCCACCCATTGTGGCGCCGGTCCCCGTGCGTTTGGCTGCACCCGCTGCGCCCGTTCCCCGTGCCCGTGCCCGTGCGCCCCCCTCAGCGGCATGGGACGCTACCGTCGACCGCTACCTCTCAGCGCCGCCAGTTGCCGTCCTCCCGCGCCCCGCCCGTCGATCGCACGATGACATGATGTGTGATTTACAAGTGAAGAACATTTTGTGCCGCCTTGAACACTTCAACAACAGCGTCCCGGAGGATGACAACGACAACGACGGCGCGGCACGCCGCCTCCACCGCCGCCGGAAATAGTTTTTTTGGGGTTTAATACTGTATCTCGAATTCTCGATCATATGAATATAAATTCGAAGTGTGACTGAATGAAAGATATGGTTTGAACAAACTTGCATTTTTCTCTCTTAATGTACAGACTTATCAAACGATTTTCTTTTGAAAAAAACGTCAACGGTTTTTAAATATAAAACACTCATCGCAAACATTTTAGTTAGAACACCCGTATGCAAACAGACAGCTTCCCCAGGAAGCCAAGGGAAAATGTGCCGAGCAGGATTTCTGCATCCCTTCAACGCAAACGGTTGTTTTGCATGACCCGTGTGCAACCACGTACAAACAATTGGGTAAGATTTGCATATCTGTCATTTTGGGTATGTTGCCATTTCTCAAACTGGAAAGATTGACATTTGTTTATCTAGTAACATTGCCATTTGTCAACCTTGTAACACTGTGATTTGTCAAATATGCAGCTACAAATCACAAGCACTATCTAATTTTTGCAACTAAAATCACTAGCACTATTCATATGGACACCACTAGCAGGCGTGAGTTCATGGACGCATATGCAAATGTACCATTGATTACATACAACAAGTCATCAACCCACAACGACAACGAGGATACACGTTGGATTATAGATCATTTCCAGCAAAACATTCTAGTAAAGTTTTTCTCACATAACAAATAACAAAGCGATGAAATGAACTTTAGCTCAACCACTCATCAGCGTTGGAAACGCTTGCTTTGAACGAGAAGTGATTCTCTGGGAAGGGCCGGCTACTGTCAATCTCGAGACCAACGCAGGACTGATCATCCAGGCTGAAGCGGCCTATTTCAATACCCATATTGGGACGGTAGGGAAGCATAGTAATGTCCGAGGTATAGATACAGTTGCTTCTCATAAATGGTAGTAACGTTGTGTCAACAGCAGCTGGATCGCCTTCCACCATCATTGGATAGTTTTGTCCAAGGAAGAGTGAGTTTCCTCCAAGACTTTCAATACTGAACCAGGGAGAAGGTGGTTGCGCTAGTACACCAGTATCCATCCCGAATACCCTGCAACGGATGTTGGAATAGGTCCGGAGAGTAGGACCATACGAGACAACACCTGCTTCCTTAGTAACATCAGCTGTGCCCCGTATACAGACAAGAAGAGGTGATCCATCGGAATAAGTTGCCAGGCGCCACTAAGTATATGGGTCCCGCTCGTCCTCATGCTCGTGAATAAAATTTTCAAGTATAGGTGGTGGAATGTTCACAGGACCTTGGAAACACAAGAAGGTTAATTAGTAAAGGGAAAATAGCTAACCCGCATGCATGTGGATGAAACAATTATAATTACGGTGGAAGAGAAACGTACCGAAATCATGAGGATTCCATGCAAAAATAGTGCCACGAGTGGTGCCAGCAACCACAAGACCCTCGTATTGAATCGCATCACAGTACTCATCCGTGTATAGAGACTGATTTTTGAGCAATATCCATCGAGTCGAACCATGAAGGACAACAACAAGCTTGTCGAAGATAGCGACAACATAAGCATTCCTATAACCCAAGAGCGGTTGGGAACTCGACAAATTGCTATCTTCTGTGGACGACAGTGAGCATGATCGTATTTGAACTCACGTAGAATACCGGTGTACTCAACCTCTGGGCAGTCGTCTGAGATTTTTCGAAGTGGAACCCGGTGATGAGTGTACACATTCACAAGTTCCCACTCGCAGTTGTACCCAATATAAACAACCCAATCTCCATTTGCGCCTGCCCAAGCCTTGCTCTCAAGCGATGGCATCTTAACATCATATGTATCATTATCAAGTGGTATCAACTTACACAAGGCGAGGCTTCCCTCGTCCCTGCGCCAGTCAGCAGGGTCACGGCGAAGAAGATAGAGGAGATCAAACCGCTCCTGAACCCTTGGGTTCCTTGTAATGATGTTATTAGTTGAGTCGAGAATGGTCTTGAACGAACCTGCCATGCTAGCCGAGGTGATGACGTCGCACCGATCAATGAGTTCCTCCACCGCGTCATCATTCAGATCGGGGCAAGAATAACGGGGTCGTTTCTGGCTTGTTCCCTCCATGGAGAAGACGATCAAACAATGGCAGAAGGAAGGGTGAAGGCAAATGGAGGAGGGAGGAAGAGCTAGCATGCGACAGCAGTTCCAAATCAAGAGGGAAAGGCGAAGAGTCGGTGGACAGTTGCCACGGTACACGAAGAGGCGCTTGGGGAGCGGACGGTTGCCACAGAGGTCACACACTGACGACAAGGTCCGAGTGAATCGCATGCAATCCCATCGCACAACACACACATCTTGTTAAGTTGAACCGTTTCTGTACTCTTGTGTCAACGCAAACAGTTCATCCGAGTGAACCGCATGCCGTATATCCCACACAACTTGATCTGGCTGACCATTTCTTTTGTGTTGCCTAATCACAAACAGTTCATATGAGTGAACCGTATGCTGTATATCGCACACACCTTCATCTGGGTGCCTGTTTCTTTTGTGTTGCCTAATCACAAACAATTCATCCGAGTGAACCGTATGTTGTGTATCGCACACGCCTTCATCTGGCTGCCCGTTTCTTTTGTTCCTCCTCAGCGCAAATAGTTAACTGAACTGAAACGTATTCCCTTCATCGCACACGCAACTAAAACCTGAACCGTCTTTGATGCATCCGTCATCGCAAACATTTTATACATTTCTGACGGTTTTCATACAACACCGTTTGCGATTATGCCATCGCACACAGTTTCTCGAAGGGTCTCTGATTGTAGTGTCACGTTAGCAGCATCCTGCAGTAGTGATAGCTGCCAAGAAAGCATATGTCCCTGAAGCACCACTAGGTGACGCACCTATTTTCCCATCAACTCAAGAGGTTATGAAGGCCTGGCAGTCGCGTAGTGATGATTACTCCCTAGTTCAGTGCGGCATACTTTACAGCTTAGAACCGGGGCTCCAGTGTTTTGAGCAACACGGAGCATATGAGATGTTCCAAGAGCTTAAAACGGTTTTCAGCTCATGCCCAGGTCGAGAGATATGAAGTCTCCGACAAGTTCTACAGTTGTAAGATGGAGGAAATAGTTCTGTCAGCGAGCATATACTCAAAATGTCTGGGTTGCACAACCGCTTGTCTCAGCTGGGAGTTAATCTTCTAGAGGACTCGGTCATTGACAGGATCCTCCAGTCCCTTCGACCTAGCTACAAGAGCGATGAACTACAATATGCAAGGGATGGAGAAGTCCATTCCTGAGTTATATTCAATGCTGAAATCAGTAGAGGTGGAGATCAAAAAGGAACATCAAGTGTTGATGGTGAATAAGACCACTAGTTTCAAGAAAGGCAAGTGTAAGAAGAACTTCAAGAAGGACGGGAAGCGAGTCGCCGCGCCCGGTAAGTCAGTTGCCGGGAAGAAGCCAAAGAATGGACCCAAGCCTGAGACTCACTGCTTTTATTGCAAGGGAAATGGTCACTGGAAGTGGACCTTCCCCAAGTACTAAGCGGATAAGAAGGCCGGCAACGCCAAAGGTATATATGATATACATGTTATTGATGTGTACCTTACCAGCGCTCGTAGTAGCTCCTGGGTATTTGATACCGGTGCGGTTGCTCATATTTGTAACTCAAAACAGGAGCTGCGGAATAAGCGGAGACTGGCGAAGGACGAGGTGACGATGCGCGTCGGGAATGGTTCCAAGGTCGATGTGATCGCCGTCGGCACGCTACCTCTACATCTACCTTCGGGATTAGTTTTAAACCTCAATAATTGTTATTTAGTGCGAGCTTTGAGCATGAACATTATATCTGGATATCGTTTAATGCGAGATGGCTACTCATTTAAATTCGAGAATAATGGTTGTTCTATTATATGAGAGATGTGTTTTATGGTCATGACCCGTTGGTCAATGGTTTATTTTTATTGAATCTCGAACGTGATGTTACACATATTCATAGTGTGAATGCCAAAAGATGTAAGGTTGATAATGATAGTCCCACATACTTGTGGCACTGTCGCCTTGGTCACATTGGTGTCAATCGCATGAAGAAACTCCATGTAGATGGACTTTTGGAGTCTCTTGATTATGAATCATTTGACATGTGTGAACCATGCCTCATGGGCAAAATGACCAAGACTCCGTTCTCCGGAACAATGGAGCGAGCAACCAACTTGTTGGAAATCATACATACTGATGTTTGTGGTCCAATGAGCGTTGAGGCTCGCGAAGGCTATCGTTATGTTCTCACCCTCACTGAATACTTAAGTAGAGATGGGTATGTCTACTTAATGAAACACAAGTCTGAGACCTTTGAAAAGTTCAAGGAATTTCAGAGTGAGGTAGAGAATCAACGTGATAGGAAAATAAAGTTCTTACGATCAGATTGTGGAGGAGAATACTTGAGTCATGAGTTTGGCACGCACTTAAGGAAATGTGGAATTGTTTCACAACTCACGCCGCCTGGAACACCTCAGCATAATGGTGTGTCCGAATGTCGTAATCGCACTCTATTGGATATGGTGCGATCTGTGATGTCTCTTACCGATCTACCGCTATCATTTTGGGGTTATGCTTTAGAGATTGCCGCATTCACTTTAAATAGGGCACTGTCTAAATCCGTTGAGACGACACTGTATGAATTGTGGCTTGGGAAGAAACCTAAGCTGTCGCTTCTGAAAGTTTGGGGATGTGAAGCTTATGTCCAGAAACTTCAACCTGAAAAGCTCGAACCCAAATCGGAAAAATGCGTCTTCATAGGATACCCTAAGGAAACTATTGGGTATACCTTCTACCTTAGATCCGAAGGCAAGATCTTTGTTGCCAAGAATGGATCCTTTCTGGAGAAAGAGTTTCTCTCGAAAGAAGTAAGTTGGAGGAAAGTAGAACTTGATGAGGTACTCCCTCTTGAACCGGAGAGTAGCACAGCTCAGGAAGATGTTTCTGTGGTGCCCGCACCGACTAGAGAGGAAGTTAATGATGATGATCATGAAACTTCGGATCAAGTTGCTACTGAAATTCGTAGGTCCACAAGGACGCGTTCCACACCAGAGTGGTACGGAAACCCTGTCCTGGAAATCATGTTGTTAGACAATGGTGAACCTTCAAAGTATGAAGAAGCGATGGCGGGCCCGAATTCCAACAAATGGCTTGAAGCCATGAAATCCGAGATAGGATCCATGTATGAAAACAAAGTATGGACTTTGACGGACTTGCCCGATGATCGGCAAGCCATAGAGAATAGTGGATCTTTAAGAAGAAGACTGACGCGGATGGTAATGTGACTGTCTATAAGGCTCGGCTTGTCGCTAAGGGTTATCGACAAGTTCAAGGAGTTGACTATGATGAGACCTTCTCACCCGTAGCAAAGCTGAAGTCCGTCCAAATCATGTTAGCAACTGCCGCATTCTATGATTATGAGATATAGCAAATGGACGTCAAAACGGCATTCCTTAATGGTTTCCTTAAGGAAGAATTGTATATGATGCAGCCGGAAGGTTTTGTCGATCCTAAGAATGCTGACAAAGTATGCAAGCTCCAGCACTCCATCTATGGGTTGGTGCAAGCATCTCGGAGTTGGAACATTCGCTTTGATGAAATGATCAAAGCGTTTGGGTTTATACAGACTTATGGAGAAGCCTGTATTTACAAGAAAGTGAGTGGGAGCTCTGTAGCATTTCTCATATTATATGTGGATGACATACTATTGATGGGAAATGATATAGAACTTTGGAAAGCATAAGGGCCTACTTGAATAAATGTTTTTCAATGAAGGACCTTGGAGAAGCTGCTTACATATTAGGCATCAAGATCTATAGAGATAGATCGAGACGCCTCATAGGTCTTTCACAAAGCACATACCTAGACAAGATATTGAAGGAGTTCAATATGGATCAGTCGAAGAAGGGGTTCTTGCCTGTATTGCAAGGTGTGAGATTGAGCGCAGCTCAATGCCTGACCTGGGCAGAAGAAAGAGAAAAGATGAGTGTCATCCCCTATGCCTCAACCATAGGCTCTATTTGAAGGAAATATACCCTACAGGCGATAATAAAGTTATTATTTTATATTTCCTTGTATCATGATAAATGTTTATTATCCATGCTAGAATTGTATTAGCCGGAAACTTGATACATGTGTGGATACATAGACAAAACACCGTGTCCCTAGTAAGCCTCTACTTGATTAGCTCATTGATCAAAGATGGTTAAGTTTCCTAACCAAAGACATGTGTTGTCATTTGATTAACGGGATCACATCATTAGGAGAATGATGTGATGGACAAGACCCATCCGTTAGCTTAGCATAATGATCTTTAAGTTTTATTGCTATTGCTTTCTTCATGACTTATACATATCCATTTGACTATGAGATTATGCAACTCCCGGATACCGGAGGAATACCTTGTGTGCTATCAAATGTCACAATGTACCTGGGTGATTATAAAGATGCTCTACAGGTATCTCCGAAGGTGTTTGTTGGGTTGGCATAGATCAAGATTAGGCTTTGTCACTCCGAGTATCAAAGAGGTATCTCTGGGCCCTCTCGGTAATGCACATCACTATAAGCCTTGCAAGCGATGTGACTAATGAGTTAGTTGCGGGATGATGCATTACGGAGCGAGTAAAGATACTTGCTGGTAACAAGATTGAACTAGGTATGATGATACCGATGATCGAATCTCGGGCAAGTAACATACCGATGACAAAGGGAATGACGTTGTTGTTATGCGGTTTGACCGATAAAGATCTTCGTAGAATATGTAGGAACCAATATGAGCATCCAGGTTCCGCTATTGGTTATTGACCGGAGATGTGTCTCGGTCATGTATACATAGTTCTCGAACCCGTAGGGTCCGCACGCTTAACGTTTGATGACGATTTGTATTATGAGTTATGTGATTTGATGACCGAAGTTTGTTCGGAGTCCCGTATGAGATCATGGACATGACGAGGAGTCTCAAAATGGTTGAGACATAAAGGATGATATATTGGACGATGTTATTCGGACACCAGAAGAGTTCCGAGAGGTACCGGGTAAAAACGGAGTGCCGGAGGGGTTACCGGAACCCCCGGGAAGTAATGGGCCTACATGGACCTTAGGGGATAGAGAGGGCAGGCCACGAGGAGGTGGCGCCCCCCGATGGGGAGTCCGAATAGGACTAGGGGAGGGGGCGCGGCCCCCCTTTCCCTCTCCCTCTCCCTCTTCCTTCCGTCTTCCCCCTTCCACCAAGTGGAATCCTACTAGGACTTGGATTCCTAGTAGGACTCCTCTCTCCTGGCGCACCCTACAGGGGCCGGCCGGCCTCCCCCTCTCCTCCTTTATATACGGAGACAGGGGGTCACCCTAGAACACACAAGATCAATTGTCTTAGCCGTGTGCGGTGCCCTCCTCCATAGTTTACCACCTCGGTCATATAGTCATAGTGCTTAGGCGAAGCCCTGCGCCGGTAACTTCATCATCACCGTCGCCACGCCGTCGTGCTGACGGAAATCTCCCTCGTCCTCAACTGGATCAAGAGCTCGAGGGACGTCATCGTGCTAAATGTGTGCTGAACACGGAGGCGCCGTACGTTCGATACTTGGATCGGTTGGATCATGAAGACGTTCGACTACATCAACCGCATTAGTAAATGCTTCCGCTTTCGGTCTACGAGGGTACGTGCACACACTCTCCCCTATCGTTGCTATGCATCACCTAGATATATCTTGCGTGATCGTAGGATTTTTTTTGAAATACTGCGTTCCCCAACAGTGGTATCCGAGCCAGGTCTATGCGTAGATGTTATATGCACGAGTAGAACACAAAGATTTGTGGGCAATAATAGGCATACTGCTTACCATCAACGTCTTACTTTGATTTTGCGGTATTGTTGGATGAAGCGGCCCGGACCGACATTACATGACCGCGTTCCTGAGACTAGTTCTACCAACATGCTTCGCACACAGGTGGCTGGCGGGTGTCTGTTTCTCCAACTTTAGTTGAATCGAGTTTGACTACGACCGGTCCTTGTTGAAGGTTAAAACAACACACTTGACCAAAAATCGTTGTGGTTTTGATGCGTAGGTAAGAAAGGTTCTTGCTAGAAGCCCGTAGCAGCCACGTAAAACTTGCAACAACAAAGTAGAGGATGTCTAAATTGTTTTTGCAAGGCATGTTGTGATGTGATATGGTCAAGACGTGATGCAATATAAATTGTTGTATGAGATGATCATGTTTTGTAAAAGTTATCGGCAACTGGCAAGAGCCTTATGGTTGTCGCTTTATTGTATGAAATGCAATCGCCATGTAATTGCTTTACTTTATCATTAAGCAGTAGCGATAGTCGTGGAAGCAATAGTTGGAGAGACAACAACGACGCAATGGAGATCAAGGTGTCAAGCCGGTGGTGATGGAGATCATGACGGTGCTTTGGAGATGGAGATCAAAGGCACAAGATGATGATGGCCATATCATGTCACATATTTTGATTGCATGTGATGTTTATCTTTTTATGCATCTTATTTTTCTTAGTACGGCGGTAGAATTATAAGATGATCCCTCACTGACATTCAAGGTATAAGTGTTTTCCCTGAGTATGCACCATTGCTACAGTTCGTCATGCCGAGACACCACGTGATGATCAGGTGTGATAAGCTCTACGTTCACATACAACGGGTGCAAGCCAGTTTTGCACGTGCAGAATACTCAGGTTAAACTTGACGAGCCTAGCATATGCAGACATGGCCTCGGAACACTCAGACCGAAAGGTCGAACGTGAATCATATAGTAGATATGATCAGCACATAGATGTTCACCATTGAAAACTACTCCATCTCACGTGATGATCGGACATGGTTTAGTTGATATGGATCACGTGATTATTTAGATGACTCGAGGGATGTCTATCTAAGTGGGAGTTCTTAAGTAATATGATTAATTGAACTTAATTTATCATGAACTTAGTCCTAATAGTATTTGCAATCTATGTTATAGATCAATAGTTCGCGTATAGCTCCCCTATTTTATTTTTGATATGTTCCTAGAGAAAACTAAGTTGAAAGATGTTAGTAGCAATGATGCGGACTGGGTCCATGATCTGAGGATTATCCTCATTACTGCACAGAAGAATTATGTCCTTGATGCACCGCTAGGTGACAGTCCTATTGCAAGAGCATGTGCAGACGTTATGAACGTTTGTCAAGCTCGATATGATGACTACTTGATAGTTTAGTGCACCATATTTATGGCTTAAAACCGGGACTTCAAAAACGTTTTGAACGCTATGGAGCATATGAGATGTTCCAAGAGTTGAAATTAGTATTTCAGACTCATGCCCGTGTCGAGAGGTATGAGACCTCTGACAGTACTTTGCCTACAAGATGGAGAATAGCTCAATTAGTGAGCATGTGCTCAGATTGTTTCGCTACTACAATTTCTTGAATCAAGTGGGAGTTAATCTTCTAGATAAGATAGTAATTGACAAAGTTCTTTAGTCACTATCACCAAGTTACTAGAACTTCGTGATGAACTATAATATGCAAGGGAAGACGAAAACGATTCCCAAGCTCTTCGCGATACTGAAATCGGCGAAGGTAGAAATCAAGAAATAGCATCAAGTGTTGATGGTTAACAAGACCACTAGTTTTAAGAAAAAGGGCAAGGGAAAGAAAGGGAACTTCAAGAAGAATAGCAAACAAGTTTCTGTTCCCGTGAAGAAGCCCGAAGCTAAACCCAAGCCTGAAACTGAGTGCTTCTACTGCAAAGGAAATGGTCACTGGAAGCAGAACTGCCCCAAACATTTGGCGGATAAGAAGGATGGCAAACTGAACAAAGGTATATTTGATATACAGATTATTGATGTGTACTTTACTAGTGTTCATAGTAACCCCTAGGTATTTGATACCGGTTCAGTTGCTATGTTTAGTAACACGAAACAGGAGTTACAAAATGAATAGAGACTAGTTGAGGGCGAAGTGACGATGTGTGTTGGAAGAGATTCCAAGGTTGACAAGGTCACCATCGCATACTCCCTCTACCTTCGGGATAAGTGCTGAACCTAAATAAATGTTATTTGGTGTTTGCGTTGAGCATGAATATGATTGGATCATGTTTATTGCAATACTGTTATTCATTTAAGTCAGAGTTGTTCTGTTTACATGAATAAAACCTTCTATGGTCATACACCCAATATAAATGGTTTATTGAATCTCGATAGTAGTGATACACATATTCATAATATTGATGCCAAAAGATGCAAAGTTGATAATGATAGTGCAACATACTTGTGGCACTGCCGTTTAGGTCATATTGATGTAAAGCGCATGAAGAAAATCCATGCAGATGGGCTTTTGGAATCACTTGATTAAGAATCATTTGATACTTGCGAACCATGCCTCATGGGCAAGATGACTAAAACTCCGTTCTTCGGAACAATGGAGTGAGCCACTGACTTATTGGAAATAATACATACCGATGTATGCGATCCGATGAGTGTTGAGGCTCGCGGTTGGTATCATTATTTTCTCACCTTCACAGATGATTTGAGCAGATATGGGTATATCTACTTGATGAAACACAAGTCTGAAACATTTGAAAAGTTCAAAGAATTTCAGAGTGAAGTGGATAATCATTGTAACAAGAAAATAAAGTTTCTACGATCTGATCGCGGAGGCGAATATTTGAGTTACGAGTTTGGCCTTCATTTAAAAAATGTGGAATAGTTTCACAACTCACGCCACCTGGAACACCACAACATAATGGTGTGTTTGAATGTCGTAACCGTACTTTATTAGATATGGTGCAATCTATGATGTCCCTTACCGATTTACCACTATCATTTTGAGGTTATGCATTAGAGACAGCTGCATTCACATTAAATAGGGCACCGTCTAAATCCGTTGAGATGACACCGTATGAACTGTGGTTTAGCAAGAAACCTAAGCTGTCGTTTCTTAAAGTTTGAGGCTGCGATGCTTATGTGAAAAAGTTTCAACCTAATAAGCTCGAACCCAAATCGGAGAAATGCGTCTTCATAGGATACCCATAGGAAACTGTTGGGTACACCTTCTATCACAGATCCGAAGGCAAGGTATTCGTTGCTAAGAATGGATCCTTTGTAGAGAAGGAGTTTCTCTCGAAAGAAGTGAGTGGGAGGAAGGTAGAACTTGATGAGGTAGTTGTACCTTCTCTCAAATTGGAAAATGGTTCATCACAGAAATCAGTTCCAGTGATGCCTATACCAATTAGTGAGGAAGCTAATGATGATGATCATGAAACTTCAGATCAAGTTACTACCGAACCTCGTAGGTCAACCAGAGCATGTTCTGCACCAGAGTAGTACGGTGATCATGTGTAACATCCCAAATTTTCAATTTGGAATGTTATACAAAGATCATACAACGCATAGCATATTTTCTTGCATTTTGACAAATCCTCGATAAATCCTAAGCAACTCAAGGACCCTCGGAGAGAGTTGGGGATTTTCTCGATTTTTCATATTTTATTTATCAAATAATAAAACGAGGATTTTGGTTTTAATTATTTTCTCTCCGGAAAAATATTTCATTTAAAAATAAATGAGAGGAGAAAATATGACTTCTCCAAAACAACTGAAATATTGGAGGAAAAATATTAAAATCATATATTGGATTTTATCCGGATTTTATTTGCAATTTTAATTGCATTAAAAAAATTGCATGTTTTCAAAACTGCATTTTTGTGTAAAAAAATGTTCACCCTGTTCTAATTATTTTAACTAGACGGGTAAAATTTGTTTTATCTTTTTTGCATTTTTATATATTTTTCTATGAATTTTTTTGGCGAAATGTTTAAAAAAAAACGCGCCGCGCCCGAGCGGGCCGAGGCCCAGCCGAGCGGCCGGCCCAGCCGCGCGTCTCCTCCGCGAGCACGCCAGCGCCGCCGCGCCCGTGTCCGGCTCGGACTCCGCCAGAGCCCCGCCGCCTTGCCCCCTCCTCCAAGCAGGCCCACCCCTCCTTATATACCCCTGCCGCCGCCCCCTCCCTCGCCACCCCGAGCCCCGCCCAAGCCGCCGCCGCCGGAAGCCCGCAGCGCCGCCGCCCCGAGCTCGCCGCCCGCTCGCCGTTCGCCGCCGCCGGAGCCGCCCCTCGCCGCCCCGAGCCCCGCCGCACCCCGCCGCCCCTCGCCGAGCCCCCGCCGACCCCGCCGGAGCTCCGTTCCGATGAGGTATCAACTCGTCGTCGTTTGCCGGTTTTCTTTATTTAAAAAACCGTTCGTTTAAAAAAACCCTAGATCGGTTTATTTCTTCGGTTTTATTATTTAGTGAACGTTCACCGACCCGTTCGTTTTAACGAACGTGTTCGTCGGATTTTCTCTGTTAACGAACGTCCGTTCTTTAACCGTTCGTCAGTTTTTATTTTTCGTCGGATTTTTCACGATTATTTCAGATCTCGATTTCTGATCGGATTTTTGTTTCTGTTTAACTTTTCGCTCGTTTATCAGAATCAGGCGATTCAAGCGCCTAGATTTTCGTCTTGAAATTCTCTTTCTGTTTAACCTACTCAAACAAGTTTTTGCTACTGTAAAATTTGACCTAGATCCAGAATAGTAAACGAAGCTTGTTCCTTTCGTCGTTTGATTTTCGTTGCTTCTTTCGAGTTGATTCTTTTTGCAAACCGGGGTTCTTAAGTTGAACTTTCTGGTTGGATCTTTCATTCGAGTTTTACCTGTGCATTAGATGAGTACTTATTGTATGCTTGTTTGTTTGCGATAGAGTACCCGGAGTGCGCCGCTTGTTACTTCGAATCACTAGGTTTCGCGGATCATCAGCAAGGCAAGTAACACTTTGATCATACCTTTCCATACCCAGTTTTCATTGCATTAGATCAATCCTCAAACATTGCATGATTAGGATCTAATTAAACTGTGGGTATTGGGTAGTAGTTGAGGTAGTACCTATTACCTGTTTTATTTATCAAACCCTTGGGAGTTACTTCTACGTTTGCTATTATATTGCCATGCTATGCTCGTAGACGTGGATTGGGTTTGAGAGATATTCATGACAGATGTGAGATTGTTAACTAATGGTTTACTTAAGGTGGCAACTAAAACTCACATCTGGGTGGATTGAGGTACCTGGGTATTCCAGGATTGCCTGTTTTTCTTTTGGACCGCCACCCAGGCTCAAAGGGATCATAAGGTTATTCATGCTAGAAACTTCTGTGTGCAGCCACAAGCTATTATGGGCTCTAGCATAGTTGACTAAGTTGTGTGAACTCTTACAGTGGTAGACTAGTAGATGTAGGGGAAAGTAGGTGTAACTGTCTACCCATACGTAAGGTGCAAACACTTCTGAAAGACTGTGTCTCGATCATCCGTTACTCAAACACCATGTAGTGCGAGTAATCCAACGGAGGAGATCGAGTCTTGTGGGGAAAAGTGCGCAAACCTCTGCAGAGTGTACAAACTAATCATGGTTAGCCGTGTCCCCGGTTATGGACAACTTGAGTATCTAGTACTTGGATTATCATGTGAATCTCATCACCATGTTACTTTTAATTAACTTTGTTGGGTTAATGATGACACTTAATTGGGATTGAGATGCTGTCAACCATCTCAATGTTTAACAACCACCATGATAGTTAAATAAAATTTATTCCTTTTGCAGTAGGGAAAAATTGGCTTTTCGCAAAACTTTAACCATAGAGCTTTCCACCAGCCAAATATGCATGTAGTATAGCATTATTATGTTCATTATTCTCTATGTGTTATTTTGCCAGCATATTCCATCTGCTGACCCGTTTTCGGGCTGCAACGTTTCATGTTGCAGACTTTTCAGACGACGAGTAAGGTGCCTTAGGTCGTGGTCTTATACTCAGTGATGCCGCTGGAGTTGATGGACTCACTTATCTTCCAAGTCTTCCGCGGTTATCGTATTTAGATGGCCTTAAGCCATATTTATCATACTTATTCTCTTTGGAGATATTCGTTGTAATAAGTGTGTGATTGCTACTATGTTATAAATCCTCCATTTGTACTGTGCGTGTCAGCATTACTGATACAGGGATGACACTGGTGCACAACAGCACGGACTATTTGAGGTCTGGTCGCTACAAAGGTGGTATCAGAGCCAGGTTGACTGTAGGACACGACCACTAAGCTTAAGCCCTAGAACACTTCTCTCTTCTCATTTCTGACCCCTCTCCACTTTCTACTCTTTTAGGAATGGCGGATACAAGGAGGAAGTTCATGCAACCAGATGAAGACACGCCTTTTGGACGACACTTGAAGGAAGTCACCAAGTACTTGAACATAGGAATACCAAGCATCACCGGAACCTACAACGCCACATTACCCGAAGAGTAGAGCTGGAAGATTCAAGTTCACATTCCAGGAAGAACGTTTGTGCCAGTTACTGAACCCATAAGATTGGTTTTTGAAGCACCAACCTGGAGTTTAGGGAAGAGCATGGCAGCCCACATCGCTATGGGACGCATTGGAGAAGTCTACCACAGGGAGCTTAAGGATACTATTTATCAGATTTGTGGACGCCGAGACGAGCAATGGGAGATGATCAGAACCAAGAAGGATGGATCAATTGCAGCTTTCATCCAGGAGCAAAACCAACACATTCGTCGCCAGGAGAACCAGATGTGCTCAGACAAGGAAGAACTGAAGAAGGCATTGACGAAGATCAAGGAGCTGGAGGAAGAACTCAAGGCTACACGCGAGGATTATTTGGAGGAAATCGTCGCACTAGTAGGGAAGAATGACGACCTGGAGAAGAAGATTGGAGTATTCATGGGAAACCCAGTGCCAAAAGCAAAAAGATGACGAATGCACTTGCCCGGATAACTACGTCATCATCGACGACACCGACTCGGAACCAAGTGAAGATGACTTTGTTGATGAAGCTGGAGCAGACATCATGGAGTCTTCAACTGATTAGAATTTCTAGTAGACCACCATATCAGTAGTAGTTTCCCCCATTTAATAGTATAGTTCAAGCACTTTGTAACGCTAGTTAGATCGATTGTATGCCTTGTTTGAATTGATTGAGTGATATTGATTGTATTTGTCTCATGAGCATATGGGTAGTGTTTTCTCTCTAGACCTCATTCTATTCTTAACTCTCATCTTTTCTAACCCATCAGATGCCTCCGAGACGCGACACCGGATTTGTTTTCCCACCGTAGATCACCCAGGTGATTCAGCAACAGAATGCCCTGATGCAAGTGTTAGTGCAGAACCAAGGCAACAACAACAACAACAACCCACCGCCACCACCACCTGTTGATCACTTAGCCCGTTTCTTGAGGCTAAACCCGCCGGTGTTTTCCAGTAGCACCGAGCCGATTGTTGCAGATGATTGGCTCCGCAAAGTTGGAAGGGAGTTGACCACTGCAGGATGCACAGATGCGGAAAGAGTGCGTTTTGCCGCACATCAGCTTGATGGACCCGCAGCATCATGGTGGGAGAATTACACAGCCACACAACCTATTGACACTGTCACATGGGACCAGTTTCAGCAAGCTTTCCGTACAGCTCATGTTTCAGCAGGAGCTATGGCTATGAAGAAGCGTGAGTTTCGCAACCTACGCCAAGGAGGACGCACCGTAGGCCAGTTTGTGGAGGATTTCAGTAAGTTAGCACGTTATGCACCAGATGATGTTGCTACAGATGCAGCCAAGCAGGAGAAGTTTTTGGAAGGACTGAATGATGAACTGAGGATGCAGCTAATGGTAGCAACCTTCAACAACTACCAGGAGTTGGTAGATAGAGCTCTCATGATTGAAGGGAAGCAGCAGCAGATTGAAAACCGTAAGAGGAAGTATGGACAAGGGAAGTATAACTCTGGAGCTCAAGAGAAGCCACGATTTGCCCCGAAACCGGGAGGACAGTTTCAGCATACCCATGGAGGAGGTAGTTCGCACAACCATAATGGCTCCAAGAATGGTAATGGGAATGGAGGAAGCAACGGCCAGAACCGCACCAACCCATCTACCCCAGCCGAAGGGACCTGAGCCAAGTCACTTGCTTTAAGTGCCAGAAGACTGGACATTATGCCAATGAATGTCCTGAAGCCCAGAATGGAAATGGCAATGGAAGCTCTGGGAAGAAGCCGAACCCGTTCAACAAAGGACATGTGAACCACGTGAGCATGGAGGAGGTTGAAGCACAGCCTGATGCAGTAATAGGTAAGTTTTTGGTTAAGTCATTTACTGCAATCGTTTTTGGTTAACCGAGCGAAAAGTTAAATATAAACAAAAATCCGATCAGAAAGCGAGATCTGAAATAATCGTGAAAAATCCGACGAAAAAGAAAAACTGACGAACGATTAAAGAACGGACGTTCGTTAACAGAGAAAATCCGACGAACACGTTCGTTAAAACGAACGGGTCGGTGAACGTTCACTAAATAATAAAACCGAAGAAATAAACCGATCTAGGGTTTTTTTTAAAAACGAATGGTTTTTTTTAATAAAGAAAACCGGCAAACGACGGCGAGTTGATACCTCGTCGGAACGGAGCTCCGGCGGGGTCGGCGGGGGCTCGGCGAGGGGCGGCGGGGTGTGGCGGGGCTCGGGGCAGCGAGGGGCGGCTCCGGCGGCGGCGAACGGCGAGCGGGCGGCGAGCTCGGGGCGGCGGCGCTGCGGGCTTCCGGCGGCGGCGGCTTGGGCGGGGCTCGGGGTGGCGAGGGAGGGGGCGGCGGCGGGGGTATATAAGGAGGGGGGCCTGCTTGGAGGAGGGGGCAAGGCGGCGGGGCTCCGGTGGAGTCCGAGCCGGACACGGGCGCGGCGGCGCTGGCGTGCTCGCGGAGGAGACGCGCGGCTGGGCCTCGGCCCGATCGGGCGCGGCACGTTTTTTTTTAACATTCCGCCAAAAAATTCATAGAAAAATAAATAAAAATCCAAAAAAGATAAAACAAATTTTCCCCGTCTAGTTAAAATAATTAGAACAGGGTGAACATTTTTTTTACACAAAAATGCTGTTTTGAAAACATGCAATTTTTTTAATGCAATTAAAATTGCAAATAAAATCCGGATAAAATCCAATATATGATTTTAATATTTTTCCTCAAATATTTCAATTGTTTTGGAGAAGTCATATTTTCTCCTCTCATTTATTTTTAAATGAAATATTTTTCCGGAGAGAAAATAATTAAAACCAAAATCCTCGTTTTATTATTTGATAAATCAAATATGAAAAATCGAGAAAATCCTCAACTCTCTCCGAGGGTCCTTGAGTTGCTTAGGATTTATCGAGGATTTGTCAAAATGCAAGAAAATATGCTATGCGTTGTATGATCTATGTATACCATTCCAAATTGAAAATTTGGGATGTTACATCCTGTTCTGGAAGTCATGTTACTAGACCATGACGAACCTACGAACTATGAGGAAGCGATGATGAGCCCAGATTCCGATAAATGGCTTGAGGCCCTGTCTGAGATAGGATCCATGTATAAGAACAAAGTGTGGACTTTGGTTGACTTGCCCAATGATTGGCGCGCCATAGAGAATAAATGGATCTTCAGGAGGAAGACGGACATTGATGGTAGTGTTACTATCTACAAAGCTCGACTTGTCGCAAAAGGTTTTCGACAAGTTCAAGGTGTTGACTATGACGAGATTTTCTCACTCATGGCGATGCTTAAGTCTGTCCGAATCATGTTAGGAATTGCCACATTTTATGAAATCTGGCAAATGGATGTCAAAACTGCATTCCTTAATGGATTTCTTAAAGAAGAGTTGTATATGATGCAACCAGAAGGTTTTGTCAATCCTAAAGGTGCTAACAAAATGTGCAAGCTCCAGCGATCCATCTATGGACTGGTGCAAGCATCTCGGAGTTGGAATATACGCTTTGATGAGTTGATCAAAGCATATAGTTTTATACAGACTTGCGGTGAAGCCTGTATTTACAAGAAAGTGAGTGGGAGCACTACAGCCTTTCTGATAAGTATATGTGAATGACATATTGTATAATTTTTCTGAAAAGCATAAAGGAGTGTTTGAAAGGAGTTTTTCAAAGAAAGACCTCGGTGAAGCTGCTTACATATTGAGCATCAAGATCTATAGAGATAGATCAAGATGCTTGATAAGATTTTTGAATTAGTACATACCTTGACAAGATTTTGAAGTAGTTCAAAATGGAACAGTCAAAGAAGGAGTTCTTGCCTGTGTTGCAAGGTGTGAAGTTGAGTAAGACTCAAAACCCGATCACGGCAGAAAATAGAAAGAGAATGAAAGTCATTCCCTATGCCTCAATCATAGGTTCTATAAAGTATGATATGTTGTGTACCAGACTTATTGTGAACCTCACCATGAGTTTGGCAAGAGGGTACAATAGTGATCCAGGAGTGGATCACTAGACAGCGGCCAGAATTATTCTTAGTGGTATAAGGATATGTTTCTCAGTTATGGAGGTGACAAAGAGTTCGTCGTAAAGGGTTACGTCGATGCAAGCTTTGACACTAATCCGGATGACTCTGAGTCTCAATCTGGATACATATTGAAAGTGGGAGCAATTAGCTAGAGTAGTTCCGTGCAGAGCATTGTAGACATACAAATTTGCAAAATACATATGGATCTAAATGTGGTAGACCGTTGACTAAACTTCTCTCACAAGCAAAACATAATCACACCTTAGTACTCTTTGGGTGTTAATCACATGGCGATATGAACTAGATTATTGACTCTAGTAAACCCTTTGGGTATTGGTCACATGGCGATGTGAACTACAGGGTGTTAATCACATGACAATGTGAAATATTGGTGTTAAATCACATGGCGATGTGGACTAGATTATTGACTCTAGTGCAAGTGGGAGACTGAAGGAAATATGCCCTAGAGGGAATAATTAAGTTGTTATTTTATATTTCCTTATATCATGATAAATGTTTATTATCCATGCAAGAATTGCATTAACCGGAAACTTGATACATGTGTGGATACATAGACAAAACACCGTGTCCCTAGTAAGCCTCTACTTGATTAGCTTGTTGATCAAAGATGGTTAAGTTTCCTAACCATAGACATGTGTTTTCATTTGATGAACATGATCACATCATTAGGAGAATGATGTGATGGACAAGACCCATCCGTTAGCTTAGCATAATGATTGTTCAGTTTTATTGCTATTGCTTTCTTCATGACTTATACATATTCCTTTGACTATGAGATTATGCAACTCCCGGATACCGGAGGAATACCTTGTGTGCTATCAAACATCACAATGTAACTGGGTGATTATAAAGATGCTCTACAGGTATCTCCGAAGGTGTTTGTTGGGTTGGCAATGATCGAGATTAGGATTTGTCACTCCGAGTATGGGAGAGGTATCTCTGGGCCCTCTCGGTAATGCACATCACTATAAGCCTTGCAAGCAATGTGACTAATGAGTTAGTTGCGGGAGGATGCATTACAGAACGAGTAAAGAGACTTGCCGGTAACGAGATTGAACTTGGTATGATGATACCGACGATCGAATCTCGGGCAAGTAACATACCGATGACAAAGGGAATGACGTATGTTGTTATGCGGTTTGACCGATAAAGATCTTTGTAAAATATGTAGGAACCAATATGAGCATCCAGGTTCCATTATTGGTTATTGACCGGAGATTTGTCTCAGTCATGTCTACATAGTTCTCGAACCCGTAGGGTCCGCACGCTTAACGTTCGATGACGATTTGTATTATGAGTTATGTGATTTGATGACTGAAGTTTGTTTGGAGTCCCGGATGAGATCACAGACATGATGAGGAGTCTCGAAATGGTCAAGACATAAAGAATGATATATTGGACGATGTTATTCGGACACCAGAAGAGTGCCGAGAGGTACCGGGTAAAAACGGAGTGCCGGAGGGGTTACCGGAACCCCCCGGGGAAGTAATGGGCCTACATGGGCCTTAGGGGAGAGAGAGGGCAGGCCGCGTTACTAAACACTTCCGCTTTCGGTCTACGAGGGTACATGGACACACTCTCCCCTCTTGTTGCTATGCATCACCTAGATAGATCTTGCGTGATCGTAGGAATTTTTTTTGAAATACTGCGTTCCCCAACACTATTATGTATGCCATGTTGTGTACCAGACCTGATGTGAACCTTGCCATAAGTTTGGTAGGGAGGTACCAAAGTGATCCCAGTATGGAACACTGGAGAGCGGTCAAGAATATCCTAAAGTACCTGAAAAGGACTAAGGATATGTTTCTCGTTTATGTAGGTGATGAAGAGCTCGTCGTAAAGGGTTACGTCGATGCTAGCTTCGACATAGATCTGGATGACTCCAAGTCACAAACTAGATACGTGTATATTTTGAATGGTGGGGCAGTCAGTTGGTGCAGTTGCAAGCAAAGCGTCGTGGCGGGATCTACATGTGAAGCGGAATACATATCTGCTTCGGAAGCAGCTCAGGAAGGAGTCTGGATGAAGGAGTTTATCACCGACCTAGGAGTGATTCCCAATGCGTCGGGTCCAATGACTCTCTTCTGTGACAACACTTGAGCTATTGCCATTGCCAAGGAGCCCAGGTTTCACAAGAAGACCAAACACATCAAGCGCCGCTTCAACTCCATCCGTGAATATATTCAAGATGGAGACATAGATATTTGTAAAGTACATACGAATCTGAATGTCGCAGATCCGTTAACTAAACCTCTTTCACGAGCAAAACATGATCAGCACCAGAACTCTATGGGTGTTCGATTCATCACAATGTAACTAGATTATTGACTCTAGTGCAAGTGAGAGACTGTTGGAAATATGCCCTAGAGGCAATAATAAAGTGGTTATTATCATATTTCCTTGTTCATGATAATTGTCTATTATTCATGCTATAATTGTATTAATCGGAAACCATAATACATGTGTGAATACATAGACCATAATATGTCCCTAGTAAGCCTCTATTTAACTAGCTCGTTGATCAATAGATGGTTGTGGTTTCCTGACCATGGACATTGGATGTCGTTGATAACGGGGTCACATCATTAGGAGAATGATGTGATAGACAAGACCCAATCCTAAGCATACTAGAAGATCGTGTAGTTCGTTTGCTAGAGATTTTCTAATGTCAAGTATCATTTCCTTAGACCATGAGATTGTGCAACTCCCGGATGCCGTAGGAATGCTTTGGGTGTATCAAACATCACAACGTAACTGGGTGACCATAAAGGTGCACTACAGGTATCTCCGAAAGTGTCTGTTGGGTTGGCATGAATCGAGACTGGGATTTGTCACTCCATATGACGGAGAGGTATCTCTAGGCCCACTCAATAATGCATCATCATAATGAGCTCAATCTGACTAAGGAGTTAGCCTCGGGATCATGCGTTACGGAACGAGTAAAGAGACTTGCCGGTAATAAGATTGAACGAGGTATGGGGATACCGACGATCGAATCTCGGACAAGTAACATATCGGTGGACAAAGCGAATTGTATACGGGATTGATTGAATCCCCGACATCGTGGTTCATCCGATGAGATCATCGTGGAACATGTGGGAGCCAATTGGATATCCATATGCCGCTATTGGTTATTGGTCGGAGAGGTGTCTCGGTCATGTCTGCATGGTTCCCGAACCCGTAGGGTCTACACACTTAAGGTTCGGTGACGCTAGAGTTGTAATGGGAATAGAATGTGGTTACTGAAGGTTGTTCGGAGTCCCGGATGAGATATCGGACGTCATGAGGAGTTCCGGAATGGTCCGGAGGTGAAGATTTATATATAGGAAGTCCAGTTTCAGTCGCTGAAATGATTTCGGGGGTTATCAGTATTGTACCGGGACCACCGAAAGGTGTCCGGGGGTCCACCAGGTGGGCCACCTGCCCCGGAGGACTTAGTGGGCTGAATATGGGTGGGAACCAGCCCCCTAGTGGGCTGGTGTGTCCCCCCAAGGGCCCAAGGTGCATAGGGTTGGAAACCCTAGGGGGAGGGGGCGCCTCCCACCTGCTTGGGGGGCAAGTTTCTGCCTCCTAGCTGCCGCCCCCTCTAGATGCATCTAGGGGGCCGCCCCCCTTCACCCTATAAATAGTGGGGAGGTGGGAGGGAAGCCGTGATGTCGCTTGAGGCTACGTCGGTATTCCCCAAAGAGGAAGGGATGATGCAGCACAGCGGCCACTACAAAAAAAGATACTTCCGTGATGATACGTGTTTGTCACAGTAGGTCACGTTTTCTATCATGCATGTACATCCATGACAATTTTATGACAGAATCAAGATAGTCATACCTGTGCTGTCGTAGAAGTGTTGCATGACATTACCAAATTATCATCACGAAAGTGTCCACTTCCATGACGATAAATCGCACGTCATAGAAGTGCTTTCGTCAAGGGTGACTAACACGTGGCACCGACCGTAACGGGTCGCCGTTAAGCTATCGGGTCCGGTTCCGATAACCCGTTAACAGCCCGGACCAATGGGGATTTTCCACGTGTAAAATTCTCATTGACCGGAGGAAACACGTGTTGGCTCAACGTTCGGACAGATGTCATCCACTCATTGGACAGGAGGCGCCTATGATACGTCGACACGTGGCACGGCCCAACAGAGGCCCATTCCGGTGAAAAGGCCGGCCCAGCTAATGGTCCACCATGTTTTTTCAGACACTAGTGGGCTGGCCCGTTAACAGCCTACCATGCTTTGGGTCAAATTGAGGCCCATACCAGATCAGGCCCGTTCACAGCCTGTCGTGTTTTGGGCCAAATTATGGCCCATATCGGATCACGCCCGTTAACAGGCCACTGTTCTTTTGGGCCCATACTTAGACAGGTTTGTATTTCAGCCTGTTAAATGCCCGTTTACCAGTTTGGCCCGATAATAGTTTCGGCCTGTTAGCGGCCCATGGTGCATTTGGGATGTTGTTGGCCCGGTTTAACTTTAGGCCATTTAACGGCCCATGCAGAAACTGGGCTATTTCTTGTCCGAAGTAACTTTAGGCCTCTTAACGGCCCGTAGTCTTCGTGGATAAATTTCAGCCCAACTAGCCTATCGGCCTGTTAATGGCTTGTGTAACAGTTGAGCCTAATTACAGCCCACGTTGAATCCGGCTTGCTTACAGCCCATCTGATAATGGCCCGTGACACTTTTAGGCCTATGGCCCGCGTAGATACTGGCCTGCTTAAAGCCCATAATTGTATTGGGCCAAACAGGCTCGAGATACATTTTGGCCTGTTAACTGCTCGTCCTATTTGGGCCAAACATGGGCCTTAGGCAATTTCGGCCTGTATTGGCCCATCATTTTTTCGGCTCAACGCTAGCCCAATCTAGGTTTTAGCCTGTTAAAAGCCCATGGTATTCTCTGGCCTAGCTGGACAGAACTTTACTCGGCCTGTTAAAGGCCGAAAACAACTATAGGTTTAGTCCTGCTAATGGCCCAAGATGATTATAGGCCCAGGTTTTGGCCCATATGAGTAACGGGCCGGCCTGAAGACCGTCAACACTGAGATCCACTGAACCTTCCGGCCTAAATTACATCATACCGACCAAGAATAAACCTAGACTATACAACAAAGAAATTACAACATATTACATCCCCTCGGCAGCAAAGTTCGGCGCTAGTGATAATAAAGGGCAACCAGACAGCAGATTACATAAACTGGGCAGGTCGCCACCAGTGGAAGTTAACAGGCGGACAAAATAATAGACAGAACCGACATCACTTCAACACAGTTCAAGAAAGGTTAGCCCAGCCCAGGAGCTGCAGCGCAAGCAGCTTAGCAACCTGATGAGACTGCGCTTCTTTGGCACTCATATCGGATGACCCACAAGTATAGGGGATCTATCATAGTCCTTTCGATAAGTAAGAGTGTCGAACCCAATGAGGAGCAGAAGGAAATGACAAGCGGTTTTCAGTAAGGTATTCTCTGCCAGCACTGAAATTATCGGTAACAGATAGTTTTGTGATGAGGTAATTTGTAATGGGTAACAAGTAATAAAAGTAAATAAGGTGTAGCAAGGTGCCCCAATCCTTTTTGTAGCAAAGGACAAGCCTGGACAAACTCATATATAAAGGAAAACGCTCCCGAGGACACATGGGAATTATCGTCAAGCTAGTTTTCATCATGCTCATATGGTTCGCATTCGTTACTTTGATAATTTGATATGTGGGTGGACCGGTGCTTGGGTACTGCCCTTCCTTGGACAAGCATCCCACTTATGATTAACCCCTATTGCAAGCATCCGCAACTACAAAAGAAGTATTAAGGTAAACCTAACCATAACATGAAACATATGGATCCAAATCAGCCCCTTACGAAGCAACGCATAAACTAGGGTTTAAGCTTCTGTCACTCTAGCAACCCATCATCTACTTATTACTTCCCAATGCCTTCCTCTAGGCCCAAACAATGGTGAAGTGTCATGTAGTCGACGTTCACATAACACCACTAGAGGAAAGACAACATACATCTCATCAAAATATCGAACGAATACCAAATTCACATGACTACTTATAGCAAGACTTCTCCCATGTCCTCAGGAACAAACGTAACTACTCACAAATCATATTCATGTTCATAATAAGAGGGGTATTAATATGCATGAAGGATCTGAACATATGATCTTCCACCAAATAAACGAACTAGCATCAACTACAAGGAGTAATCAACACTACTAGCAACCCACAGGTACCAATCTATGGTTTTGGGACAAAGGTTGGATACAAGAGATGAACTAGGGTTTGAGAGGAGATGGTGCTGGTGAAGATGTTGATGGAGATTGACCCCCTCCCGATGAGAGGATCGATGGTGATGACGATGGTGACGATTTCCCCCTCCCGGAGGGATGTTTCCCCGGCAAAACAGCTTGGTTTCGCCAGGTTCCGCCTCGTGGCGGCGGCGCTTCATCCCGAAAGCTTCCCTCTGATTTTTCCAGGGCGAAAGACATCATATAGCAAAAGATGGGCACTGGAGGCCTGCCAGGGGGCCCACAAGGCAGGGGAGCACGCCCAGGGGGGTAGGGCGCGCCCCCACCCTCGTGGACGGTGGGTGGCCCCCCTCTGGTGCTTTCTTTGCCCAATAACTTTTATATATTCCAAAACTGACTTTCATGGAGTTTCAGGACTTTTGGAGTTGTGCAGAATAGGTCTCTAATATTTGCTCCTTTTCCAGCCCAGAATTCCAACCGTCGGCATTCTCCCTCTTCATGTAAACCTTGTAAAATAAGATAGAAAAGGCATAAGTATTGTGACATAATATGTAATAACATCCCATAATGCAATAAATATTGATATAAAAGCATGATGCAAAATGGATGTATCAACTACCCTAGCTTAGATCTCGCTTGTCCTCAAGCGGAAGCCGATAACGAAAAATATGTCCACATGTTTAGAGATAGAGGTGTCGATAAAATAAAATACAGACATGAGGGCATCATGATCATTCTTATAACAGCAACATATATATATATATATATATTGTCATATGATTTCTTATGCTGAAGTAACAATCTATTTACAATGTCAAGTATGAATCAGAAACTTCATTGAAAACTAAAAAACTATGATCTCAGTCATTGAAGCAATTGCAATTTATCATAACATCGGGAAGAGTCAATATAAGAGCTTTTCAGCAAGTCCACATACTCAACTATCATTTAGTCTTTCAGAATTGCTAACACTCACGCAATACTTATGGGTATGGAGTTTTAATCGGACACAGAGAAAGATAGGGGCTTATAGTGTTGCCTCCCAACCTTTTACCTCAAGGGTAATGTCAGCAATAATAGTTTATGATAACTTACATCCAATTGGATATATATATCAGGATCTTTCCAACACAATGTGCTTGCTAAAGGATAAAATGTAAAAAGGAAAGGTGAATATCACCATGACTCTTGTATAAGGTATAAGACAAGAATAAAGATAGGCCCTTCGCAGAGGGAAGCTTCGCAGAGGGAAGCAAAGGTTGTCATGTACTTTTATGCTTGGATGCACGAAATCTTAATGCGAATGAACGTCACTTTATATTGCCACTTGTGATAGGGACCTTTATTATGCAGTCTGTCGCTTTTATTGCTTCCATATCACAAGATCGTATAAAGCTTATTTTCTCCACACTTATAAATCATACATATTTAGAGAGCAATTTTTATTGCATGCAACAATGATAACTTACTTGAAGGATCTTACTCAATCCATAGGCAGATATGAAGGACTCTCATGGCAAAACCGGTTTTAAGGATATTTGGAAGCACAGGTAGTATCTCTACTTGGTGCAAAGAATTTGGCTAGAATGAGGGGGAAAGGCAAGCTCAACATGTTGGATGATCCATGACAATATACTTTATTTCGGATATAAGAAAACATAACCCATTACGTTGTCTTCCTTGTTAAACATCAACCTTTTAGCATGTCATATTTTAATGAGTGCTCACAATCATAAAAGATGTCCAAGATAGTATATTTATATGTGAAAACCTCTCTTTCTTTATTACTTCCTATTAATTGCAACAATGACCAAAACTATGTTTGTCAACTCTCAACAACTTCTATTCATCATACTATTTTATATGTGAAGTCATTACTCTCCATAAGATCAATATGATCTCTTTAATTCCTTTTTTATTATTTCTTTTATTCCCTCAAGATCATAGTAAGATAGTCAAGCCCTTGACTCAAAACTAATCTTTATTATATATAGCTCACGGACTCGATTACATAGAAGGATCATAAAGCAAAACTCAAAACTAGATCATACTAAAACTTTATTCTACTAGATCAAGATATTACTAAAAGGATCGAACTAAGAAAAAGGTAAAGATAGAGGTGTGATGGTGATACGATACCGGGGCAACTCCCCCAAGCTTGGCAGTTGCCAAGGGGAGTGCCCATACTCGATACTCAATTCTCTTTCCAAGGGTAGTTGCCAAGGGCAGTTGCCAAGAGGTGGTGATGATGGAGTTGTTGATGATGTAGGCATGTCGTCCTTCTTCCAAGGCATAGGCTCACCATCATAGAAAGATGATCGAGTCTCCGGGATCCTCAAATCTGCAACCAAACTCATCCTCTTGAATCTATATTCATACTCACAGTTTTGGTTTTGCAGGTCATAGATCTGGGCTTGGAGGTGCTCGATTTTCTCGTGAAGCTTGAAGATGGCCTCCCCAATGTTCTTGGCATCCAGCTTGTGGTTGTTGGTGAACTCCGCGATCATCATGTGGTTGGCGTCGAGTCCGCGTTCCACCATCCCTTGGCACTTGAAAACTTGCTGCTCCATTGCTTCGAGTCTTGTCTCCATGCTTGCGGTCCTCCTTTGCCCCTCAAAATCGCGGATGTGCAGCACCCCCTCACGCATCTCAATGGTTTGAGGGTGTTGCAGCACCTCTGCGAGGTAGGGGTTGATGACCTTCTCGAAGAATTTGTCCTTGGGGGCGCTTGAAGACGTCATGGTGATCTAGATCTGTCAGAAAAGCAGCTCGAAACAAAAGCAGAGGATATTTGCATGGTACGGTGGTCAAAACCGTCGGGAGCTTATATAATGAATTTTTACCGACCGAAAGAAGTATCATGCAAGAAAACAGAGTCCGGAGGGCACACGAGGTGCCCACGAGGCAGGGGGGGCGCCCAGGGGGGTAGGGCGCGCCCTCCACCCTCGTAAATGCCTCGTGTCCCTTTCAGACTACTTATTATTTTCCTATTTTCTTAAATATTCCAAAACGGAGAAAAATTGCCATTAGAACTGTTTTGGAGTCGGTTTACTTACCGTACCACATACCTATTCCTTTTTGGAGTCTGAAACATTCTGGAAATAGTCTCTTATATATTCCTCCAGGGTTACGGTCTCAATAACATTAGTTTCAACATTTATTGGATTACTTGAGATATAGTGTTTGATTCTTTGACCGTTCACCACCTTTGGATTTTTGCATTCGAAGTTCTTGATTTTTATGGCACCGGATCAGTAGACCTCCTCGATAATGTAAGGACCTTCCCATTTAGAGAGAAGTTTTCCTGCAAAAAATCTTAAACAAGGGTTGTATAACAAAGCATAATCACCTACATTAAACTCACGCTTTTGTATCCTTTTGTCATGCCATCTTTTAACTTTTTCTTTAAACAGTTTGGCATTCTCATAGTCCTGGGTTCTCCATTCATCAAGTGAGCTAATGTCAAATAGTCTCTTCTCACCGGCAAGTTTGAAATCATAATTGAGCTCTTTAATGGCCCAATATGCCTTATGTTCTAGTTCGAGAGGTAAGTGACATGCTTTTCCATAAACCATTTTATACAGAGACATACCCATAGGATTTTTATATGCAGTTCTATAGGCCCATACTGCATCATCAAGTTTCTTGGACCAATTCTTTCCAGATCTATTAGCAGTCTTTTGCAAAATTAATTTAATCTCCCTATTACTCAATTCTACTTTACCACTAGATTGTGGGTGGTATGGAGATGCAATTCTATGATTAACATCATACTTAGCAAGCATTTTACGAAAGGCACCATGAATAAAATGTGAAGCACCATCAGTCATTAAATATCTAGGGACTCCAAACCTCGGAAAAATAACTTCTTTAAGCATCTTAATAGAGGTGTTATGATCAGCACTACTAGTTGGAATAGCTTCTACCCACTTAGTAACGTAAACAACAGCAACTAAAATACGTGTATACCCATTAGAGGAAGGAAACGGTCCCATATAATCAAAACCCCAAACATCAAATGGTTCTATAACAAGTGAATAGTTCATAGGCATTTCTTGACGTCTACTAATATTACCAATTCTTTGGCATTCATCACAAGACAAGACAAACTTACGGGCATCTTTAAAAAGAGTAGGCCAATAAAAACCGGATTGCAATACATTATGCGCAGTTCTATCTCCAGCATGGTGTCCTCCATAAGCCTCGGAGTGGCACTTGTATAGGATCTGTTCCTGTTCATGCTCAGGTACACAATGTCTAATAACACCATCTACTCCTTCTTTATATAAGTGTGGGTCGTCCCAGAAGTAATGTCTTAAATCATAGAAAAACTTTTTCTTTTGCTGGTATGTGAAACTAGGTGGTATAAATTTAGCAACAATGTAATTAGCATAATCAACATACCATGGAGCAGTACGAGAAGCATTTATGATAGCTAATTGTTCATCAGGAAAGCTATCATCAATAGGTAGTGGGTCATCAAGAACATTCTCTAACCTAGACAAGTTGTCTGCAACGGGGTTCTCAGCTCCCTTTCTATCAATAATATGCAAATCAAATTCTTGTAGTAGGAGAATCCATCTAATAAGTCTAGGTTTAGCATCTTTCTTTTCCATAAGATTTTAATAGCAGCATGATCAGTGTGAACAGTTACTTTAGAATCAACAATATATGGTCTGAACTTATCACAAGCAAATACAACTGCTAAAAATTCTTTTTCAGTAGTAGCATAATTTCTCTGGGCACTGTCTAGATTTTTACTAGCATATTGGATAACATTTAATTTCTTATCAACTCTTTGTCCTAGAACAGCACCTACAACATGATCACTAGCATCACACATAATTTCAAAGGGTAAATTCCAATCAGGTGACTGAACTATAGGTGCAGAAATCAAGGCTTTAAGTATTTCAAATGCTTCTACACAATCATCATCAAAGACAAAAGGAACATCTTTTTGTAAGAGATTAGTCAGAGGCCTAGAAATTTTTGAGAAGTCTTTAATGAACCTCCTGTAAAAACCAGCATGACCAAGGAAACTTCTTATACCTTTAATGTCCTTAGGACACGGCATCTTTTCAATAGCATCAACTTTAGCTTTATCAACTTCAATACCTCTTTCAGAAATTTTATGCCCCAAGACAATACCTTCATTAACCATAAAGTGGCACTTCTCCCAATTCAAGACAAGATTAGTTTCTTCACATCTCTGCAAAACTCGATCAAGATTGCTTAAGCAATCATCAAAAGAAGTTCCATACACGGAGAAATCATCCATGAAAACCTCAACAATCTTTTCACAAAAGTCAGAGAATATAGCAGTCATACATCTTTGAAAGGTAGCAGGTGCATTGCATAAGCCAAAAGGCATACGTCTATAAGCAAAGGTACCGAATGGGCAAGTAAAAGTGGTCTTTTCTTGACCCTCTTTTGACACAGGTATTTGAGAAAAAACAGAATAACCGTCTAGAAAGCAAAAATGTGTATGTTTGGATAATTGTTCTAGCATTTGATCAATAAAAGGTAAGGGGTAATGGTCTTTTTAGTAGCTTTATTTAGTTTGCGAAAATCAATTACCATTCTATAACCTGTAGCAATTCTTTGTGGGATCAATTCATCTTTATCATTAGGAACAACAGTAATACCTCCCTTCTTAGGGACACAATGGACAGGACTTACCCACTGACTATCAGCAACAGGATAAATTATACATGCCACTAGAAGCTTTAGTATTTCTTTCCTTACCACTTCTTTCATCTTAGGATTTAACCGTTGTTGGTGATCAACAACCGGTTTAGCGTCTTTCTCCAATTTTATTTTGTGTTGGCATAGAGTGGGACTAATGCCCTTAAGATCATCAAGAGTATATCCAATAGCAGCACGGTGCTTCTTCAGAGTTTTCAATAATTTCTCTTCTCCTTGGTCTGAAAGGTTAGCACTAATAATAACAGGATATATCTTCTTTTCATCAAGATAAGCATATTTAAGAGTATCAGGTAATGGTTTAAGCTCAAACACGGGATCACCCTTGGGTGGAGGAGGATCCCCTAGAATTTCAACAGGCAAGTTGTGTTTCAGAATAGGTCCCTGTTTAAAGAATACTTCATCTATTTCCCTTCTTTTATTCATAAACATATCATTGTCATGGTCTAGCAGATATTGTTCTAAAGGATCGTTAGGAGGCATGGCAATAGAAGCAAGACCAATAATTTCATCTTTACTAGGCAATTCTTTATCATGGGGTTGTCCATGAAATTTAGCAAAATTAAAATCATGAGACATATCCCCTAATCCAATAGTAACAACATCCTTTTTGCAATCTATCCTAGCATTAACAGTATTCAAGAAGGGTCTACCAAATATAATGGGACAAAAATCATCTTGTGGGGAACCAAGAACAAGAAAATCAGTAGGATATTTAACTTTCCCACACAAGACTTCAACATCTCTTACAATCCCAAGTGGTGAAATAGTATCTCTATTGGCAAGCTTAATTTTAACATCAATTCCTTCTAACTCAGCAGGGGCAATATCATGCATAATTTCTTCGTATAAAGAATGAGGTATTGCACTCGCACTAGCACCCATATCACATAAACCATGATAGCAATGATCTCCTATTTTAACAAAAATAACAGGCATGCCTACAACAGGTCTATGTTTATTTTTAGTATCGGGTCTAGCAATTCTAGGAGCTTCATCACAGAGGTAAATAACGTGCCCATCTATATTATCAACCAAGAGATCTTTAACCATAGCAATACTAGGTTCAACTTTAATTTTCTTAGAGGGTTTGGGTGTTCTAATATTACTTTTGTTGACCATAGTTGAAGCTTTAGCATGATCCTTTATTCTAACAGGGAAAGGTGGTCTCTCAATATAAGCAGTAGGAACAATAGGATCAACATTATAAGTGATAGTCTTTTCTTCAACTTTAATAGGTTCAACTACTTTTACTTCAATGGGAGGATGATATTTAAACCACTTCTCCTTAGGGAGATCAACATGAGTAGCAAATGATTCACAGAAAGAAGCTACTATCTCAGAGTCAAGTCCACATTTAGTGCTAAATTCACGGAAAATATCGGTATCCATAAAAGATTTAACACAATCAAACTTAGGTGTTATACCTGACTCCTTACCTTCGTCGAGTTCCCAATCTTCAGAGTTGCGTTTAATTCTTTCCAATAAATCCCATTTGAATTCAATAGTCTTCATCATAAAAGAACTAGTACAAGAAGTATCGCGCATGGAGTGATTATTGAGAGAAAGTCGAGCATAAAAATTCTGAATAATAATTTCTCTTGAAAGCTCATGATTGAGGCATGAATATAACATTGACTTAAGCCTCCCCCAAGCTTGATCGATGCTTTCTCCTTCACGAGGCCAAAAATTATATATATAATTATGATCACGATGAACCAGATGCATAGGATAAAACTTCTGATGAAATTCCAATTTCAACCGGTTGTAGTTCCATGATCCAATATCATCACATAGCCTAAACCATGTCAATGCCTTTCCCTTCAAAGATAAAGGGAAGACCTTCTTCTTTATAACATCCTCGGGCATACCTGCAAGCTTAAATAATCCACAAACTTCATCCACATAGATTAGGTGCATATCGGGATGTAATGTTCCATCTCCTTAAAAAAGGATTAGCTAGCAGTTTCTCTATCATACCCGAAGGAATTTCAAAGTAAACATTTTCAGTAGGTTCAGTAGGTTGAGGAGCAACTCTTTTCTCTACTGGTCGGGGTGAAGATACCCCGAACAAGCCCCTCAAAGGATTATGTTCCATAGTAACAAGCGACAGTAAATTTCAGCACACTATATAAATTTTTCCTTACCAAATTCCACCTACCAAAGGCGCTTCACTCCCCGGCAACGGCGCCAAAAAAGAGTCTTGATGACCCACATGTATAGGGGGTCTATCATAGTCCTTTCAATAAGTAAGAGTGTCGAACCCAACAAGGAGCAGAAGGAAATGACAAGCGGTTTTCAGTAAGGTATTCTCTGCAAGCACTGAAATTATCGGTAACAGATAGTTTTGTGATGAGGTAATTTGTAACGGGTAACAAGTAATAAAAGTAAATAAGGTGCAGCAAGGTGGCCCAATCCTTTTTGTAGCAAAGGACAAGCCTGGACAAACTCTTATATAAAGGAAAACGCTCCCGAGGACACATGGGAATTATCGTCAAGCTAGTTTTCATCACGCTCATATGATTCGCGTTCGTTACTTTGATAATTTGATATGTGGGTGGACCGGTGCTTGGGTACTGAACTTCCTCGGATAAGCATGCCACTTATGATTAACCCCTATTGCAAGCATCCGCAACTACAAAAGAAGTATTAAGGTAAACCTAACCATAGCATGAAACATATGGATCCAAATCAGCCCCTTACGAAGCAACGCATAAACTAGGGTTTAAGCTTCTGTCACTCTAGCAACCCATCATCTACTTATTACTTCCCAATGCCTTCCTCTAGGCCCAAACAATGGTGAAGTATCATGTAGTCGACGTTCACATAACACCACTAGAGGAAAGACAACATACATCTCATCAAAATATCGAACGAATACCAAATTCACATGACTACTTATAGCAAGACTTCTCCCATGTCCTCGGGAACAAACGTAACTACTCACAAATCATATTCATGTTCATAATTAGAGGGGTATTAATATGCATGAAGGATCTGAACATATGATCTTCCACCAAATAAACCAACTAGCATCAACTACAAGGAGTAATCAACACTACTAGCAACCCACAGGTACCAATCTGAGGTTTTGGGACAAAGATTGGATACAAGAGATGAACTAGGGTTTGAGAGGAGATGGTGCTGGTGAAGATGTTGATGGAGATTGACCCCCTCCCGATGAGAGGATCGATGGTGATGACGATGGTGAAGATTTCCCCCTCCCAGAGGGATGTTTCCCCGGCAGAACAGCTCCGCCGGAGCCCTAGATTGGTTTCGCCAGGTTCCGCCTCGTGGCGGTGGCGCTTCGTCCAGAAAGCTTCCCTCTGATTTTTTCCAGGGCGAAAGACTTCATATAGCAAAAGATGGGCAACGGAGGCCTGCCAAGGGGCCCACGAGGCAGGGGGCGCGCCGAGGGGGGTAGGGCGCGCCCCCCACCCTTGTGGATGGTGGGTGGTCCCCCCTCTGGTGCTTTCTTCGCCCAATAATTTTTATATATTCCAAAACTGACTTTCGTGGAGTTTCAGGACTTTTGGAGTTGTGCAGAATAGGTCTCTAATATTTTCTCCTTTTCCAGCCCAGAATTCCAGCTGCCGGCATTCTCCCTCTTCATGTAAACCATGTAAAATAAGAGAGAAAAGGCATAAGTACTATGACATAATGTGTAATAACAGCCCATAATGCAATAAATATTGATATAAAAGCATGATGCAAAATGGACATATCAATATCCACCAACTTAGGCTGCATAGCATCAATAAATGTCTTGTACTTACGGTTAATCTTGCATAGAGATTGGAGTTCCAGTCGTATTTGAGCGGAAGCATGTATTTCTGCTTGAATTTCAGACTGAAGAAGTCGAACAGATTCAGGCGGCGACTTCATCGAGCTTGTGTCACTGAGTAAGTTTGACACTATATCAAGATGTGACTTCGTGGTTGTATCCCTACCCTCAATATGTGTTGCCTTCTCCTCTGGAATATGTGTTAGAGGGACAAACAATGGGTTCGTCTCACTATCATTGTGGCAGTTCCTCCTAGCAGCAGTGTTGTCACCCTGAAAGAGAAACAAGTAGGTAGATAATAGGTTTTGCACGTATAAGCATCAGCGCTGTCAATTCATCTCATTTCTTTGTCAGAAATAAAGAGACACGGTTTAAAATAGCATTAACATAATAGGCATTGTTCATAGTTAAGACGACAGGAAATGGCATTGTGCAGGAGCGGCCAGCTTCTTTTTTTTGCGGGGTAAAGGGAGTTTTTATTGCAATGTCATAGTGTTACAATCAAGAGGCCATAGGTCCTCAATACATGGTGGAACCGAGTGCAACCACACAACCGTGGTTCTCTCAGAGCGGCTATAGGTGGCCAAACGATCTGCAACACTATTCTGACTACGGTGGATCTTCTGAGGTAAAAACTCCCTTGAACACATGAGCTCCTGGATCTCCTGGACTAAATGCCCAACATCTGGCCGAACAAGACTAGCAGTTGTAAGAGTCAAGAGGGCTTGTATTGAATCCGACTGAACCACAACTGGTAGTGGGGAATGTTGTATTGCAAGTGCCATGCCCTGCATCAAAGCATGTATCTCCGCTTCCAAAGCATCATTGCAATTGAAGATATAATGATATGCTGCGAACAGCACACCCCCCATACTATCATGAAGCACCATACCTGCCGAGGCCGTTCCATCTGCTCCAAATGATCCATCAACAAACAAGGCAACGTAGCCCGTCGGAGGCAGAGGCCAAGGCACCGTACGTAAGATAGGCTTGGGTACAGCCACCGGTTCAATGTCGACTGGCATTTTCCCTTTGATAATTTCCTCCGTTATGAATCTTCCCGCAAGTTTGATTGATTTGTAGTAGCTATCGAGAAAGTCCACAGTAAGAGCCACCGGTGATACTTCTTTATCATGTGTGACATCGTTCCGAAGCTACCAGATCCTCCAAATGAGCATGATCACTATATCCCAGATGTCGTGCGTACGCGATGCCACAAGTTCAAGAGCCAATCCTTCCCAGAGTTCAACAGTCGCTCATCATAAGGCAGGGGCCAACGTGATCGCATGTTCAGCCATATGAGTCGTGCATGCTGACATGTAATCAAAGCATGGAATTCATCCTCTTCCTCCCTTCCACAGAGCGGACACGTAGAGCGCTTCGATAAATGCCTATGTTTCTTGCATTGGGCAGTTGGTAAGGCACCCATAATTGCTCTCCATCTCGAGATCTTCATTTTCTGCGGTACCGAGGCTTTCCGAACACAATTCCACACAGACCGCTGGGCATTAGGCGGAATTCGCCCCTCCAGCAAATGCCCTCACATGATCACTGGATTACAGATCAAGAACACAAGCATAGATGTAGTTCTAAACAACGTATAAGCATGAATGGTGAGTGCACTGTCAATTTATACCATTTCAGATTGGTAAATAAAGAGACACGATTTAAATAACATTAATATAATATGGCATTGTTCATAGTTGAGACATAGCAGGATATGACATTGTGCTGTTGTTGGTAGTCTCACCACACCACTAGATTACAGATCAAGAACACAAGCATACACATAGTATTAAAGAAGATAACTTGCTATGTTTAGTTTAATTTACATGGTACAAATAAGGAAGGGACAATTGCATTTTTACCCCTAGTTGGTTCCTACCCACGGGTTTTGCCCTTACTTTTCGAGCTTGCTCAGTTTTGCCCTTACTTTTTCCGACGAGGTCCCTCGAATGCCCTTTGACCGTTTGACCAAAACTTTTAAAATTCATAACTAATTCATATGAACTCAGAAAAATGCAAATAAGATATCAAAATGTTGAGATAAACATTACCTTTATGTGCATATCATTTGCATTCAGGACAAAAGCACCCTTTAAACTACCTGAAGTAATTAATGTTATTAACATTATTGAAAATAAAAAGGTATAAACAATATTTTTTTCATGAATAAAAATTACATGCAAATGTAGGTGATGTTTTCTGAACATCTTGATATCTTATTTGCATTTTTCTGAGTTTGTATCAACTTGTTATGAAGTTTCCAAATAATGGTCAAAGTCGTTAGAACATTCTTAACAAGATTATATGAACTCAGAAAAATGCAAATAAGATATCTGGATGTTCAGAAAACATCACCTACATTTGCATATAATTTTTATTCATGAAAAAAATATTGTTTATACCTTTTTATTTTTAATAATGTTAATAACATTAATTACCTCAGGTACTTTAAAGGGTGCTTTTGTCCTGAGTGCAAATGATATGCACATAAAGGTAATGTTTACCTGAACATTTTGATATCTTATTTTCATTTTTCTGAGTTCATATGAATTAGTTACGAATTTTCAAAGTTTGGTCAAACGGTCAAAGGGCATTCGAGGGACCACGACGAAAAAAGTAAGGGCAAAACTGAGCAAGCTCGAAAAGTAATGGCAAAACCCGTGGGTAGGAACCAACTAGGGGTAAAAATGCAATTGTCCCAATAAGGAACTAGATTGTACAACTAAAGACTGAAATTGAGAATGACAAACTTATGTTTATGTACTTCTACTTTATAAACTTTGAACAAGCAATTTGATGCAGACGACAAAAATAAACAGCATTTGCACTCATAGTTATCCAAATATAAACAACAAAGTTTGAAGGCTTGAGGAGGACAAACTTACATTAGTAGTGAAGACAGACTCAATGAAGGCCTTGTCCATATTGATGGGGGGCAATTCAAGAAGTTACCGCACACTCTTCTTCAAGAGTATTGCCTTTATTCTACATTTTGTTAAGAGTAAATATAGATGTGAAAATATAGGAACAAATGGCGATTATGTAACTTAAGATGCAGAGTACAAATGTAAATACAGCATACAGGCAGAAGGCACTGACAAGGGAAATGCGGAGCTAAACTTCTTCAGTAACATTGTTTTTATACAGTATTTTGGCAAGAGTAAATGTAGATCTGATGTGTAGAAAAATGGAGGACAAGGGAAAATAAGCTGCAAAGTGTACATGAAGAACTAGCTGACAAATATAAGTACAGTGATGAAGGACAACAGATACTTACAAGAATAATGCAAAACTAAATTTCTTCATAGGCATTGGGTTTATTCTACATTAATTTTGTTGGGGAACGCAATAATTTCAAAAATTTCCTACGCACACGCAAGATCCATCTAGGTGATGCATAGCAACGAGAGGGGAGAGTGTTGTCCATGTACCCTCGTAGACCGAAAGCGGAAGCGTTATGACAACGCGGTTGATGTAGTCGTACGTCTTCACGGTCCGACCGATCCTAGAACCGACGGTACGGCACCTCTGCGATCTGCACACGTTCAGCTCGGTGACGTCCCATGAACTCTAGATCCAGCTAAGGTCGAGGGAGAGTTCCGTCAGCACGACGGCGTGATGACGGTGATGATGAAGCTACCGGCACAGGGCTTCGCCTAAGCACTGCAACGATATGACCGAGGTGGAAATCTGTGGAGGGGGGCACCACACATGGCTAAACAATCAACTTGTGTGTCTATGGGGTGCCCCCCTCCCCCGTATATAAAGGAGTGGAGGAGGGGGAGGGCGGGCCCTCTCATGGCGCGCCCAAGGGGGGAGTCCTACTCCCGGTGAGAGTAGGATCCCCCTTCCCTAGTTGGAGTAGGAGAGAAAGGAAGGGGGAGAGAGAGGGAAGGTAAGGGGGGGCCGGCCCCCCACCCAATTCGGATTGGGCTTGGGGGGCGTGCCCTCCACCTTGGCCGCCTCCTCCTCTCTCCCACTAAGGCCCAATAAGGCCCATTGACTCCCCGGGGGGTTCCGATAACCCCCGGTACTCCGATATATGCCCGAACTCATTCGGAACCCTTCCGATGTCCAAACATAGACTTCCAATATATCGATCTTTATGTCTCGACCATTTCGAGACTCCTGGTCATGTCCGTGATCATATCCGGGACTCCAAACTACCTTCGGTACATCAAAACACATAAACCCATAATTCCGATCGTCACCGAACGTTAAGCGTGCGGACCCTATGGGTTCAAGAACTTTGTAGACGTGACCGAGACTCATCTCTGGTCAATAACCAATAGCGGAACCTAGATGCTCATATTAGTTCCTACATATTCTACGAAGATCTTTATCGGTCAAACCGCATAACAACATACGTTGTTCCCTTTATCATCGGTATGTTACTTGCCCGAGATTCGATCGTCGGTATCTCAATACCTAGTTAAATCTCGTTACTAGCAAGTCTCTTTACTCGTTTCATAATGCTTCATCCCGAAACTAACTCATTAGCCACATTGCTTGCAAGGCTTATACTGATGTGCACTACTGAGAGGGCCCAGAGATACCTCTCCGACAATCGGAGTGACAAATCCCAATCTCGGTCTATGCCAACTCAACAAACACCATCGGAGACACCTGTAGAGCATCTTTATAGTCACCCAGTTATGTTGTGATGTTTGATAGCACACTAAGTGTTCCTCCGGTATTCGGGAGTTGCATAATCTCATAGTCATAGGAACATGTATAAGTTATGAAGAAAGCAATAGCAATAAACTAAATGATCACAGTGCTAAGCTAACGGATGAGTCAAGTCAATCACATCATTCTCTAATGATGTGATCCCGTTCATCAAATGACAACTCTTTGTCCATGGCTAGGAAACTTAACCATCTTTGATTAACGAGCTAGTCAAGTAGAGGCATACTAGTGACACTCTGTTTGTCTATGTATTCACACATGTACTAAGTTTCCGGTTAATACAATTCTAGCATGAATAATAAACATTTATCATGATATAAGGAAATATAAATAACAACTTTATTATTGCCTCTAGGGCATATTTCCTTCAGTATCCCACTTGCACTAGAGTCAATAATCTAGATTACATTGTAATGATTCTAACACCCATGGAGTCTTGGTGTTGATCATGTTTTGCTCGTGACAGAGGCTTAGTCAACGGGTCTGCAACATTCAGATCCGTATGTATCTTGCAAATCTCTATGTCTCCCTCCTTGACTTGGTCGCGGATGGAATTGAAGCATCTCTTGATGTGCTTGGTTCTCTTGTGAAATATGGATTCCTTTGCCAAGGCAATTGCACCAGTATTGTCACAAAAGATTTTCATTGGACCCGATGCACTAGGTATGACACCTAGATTGGATGTGAACTCCTTCATCCAGAATCCTTCATTTGCTGCTTCCGAAGCAGCTATGTACTCCACTTCACACATAGATCTAGCCATGACACTCTGGTTGGAACTGCACCAACTGACAGCTCCACCATTTAATAAAAATACGTATCCGGTTTGTGACTTAGAGTCATCCGCATCACTATCAAAGCTTGCATCGATGTACCGTTTACGACGACCTCTTTGTCACCTCCATAAATGAGAAACATATCATTAGTCCTTTTCAGGTATTTCGGGATGTTGTTGACCGCTGTCCAGTGATCCACTCCTGGATTACTTTGGTACCTCCCTGCTAAACTAATAGCAAGGCACATATCAGGTCTGGTACACAGCATTGCATGCATGATAGAACCTATGGCTGAAGCATAGGGAATGACTTTCATTTTCTCTCTATCTTCTGTAGTGGTCAGGCATTGAATCTGATTCAACTTCACTCCTTGTAACACAGGCAAGAACCCTTTCTTTCCTTGATCCATTTTGAACTTCTTCAAAACTTTATCAAGGTATGTGCTTTGTGAAAGTCCAATTAAGTGTCTTGATCTATCTCTATAAGTCTTGATGCCCAATATATAAGCAGCTTCACCGAGGTCTTTCATTGAAAAATTCTTATTCAAGTATCATTTTATCCAATTCAGAAATTCAGTATCATTTCTGATCAACAATATGTCATCCACATATAATATGAGAAATGCTACAAAGCTCCCACTCACTTTCTTGTAAATACAGGCTTCTCCAAAAGTCTGTATAAAACCATATGCTTTTGATCACACTATCAAAGCGTATATTCCAACTCCGAGATGCTTGCACCAGTCCATAAATGGATCGCTGGAGCTTACACACTTTGTTAGCACCTTTTGGATTGACAAAACCTTCTGGTTGCGTCATATACAACTCTTCTTTAAGATGTCCATTAAAGAATGCAGTTTTGACATCCATTTACCAAATTTCATAATCATAAAATGCGGCAATTGCTAACATGATTTGGACGGACTTAAGCATCGCTACGGGTGAGAAGGTCTCATCATAGTCAACTCCTTGAACTTGTCGAAAACCTTTCGCAACAAGTCAAGCTTTTTAGACAGTAACATTACCGTCAACGTCAGTCTTGTTCTTGAAGATCCATTTATTCTCTATGGCTTGCCGATCATCGGGCAAGTCAACCAAAGTCCACACTTTGTTCTCATACATGGATCCCATCTCAGATTTCATGACCTCAAGCCATTCTGCGGAATCTGGGCTCATCATCGCTTCCTCATAGTTTGTAGGTTCGTCATGGTCAAGTAACATGACCTCCAGAACAGGATTACCGTACCACTCTGGTGCGGATCTTACTCTGGTTGACCTACGAGGTATGGTAGTAACTTGATCAGAAGTTTCATGATCATCATCATTAGCTTCCTCACTTACTGGTGTAGGAATCACTAGAACTGATTTATGTGATGAACTACTTTCCAATAAGGGAGTAGGTACAATTACCTTGTCAAGTTCTACTTTCCTCCCACTCACTTCTTTCGAGAGAAACTCCTTCTCTAGAAAGGATCCACTCTTAGCAACGAATATCTTGCCTTCGGATCTGTGATAGAAGGTGTACCCAACAGTCTCCTTTGGGTATCCTATGAAGACACATTTCTCCGATTTGGGTTCGAGCTTATCAAGTTGAAGCCTTTTCACATAAGCATCGCAGCCCCAAACTTTAAGAAACGACAACTTGGGTTTCTTGCCAAACCACAGTACATATGGTGTCGTCCCAACGGATTTAGATGGTGCCTTATATAACGTGAATGCATCCTTCTCTAAAGCATAACCCAAAAACGATAGCGGTAAATCAGTGAGAGACATCATAGGTTGCACCATATCTAATAAAGTGCGATTACGACGTTCGGACACACCATTACAATGTGGTGTTCCGGGTGGCGTGAGTTGCGAAACTATTCTGCATTGTTTCAAATGAAGACCAAACTCGTAACTCGAATATTCTCCTCCACGATCAGATCGTAGAAACTTTATTTTCTTGTTACGATGATTTTCCACTTCACTCTGAAATTCTTTGAACTTTTCAAATGTTTCAGACTTATGTTTCATCAAGTAGATATACCCATATCTGCTCAAATCATCTATGAAGGTCAGAAAATAACGATGCCCGCCGTGAGCATCAACACTCATCGGACCGCATACATCAGTATGTATTATTTCCAATAAGTCTGTTGCTCGCTCCATTGTTCCGGAGAACGGAGTCTTCACTAATACAGCGAGCTCCTAAACAAACGGTTTTTAACCCCTTTCCGCGACGGCAGTTGGAACAGTCGCCAACTGAGTGTGGGCGATAGGGGGGGTCCTTCCCACACGACCCAGAAACCGTCGGGGATATGCCCTCCTGGCACACATGTTCGGCAAAATGAGGTCGTGTTCGACCGGCGAGCGCTCAAATACGGAAATATGTACAGTAGAGCTAAAAATACAATTATATAGCAAAATTGTTTTTGGTCGCAAGTACATCCCACACAGTCAGTCCCCGGTAAACTTTTCCGTTCGTATGTACATCCCACATAGTCACTCCAAGGAAAACGTTTCCGTTCACAGGTACATCACACACAATTTTTCCCATTAAATCGCTTGCATTATTGAATATATCACACACGGTCCATGGAAGAAACTGTGTGCAAAGGCTGTCCATCACACACAGTTTTCATGTGGTAAACGTTTGCGCAAGGTGGCCTAACGCAAACATTTTTCAAGAGAAAGTCGTGTGTGATTGTTCATTGATCCAACATGGTTTATTCCTAGAAACTTTGTGCGTTTCCTGAGGTCATCGCCCACGGTATTTTTTCAACAACCATTTGCAATAGCAAAACCCAATTAGCAGGCTAATTATCCGATTAGTCATAATCCATTTGTTAATCTAATTGACAGTTCATATTAAGCACACAATATATTTCATTTTCATAATTGAAATACATCAGAGTACAACATCATATAGCTTCAGCACTCAGCTACCCCATTACACAACTACACCGGGACCAAGTTTCACATGCAACATCTATAACCTTTCGAAATTAGCATCATAGACGGTACATAGACAGATGTATCTCATCTGGAAAACTGCTGAAGCAGAAGGCGAATATAGAGCCTTCATTGATGTTGAAGGTCTTTGTAACTTTAGGCCAGTGCCTGTGGATGATTGACCATCCATCCTTCATCCTCTTCAGGAACACTTCAATATTGAACCGTGGGTGTTGTATGAATACCTTCCTCGCCTCCGGGCCATACAGGTGGTTTGAGAGGTAATCATCAGTTAACTGCTTTGGAAAGGCCTAAAACAAGGATGTGCATAAATATCTTCTCTATATTGGAAATGGGGCAAAGGAATAAAAAAGGCAAGGTATAATAGTTAGTACCATCCTATAGTGAACTGATGTCTTGTTCATTGTGCAGACAAAGATCTTGTTGTTTTTTGTCGCTAATTTCTTTATCCTAACAATCTTTCTGAGTTTCTTGACTTGACTGATATTCATGGACAACTCATTTCCCCATATGCAAAATGGGTCGAATAGTGGGTCAAAACCTCTGACAGCAGGACCTACATGTGCAAGACCAAATTGTTAAAAACCTAAATATTAGAATGGTTCCTGCAATTGTACAATAATGTGCTATTAGACAACGGACCATGCACGCGCTAACCTCGATTGTAAACCTCAGTGCTTCCCATTGTTTCCCTGCAACACATATATGTAGTTAGTCATCAGGTTAAGTAAGGGTTCACATGATATCAGTAAAATATGTTGATGAAAAATAATCACATTGCAGATTCATCAGATTAATTGAAGCCACATGGTAAAATTAGATAGCACAATTCACTAGAATTTGTGAAGGAAAGGCAGGAGCAGCACATGCAACAGGTAAACCGAGCATGCTTAACCCGCGTAGCTAGCAAATGGCAAGGTGCTCCTTCAAGATCTAGGGGTCGGCACGAATAGCAGCAATTGCAACCTCATCCGTGCGTGTGTCCGTGATTTGCTTCTCCGCTGCCAAATGCTCCTTGAGGTCCTGGCTATACTGCGTGCACCATGGCTTAGGCCGGCGCTTATTTGGTGGAGGGGTCGGTGATTTGGGTGGAAGGTGTCGCGCTCCCGCCGGCGGTAGGGGAATGTGGGATGTGGAAGGAGGAGGAGGATGGGGGTCGGGTGTGGATTACCTTCCTGGATAGGCGAGGCCGAGGAGCGTGAAGGAGGGTCGCCGGCGAGGAGGCGGCGGCGCTGCAAGCAAGGAGTGAAGGTTTCAACTTGGAAAGGAAGGCAGAAAGAGGGGAAATGTCGCTTTTGGTAAGGGGGAGGGGGCGGGGAGGTAGATATTTCCGCGAAAGCCGAAAAATTGGAATCGCTTCAGCCAAAAAACTGGCACACAAAGTGTCACAGACACAGTCCCTTATTCAGAACTTTGTATGATATGTGAACGTCACAAACGATTCAGATAGCTTAACCCGTGTGTGTTGAGTTTGAATGTCAAAAAATTTGGTTCGAACTTCCCTGGTTACAGTGGTCATCCACGTCATTGCATAATTTGGGTACACAAAGGAGACTAACTGTGTGCGATCTACTTGATTTATAGTACTATACACCGACGGTGCTCCAAGATATTTTGTGTTGCATCTCACATGGTTGGTGATAATAAACTGTGTGCAATCTACTTGATTTATCATCTTGATCATTTGAATTACATAATGGGGTCACAGCTACAATGGATGGTGTTTGAATTGTTAGAACTTTAATCTCCAGAGAACATGCAACTATAGGTGTGTCGTCAAAAAAATTAACTGGGTTTGTTTGTACATTTTTCAGGGTTCGTTTGTACATTTTTATACATTAACTGGGTTTTCCAGGCATTTTATGCGCATAATTCAAATTTGAACAACATGCACATGCTCCAGTGCATCTAAACTTATTGAAAAAACAAATATGTGTCCTTGGTTGCAAGCTTAGCTCCCATGCAAGAAATGGGAATGAATTTCAAACACCCTGCCACCGTCACTCGGCCCCAAACATTGAGATACCTAGTTTTTAAATTCTAGTAAATCCAAAACTCGTCTGAAATTCATGAAACTTGGCATGCTATCATGTAGCGGCATCAACAAGCCGTGGTAAAAATTTTGTCCCATCTGGGGCAGGTTTGGGTATAAGCTTCTCACAAACCAGAGCTTCTCACAACAAGCGTGATGGTTTCGGTAGGGAACATTCCACCTTTGGGGACGAAACGATATTCGTTGCCTCTTATCGCTTTCAAAAAAATTTGAGTGTCAGCATAGAACAACAAGAGTGTTGTGTTCAATTTTGGAATTTTTTGGGGTTCGTGTGGCCATTTCTATGCATTAACTGAGTTTTCAATGCATTTATGTGCATAATTCAAATTTGAACTACATGCACATGCTCCAGTGCATATAAATTGGTTGAAAAATCAAATCTGTGTCCTTTGGTGCATGCTTAGGTCCCATGCAAGAAATGGGAATGAATTTCAAACACCAGGGCACCGTTGATTGCCGGCAAAACATTGAGATGCCTGTTTTTAAATTCTAGTAAATCCAAAACTCGTCTGAAATTCATGAAACTTAGCATGCTATCATGGAGCGGCATCAACATGTTGTCGTACAAATTTTGTCCCATTTGGGGCAGGTTTGGGTATATGCTTCTCACAAACCGGAGCTTCTCACAAAAAGCATGATGGTTTTCCGTAGGGAACGTCCCACCTTTGGGGACGAAACGATATCCATTGCCTCTTATTGCTTTCAATTTTTTTTCTCGTGTCAACATAGAACAACAGGAGTGTTGTGTGAATTTTTGTGATTTTTCGGGGTTCGTTTGGACATTTTTATGCATTAACTAAGTTTTCAATGCATTTGTGTGCATAATTCAAATTTGAACTACATGCACATGCTCCAGTGCATATAAATTGGTTGAAAAATCAAATCTGTGTCCTTGGGTACATGCTTAGGTCCCATGCAAGAAATGGGAATGAATTTCAAACACCAGGGCACCGTTGATTGCCGGCAAAACATTGAGATGCCTGGTTTTTAAATTCTAGTAAATCCAAAACTCGTCTGAAATTCATGAAACTTGGCATGCTATCATGGAGCGGCATCAACATGCCGTGGTACAAATTTTATACCATTTGGGGCAGGTCTGGGTATATGCTTCTCACAAACCGGAGCTTCTCACAACAAGCATGATGGTTTTTGGTAGGGACGTCCCACCTTTGGGGACGAAACGATATCCATTGCCTCTTATTGCTTTCAATTTTTTTTCTCGTGTCAACATAGAACAAAATGAGTGTTGTGTGATTTTTCGGGGTTCGTTTGGACTTTTTTATGCATTAACTAAGTTTTCAATGCATTTATGTGCATAATTCAAATTTGAACTACGTGCACATGCTCCAGTGCATATAAATTGGTTGAAAAATCAAATCTGTGTCCTTGGGTGCATGCTTACGTCCCATGCAAGAAATGGGAATGAATTTCAAACACCATGGCACCGTTGATTGCCGGCAAAACATTGAGATGCTTGGTTTTTAAATTCTAGTAAATCCAAAACTCGTCTGAAATTCATGAAACTTGGCATGCTATCATGGAGCGGCATCAACATGCCGTCGTACAAATTTTGTCCCATTTGGGGCAGGTTTGGGTATATGCTTCTCACAAACCGGAGCTTCTCACAACAAGCATGATCGTTTTCGGTAGGGAACGTCCCACCTTTGGGGACGAAACGATATCCATTGCCTCTTATTGCTTTCAATTTTTTTCTCGTGTCAACATAGAACAACATGAGTGTTGTGTGATTTTTTGTGATTTTTCGGGGTTCGTTTGGACTTTTTTATGCATTAACTGAGTTTTCAATGCATTTATGTGCATAATTCAAATTTGAACTACGTGCACATGCTCCAGTGCATATAAATTGGTTGAAAAATTAAATATGTGTCCTTGGGTGCATGCTTAGGTCCCATGCAAGAAATGGGAATGAATTTCAAACACCAGGGCACCGTTCATTGCCGGCAACACATTGAGATGCCTGGTTTTTAAATTCTAGTAAGTCCAAAAGTCGTCTGAAATTCATGAAACTTGGCATGCTATCATGGAGCGGCATCAACATGCTGTGGTACAAATTTTGTCCCATTTGGGGCAGGTTTGGGTATATGCTTCTCACAAACCGGAGCTTCTCACAACAAGCATGATGGTTTTCGGTAGGGAACGTCCCACCTTTGGGGACGAAACGATATCCATTGCCTCTTATTGCTTTCAAATTTTTTTCTTGTGTCAACATAGAACAACAGGAGTGTTGTGTGATTTTTTGTGATTTTCGGGGTTCATTTGGAGATTTTTATGCATTAGCTGAGTTTTCAATGCATTTATGTGCATAATTCAAATTTCAACTACATGCACATGCTCCAGTGCATATAAATTGGTTGAAAAATCAAATCTGTGTCCATGGGTGCATGCTTAGGTCCCATGCAGGAAATGGGAATGAATTTCAAACACCAGGGCACCGTTGATTGCCGGCAAAACATTGAGATGCCTGATTTTTAAATGCTAGTAAATCCAAAATTCTGTTAACCATTGACGTGACGCCACGTGTCTTGGTTTTAATGGTTGTAGGAGGTGCCGTGCGGACAGCTGCTTGACCTTGATTGAACGGGAGGCGTGCGAGCGCCGTCCGGTGCGCAGGCTGACCGAGAGGCGTGCAAGCTGTCCTTGAGTGTGCAGGCTCACCAGGAAGCGTGCGAGTTGTACGCTGTGCAGGCTCACTGGGAAGCGAGCCCTTTGACTTCCATGGCCGCCCGCCTTGCTTGCATCCTCTCCATTAATGGCGCCCAAGCCATAGTTTAATTCGCTTTTCAAATATAAAACACTCATCGCAAACATTTTAGTTAGAACACCCATATTCAAACCGACAGCTTCCCTAGGAAGCCAAGAGAAAATGTGCCGAGCAGGATTTCTGCAGCTCTTGATCGCAAACGATTTAGATAGAACACCCGTATGCAAAGTGAGAGTAGCGCAGGATTTGTTCATCCCTTCAACGCAAACCGTTGTTTTGGATGACCCGTGTGCAACCACGTACAAACAATTTGGTAAGATTTGCATCTGTTATATTGGGTATGTTGCCATTTGTCAAACTGGAAAGATTTACATTTGTTGATCTAGTAACCTTGCCATTTGTCAATCCTTGTAACACTGTGATTTGTCAAAATATGCAGCTAGAAATCATTAGCACTATGTAATTTTTGCAACTAAAATTCAGTAATTAAGCATAGATTTCATTCATAGATTAAGCAGTCGTTCTTAATTTATACAAACAGTTCAAATCGACAGCTGAACCGACCAAACTTCTCCCCAATTGTTGCCAACCATGTACTAAAATAGCTAGTTCAACTATATATACTAGCTAATTTTAAGTACGTTGTAGAGTTCGACCACACATCTATAGTCAGATGAACTGAACAAAATAGCCCCTAAATACTACTACTACCACGGAGGGGCTTTGTGCTACTTCCGGCAGCCTCTCCTCTGCCGAGCGCGCTCAGTAAGAGGCAGAGGAGGAGGAGGAGCCTACCGACGAGCTGGACAAATGCAATACGGTGCCTGCCGCTGCTGCACGTTCAGCGACGCTCGCCGGCTCGAACGCCCACTACCGCTCCAGACGATCCCTCTCGAAGCGGCCGGACTACTCGTAGATCTCCTGATTCCTCGCATCTGCGTCGGCGTGTGCTGCGGCCACGGCTGTGGTAAGGCTCTTTGCATGCTTGACGAGGCGCTCCTCCTCCTCCCGCAGGAACTCGATGTAGCGCGCAAGGTCGCTGAGGCACTTGCCGGCCTCCACCTCCGCCTCCCTCCTTCGGGCAGCGGTGGCGGAGCGGGTGATGATCCCAGCGGTCGACGGTGGGTGGCCGCCACGGTGGCCAACCATGGGGTGGCGGCCACGACCACCAACTCCCGCCTTCAGGCCGCGGTGGCGGAGCGGGTGATGGCCATGGTGGCCGGCAGTGGGGTGGCGGCCACGACGGCCACCTCCCGCCTTCGGGCCGCGGCGGTGGAGTGGGAGATGGCCCTGGCTTTCGACGGTGGTGTGGCGCAAACGGCAACCGGCAACAGCTGCCGACGGGCAGCGGCGGCGGAGCGTGTGGTGGGTGTTCCACGCACACCCAACAGGGACGCCATGTGCACTACACTACGCCGGGGACTGCGCCGCCGCCCCTGTGTAGCCTCCCAGCTGGAGCTATCCTCTGATGACGGTGGAGTGGCTGAGCGACGACGACGGACCGGTGCCATTGGCGATTGTGGGAGAAGCAAACGAGATAAGCTACAGGGAGGCAGGGGAAAATGCGACGCAGGACTCGCCGGCCGTGAGGGTTTTTATAGCAGGCCAGCAAGCATTGGGATTTTGGGGGATTTCACCTAGTCGGGCGGGAAGCTTGCGCGGGAACCTGCGAGGTTGTGTGGGAACGGGCTCGCCGACGATTCATTGGCGCCACCGTTTGGCCAAAAGAACGCCCCCGCGCGCTGCGCAAGCTTGAGCTTTAAGCCGTCTGCGGCAGCGGGGTGAGAAGACGTGCGAGAGGAGGACGAGAGGACACATACACATACAGTTAATAAAAAAATGTTTGCGATTTAATTACCTACTATAACCTCGTCCTGGTTTATAAGTAGGATTTAACTAATAAAATACGAATGCATGTCGCCATAGATTATATCGTTGGAGTCATATTTGAACATAGTTTCCAGCTATACAATTTTTGTAACATGCATTAACACTTTTTTGCTTAAATTTAAGGTTATACACCAGCAAACGTTTGCCCGCGCCACACACGGCTTATTCCATCACAAACAGCTCTGATGAATCAACTGTCTGCCATGTATCTCACATGCAACTCTAATCTGATTCGTGCTTGATGTCTCCAACATCGCTCACACAGGTCGTCTTATTTGCCACGTATAATGGTGCCGTCCTCTGCTCGCGTCCCTCGGCAAGCTCTGCTCGCCTTTAGGCGCCGCAGCACGCTGTGCTCGCCGTTAGGCGCCGCGGCGCGCTCTGTCGCATCCGTTGGCGCGCTCTGCTCACGTCTGTCGGCGCGGTCGGCTTGTGGACAGCTTTTCCTTGAGGCGACCGCGGAGCACTCTGCTCGCGTCCCTCCGTGCGCGCTCTGCCAGTGGTTGGGCATGCGCACGATCACGTTGGGGGCCCCATATGCATGTGGTTGCGCCGCGCGCGTTGCTACGCGATGCAGTTACGTGTGACACGATGGAGTTACACGCTGCAAATTAGAACTACCATCAGGGCCTGCCGATATTCCTGGCCGTCCGGCTTCCCCATTAATTCCCGCGGCCATTATAACCTTAGTCTCTTCAACCTTTTGATTGTGCCCCACAACAGAACAACCACACCCACGACGACACATAGAGAGGGGATGTCCGGTGGCGCTCCAATGGAGTTCGGCGAGCATAGAATGGAGACCCACGCGAGGGAGAAGGATCTCTCGTAGGTGTACACCATCGACCCGGCCGTGGTGGATGACTACATCAACAGCGTTGAGCAGTTGCTTGTTGGAGACAAGTACAAGGTGGTCGGCATCGACCTCCAGTACACCACCGGTCATCCCGGCATAGATCAGAAGGTTGCCGTCGCCCAGTTGTGCGTGCGCCATCATGTCCTCATCTACCACTACTGCATGGCCACAGAGCCTTGCGACCATTTCAACAGGTTTGTCAACAGCACTGACTACAAGTTCGCCACGGTGGATACCACCAACGATGTAAAAGCGCTCAGTGTTACGGGCTTGGCCCGCAAGAACCTTGTCGAAATCCGTGACCACTACACGGTCAGGGGCAGCACGAAGAAGGACTCCCTGGTCGAACTCGCCTCGGCCATCATCGACCCCTACTACGAAAAGATGAAGCAGGATGCCCAGAGAATAAGTCCCATATCCTGGCACGGGGCCTGGATGCGGCAACTGGATGAACCTCACCTCAGGTTTGCGGCCAAGAGTGTGTACACATGCTACGAGATGCACAGGCGGATCGTTGACATGAGGAAGTGCCTCGTTACCCAAATTGACGAGCCCGGATCGAGCCACAAGCAGAGCAAACGTCACAAGAAGTAGATGACGATCAGATGATCATTTATGCTAGTTAATCATGCATGTAATATATAGTTTAGTTTATTGGTGTGTGTGGAAATGTCATGTGTGTAGTAGCCACCTATGTAATTATGCATGTAATAGTTTACTTTGGTGTGGGCAAATGCCATGGTTGTAGTAGCCACCTATGTAAGTGGATGTTTAATTTGGTTATGCAAGCATGTCCTTATAAGTGTGTGTGTGTGTGTGTGTCTATATATATGTGTGTGTGTGTGTGTGTGTCTATATATATATATATGTGTGTGTGTGTGTGTGTGTGTTGTTGTTGTTGTTGTTCTGTATGCAATCCCATTGCACAACACACACGCCTTATTAGCAGCAACCATCTGTGTTATTATCGGTCTTCACACACATTTCTGATTACATACCTGTTTGCCGCGTATCACACACATCTTGTTAAGTTGAACCGTTTCTGTTCTCATGTCTCAATGCAAACAGTTCATCCGAGTGAACCCCATGCCGTATGTCGCAAACACCTTGATCTGGCTGGCCGTTTCTTTTGTGTTGCCTAATCACAAACAGTTCATCCGAGTGAACTGTATGATGTGTATCGCACACGCCTTCATCTGGCTGCCGGTTTCTTTTGTTCCTCCTCATCGCAAACAGTTAATTGAACTGAACTGTATGCCCTTCATCGCACACGCAACTAAAACCTGAACCGTGTTTGATGCATCCGTCATCGCAAATGTTTTACACATTTCTGACCGTTTTCATACAGCACCGTTTGCGATTATTGCATCGCACACAGTTTCTCGAAGGGTCTCTGATCGTAGTGTCGCGTTAGCAGCATCCTGCAGTAGTGCTTAGTCATCTTGCCAATGAGGCATGGTTCGCAAGCATCAAGTGATTCATAATCAAGTGATTCCAAAATCCCATCAGCATGGAGTTTCTTCATGCGCTTTACACCAATATGACCTAAACGGCAGTGCCACAAATAAGTTGCACTATCATTATTATCTTTTGGCTTCAATACTATGAACATGTGTATCACTACTATCAAGATTTAGTAAAAATAGACCACTCATCAAGGGTGCATGACCATAAAAGATATTATTCATATAAATAGAACCACCATTATTCTCTGATTTAAATGAATAACCGTCTCGCATCAAACAAGATCCATATATAATGTTCATGCTTAACACTGGCACCAAATAACAATTATTTAGGTCTAAAACTAATCCCGAAGGTAGATGTAGAGGTAGTGTGCCGACGGCAATCACATCGACTTTGGAACCATTTCCCACGCGCATCGTCACCTCGTCCTTAGCCAATCTCCGCTTAATCCGTAGACCCTGTTTCGAGTTGCAAATATTAGCAACAGAACCAGTATCAAATACCCAGGCGCTACTGCGAGCATTAGTAAGGTACACATCAATAACATGTATATCAAATATACCTTTCACTTTGCCATCCTTCTTCTCCGCCAAATACTTGGGGCAGTTCCGCTTCCAGTGACCAGTCCCTTTGCAGTAGAAGCACTCAGTCTCAGGTTTAGGTCCAGACTTGGGCTTCTTCACTTGAGCAGCAACTTGCTTGTCGTTCTTCTTGAAGTTCCCCTTCTTCCCTTTACCCTTTTTCTTGAAACTGGTGGTCTTGTTGACCATCAACACTTGATGCTCCCTCTTGATTTCTACCTCCGCAGCTTTCAGCATTGCGAAGAGCTCGGGAGTCGTCTTATCCATCCCTTGCATATTATAGTTCACCACGAAGCTCTTGTAGCTTGGTGGCAGTGATTGAAGAACTCTGTTAATGACACTATCAAGTGGAAGATTAAATCCCACCTGAGTCAAGTGATTGCGATACCCAGACATTCTGAGTATATGCTCACTGACAGAACTATTCTCCTCCATTTTGCAGCTGTAGAACTTATTGGAGACTACATATCTCTCAATCCGGGTATTTGCTTGAAATATTAACTTCAACTCCTGGAACATCTCAGATGCTCCATGACGTTCAAAACGTCGTTGAAGTCCCGGTTCTAAGCCGTAAAGAATGGCACACTGAACTATCGAGTAGTCATCAGCTTTGCTCTGCCAGGCGTTCACAACGTCTGGCGTTGCTCCTGCAGCGGGTCTTGCACCTAGCGGTGCTTCCAGGACATAATTCTTCTATGCAGCAATGAGGACAATCCTCAAGTTACGGACCCAGTCCGTGTAATTGCTACCATCATCTTTCAACTTAGCTTTCTCTAGGAACGCATTAAAATTCAACGGAACAACAGCACGGGCCATTTATCTACAACAACATAGACATGCAAAATACTATCAGGTACTAAGTTCATGATAAATTAAAGTTCAAATAATCATATTACTTAAGAACTCCCACTTAGATAGACATCCCTCTAACCATCTAAGTGATCTCATGATCTATCAACTAAACCATGTCCGATCATCACGTGAGATGGAGTAGTTTTCAATGGTGAACATCACTATGTTGATCATATCTACTATATGATTCACGCTCGACCTTTCGGTCTTAGTGTTCTGAGGCCATATCTTCATATGCTAGGGTCGTCAAGTTTAACCCGAGTATTCTGCGTGTGCAAAACTGGCTTGCACCCGTTGTATGTGAACGTAGAGCTTATCACACCCGATCATCACGTGGTGTATCGGCACGACGAACTGTAGCAATGGTGCATACTCAGGGAGAACACTTATACCTTGAAATTTAGTGAGAGATCATCTTATAATGCTACCGCCATACTAAGCAAAATAAGATGCATAAAGGATAAACATCACATGCAATCAATATAAGTGATATGATATGGCCATCGTCATCTTGTGCCTTTGATCTCCATCTCCAAAGCACCGTCATGATCACCATTGTGACCGGCTTGACACCTTGATCTCCATTGCAGCATCATTATCGTCTCACGAACTATTGCTTCTACGACTATCTCTACCGCTTAGTGATAAAGTAAAGCAATTACATGGCGATTGCATTTCATACAATAAAGCGACAACCATATGGCTCCTGCCAGTTGCCGATAACTATGTTACAAAACATGATCATCTCATACAACAATTTATATAATCACGTCTTGACCATATCACATCACAACATGCCCTGCAAAAATAAGTTAGACGTCCTCTACTTTGTTGTTGCAACTTTTACGTGGCTGCTACGGGCTTAGCAGGAACCGTTCTTACCTACGCATCAAAACCACAACGATTTTTCGTCAAGTTTGCTGTTTTAACTTTCAACAAGGACCGGGCATAGTCACACTCGATTCAACTAAAGTTGGAGAAACAGACACCCATTAGCCACCTGTGTGCGAAGCACGTCGGTAGAACCAGTCTCGCGTAAGCGTACGCGTAATATCGGCCTGAGCCGCTTCATCCAACAATACCGCCGAATCAAAGTATGACATGCTGGTAAGCAGTATGACTATTATCGCCCACAACTCTTTGTGTTCTACTCGTGCATATAACATCTACGCATAGACCTGTCTCGGATGCCACTGTTGGGGAACGCAGTAATTTCAAAAATTTCCTACGCACACGCAAAATCCATCTAGGTGATGCATAGCAACGATAGGGGAGAGTGTTTTCCATGTACCCTCGTAGACCGAAAGCGGAAGCGTTATGACAATGCGGTTGATGTAGTCGTACGTCTTCACGGTCCGACCGATCCTAGCACCGAAGGTACGGCACCTCCGCGATCTGCACACGTTCAGCTCGGTGACGTCCCATGAACTCTAGATCCAGCTGAGGTCGAGGGAGTGTTTCGTCAGCACGACGGCGTGATGACGATGATGATGAAGCTACCGGGGCAGGGCTTCGCCTAAGCACTGCAACGATATGACCGAGGTCGAAATCTATGGAGGGGGGCACCGCACACGGCTAAACAATCAACTTGTGTGTCTATGGGGTGCCCCCTCCCCCGTATATAAAGGAGTGGAGGAGGGGGAGGGCCGACCCTCTCATGGCGCGCCAAGGGGGGTGTCCTACTCCCGCTGGGAGTAGGATTCCCCCTTCCCTAGTTGGAGTAGGAGAGAAAGGAAGGGGGAGAGAGAGGGAAGGAAAGGGGGGCCGGCCCCCACCCAATTCGGATTGGGCTTGGGGGGGCGCCCTCCACCTTGGCCGCCTCCTCCTTTCTCCCACTAAGGCCCAATAAGTCCCATTGACTCCCCGGGGGGTTCCCGTAACCCCCCGGTACTCCGATAAATGCCCGAACTCATTCGGAACCCTTCCGATGTCCAAACATAGCCTTCCATTATGTCGATCTTTATGTCTCGAACATTTCGAGACTCCTCGTCATGTCCATGATCATATCCGGGACTTCGAACTACCTTCGGTACATCAAAACACATAAACTCATAATACCGATTGTTAAGCGTGCGGACCCTACGGGTTCGAGAACTATGTAGACATGACCGAGACTCATCTCCGGTCAATAACCAATAGCGGAACCTGGATGCTCATATTGGTTCCTACATATTCTACATAGATCTTTATCGGTCAAACCGCATAACAACATACGTTGTTCCCTTTGTCATGGGTATGTTACTTGCCTGAGATTCGATCGTCGGTATCTCAATACCTAGTTCAATCTCGTTACTGGCAAGTCTCTTTACTCGTTTCATAATGCATCATCCCGCAACTAACTCATTAGCCACATTGCTTGCAAGGCTTATAGTGATGTGCATTACCGAGAGGGCCCAGAGATACCTCTCCGACAATCGGAGTGACAAATCCTAATCTTGATCTATGCCAACTCAACAAACACCATCGGAGACACCTGTAGAGCATCTTTATAGTCACCCAGTTACGTTGTGACGTTTGATAGCACACTAAGTGTTCCTCCGGTATTCGGGAGTTGCATAATCTCATAGTCATAGGAACATGTATAAGTTATGAAGAAAGAAATAGCAATAAACTAAACGATCATAGTGCTATGTTAACTGATGGGTCAAGTCAATCACATCATTCTCTAATGATGTGATCCCGTTCATCAAATGACAACTCTTTGTCCATGGCTAGGAAACTTAACCATCTTTGATTAACGAGCTAGTCAAGTAGAGGCATACTAGTGACACTCTGTTTGTCTATGTATTCAAACATGTACTAAGTTTCCGGTTAATACAATTCTAGCATGAATAATAAACATTTATCATGATATAAGGAAATATAAATAACGACTTTATTATTGCCTCTAGGGCATATTTCCTTCAAATTTAAGCATTAATATAGATCTGATAATTTGGAGCGAACGGTGGATAAGCAAGCTATAATGCACAATGATGTCACATAATCCACCAGGTATGAATGTAAGGACAGCGATAGGACAATAGGTACTCACAAGAGCAAAGCAGCGACCAGCATAGTTGCGATATCCTAGGTTTTGCGGCGCTGGTTCGATCTCCAATATACGACGGGTGCTATGTGATTTCTCTGGTAGCACCACCTTTTTCAAGGACTTTGCTTGTACTCCTTCAGGTTCTGCAATCACCCTCTTCCTTTTGGATGTCTGAAACACAAGAACATCATTTGAATGGAAAAACATGGTATGAAGACAAATGGAATATGTGTTGATAATGGATGGGCATTGCATCTTCACATATATCATTAGTAAACTAAGCAGATGGCGGTGCAACGAAGCAAAAGAAATGCAAGACGCCTTATGCAAGATATGTGCAACCAATAAAACCTTGCCAAATTAGAACAGGCACCTTATTGGGTGAAAAGGATAGGCCATCTGCCTTTGACTCCTTGAGCTCAGAATAGTCATTAGGATCATATTCTGAATACGAATCTATAGGTCGGGAGCATGTGGGATTCATTGCATCCACAATGGACCTCAATCCCTTGATGCCAAGTTTGTTACCCATTGAACTGTTCCGCAATATTCTTCTGATGTGCGCATTCTTATATTCATTGTGATTACGTACAAATAGTAGTGAGATTATCTTTGTAATGCAGAGGATATTGTAATATAATAGAGGCTCCCTATAAACCCTTGTGTGCTATCACTGGATTCTGATGAGCGAGCCCATGTGTGATGTAATATGGTGAGTAGATTAATATAATCTAGCACAACTACACAAAAAAGTAAGCTCCCTGTTGGGGGCCCCAGATCTAAGGATAGTTGGCAGACGATAGGTTCATAATATACCGTATAGAAAGTTTATTGCCAAACCATGATAACGAGAGCGCAGAGCCAGTAGGCAGATCGTAGTGTAGATAGCAGGGGTACACCATAACCACCATAAATAAATCGGGAAAGCGGAACTGGCTGGAAAACATAGGGTTTTGCCGCTACTAATATGCAGCCTATCGATCACCTACAGGCCAGCTCTATTCATCTGAAGGCGCACAACTGTTACTATCAGTTTAGTCTATCAAAGACCGCGCGGCTCCCACCATTTCTGGAATATTATGGCAGACCAACACGAAGTGCGAAATCATTTAGCAGAACCGGCCCAATAGAGGTGTCGACTGCAGATGTCCCTGCTCCCCTTCCTGACAAGGAACATACTGTGCTTACTAAAGAAGAACAGAAGAGGAAGCATATTCTGCATGTCTGCATGCAAGTTGCGTGACTTTTGTCATTTGGGTCAGTCAACCATTTCAGGCGGTTGGATGAAGATCCTACGTCTCCTAACCCTTCTTCTTCCTCGTCTCTGACTCTTCCCATACAGAACACCACACGGGCCGCCGACCAAACCACCGGACCCCACCGCCTGTGTTCCTCCGCCACCCCCGCCCCCACCCGCGTCTAGTTTTCTTCGTTCGGCGAGGCCCCACCATCGCCCCCCCACAACCACCATCCCCACCCGAGCCCCTTCCATCGCATCGGCGAACTCCGGTGAGCTCTAAAAAATCGACTGACCCAATTTTGAAATTTAGTCTACTGTCATTTAACTAGTGTGGAATATAAAAGGGGGAAACCATAAGCATTGCGAGTATAGTGTTGAGCGTGCCATGGCGGATCTGAAGGTGCAAACCGGACAAAGGCAACTTCGCAACCAATGTTTGCTTTCAACTAGCAAGTAAGTGATGGACAAGAAATCAGAGTAAAGCAGTGGCGATCTATTTTCTTGAGGCGATAAATAAGTTGAGCAAATACGAAAGAGTACCGCCTCTGGTGTGGCACCGTGTATGCATCTGCTGAGAATTTGACGGTGATGCGATAGCGATGGCTGTCGGCAGCGTGGAAGCAGATCTAGGAGGGTAGACGGTGGCGGCAGGGTGCAGTGGACGAGACGGTCGTAGGAGCGGCGTCGGCAAGGTGGATGACGGCGGGGATGAAGCGAGAGGACGGGATGCAAGGATCCCGGTCCAAAGCTGTGGATGAGAGAGGTCGGTCTCTTGTAATGGCCGACGGCATCGAGGTATCAGCTCCGGCATGGTGGAGGACGACGGCGGTGCATGGGGTGGCGGACGGAGGAGGCACAGGTGGAGAGGGTGTTTTGGCGCCCACGAAGTACGAATGGGGAAATGGAGGGAGAGACGAAGGGGGAACCATGTCTTCAGGGTGCGCTTGTCTCAAATGCGAGGAAATTTACAAACTTAGCCCTCGTTTAAAATTTCCTACATCACAGCGATATTAGTCGGTTGGGGATAGGACGGTAATCTCGCATACACCGAATATTTGTCGAGGAGAGTTTGTTTTTGGCGCCCGCCGTGTATGAATCGGGGAGGGAGTCAATTTCGGCCGAGGAGACACCGTGTTTTGGCGCCCACCGTGTATGAATCCGGGTGAGAGGCGGTTATGTCACGTTTGAGTGAAATTACAAACCTACCCCTATTGAACCCTATAGAAATCGAGCCGATAGGCTTTGCGTGTCAGGGATAGGCAGTAATTTCCATCTCACATATTTTGGTTTGGGGCCGTTACTGTGACTTTCCCCACTTCTTTCAAATTTTTGCAGAGCAAGAGTGCACGTTTACCGTGCCAACTCAATTCGAATCCAGTCTGTATTCTATTTTTGTTCGTGCAGGATCCATTTGCGATTGGAATAAAATTCTATATACATCATTTTTTATATATACTTTCAAAAGAACAACACCCTTTATACATAAATATGGTTTACAAATGGCATGATCTCAGATTCATAAGGTTGTATCCATCTTTATTTGGATTTCCAAATATTTGAAACCACTTTATGTTGAAATCCAATGTATGCATTCCTCGCTAACTGTCTCCAATTAATGTGTGTTTCATGCAGGTTTTTTTACTTCTCAAACATGTATAATGTGTTTCACACACGCAACATATAGTGTAATCCCGTTTAGACATTAATTGCATATAAATCATGTATTTTCTCTAATTAAAGAATCTATGGATCACTAATATTGATAAACTATATAACATTACATGTGTCCCCAAATTCAAATGAATATGCATGTTTCATACACCAATTTGCGTTATGATATTATCGATGTCGTGATCTCCAGTTTAAATATTTGAATCCCCTTTAATCCAGATATTCGTCTCATATAGCTATCACTCATGCTTATATAGGAGTGTCTCTATAGACCTATACGTGTTCATCGTCTCTCGGGTATCTCTCGTGCTACCTGTATGTCGACAATGATCTTTTATCTTCGCAACACACTGACGGTACTCTCTCCATCGACCTTCATCACTCTACCTCTCTCTAAGTATATCTCGCTCCCTGCTATGTGTCTCTAACTATGAATCTCCATGTGAAATCTCTTTCTCTCACACAAACACAAACTTCGTCTCCCGGGGTCTCATTTCTCTCTACTATTCCCCTGTGTGCCACTCGCACACCCCCTCTCACACAAAGATGTCTTTCGCTCCTTAGATATGATAAGATACGACTCTTCCTCTTAAATATCTCTTTCTCACACACAAACACAAACTCTGTCTCCCAGGGTCTCATATATATCTCTCCACCATTCTCTTGTATGTCGCTGACACACACTCTCTCCCCTAGAGATATCTTGCGTTCCCACATATGTCTCTCTAGCTGTCACTCTCGTTGTGAAATATCTTTCTCTCTCGCAGACACAAAACTCCGTCTCTCGGGATCTCATTTCTCCCTGATATTTGTTTGTATGTGACTCACATGCACACTCTCTCTATCTCTTTCACACCCACACACATAACTCAGCCTTCTGATCCACTCGACTCCTATCTCTAACACACACTAGCTAGCTAGCAGCTTTATCTTTCAATTTATCTGTTTCTCCATCAACCTTCTTTCTCGCCCTCACTCTTGCTTCCTATCACGCACACTATATATGTTTCTCTCTACATGCAGTCAAGTGCCCTCTTTTTATCTTTCTCTCACACACACATAACTTCACCCTCTGTACCACCCAGCGGTCATCTCCAACACTCAACCTAGCCGATGTCCCTTTATCTAGCATCTCTATCTCTATATCTATCTGTAGTTTCTCCGTCAACATTTCTTTCACATGCACTCTTGCTTCCTATCACCCACACTATATATGTTTCTCCATACATGCATTTATAGGTTGATCTCTTTTGCACAATCGTTGTGTTTCGCTCCCTTTGCTCGCCATAGATGAATGCTCCAGCCCACGCCACTATATCTTAAAGACAAAAACTCATGCTCAATTATCGAGCCTTTTTCCCTGCACTCTCAGATGCATGCATATTGTCATACCGATCTCTCCCATGTCGTTGATCTTATGACTTATGTCTTGTTTCTTTTATCTCGATCATGCTCGCGCGCACACACACACATCCCACGTATACATGTATACCTCTCGTACATGCACGTTCAAGGTCTCCTATGTCTCCATACATAGTTAATTACCCTCAACCCTAACGGCACATCAAATCGTTCTCTTCTTGTGTGCACATAACTTCCGCCTGGATGGGTAAAACACACACTCACACTTAACAATCTCCTTCTAGCTACCCCCCTCTCTCACTCTTCCCCTATATCCCCGAAACCAATAAGACCATCCCTTTGTTTAATTCCCGCCTACATGCACCATCGATATATAGTAGTCTTCCTCGGTGTCTCTCGAACAAACACGTTCTCTCGATGTCAACTCCTCTCACGCGCACACGCCTTCTCTTCCCTCTCTACGGGCCTTTTCTCTCTCGCACCCCCTCGTTGGTGGCCCCTGTCATACACTATGATGAAGCCACACACACTTAAATTACATCCGCCACTGAGGACCCCACGTCACACACACACGCACCCACCCCCCACCCCACCCCCCGCCCCCCCCCCCCCCCACACACACTAAGACTCCATCTCACACACATATGCTCTAGGCGGAGCATTTGTTCCTACCACCCTTCGTCCAACCTTACCCCTATGATAAGCAATCACCTTAATTTACTTGTATAACATGGAAAAATTCCACTTTACTTTAGTAGTTAGCAAACTTATCATCTCTACTCTTATAAAAAACGAGTTGGTGATGATGGTGTGCCTGCCATCTTGTAATCTCTACTCTTATAAAAAATGAGTTGGTGATGATGGTGTGCCTGCCATCTTGTAATATAGACCGCCCGATCTATATCTGACGGATAGAAAGCAAACTATGACAATTTTACAAAAGATACCCACACCTCTCTCCACATTTACAACAAGGCCTTGCCTTGTTCATCGTCCTTATCTCCCACAACCTCATTGCTGAGCAATTAAAAAAGGAAGTCTCTAGAACAATCTAGCATGGTGGCCGCTACCGCCTGCCGGCGCCGTTCATCCCCATGCCTCCGCCCAGTCCGACCACCAGTCACCACCACACTCCACTCCTCACCTTATCTCTCATCTTCCATTTTTTTGATGAAATTGTCGAGATACTAGTTTTTCGATAAAATTCTTGAGATATCATAGTTTTTACACATGGGATTACTCCTGCATGGGTCAATCACAACAGGTGTTTTGTAAAAAAAATGCATATTGATGTTCTGTGCAATGCACGAGCATCTTGCTAGTAATTATATAACGCAAATCACGAGCAGGAAGTGACATTTTTTTACACAACCACGTTAACATGGCCATGTAAATCACTAGCTAAGTGTAATAACATTATACTTATATCCCAATGCAAAAGGTTGAGTACATGTCCGAAGAGTAGAGTCGCACACACGCACTCTGTCTCTTAGAATCTCTCACACACACCAGTTACGTGACGCCCACTTAAGCAGACACGTATGTTACAATTTGTGCACCCGCGGGTACACGTGATGGTGCGCATTTATTTAAACCGTGCAGCGAACCCAAACAGTAGCTGCATTCATTCCCCTTCCGCCGCCTCTTCTCTGGTCGCTGTAGCCCGATAGCCATGGCCTGGCCGAAGGTAACGACATACGCCATACTCCCGCCGGAGCGGCGCTTTAATCTGGAATTTTTAGTGGTCATGCATGCATCTTTTTGTGCTAGCACTCCTATATAAGGGTTGACCGGTCGCTTCCCGCGGACGTGCGCGAGCGTTGGAAGAGGAAGGAGAAGGGAAGCGGGCTATGGAGTAACGTTTTTACCACATTTTCTTAGGAAACGGAGTGCAATAATTGAGTAGTTTTGCAAACTACGAGTACTACACCTGAAACAGTTCAAAACCAATACCACCATCACGCCCGCGTCTGACCGCCCTGGCCGACCCCACCCCCCTCCCTTGCCGGCGCACGCTCCCCGCGTGAAACGGTCAGAGTCGCCTCGGAACGTCAGTGCCGCATTAACGCCCGGCCAGAGCGGAGGCGACCTCTCACTGGCGCTGGCTTTGAAGCAGCGCGACGGCCGAGAGACCGCCGCTTCCTGGTGCACGTGACTGCTCTGCGTCGAGGCTGGCCATAGTTTGGATGAGTCTCCATCGTGGCGAGCCACACTAACTGCAATGATATGGACTCCCGTTGCCCACAATTATGGATCGTTCCATCTATGAAGAACACATGGGACTGGAACTACGAGATGTAGCCAGGAGTGGATGTACGAACCTGAGTAATGTAGCGCAGTAAGTGAAGTAGAAAGGCACAAATAGTATGAACATGTGTGGCATATAGGCATTTGTCTCTTACTACCACTAAATGTTGTACGTGCAATGCCCGGTGATGTTATGGAGTACGTGCCTAAGTACTCTACTACTACTATATTAATTGGAGGCACATATTAGGTTTTATATTTGTTTACGTGTATGCCCCAAGACCTTCCAACTAGACGTGTCTTTCTCTCCGGGTCGCACTTTGTATCGTTCATACCACTAGTACTACTACGTGTGGTCTCCGACCCAGAAGTGGAGACGCTCTACCACGATGTTCATGTCCCACTCCTTTCGCTGACGTGTGGGACATCCAGCACGTGCCGTGTTTGGCACTCCTTCGTCGTAAGAGTTGAAACGCTAGCATTCATCAGAATAAAAAATAAATACAAATCAGCAGTGATACTGTACCACGCGGTTTCCTTGCTCCTCGATATCGGAAAGAATACTTCCGTTCACCGACATGTGGGACGTTGACCATCCTGGTCCACTTGCCATGCCCGCAGAACTCCAAGGGAGAGTCACCCCGGTCGTCGCACCGTAGTAATTACTAATGAGCCATCAAATCACAGGCCCAACCTTTCCCACTGTGAAGTTGCTCGGACGAAGGAACCTTCATGACTTTGTTGAATTCCGATTCTTGAAGAAAACTACTGTACCAGCAGTATTGCTAGCTACAGTAGTTACTCCAGTAGAGGCCTCCTTTTGTTCATAGGATAGGAATTTTATAGGAATATGAAAATCATAGGAAGTGAGATGACATGCATCTCAATTCCTATAGAGAAAGAGATGCCATTTGATACATAGGATAGGAATTTTTCCATTGAGTCTAGGCTAATGTACTGGTAATTTGCTCTAAAAACTACAGAAGTAACTAGTAGTACTGGTACATGCTCGTAATTAATTAAACAAACGTACGGGCGACACAGACACACACACTAACTACTAGTACTACTACTTCTCACATGTTGGTCAGACGCCGTCATTCTCCTTCCCGGCTTTGTCGGCGACACCCCATTGTGCTTGGATCTCCGCTGACCTCTCCGCAACAGCGCATGCGTCCTCTTCTTTCTTGCGACGGCGGGCCTCTCTTTTCTTGAGTGCTTTATGACTTTTCCGCTCACTCTGTGCGGCTTTGGCCGCCTCTTGCTCTACCGCCCATTCGGCCTTGGCAGCTTCAAATTCCGCCCACATAGTTGTGAGTTTGCGAGCGCCGCTGAACTCGGCATGGCGGGATATCATCGCTTCCCTACCATTCTGTGTGCGGTCGTGAGCGGCGAGGAACTCGGCGCGACGGGATGCCATCGCTTCCTTACCAGTTAGTGTGCGGAGCGGTGGCATGAACGACGCATGGTGACAGCTATGGGGTGGAGTGGCCGGACAACCGTAAAGTGCATTGGTTTGTCAAGAGCTCAAGGACAGAAGACGAAGGAAATGTGGATTCCCCTTCAATCCTGGTCATTTATTACCGAGTAAAATGCATTGGCGGTCATCGAACTTGTCTTGATAGCTCACTTTGATCATTGTATACGAGATATGGTGATTATACGGTCACTGGCTCAGCGTATAGCTCCGTATTTGTCTGGTTGACTAGTCAAACAGTCCGCATGCGCCTCATCAGCTCGTGTTCTTATCTATCTATCTATGCGGGCCTACCTGTCAGTGGAGAAAGAAATAAAAACCAAAATTATGCATATGTGAGGAATCAAACCACGGACTCGTCGCTGCAACACACACCCGTCAGCCAAATGAAAATGAAATGCTTTGCGTTAAATGCACAAACGGATTTTTTTAATATTATACGTGATGCACACATTAGCGCACAACGTCCATAGAGGCAAGTAGCATGTACGCGTGCAGACAGCAAGACACTCACGCTCACGCTCACGCTGTCAAACCATGATAATGTATGCACGTTGTCGGGTGGTAGGTGCGACATATGCCAACGGGTGGCTTATCATTGTGGGAGCCAGTAAGACATCGCCGGTGCCTAGAAACGGGATAAGGCGAAGACATGCACACCGGCGAATCTTACCCAGGTTTGGGGCTCTCCGTGGAGATAACACCCCTAGTCCTGCTCTGTGGGGTCTCCGCATGATCACTAGATCAACACAAGTAGCTACACGTGCTCCTTGAGCTGTTTGGCTAGGGGAAGAAGAAGGGCAAGGCTAGCTCTCCTTTCCTCTCTATGTGATGTGTAAAACTCTATGAGCTCAACCCTTTGCATGGGTGTCCCGGGGGGTTTATATAGGCCTACCCCCCGGGGGTACAATGGTAATCCGGCTGGGTGCGGGTCCCAGCCGTCAGTGTCTGTGCTCGCCGGCTTCTCCACCGGCCATTCAGGCCTGCCGACTGGTGGGTCTCGCCGGCTGCCGGCCTCTTGGCCGACAGGCCGGCCCCACCGCCTGGGGGCCTTGTCGGCGGCTGGTTACTGTTGCCTCGCACTTGATGACGACGGCTTTGTCGAGGTGAGCGTGGCTACAGTGCCGCCGCCTTGCGGGCTCTCACTGTAGCCTCACCTCGTCTTGTCTCCTTAATGATGCACATGTTTCGAGGGAGGGAGGTAGCCGGCTATTGGGAGCTGGCTACGCCCCAGGCCGACTAGGGGAGGCCGGGCCGCCTTCGAGCGTCTCTCTAGCTAAAGGGGCCCGCCGCCCGCGGGCCGTACTAGCGCCTGTCGTGGGTGACGTCGAGGTCAACATGGCTATAGTGTCGCGCCGGACGGGGGATGGCTGACCCGTACGGCGCCCTGTGGCCATGCATGTTCCGGGATTCGGGGGTAGTGGGCTGTACTGCGGCCACGCCCTGTCTTATCACCGTTATGTGGGTGCAGCCCTGGTGGGTGCAGTCTTGGCCGGCTTCTGGGAGTCGGCCTTCTTCATGGCCGGCTTCTGGAAGTCGTCGTCTTGGGGCCTGCTTCCTGGAGTCGGCCATCTCGTAGCTTTCTTCAGGAAGATTTTTGAGGTCGGGTCGCCTTCTGGTAGTCGGCCTTGGGGATAGCCGGCCAGAGGAAGGCGGCCCCATGCTCTGGATGCTTGAAGGCTCGATTGGCCTGATAATTTTTCGAAGAGCCAGGGGGAGTCGGCTAGGCTACCCGTGGCCATTTACTCCGACAGTAGTCCCCAAAGTTGGTTGGGCTTCGAGGCTGAGAGGAGGTCGAGAAGCTCGGTCAGCTTCTTATCTTGACGAGCCAGCTGCTGGGAGCCGGCTTCGGTTGGGTGCGCCGTCTTGGCGAAACATCTAAAGTCTGAAGGCGGGAGTCAGTTGGTGCGCGCGCCGGGCTGCGGGCCGGCCGCTCGCCGCCCGGCTGAAAAAAGCCTGCCAACCCACGCGCGCGACAGGACGTCGCCGCAGGCCGGGGGCCCACCAATCCTACGCCTAGGCCCAGGCGCGGATTCTCTGTGGCCCAAAGCGGGCCGCACGTCTTCCGGCGGCAGTTTCCGCACGTCGTTAGGGCGCAATAATCGCGGGACGTGGGGGAGTGGGCGCAGTTAATCCCACGTCCCCCCCCCCACGCCTCGCCTCCTCGGCTTCGCCGCACGAGGCTATAAGTAGGGGGGAGGGGAAGCGGCAGACTCTCGCATGCTCCTCCTCTCTCCGCCATCTTCTTCCTCCTTCTTTCCATCGCAGCAGCATCTTGCCGCCGCGCCGTCCCACCAATCTTCGCACCACCCCGCAGCTTCGCCGCCGCGGGGCCGTGCTTTCTCCGCCGCCGCACCCTTTCTTGCCAGCTTCTCGCCATCATTTAGTACGGCGGAGACTGGGACGGCTCCAACGTCCATACGGACCACATCGACTTCCTCCGCAAGACACGGCGGTTGCCCGGCAAGGACCAGGTGCGGGTCCGTCTCGTGCCGGAGAAGGAGATCACGCCGGCACCGGAGGAAGGCGAGCGGGTAGTCTTTCACTCGCACTTCCTGCGCGGCCTCGGTCTGCCCGCGAGCGCCTTCTTCCGCTCCTTCCTCGAGTTTTATCAGCTCCAGCCGCACCACCTCACTCCAAACACGGTGGTGCTGTTGCCCGCCTTCGTCACCCTGTGCGAGGGCTTTCTTGGCATTCTTCCCACCCTCGAGCTCTGGGGGGGATTCTTCCAAACCAAGCTCGGAACCCGCATGCAGGGCGTGCCGGCTCAGAGCAGCGCCTTCATCGTGATGCGGAGGCCGACAGCTGACAACCCCTTCCCCGTCATCACGTTGATCCAGTCGGTGAAGCGCTGGCAGAAGTCATACTTCTACGTGAAGAACGTCGCCCCGCAAGGCGACTACGTCAACTTGCCAGCTTACGTAGCCGGCCCGCCGGCTGGGAGGCGGCCCCAGTGGTCCTATCGGGCCGCGACGCTGTCGCCGGCTGGAGCCACAGCCGTCGCCCGACTCCGGGTAATGATCCAGTCGGAGGGCCTGACTGGGTCCGACCTGCTGGCCGCCTTCGTCATGCGCCGGGTGCTCCCGCTTCAAAGCCACCCTCATCTGATTTGACAGATGAGCGGCCAACTCGATCCGAGTCGGATGTGCGCCAAGGAGATGCCTCATGACGAGGTGGCTCATATGGTGAATTATCTCGCGAACTGCAAGCTCTCCGCAGAGTGGCAGTTTGGCAAGGAGCCGTAGTCCCGCGCTCATCCACCGCCTATGATATGCTTTCTTTATCTTTTCTTCTTTTAGTTTTGTCGCCATGTTCTTCTTGGCCGACTCTGACCAGTCGGCACGTCTTGGCAGAGCCCTCTCCTTCGACCTGCGGCCGGGACAGCGGGGGCGGATCGCCGATTTCTCCCCGACTAGGCGGAACATGACTTGGAGGACCCCGACTTGGGGGCGGCCGCCATGGACGACAACACCGAGGCGGGAGGCGGCGAAGCAAGCGGCGGCTCCGGCGGCTCCGGGCTTGAACCAGCTTCGACGACTGGCCGGATGACGACGAGGCGGAAATCGTCCCACGCCGCCAGCCGTCGTCCGACCATGGCACGGGTTCCTCCGCCGCGCCGCCTGCTCGGGGCGGCGCGCAGAAGCGCCGGGCCGCGTCGGGCTTGTTCGGAAGTCGGCCAAAGAAGCCCAAGGGCGGGGCGGCAGCGACCAGACGGGATGAGGCGGCCGCGAAGGCGGCCCGCTTCCGCAAGGTGGTGAAGCAACCGCAAACAGTTTCAGTGTAAGTGTAGACTCTTTTGCATATTCTTTCTTCTTTTCTTTTTTTTTTGAGGGAGAACGACAGTGGGAGAGGCTCCCACTGACTTTGTATTACTCACAAAGGAACAAATACATATGTGTTACAAAGGGTTTTGTGGCCCCCCGGCCATACTAGTTATCCACGGTCTTAGTGGCCCAAGTTTACAATGTAATTAGACAGGAAAGGATGAAGATCCTCCCGGCAATTATGTGTTAGCAGCTCCAAGAGATGCTTGAATCTAGCTAGCCATGCTCCATGGGAGTGCTGAATCCCTCTAAAGTGTTGATTGTTTCTCTCCATCCAAAGACTCCAAGCAGCCAGGAGAAAGATATCCATGAAGAGAGGTTGTCTCCAATTACCCCTACCTCCATGCAGAAGAGTCAATCTGTTATCAGCTGCCGGCCATGTCACTCCAACTACATCCCAGCAGTGTTGGCTAAAGGGGCAATTGAAGAACAGATGTTCCACCGTTTCCTCTGGAGGGTTTTGACAGAACATGCATGCATAGTTGCCCCCCACGACAACAAAGTGTCTGTGTTTGAGCATATTCCTGGTATTCAGGCGATCAACTAGGAGTAGCCATCCAAACATCTTGAATTTGATCGGGCTTTTAGCTTTCCAGAGCCATCCAAACGCCTCGTCTGCCACAACCTGTTTGTAGCAGTGATTATAGAACTTCTTGGACGAAAAACGCCCAAGCAGGCATTCCCAGACATCACTGTTATCGGCGGCCAGCCGATTTTGCGGCAACCCCTCCTGGATCTCTTTGATTTCTTCTCTCGCCTGGGTCGAGAGAGGGAGACTAAAAATCGTGGATGGGTCAGTTGCAGTAAGAACCTTAGCAATGGAATCATCCTCATTCAGACAAAATGAAAAGGCTCGTGGGTATATATCCATTAATGGGGAGTCTTGAGTATTATCAAACCAAGCATCTTTCCAGAACAGAGCACTAGAGCCATCCCCCGGGGTGACTTTAGTGATCCCTCGGAATATCCCACTGAGTTGCATCACATCTCTCCACCAGAAAGAACCCACTGCCTCAGATGCATGCGGTATCTTGTTTCTGTAGTAGGCATCCCAAACAAGTTCCACCCAGGGAACATCTTCATGATTATAGAATTTGAAAAGATGCTTTAGGAGGAGGGCTGCATTCTGTGTTTTAAGATCAATCACACCAAGGCCTCCGCAGCGTTTTGGGCGGCAGACCAGCTCCCAAGCCGCAAGAGAGTTATTTTTGACCCCGTCGTCAGAGTTTTTAGCCCAGAGGCAATGTCTACGCAGCTTATCCAGATGTTCAATCACCTTTGGGTGTATCTTTCTTCTTTTCTTGTCGATTTCTGAATCCTTGTCTTGTTTCAAAAATCAGGGCTCCGCTTTCTCTTGAGCGGGTTGCTGCCGCCTCCGTGGTTGGATCGCCGGGAGGATCCGGGAGCGCCCGCCGTGTGGACCCCCCCGCCGAGCTTCAAGCGGCGACGGAGCGAAATGCGCGGGAGGCGCGGGAGGAGCGGGAGGCGGAAGAGCTGAGGGCGGCTGCCGCCAAGGCGGCGCAGGAGGAGGCGGAGGAGTCGGCGAAGGCATGTGCCGACGCGGCGGCCAAGGCCCAGGCGGAGGCTGTAGCCGCAGCGACAGCGGAGGGGGCCTTGCTTGTCACCCCCCTGCGTGTCGCGGCGCCCGAGATCCCGGAGCCCCCGCCGGAGGAAGCCGGCGGTGACCTGCCGGGGTTGGAGAGGGAGGACGACGTCGTCATCCAGGAGAGGGAGGCGGCACCGCCCTCGCCGACCGGGGCGGCCCAAGGCAGCCGGCCTAACGCGCCGCCAGCGCAATCGGCTGGAGGCGAGCCGGCTGTGAGGACGGACCTGGTGGTCTGGTCGCCATCGCGCCAGCGCACGGGGAAGGCAACTTCGGCTCCGGACCCACAAAAGGCCGCGGGACCCAGCTCGTCGGCCCAGGACGTGGAGACGGCCAGCGCCAGCTCGGGGTGGATGCCAGGTGGTGGGACGGCCGTGGTGATGTGGCAGCACAAGAAGTCCGGAACCGGCTTCAGTCCCAGGCCGCAATGCTGAGGCAGTATAATGATGAGTTCCTCGCGACACGGGCGGCCATTCGGGTAAGTCTTCCCGTTTTTTGCTTCTTGATCTTGGTTTCTTCCGTGAGGGCGCGTCAGCGCACCCACTGGGTGTAGTCCCTGAGTTCCGAGTCGGCTGCTGAGCAGGCCGCTTGGAACTTCTTAGTAGGCTTTGTTTGCTATCTTGTTCTCATTCGCTTCTCTGCCCGACTTGCAGGACTACCACAACCTCCGTGCGGCTGCCTTCAACTCCCAGGCTCGGGAGCTGACCCAGAAGACTGCTGATCTAGCTGAGAGCCGGGGTAAGTGCTTCATCTTTTATCTCATGTGGGGGCGCGTCAACGCACCCACTGGGTGTAGTCCCCGAGATTCGGGCCGACTCCTGAGCAGTCGGGTCGGATCTTTCTTGACGACTTCTTTCTTATTGCTCTTTTCTTCTCTGCCATATCTGCAGCGGCCAACGCCAAACTGAGGGAGCAGCTGGGTGGGACTCAGGCCGCCCTTCGCGCTAAGGAAGCCGAGTTCGACGCCTTGGCTCAGGAGCGTGACCGCCTGGTCAAGAAGCTGGCCGACCAGGAGGAGAGCCACAAGGCGGACCTGAAGGCAGTGCAGGATAGCGAGGCCGCCCTCCAAGCCGAATATGAGACCGAGGCGGCGAGCTGGGCCGAGGCGAGGCATTCATTGATCAACGGCTACGGCCAGATCAAAGACTTGGTTGACGGTAGGCCGCCCTCTTTTTCGTTCCTTGCTTGCCGCTTGCCGTTTAGTTCACTCTCTAACTTGGTATTTTTCTCTTCTTTCTTGTGCAGAGTACTTCCCTAGCAACTCTACTGCCGCCAACCAGGTCATCGAGGCCCACCGCGAGGCGCAAAGGCAGGCTGGCGCTGAGATCACGCCGAACGCTCGCCGGTCGCTTGAGGAATAGCTCCTGGCGATTCAAGCCCGCCTCCAGCCGGCTCACCGCATGCTCCGCCGGCTTCAGCGTGTTGGGGCGCAGGTGCTGGCCGCTCTCTGGCCCGGCGAGGTGATTCCCCGCACCCCCAGTCGGACTGCCGACTGGCTGGAGGTAGCGGCCGGCCGCTTTGAGGCCTGGAAGGCTTCTGTGGCTCGGTCAGGCGCCAGGCGGGCGCTGGAGTTCGTCAAAGCCTGGTATCCTGAGCGGAGTTTGGACCAGATGGCAACCTGGCGGCAGGAGGACGACACGGAGCTGGAGCCGGTGCGGCCGGCTATCATCCAGCGTGCCTCGGCGATCGCCGACTACACCGACACCAGCGCCTTTGCTCCTGAGGTGGATGATAACGGCGTTGCCCAGCCGGAGGAGTGGTTCGGGCTGAACCCAGCAGATGGCGAGGACTCGGCGGAGGAGATCGACTCCAGCAATGAGGGCGAGGAGGAGGAGGAGGGTGAAGACGCCGTGCCAGATGGTGGAGCAGCCGGCCAGCCTCAGCTTGACCGTGCCTCCAGCAACAAGGCGCGTGCGAGCACACCGCCTGCAGCCGGCGATGATCAAGCCGAGACTCGCCAGCCGGCCACTCCTCCAGCCGGCGCTGCCGTCTCCACCGACCAGCCCGGCTCCCCTGCTGCGCCCTTAGTCTAATCTGCCGCCTTTACTTTCCTGTTTTATTACTCTTTGAACAATATTTCGTTAAGTTTGCGCAGTTCCACCCACTGGGGGTTTATTCAAACTATATTGACTGTCGGCCTGTTGAAGGCCTTATGTGTAAATATAATCATGCATGTGTTTGGCTTCCCATTGTTCTTGCTTTTCATCCTTTGGTTGTTTCCTTTGCCGCCCTCCCTTGGTTGCCGCCTTCCCAGCCGGATAGCTGCTCTACAGTCTGTGGCTGGGGAGGTGCTTGGCCGATTGGGAGGGCAAGTACTCTAGCTTGCATGGATTGTGGCGAAGTGACTGGGAAGCCGGCTAGCCGGCTGTTCTGACAGCCGGTAGGCGTGGTTGGAGGTCTGCTTGTGTTATATAAGTTCGTTAGTCCTTAGCCGTTTTTCGTGTGGGCATCCTTTCCTGCCTTTGGCTCTTGCCAGTCGGACAGTTGGTTCTTCGAGCTGCGACTTACAACAAGAGAGGGCTCGGGTGCTGGCACACTACTTGTCTGACTTCAGGTAGAACTTTTAACATAACTCAAGGCGGCCAGTCCCAGGCCGACTAGTCGAACCCGGTGCCAGTTAGAGAATCAAATGTAATAGTACATTCATGGGTATGACACTCGTCATTCATACAAAAAGGTAGCACGATACATACTGCTTTTAACTCTAAAATCTTCTCAGGAGATTGGCGTTCCATGGTCGTTCTGACTCCTTGCCGGAATCATCCCTCTTGCATGCTCTCGGCTTCTGTGCGTCGATCAGGTAGTAGGAGTCGTTGCCTAGGGCCTTGCTGATGACGAAAGGGCCTTCCCAAGGGGCCGAGAGCTTGTGCTGGCCGGCTGTTCGCTGGATCAGCCGGAGCACAAGATCGCCTTCTTGGAAGGATCTTGGCTTGACCTTCTGGTTGTGGTAACGGCGCAGACCCTACTGGTAGATGGCGGACCGGTTGAGTGCTAACAGCCGGCCTTCTTCCAGCAGGTTGACGCCGTCTTCTCGCGCTTCCTTGGCCTCCGCCGCCGTGTACATGGTGACCCGAGGCGAGTCGAACTCGATGTCAGTTGGGATGACGGCCTCGGCACCATATACAAGGAAGAAAGGAGTGAAGCCGGTTGACTTGTTCGGGGTAGTACGCAGACTCCAGAGGACAGCCGGCAGCTCATCGAGCCAGCAGCCAGCCGAATGCTCCAGTGGTACGACCAGTCGGGACTTGATGCCGGAGAGGATGAGGCCGTTTGCTCGCTCGACCTGGCCGTTTGACTGCGGGTGGGCAACGGACGCTAAGTCCAGTCGGATGCCCTGTGTCACGCAGAAACGTGCCAGTGCTCCTTTGGCAAAATTCGTGCCGTTGTCGGTGATGATGCTGTGTGGTATCCCATACCGAGTAGTGATGTCTGCGATGAATGTCACGGCAGTCGGCCCGTTCAGCTTCTTGATTGGCTTTGCTTCAATCCACTTGGTGAATTTGTCCACGGCGACAAGCAGATGTGTCATGCCGCCGCGGGCTGTCTTGAATGGGCCCACCATGTCCATCCCCCAAACGGCAAAGGGCCAGGTGAGGGGGATGGTCTTGAGTGCAGAAGCCGGCAGGTGTTGCTTGGAGCTGAAGACTTGGCATCCTTTGCAGCATTTGACTAATTCCTTGGCGTCTTCCAAAGCAGTCGGCCAGAAGAAACCATGGCGGAAAGCTTTGGCGATAAGTGATCTTGAGGCCGCGTGGTGGCCGCATTCGCCTTGTGGAGTGTTGTAACACCCCGGACGTAACTTGCCATATTTGTAACTCCGAATCTTGCCATTTTCGGCTATGTGATATGATATTCCCTCTGTGGTCGGGTTTTGTCTTTCGTTTTGTTTTTGTCCTTGTCATGCATTTCATATCATGTCATCATGTGCATTGCATTTGCATACGTGTTCGTCTCATGCATTCGAGCATTTTCCCCGTTGTCCGTTTTGCAATCCGGCGCTCCTATCTCCTCCGGTGCACCCCTCTTGTTTTCTTTCGTGTGTGGGTGTCAAACTTTCTCGGAATGGACCGAGGCTTGTCAAGTGGCCTTAATATACCACCCGGAGACCACCGGTCAAGTTTCGTTCCATTTGGAGGTCGTTTGGTACTCCAACGGTTAACCGGGCATCCGCAAAGTCCATTTGAGTGTCCAGCAAAAAAGCCCCTAAAAACCAGCTCAAAACCCACCAAACTCTCTTCCATGCTCTAGTTCGTTCGATCACGATCATGTGGGCGAAAACCGCACCTCATTTGGAGCCTCCTAGCTCCCTCTACCTATTTATATGTGAGACCCCCGAAAAACGAATCGCAGTTCAAACCCTACCTTCTTCCACCTCGCGCCCGGACGAAATTCCCCGCCGCCGGACGTGTCCGCCGCCTCCGCCCGACGAATCGGGAGCCGCCACCTGTCCCGCCGCCGCTCCAGCATCGCCGGCCCGCGCCCGACGCCTCCTGGCCGTCGCCGTCGCCTGCCCGCGCGCCGGCCGGCCCGCCGCGCCGCCGCCGCGCCGCGGAGCCCGCCCGCCGCTCCTCTCCCCGCGGCGCCATCCTCTCCCTCCGGCCGCCCACCTCCTCTTCTCTCCCGTCGCCGAGCCCGAGCTCGAGGAGCCCGGCCAGATCCGATCGGGCCACTGTACGGTTGACTTTCCCTCGACCCCCTAAATTTTCACTGTCATTAATTTTCTACAGCATATGCTCCTGTTCATAGCTCCATAACTCCTTGCATGTAGCTCGGATTTGCGCGTGTAATATGTCAAATTGTTCGCCTCGTGATGCTCTACATTATGTTCAATTGCACCATGTTCATTAGAGGTCCTCTTGATGCCCAAATCTCTGTTGCAAGAGGGCTAGTTGCTGTTATCTGCTGGTTCTTATCAGAACTTGGAGATTTGTCATTTTTGTATCATTTAATTTGTGCATCTTATGGGCATGAGCTCTACATGTGTTTTGTCGTATGCCATGCCATATTTCCAAGGGTGTATGCCATGTATTTTTGTGATCTCTGTGGTGACTAGCACAAGCATGCAAGCTAGGCCCCGTAATGTTTCTGATTTCAGGGACTTGGTAATTTCTCTAAGTCTTTGCCTGCTGTTATTTTGTTGCCATGTAAACTTGATGCTACAGAGAGATCCATGCATATTTTGGAGATATTCAGTAAGGATGTTTTGTAGCTATAGTTATAATAGATCCATTCCCGCCCTTATTTGCAATTATGGAGTGAGATAGCATGACTCATTCTTGCTCTACTTTTGCCACAAAATATTTCTGGCAGATTCTTAACATGATATGCAATTTTGCCAAGCTTGTTGTAGTTGATCCATGCATGCTTTATACTTGATCTTGCCATGGTTAGCTTCATAAACATGCCATATTTCTGTAGGTGTGCTTGTTTTGTCATGCATTTCTCTGTAGTGAGTGCATCAAGCTCACAAAGAGACCTTCATATTATTATTTCTGCCATGCTCTGTTTTCTGCCAAGTCTGAAACCTGTTAACGAAACTTGCTATGTTTACATGCTTGCCATCATATCTTCTGATCCTTTTTGTCTTATGGTCAGTAAGGGACTTTTGTCATGTGCATTTAGTAGAACACTGTCATGCCTTGTTTTGCTATGTTAAGTTCCTGTAGCATGTTGTTTTCGTGCTCTGAACATTGCTACCTGATGCTGTTTTCTGCCATGTCCAGTTTTTCACCAAGTCTGTGATCCTGTTATCTTTTGCACTTTTGCCATGCTTGTTTGAGCTTGTTATGTTATGAACTGGCCGTAGCTCAGTGTTCATCTTTTGTCAAGCATCTCCTGTAGATTACTTCCATATGCTTTATTGTTATGTTGGAGTGCTGTAGCATTGCTACTTGTTGCATTTTAAGTGCTATCATGCTGTTAATCGCAGATTTGTGTCATTCTTGTTTTGCTTGCCATTTGCAAACCGTGCATCCGTTTCCGGTGATCTTTATATCGATTTCGACCGAAATCATCTCACCTTTCCAGTGGCATGCTTGGTTTGCCAAGTTTCTGCCTTGTTCATCATTTTCCTTCCAGAGCACGCATATGCATCGCATATCATATCTCGCATATCATACATGCTTTGCATCATGTTGCTTGTGCATTTCTCGTGGTTGATTTGTAGGGGAACGTAGTAATTTCAAAAATTTCCTACGCACACGCAAGATCATGGTGATGCATAGCAACGAGAGGGGAGAGTGTTGTCCACGTACCCTCGTAGACCGACAGCGGAAGCGTTATCACAACGCGGTTGATGTAGTCGAACGTCTTCACGATCCGACCGATCAAGTACCGAACGTACGGCACCTCCGAAGTTCTACACACGTTCAGCTCGATGACGTCCCTCGAACTTCGATCCAGCCGAGTGTTGAGGGAGAGTTTCGTCAGCACGACAGCGTGGTGACGATGATGATGTTCCACCGACGCAGGGCTTCGCCTAAGCTTCGCGACGGTATTATCGAGGTGTAATCTGGTGGAGGGGGGCACCGCACACGGCTAAAATATCGTATATCAAGTGTGTTCTTAGGTGCCCCCCTGCCCCCGTATATAAAGGAGCAAGGGGAGGCCGGCTGCCTATGGGGCGCGCCAAGGAGAGGGGGGGAGTCCTCCTCCTAGTAGGAGTAGGACTCCCCTTTCCTAGTCCTACTAGGAAAAGAAAGGGGGGAAGGAAAGAGAGGGAGAGGGAGAGGGAAAGGGGGCTGCGCCCCCCTCTCCTAGTCCAACTAGGACTCCTTGGGAGGGGGCGCACCACCTCATGGCTGCTGCCCTCTTTCTCCCCTCAAGGCCCACTAAGGCCCAATACTTCCCCGGGGGGTTCCGGTAACCCTCCGGCACTCCGGTTTAATCCGAAACTTCTCCGGAACACTTCCGGTGTCCGAATATAGTCGTCCAATATATCAATCTTTACGTCTCGACCATTTCGAGACTCCTCGTCATGTCCGTGATCACATCCGGGACTCCGAACAACCTTCGGTACATCAAATCACATAAACTCATAATATAACTGTCATCGTAACTTTAAGCGTGCGGACCCTTTGGGTTCGAGAACAATGTAGACATGACCGAGACACCTCTCTGGTCAATAACCAATAGCGGGACCTGGATGCCCATATTGGCTCCCACATATCTACGAAGATCTTTATCGGTTAGACCGCATAACAACATACGTTGTTCCCTTTGTCATCGGTATGTTACTTGCCCGAGATTCGATCGTCGGTATCTCGATACCTAGTTCAATCTCGTTACCGGTAAGTCTCTTTACTCGTTCCGTAATACATCATCCCGCAACTAACTTATTAGTCACAATGCTTGCAAGGCTTATAGTGATGTGCATTACCGAGTGGGCCCAGAGATACCTCTCCGACAATCGGAGTGACAAATCCTATTCTCGAAATACGCCAACCCAACAAATACCTTTGGAGACACCTGTAGAGCACCTTTATAATCACCCAGTTACGTTGTGACGTTTGGTAGCACACAAAGTGTTCCTCCGGTAAACGGGAGTTGCATAATCTCATAGTCTTAGGAACATGTATAAGTCATGAAGAAAGCAATAGCAACATACTAAACGATCGGGTGCTAAGCTAACGTAATGGGTCATGTCAATCACGTCATTCTCCTAATGAGGTGATCCCGTTAATCAAATAACAACTCATGTCTATGGCTAGGAAACATAACCATCTTTGATTAACGAGCTAGTCAAGTAGAGGCATACTAGTGACACTTTGTTTGTCTATGTATTCACACATGTATTATGTTTCCGGCTAATACAATTCTAGCATGAATAATAAACATTTATCATGATACAAGGAAATATATAATACTTTATTATTTCCTCTAGGGCATATTTCCTTCATGATTGTGGTTCCGTTTGTTTGTATTCTTGTCTTGGGTAGAGCCGGGAGACGAGTTCGTAAACGAGGAACCTGTTGAGTACGCTTACGAGGATCAAGCTTTCGACAACTCTGAGAACCTTGCAGGCAAGATGACCACCCCTCGAAATCACTTCTATCTTTGCTTTGCTAGTTGTTCGCTCTATTGCCATGCTGCGCTACCTATCACTTGCTATATCATGTCTCCCATTTTGCCATGTCAGCCTCTAACCATCCTTTCCTAGCAAACCGTTGTTTGGCTAAGTTACCGCTTTTGCTCAGCCCTTCTTATAGCGTTGCTAGTTGCAGGTGAAGTTGCAGTTTGTTCCATGTTGGAACATGGATATGTTGGGATATCACAATATCTCTTATTTAATTAATGCATCTATATATACTTGGTAAAGGGTGGAAGGCTCGGCCTTATGCCTGGTGTTTTGTTCCACTCTTGCCGCCCTAGTTACTGATATACCGGAATTATGTTCCTTGAGTTTGCGTTCCTTACGCGGTCGGGTGATTTATGGGACCCCCTTGACAGTTCGCCTTGAATAAAACTCCTCCAGCAAGGCCCAACCTTGGTTTTACCATTTGCCACCTAAGCCTTTTCCCCCGGGTTTTCGCGAGCCCGAGGGTCATCTTTATTTTAAACCCCCGGACCAGTGTTCCTTCGAGTGCTGGCCTAAACTGGGCGATGTCCGGCCCCCTGGGCAACCAGGGTCTATGCCAACCCGACGTCTTGCCCATCCGGTGTGCCCTGAGAACGAGATATGTGCAGCTCCTATTGGGATTTGTCGGCACATTCGGGTGGCTTTGCTGGTCTTGTTTTACCATTGTCGAGATGTCTTGTAAACCAGGATTCCGAGACTGATCGGGTCTTTCCGGGAGAAGGTTTATCCTTCGTTGACCGTGAGAGCTTATGATGGGCTAAGTTGGGACACCACTGCAGGGTATTATCTTTCGAAAGCCGTGCCCGCGGTTATGAGGCAGATGGGAATTTGTTAATGTCCGGTTGTAGAGAACTTGTCACTTGACCCAATTAAAATACATCAACTGCGTGTGTAGCCGTGATGGTCTCTTCTCGACGGAGTCCGGGAAGTGAACACGGTCTGAGTTATGTATGACGTAAGTAGGAGTTCAGGATCACTTCTTGGTCATTGCTAGATGACGACCGTTCCGTTGCTTCTCTTCTCGCTCTCTTTTGCGTATGTTAGCCACCATATATGCTTATTGCCGCTGCAGCTCCACCTCATTACACCATCCTTTCCTATAAGCTTAAATAGTCTTGATCTCGCGGGTGTGAGATTGCTGAGTCCCCGTGACTCACAGATTCTACCAAAACAGTTGCAGGTGCCGACGATGCCAGTGCAGATGATGGGGTCGATCTCAAGTGGGAGTTCGACGAGGAACGTGGTCGTTACTATGTGTCTTTTCCTGATGATCAGTAGTGGAGCCCAGTTGGGACGATCGGGGATCTAGCATTTGGGGTTGTCTTATTTTCATCTGGATCTTGACCGTAGTCGGTCTATATGTTTGTATTTTGGATGATGTATGAATTATATTTATGTATTGTGTGAAGTGGCGATTGTAAGCCAACTCTTTATCCCATTCTTGTTCATTACATGGGATTGTGTGAAGATGACCCTTCTTGCGACAAAACCACTATGCGGTTATGCCTCTAAGTCGTGCCTCGACACGTGGGAGATATAGCCGCATCGTGGGCGTTACAAGTTGGTAATCAGAGCCATCCCCGACTTAGGAGCCCCCTGCTTGATCGAATCGTTGGCGTTGTTGAGTCTAGAACAAAAATGTTTTGAGTCTTAGGATTATATATATCGGAGAGTAGGATTCTTTTTACTCCTCAGTTCCTTCGTCGCTCTGGTGAGGTCTCCTGACGTAGAAGTTTTGACTATTCTCTCCTCAAATTTCACTAAAAAAAATTTAGGATCATGCGGGTATCTTGGAATCGTTCCGATGGTTTTGTGACGAGAACATTGTTCTTGGTGCCTCCTGACATTTAGGGGTTGTGGCAGTGTCCCGGGGAGTTGAGCTCCCAGGTGTTGTCGTCACAATTTTATCGTTGCAGTTCTGGAATACCTGAGTTTCGCCGACATCGAAATCTCTTTTATGCAGTTGTTGGTGAGATCACCTCGACGCCACCCAGTACTGGGGCGGGAGTTCGGGAGTATTGCCATAACTTCTATAACGGATGTTTTTCGAAGGTTGAGGTAAACGATTTCCGAAGGTTTCTTGGTTATGTGTTGACGGATGGATACAGCTGGATCTAGGGATTGCTAGTTTGGGTGATATATTTTGTGTCCCCTGTATCCCCAACACCAGATTGCATAACCAGAAAGTTTCGGGAGTTTATAAGTGGGAATTCTAGTAGCCTTAGGATATCCTTCCGACAGACGCATCATATGAAATTGGGGTTCGACGTCTAGTGGTCCGCCTGTACACGGTTGGTTTTACAGTGGTCTCGTAGTGTCTTAAAGAGTCCATGGCTATGCCGACTCAGGGACGCTTCGTATGTCATGTGCACAGCCTTGTACATGATGGTGCTGTACGATTGAGCCCGTGTGGGCCCCACCACGAAAACTTCGGACGAAATCTCTATCATATGTGTGTTCCGGCTTATTCTGCAAGCCAATACTTTGTTTTATTTTGTATTGTGGTATTCGAGTTGCTTCGAAGTCATATGTTGATTCCATATCTTTTCTAAGTGGCTTCTCAACTTATGGAAGTGTGATGTTTTACTACGGAATTCATTCGTTCATCTTCGTTCGAATGTTTATTGTGAAGACTATATGTTGCAATTTCTATCCGTTGATTCTACTTATCTATTTGTCTATCAAGATGCTAACGGATGTCACCCTCTTCAGGATGGCTCCGCCAACGCGTCAGAATCCGGATCGCAATGAAGGGAGTCAAGCGAACCCTCCGCCTCCACCTCCGCCTCCGGAGGCATGGCAAGCTATCATGGCAGCCACCAACGCCAATGCTCAGATGATTCTGCAAATCTTGCAAGAACGTACTCAAGGGCAAGGCAATCAAGGTCAAGGCAACAATCAGTTTCACTTTGCTACTCTCAACCAGTTTCTCGCAAATCAGCCCAAGTCTTTCAGCTACTGTGCCGAGGCCACGGATGCCGATGATTGGCTCGTGGACATCAACAAGCATTTTGAATGTAGCAATGTCAGGCCTGAGGACTATGTCAAGTTCGCTTCTTTTCAGCTCAAGGACCAAGCTGCTGATTGGTATCAACAATACAAAGATTCCAGAGGAGGTCGTGTGATCACTTGGACTGACTTCTGTCGGGACTTCAAAGCGCACCACATTCCACAAAGTGTTGTTGAGAGCAAGCGTGAGGAGTTCCGCAATCTCAAGCAAGGCAACATGTCTGTGTATCAATACAACATTCAGTTTCAGAAACTTGCTCGCTTCGCTAAACAAGACGTTCCTGATGAAAAGAGCATGATCGATCACTTCAGAGGTGGCCTTAAAGAGGATCTGCAGTTAGCTCTCGTTCTTGTTGAGCCTACTCAGTTTGATCAATTCTATAACATGGCACTAAAACAAGAGGCTACTCAGCTCAAGTGTGAGGCTTCTAAGAAGAGAGTCAGGGACGCAGTTCAGTCTTCTTCTTCCTCACTTGTGGCAGCTAAGCAACAGAAGTTCTGGTTGCCTCCTCCTCCTCCGTTTCGTCAGCCTTATCAGCAGAAGAACAAAGGTGGCCATGGTTCTTCCAACTCTTCCAACTCTGGCTATCAGAACAAGTCTCAGAATCAAGCTCCAAAGTCCAATGCTCCTTATCACCGTCCACTCTCAGAGGTGACTTGCAACAAATGTCAGCAGAAAGGTCACTATGCTAACAAGTGCTTCAACCAAAGGCGTCTGCCTCCTCCTCCTCCTGTCAGATCTTCCAGCAATGCAGTGGTCAAGCATAATCCAAAGTCTGCAAAGGTGAACATGATGAATGCAGCTCAAGCAGAGGAATCTACTAATGTGATAATGGGTAATCTTCCTGTTAATGATATTCCTGCAAAAGTTCTTTTTGATACTGGTGCATCTATTTCTTTCATATCAAGACCTTTTGCATCCATGAACAATTTGCATACTGTTGATCTGCCTAAGCCGATAGCGGTTTCCTCTCCGGGATTATTCATGAATACCAAAATGATGGCTCCCGATGTTTCTATCAAGATGGGCAATTATAAATTTCTGTCTTCTCCAATGGTTCTTGGTGACTCGGATATTGATCTAATTCTTGGGATGGACTGGTTTTCTAAGCACAAGGCTCAACTTGATTGTGCTGCCAGGGAAATTCTTTTGACACACTCTTCTGAGGATGTGATTATTTTTGCCGCTCGTGATGAAACCATTCGGTTATTTTCTCTCAATGAGAAGGGCGAATTGAATGCCATCTCTCAAATTCCAGTCATTTGTGAGTATCAAGATGTCTTTCCAGAAGAGCTTCCGGGTATGCCTCCTCACCGGCCAGTTGAGTTCGTTATCGAACTAGAGCCTGGCACTGAACCCGTTTGCAAGCGTCCATACAAGCTTGGACCCAACGAGCTGAAGGAATTGAAGAAACAGCTCGATGAACAAGAGCGTCTGGGTTTGATCAGACCGAGTTCATCTCCATGGGGTTGTGGTGTTCTTTTTGTCAAGAAGAAGGATGGCACCGACCGACTTTGTGTCGACTACCGTCCATTGAACAAGAAGACAATCAAGAACAAGTACCCACTTCCCAACATCAATGATCTATTTGAGCAACTCAAAGGTGCTAAAGTATTCTCGAAGCTTGACCTTTGTATGGGTTATCATCAGATTCGCATTCGTGAAGAAGATATTCCCAAGACAGCATTCAGAACAAGCTTTGGTTCTTATGAATATACTGTCGTGTCTTTCGGCCTTGTCAATGCTCCTCCAGTTTTCTCTCGGATGATGAATTTCATATTCAACCCTTATACCAATGAATTCGTCCTGGTGTATCTCGATGATATCTTGGTCTTCTCCAAGAATAAGAAGGACCATGCCAAACATTTGCGATTGGTGCTCGACAAGCTCAGGGAGTATCAATTCTATGCGAAGTTCTCCAAATGTGAGTTTTGGCTCGATGAAGTTCTTTTCCTTGGTCACATCATCTCTGCCAAGGGCATCGCTGTTAATCCCGAGAAGGTGTCTGCAATTGTGAATTGGGAACCTCCTCAGAATGTCAAGCAGCTCCGCAGTTTTCTTGGTCTTGCAAGCTATTGCCGAAGATTCGTTGAGAATTTCTCTAAGATTGCAAAGCCTCTTTCCAACCTCCTCCAGAAGCATGTGAAGTATGTCTGGTCTCCTGAGTGTGACGTTGCTTTCAACACTCTCAAAGAGAAACTCGTCACCGCTCCTGTCTTGACTCCTCCTGATGAATCCAAGCCGTTCGAAGTTTTCTGTGATGCTTCTCTCCAAGGTCTCGGTGCTGTGTTAATGCAAGAGAAGAAAGTTGTGGCCTATACCTCTCGCCAGTTGAAGCCCAATGAGAAGAACTACCCCACTCACGATCTTGAGTTGGCGGCAGTTGTCCATGCATTAATAACGTGGAGACATCTCTTGTTGGGAAGACAAGTGGACATTTTCACCGATCACAAGAGTCTCAAGTACATCTTCACTCAGCCCAACCTTAACCTCAAGCAGACTCGATGGGTCGAAATGATTCAAGAGTACAATCCGAGTATCGAATATACTCCAGGCAAGGCAAATGTCATTGCAGATGCTTTAAGCAGGAAGGCTTATTGCAACAGCTTAATTCTCAAGCCTTTCCAACCGGATCTTTGTGAAGCCTTTCGCAAGCTGAATCTCCAAGTTGTTCCTCAAGGCTTTCTTGCCAACCTCATAGTCTCTCCTACTTTGGAAGATCAAATTCGTGAGGCACAACTCCTTGATGCCATGGTGAAGATGGTGAAACGTGGTATCGACAAGGGTCTTCCCAAATACAAGTGCTATCGCATTGATGACAGAGACACTTTATTCTTCGAGGACCGGATTGTGGTTCCTAAAGGTGATCTAAGGAAAGTCATAATGAACGAGGCGCACAATTCTCTCCTTTCCATTCATCCTGGAAGTACGAAGATGTATCATGACCTCAAGCAGTCGTATTGGTGGACCCGAATGAAGCGAGAAATCGCTCAATTCGTGAATGAATGTGATGTCTGCCGAAGGGTGAAAGCAGAACACCAACGACCAGCTGGTCTCCTTCAACCTCTTGCTATCCCAGAATGGAAGTTTGATCATATCGAAATGTACTTCGTGACTGGTTTTCCCAAGTCCAAGCGTGGAAATGATGCTATCTTCGTTGTCATTGACAAGCTTTCTAAAGTGGCTCATTTCCTTCCAATCAAAGAATCTATCACAGCAGCTCAGTTGGCAGAGCTATGCACCTCTAGAATTGTCTCTTTGCACGGCATTTCACAATTGAGTTCTTCAGATCGTGGAAGCATCTTCACCTCTAAGTTCTGGGACTCCTTCCAGAAGGCCATGGGCACAAACATTCGCTTCAGCACAGCTTTCCATCCTCAAACTAGTGGCCAAGTCGAGCGAGTCAATCAAATTCTTGAAGATATGCTCAGGGCTTGTGTCATTTCCTTTGGCATGAAATGGGAAGATTGTCTTCCATATGCTGAATTCTCCTACAACAACAGCTTCCAAGCGAGTTCGAGCAAGGCCCCATTCGAGATTCTCTATGGCAGAAAGTGTCGTACTCCTGTCAATTGGTCAGAGACTGGTGAACGCCAACTTCTTGGCAATGACTTAATCACTGAAGCTGAAGAAATGTGTAAAGTCATCCGTGATAATCTCAAAGCCGCGCAATCGCGCCAGAAGAGTTACTATAATAGTAAGCATCGTGATTTGGCTTTCGAGATCGGAGACCATGTCTACCTCCGCGTCTCTCCAATGAAAGGCACTCGTCGCTTCGGTATCAAAGGGAAGCTTGCCCCTAGATACGTGGTCCTTTCAAGATTATTGGCAAAAGAGGCGACCTCGCCTATCAACTTGAGCTTCCTTCCAACTTCGCGAACGTGCACGACGTGTTCCACGTGTCACAGCTCCGCAAGTGCTTCAAGACGCCTGAGCGCACTATCAACTTCGAAGAGATTGACCTCCAAGAATATTTGTCATATCATGATCACCCCGTTGCTATTCTTGAAGAAACTGAGCGCAAGACTCGCAACAAGTCAATCAAATTCCTGAAAGTGAAGTGGTCGCACCATTCCGACCGGGAAGCCACCTGGGAACGCGAGGACCATCTCCATTCTGAATATCCGGAGTTCTTTCAGTCCTAGATCTCGGGACGAGATCCTCTCGTAGTGGTGGAGTGTTGTAACACCCCGGACGTAACTTGTCATATTTGTAACTCCGACTCTTGCCATTTTCGCCTATGTGATATGATATTCCCTCCGTGGTCGGGTTTTGTCTTTCGTTTTGTTTTTGTCCTTGTCATGCATTTCATATCATGTCATCATGTGCATTGCATTTGCATACGTGTTCGTCTCATGCATCCGAGCATTTTCCCCGTTGTCCGTTTTGCAATCCGGCGCTCCTATCTCCTCCGGTGCACCCCTCTTGTTTTCTTTCGTGTGTGGGTGTCAAACTTTCTCGGAATGGACCGAGGCTTGTCAAGTGGCCTTAATATACCACCCGGAGACCACCGGTCAAGTTTCGTTCCATTTGGAGGTCGTTTGGTACTCCAACGGTTAACCGGGCATCCGCAAAGTCCATTTGAGTGTCCAGCAAAAACCCCCCTAAAAACCAGCTCAAAACCCACCAAACTCTCTTCCATGCTCTAGGTCGTTCGATCACGATCGTGTGGGCGAAAACCGCACCTCATTTGGAGCCTCCTAGCTCCCTCTACCTATTTATATGTGAGACCCCCGAGAAACGAATCGCAGTTCAAACCCTACCTTCTTCCACCTCGCGACCGGACGAAATTCCCCGCCGCCGGACGTGTCCGCCGCCTCCGCTCGACGAATCGGGAGCCGCCACCTGTCCCGCCGCCGCTCCAGCACCGCCGGCCCGCGCCTGACGCCTCCTGGCCGTCGCCGTCGCCTGCCCGCGCGCCGGCCGGCCCGCCGCGCCGCCGCCGCGCCGCGGAGCCCGCCCGCCGCTCCTCTCCCCCGCGGCGCCATCCTCTCCCTCCGGCCGCCCGCCTCCTCTTCTCTCCCGTCGCCGAGCCCGAGCTCGAGGAGCCCGGCCAGATCCGATCGGTTCACTGTACGGTTGACTTTCCCTCGACCCCCTAAATTCACTGTCATTAATTTTCTACAGCATATGCTCCTGTTCATAGCTCCATATCTCTTTGCATCTAGCTCCGATTTGCGCGTGTAATATGTCAAATTGTTCGCCTCGTGATGCTCTACATTTTGTTCAATTGCACCATATTCATTAGAGGTCCTCTTGATGCCCAAATCGCTGTTGCAAGAGGGCTAGATGCTGTTATCTGCTGATTCTTATCAGAACTTGGAGATTTGTCATTTTTGTATCATTTAATCTGTGCATCTTATGGGCATGAGCTCTACATGTGTTTTGTCGTATGCCATGCCATATTTTCAAGGGTGTATGCCATGTATTTTTGTGATCTCTGTGGTGACTAGCACAAGCATGCAAACTAGGCCCCGTAATGTTTCTGATTTCAGGAACTTGGTAATTTCTCCAAGTCTTTGCCTGCTGTTATTTTGTTGCCATGTAAACTTGATGCTACAGAGAGATCCATGCATATTTTGGAGATGTTCAGTAAGGATGTTTTGTAGCTAGAGTTGTAATTGATCCATTCCTGCCCTTGTTTGCAATTATGGAGTGCCATAGCATGACTCAATCTTGCTCTACTTTTGCCATAAAATATTTCTGGCAGATTCTTAACATGATATGCAATTTTGCCAAGCTTATTGTAGTTGATCCATGCATGCTTTATACTTGATCTTGCCATGGTTAGCTTCATAAACATACCATATTGCTGTAGGTGTGCTTTTTTTGTCATGCATTGCTCTGTAGTTAGTGCATCAAGCTCACAAAGAGGCCTTCATATTATTATTTCTGCCATGCTCTGTTTTCTGCCAAGTCTGAAACCTGTTAACGAAACTTGCTATGTTTACATGCTTGCCATCATATCTTCTGATCCTTTTTGGTTATGGTCTGTAAGGGACTTTTGTCATGTGAATTTAGTAGAACACTTTCATGCCTTGTGTTGCTATGTTAAGTTCTTGTAGCATGTTGTTTTCGTGCTCTGAACATTGCTACCTGATGCTGTTTTCTGCCATGTCCAGTTTTTCACTAAGTCTGTGATCCTGTTATCTTTTGCACTTTTGCCATGCTTGTTTGAGCTTGTTATGTTATGAACTGGCCGTAGCTCATTGTTCATCTTTTGTCAAGCATCTCCTGTAGATTACTTCCATGTGCTTTATTGTTATGTTGGAGTGCTATAGCATTACTACTTGTTGCATTTTAAGTGCTATCATGCTGTTAATCGCAGATTTGTGTCATTCTTGTTTTGCTTGCCATTTGCAAACCGTGCATCCGTTTCCGGTGATCTTTATATCGATTTCGACCGAAATCATCTCACCTTTCCAGTGGCATGCTTGGTTTGCCAAGTTGCTGCCTTGTTCATCATTTTCCTTCCGGAGCACGCATATGCATCGCATATCATATCTCGCATATCATACATGCTTTGCATCATGTTGCTTGTGCATTTCTCGTGGTTGATTGTGGTTCCGTTTGTTTGTATTCTTGTCTTGGGTAGAGCCGGGAGACGAGTTCGTGAACGAGGAACCTGTTGAGTACGCTTACGAGGATCAAGCTTTCGACAACTCTGAGAACCTTGCAGGCAAGATGACCACCCCTCGAAATCACTTCTATCTTTTCTTTGCTAGTTGTTCGCTCTATTGCCATGCTGCGCTACCTATCACTTGCTATATCATGTCTCCCATTTTGCCATGTCAGCCTCTAACCATCCTTTCCTAGCAAACCGTTGTTTGGCTAAGTTACCGCTTTTGCTCAGCCCTTCTTATAGCGTTGCTAGTTGCAGGTGAAGTTGCAGTTTGTTTCATGTTGGAACATGGATATGTTGGGATATCACAATATCTCTTATTTAATTAATGCATCTATATATACTTGGTAAAGGGTGGAAGGCTCGGCCTTATGCCTGGTGTTTTGTTCCACTCTTGCCGCCCTAGTTACTGATATACCGGAATTATGTTCCTTGAGTTTGCGTTCCTTGCGCGGTCGGGTGATTTATGGGACCCCCCTTGACAGTTCGCCTTGAATAAAACTCCTCCAGCAAGGCCCAACCTTGGTTTTACCATTTGCCACCTAAGCCTTTTCCCCCGGGTTTTCGCCAGCCCGAGGGTCATCTTTATTTTAAATCCCCGGACCAGTGTTCCTTCGAGTGCTGGCCCAAACTGGGCGATGTCCGGCCCCCTGGGCAACCAGGGTCTATGCCAACCCGACGTCTTGCCCATCCGGTGTGCCCTGAGAACGAGATATGTGCAGCTCCTATCAGGATTTGTCGGCACATTCGGGTGGCTTTGCTGGTCTTGTTTTACCATTGTCGAGATGTCTTGTAAACCAGGATTCCGAGACTGATCGGGTCTTTCCGGGAGAAGGTTTATCCTTCGTTGACCGTGAGAGCTTATGATGGGCTAAGTTGGGACACCACTGCAGGGTATTATCTTTCGAAAGCCGTGCCCGCGGTTATGAGGCAGATGGGAATTTGTTAATGTCCGGTTGTAGAGAACTTGTCACTTGACCCAATTAAAATACATCAACTGCGTGTGTAGCCGTGATGGTCTCTTCTCGGCGGAGTCCGGGAAGTGAACACGGTCTGAGTTATGTATGACGTAAGTAGGAGTTCAGGATCACTTCTTGGTCATTGCTAGATGACGACCGTTCCGTTGCTTCTCTTCTCGCTCTCTTTTGCGTATGTTAGCCACCATATATGCTTATTGCCGCTGCAGCTCCACCTCATTACACCATCCTTTCCTATAAGCTTAAATAGTCTTGATCTCGCGGGTGTGAGATTGCTGAGTCCCCGTGACTCACAGATTCTACCAAAACAGTTGCAGGTGCCGACGATGCCAGTGCAGATGATGGGGTCGATCTCAAGTGGGAGTTCGACGAGGAACGTGGTCGTTACTATGTGTCTTTTCCTGATGATCAGTAGTGGAGCCCAGTTGGGACGATCGGGGATCTAGCATTTGGGGTTGTCTTATTTTCATCTGGATCTTGACCGTAGTCGGTCTATATGTTTGTATTTTGGATGATGTATGAATTATATTTATGTATTGTGTGAAGTGGCGATTGTAAGCCAACTCTTTATCCCATTCTTGTTCATTACATGGGATTGTGTGAAGATGACCCTTCTTGCGACAAAACCACTATGCGGTTATGCCTCTAAGTCGTGCCTCGACACGTGGGAGATATAGCCGCATCGTGGGCGTTACAATATCCTTGAGGATTGCTATGCCCTTCTCTAGCTCGACGCAGCACTGGAAGACTCCAGCACTGGAAGACTCCAGTGACGCCACGCTCGACGTTGAACTAGTCTTGCCGAGATCTCATCAGTCGGCAGCTCTCTGTTTACTAGGAAGTTGAGGATGGGCTGGGCCCATGATGGAGCTGTGACTTCTTCTGTTGTCAGTACGGCTACTGTGACCCGGGTGGGTGGGTTGGGTGGTGGAGAGTTGGAGTCGGCCATCGCCTGTTGTGTCGCTGCAGTCCCCGGGCCGATTGCTGCAGTCCCCGGGCCGGGTTCTGAAGTCCCCGAGCTGGGTGCGACTACGGCAGTCCCCGGGCCGCTTGTCGAAGTCCCCGAGCCGCCTGCTGGGTTCCCCCAGTCGGATCCGACTGCATCAGGGGCAGGCGGTACGAAGATGGAGTCTGATTCTGGAGACGGCTTGACAGACGGTTTTAGGAGGCGCTGGAGAGAGACACCGGTTGGTATAGCTTGTCGGGTGGAGCCGGTCCGTGCCAGGGCATCTGCTTGCTCGTTGTCGGCCCGTGGCACGTGGAGGAACTCGCACCCTTCAAAGTATCCACTGATTTGCTGGACGAGGAACTCGCCATGTTCGCGTCCTTGGCGTCCCAGTCGCCGGATGACTGCTGGACCACCAAATCCGAGTCGCCATAACACAGGATTCGGCGTATGCCGAGCTCTTTGGCTAGCCGGAGCCCGTGTATGAGCGCCTCGTACTCAGCCACATTGTTGGAGGGGGCAAAATAGATTTGCAATGTGTATCTGAGCTTGTCGCCCTTGGGAGAGGTGAGGACGATGCCGGCTCCCAAGCCGGTGCGCATCTTGGATCCGTCGAAGTGCACCCGCCAATGAGTGGAGTCGGGAGCCGGCGGTAGGTACTGGGTCTCGGCCCAGTCGACAAGGAAGTCAGCCAATGCTTGGGACTTGATGGCGGTGCGGGGCTGGTAGAAGATCGTGTAAGGAGCCAGCGCAATGGCCCACTTAGCCACCCGGCCGGATGCATCCCGACTGCCTATGATCTCGGCAAGCGGGGCGGTGCATACGACCGTGATGGGATGCTCTTGAAAGTAGGGCTTCAGCTTCTTGGCGGCGAAGTACACTCCATAGCACATCTTCTAGTAATGCGGGTAGTTTTGCTTCGAGGTGGACAGTACTTCGCTTAAATAGTATACCGGCCTCTAGACTAACTGAGCTCGGCCTTCTTCTGGGCGTTGGACCATGATGACTGTACTGACCACTCGGCTAGTCGCAGCGATGTAAAGGAGCATGGGCTCTTTCTTAGTCGGCGCTGCCAGGACAGGTGGTGTGGTCAGCATCTTCTTCAACTCGTGGAAAGCTTGGTCTGCTTGGTCGTTCCACTCGAAGTGGGTGGACTTCTTCATGAGTCGGTACAGGGGGAGAGCCTTCTCCCCTAGCCGGCTGATAAAGCGGTTTAGGGAGGCCAGGCACCAGGTGAACTTCTGAACGTCTCGCAACTTGGTAGGAATCTCCATTCTCTCAATGGCCTTGATCTTCACTGGGTTGCTCTCAATGCCGCGTACGGAGACCAAAAAGCCTAGAAGCTGGCCGGCTGGTACTCCGAACACGCATTTCTCGGGGTTGAGCTTGATCTGGAATCGGCGCAAGTTGGCAAATGTTTCTCTGAGGTCTTCCAGCAGGGTGCCGTGCTTCTCCGTCTTCACCACAATATCGTCTACATAGACGTGGGCATTTCTGCCGAGTTGCTTGAGGAGGCATTTCTGCATGCAACGCTGAAAAGTGGCACCGGCATTCCTCAAGCCGAATGTCATAGTCAGGTAGCAGAAAGCTCTGAATGATGTGATGAAGGCGGTCTTCAGGCGGTCGGCTGGGTCCAACTTGATCTGGTGGTATCCTGAGTAGGCATCCAAGAAACTCAACAGCTTGCATCCGGCTATGGAGTCTATCACTTGATCAATCCGTAGTAGGGCAAACGGATCTTTGGGGCAGGCTTTGTTGAGGCTGGTGTAATCTATACACATACGCCATTTGTTGTTCTTCTTCAACACCAAGACCAGGTTAGCAAGCCACTCTGGAAAAAACACCTCCATAATGAAGCCGGCGGCCAGGAGCCGGGCTATCTCTTCTCCTACGATCCTTCTTTTCTCCTCCGACAGTCAGCGGAGAGGCTGGTTGACTGGTTTCGCGACCGCTCGGACGTGTAGCTTGTGCTCGGCGAAATCCTTCGGAACACCCGGCATGTCCTTTGGGGACCATGCAAAGATGTCTCGATTCTCATGGAGGAAGTCGACGAGCTCGCCTTCCTATTTACTGTCCAGGTTTGCACCAATGACAGCAAACCTCTCCGGGTCCAGAGGTATCTTCTTCGTCTCCTTGGCCGGCTGGAAGGAGCCCTGAGCATCATATTCCTTGGGGCTGGGGGTCAGGGCCGGCTGCTTGCCGGCCATGGCCATGACTCGGTCCAGCATCTTCTTCTCTTCAGCAATCACGAGGGACTCGGCCAGTCGGCTGCTTGCCGCAGCGCACTCGATGGACTTCTTGTAGTCTCCGGCTATGGTGATGATCCCCTTTGAACTCGGCATCTTCATCTTGAGCTAGGCGTAGCGGGGCACAGCCATGAACTTGGCCAGGGCAGGTTGGCCAAGCAAGGCGTGGTAAGGGCTTTCTAGATCCACTATTTCAAACCAGATCGCTTCTCGGTGAAAGTGATCCTTGTCTCCAAAAAGAACATCCATCTTGATCTTGCCGATTGGGGAACAGGACAGGCCGGGTACGATGCCATGGAACACGGTCCAGCTTGGCATGAGCTGCTTCGCCTTGAGGTTCAACTTCTCCATCGTGTCGCGGTACAGTATGTTGATACTGCTTCCACCATCAATCAGCACGCGGGAGAAACGGGCAGCTCGCCTTTCCGTCGCGAGGGTGTCGTCCAACACCAATGCGTAGGAGCTGGGAGACGGCATCACCTCTGGGTGATTGGCCCGGCTCCAGCTGATAGGCCTTTCAGATCAATGCATGAACTCGGGGTTGCTGGAGGCGACCGCGTTGACTTCTTGATGCTGTCGGCGCCGACTGTGCTTGTCTTCAATCTGGCTCGTGAAGACGACGTAGGCAGTGTGCTCATCTAGGAACTCATCCTGAATGGCTCCGACTGCTGGTCGAACAGCCGACTGCTGGTCGAACAGCCGGCTGTTGGGGGCTGGAGGCGGCGGGCCAGGAGGCGGAAGCGGCACCAGCCCCTCGCCCTTGGAGATCCGCGTGAGCCAATGGCACTTCCAGGTTGTGTGGTTGGACGGCTTCGCGCCGCTGTGGAACTTGCAGGGGGCATCGAGAGTTTGCTCGTAGGAGAAGGCCGGCTGCCAAGCCGGCCTGCCGCCCTTCTTCTTGGGAGCGGGCCGCTCTTCGGGCTGTTCGTCTTCGACGGTGGCTACTTGCCGGCTGGTGGAAGGCGGCATGGGGGCCTTGCGCTTGTGGTCGTTCTGGTAGGGGCGTCAGTTGGAGTCACCGGCCAGCGTCTTGGGAGCCGGAGCGAGCACCTTTCCAGAGGCGTCCACTCGAAGCTCGGTCTTCATCGAGGAGTCGGTCGTGGCGTACTTGTCTGCTATGATCAGCAGCTCGTCGAGGGTAGTCTGCTCGTCGCAGAGGAGTCGGTGCTTGAGGAGGGTGCCCTCTCGGCACCCGGCGGTGAAGTATTCTATGGCTTGAACCTCGTGCACCCCCTCGCAGGAGTTGCGGAGCTCGGCCCAACGCGTGAGGTAGTCACGAGTCGATTCGCTGGGCCCTTGGACGCATAAGGAGAGCTGGCGGGGCTTGGGAGGCCGCTTGTATGTGCTGGTGAAGTTGCGGACGAAGACTTCCGTGAAGTCTAGCCAGCTGTTGACGCTGTAGGGCTTGAGGCTGTTCAGCCAGGTGCGTGCCGTGCCTTGAAGCATGAGAGGGACGTACTTCACGGCAACGCCCCTGTTGTCATTTTCTATGCTGACTGCGGTAGAGTAGTCGATCAGCCAATCTTCCGGCTTCACGGAGCCGTTGTATTTTGGCGTGTCTCTAGGGAGTGAGAACCCTTTGGGGAATGGCTCGTGACGGATGCGGGGGCCAAAGCAAGGCGGGCCAACATCATCTTCTTCTTCTAGCGCCAGGGATCGCGCTAGGCGGTCGATCCGGTGGCGGGCATCATTCTCGCCGACTCCTTCGCGGTGGCCTAGTCGGCCACCGAGAGTCGGATGCGTGACAGGCGGCGGGGTGGGATATCTCTCCCCATGAGGCGGGGGGGAGGCGGATTGCCTTGTCGTTCCACCGCTCGGGGGTGGCCTTCTGCGTCACGCTCAATGGTGATCCGAGTCCGGCTGCGGCTAGCAGCCGGCTCCTTGTCTTTCCTTGCGCGGGTGCCGCTTGCAGTCGCCGTCCGGGATGTCGCGGCGTGTTCTCGGCGTGGGGGAGAACTCTCAGCGCGGGCGCCGGCTTCATGCCGTTCTGCGGCCGCGTCGATGAGCTGTTGGATGCGTCTAGTCATGTAGGAGAGCTCATCAGCCCCCAGCCCGTTCAGCTCTTCTGCGGCCGCCTGAGCGGCACGCAGGTTCTCGAGTGGCATGGCGTAGACTGGGCGGTCTGCTCCCAGCATGCTGGCGATGGCCGCGCCGCGCTTCTTGATGAGGCCGGCCCGGCTCGGCCCGCCAGGAGGTGGCGTACCAAAGGCGGCGCGGTCGACTTCGCGCTGGTGAGCCTCAGTGAGGCGTCTCATGGATGCTATCTTCTGGCCCTCCGCGATGAGGGCGAGGCGGCGTGCCTCCAGAGTCTCGGTGTCGGCGTCGGCCGGGATGGGGACGGACAAGTCGTGCAACGCCGCTTGTAGGGCGTCGTGGGCGTTCTCGCCCGAGACGGTGCCGTGGCTGATGACCGGCACCTCAGTGACAGCGCTGCTGCCACTGTCGGCTCGAGGGAGAGGGTCGTCGATGATCACCACGTCGGTGGGGAAGGCATCAAGCGATGTCGTGTCGGAGTCGACAAGCATCGGGTCGGTGGAGCCGACCGACTCCAAGTCCACAGCAAGCTCGCTGGAGACGTGAAGCTGGTCGAGGAGGCTGACGAGGCGGCTCTCGGGGTAGTCTATGCCCGCGTCGGACGCGGGCTCGTCGGAGATGCGAGTCTCGCCAAGAAGGTCGGCGAGGCAGCTCGCCGCGCAGGCATCGTCGACGCCTTGCAGCACGTCAGGGTAAGCGCCATCGGGCGTAGCGGGCTGGCTACGCTCGCGGGGGAGGAAAAGGGTTCCCGTCCAGAACAGGTCTCCGGACGACGGTGCACCTGGCCCCACGGTGGGCGCCAAATGTCGGGTGGTAGGTGCGACATATGCCAACAGGTGGCTTATCATTGTGGGAGCCAGTAAGACATCGCCGGTGCCTGGAAATGGGATAAGGCGAAGACATGCACGCCAGCGAATCTTACCCAGGTTCGGGGCTCTCCGTGGAGATAACACCCCTAGTCCTGCTCTGCGGGGTCTCCGCATGATCACTAGATCAACACAAGTAGTTACACGTGCTCCTTGAGCTGTTTGGCTAGGGGAAGAAGAAGGGCAAGGCTAGCTATCCTTTCCTCTCTATGTGGTGTGTAAAACTCTATGAGCTCAACCCTTTGCATGGGTGTCCCGGGGGGTTTATATAGGCCTACCCCCCGGGGGTACAATGGTAATCCGGCTCGGCGCGGGTCCCAGCCGTCAGTGTCTGTGCTCGCCGGCTTCTCCGCCGGCCATTGGGGCCCGCCGACTGGTGGGTCCCGCCGGCTGCCGGCCTCTTGGCCGACAGGCCAGCCCCACCGCCTGGGGGCCTTGTCGGCGGCTGGTTACTATTGCCTCGCCCTTGATGACGAGGGCTTTGTCGAGGTGAGCATGGCTAAAGTGTCGCCGCCTTGCGGGCTCTCACTGTAGCCTCACCTCGTCTTGTCTCCTTAATGATGCACATGTTTCGAGGGAGGGAGGTAGCCGGCTATTGGGAGCCGGCTACGCCCCAGGCCGACTAGGGGAGGCCGGGCCGCCTTCGAGCGTCTCTCTGGCTAAAGGGGCCCGCCACCCGCGGGCCGTACTGGCACCTGTCGTGGGTGACGACGAGGTCAACATGGCTACAGTGCCGCGCCGGACGGGGGATGGCTGACCCGTACGGCGCCCTGTGGCCATGCATGTTCTGGGATTCGGGGGTAGAGGGCTGTACTGCGGCCACGCCCCGTCTTATCACCGTTATGTGGGTGCAGCCCTAGTGGGTGCAGTCTTGGCCGGCTTCTGGGAGTCGGCCTTCTTCATGGCCGGCTTCTGGGAGTCGGTCCTCTTGGGGCCGGCTTCCTGGAGTCGGCCATCTCGTAGCTTTCTTCGGGAAGGTCTTTGAGGCTGGGTCGCCTTCTGGTAGTCGGCCTTGGGGATAGCCAACCAGAGGAAGGCGGCCCCATGCTCTGGATGCTTGAAGGCTCGATTAGCCTGATAATTTTTCGAAGAGCCAGGGGGAGTCGGCTAGGCTACCCGTGGCCATTTACTCCGACACACGTCGCCCTCTCAATCGAAGTCCTGCTAATGGAGCAACGCAAACGGCGAGCCCGTCACCTGCACGCCCCGGCGGTGCGTGACGTTACTGTTTAGACATTTGTTGGTGGCCTCCGCGAACACCGAGCATGTATTCACCTGGCTCAACACCAACGGTCATACTCGTGACTCGGCGCCTTGCTCATGTATATCGTCCATCACAACGACAATCTATAAAACAGCCTAGCTAGAGAGGGTACTATGGTACGGAGTATGTACTATCATGAGCCACCGATCATAGTGCCACTGCACACGAGTGTGTGTCTGATCGATTCGTCCATTATTCGTAAGTTATGCATGGTTGTGTGGTGTCTAATGGTGGTCGTCGAAGGCTAGCTGGCGACAAGAGCGGTTGCATGGACGCCTGGTTGTCAATACGTGTCGTACACTCTCGTCATCCATGAGTTCACATTTTACCACCACGCCAGCGTCTGACCGCCCTGGCCTACTGAAACCCCTTCCATCGCTAGCGCGCGTTTCCCGCCTGAAACAGTCACCATCTCTCCAGAACGTCAATGCCACATTCACTGGACTTAACTGTAGGTGCAATTGGTGTGTCACTAACATGCTGGCCAGATGCCCGTTGGGCCCACATGTCAGTGATCCAGCGCACCTGCGGTTAAGTCACTGAAGCAGCGTCCGCATTCACGCCCGACGCGACCTCTCACCGGCGCCGGCATTGCAGCAGCGCGACGGCCGAGAGAGCGCCACCCGTCCGACATCCCGGTGCAAGCGACTGTTCCGCATTAACGACACCACGCCTATCCTTCCATCCGTCGCCCACATTAATGACACGCGGCTGCCGACGAACCTACTCTGGCGCCAGCCATCCATCCGTCTACCGCGGCTCATTGCCATTCGCCCGCTATATTAACTTGAGCCCCAGCTCCCAGCCATAGCCAAAGACCCACACTCATTCTCCTCCGATCCCTTCCTTTTGTCGGCACCACTCCAACCATGGCCTCCTGGCGCTCCAAAGCTCTCTTGGACGTACTATGTAGGAGCAGACGAAGGACATCGACGGCTCCGCTCCGGGCGCGCTCCAAAGCTCTCTTGGAGTACTGTCGCAGGAGAAGATGAAGGAGATCGCCGGCTCCCCCTGGCTGCCCTCCGCCGCCAGGACCACGAAGCCGGCGCGCGTGCGCGGGCGCAGCCGGCGGTAAGGAAGAGTAGTACACGGTAGGTCGCCGCTGCTCTGGTCCCAGGAAGGCCACCGCTCCTCCACTCAGTCGATGCCAAGCTTGGTGGGATAAACATTGGCGGCCGATTAGCCGCTTGACGGCGACGTGGAGGCGGAAATCTTCAGAACCTTGTGCTCCGGAGGAGGAGGTTATCGAGGCGGATGAGGAGGAGGCAAAAGCAATGGCTGGCTTTCTCGGGTCCATGGCCGGACATGGTGGTCGGGCGCCGGCGATCATTTAGATTAGGTTTACAGTAGGTTTTAGTATGGTTTGTGCGAAATATGTAATGAATTTTGTCCAGTTTATAGGAACAGTTTTCGAAATGTAATGAATTTCATCCGGTTAATTCCAAATTTGCTTTGTTTGCATGAATTTCGTCTGGTTAGTTCATATAGTTGTCGAAAGGTATGCGGGCAACATTGGATGGCATCCATCAGTGTCCTCGGACAGATGCCGGTGTCAATTTGTGGGCCAGCGCTGGAGATGCCCTAACTATCATGCTATAATCGCTAACAGTGCTCCATTATTTCGCAGGGAACAGTTATCCCTCGATCAAAATCCGATCCGCCGTGTTTCGCACTCCTCCCACGTAAGAGTGTAGAATCTTGCTTACATAAAAATGGAGCAAGTGGACGGCACTGTAGCACGTCATATCACTCAAACTAGCCCGCCTAACGCGCGGGAAAGCACAGCCCTCGTCATATTGTTCTGGATTTCTATGATCGATCGCACGAAAATGTTACGCTTTGCAAGTTCAAAAGGAAAAGGCGGCACACTTACGACTCGTATGCATCGCACCCCCGACAGTCCGGCTCGCACGCCACTCACCAAAGGGAACACGCGTTGTCTTGCATTTTCACTGACATGTGGGACTGCAATTGAATAAACCATCGATAGCCGAAATCTAATCGCTCGGCGGGCGTCGGTTGAGAAGAGAGAGACGGGGGAGGGAGAAGAGATCGCCCGCCCGCCGCGCACGGACTCCAAGAAATATATGGTGATAATGTGAGGTGGGCCATGTGGGAGTCCGGACCGCTTCCAAGCCCGCTTCTGACCGCCCTGGCTCACCAGAACCCCCCCACCCACCCCACCACCTCCCTGCGCACGCTCCCCCCTCAGACGCCAGCTGCCCGCATTCATAGCAAGTAGTACCAGTAAAATTCTGGGCTATAAGGGCATGTACAATGGTTGATAAGATATTCTTATCATAAGTCTTGCATGTAATTTAGAGATGACAAAAAACATGTGTAGTTATTACATGACAAAAAACATGGATCATCTCTTAGCCTTATCTTCAATAACTAGTTATTCCTTCAATAACTAGTTATTCCTAAAAACATGGTGAAACGTATTGTGCTAAGAGATCATCTCTTGTCTTCTCTTAAATAAGAGAAGACAAGCCTTTTCTTATGATTTATCTTTCCTCCACCTCATCATTTATCCTATGTGGCATCCCTACAATAGAACCATTGTACATGCCCTAAGCCTGCTTATGTGGAGGAGAGAGAGGCATTGACAAAGTCAAGGAGTGGGATCTGTAGGAGCCCGTCTCTACACGTGCTCCTAGCTAGGTATAAAAAAACTAATTCTAAAAAAGAGGCATAAAAAATTGTGTCTAAAAAAGAAAGGTAAAAAACATTTGAGAGGAAATAGATAGAGAGAAAATGAGAAAAAGTTGTAACCTTATAGCCAACCTTATAGTCAACATTATGGTAGTATTACATGAGGAAGGAGGGAGTGGTGCACATGCCAAGTTCACTGGGCTGCCGTGCTTCACACTCCTCCGTCGTAACAGTGGAGACAATAGCTTTCATAAAAAATAAACAATGGATACTCGTTGCTCAACCACTATATCGGAAAGAATACTTTCATTCGCCGACATGTGGGACGTAGACCATCCTGGTCCACCTGCCATGCACAAAATTATCCTGGTCCACCCCGGTCGTAGCACAGGCCCAACCTTTCCCACTGTAAGTTGGCCGAACGAAGGAACCATCATGACTTCATTGAATTCCGCTTCTTCAAGAAAACTTACTGTACCCGCAGTACTGCTACCACACGTGAAAACTGGACGACACTGTACCACGTCATATCACTGAAACCCACTAGGCCAAACTAGCCTGCCTAGGATTTGTACTCCCTTTGTTTCAAAGTTAGTAGTACAAAGTTGAGTCATCTATTTTGGAACAGAGGGAGTACGTCTCTGTACTACTATGATTTTGTGTTGTACCTCTCTGTACTTGTGCTACGATTTTCCTACCCTATGAACCAAATGAGGCCTGAATGTATCCGTGTCAACTATTGTTTGATCGATCGCTAAGCCTACAATTTTAGGAGCTTGGGCTATTGGCCGATCGACGACGGATCAGTATAAGCATACCACGAGCTCATCAGCCCCAACGTTTCTCTTCGGTGAGTGTTTTGCAAGTACTATAGCTCACACAATAGCTAGCCTACTAACACCAAGAATCATCAAACAAGCCCTGCTGATATGATAAACAGTTCAAACTTACATTTAAGCATGCCATATATTACATCAAAAGCTGGTGAGGTTACATCTGTTTCCACAACTCGGAGAGGGTTCGCATGATTCACTATCAAACAAAAGTAGCAAGTACCGCCCACACAAGACAGTGCACTAGCCCTAAGATGGTTTGATAACACGCATCGTTCTAGTAATTAAACACAATGCAAACTACCCTGAAGGATTAGCGCGACCAACTATTTCTTGTCATCGATCTCTCGGGCAATGAGCACAGCACGGACAACGGCATGGGAATCGATCTCTGGGGCGATGTCCACCGCGACATCAGGATCGATCTTTGGGGCGATGTCCACAGGATGGACAGCGGCATCGGAATCAATCTCCGGGGCGATGTCAACAATACGGGCCGTGACATCGAAAACGATCTCTGGAGTGTTGTCCACAGGATGGGCCGCGACATCGGAATCATCAAGGACGTCCACCGGCACCTGCACAACCCTAACATATTAGCAAGCACATTGCAAATAATCAAAAACCACAACTATGGTAAGCCATTATTTTTTACCTTGTGCAGCTCACCGGGGGATCCCATCCCTCCGGGGGCCATCTCCTCGTCCTCGATGGGGGCCATCACCTTGCCAGGGGAATACCGCTTCTCAACGGCGACTATCTCCTCAAACTCGGCCTTGAGCCTCGCATAGGTGGCCATTAGAGTTTCTGGGGTAGGCACGATGGGGCCCTTGCTGTTCTTCCAACTTTCTTTGAGGAGTTCGTCCACCAACGTCGTCAACTCTTTGGCCAGTGCTTGTTTCTTGGAGTTCTTCGTCTCCATGGGTTGGCCCGCCAACATGGTCAACTCGTTGGTTGGTGCTCGCTTCATGGAGAGTGCTGTCTCCAGTGGGTTGTCCGCCGGCAACTCTTTGCCTAGTGCTCCAGGATCCATCAATGAACTGACAAACAAAAAGCAATCAAAAGGAAACCACAATCGCAATGAAAACAGGAAAAGAATAGGATGTGAGAACCGGTCGGTGCTTCTCAAAAAGAAGATTCTTGGAATGAAAATATAGTAGCATCACTAATTCGCCCACCTTTCCTTCGTCGGTACAGAAGAAAAATGGCAGCAGTGAGTAGCCTGGAGTGAGGTTTTCTTCAAGAAAGGGGAGAAAGGGCTTCAACGAGCGTTCCAGTGAAATGATGGTTGCTTCGTCCAGTCCAACTTCGAGGCCACTTCGAGGCCACTTTATCACTGCTGGTAAAGGTGTGGGTTTTGTGATATGATGGGTCATGACAGCCACACCGGGGTGACCCGTGAGTCTCGACTATAGTACCTCGCTGTGATTTGGTGGATGGCACGTGGGCCCGGATGCTTTGTGATATGCTTTGATGCTTTGATGTTTGGTAGGGTGTATGAAGGGTGCATGAGTCCACACTAGCTTAACACAAATACACTAGAAGCATGCATGAAGAGGGGTGCTGGGATGAGCATGCACGAAGAGGGAACAACTATGCTGAGATGAGAATGCAACCAAACACACTGTGGCGAGCGTTCGCAACTGCCACGTTCGGGTTGCGCTTGGCTCTTCGCCTCTTCGAGAAGACGAACAATGATGTTACTACTACTTCTATAGTATCGAATCCACTACTGCATGTCCGTCCACCGCGTGCGGGAGGGATAGCTTGTTGTATACTCTATATTTGCTGCAACCTCTAACATTTACCCCACCACAAATTACAATATACATTCCTGTCTTGACCAGATGAGCGTCCAAACTACAATCACCAGGATGACAGGTAGGGCCAGAAGATTATTTTAATAAAAAAAGCATGGAGCCGACCCCAACGATTTTAAGCTTACAGGCACGGTACACGCTATCCTAGACTACTCTACACATGAAACTGCCACACGAGCGTCCGGGCTGCGCTTGGCTCTTCGCCTCTTCGGGAAGTCGAACAATGATGGAGTACTACTGCAATGGAGGAGTACTACAGTATGCTTCTGGCCATCTGACACCGATTGAACTGTTGCATGTCCACCGCGTGCGGGAGGGAGAGTGTGTAGCGAACGAAAGCTTCTCCTAGTCCTACCAACCACCACGCTCATGGGCGAGGGAGGGACGCAGCTTCATTGACTTACTGCTCCTGCCTTTGCATGTATGACAGGTGGGCCCAACATGTGGGTGGCCCACCTGTCATGCAGCCAAAGGCAGGTGCACAAGGGAGAGGGCGTTGTAGTAATCAAACTTCTCGGTCTTGTACGAGTTGACGCGACACATTAAAGCACTACACTCGATATATTTCAATAATTTGTGTTTACCGATGCATTAATTACAACGCATGCATGCATGGCATGACTCTCCTTTTGATACTCCCTCCGTTTCCAAATACAAGTCTTTCTAGAGATTTCAACAAGTGACTACATACGGAGTAAAATGAGTGAATCTACACTCTAAATATGTCTACATACATCCGTATGTTGTAGTCTATTTGAAATGTCTAAAAAGACTTATATTTAGGAACGGAGGGAGTACTTGCATGTGTTGATTTAATGCACCTTGCCAAATTTTGACTATAAATTTAACTAACCAAATGTTCATGCATGTCACAAAAAATTACATAATTGAAAACTATGTTCAAATACGAATCAAACGATATAACTTTTGTTAACATGCACTAACATTTTGTCAGTTAAATCTTTGGTCAAAATTTAGCACGAATTAAAAAGGGACCCAATAAATATTGTACTCTCACATTTTGTTTTGAGGATACTCCCACATAGAAAATATAAATAATAATGCATGTTGGGGCAGCCCACGTTTCCGATAATTTTAGCCGTGGGCTTGTTCACAAATTTTACGAGGGGTGGTTGTTCATTTAATGGCGGGTCTTGTACCAGACTTGAACGATACAAAGTGCGACCTGGCACACCGTAACACCACTTGGAATAAGCGGGTAGCTATCTTGAAAAACAATCGACAACTCAAAAAAATGGCGACCTGGCACGTACACAATTTTAAACGATTGTTTTGATGGAGTGAAAAAGGAAAACTACCCCACTACGTATATATAGGCCGGAGCCTCCGCGCTTGCTTTCTAGGGTTGCTCTATTCACACACTCTCATCCTCTCCAGATCTAAACAAGATAGCGGTGGTAACACTGTCTTTCTCCCTTCAAGAAACATTGTCTTTCTATCCTCACCGTTGGTTACAGATCCGGACGTATCCCCCTCCGCCGGTGAAGGGGAGGAGGGGCACCATTTAGGTTGCCGTCGACAGCGAGGGAGGAGACCCACTGCCGGCCGCACCGTTATCTCTGGCCGAGCGCCGGCGCGGGAGGTCCTCTGAACCCTTTGTCGTTGCCCTAGTGTGGGCGGATCTGGCCTCCCGCCGTCCACCTATCCACATCCCAACGACCTTCAGGTATATCTTCCTCCGAAACCACCCTAGCTCTACTTCCCCAGCTCGCTACATCGCTGCATGTGCATCATTTTCTACCTCTCAGCCCCTCTTGATAAGATGGTCCAACGACACATTTTTTTCTTCTATTGTTATAGGTAAAGCTACTTCATGGAGTCGAATCTTGTACTTGGTTCAAACAAGAAATAAAGTGGGGGTGGGGGAATTTAGTATGTGCATCGGACTTGGTACAAACAGGAAGGATAGGCAGTGAAAGTAGAACAGACTGGTCATCCAACCGGTCTCTTGGTCGAAAAGGGAAACATAGGGGAAACGTTGTACATAGTGGTATGACCAGGACTAGATTTGCTATCCACACATAAGATGGCTGCATGCATCATTATGATGCATAGGCCGGGGGCACGCCTCCATTTCCAAAAAAACATAGGAGTAGGTGGCTAGAGTGAACAAAAATGGGACCAACCCAGATATGTTTCTTGGATGTTTGTTTCTCGGGGCAACAAACTCTGAATCACCACTTTATGCCCCGGTTTAGGTACATGGTGCTGGACTGCTGGTGCACCCACTGCCCCATGCCCTTATACCAAATATTTAGCTGTTCTTAATCTAATGCCCCTGGTAAAATGAAGCCATGCCAGTGTTATAAGCCATGACAAGTTTAGCCAAATGTTTTTGCCTGTAATTGTTTGAGACTCTGACTGTTTCCTCTATAGGTATTTGTGCAAACAGGGATATCCATTTCACCTGGTTGCTGTTGTGACCTTTTGGTGCACTGCTCAAAACACTTCTTAAAAGAAGTGACTTTTGTGCTGTTTAACTGGAATGTTAGAATGGAACAGTTGGTTCATTTCAGTGGAACTGCACAAAGGGAGATCTGTGTTCCAATCCTGATCATCCATATTGGGACCATAACCTTCCTTTAGGTAAGAATGATATTTAATGCATGTGTTCATCTCTATTTTGCGACTGCCATGAGAAAATAATGCTATTGTGTACTAGTACACTTGTACTCCCTCACTAACAAAACCAATTCTGAAATAGAAGGTCAATCATGTACTTGGTTTCACCAACTGGTGAGGAGAAAGAGAAACAGAGCATGAAGAGGAAGAAGAAGAAGAAGAAGAAGAATAAACAGTGCCAAGGTGATATTGCTGAAGCCGAGGCCTCCGTCGAGGCCATTCAAGGGCTCCGGCAACGTCTACCTTACATGTGAGACGATCCTCCAGGGAGCCCTTCCACTTCTGCGTATTGTCCATGATGAATTTGATGCTACTGCTAGAGTAATATGCTAATGTCTTTCTATCCTTTCTCACTAAGCTAATGAAGGTTTCACCTTGTTCCTACTTGTGCAAACAGGGATCATGTTGCATTTTAGTGGAACTACACAAGACAATACAATGAACTGTATCCCAGCTAGTGCTTTAACTCTGCTAGAAGTTCTTGATAATCTTTCGATATAATCTCAGCACTGGTAAACAAGAGTGATTTCAACCATACATTTGAAGTGCACAAAAATATATACTATTGAGTGATTCCAGTGAGTGCTTTATCATCTCTTCTGGGACTACATGAATAAGCTTTTTTGCTCAGGTTGGTACCGGCCTAAGGCCTTCATCCATATTAGTTTGTTGTCATATCTATTTGTATCATGCTACTGTCATGAGAAACTCCTTTATCTTTGCACGTTAAAGTTTTGCAACCTATGGTACATGGCGATGCTTTGAGTGTTGAGCTAATTGGCACTGATTAAATAAACTAATGCCTCTCTTTAAGCAAGACTACTATGTTGCTAACTTTACCCATTAAGATAATGAGGGTGCTTCTATTTGTTAGTGTATGTTTCATCAACTAGTCCCACTATTACAGTAATCTCACTCTCTCAATATATGTGCCAACAGGGATGCTCGATTTTGGTGGAACTGCACAAAAACTTTGGGTGCTTCATTGCCTTGATAGCTTCCTTCCTTTCCTGTCAGTCGCTAATCTCGGCTTGCTTCCTTCCTTTGTTGTCAGTCGCTTGGCTTATCTTGGCTTCCAATCAAAGGAAATAGTAATTGATATGCTACCTCACATAGGTTGGTACTTGTCTTTATCCTGATTATTGTGCTTGTCATATATATTGGTAATTTTGTATTGTGCTACTGTTTGCCGATTTCATAAAGGAGTAACTTGGAGCCTGAACTCGCAGGCAAATCATTACAATGGGTGATTTAAGTAGAACTGCACAAAAAGATCAGATGCACAGGTACTTATGTTGCTGCTATGTACTCCAAAGTTCACTCAGACAAGCATTGATGTCGACAAGAAGAAGTGCCTATATTCATTCAAGTATCAACCGGCGTCAACCAGTTGTCAAACTCCAAGTATTAGGAGAGTGAACGCCAAAAAATATTGCTTGGCGCATAGCCCAGAAAAACGCAGTCTAGTCTTTGATCCCAACTGGTGCCTTTTGGTTATCGGCACATATGGTAGCAAACTGTATGGCACGGAGTCTAAAGATTCCAAACAAGTTGGTTGACGCGTATATTCATCTGGCACTTAATCAGTCTGCACGCCAGGGATGCTCCATTTCAGTTGAACTGCACAAAAAAATTGGGTGGTTCATTTTCTCAACCGCCTCCTTTCTTGTCTGCAATGTAGAATTTTGGCGAGCTACAGGACCAAGATGAGCCAGTAAACTAGTTGGATGAAAGTAGTGGCCAAGTTGCTCAAACCTCCCTCGGCATGAGGCCACTATTTGAGGATAAACCTATAAGCAAAGTTCAGATTGTCTGTGCTGCCTCTTATGTACTCGAAAGTTTACTCGTACAAGCATTAGTTTTAGCAAGAAGTACCTCCGACTGAACACCATTTACTAGTCTGTACCCTAGGTAATTAAAGTTTGTCCATGGATGATATTGGCTGTGATCTCAATCATTTGGTTGCATAAACATACTAAACATGTGTATATCTGAATCTTTTTGTGAATTATCTATGAATATTGTCGTGTGATCTATCAATCATTTGGATGCATAGACATGCTGAACTTGTGTATATATGAATCTTTTGAGTTGTTGATTGTGAATGTAGGCTATGAATATGAACGTGTCCTGTGAACCTGAGTTTGATATGAATGTTTACCTGTTATGTTGTACTTGTGTGTCAACTTGTTAGTATGTCTACTGTGGGATTTGTGACGTGTGGGTGTCAACGACACACCTTCTTCCCGAGAAGAATTGCACCTGCTTTGTTAGAGTAGCAACGGCGCATCAGCTCTTTTTAATATTTTTGATCCGTCTTCCCCTCTCCCCCGCTCAACCCCTGCCGTAATGTTTTCGGCCTCAAAACAAGCATAGTACTGCATTGTTTTGGGGGCTTGATGAAAAATCGAGTGCTGGTTTATGTAGGTTGGCCCGCCCAGCAAATGGGATGCTGGTCCACCACGGACTGGGAGGCTAAAAATACAAGTTGTATGGTGCAGAGGCAAGTAAAAAAACGCCATCGAGAGCCATCCACTGAAGAAGAAAAATCGCGTCTGATGTGCTTCTTCAGTCGGGCCGTCGGCCCCCTCTTTAATCCAGTTCGCTCGGGGATCTAGCTGGTATTATCATTTTTTCTAGAGGGCGAACAAGTATCAGCTAGGCCTAGGTATGTGTAGCCCACGACATACGGAGACAGTGGTTTCAACTTATTTTTTGAGGTCCATACCGGCCTATGGACCTCCCAGCGTAGGTTTTACTTTTTCTTAAAGACAGCCCAATGTATTTTCTTAATAAAACGCAGATCTCTGTTCTATTTATCTATATATAAGAATAATAATGCTGTGTCCAATTTATGTTTTCCCTTCTAACCACATTATATATATTTATATTATTACTATTATCGTATATTTTATAGAGACTTATATATACATTATAAAAACATCCCACGTGTTATTAACTTATAAAAGTAAATGTTTAACAGAAGTTGGCAAGGAAAATCCTATTTGTTTTTGACTCACAGGTAGGAAAATCCTGGTGATTGCGTACAAAAGCTTGCGAAGATTTCAAGGACCAATGTAAGAATAATGCGCTCATTTTTATTTTGAGCAATAACTCGCTAATTTGTTTATTTTACATATAAAAAATGTGTCGCAACAGTTTATTTTTTGATATTAATTGCTCCTTCTAACCTAACATTATATATAGAACGAGCCCAGCTAATTCGTGTATTTCAAGAAAGTGCAAATGGGCTGGGATTTCTTAGAAAATATTAAATGGGTCGCATTGACGCAAAATTATTTGTTCACCCAGCCAAGCAAATGGACTGTACATTCTAGAAAACATGGGTTAAATATATGCCACATTTTTGCAGGCTGACATGTGGGACAATAGGTCGAAGCCTACACAGGGCGTCATCAACTTGTTCAACAAATGATTATGACATCCACAACCATTGGATTTATATCCAACGGCCGGCATGCACCTTCAATCTCCCGTCTTCTTCCTCCAGCTTCGTTGGGACCGCCTGGTCCGGCCTCCGGCGGCTAGCGGCTCTGCTTAGCACGCATCGCTGCGAAGCGCTACCCCACCGCCGGCCAGGCTATCCCTCCATCCCTCCACACCTCTTGTTATTCTCCACCGACTGCAACCCCACGCCGCACCAGAACCAGTTATAACCCTTGTACTCCTCTCAATCTGCGACTCCACTGCCGCGTCTTCCCATCTCCGGGTCGTTCCCGTGCGGGACCTCACCGTCGTCCATCGCCTCGCTGCGCTCGGCATGGCATGGTCAACAAACGAGAGTCATTGGAAGAGGAGTGTACGTGGAGAGCCTGACGGCTCGAACCCATGAGGTCCATGGTCGCACGCAAGAAAGTTCCTCCTTATTAAGCTGGAAAAAAATGTTTCCTCCCCCTGACAGCTGGGACCCACCGGTTGTATCTTCGCACGGAAGGAAGTGTCTCCTTGTTATGCGAAAAAACTATTCCTCCTGTTGACAGCTGGGACCCGTCAAATTTGGTGGCTGGCTTGTGGGCCTACTAAGCGGACGTGTACGCAGGGCTTTGTCAACTTAATCAACAAATGATTCTAGCAGCTAGACCGTTATCCAACAGCCGTGCTCCTTCTTCAACCTCTGTTCTTGCTCCTGTCTCCCGTGGGCGGCAGTGCTGTCGCGCACCCAAACCAGTCAAGTTTCCCACTCCTCTCCATCTGTGACTCCACTGCCGCGTCTTCCCCATCTCCTGGTCGTTCCATTCAGGGGCCTCGCCATCGTCCATCGGCCTTGGTGCGCTCGGCACGATGTGGTCAACGTGGTCAACAAAAGAGAGTCATCGGAAGATGACTGTATGTGAGAGGCTGACAGTGGGGACGCACCACGCCCATGGACGCATGCATGCAACTGCATCCTTTTTACCCTAAAAATTAATGTTTTCTTCCCCTGACTGCTGGGACCCACCAGCTACATCTTCGCATGCAAGGAAGTGCGTCCTTATTACGCCAAAAAGAATGAATACTACCGCTGACAGCCCGGACCCACCAGCTATATCTTCGCACGCAAGGAAGTGCCTCCTTATTACGCACAAAAAAATGAATACTCCCCCTGCTAGCTGGGACCCACCATAGTGGGAGGCTGACTTGTGGGCCTACTAAGTTGACGCGGGCGAAGGGCTTTGTCAACTTAGTCAATATGAACGATTCTAGCTCCAGTGACCGTGCGATATCCATCCAACGGCCATAGTGCTTCTTCAACCTCTGGTCTTCTTGCTCTAGCCGCCCAAACAAGCGTCGGCCGTGCCGCCTGCTCCTGCCTCCCGTGTCCGGTTGTGCTGCCACCGCTGGCCATGCCATCCCTCTATACTCACCCACACCTCCTGTTATTCTCCGGCGACGGCAGCCTCACACCGCAGCCGAAGCAGTCAACCCACGTACTCTCCTTCGCATGGGCATCCACTGTCGCGTCTTCCCCGGCTCTGTGTCGTCCCCTTCCTAGGCCTCGCCGTCGTCCACCGCCCTGGTGCTCTTAGCGCGGCGTGGTCAACGTGGTCAAGGAACGACTTCCATCGGAAGAGTACTGTACGTGGAGAGGCTGACAGTTGGGTCCACGGCAGCAGCAAGGAAGTGCCTCCTTATTACGGGCAAAATAATTATTCCTCCACCTGACAGCAGGGACCCACCATACGGGCCACCGTATTTCGCGAAAAAAACGTTTCCCCCTGACTGCTGGGACCCACCAGCTACATCTTTGCACGGAAGGAAGTGCCTGACAGTTAGGACCCACCTGGTGGAAGCGTGCGCAGCGTTGTCATTCTGGTCACGAACGTGTACGTACATACTGGTCGATGTAAAGGCGCGCACGCGTCGTAGTAGAGGCGCGCACGTAGCATGTACACGTACGTACAACGGCCATGGTGCAAGAAAGTAAATACAGCCACGTACGTACATACGGGTGGGGTCTCGAACGCCTACTCGCGCATACGTACGGCCAGGGCTCGTGTACATGGCTGGGTCGGAACAGAGCAACTGCGTCGTCGTCGTGTTCATGGGGATGCAACGGAATGCGTCGTGTTCATCGGGAGGCAACAGAACGCTGCTGTACATCGGGAGCCAGCCGGCTTGGACGGAACAGCCGATGGAAACGAGGCCTGGCGTACCGCAGAATGGAGGAATCGGCCTTGTGTTCGACCGGCCACGGTCGAAATAGGATCCTGTTCATTGGGAGGGGTCTGGCGTACCGCAAAACGGAGGAAACGGACCTCCTACGGTCGAAACGGGGTCCTGTTGATCGGGAGGGTGTGGCGTACCGCAAAACGGAGGAAACGGACTTGTGTTGGAGCGCTACGGTCGAAACGGGGTCCTGTTCATCGGGAGGGGTGTGGCGTACCGCAAAACGGGACTTCACGGGATACTGTTCATCTCCACCGTCGACTGCCTCCACGGGCTATTGTTCATCCACCGTCGACTGCCTCCACGGGCTACTGTTCATCCACCGTCGACCTCCTCCAGCCTCCACCTGCGACTGTTTATCCACGGGCTCCTGTTCATCCAGCCTCCACCGCGCGCTCCTCCACCGGCTACTGTTCAACCAACCCTCTCCACGGGGTCCTGTTCAACCACCCCTCCACGGGCTACTGTTCATCCAGCCCTCCATCGGTTACTGTTCAACCAGCCCTCCACGGGGTCCTGTTCATCCAGCCCTCCACGGGGTCATGTTCATCCACCGGCTCGATCAATCGGGGTCCTGTTTATCCAGCGGCAACGGCCTCTACTACCATGGGGTCCTGTTCATCCAACCCCCCACCGGCAATTGTTCATCCAAACCCCCAACAACGCTCACTGTTCATCCAGAGGCAGCATCGATTGGCTTTAGTTAGCAGCAGTAGCGAAGGAATCACTCGGGTTCAGTTAACAGCAAGGGGTCGCTCGAGCACTCGGGTTCAGTAACATAGCTAGTGCAATCGCTCGGGTTCAGTTAGAGCCCAACGCCTCGCACACACGCGCATACGTATGAGAGAAACGCACATCGCTTGGCCCCCGTCCACCCACCATAACCGGGAACTCCCCGATATTTTCCTCGCCCTCGCTTCTACCACGGTTTTTTTGGTCATGGACGACCCAAAGCATGTCATGCAGTTGTGTCTCCGGCCCGCCCAAGACGAAAAGCCCATTTTCTGTCATGATTTTTTAGCATAGAAGTAGGACCCCACCACATCTATGATGATACCGGGTTTTGTCATAATTATCGTCATAAAAGTGTCATAAGTATGACAGGAAAAAAATTCGTTCGGCCCAAAATGTCACGGATGTGTCTTTTTTTGTAGTGGGCGGTAGGTATTTCCCTCAGATATGAAACCAAGGTTATCGAACCAGTAGGAGAACCAAGCAACACAACGTAAATAGCCCCTACACACAGATAACAAATCCTCGCAACCCGACGTGTAAAAGGGGTTGTCAATCCCTTTCGGGTAGCGGCGCCCCAGATGGGCAAACGGACGTGAGATAAAATTGTAGTAGATTGATAGACCGAACGCCAAATAAAATAAATAAGAATAAATTGCAGCAAGGTATTTTTGTATTTTTGGTTTAATAGATCTGAAAATAAATGCAAAGGAAAAGTAGATCACAAAGGCAAATATATGAAAAGGAGACCCGGGGGCCGTAGGTTTCACTAGTGGCTTCTCTCGAGAAAAATAGCAAACGGTGGGTGAACAAATTACTGTTGGGCAATTGATAGAACTTCAAATACTCATGATGATATCCAGGCAATGATCATTATATAGGCATCATGTCCAAGATTAGTAGACCGACTCCTGCCTGCATCTACTACTATTACTCCACACATCGTCTGCTATCCAGCATGCATCTAGTGTATTAAGTTCATGGAGAAACGGAGTAATGCAATAAGAATGATGACATGATGTAGACAAGATCTATCTATGTAGAGATAGAACCCATCGTTTTATCCTTAGTAGCAACGATACATACGTGTCGATTCCCCTTCTGTCACTAGGATCAAGCACCGTAAGATCAAACCCACTACAAAGCACCTCTTCCCATTGCAAGATAAATAGATCAAGTTGGACAAACAAAACCCAAATATCGGAGAAGAAATATGAGGCTATAAGCAATCATACATATAAGAGATCAAAGAAACTCAAATAACTTTCACGGATATAAAAAGATAGATCTGATCATAAACTCAAAGTTCATCGATCCCAAAAAACACACCGCAAAAGAGTTATATCATATGGATCTCCGGGAGACCATTGTATTGAGAATTCAACGAGAGAGAGAGAGAGGAAGCCATCTAGCTACTAACTACGGACCCGAAGGTCTACAAAGAACTACTCATGCATCATCGAAGAGGCACTAATGGAGGTGGTGAACCCCATCTGAGATGGTGTCTAGATTGGATCTGGTGGTTCTGGACTCTGCGTCGGCTGGATCAATATTTCGTCGACTCTCCTAGGGTTTCTATAATATTGGGGTATTTATAGAGCAAAGAGGCGGTCCGGGGGGCACCCGAGGTGGGCACAACCCACCAGGGCGCGCCTGGGCCTCCTGGCGCGCCCTGGTGGGTTGTGCTCTCCTCGGAGCACCCCACAGGTGCAGCCAGGGCTCATTATGTTCCTTCTGGTCCAAAAAAAATCTCCGTGAAGTTTCGTTGCGTTTGGACTCCGTCTGATATTGATTTCCTGCGATGTAAAAAACATGCAGAAAACAGCAAGTGGCACCTGGCACTATGTCAATAGGTTAGTACCAAAAAATAATATAAAATGATTATAAAACATCCAAGATTGATAATATAACAGTATGGAACAATCAAAAATTATAGATACATTGGAGACGTATCAAGCCTCACCCTTCCCCTAGCGCAGCCCTTCCACCCTCCAACTCCTCCTTCGTAGTACTTGGCGAAGCCCTGCCAGAGAACCGCAAGCTCCACCACCACGCTGTCATGTTGCCGGAGCTCTCCCTCAACTTCTCCTCTACCCTTGCTGGATCAAGAAGGAGGAGACATCCCCGGGTTGTACGTGTGTTGAACGCGGAGGCACCGTCCGTACGGCGCTTGGATCGGATCTTCAGCGATTTGAATCGCCGCGAGTACAACTCCATCAACCGCGTTCTTGTAGCGCTTCCGCTTAGCGATCTTCAAGGGTATGAAGATGCACTCCCTCTCTCGTTGCTAGTATCTCCTAGATTGATCTTCGTGACACGTAGGAATTTTTTTGAATTATTACTATGATCCCCAATAGGTCTTGCCTTGGGGGGTCTTGCAGTTGGGCCGTACCAGGCCATCGATGGGCCCACGCACTGGGCCGCAGGCAGGCAAGTCTGGGTACCCCTGAACCCAGAACGTTGACAGTAGGCCCGGGGCCCAAGGCGCACCCAAGCTGGCTTCGAGGCGAAGCCAAGGAGAGTAGGCTGAAGCGCCGCGGGCCCCAATCGCATGCGGGCCAGGATTGACGCGTGGCGCTCGATGGGACACGAACGCCTTCACTCCCCCACGTCGCCTCGGCAACTACCCAGGCTGACAAAAGACTGGCCCACGCCGCAGAGTCATCATTACTCTCTCGCCTTGCTCCAGATCCCCTTCTCCAGCCGAAAGCTCCTCCAGATCCCAGCACAACTCCGCCTCCTTCCTTCCTTCTCCTTCTCCAATGTCGGGTGCCGGCAACCCCGTGAATGGCGCCCGGGAAGTCAAAGCCTGCGGTCCAGGCCGCGAGCTCCTCCTCTCCTGCGCCAGCACTTGGCACGTCCTCCATCGTCGAAGTGCGGCATCTCAACCCCGTGCTCCCGCAGATGGCGAGCGAAGACAACGAGTGGAGCGAGACCGTGATCTGGGCCGGCTCCGCCGAGTGGAGGACCCTGGATCGGACGGTCTACCCCTTCTTCCTCCACGGCATCTTCGCGGGGCTCGTCCCGCCCCTCTCGGAGTTCTTCTGCGCCGTCCTCGACTACTACAAGATCTAAGCCCTTCATCTTCAACCCAACTCCATCCTCCTCATGTCCATCTTTGCCTTCTACCGCGAGGCCTTTGTGGGCGTGAGGCCCTCCGTGCCGCTCCTCCGCCATTTCTTCAGCCCGTGGCTACACGATCTGATGCAGCACTCTGCTTGAGTGTCCTTTGTCGCGGTCCACAACGGGAATGTCCTCCTGAAGGCCAGGAAGAAGGTGGTCTCTCTCAAACAACCCTGTAATCAAAATATAAAGAGTCTCTTGTATCCTCAACACACCCAATACAATTGTCAATTGTATAGGTGCACTAGTTTGGCGAAGGGATGGTGATACAAGTGTAATATGGATGGTAGAAATAGGTTTTTATAACCTGAACAATTAAAAACAGCAAGGTAGCAAGTAGCAAACAATGAGCAAAGCGATATATCAATGCTTAGAAACAAAGCCTAGGGTTCATACTTTCACTAGTGCAATCTCTCAATAGTGCTAACATAATTGAATCATATAACGATCTCTCAACGTGCGACAAATAATCACTCCATAGTTCTTATCAATAGCGGAGAACATAAGATGAAATTGTTGTAGGTAGCAAACCACCACAAAGTTATCTGTCCGATCAATCTATTGAGCCATCCCTATAAGCGTCACAAACAACAATATCGTTCATACTACAATAACACCATATGATATGCGTCAATCAACTCTAATGTCACCTAGATACTCCAATGTCACCACAAGTATCCGTGAGTCAATTATTTGATATGCATCGAACAATTTCAGATTCATAATATTCAATCCAACACAAATAACTTCAAAGATTACCCCAAGGTTTCTATCAAAGAAAGTAGGACGAAAACGTGTATCAACCTCTATGCCTAGATTACCCCAATGTCACCACGGTAATTCACAAGTTGATTACCGAAAATATATCAAGTGACTCAATAGATTACCCCAATGTCAGCACGGGTATCCACATGCAAGACATACATCAAGTGATCTCAAATCTAAATATTCAATCCGATAATAATGAAACCTCAAAGGGCGAGACTCAATCCATCATAACAAAGATAGAGAGGGAAGAACACCATATGATTCCACTATATTAACAAAGCTCATGGTATATCAAGATCGTGTGAAATCAAGAACACAAGAGAGAGAGAGAGAGAGAGAGAGAGAGAGAGAGAGAGAGATCAAATACATAGCTACTAGCATACCCTCAGCCCTTGGGGTGAACTACTCCCTCCTCGTCATGGAGACCGTCGGGATGATGAAGATGGCCTCTAGTGATGGTTCCCCCCTTTGGCAGGGTGCCAGAAAAGGCCTCCAGATGAGATCGCTTCGGTACAGAGGCTTGCGGCAGCGGAGTAAAAGTTCTAGGTTTCTTTCTCGGGGCTTCTGTATTTATAGGAATTTTCAGCGTTGGAATCAGGCCAACCGGTGTTATGATGGGCCCACAAGCTTGGACGATGAGGCCCCCCAGGGTGCGTGTGGTGAGCTTGTGGCCTCCTCGTGGGTCTTCGGGTCCTCCGTCGAAGCTTCGGGTTATGTTCCAAAAAAATCATCGTAAAATTTCATGGCATTTGGACTTCGTTTGGTATGGATTTTCTGAAAAAAAAACAAAAACATGCAAAAAATAACAACTGGTACTCGGCACTAAGTTAATAGGTTAGTTCATGAAAATCATATAAAAGTGCACCGAAGCCATATAAAATTGTTATAACACATGGCATGAATACTTTATAAATTATAGATACGTTGTAGACGTATCAGCATCCCCAAACTTAATTATTGCTCGTAGTCGAGTAGGTAAATGATAAAAGAAATAATTTATAAAGTGTGAATGCTAGAATAGTGCACAAGTTTGATCAATGATAATTCTAATCACTTTCCTAGCATCATAAACAGCAACCCTTTCTCAAAAAACTCATCATGATAAGACATCAATCAATTCACATGTTATGGCTGAAAAAATGCATTCCCTTGAAACTTAACAACCTGTGCTCTTAGTCACCAAACAATTAGAATTCTTCTTGTTTTCAGAAAATTTTAAGTACGAGCTCCACATACTCAATTATTATATAGTCTTCTATGATTGCTGGTACTCAAAGCATATTTTTAGAACAAATAGTATCCATCGAACACAAAGGAAAATATGGGCTTAATGTTTTGCCTACCAAATTACTTATCATAGAGATAATTGTCAACAATAATAACTCATGTTCAAATATATTTGACTGGATATATGTGCCTGGATCTTTCCTCACCATGTGATGCTTGCCAAGTGGAGAATAATTGAGGTTGGAATAAGAAGTTGACTCAACATGAAAAAGTACATAGATATGCCTTCGCAGTGGGAAGCATAGATTTGCTTATGTGCCAGAGCCCGTTGCTTAAACAGAGATAATTCCATTTGAGAGGTGTAATTTTCCTGTCAACAGTTTAACGACAAAGTTTTCAATATCTTCCATGCTAAGCACATTAATGGCAGTTTCCATAATGAAAAGGGTTTTACTCCCCCACAACCATACAAACACAAGTCATGGCTAGCCGAATCCACGGGTGCCTCCAATCAATTAACTTTCCGGGGGATTTTATTTTTATTTTTTATGAAGTTAAGCAGGACTCGGCATCCTTTTACCAGCCTCCCTCAAATTTGACAAGTGAATACACTCTTATCAGTGAGTAAAACACACTTAGCATGTGATGTCTATTACACAACTTTATTCTTATAGGCTCTGTTGGACCTCCAAGCGTAGAGTTTTGTAGGACAACAGCAAATTTCTCTCAAGTGGATGACCTAAGATTTATCAATTCGTGGGAGGTGTAGGATGAAGATGGTCTCTCTCAAACAATCCTGCAATCAAATACGAGAAATCTATTGTGCCCCCAACACACCCAAGACAATGGTAAACTGTATAGGTGCACTAGTTCGGGGAAGAGATGATGATACAAGTGTAGTATGGATACTAGATATAGGTTTTTGTAATCTGAATAAATAAAAACAACAAGGTAACAAGTAGCAAACATCGAGCAAAACGGTATATCAATGCTTAGAAACAAGGCCAAGGGTTCATACTTTCACTAGTGCAATCTCTCAATGGTGCTAACATAATTAAATCATATAACAATCCCTCAACGGACGGGAGATGCGACGTCAATCTGATGGTTGTGTGTGACGGTTGTGCTCTATGCGGGCGCCCATTGGCGATGGCGATCTATCTTTTGTGCTCTTGTTCTGGCCATATCGGCACTTGGGTAGAAGAGCCTAGGCAGGGGTCTATCCAGCGAGGTGGTAGTCAGCTGTGAAGATGGTGTGCTTCGCTGTCAGTTTGGTAATTGTGGTGATAACTTTGGCCTGTGGTGGTAGCCTTGCTATGGATTGCAATGGCCACCGAAAGGTCTTCATGAGGATTCCTCTCTAGAGATCCGGTGGTTCACTTCAATGATGAGATGCAGATTATGGGCGACGGCTTGACGCGGAGGGATGGTTGTGCAGCGGCGACGGTCGCATTGCATGCAGCTGCTGGCTCGGCGGAAAAGTGGTGGTGACAACACATGTGTGACTTTGATGTTGGTGCTAGTCGAGCATCCGGTCTCGAGCTACGGGGTGGAAGTCTAGGTATGAGACGAGTTGGTTATACCTGGCAATGGCGATGGTTTTACGTCGTTACCTTGTTGCAGGCATTGCTCGGATATGTTCGGACTGACTCTTCGGGGTGAAAACCTAGATTCTGCCATGGGTGGTTGGATCCGGTGACGGTGGCGCTCAAGCGTCGCTCCCTTCTTGAAGGCGTTGCTGTTAAAGAACATCGTCGTCCGTGTGGAGTCATGATATGGTTGGTGCAAATATGGTCATTCTTATAATTTGCCGATCGCGGATATGATTGCCTTGGGATATTTTTCCTTTTCATCACCTATGCATAACTTTGGTCTTATATATGACTTTGCTATTTGTCGGTGTTTTTTGTGCGTGCGTGCATTTGTGTTGAATGTGTGCATTCTAACTATGCAGAGGCCGGACGATTGCTCATTATGTTTGTATCCTCTTGATGCTCCATTTCGAGTCAATAAAATTCATCCTTTGTCGAAAAAGGTTCTTATCCGGCAGCACCACAGGGCTTTGCCCGTTGACTCCAGCCGGGAAGAGGGATGGGAGGACGGGTCCTTGTGGTGGAGGTGGAGGCACCACATGTGTCTTCACGGGAGAGCGACGTGGGGACCTTAGTGTTTTTTTTTTCTTTGCATGTCATGATATGTTAAAACTTACGGGAACTGAAGAAACACAAGGATTTGTAATAGATGTTTGGTTGCATCACAGAAAATTGTATGTATTTTTTCTAATAATTAGGTGTGTGTACTATGGTTGCCATTGAAATAAAGAAAAAAAATTAGGTAGGACTCAGTGATATCCTTTTTTTCTCCCACTGTAGTTGAATATAGAGCAAGTAATAAAGAAAAAGGTTTAGTTGACGGGAGAATTATGATTCGGAGGCGACGGGGGTACCATTTCTGTTGAAAGAAAGAGGTGACGGGAGAATTATGATCGAGAGGCGTCCATTGCTGTGTACTAGCGCAACGCAATGCAATGACCACCGCCGACCGAGTGGCATCGTCGGTTCAGCGGAAAGTGGAACGCACACAAAGGGCGCACTTTAGTCGTTGTCGTCACTTGTCATTGACGTATGGAACGCCGGTGTCTGGTGGATCGGCGGTGGTGGCCAAGGAGGCGAGGCGAGGTCGTTCGTGTTTGGTGGGATGTTGTTGCTTCCTCGGCTCCTTCTGCCAAGCCGCGGCCGCAACCGCGACGGCGCACCGGCAGGTCGGTAGCGTGCAACCGCGGCAGAGGAGCCGCCCCGGCCGTACGTCCCGTGTGGAGGACGAGGTGAGAGAGACTATTGTCGACCGATGACCTTGAGCGCACGCGACGCCCGCGCAGTGCAGTGCAGTGCCGCGGAGCTACCCGTGACACACCATCTGAACCACAAAATTGGGAAGGAGCCATGTTTAACGATTTCCTGGTGTGCCAAAATGTCTCGTTTGTCGGCGGCTTATCGGATCTGGCAACTCGGGAAAAAGGAAGGAAATGATTGCAGTGCTGATAAAGGAACAAGTATGTTGCCAACCCTCAACAGAAAAGCTAGAATGTTGGCATGTGCTGTGGTGCGCAGCTTCCTCTCTCTCTCTCTCTCTCGAGTGTGTGTGTGCAGCACGGGGCGTATGAACAACTGAAAGCTCCTCAACCATGCACAGGCATCAGATGACATACGTGGAAAAAAAAGGTCACGATGAGGTTGCCAAAAAGCCAGTACCAATAACATATTACCGCATCATGGCGATGGTGGTAGCAGTTGGTGGCAGTGAGCAAAGCAGATCAGTAGTAGGAAAAGCGTGACAGCCTTGAGCGCTTTCACGCCCGGATACAATACGACCCAAAACAAAGATAACCTGACCAGATAATTCATTAACCTGTATAAAGCAACGTCCCAACGGCATGCCACGCTGTGTGCTTGCCGGATGGATCATCGACCCATCAATCTCAGTCCAGTTCGTTAGCACCTAATGAAATGAAAGCTCTGCTGTTCGTGCCTGCAAATGGGAGCCAGGTTTGGTAATTGGTGCTACAATAGTGGTTAGCACTTGATGGATGGTTTCAGCTCTGTGTGGTTGTTTAACCCAGGTTAAGTAGTAGTACAAGGTTGGATAGATGCGTACGCACAGCACAGAGATGCATAGATAATGAAAACCTGCCAGATGCTAGCATTGTTTTCTCATTCATGAGCGGTGGTTCGACCAAAGACGATGATAGACACCAGCACATGAAAAGAGAATGCTGCATCTTTAGGTTAGGTGGTTGACACTGCCTTAGGAGAGCATGCAGACTTAATATTGTACAAAATGCACCACCAACCAACCTAATCCAAGATCTCACTGACAGCTAGCTCCATGATGCATGCACACACAGCCCAACAGAACTCAAGGATACTACTCCTAGATATTTGATGGAATCAAGTAGAAAAAACGGGTTGGATAAAGCTGAAATAAATTTCCTGGGAAAAACCTCAATGAGCAACAGGAATAAATAGATGCGGAAAAAAGCAGGAATAAATAGCAGCACATTACCATTTAATTTAACACAACAAAAGAGCAACAGAAAGCTCGTGCATCGTTACCAAGAGGTTTAATTTAACGCATCACTACTTGCATATTTCCTTCCCAGAGAGTTGGTAGACCGTAGGCCCAAAAAAGGATACTGAAAGCATGAAAGCCTCTCTCCCTGAGCCTAAAATCCCAAGTAAATTGTTCCCAGGCTGCCCCACGGTTATCAAGCAAGTCAGAACCCAAAAGAGAGCCCCTCCTATCAACGAGCAAGGCCACGGCTCCGGCTGATAGGAGGAAGGTTTTTGAATCTTTTAGTTGGGCATCTTCATCGGGACCAGCATGGAACCAATGCGCAGAACATCACCAATCAAGCAACTTGAGCAGGCTTCACTCATAGGAGGACTGATTGCCCGAGCACAGTGTTCCCCAATGACCTTCTTTTCTTCATAAATCGTTTCTGGAGTTGATGATGCACTGTGCACCAAGGCATTCTTAACTTCAGTAGGATTCTCTTCAGGTGCTTTCGATGAGATGTTGGCAGCAGTTTGTGAGCGGTCTTTTTCAACCAGGGTGACTTCAACCTCCTCCCAGGTTAGTTGTCCTCCAGCCGGACCAGCCGGCATGTTTGAAGCTAGGGGCTGCTGCTGGTATATTACAGCTTTCACCACATCCTCACGAGCCTGTTTTCCAGAGCTACGGTTTTCTTTCTGTGCAGATTCCTTGGCAGAATATCTAGCCAGGTTCCCAGGTTCTTCCCATGAGCTCTGCTGCATGCCGTTGCCTGCCAGATCGTGCGTCTCCCTGATAATTCTGTCCATCAGTATTCTGTCAGCTTTGGGCTGCCGAGGAACGTAGGCATGGTGCAGAGACAGCTTCGGGACAGGTATGAAACGTGGAGCATCACGCCTAAGCTTGGACATCCTGCATTTTCTGCCTCTTGCTTCTTCCGCCTCATACACCGTGAAGCAATCAAGCAGACATCCATTTGTTTTTGAACCTTTGAAGATCCTGAGCATACTAGTTCCAGGAACATAGTGTATCTGCAAGTAAAACAGCGGGAGGTTGCCGAGTGAGATCAAGGGAAATGGCAGTAAAAGATACGCCCCAAGCTTAAAACAAAGCTATCCAGTCAATAATGAATTCTCATTGATGATAACAGCATCCAAAGAAACAAAGCTATCCAGTCATATTGATTCAGCATCATGCTTTCATTTTCTGTTTGTTTGTGAAAGCAGTGTGCAGGGTCAGTACCGAAATACCCCCTCCGTTCCAAAATAATTGAATTCTACGTTTGACCCAAGTCAAACTTCATTAAGTTTGATCAAGTCTATGTAAAAATATATCAACATTTACAACACCGAATTTGCTTCATTAGATTCATTATGACATATATTTCCATATTATATATACATTTGATATTCTAGAGCTTAGCAGATTTTTCTAAGCTTGGTCAAAACTTTAAAAAGCTTGACTTAAGACAAGAACTTCAATTATTTTGGTACGGAGGGAGTAGCAAGCAAACAACAAACCAACACAAACATGTACAGACATGCAGAGTGAATAATCATTATTAAGTAACAGCTGTTTTCTGTGCAAGAAAACTAGTGAGATATCTCAGAAACGTGCCTCTTGTGTATTTTTGCTGGAGGTGACAGGCTTATCTTCATTGTTCCGCAGCAAGATACATTTCAAGGCGACGTTTGGTATATTCTTTATAATGTGCCACCTCACAGGAAAGCTTCCAACCCACCTATCCATGCTCCAAAAGTCCATGTTCTTTTGAAAATCAACAGGACCAACCATCTCAGCAACACCACAGAAATGGTTACTTTCATTGACCTGTTAGCACAATGATTTAGGTTCAGCATTCAAGATCAAAAACAGGAAATAGAATAGAACAGGCCATACACCTTAAATTAACATAAACTCACCGAAAAGAACAGAAAAACTGGACACAAGGTAGAACTGCTTGCAGCTATCATTTGAGCATCTCTAAACGCACTATCCAGCTTCTTGTTTCCCTGAAGACCGCTCGACCAGACACCATATTTGATGGATTTGTGAACATTTGCCTCGCCCCAAGACTTGATAACAAAGAATTTTGCATTGGGATACACCACCTCGAAGTCATCTCTGTTATATTGATCAGTCTTAATGATGATTTTCCCCTCAGGATTGCCAATATGCAGCCTTGATGTATAGGATGTGGCAACTATTTCTGAGGACGTCGAACCTCTTGGCTGTTTTTCTTTACTTAAGTTCGGCCGACACACTGAACTCAACTTTCCAGTTAAACCATTTACATAGCTTCTTGGCTTTGAGCTTGGTTGGAATTTCTCAGCTATGGCCATCTTACGGAGGTCCGATCCAACATGTGAAGCATTATAGTTGTATGATGGATTAGTCTGCGGCGAGGAGTTGACAGGAGGAACTCCCCCATGTAGAGAGTGTCGTGATGCCTAATCATAAGGAGATTTGTCATCAAAGCATGAAAAATTATAAGATGGCTTTTTTTGTGCATGAAAACAGAGGTTTGGAAGATATTGTCATGGCATCAGAATGTCCGACCGGGGCATGAGTACAAATACATGCATCCAGTAGTAAGTGCATTTCTTCTGCATTTACCGTCATAAATGTAATAATTATCAACACTTGACTTGCAACTACAAATATATTATCTAACCTCTTCTTATAAATGTTTACTATAGAAGGGCCAAAGAAAACCACTAGCTTGTACAGTTGTACTTACAAGTTACAACAGATGGAATGACAGGCATAAGGGCGTTAACAGGACCTGGCTATTTAAGTTCAACACTACTAACATAAAATAGAAGGATAACTCAACAATTACAAGTGTGAGGGCATTTGGCATACCTGTAGAGCACGGCGAAGTTTAGCAGGTACCATAGTTCCACTTCCAGCTGCTAGATTTTGCTTCCATGGATCTGTACTATGCAGTTGTACTGTTGATAGCATAGCATGGTTTTCGAATTTCTTTGAAGAAACACTGGTTGATTGTAGAGATGGATTCCATGTAATACCCTTTTTTGGAACAACAGGGAAACTTTGGCCTTGATCAGTGGGGATGAACAGACTATCATTGCACATAAGAGTTTGCGACGTGCTAGCTGGGCCCCACTGTGCAGCAGATGGGAGAACATCATAGTGGGGTATAGGAACTGGTTGGTGGCATACGATGTCAGCAGTCTTAGCAAGATACTCTCGGGATCTAGCAAACCTGCCATCAGCTATAGCACAATGTTCTGAAGGGTAAGGGCCACGGGGACGGGGAGAATGTGCAATCCCATAGTCAGGGACAACATAATACGAGTATGATGTGCCTTCAGCCTGTTGGCCCTGTCGAGGGACAAGTACATACCTAATCAAACACATTGGAGAACAATTGAATCAAGAACGAAATAGCATTCTGCACTTCTGCAGTACTAACCAAGTAGTGTAGATCTTGATCACCACATCTCCAAATTGCCTGGTGCTCATACAACTCAGCAGGCAGAGTAATTCCTGCAACCAAGAGAATAAAGTCAGGTGACACATTAAGTGATTAACTATGCAACTCAGCCAGCAAGACTTATCACTTAATTAAGAAGTCATCAAATATTACCAGTTGGACCATATGGAGTCGGATAGTAAGTTGCATTAGCAGGAAAGCAGAATTCCTCTCCAAATATGAGCTCAGAGTTTGCCTCAAGATCCATGGAATGCAGTCACTCTGAAAGACGGGCACTGGTGCGATCTACAACTGAAACATCTCACGATCAGTTCATCACCATAATTAGCAAAATGGCTTCTGAACATACAACGCAACCCATGCAACCAACAGTTCCAACATTCCGAATCAACTATGAGCATCGCTTGGTAATAAAAATTGACCTTTGAACAGTAGTTCTGATCCATCCGTTAAAAGTAAAACAGAACTTAGTTCATTAACTCCAAAACCTGCTAATGCTGCATCATCAAAACCATTGGGAAACAAGTGAAAAGCTATACCCGAACAAGCATAGGCACAACCCCCAAACAGCGCGATAGCAGAAATACAAGATCATGGTATTTGCAGCAAGCCCATTTAGTTAGCCATGTAACTACACAAAAACATGGAACAAAGTAACAAACACATGCATCGAACCAGCCAACCAGCAAAGCACACCAAACATTCAGCTAAGAATTGGTAATTGCAAAATTGACAGCCCCATTTGCCTATCCCTAACAACCACAGTAAAAAATTCCAATCCATCCATTAAAAGTAAAACAGAACACAAAACCATTGGGAAACAAGTGAAACGCTATACCCCAAACAAACATAAGGCAAAATCCCATCCCAAAACCCCCCCAAACAGTGCGATGACAGAAATACAAGATCGTGGTATTTGCAACAAGCCCATTTAGTTAGCCATGCAACTACACAAGCAATAGCAATAATTGTAACTGCCAACCCAGGACAATTCGAACATGTGTAACTCGCCAATCCGTGGCTAGCTAAACCACATGCTACCAATCTGAGCCTACTCAGAGCTAAACTCTTCACACCCCCATTTCCTCTATTCCTACAAACCCCAAGAACGAACGCATGCATCGAACCAGCCGACCAGCAAAGCACAGCACACCAAACATTCAGCTTTTTTTTTTGGGAGCAAAACCAAGCATTCAGCCATGACTTTGTTATTGCAAAATTGACAACCCAATTGGCCTATCCACCATAAGCCCAATAAAACAATGCCACGCGAGCGGCAAAAGGAGTCCCTTCATCACAAATGCACCTCCATTTCACCCCGACGGGCATACCGAACCAACAGAACCGGCCCAGGCTACGCTACGGCCACCCAAGCGAAGCACGAAACCCTAGATCGTTCGACACCGATCAGCGGGAACTCCCCAACCCCGGGGCACACGATCCGACCGCACCACCGCGAAACCAAACCCTCTCTACAGCACCGAATGCAGAAACCCCCAAAACCCCTGCCTCCAGCCAGCGAGCAGAAAACCGTACGGCAAAGCAGCGCGGACAAGGGGTTCGAGCCGGGCGAGAAAGCTCGCTCGCCGGCACCGAACCCCCGTCGCACATGATCGGAGCACGCCACCGCGGAACAAAACCCTCGCTGCGCCGTACGTACACCGTACCCCCGAAGCGGAAACGGACACGCCCAGCCCCAGCAAGCGAGCAGCACGCGGTACGGGTTCTACGAGAGAGCTCACCGGCACTGAGGCGGCGTGCACCCGCTGGTCGTCGTCGGCGGCGGCCGAGGCGGAAACCCTAGCGGGCGGGACGGAGGCGGGGGGCGGCGAGGAGGAGGAGGAGCGGAAGCGAAAAGCGGGAAAAGGAAGCGTGGGAGGGGAAGAGGCCAGTGCGGTGCGGATGCGGCGGTGCTGTGCAAGTACGCTGGCAGGCGCCATCTGGCTTGTTTTGCTGTCACTGACATGTTGGCCCCCGCGTGGGACCGCGTTCGGAGCGGGAGAGAGGGGGCATGGCTGTAGAGGGACTGACGGCGGCCATTCTGTTTCCGACGGAGAGAACGGAGTTCTCCGTTTTGGTCCCGCTCACTGACATGTGGGCGCGTGCGTCCTCAGGGACCCAGATGGTGGTGGCGAACTGGCGATGCGAAAGCGAAGCGTTGGCTGTGATCTGTGGATGTCCTAGTCCGCTGACACGTGGGCGACAACAGATATAAAGACAAGTGATTTGGTTCTACATCCTGCTTAATTAGTCACTCGTATTTTGGGTCAAACTTTAATCTTTGATTTTACAAAAAAACACACGAAAATAGCAGTATTGGAAACCTTGTTTTGAATATGAATCCAACAATGTAAGTTTTCCGACATAAGACTTATATGATCAAAAATTAAAGAGAAAAGTATACTTTTCGCCCCTCAATTTTTGGCGGAGTCTAGATTTACTCTCTCAACTCCACAACCGGACAACTTGCACCCTTAACTACTGAAACCGGACAAGATTCATCCTTGTTCACGGTTTTGACCGGTTTTAGTGTTGTCCCACCTTGCCTTTGACCGTGCCGACTGAAATTCATGTACTTCTTCCAAGTCCGTGTAATGTTTTCAAATTCTGGTACTTTTCTCAAATATGTCAACTTTTTAAAAAAATTGTGTACTTTTTTTAAATCCACGTACTTTTTCCAAGTTCACGTACTTTTTTCAACTCCGCGTACTTTTTAAAAGTTCATGTAGTTTATTCAAATTCATGTAATTTTTTAAATGGACTTTCATATTCGCGTACATTTTTTGGAAAGAATTCATGAATTTGAAAAATTTATGCGAACTTGAAAAAAGTATGCGGATTTCAAACTCTTTTACGCAAATTTATGTGGATTTGAAAAAATATGTCCACTTGAAACAAGTACGTGAGTTTCAGACAAAGTTCATCGATTGGAAAAGAGACACGGATTTGAAAGAAATGCCTGAACTTTAAAATGTATGCAGATTAGAAACAAATATGCGAATTTCAAAAATAATTCATGGATTTGATAAAATTACACGAACTTGGGAAAAATATACGGATTCCAAAAAAGTACGCATTTTTTTCAAAGGACGGATTTGAGAAAAGTAAGCAAATTTTAAATAGTTCACGGATTTGAAAAAAGTATATTTATTTTTGAGAAAATTATGCGACCTTGCAAAAACAACGCGGATTTGAAAAGAGTATGTGAATTTCAAAAAGTTCACGAATATGAAAAAAATACATGAATTTGAGTCAGCACCGATCAAAACCGGGGTGAGTCATTACCAAAACCGGTCAAAACCAAGACCGGGGATGAAACTTGTCCGTTTTCGGTAGTTGGGGATGCAAGTTGTCCGGATTTCAAGTTAAGGGACCAAATCTAGACTTCACGAAGAGTTGAGGGATGAAAAATATACTTTCCTCAAAATTAAATGAGCACGAAATACGAAGGGGACAAATAATCCCACACATCAAATCAAAGAACATAAACAAAAGACATGTATTGATGAAATTCATATCTTAAACTGGATATCTGAAACAAACAACATGAAATCCTAAGCAAGAGAAGTCTTGCTACCTCAAGACTAATATCTCGAACATATTAATACACAGGGCGTCTCCAACGCTGGCTGCTAAAACAGACACTGTATTCGTTCGTGGACGCGTACGGTCACTTTCACAAACAATGATACAAGAGTCGGCCATCCAACCATGTCTGCATACATTTCAAAGAGGATTTTTAACAACCCGGAAGAATTACATGCAAACCAGATGTTTTTTCATTTATACCATAGCACATTCATTAGATTTTCGACACATTTCAACTAAACTTTATCATTCTAGCCTAGTCTAAATGACCGTCAACCGCTACATGGCCCGTTTCCCACAACATGTCTTCCCCGTGCCCGGCAGAAAGCTCACCCAATGGTCGTGAGCCCCAGGAAGTGAAACTTCAGCGGAAGGGGGAGAACAATGATCTTCGCCTCCGCGAAGTTGCGGGCAGGCTCACAGGCTGTGAGGCCCGGCAAGACGGTGGAGTGGCCTTCCAACGACCCAAGTGGCAACGATCGTCCACGGGGTTCCTATACGGCGCGTAGGTCGCCCGCGGGAGCGCCTATACTGCGCGGTACGCGCCCGAAGCCACAGGAGCACGTACCCCGCGCGCCCTCATGGGCCGGCCCATGTGCGGGGCGGGGAGACCCTTGTTTTTTAGCCTTTTTTCTGTTTTCAGCTTTATTTTGTTTTTAAAAATAATTAGTATTTCAGAAAAAGTTACAAATTGTCCAATTATTCGTGAATTCAAAAATTGTTCACATATTGAAATTTTTTCAGGAAATGATAAATTCTCAACGATTCAAGAAATGTTCGCAATTTCAAAAACTAATGTTCGTCTATTCAAAAATATTGTTTATAAAAATGTTCACGATTTCAAAAAATGTTCATTTTTTGAAATTGTGACATTTTTATTTTTCTCTTTTCTTTAATGTTATGTTTCTCTTTTTTTCAAATCGTGAACATTTTTCTGGAATCCTGAACATTTTTTTGAAATCGTGAACATTTTTCATTTTCTCTTTTCTTTAATGTTCTGTTTCTCTTTTTCTGAAAGCATGAACATTTTTTTAAAATCGTGAACATTTTTCTGAAATCGTGAACAGTTTTTGAATTTGTGAACATTTTTTTTGAAATCGTGAACATTTTTATAAACAATATTTTTGAATAAACGAACATTATTTTTTGAAATTGCGAACATTTCTTGAATCCTTGAGAATTTATCATTTCCTGAAAAAAATCAAATTGTGAACAATTTTTGAATTCACGAATAATTGGACAATTTGTAACTTTTTCTGAAATACTAATTATTTTTTAAAACAAAATAAAGCTGAAAACCGAAAAAAAAGGCTAAAAAACAAGGGGATCCCCGCCCCGCACATGGGCCGGCCCATGAGGGCGCGCGGGGTACGCGCTCCCGTGGCTTCGGGCGCGTACCGCGCTGTATAGGCGCTCCCGGTCGCCCATTTTCCACGGTTCCTCGCTATCGATGACGGCGGTCGTGGACGTGCCGGCCTAGTCGTCGTGGCTGCGGGGCACAAACGGTAGTGGCGACGAGACCGATGTGGCGTTGGTGGCATCCTCGATCTCGTCATCAAATTCCTTCATGGTTGCATCGTTGCCCGCAAACAAAGCTTCTTTCTCCACCCACGGGACGCACATCCGCCATCACTCACGGCGGATCTCGCGAGCGTCGCGGTAGGACAGAAGCAACGCCCGTTGCTCGTCCATGAAGCCCAGACCGCCCGCTACCGTAGCCATGACGACATTATCGTTCTCCTGGTCGCCGGCGATTTGTTCCTCCGCGAGCCAGTGTTCGTCGAGAGTCAGTAGTTGTCCCTTCGATCCTCCGGTGCTTCCCGGAACATCGCCTCCCGCTCTTCCGTCATCATATCGGCGAAATGCATCTGCGCATCGCCCTAGGTGATGCCAACATGGATCGGGGAGGGCCGTGGCGCCCACTTGTTGGTGTCTCTGCACTCCGAAGAGCTCGCCGGCAAGCCAACATGTATCCGGCTTGCTCGGGGGGCCGCCAGCTGACCGCAATGCCGGAGTGCTCCTGCTTCTGTTCGACAGAGAAGTTGTCCCACAGGGTTTTGGAGCTCGAGGCCATGGCGGGTCTGGTGCACAAAGGATATTGTGAGCCAAGGTGTGGTGTGGATCTTGTCAGGGACGTGGTCACCTATAAATAGCGGGCGCCAACCAGGCCAAGCGGCATGCTGTTTAATGCCAGCAGGCGAAGAGATGAGTAGTGTTTGCATGCGGGCGCCAGAGTAGGTTTCTCGGCAACTCCGCTTGTTTAATGCTGGGAGGCGGACGAACGGGTGGCGTTTGCATGGCGGACGAACGGGTGGCGTTTGCATGCGAAGAGGAGGCGTGTACACCGGGACACGGCGCAGGCAGCTCTCCCGGTCGGAGCGTTACTTCATTGCCGGCTCCAGTGGGAGGTCACGTCCATTCTGGGCGAGCTTGAATGCGACATTAGCGCTTTCGAGCGGCACTGACCGGCATTAATGCGCGGGAAACTGCTTCGCACGGGAAAGGGCGCATGAGAGGGAGAGGATTTCATGTGAGTCGGGTTGTCGGACGCGTGCATGGCGGTGGTCCAGACGCCCACAAAGCTCCCATCCCGGTTTGCTTCTGGCTTGCAGGAAAACGAACGTCTGAACCGGTCTTCAAACGGATGGGGTAACGCGTTGGATGACAAATCGCGTCCATGCCGCATGGTCCGGACGGATGCAGGTGTTGGGGAACGTAGTAATTTCAAAAAAATTCCTACGCACACGCAAGATCATGGTGATGCATAGCAACGAGAGGGGAGAGTGTCGTCCACGTACCCTCGTAGACCGTAAGCGGAAGCGTTATGAAAACGCGGTTGATGTAGTCGTACGTCTTCACGATCCGACCGATCCAAGTACCGAACACACGGCACCTCCGAGTTCAGCACACGTTCAGCTCGGTGACGTCCCACGAACTCACAATCCAGCAGAGCTTTGCGGGAGAGTTCCGTCAACACGACGGCGTGATGACGGTGATGATGATGCTACCGACGCAGGGCTTCGCCTAAGCACCGCTACGATATAACCGAGGTGGATTATGGTGGAGGGGGGCACCGCACACGGCTAAAAGATCAACTGATCAACTTGTGTGTCCATGGGGTGCCCCCCTCCCCCGTATATAAAGGAGTGGAGGAGGGGGGAGGGCCAACCCTCCTATGGCACGCCCTGGAGGAGTCCTACTCCCACCGGGAGTAGGATCCCCCCTTCCCTAGCTGGAGTAGGAGAGGAAGGGAAGGAGGAGTAGGAGAGAAGGAAAGGGGGGCCGCCCCCTCCTCCCCAAACCTATTCCAATTCGGCCTCCTGCCCAAGGGGGGGCGCACCAGCCCCTTGTGGGCTGGTGTGCTTCCTTCTTATGGCCCATAACTTCTCCCGGGGGGTTCCGGTAACATCCCGGTACTCCGGAAAAATGCCCGAACCACTCGGAACCATTCCGATGTCCAAACATAGGCTTCCAATATATCGATCTTTATGTCTCGACCATTTTGAGACTCCTCGTCATCACATCCGGGACTCCAAACAACCTTCGGTTCATCAAAACACATAAACTCATAATACCGATCGTCACCGAACGTTAAGCGTGCGGACCCTACGGGTTCGAGAACTATGTAGACATGACCGAGACTCACTTCGGGCCAATAACCAATAGCGGAACCTGCATGCTCATATTGGTTCCTACATATTCTACGAAGATCTTTATCTGTCAAACCGCATAACAACATATGTTGTTCCCTTTGTCATCGGTATGTTACTTGCCCGAGATTCGATCGTCGGTATCTCAATACCTAGTTCAATCTCGTTACCAGCAAGTCTCTTTACTCGTTCTGTAATACATCATCCCGCAACTAACTCATTAGTTGCATTGCTTGCAAGGCTTATAGTGATGTGTATTACCGAGAGGGCCCAGAGATACCTCTCCGACAATCGGAGTGACAAATCCTAATCTCGATCTATGCCAACTCAACAAGTACCATCGGAGACACCTGTAGAGCACCTTTATAATCACCCAGTTAAGTTGTGACGTTTGGTAGCACACGAAGTGTTCCTCCGGTATTCGGGAGTTGCATAATCTCATAGTCATAGGAACATGTATAAGTCATGAAGAAAGCAATAGCAATATACTAAACGATCAAATGCTAAGCTAAAGGAATGGGTCAAGTCAATCACATCATTCTCTAATGATGTGATCTCGTTAATCAAATGACAACTCATGTCCATGGCTAGGAAACTTAACCATCTTTCATTCAACGAGCTAGTCAAGTAGAGGCATACTAGTGACGCTCTGTTTGTCTATACATTCACACATGTACTAAGTTTCCGGTTAATACAATTCTAGCATGAATAATAAACATTTATCATGATATAAGGAAATATAAATAACAACTTTATTATTGCCTCTAGGGCATATTTCCTTCAGTCTCCCACTTGCACTAGAGTCAATAATCTAGTTCACATCGCCATGTGATTTAACACCGATAGTTCACATCACCATGTGATTAATATCCATAGTTCACATCGCCATGTGGCCAACATTGAAAGGGTTTACTGGAGTCAGTAATCTAGTTCACATCGCCATGTGATTAACACCCAAAGAGTACTAAGGTGTGATCATGTTTTGCTTGTGAGAGAAGTTTAGTCAATGGGTCTGCCAAATTCAGATCCGTATGTATTTTGCAAATTTCTATGTCTACAATGCTCTGCACGGGGCTACTTTAGCTAATTGCTCCTACTTTCAATATGTATCCAGATTGAGACTTAGAGTCATATGGATCAGTGTCAAAACTTGCATTGACGTAACCCTTTACGACGAACCTTTTGTCACCTCCATAATCGAGAAACATATCCTTATTCCACTAAGGATAATTTTGACCGCTGTTTTGTGATCTACTCCTAGATCACTACTATACTCCCTTGCCAAACTCAATGTAGGGTATACAATAGATCTGGTACACAGCATGGCATACTTCATAGAACCTATGGCTGAGGCATAGGGAATGACTTTCATTCTCTTTCTATCTTCTGCCGTGATCGGGCTTTGAGTCTTACCCAATTTCACACCTTGTAGCACAGGCAAGAACTCTTTCTTTGACTGTTCCATTTTGAACTACTTCAAAATCTTGTCAAGGTATGTACTCATTGAAAAAACTTATCAAGCGTCTTGATCTATCTCTATAGATCTTGATGCTCAATATGTAAGCAGCTTCACCGATGTCTTTCTTTGAAAAACTCCTTTCAAATACTCCTTTATGCTTTCCAGAAAATTCTGCATTATTTCAAATCAACAATATGTCATTCACATATACTTATCAGAAATGATGTAGTGCTCCCACTCACTTTCTTGTAAATACAAGCTTCACCGCAAGTCTGTATAAAACTATATGCTTTGATCAACTCATCAAAGGGTATATTCCAACTCCGAGATGCTTGCACCAGTCCATAGATGGATCACTGTAGCTTGCACATTTTGTTAGCACCTTTAGGATCGACAAAACCTTCTGGTTGCATCATATACAACTCTTCTTTAAGAAATCCATTAAGGAATGTAGTTTTGACATCCATTTGCCAGATTTCATAAAATGTGGCAATTTGCTAACATGATTCGGACAGACTTAAGCATCGCTACGAGTGAGAAAATCTCATCGTAGTCAACACCTTGAACTTTGTCAAAAACCTTTTTCGACAAGTCTAGCTTTGTAGATAGTAACACTACTATCAGCGTACGTCTTCCTCTTGAGGATCCATTTATTTTTTATTGCTCGCCGATCATTGGGCAAGTCAATCAAAGTCCATACTTTGTTCTCATACATGGATCCCATCTCAGATTTCATGGCCTCAAGCCATTTTGCGGAATCTGGGCTCACCATCGCTTCTTCATAGTTCGTAGGTTCGTCATGGTCTAGTAACATAACCTCCAGAACAGGATTACCGTACCACTCTGGTGCGGATCTTACTCTGGTTGACCTATGAGGTTCAGTAACAACTTGATCTGAAGTTTCATGATCATCATCATTAACTTCCTCACTAATTGGTGTAGGTGTCACAGGAACCGGTTTTCTATGATGAACTACTTTCCAATAAGCGATGAGGTACAGTTACCTCATCAAGTTCTACTTTCCTCCCACTCACTTCTTTCGAGAGAAACTCCTTCTCTAGAAAGGATCCATTCTTAGCAACGAATGTCTTGCCTTCGGATCCGTGATAGAAGGTGTACCCAACTGTCTCCTTTGGGTATCCTATGAAGACACATTTCTCCGATCTGGGTTTGAGCTTATCAGGATGAAACTTTTTCACATAAGCATCGCAACCCCAAACTTTAAGAAACGAGAACTTTGGTTTCTTTCCAAACCACAGTTCATATGGTGTCGTCTCAACGGATTTAGATGGTGCCCTACTTAATGTGAATGCAGCTGTCTCTAATGCATAACCCCAAAACGATAGTGGTAAATCGGTAAGAGACATCATAGATTGCACCATATCTAATAAAGTATGGTTACGAAGTTCGGACACACCATTACGATGTGGTGTTCCAGGTGGCGTGAGTTGCGAAACTATTCCGCATTGTTTCAAATGAAGACCAAACTCGTAGCTCAAATATTCTCCTCCACGATCAGATTGTAGAAACTTTATTTTCTTGTTACGATGATTTTCCACTTCACTATGAAATTATATGAACTTTTCAAATGTTTCAGACTTATGTTTCATCAAGTAGATATACCCATATCTGCTCAAATCATCTGTGAAGGTCAGAAAATAACGATACCCGCCACGAGCCTCAACACTCATCGGATCGCATACATCAATATGTATTATTTCCAATAAGTCAGTTGCTCGCTCCATTGTTCCAGAGAACGGAGTCTTAGTCATCTTGCCCATAAGGCATGGTTCGCAAGCATCAAGTGATTCCAAAATCCCATCAGCATGGAGTTTCTTCATGCGCTTTACACCAATATGACCTAAACGGCAGTGCCACAAATAAGTTGCACTATCATTATTAACTTTGCATCTTTTGGCTTCAATATTTTGAATATGTGTATCACTACGATCGAGATCCAACAAACCATTTTCATTGGGTGTATGACCATAGAAGGTTTTATTCATGTAAACGGAACAACAATTATTCTCTAACTTAAATGAATAACCGTATTGCAATAAACATGATCAAATCATATTCATGCTCAACGCAAACACCAAATAACACTTATTTAGGTTCAACACTAATCCCGAAAGTATAGGGAGTGTGCGATGATGATCATATCAATCTTGGAACTACTTCCAACACACATCGTCACCTTGCCCTTAACTAGTTTCTGTTCATTCTGCAACTCCCGTTTCAAGTTAATACTCTTAGCAACTGAACCAGTATCAAATGCCGAGGGGTTTCTATAAACACTAGTAAAGTACACATCAATAACATGTTTATCCAATATACCTTTTTTCACTTTGCCATCCTTCTTATCCGCCAAGTATCTAGGGCAGTTCCACTTCCAGTGACCATTTCCTTTGCAGTAGAAGCACTCAGTTTCAGGCTTGGGTCTAGCTTTGGGCTTCTTCACGGGAGCAGCAACTTGCTTGTCGTTCTTTTTGAAGTTTCCCTTCTTCCCTTTGCCCTTTTCCTGAAACTAGTGGTCTTGTCAACCATCAACACTTGATGCTTTTCTTGATTTCTACCTTCGTCGATTTCAGCATCACGAAGAGCTTGGGTATCGTTTCCGTTATCCCTTGCATATTATAGTTCATCACGAAGTTCTAGTAACTTGGTGATAGTGACTAGAGAACTCTGTCAATCACTATCTTATCTGGAAGATTAACTCCCACTTGATTCAAGTGATTGTAGTACTCAAACATTCCGAGCACATGCTCACTAGCTGAGCTATTCTCCTCCATCTTGTAGGCAAAGTACTTGTCAAAGGTCTCATACCTTTCGACATGGGCATGAGTCTGAAATACTAATTTCAACTCTTGGAACATCTCATATGCTCCGTGGCGTTTCAAAAACGTCTTTGAAGCCCCGATTCTAAGCCGTAAAGCATGGTGCACTAAACTATCAAGTAGTCATCATATCGAGCTTGCCAAACGTTCATAACGTCTGCATTTTCTCTTGCAATCGGTCTGTCACCTAGTGGTGCATCAAGGACATAACTCTTCTGTGCAGCAATGAGGATAATCCTCAGATCACGGATCCAATCCGCATCATTGCTACTAACATCTTTCAACTTAGTTTTCTCTAGGAAGATATCAAAAATAAAACAGGGGAGCTAAACGTGAGCTATTGATTCTACAACACAGATATGCTAATACTACCAGGACTAAGTTCATGATAAATTAAAGTTCAATTAATCATATTACTTAAGAACTCCAACTTAGATAGACATCCCTCTAATCATCTAAGTGATCACGTGATCCATATCAACTAAACCATGTCCGATCATCACGTGAGATGGAGTAGTTTTCAATGGTGAACATCACTATGTTGATCATATCTTCTATATGATTCACGCTCGACCTTTCGGTCTCCAGTGTTCCGAGGCCATATCTGTATATGCTAGGCTCGTGAAGTTTAACCCGAGTATTCTGCGTGTGCAAAACTGGCTTGCACCCGTTGTATGTGAACGTTGAGCTTATCACACCTGATCATCACGTGGTGTCTCGGCACGGCGAACTTTCGCAACGGTGCATACTCAAGGAGAACACTTATACCTTAAAATTTAGTGAGAGATCATCTTATAATGCTACCGTCGATCTAAGCAAAATAAGATGCATAAAAGATAAACATCACATGCAATCAATATAAGTGATATGATATGGCCATCATCATCTTATGCCTTTGATCTCCATCTCCAAAGCACCGTCATGATCACCATCGTCACCGGCGCGACACCTTGATCTCCATCGTAGCATCGTTGTCGTCTCGCCAACTATTGCTTCTACGACTATCGCTACCGCTTAGTGATAAAGTAAAGCAATTACATGGCGATTGCATTTCATACAATAAAGCGACAACCATATGGCTCCTGCCAGTTGCCGATAACTCCGTTACAAAACATGATCATCTCATAGAATAAAATTTAGCATCATGTCCTGACCATATCACATCACAGCATGCCCTGCAAAAACAAGTTAGACGTCCTCTACTTTGTTGTTGCAAGTTTTACGTGGCTGCTACGGGCTAAGCAAGAACCGTTCTTACCTACGCATCAAAACCACAACGATATTTCGTCAAGTATGTGCTGTTTTAACCTTCACAAGGACCGGGCGTAGCCACACTCGATTCAACTAAAGTTGGAGAAACTAACACCCGCCAGCCACCTGTGTGCGAAGCACGTCGGTAGAACCAGTCTCGCGTAAGCGTACGTGTAATGTCGGTCCGGGCCGCTTCATCCAACAATACCGCCGAATCAAAGTATGACATACTGGTAAGCAGTATGACTTGTATCGCCTACAACTCACTTGTGTTCTACTCGTGCATATAACATCTACGCATAAACCTGGCTCGGATTCCACTGTTGGGGAATGTAGTAATTTCAAAAAAAATCCTACGCACATGCAAGATCATGGTGATGCATAGCAACGAGAGGGGAGAGTGTCGTCCACGTACCCTCGTAGACCGTAAGCGGAAGCGTTATGACAACGCGGTTGATGTAGTCGTATGTCTTCACGATCCGACCGATCCAAGTACCGAACACACGGCACCTCCGAGTTTAGCACACGTTCAGCTCGGTGACGTCCCACGAACTCACGATCCAGCAGAGCTTCGCGGGAGAGTTCCGTCAACACGACGGCGTGATGACGGTGATGATGATGCTACCGACGCAGGGCTTCGCCTAACCACCGCTACGATATAACCGAGGTGGATTATGGTGGAGGGCGGAACCGCACACAGCTAAAAGATCAACTGATCAACTTGTGTGTCCATGGGGTGCCCCCCGTATATAAAGGAGTGGAGGAGGGGGAGGGCCGACCCTCCTATGGAGCGCCCTCGAGGAGTCCTACTCCCACCGGGAGTAGGATTCCCCCCTTCCCTAGTTGGAGTAGGAGAGGAAGGGAAGGAGGAGTAGGAGAGAAGAAAAGCCCCCCCCCCCCCCCCCGCAAACCTATTCCAATTCGGCCTCCTGCCCAAGGGGGGCGCACCAGCCCCTTTTGGGCTGGTGTGCTTCCTTCTTATGGCCCATAAGGCCCATAACTTCTCCCGCGGGGTTCCGGTAACCTCCCGGTACTCCGGAAAAATGCCCGAACCACTCGGAACCATTCCGATATCCAAACATAGGCTTCCAATATATCAATCTTTATGTCTCGACCATTTCGAGACTCCTCGTCATGTCCGTGATCACATCCGGGACTCCGAAAAACCTTCGGTTCATCAAAACACATAAACTCATAATACCGATCGTCACCGAACGTTAAGCGTGCGGACCCTACGGGTTCGAGAACTATGTAGACATGACCGAGACTCACTTCCGGACAATAACCAATAGCGGAACCTGGATGCTCATATTGGTTCCTACATATTCTACGAAGATCTTTATCGGCCAAACCGCATAACAACATACGTTGTTCCCTTTGTCATCGGTATGTTACTTGCCCGAGATTCGATCGTCGGTATCTCAATACCTAGTTCAATCTCGTTACCGGCAAGTCTCTTTACTCGTTCCGTAATACATCGTCCCGCAACTAACTCATTAGTTGCATTGCTTGCAAGGCTTATAGTGATGTGTATTACCGAGAGGGCCCAGAGATACCTCTCCGATAATCGGAGTGACAAATCCTAATCTCGATCTATGCCAACTCAACAAGTACCATCGGAGACACCTGTAGAGCACCTTTATAATCACCCAGTTATGTTGTGACGTTTGGTAGCACACAAAGTGTTCCTCCGGTAATCGGGAGTTGCATAATCTCATAGTCATAGGAACATGTACAAGTCATGAAGAAAGCAATAGCATTATACTAAACGATCAAATGCTAAGCTAACGGAATGGGTCAAGTCAATCACATCATTCTCTAATGATGTGATCCCGTTAATCAAATGACAACTCATGTCCATGGCTAGGAAACTTAACCATCTTTGATTCAATGAGCTAGTAAAGTAGAGGCATACTAGTGACGCTCTGTTTGTCTATATATTCACACATGTACTAAGTTTCTAGTTAATACAATTCTAGCATGAATAATAAACATTTATCATGATATAAGGAAATATTAATAACAACTTTATTATTGCCTCTAGGGCTTATTTCCTTCAGCAGGCGGTTTGAGGGTCAGCGTTGGGAGATGCCCTTATGTGGTCTTCTGGTGTACTAAAAGTTTCCGGATCGTTTTTTTTATTTTTCTTCGGACTTTTTCTGCTGATTTTTCTGAAAATAAAAAAAATACACGAACTGATACCGGAGACTCGATTGATATGTTAGTGCAATAAAATTCAACAAAATATATGCCCGAACTATTTGTAATTGATAGCAATATATCATGAATCATACAACAATTATAGATATGTTTGAGATGTATAAGCAGGCAAAATATTGCCAACTAAACATTTATTTATTTAAGCTTTTACTAAGTGCAACGATGACAAAATATTTAAGATTCTCGTGAGAAGCCAAAGCAAAGCAATTTACTATTAACTCTGATCCTCTTATGCCTTGCTATAACATTGTGTTCTAAAAAGGATCTCACTTGAGTAATAGTCCACATTGAAAGAAGATAAAGGAGATAATTGAGTATATGGCACTTGCTTGTCGAAAGCTCTGTCATAGACCTTTGGAAAACTAAAATGAAACGAATCATTACATGATCTATAGTATGGTTGAACATCATGCATAACATCCAAAATTGAAGTGATTAGTTCTTACTAAAGTTGCCATGATCCCCGCAACGGGTCCTCTTTTTAGTGCTATTGTACTAGCATGTGTAAACAACTTTTGCAAATTGTGATCGATTGATACGTCTCCAACGTATCTATAATTTTGGATTATTCCATGCTGTTATATTATCATTCTTGGATGCTTTATAATCATTTTATAGTTATTTTATATCAATTTTTTGTACTGACCTATTGACATAGTGCTAAGTGCCAGTTGCTATCTTTTGCATGTTTTTTTACATCGCAGGAAATCAATACCAAACGGAGTCCAAAAGCAGCGAAACTTTTTGTGGATTTTTTCTGGACCAGAAGACATCCAGTGGGCCGAAGAAGCACCTGGGGGCTGCTCCGAGGGGAGCACAACCCACCAGGGCGCGTCTGGAGGCCCAGGCGCGCCCTGGTGGGTTGTGCCCACCTCGGGTGCCCCCCGGACTGTTGGGGAACGTAGTAATTTCAAAAAAATTCCTATGCACACGCAAGATCATGGTGATGCATAGCAACAAGAGGGGATAGTGTTGTCCACGTACCCTCGTAGACCGAAAGCGGAAGCGTTAGCACAACGCGGTTGATGTAGTCGTACGTCTTCACGATCCGACCGATCGAGTACCGAACGCACGTCACCTCCGAGTTCAGCACACGTTCAGCCCGATGACGTCCCTCGAACTCCGATCCAGCCGAGTATTGAGGGAGAGTTTCGTCAGCACGACGGCGTGGTGACAATGATGATGTTCTACCGATGCAGGGCTTCGCCTAAGCACCGCTACAGTATTATCGAGGTGGACTATGGTGGAGGGGGGCACCGCACACGACTAAAAGGAGCAAGGGGGTGGTGTGCGGTGCCCCCTCCACCATAGTCCACCTCGATAATACTATAGCGGTGCTTAGGCGAAGCCCTGCGCCGGTAGAACATCATCATCGTCACCACGCCGTCGTGCTGACGAAACTCTCCCTCAACACTCGGCTGGATCGGAGTTCGAGGGACGTCATCGGGCTGAACGTGTGCTGAACTCGGAGGTGCCGTGCGTTCGGTACTTGATCGGTCGGACTGTGAAGACGTACGACTACATCTACCGCGTTGTGCTAACGCTTCCGCTTTCAGTCTATGAGGGTACGTGGACAACACTCTCCCCTCTCGTTGCTATCCATCACCATGATCTTGCGTGTGCGTAGGATTTTTTTTGAAATTACTACGTTCCCCAACAGTGGCATCCGAGCCTGGTTTTATGCATAGATGTCATATGCACCAGTAGAACACAAGTGAGTTGTGGGCGATATAAGTCATACTGCTTACCAGCATGTCATACTTTGGTTCGGTGGTATTGTTGGATGAAGCGGCCCGGACCGACATTACGCGTACGCTTATGCGAGACTGGTTCTACCGACGTGCTTTGCACACAGGTGGTTGGCGGGTGTCAGTTTCTCCAACTTTAGATGAACCGAGTGGCTACGCCCGGTCCTTGCGAAGGTTAAAACAATTCCAACTTGACAAACTATCGTTGTGGTTTTGATGCATAGGTAAGAACGGTTCTTGCTCAGCCCGTAGCAGCCACGTAAAACTTGCAACAACAAAGTAGAGGGCGTCTAACTTGTTTTTGCAGGGCATGTTGTGATGTGATATGGTCAAAGCACGATGCTAAATTTTATTGTATGAAATGATCATGTTTTGTAACCGAGTTATCGGCAACTGGCAGGAGCCATATAGTTGTCGCTTTATTGTATGCAATGCAATCGCCCTGTAATGCTTTACTTTATCACTAAGCGGTAGCGATAGTCGTAGAAGCATAAGATTGGCGAGACGACAACGATGCTACGATGGAGATCAAGGTGTCGCGTCGGTGACGATGGTGATCATGACGATGCTTCAGAGATGGAGATCACAAGCACAAGATGATGATGGCCATATCATATCACTTGTATTGATTGCATGTGATGTTTATCTTTTCTGCATCTTATCTTGCTTTGATTGACGGTAGCATTATAAGATGATCTCTCACTAAATTTCAAGATAAAAGTGTTCTCCCTGAGTATGCACCATTGCCAAAGTTCGTCGTGCCCAGCCACCACGTGATGATCGGGTGTGATAAGCTCTACGTCCATCTACAACGGGTGCAAGCCAGTTTTGCACACGCAGAATACTCAGGTTAAACTTGACGAGCCTAGCATATGCAGATATGGCCTCGGAACACTGATACCGAAAGGTCGAGCATGAATCATATAGTAGATATGATCAACATAATAATGTTCACCATTGAAAGCTACTCCATTTCACGTGATGATCGGTTATGGTTTAGTTGATATGGATCACGTGATCACTTAGAGGATTAGAGGGATGTCTATCTAAGTGGGAGTTCTTAAGTAATATGATTAATTGAACTTAAATTTATCATGAACTTAGTACCTGATAGTATCTTGCTTGTCTATGTTGATTGTAGATAGATGGCCCGTGCTGTTGTTACGTTGAATTTTAATGCGTTCCTTGAGAAAGCAAAGTTGAAAGATGATGGTAGCAATTACACGGACTGGGTCCGTAACTTGAGGATTATCCTCATTGCTACACAGAAGAATTACGTCCTAGAAGCACCGCTAGGTGCCAAACCTACTGCAGGAGCAACACCAGATGTTATGAACGTCTGGCAGAGCAAAGCTGATGACTACTCGATAGTTCAGTGTGCCATGCTTTACGGCTTAGAACCGGGACTTCAACGACGTTTTGAACGTCATGGAGCATATGAGATGTTCCAGGAGTTGAAGTTAATATTTCAAGCAAATGCCCGGATTGAGAGATATGAAGTCTCCAATAAGTTCTACAGCTGCAAGATGGAGGAGAATAGTTCTGTCAGTGAGCATATACTCAAAATGTCTGGGTATAACAATCTCTTGATTCAACTGGGAGTTAATCTTCCGGATGATAGCGTCATTGACAGAATTCTTCAATCACTGCCACCAAGCTACAAGAGCTTCGTGATGAACTATAACATGCAAGGGATGGATAAGACGATTCCCGAGCTCTTCGCAATGCTAAAAGCTGCGGAGGTAGAAATCAAGAAGGAGCATCAAGTGTTGATGGTTAATAAGACCACCAGTTTCAAGAAAAAGGGCAAAGGGAAGAAGAAGGAGAACTTCAAGAAGAACAGCAAGCAAGTTGCTGCTCAAGAGAAGAAACCCAAGTCTGGACCTAAGCCTGAAACTGAGTGCTTCTACTGCAAGCAGACTGGTCACTGGAAGCGGAACTGCCCCAAGTATTTGTCCGATAAGAAGGATGGCAAGGTGAACAAAGGTATATGTGATATACATGTTATTGATGTGTACCTTACCAGAGCTCGCAGTAGCACCTGGGTATTTGATACTAGTTCTATTGCTAATATTTGCAACTCAAAACAGGGACTACGGATTAAGAGAACACTGGCCAAGGACGAGGTGACGATGCGCGTGGGAAACGGTTCCAAAGTCGATGTGATCGCCGTCGGCACGCTACCTCTACATCTAACTCTGGGATTAGTATTAGACCTAAATAATTGTTATTTGGTGCCAGCGTTGAGCATGAACATTATATCTGGATCTTGTTTGATGCGAGACGGTTATTCATTTAAATCAGAGAATAATGGTTGTTCTATTTATATGAGTAATATCTTTTATGGTCATGCACCCTTGAAGAGTGGTCTATTTTTGATGAATCTCGATAGTAGTGATACACATATTCATAATGTTGAAGCCAAAAGATGCAGAGTTGATAATGATAGTGCAACTTATTTGTGGCACTGCCGTTTGGGTCATATTGGTGTAAAGCGCATGAAGAAACTCCATACTGATGGACTTTTGGAATCACTTGATTATGAATCCCTTGGTACTTGCGAACCATGCCTCATGGGCAAGATGACTAAAACGCCGTTCTCCGGAACTATGGAGCGAGCAATTGATTTATTGGAGATCATACATACTGATGTATGTGGACCAATGAATACTGAGGCTCGCGGCGGGTATCGTTATTTTCTCACCTTCACAGATGATTTAAGCAGATATGGGTATATCTACTTAATGAAACATAAGTCTGAAACATTTGAAAAGTTCAAAGAATTTCAGAGTGAAGTTGAAAATCATCGTAACAAGAAAATAAAGTTTCTACGATCTGATCATGGAGGAGAATATTTGAGTTACGAGTTTGGTATACATTTGAAACAATGCAGAATAGTTTCGCAACTCACGCCACCCGGAACACCACAGCGTAATGGTGTGTCCGAACGTCGTAATCGTACTTTACTAGATATGGTGCGATCTATGATGTCTCTTACTGATTTACCGCTGTCGTTTTGGGGTTATGCTTTAGAGACGGCCACATTCACATTAAATAGGACACCATCAAAATCCGTTGAGACGACGCCTTATGAACTGTGGTTTGGCAAGAAACCAAAGTTGTCGTTCCTTAAAGTTTGGGGCTGCGATGCTTATGTGAAAAAGCTTCAACCTGGTAAGCTCGAACCCAAATCGGAGAAATGTGTCTTCGTAGAATACCCAAAGGAGACTGTTGGGTACACCTTGTATTACAGATCCGAAGGCAAGACATTCGTTGCTAAGAATGGATCCTTTCTAGAGAAGGAGTTTCTCTCGAAAGAAGTGAGTGGGAGGAAAGTAGAACTTGATGAGGTAACCATACGTGCTCCCTTATTAGAAAGTAGTTCATCACGAAAACCGGATCCTGTGACGTCTATACCAATTAGTGAGGAAGTTAATGATGATGATCATGGAACTTCAGATCAAGTTGTTACTGAACCTCGTAGGTCAACCAGAGTAAGATCTGCACCAGAGTGGTACGGTAATCCTGTTCTGGAGGTTATGTTACTAGACCATGACGAACCTACGAACTATGAAGAAGCGATGGTGAGCCCAGATTCTGCAAAATGTCTTGAGGCCCTGAAATCTGAGATGGGATCCATGTATGAGAACAAAGTGTGGACTTTGGTTGACTTGCCCGATGATCGGCAAGCCATTGAGAATAAATGGATCTTCAAGAAGAAGACTGACGCTGACGGTAATGTTACTGTCTATAAAGCTCGACTTGTTGCGAAAGGTTTTCGACAAGTTCAAGGGATTGATTACGATGAGACCTTCTCACCCGTAGCGATGCTTAAGTCTGTCCGAATCATGTTAGCAATTGCCGCATTTTATGATTATGAAATTTGGCAAATGGATGTAAAAATTGCATTCCTGAATGGATTTCTGGAAGAAGAGTTGTATATGATGCAACCGGAAGGTTTTGTCGATCCAAAGGGAGCTAACAAAGTGTGCAAGCTCCAGCGATCCATTTATGGACTGGTGCAAGCCTCTCGGAGTTGGAATAAACACTTTGATAGTGTGATCAAAGCATTTGGTTTTGTACAGACTTTTGGAGAAGCCTGTATTTACAAGAAAGTGAGTGGGAGCTCTGTAGCATTTCTGATATTATATGTGGATGACATATTACTGATTGGAAATGATATAGAATTTATGGATAGCATAAAAGGATACTTGAATAAGAGTTTTTCAATGAAAGACCTCAGTGAAGCTGCTTATATATTGGGCATCAAGATCTGTAGAGATAGATCAAGACGCTTAATTGGACTTTCACAAAGCACATACCTTGACAAAGTTTTGAAGAAGTTCAAAATGGATCAAGCAAAGAAAGGGCTCTTGCCTGTGTTACAAGGTGTGAAGTTGAGTAAGACTCAATGCCCGACCACTGCAGAAGATAGAGAGAAGATGAAAGATGTTCCCTATGCTTCAGCCATAGGCTCTATCATGTATGCAATGTTGTGTACCAGACCTGATGTGTGCCTTGCTATAAGTTTGGCAGGGAAGTACCAAAGTAATCCAGGAGTGGATCACTGGACAGCGGTCAAGAACATCCTGAAATACGTGAAAAGGACTAAGGATATGTTTCTCGTTTATGGAGGTGACAAAGAGCTAGTCGTAAATGGTTACGTCGATGCAAGCTTTGACACTGATCCGGACGATTCTAAATCGCAAACCGGGTACGTGTTTACATTGAACGGTGGAGCTGTCAGTTGGTGCAGTTCTAAACAAAGCGTTGTGGCGGGATCTACGTGTGAAGCGGAGTACATAGCTGCTTCGGAAGCAGCAAATGAAGGAGTCTGGATGAAGGAGTTCATATCCGATCTAGGTGTCATACCTAGTGCATCGGGTCCAATGAAAATCTTTTGTGACAATACTGGTGCAATTGCCTTGGCGAAGGAATCCAGATTTCACAAGAGAACCAAACACATCAAGAGACGCTTCAATTCCATCCAGGATCTACTCCAGGTGGGAGACATAGAAATTTGCAAGATACATACGGATCTTAATGTTGCAGACCCGTTGACTAAGCCTCTTCCACGAGCAAAACATGATCAACACCAAGGCTCCATGGGTGTTAGAATCATTACTGTTGAAAGAACATGCGGTGCCCCCATGTTTGGTTTTGGTAATTGATGACAATCTCTATGGACTAATGGTTGCCTTGAGTTATATTTGAAGGATTTGTCCATAGGCATTTCTTGAAGTCCATGTGTTGGTTTCAAGGAGTTTATGTGGTGACCAAGGTGTTATTAAGGAATTATCCAAAGATTGGTCATGTGAGAGTAGAACTTATTGCAAGCATGTCTTGAAGAAGAAGATTGTGTGATCATTCATGTTTACCTTCAAGACATCATCCAAATGAAGAGAGTTGGAAAGAGTCAAGGTTGATCAAGACTAAGTCAAGAGTGAATCAAGTTGATCAACACACAAAGCGCACAAGATGTACCGAGAGGGATCAAGCGATCCCATGGTGTGGTAAGCATTGTCAATTACGCTTTGTGTAATAACCCATGATCTTCGTGAGAGTTCTTTGTGGGGTTAGGTTGCGGTGTGCAAGTTCAAGTGAAGCATCATGAAGAGATCAAATGCTTGAAGCTTGCCGTCCATTGTGGCGACAATGGACTTGTGAAGATGTTGCGGTGCGCAAGTTCAAGTGAAGCATCATGACGAGATCAAATGCTTGAAGCTTGCCGTCCATTGTGGTGACAATGGACTGGTGAAGATGTGCGGAAGAGTGGCTCACCCATAGTGGAGTATGGGGGATCAATCAACTAGTCTTCATCGAGCCAACACAACCAAGAAAGGTGGTCCAACTTGAGGGAGTCAAGATCGTCATCATCTAGCTCAAGTGGACCATGTGCAAGGCAAAGGTTTGCTCTTGATAGGTTTTCTATTTTACCGGTCTCATGATGGTAGTTGGGAGACCGGGTTATAGGATCGATTGCCGTACTATCAAGGGGGGCTCTCGATGAGTAGCTTGATCGTATCGTTCATAGAGAGCTCAAACCATTACATCCTTGCATCATCTTTGTTGGTTCTTGTTTGGTTCTTCTCTTTGTGAGTTTTGGAGCTTATGGTCATCTTGATGACAAGCTCGAGTTCATCGAAAACGGAGTTCACTCGCATCTTCTATGATGTTTTCGATGTTGGAGGTTATGCCGGTTCTTCTCGGTTGGAGGTTTCACTCCTGTTTTGATGCTACTCGTCTTTCTCAATCCAACAAGCTTGAGTTTGCTCAATTCGGAGCTCATATGCAGAAGTTATGGCAGTTTTGGTTTCCTAGCGGTAGTACCGCGGCCAGAGCGGCAGTACCGCTTATCGCCCCAAGCGGTAGTACCGCTGTCCAAAGCGGTAGTACCGCCTATGGCCATAAGCCGTAGTACGGCTACGGTTCCGCGCTGGTACCGCCTCGATTTTGGGTCTTGCATTTTTCGTGTCGAGTTTTGCAGTAGTTGCATGGCAGTAAGGCACGGCAGTTCCACCTATAAGCGGTAGTACCGCCCTGATGGGCGGTAGTACCGCCTATAAGCGGTAGTACCGCTCCGGTCGGGCGGTAGTACCGCTACTGCATTTTTGGTCCCGTGTTCTGCTCCTCCAGCGGTAGTACCGCTGGGGTGCGCGGTAGTACCGCTTATAAGCGGTACTACCGCCCCAAGGTTCATGTTTGGTTGCTCCTTTTTCCCTGCTTCTTCCGCCAGAGCGGTAGTACCGCTCGTGGAGCGGTAGTACCACTCGTGTGCGGGCTGAGCACATAACGGTTGGATTTTTCCCCTTTTATAAAAGGGGGTCTTCTTCCCCAATGAACCTCATCTCTTGAGCTCGTGTTCTTCCCCCATTGTTGACCTTCTTCGAGCTTGCTAACTCTCAATCCCTCCATGGATTCTTGCTAGTTTTTGAGGGAAAAGAGAGAGGAGATCTAGATCCACATTTCCACCAATCACTTTCTCCTCTATGTGAGGGGAACCCCTTGGATCTAGATCTTGGAGTTCTTGGTGTTCTCCTTCTTGTTCTTCCTCTCATTTTCCTCCCTAGCATTAGTTGCTTCGGTGGGATTTGAGAGAGAAGGACTTGGGCACTCCGTGTGCCCTTGCCATTGCATTTGGGGCATCGGTTTGAGTTCTCCACGGTGATACGTGGAAGTTACAAGTTGAGAAGCTTATTACTCTTGGGTGCTTGGTGCCCTTGAGCTTGTTCCTCTTGGGTGCTTGGGCGCCCTAGAAGGTTGGTGGTGTTCGGAGCTCAATCATTGTGGTGTAAAGCTCCGGGCAAGCGTCGGGGTCTCCAATTAGGTTGTGGAGATCGCCCCGAGCAATTTGACGGGTACCGGTGACCGCCCCCAAGGGTTGCCAAAGTGTACGGGTTCGGTGACCGCCCCCAAGGGTTGCCATTTGTACGGGTTCGGTGACCGCCCTCAAGGGTCCCTTAGTGGAATCACGGCATCTTGCATTGTGCGAGGGCGTGAGGAGATTACGGTGGCCCTAGTGGCTTCTTGGGGAGCATTGTGCCTCCACACCGCTCCAAACGGAGATTAGCATCCGCAAGGGTGTGAACTTCGGGATACATCGTCGTCTCCGCGTGTCTCGGTTATCTCTTACCCGAACCGTTTACTTATGCACTTTACTTTGTGATAGCCATATTGTTTCTTGTCATATATCTTGCTATCACTTAGTTGTTTATCTTGCTTAGCATAAGTTGTCGGTGCACATAGGTGAGCCTAGTTGTTGTAGGTTTTGTGCTTGTCAAATTAACCGCTAGGTTTATTCCGCATTTGTTCAAGCCTAAACCGTAATTATTTTAAAGCGCCTATTCACCCCCTCTAGGCGACATCCACGATCTTTCACGTTGTGCTGACGAAACTCTCCCTCAACACTCGGCTGGATCGGAGTTCGAGGGACGTCATCGAGCTGAACGTGTGCTGAACTCGGAGGTGCCGTACGTTCGGTACTTGATCGGTCGGATCGTGAAGACGTACGACTACAACAACCGCGTTGTGTTAACGCTTCCGCTTTCGGTCTACGAGGGTACGTGGACAACACTCTCCCCTCTCGTTGGTATGCATCACCATGATCTTGCGTGTGCGTAGGATTTTTTTTGAAATTACTACGTTCCCCAACAGTGGCATCCGAGCCAGGTTTTATGCGTTGATGTTATATGCACGAGTAGAACACAAGTGAGTTGTGGGTGATATAAGTCATACTGCTTACCAGCATGTCATACTTTGGTTCGGCGGTATTGTGAGATGAAGCGGGTCGGACCGACATTACGCGTACGCTTACGCGAGACTGGTTTCACCGTTGCGAGCACTCGTTGCTTAAAGGTGACTGGCGGGTGTCTGTCTCTCTCACTTTAGTTGGACCGAGTGTGGCTACGCCTGGTCCTTTCGAAGGTTAAAACAACACCAACTTGACAAACTATCGTTGTGGTTTTGATGCGTAGGTAAGAACGGTTCTTGCTAAGCCCGTAGCAGCCACGTAAAACTTGCAACAACAAAGTAGAGGACGTCTAACTTGTTTTTGCAGGGCTTGTTGTGATGTGATATGGTCAAGACATGATGCTGAATTTTATTGTATGAGATGATCATGTTTTGTAACCGAGTTATCGGCAACTGGCAGGAGCCATATGGTTGTCGCTTTATTGTATGCAATGCAATCGCCATGTAATTGTTTTTCTTTATCACTAAGCGGTAGCGATAGTCGTAGAAGCAATAGTTGGCGAGACAACAACGATGCTACGATGGAGATCAAGGTGTCGCGCCGGTGACGATGGTGATCATGACGGTGCTTCGGAGATGGAGATCACAAGCACAAGATGATGATGGCCATATCATATCACTTATATTGATTGCATGTGATGTTTATCTTTTATGCATCTTATCTTGCTTTGATTGACGGTAGCATTATAAGATGATCTCTCACTAAATTTCAAGATAAAAGTGTTCTCCCTGAGTATGCACCGTTGCCAAAGTTCGTCGTGCCCAAACACCACGTGATGATCGGGTGTGATAAGCTCTACGTCCATCTACAACGGGTGCAAGCCAGTTTTGCACACGCAGAATACTCAGGTTAAACTTGACGAGCCTAGCATATGCAGATATGGCCTTGGAACACTGAGACCGAAAGGTCGAGCGTGAATCATATAGTAGATATGATCAACATAGTGATGTTCACCATTGAAAGCTACTCCATTTCACGTGATGATCGGTTATGGTTTAGTTGATATGGATCACGTGATCACTTAGAGGATTAGAGGGATGTCTATCTAAGTGGGAGTTCTTAAGTAATATGATTAATTGAACTTAAATTTATCATGAACTTAGTCCTGATAGTATTTTGCAAATTATGTTGTAGATCAATAGCTCGCGTTGTTGCTTACCTGTGTTTATTTTTGATATGTTCCTAGAGAAAAATTATGTTGAAAGATGTTAGTAGCAAAGATGCGGATTGGATCCGTGATCTGGGGATTATCCTCATTGCTGCACAGAAGAATTATGTCCTTGATGCACCGCTAGGTGACAGACCTATTACAGGAGCAGATGCAGACGTTATGAACGTTTGGCTAGCTCAGTATGATGACTACTTGATAGTTTAGTGCACCATACTTAACGGCTTAGAATCGGGACTTCAAAGACGTTTTGAACGTCATGGACCATATGAGATGTTCCAGGAGTTGAAGTTAATATTTCAAGAAAATACCCGAGTTGAGAGATATGAAGTCTCCAACAAGTTCTATAGCTAAAAGATGGAGGAGAATAGCTCAAGCAGTGAGCATGTGCTCAGATTGTCTGGGTACTACAATCGCTTGAATCAAGTGGGAGTTAATCTTCCAGATAAAATAGTGATTGACAGAATTCTCTAGTCACCATCACCAAGTTAGTAGAACTTCGTGATGAACTATAGTATGCAAGGGATGACGAAAGTAATTCCCGAGCTCTTCGTGATGCTGAAATCGACAAAGGTAGAAATCAAGAAAAACATCAAGTGTTGATGGTTGACGAGACCACTAGTTTCAAGAAAAGGGCAAAGGGAAGAAGGGGAACTTCAAGAAGAACGGGAAGCAAGTTGCTGCTCAAGTGAAGAAGCCTAAGTCTGGTCCTAAGCCTGAGACTAAGTGCTTCTACTGCAAAGGGACTGGTCACTGGAAGCGGAACTACCCCAACTATTTGGTGGATAAGAAGGATGGCAAAGTGAACAAAGGTATATTGGATATACATGTTATTGATGTGTACTTTACTAGTGTTTATAGAAACCCCTCGGTATTTGATACTGGTTCAGTTGCTAAGAGTAGTAACTCGAAACGGGAGTTGCAGAATAAACAGAGACTAGTAAAAGGCGAGGTGACGATGTGTGTTGGAAGTAGTTCCAAGATTGATATGATCATCATCGCACACTCCCTATACTTTCGGGATTAGTGTTGAAACTAAATAAGTGTTATTTGGTGTTTGCGTTGAGCATGAATATGATTTGATCATGTTTGTTGCAATACAGTTATTCATTTAAATTAGAGAATAATTGTTGTTCTGTTTACATGAATAAAACCTTCTATGGTCATACACCCAATAAAATGTTTTGTTGGATCTCGATCGTAGTGATACACATATTCATAATAATGAAGCCAAAAGATGCAAAGTTAATAATGATAGTGCAACTTATTTGTGGCACTGCCGTTTAGGTCATATTGGTGTAAAGCGCATGAAGAAACTCCATACTGATGGGATTTTGGAATCACTTGATTATGAATCACTTGATGCTTGCGAACCGTGCCTCATGGGCAAGATGACTAAAACGCCGTTCTCCGGAACTATGGAGAGAGCAACAGATTTGTTGGAAATCATACACACAGATGTATGTGGTCCGATGAATATTGAGGCTCGTAGCAGGTATCATTATTTTCTGACCTTCATAGATTATTTGAGCAGATATGGGTATATCTACTTAATGAAACAGAAGTCTCAAACATTTGAAAAGTTCATATAATTTCAGAGTGAAGCGGAAAATCATCGTAACAAGAAAATAAAGTTTATACGATCTGATCGTGGAGAAGAGTATTTGAGTTACGAGTTTGGCCTTCAGTTAAAACAATGTGAAATAGTTTCACTACTCACGCCACCTGGAACACCACGGTGTAATGGTGTGTCCGAACATCGTAACCGTACTTTATTAGATATGGTGCGATATATGATGTCTCTTACCGATCTACCACTATCGTTTTGGGGTTATGCATTAGAGACAGCTGCATTCACGTTAAATAGGGTACCATCTAAATCCGTTGAGACGACATCTTATGAACTGTGGTTTCGCAAGAAACCAAAGTTGTCATTTCTTAAAGTTTGGGGTTGCGATGCTTATGTGAAAAGGTTTCATCCTGATAAGCTCAAACCCAAATCGGAGAAATGTGTCTTCATAGGATACCCAAAGGAGATAGTTGGGTACACCTTCTATCACAGATCCGAAGGCAAGACATTCGTTGCTAAGAATGGATCATTTCTAGAGAAGGAGTTTCTCTCGAAAGAAGTGAGTGGGAGGAAAGTAGAACTTGATGAGGTAACTGTACCTCATCGCTTATTGGAAAGTAGTTCATCACAGAAAACCGGTTCCTGTGACACCTACACCAATTAGTGAGGAAGTTAATGATGATGATCATGAAACTTCAGATCAAGTTGTTACTGAACCTCGTAGGTCAACCAGGGTAAGATCCGCACCAGAGTGGTACGGTAATCCTGTTCTGGAGGTTATGTTACTAGACCATGACGAACCTACGAACTATGAAGAAGCGATGGTGAGCCCAGATTCCGCAAAATGGCTTGAGGCCATGAAATCTGAGATGGGATCCATGTATGAGAACAAAGTATGGACTTTGATTGACTTGCCCAATGATCGGCGAGCCATAAAAAATAAATGGATCTTCAAGAGGAAGACGGACGCTGATAGTAGTGTTACTATCTACAAAGCTAGACTTGTCGGAAAAAGGTTTTTGACAAAGTTCAAAGTGTTGAATACGATGAGATTTTCTCACTCGCAGCGATGCTTAAGTCTGTCTGAATCATGTTAGCAATTGCCGCATTTTATGAAATCTGGCAAATGGATAAACAAAACTGCATTCCTTAATGGATTCATTAAAGAAGAGTTGTATATGATGCAACCAGAAGGTATTGTCAATCCTAAAGGTGCTAACAAAATATGCAAACTCCAGCGATCCATCTATGGACTGGTGCAAGCATCTCGGAGTTGGAATATACGCTTTGATAAGTTGATCAAAGCATATAGTTTTATACAGACTTGCGGTGAAGCCTGTATTTACAAGAAAGTGAGTGGGAGCACTACAACATTTCTGATAAGTATATGTGAATGACATATTGTTGATCGGAAATAATGTATACTTATTCTGCAAAGCATAAAGGAGTGTTTGAAAGGAGTTTTTCAAAGAAAGACCTCGGTGAAGCTGCTTACATATTGAGCATCAAGATCTATAGAGATAGATCAAGACGCTTGATAAGTTTTTTCAATGAGTACATACCTTAACAAGATTTTGAAGTAGTTCAAAATGGAACAGTCAAAGAAAGAGTTTCTTGCCTGTGTTACAAGGTGTGAAATTGAGTAAGACTCAAAGCCCGACCACGGTAGAAGATAGAAAAAGAATGAAAGTCATTCCCTATGCCTCGACCATAAGTTCTATAAAGTATGCCATGCTGTGTACCAGATCTATTGTATACCCTACACTGATTTTGGCAAGGGAGTACAATAGTGATCTAGGAGTAGATCACTGGACAGCGGTCAAAATTATCTTTACTGGAATAAGGATATGTTTCTCGATTATGGAAGTGACAAAAGGTTCGTCGTAAAGGGTTACGTCGATGCAAGTTTTGACACTAATCTAGATGACTCTAAGTCTCGGTCTAGATACATATTGAAAGAGGGAGCAATTAGCTAGAGTAGCTCCGGGCAGAGCATTGTAGACATAGAAATTTGCAAAATACTTACGGATCTGAATGTGACAGACCCGTTGACTAAAATTATCTCACAAGCAAAACATGATCACACCTTAGTACTCTTTGGGTGTTAATCACATAAGCGATGTGAACTAGATTACTGCCTCTAGTAAACCCTTTGGGTGTTGGTCACATGACGATGTGAACTATGGGTGTTAATCACATGGTGATGTGAACTATTGATGTTAAATCACATGGCGATGTGAACTAGATTATTGACTCTAGTGCAAGTGGGAGACTGAAGGAAATATGCCCTAGAGGCAATAATAAAGTTATTATTTATTTCATTATATCATGATAAATGTTTATTATTCATGCTAGAATTGTATTAACTGGAAACTTGATACATGTGTGAATACATAGACAAACAGAGTGTCACTAGTATGCCTCTACTTGACTAGCTCGTTGATCAAAGATGGTTATGTTTCCTAGCCATAGACATGAGTTGTCATTTGATTAACGGGATCACATCATTAGGATAATGATGTGATTGACTTGACCCATTCCGTTAGCTTAGCACTCGATCGTTTTAGTATGTTGCTATTGCTTTCTTCATGACTTATACATGTTCCTATGACTATAAGATTATGCAACTCCCGTTTACCCGAGGAACACTTTGTGTGCTACCAAACATCACAACGTAACTGGGTAATTATAAAGGTGCTCTATAGGTGTCTCCGAAGGTACTTGTTGGGTTGGCATATTTCGAGATTAGGATTTGTCACTCCGATTGTCGGAGAGGTATCTCTGGGCCCTCTCGGTAATGCACATCACTTAAGCCTTGCAAGCATTGCAACAAATGAGTTTGTTACGAGATGATGTATTACGGAACGAGTAAAGAGACTTGCCGGAAACGAGATTGAACTAGGTATTGAGATACCGGCGATCGAATCTCGGGCAAGTAACATACCGATGACAAAGGGAACAACGTATGTTGTTATGCGGTCTGACCGATAAAGATCTTCGTAAATATGTGGGAGCCAATATGAGCATCCAGGTTCCGCTATTGTTTATTGACCGGAGACGTGTCTCGGTCATGTCTACATAGTTCTCGAACCCGTAGGGTCCGCACGCTTAAAGTTAGATGACGGTTATATTATGAGTTTATGTGTTTTGATGTACCGAAGGAGTTCGGAGTCCCGGATGAGATCAGGGACTTGACGAGGAGTCTCGAAATGGTCGAGACGTAAAGATCGATATATTGGACGACTATATTCGGACATCGGAAAGGTTCCGAGTGATTCGGGTATTTTTCGGAGTACCGGAGAGTTACGGGAATTCGTATTGGGCCTTAATGGGCCATACGGGAAAGGAGAGAAAGGCCCCAAAGGGTGGCCGCACCCCTCCCATGGACTTGTCCGAATTGGACTAGGGAGGGGGTCGCCCCCTTCCTTCTTTCTCCTTCTTCCTTCCCTTTTCCTACTCCAACAAGGAAAGGAGGAGTCCTACTCCCGGTGGGAGTAGGACTCCCCCCTTGGCGCGCCCTCCTCCTAGGCCGGCCGCCTCCCCCTTGCTCCTTTATATACGGGGGCAGGGGGCACCCCATAGACACAACAATTGATCATCGATCTCTTAGCCGTGTGCGGTGTCCCCCTCCACCATATTACACCTCGATAATATCGTAGCGGTGCTTAGGCGAAGCCCTGCGTCGGTAGAACATCATCATCGTCACCACGCCGTCGTGCTGACGAAACTCTCCCTCAACACTCGGCTGGATCAGAGTTCGAGGGACGTCATCGAGCTGAACGTGTGCTGAACTCGGAGGTGCCATACGTTCGGTACTTGATCGGTCGGATCGTGAAGACGTACGACTACATCAACCGCGTTGTGTTAACGCTTCCGCTTTCGGTCTACGAGGGTACGTGGACAACACTCTCCCCTCTCGTTGCTATGCATCACCATGATCTTGCGTGTGCGTAGGAAATTTTTTGAAATTACTACGTTCCCCAACAGTGTCATGTATATAAAGTATATAGTATATACCCGTGATCACCTCCCGAAGTGATCACGGCCCAGTAGTATAGCATGGCAGACGGACAAGAGTGTAGGGCCACTGATGGAACACTAGCATCCTATACTAAGCAGTAGGATGGCAGGTAAGGGTAACAACTGTAGCAACAATGACAGACTATGCAGCAGAATAGGATTAACGAAAGCAGTAACATGCTACACTACTCTAATGCAAGCGGTAGAGAGAAGAATAGACGATATCTGGTGATCAAGGGGGGGGCTTGCCTGGTTGCTCTGGCAAGAAGGAGGGGTCGTCAACTCCATAGTCGAACTGGGCAGCAGCAGCGTCGGTCTCGTAGTCTACCGGAGAAGGAGAGGGGGAAGAAACAGTAAATACGGAGCAAACAAAGCATCACAAAACATAAGGAGGCAAAACGTGGTGCTAGGTATGCCCTAACGTGGTAGGAGGTGATACCGACGAAGGGGGAAACATCCGGGAAAGTATCCCCGGTGTTTCGCGTTTTCGGACAAATGAACCAGAGGGGGAAAGTTGCATGTCCGCTATGCTAGGGATGTGCGGTGGACGAACGGGCTACGTATTCGGATTCGTCTCGTCGTTCTGAGCAACTTTCATGTACAAAGTTTTTTCCATCCGAGTTACGGATTATTTTATATTCATTTTTAAAGATTTAAATCAATTTATAAAATATTATTATTAATTTAATCCGAAAATGGCATTACTGCATCAGCATGATGTCATCAGTCAACAGAGGTGTTGACTGGGTCAAGCTGACGTGTGGGTCCCATCTGTCATTGACACATTGCCCTAACTAACAGATTAGTTAGTTTAATTAGATATTTAGGTTAATTAAGTTTAATTAGTTTAATTAAGCGGGATTAATTAAGTTAATGAATTAGTTAATTAATTAATTTAATTATTAATTTAATCTAATAATAATTTTTTTCTATCTTTTTTTTAACGTTCAGGGGGCTGGGACCCCCCTGTCATTGGCCCAGGGGGCCTTAGCGGGCGTGTGGGTTACGGGCGCTGGCGATGCCCGACCAGGCGTGGGCCGAGTGGCCACCGACGGGCGCCGGCGTCGGGCGATGACCGGGGCCACGGCGAGGCTGGCCGGGAAAGGAACTGGCGAGGCCGGCCGAGTGTCGGACTGCATCAGAGGACGGCGGGGTCGCACGAGGGGCGGTGGAGGCGGCTGCAGGGCAGGGCGGCAGGGGAGCCGCAACGGTTGCGGTCGGCGCGAGCGCGCACGACCATGGGTGCGCGAGGGGCGCGAGCGAGCGCGAGGAGGGGGAAGGCGATGCGGTGCGGTGGTCGTGATGGCGTTCGGCGATCCAGACGGTGCAACGAGACGGTCGACGGTGACGGGGAGAGAAGAGGAGGCCGGGGGCCTCACCGAGGGAGCGTAGGGGACGGGGCAGTGGGGGGTTGAGGAGGTCGTCGGGGACGACGGTGACGAAGAGGAGGCAGGCCGACGAGGTGGAGTCGGCGAGGCGCGACGAGGCGGAGGAGCTCCGGTCGTGGAGGAGGACGAAGACGGGCGGCGAGGCGCGGGGAGGTCCGGCGACGGTGGTGGGCGTCGAGGCGCCGGCGAGGTGCGACGGGATCGGGGTCGGTGACGAGGCGAGGCTGCGGCGTCAGGCGGGTGCCGCGCGAGGGAGAGGAGGGGCGCAGAGGAGGTCCTGTGGCGTCGTGGTTCTGGCGAGGGGGCTCCGAGCGGCGGCGGCGTCGTCGAGGCCGAGCCCCAATTCCAGATCAGGGGCGGAGGGGACGAGGCGGCGGATGGGTGTCGGGGCGAGGTGAGGCAGCTACTGCGACGGGGACGGGCGCCCTGGGTCGAGGAGGCGGTCCGGCATGGGGGGGTCCGAGCGGCGGCGTTGGTGGGGGAGCACGGCGGCGATGGGAGGCGCGGGATCGAGCCCCTCCCCGATCCAGATGGGATCGAGAGGAGAGGGGAGAGGGAGTGGCGTCGTGGGGGGGAGTGGGAGAGCGGTAGTGGGTTAGGGTTTCGGGGGGTTAAGGGAGTGGGGGGTTTGGGCCGGCCGGTTGCTGGGCTGGCCAACTGTGAGGCTAGTTGGGCCACCTGGCCCAGGGGAGAGGGGGGTTTCTTTTCTCCTTTTTACCTTTTCTTATTTTTCTTTTCTGTTTTCTTTTAACCTTTATTAGATTTTTGTTCTAATAAAGCACAATAATAGTCCCTAAATTAGTATTACTAAATAACCCACTGCCATAAACAACTTAGCGCATTTTAGAAAGTAGTTTGTATTTGTTTATTAATTTATGAGCATTTAATTAATAGTTTTACCACTATTTATTATGAATTACTTGCAACATTTAGAACATTTATTATAGTGCATTTAACTACTTTATAACAGTGTGATTTCTCCACCAATATTTATTATGAATTACTTGCAACATTTAGAACATTTTTAGTTTTGACTTTCGAAAACTTTTCTAGTTTGACTTTACTTCAAATTTGAATTTGAACGAGTTTTGAATCATCGCGAGATTAGCAATAGTAATCGAGGTGACGTGGCATCATTAGTATAGGGTTACTCTAGCTTAATTATCCGGGCGTCACAGATCTATTAAACCAAAAATACAAAAATACCTTGCTGCAATTTATTTTATCTCGCGTTCCCGCGAGATCTATCTATCAAATTATTACAAATTTCTCACGTCCATTTGCCAATTTCTGGCGCCCTTACCCGAAAGGGATTGACAACCCCTTTAATACGTTGGGTTGCGAGTATCTGTTATTTGTGTGCAGGTGTTGTTTACGTAGTGTTGCTTGGTTCTCCTACTGGTTCGATAAACTTGGTCTCATCACCGAGGGAAATACCTACCGTTGTTGTGCTGCATCATCCCTTTGTAGCGACCAGACCTCAAATGGCCTGTGTTGCTGTGCACCAGTGTCATCCCTGGATCAGTAATGCTGACACGCACAGTACAAATGGAGGATTTATAACAGAGTAGCAATCACACACTTATTACAACGAATAACTCCGAAGAGTTATAGTATGATAAACATGGCATAAGGCCATCTAAAACGATAACAGCGGAAGACTTGGAAGATAAGTGAGCCCATCACTCCAGCGGCATCACTGAGTATAAGACCACGACCTAAGGCACCTTACTCGTCGTCTGAAAAGTCTGCAACATGAAACGTTGCAGCCCGAAAACGGGTCAGCACATAGAATATGCTGGCAAAGTAACACATAGAGAATAATGAACAATGATAATGCTATACTACATGCATATATGGCTGGTGGAAAGCTCTATGGTTACAGTTTTTGCGAAAAGCCAATTTTTTCCTACTTCAAAAGGAATAAATTTTATTTAACTATCATGGTGGTTGAAACATTGAGAAGGTACCTCCAACTCAATCCCAATTAAGTGTCATCATTAACCCAACAAAATTAATTAAAAGTATCACGGTGATGAGATTCAAATGATAATCCAAGTACTAGATACTCAGGTTGTCCATAACCGGGGACACGGCTAACCATGATTAGTTTGTACACTCTGCAGAGGTTTGCGCACTTTTCCCCACAAGACTCGATCGCCTCCGCTTGATTCTCGCACTGCATGATGTTTGAGAAACGGATGACCGAGACACAGTCTTTCAGAAACAATCACTCTTTACTCTGGATGGACCGGTACACCTACTTTCCCCTACATCTGCTAGTCCACCTCTTCAAGAGATCCTGTAACCTACTCAGCTATGCTAGAGCCCATAATAGCTTGTGGCTGCACACGGAAGTTTCTAGCATGAATAATCTTATGATCCCTTTGAGCCTGGGTGGCGGACCGTATAAAAACAGGCAACACTGGGTTCTCCAGGTGCCTCAATCCACCCAGATGTGAGTTTTAGTTGCCACCTTAAGTTGAACCATTAATAAACATCTCACATCTGTCACGAATATCTCTCAAACCCAAATCCACGTCTACGAGCATAGCATGGCAATATAATAGCAACGTAGAAGTAACTCCCAAGGGTTTGATAAGAAAACAGGTAATAGGTACTACCTCAACTACTTCCCAGTACCCACAATTTAATTAGATCCTACTCATGCAATGTGTTTGAGGAAAACAGATCTAATGCAATAAAAACTGGGTATGAACAGGGTATGATCAAAGTGTTACTTGCCTTGCTGATGATCCGCAAAACCTAGCGATTCGAAGTAACAAGCGGCACACTCCGGGTACTCTATCGCAAACAAACAAGCATACAATCAGTACTCATCTAATGCACAGGTAAAACTCAAATGAATGATCCAACCAGAAAGTTCAACTTAAGAACTCCGGTTTGCAAAAAAGAATCAACTCGAAAGAAGCAACGAAAGTCAAACGGCGAAAGAAAGAAACTTCGTTTGCTAATCTGGATCTTGGTCAAATTTTAATGTAGCAAAAACTTGTTTGAGTAGATTAAACGGAAAGAGAATTTCGAGACGAAACTCTAGGCGCTTGAATCGCCTGATTCCGATAAACGAGCGAGAAAATAAACAGAATCGAAGATTTGATCAGAGATCGAATCTGAGAAAATAACGAGAAAATCCGACGAAAAGAAAAACGGACGAACGGTTAAATAACGGACGTTCGTTAACAGAGAAAAACTGACGAACGCGTTCGTTAAAACGAACGGTTCGGTAAACGCTCGCAAAATAATAAAACCGAAAAAAAACCGATCTAGGTTTTTTTAAACGAAGGTTTTTTTTAAAACGAAAACCGGCAACGACGAACGGCAGCGGCAGTACCTCGACGGGCGGACTCCGGCGAGGGCTCCGGCGGCGGGGTGCGGGGGTCGGGGGGGCGCGAGGGGCGGCGGCTCCGGCGACGAACGGGCGGCGGCGGGCGCGACTCCGGCGGTGGCGGTGGTGAGATGCGGGCGGCGGCGGCGGTGAGTGCGGCGGCGGCGGCTCGGGTTGAGGGAGAGAGAGAGGGGGGGCTATTTAAGGAGGGGGGGTGCTGGGCTTGGGGAAGGGGGCACCGGCGGCGGCGTACGGCGGTCGGACTCGGGCGGCGGTCCCGTGGCGCGTTCGGTCTCCAGGAAGGAGACGGGCGCGGGGTTGGGCCGTCGGCTGGGCCTTTGGCCCAGTCGGCGCGCGGGCGTTTGTTTTTTTTAAATAAGTTCCGCGGAAAATAATACGTAGAAAAATAAATAAAAATCGGAAAAATATGAAATAAATTTTTCCCGTCTAGTTAGAAAATCTAGAATAGGGTGAACATTTGTTTAAATCAAAATAAATATTTTGAAAACATGCAATATTTTAATGCAATAAAAATTGCAAATAAAATCCAAATAAATTCCAAATAATGATTTTAACACTTTTCCTCCAGTATTTCAATTGTTTTGGAGAAGTCATGTTTTCTCCTCTCGTTTTATTTAAAATGAAATATTTTCCGGAGAGAAAATAATTAAAACCACAATCCTCGTCTTATTATTTGATGAAAATCAAATATGAAAATTTTGAGAAAATCCCCAACTCTCTCCGAGGGTCCTTGAGTTGCTTAGGATTTATCGAGGATTTGTCAAAATGCAATAAAACATGATATGCAATGATGATCTATGTATAACATTCCAAATTGAAAATTTGGGATGTTACAAACCTACCCCCCTTAAGATGAATCTCGCCCTCGAGATTCGGGTTGGCTAGAAAACAGGTGGGAGTGGTCTTTCCGTAGATCTTCCTCTCGCTCCCAGGTGGCTTCATCTTCTGTGTGGTGACTCCACTGAACTTTGCGAAACTTGATAACCTTGCTGCGGGTAACTCGGCTGGCATACTCGAGAATCTTAACTGGTTTCTCCTCATAAGTCAAATCACTTTCCAACTGAATCGCTTCCAGTGGCACAGTATCTCTCAGTGGTATTTCAGCCATCTCCGCGTGGCACTTCTTCAACTGCGAAACGTGAAATACATCATGTACTCCAGACAATCCTTCGGGCAATTCCAGCTTGTAGGCAACTTCTCCCATACGTTCCAACACTCTGTATGGTCCGATAAAAAGGGGCGCTAACTTTCCCTTAACTCCAAAGCGCTTCACTCCTCGAAGTGGTGATACTCGAAGATACACTCGGTCTCCGACTTTGTGAACTGTCTCCTTTCGTTTAGAATCAGCATAACTCTTCTGCCTGGACTGGGCTACCTTGAGCCTATCGCGAATCAACCTCACTTTCTGTTCAGACTCCTTAATCAAATCTGGTCCAAACAACTGACGGTCTCCAACTTCGTCCCATAACAACGGTGTTCTACACCTCCTTCCGTACAAGGCTTCGAAAGGGGCCATCTTCAAACTGGTTTGATAACTGTTGTTATACGAAAACTCCGCATATGGCAAATTGTCGTCCCAACTAGATCCATAATGTAGTGCACATGCTCTCAACATGTCCTCCAAAATCTGGTTGACTCTCTCGGTCTGTCCATCTGTCTGTGGGTGAAATGCTGTACTAAATTCCAGCCTGGTTCCCAATGTTTCATGTAACTGCTTCCAAAACTTCGAGGTAAATTGGGTTCCTCTGTCTGATACAATGGTCCTTGGAACTCCATGCAAACATACGATCCTGGTCATGTATATCTTTGCCAACTTAGCACTGGTGTAAGTGGTCTTCACTGGAATGAAATGAGCCACTTTCGTCAAACGGTCGACTACAACCCATATCGAGTCATAGCCTGAACGAGTCCTGGGTAATCCTGTGATAAAATCCATGCCTATTTTATCCCACTTCCATTCGGGTACCGGCAATGGCTGTAGCAATCCTGCTGGCTTCTGATGCTCTGCCTTCACTCTTTGACATACATCACAAACTTCTACATACTCCGCAATATCCTTCTTCATTCCGGTCCACCAGAAAGTATTCTTCAAATCCAAATACATCTTGGTATTCCCTGGGTGAATCGAGTACGGTGAATCATGGGCTTCTTGCAAAATCAACTTCCTGATCTCCGGATCATTTGGCACATATACGCGGTCCTCGAACCATAAGGTATCGTGCTCATCCTCACGAAATCCCTTGGCTTTTCCTTTGCTCATCTTCTCCTTTATCTCTTCAATCTCCTTGTCTGCCTTCTGAGCTTCTCTGATCCTTTCCATCAAGGTAGACTGAATCTCCAATGTCGCTAAATAGCCTCTTGGGACTATCTCCAAACATAGCTCGCGAAGGTCCTCGGCTAACTCCTGAGGTAACTCTGCTGTCATGAGGGTGTTGACATGACTCTTGCGGCTCAACGCGTCTGCTACTACGTTAGCCTTTCCTGGGTGATAATGCAATCTCATATCATAATCTTTAATGAGCTCCAACCATCTTCTCTGTCTGAGTTTTAACTCCTTCTGCGTGAAAATGTACTTCAAACTCTTGTGATCCGTGTACACCTCACAATGATTTCCGATGAGAAAATGTCTCCACGTTTTCAATGCATGCACCACGGCTGCTAATTCCAAATCATGTGTAGCATAATTCTTCTCATGGGGTTTCAGTTGTCGTGAAGCATACGACACAACTCTTCCTTCCTGCATAAGCACTGCTCCAAGTCCTCGACGAGAAGCGTCGCAATAAACTTCATAGTCCTTGCGTTGATCTGGCAGAATCAACACTGGTGATGTAACCAATCGTTTCTTCAACTCTTGGAAACAAGCTTCACATTCCCCAGTCCAATTGAATTTGGTGTCCTTCTTCAATAGCTCAGTCATGGGCTTAGCAATCCTTGAGAAATTCTCGATAAATCTCCGGTAGTATCCTGCAAGTCCAAGAAAACTCCGGATTTCTCCAACGGTCGTGGGTGATTCCCAACTTGTCACTGTGTCAACCTTGGCAGGGTCTACTGCTATTCCTTCTCCAGAAATAACATGTCCAAGGAATCCAACTTCCTTCAACCAAAACTCACATTTGCTGAACTTGGCATATAACTGATGTTCTCTGAGCTTCTCAAGTACCAATCGTAAATGCTCCTCATGCTCTTCTTCATCCTTGGAAAATATTAAAATATCATCAATGAACACCACGACGAACTTATCCAAAAACTCCATAAACACTTTGTTCATCGGGTTCATGAAATAGGCAGGTGCGTTAGTCAGACCAAATGACATAACGGTATACTCATACAATCCATATCTGGTGGTAAATGCCGTCTTGGGTATATCCTACTCTCGAATCTTTAACTGATGGTATCCTGATCATAGATCGATCTTGGAAAATACTTTAGCTCCTTGCAAGCAGTCAAACAAATCGTTGATCATCGGCAGTGGGTACTTGTTTTTGATGGTCACTTCATTCAATCCTCGGTAATCAACAACCATCCTCAGCGATCCATCTTTCTTCTCCACTAGAAGTACTGGTGATCCCCAAGGTGACGAACTTGGGCGAATATATCCCTTATCCAGTAACTCCTTGATCTGCTTCTTAATTTCCTCCAAATCCTTTGCGGGCATCCTGTACGGTCTCTTAGATATTGGCCCTGTGCCTGGCAAAAGTTCAATCAAAAACTCAATGTCTCTATCTGGTGGCATGCCTGGCAACTCTTCTGGAAATACATCCGAATAATCTTTCACCACTGGTACTTCCTCCTGTAGAACTCCTGATAAGGAATTTACTTGAGTCCTCTTCGGCATATGCCGGGATACATACTTGATCCTTTTTCCTTCCGGGGTGGTAAGCAAAATCGTCTTGCTGGCACAATCGATGTTTCCTCCATACAACGATAGCCAATCCATTCCCAAAATCACATCCAAACCTTGCGATTCCAAAACAATGAGGTCTGAGGGGAAAACATGCCTACCAATGGCCAATGGTATCTGAAAACATCCTTGGGTGGCCATATACTCTGCTCCTGGCGAGGTTGCGAAACTCACGCTTCTTCATAGCCATAGCTCCTGCTGAAACATGAGCTATACGGAAAGCTTGCTGAAACTGGTCCCATGTGACAGTGTCAATAGGGTGCGTGGCTGTATAATTCTCCCACCATGATGCTGCGGGTCCATCAAGCTGATGTGCGGCAAAACGCACTCTTTCCGCATCTGTGCATCCTGCAGTGGTCAACTCCCTTCCAACTTTGCGGAGCCAATCATCTGCTACAATCGGCTCGGTGCTACTGGAAAACACCGGCGGGTTTAGCCTTAAGAAACGGGCTAAGTGATCAACAGGTGGTGGTGGTGGTGGGTTGTTGTTGTTGTTGTTGTTGTTTTTGCCTTGGTTCTGCACTAACACTTGCATCAGGGCATTCTGTTGCTGAATCAACTGGGTGATCTCTGGCGGGAAAACAAATCCGGTGTCTCGTCTCGGAGGCATCTGATAGGTTTAGAAAAGATGAGAGTTAAGAATAGAATGAGGTCTAGAGAGAAAACACTACCCATATGCTCATGAGACAAATTCAATCAATATCACTCAATCAATTCAAACAAGGCAAACAATCGATCTAACTAGCGTTACAAAGTGCTTGAACTATACTATTAAATGGGGGAAAACTACTACTGATATGGTGGTCTACTAGAAATTCTGATCCATTGAAGACTCCATGATGTCTGCTCCAGCTTCATCAATCCATTCGTCTTCACTTGGTTCCGAGTCGGTGTCGTCGATGATGATGTAGTTATCCGGACAAGTGCATTCGTCGACTTCTACTTTTGGCACTGGATTTCCCACGAATGATCCAATCTTATTCTCCAGGTCGTCACTCTTCCCTACTAGTGCGTTGATTTCCTCCAAGTAATCTTCGCGTGTAGCCTTGAGTTCTTCTTGGAGTTCCTTGATCTTCGTTAATGCCTTCTTCAGTTCTTCCTTGTCCGTGCACATCTGGTTCTCCTGGCGACGAATATGTTGGTTCTGCTCCTGGATGAAAGCTGCAATTGTTCCATCCTTCTTGGTCTTGATCATCTCCCATTGCGCGTCTCGACGTCCACAAATTTGGTAAATTGTATCCTTAAGCTCCTGGTGATAGACTTCTCCAATGCGTCCCATGGCGATGTGTGCGGCCATGCTCTTCCCTAAACTCCAAGTTGGTGCTTCGAAAACCAATCTCATGGCACTAAACATCTTTCCTGGAATGATAACTTGAATCTTCCAGCTCTCCTCTTCAGGTAATGTGGCGTTGTAGGTTCCGGTGATGCTTGGTATTCCTATGTTCAAGTACTTGGTGACTTCCTTCAAGTGTCGACCAAACGGCGTGTCTTCATCTGGTTGCATGAACTTGCTCCTTGCATTTGCCATTCCTAAAAGAGTAGAAAGTGGAGAGGGGTCAGAAATGAGAAGAGAGAAGCTTTCTAGGGCTTAAGCTTAGTGGTCGTGTCCTATAGTCAGCGTGTGCTCTGATACCAACTTTGTAGCGACCAGACCTCAAATGGCCTGTGCTGCTGTGCACCAGTGTCATCCCTGGATCAGTAATGCTGACACGCACAGTACAAATGGAGGATTTATAACAGAGTAGCAATCACACACTTATTACAACGAATAACTCCGAAGAGTTATAGTATGATAAACATGGCATAAGGCCATCTAAAACGATAACAGCGGAAGACTTGGAAGATAAGTGAGTCCATCACTCCAACGGCATCACTGAGTATAAGACCACGACTAAGGCACCTTACTCGTCGTCTGAAAAGTCTGCAACATGAAACGTTGCAGCCCGAAAACGGGTCAGCACATAGAATATGCTGGCAAAGTAACACATAGAGAATAATGAACAATGATAATGCTATACTACATGCATATATGGCTGGTGGAAAGCTCTATGGTTACAGTTTTTGCGAAAAGCCAATTTTTTCCTACTTCAAAAGGAATAAATTTTATTTAACTATCATGGTGGTTGAAACATTGAGAAGGTACCTCCAACTCAATCCCAATTAAGTGTCATCATTAACCCAACAAAATTAATTAAAAGTATCACGGTGATGAGATTCAAATGATAATCCAAGTACTAGATACTCAGGTTGTCCATAACCGGGGACACGGCTAACCATGATTAGTTTGTACACTCTGCAGAGGTTTGCGCACTTCTCCCCACAAGACTCGATCGCCTCCGCTTGATTCTCGCACTGCATGATGTTTGAGAAACGGATGACCGAGACACAGTCTTTCAGAAACAATCACTCTTTACTCTGGATGGACCGGTACACCTACTTTCCCCTACATCTGCTAGTCCACCTCTTCAAGAGATCCTGTAACCTACTCAGCTATGCTAGAGCCCATAATAGCTTGTGGCTGCACACGGAAGTTTCTAGCATGAATAATCTTATGATCCCTTTGAGCCTGGGTGGGGGACCTTATAAAAACAGGCAACACTGGGTTCTCCAGGTGCCTCAATCCACCCAGATGTGAGTTTTAGTTGCCACCTTAAGTTGAACCATTAATAAACATCTCACATCTGTCATGAATATCTCTCAAACCCAAATCCACGTCTACGAGCATAGCATGGCAATATAATAGCAACGTAGAAGTAACTCCCAAGGGTTTGATAAGAAAACAGGTAATAGGTACTACCTCAACTACTTCCCAGTACCCACAATTTAATTAGATCCTACTCATGCAATGTGTTTGAGGAAAACAGATCTAATGCAATAAAAACTGGGTATGAACGGGGTATGATCAAAGTGTTACTTGCCTTGCTGATGATCCGCAAAACCTAGCGATTCGAAGTAACAAGCGGCACACTCCGGGTACTCTATCGCAAACAAACAAGCATACAATCAGTACTCATCTAATGCACAGGTAAAACTCGAATGAATGATCCAACCAGAAAGTTCAACTTAAGAACTCCGGTTTGCAAAAAAGAATCAACTCGAAAGAAGCAACGAAAGTCAAACGGCAAAAGAAAGAAACTTCGTTTGCTAATCTGGATCTAGGTCAAATTTTACTGTAGCAAAAACTTGTTTGAGTAGATTAAACGGAAAGAGAATTTCGAGACGAAACTCTAGGCGCTTGAATCGCCTGATTCCGATAAACGAGCGAGAAAATAAACAGAATCGAAGATTTGATCAGAGATCGAATCTGAGAAAATAACGAGAAAATCCGACGAAAAGAAAAACGGAGGAACGGTTAAATAACGGATGTTCGTTAACAGAGAAAAACCGACGAACGCGTTCGTTAAAACGAACGGTTCGGTAAACGCTCGTAAAATAATAAAACCAAAAAAAACCGATCTAGGTTTTTCTTAAACGAAGGTTTTTTTAAAAATGAAAACAGGCAACGACGAACGGCAGCGGCAGTACCTCGACGGGCGGACTCCGGCGAGGGCTCCGGCGGCGGGGTGCGGGGGTCGGGGGGGGGGGCGCGAGGGGCGGCGGCTCCGGCGACGAACGGGCGGCGGCGGGCGCGACTCCGGCGGCGGCGGCGGTGAGATGCGGGCGGCGGCGGCGGTGAGTGCGGCGGCGGCGGCTCGGGTTGAGGGAGAGAGAGAGGGGGGCTATTTACGGAGGGGGGTGCTGGGCTTGGGGAAGGGGGCACCGGCGGCGGCGTACGACGGTCGGACTCGGGCGGCGGTCCCGTGGCGCGTTCGGTCTCCACGAAGGAGACGGGCGCGGGGTTGGGCCGTCGGCTGGGCCTTTGGCCCAGTCAGCGCGCGGGCGTTTGTTTTTTTTTTTAAAATAAGTTCCGCGGAAAATAATACGTAGAAAAATAAATAAAAATCGGAAAAATATGAAATAAATTTTCCCCGTCTATTTAGAAAATCTAGAATAGGGTGAACATTTGTTTAAATCAAAATAAATATTTTGAAAACATGCAATATTTTTAATGCAATAAAAATTGCAAATAAAATCCAAATAATGATTTTAACACTTTTCCTCCAGTATTTCAATTGTTTTGGAGAAGTCATGTTTTCTCCTCTCGTTTTATTTAAAATGAAATATTTTTCCGGAGAGAAAATAATTAAAACCACAATCCTCGTCTTATTATTTGATGAAAATCAAATATGAAAATTTTGAGAAAATCCCCAACTCTCTCCGAGGGTCCTTGAGTTGCTTAGGATTTATCGAGGATTTGTCAAAATGCAATAAAACATGATATGCAATGATGATCTATGTATAACATTCCAAATTGAAAATTTGGGATGTTACACCCTTCCTCTTTGGGGAAATACCGACGTAGTTCTAGTAGACATCAAAAGGAATTTCTGGTGCCGTTGTCGGGGAGACATCATCAACATCTACCAGGTTCCTAATCACAAATCTCATCTCCTTGCAATTTACATTATTTGCCATTTGCCTCTCGTTTTCCTCTCCCCCACTTCACAAAAAATTGCCGTTTTATTCGCCCTCTTTTTTTCGTTCGCCGTTTTCTCGTCAGATCTATCATTTGCTTGCAATCATGAGTGATTTCGGTATGGCAGCAATAGATGATGGCCTAACTCCTAAGATTGGACGTACGGGCAATCTGGATGCTAAAACTTTTGTCTTGGGGCAAGGGAATGTTATGGGTAAAGAACGTATCCAAGATTTTTTCAATTGTGTTGGAAATCTAAGTCTTGATGATGCTCCTATACTTAGAACTACTAGATCTTATATGGATGCTATTTCAGCACTAGTTCTGAAACTTGGAAGTAAATTTATCCGTACTCATCCTACTTTGCAAAGATTGTTTTTTGAGCTTCCCGTTATAAAGAATCCTAGGGCTAAAAAGTTGGCCACTCTTGTCCTTATGAATGAATTTGGCTACATAATACGGGAAGCTAGGGGAATCTTTGATTTTTATGGTATGAATCGTGAAAAACCCGTGATAGATGAAATTGTTTACAATAGTGATTATGCGCTAAGGCATTTGCTTGGGGATAATAAAATCTTTGATGAGAATCTTAAAAAGGAAGTCCCCATTTTAGATATAATCCAACAAGTTTTCAATAATGTTAATCAACATTACTCTTGGATTGTTGCCGGAAATCAAAGGGGTTATGATGATAACCAACTTAGTAATGCTAAGGTTTCTATGGATAATATGTTTTATGTTGTTTTTACGAAACCTCATGACAAGAACACCCCTAAGAAAATTAAGGATAAAGATGACAAAACTTAGATCCTTGCTCCATGCCTAGCTAGGGGCGTGAAACAATAGCGCTTGTTGGGAGGCAACCCAATGAATAGAATTTATTTTTGTCTTTTGCTTTCTGTTCTTGAGTGTTTGCACAATTATGCTACTGTTATGATTGTGTTTTTTGTGTTTTAATTAGTGTTTGTGCCAAGTAAAGCCTTTAGGATCTTCTTGGGTGATAGTTGTTTGATCTTGCTGAAAAAATAGGAACTTTTGCGTCCAGAGTCACAATTTTTAAAAATCATAGAAGCGACGAAAAATTATGAATTTTTTATAGTAGATTGATATACAAATTGCTTAGGTTGTTCTAATTTTTCAGAATTTTGGAGTTACAAAGGTATTCAAAATATCAAGATTCCTACAGACTATTCTGTTTTGACAGATTCTGTTTTCTTTGCGTTGTGTGCTTGTTATGGTTTTCTTTGAAGAGTTTTTGCCATAGAAAAGTTGGAATACAGTAGATATAATGCAAGAATAAAATATGAATGGGGTGCAACACTACTTATAGTAGTGATTTGTTTTCTTATACTAACGGATCTCATGAAGGTTTTGTTGAGTTTTGTGTGATTGAAGTTTTCAAGTTTTAGGTGATGTTACGATGGATGAAGGAATTAGGAGTAAGAAGAGCCTAAGCTTGGGGATGCCCATGGCATCCCAAGCTATTAATCAAAGAGAAGCAAGCAACTAAGCTTGGGCATGCCCCGAGTGGCATCCCCTCTTTCTTCTAACGACCATTGGTATTTTACTCGGAACTATATTTTTATTCATCACATACTATGAGTTTTGCTTGGAGCGTCTTGTATGATGTGAGTCTTTGCTTGTTTTGCTTTTTGTTTTAAGTCTTGAATCGTTGCTGGACACACTTGTTTGAGAGAGCCAAAATTATGTCATGACTTGTTAGAATTGCTCTCTATGCTTCACTTAAATCTTTATGAGCTATGGAATTGCTCTAGTGCTTCACTTATATCTTTTTGAGCACGGTGTGCTTTAGTATTTTTGAAGAAATTCTCTCTTGCTTCACTTAGATTTATTTGAGAGTTAGTAAAATTTTCAATAAATTCTCTCTTGCTTCACTTAAATTAATTTGAGAGAAAGAAATATTATGCTCATGATCTTCACTTATATTTGTTTGAGCTTATCAAAAGCAACACATGAAAACTAGTTCCAAAGTGATAGATATCCAAGAAGGTTATAATAAAAAAATTCATGAAGATCATTGGACAAAATAAACTTGATTCCTTGTAATAGTTTTGAGATATGATGATGTGATATGTGAGTCATGTTGATGAGTAATTATGCTTTAGTAAGAATATTGATGTTAAGGTTTGTGATTAATTCCCTATGCAAGCACGAAAGTCAATAGTTATGCAATGAAATTACATCCTAATTGTGGTGCATTATTCAGTGTTAATTATGCTCAATGCTCGCTTATGAGATTATTTGTTTCTTGGTTGGTCGCTTCTCAGTCTTTTGCTAGCCTTCGTTTTGCAGTAAGTATGATCACTATTGTGCATCCAAAATCCTTTACCCAGTTTTGCCATATGAGTCCACTATACCAGCTATATGCGGTATTCTTTTGCCGTTCTAAGCAAATTTGTATGTGCCATCTCTAATCTTCAAATAAATTTCTCTTTTGTGTGCTCGTACCGCTCGCGAGGCGGTGAGGGGTGGCCAATATTTCCATGCTAAATGTGTTATTCTCACGATGAGTGTTTATTCACTTGTCATTGCACGAGAGTAAGGCAAAGGTATTAGGGATGCCCAGTCCCGAAATGAAAAAATGAATTTACGTTATGTTGTTAAATAATAAATTCCTTGAAAAGTGTTGGTATGGAGGGTGGATACGGTTGGCCATGGAAAGTGAAAGTATGGTGGAAAAGGAATAAATTTTATTTTCTGTTTGGGAACCGCCTATGATATATCTAGCATGGAAAGTGTTGGGAGCTCTAAGTTGTTTTCGTTGGTGGGAAAAGTATGCCTCTCAAAAAAATTTATCTCTCAATTTTCACTTTGAGCTCTGGCACCTCTACAAATCCCTACTCCCTCTGCGAAGGGCCTTTCTTTTACTTTATACAATTTTTATTTTTAATTTGAGTCTCCATCTTCTCTTATAAAGCACCAACTAGGGGGCACTATGATCGTACTTGAGCATTGGGTGTAGCTAATATGCGAGTGTGTTTCATGAATGGATCAATGATTGAGCATGATGGGCCAGGGATAACTTATTTTAGCGTTGATATTTTGAAAGACATGGTTGCTTGTTGGTATGCTTGAGTATTAAAGTCCTCATATCAAAACTATACTATTGCATTGAACCATATAAAAGTCCAAATGTCCATGCTACAAAGAAAAGTATATGAGATGACATGTTAGGCAGCATTCCACATCAAAAATTCTGTTTTTATCATTTACTTACTCGAGGACGAGCAGGAATTAAGCTTGGGGATGCTGATACGTCTCCAACATATCTATAATTTTTTATTGTTCCATGTTGTTATATCATTCTTGGATGTTTTATAATAATTTTATAGTCATTTTATATCATTTTTTGGTACTAACCTATTGACATAGTGCCAAGTGCCAGTTGTTGTTTTTTGCATGTTTTTTACATCGCAGGAAATCAATACCAAACGGAGTCCAAACACAGCGAAACTTTTTGTTGATTTTTTCTGGACCAGAAGACATCCAGTGGGTCGAAGAAGCACTTGGGGGCTGCTCCGAGGGGAGCACAACCCGCTAGGGCACGCTTGGAGGCCCAGGCGCGCCCTGGTGGGTTGTGCCCACCTCGGGTGCCCCCGGACCGCCTCTTTACTCTATAAATACCCCAATATTCTAGAAACCCTAGGGGGGGTCGACGAAAATCAATTCCAGCCGCCGCAGAGTCTAGAACCACCAAATCCAATCTAGACACCATCACGGTGGGGTTCATCATGTCCATTGGTGCCTCTCCGATGATGCGTGAGTAGTCTTTTGTAGACCTACGGGTCCATAGTTAGTAGCTAGATGGCTTCCTTTCTCTCTTTTGATTCTCAATACAATGGTCTCTTGGAGATCCATATGATGTAACTCTTTTTGCGGTGTGTTTGTTGGGATCGGATGAACTTTGAGTTTATGATTAGATCTATCTTTTTATCGATGAAAGTTATTTGAGTCTTCTTTGATCTCTTATATGCATGATTGCTTATAGGCTCGTATTTCTTCTCCAATATTTGGGTTTTGTTTGGCCAACTTGATCTATTTATCTTGCAATGGAAAGAGGTGCTTTGTGATGGGTTCGATCTTACGATGCTTGATCCTAGTGACAGAAGGGGAACCGATACGTATGTATCATTGCTATTAAGGATAACAAGATGGGGTCTATTTCTAGATAAATAGATCTTGTCTACATCATGTCATCATTCTTATTGCATTACTCCGTTTCTCCATGAACTTAATACACTAGATGCATGCTGGATAGCAGTTGATGTGTGGAGTAATAGTAGTAGATGCAGGCAGGAGTCGGTCTACTAATCTTGGACGTGATGCCTATATAATTAATGGTCATTGCCTGGATATCGTCATGATTATTTGAAGTTATATCAATTGCCCAACAGTAATTCGTTTACCCACCGTTTGCTATTTTCTCGAGAGAAGCCACTAGTGAAATCTACGGCCCCCGGGTCTCTTTCTCACATTATTTGCCTTTGCGATCTATTTTATTTGCCTTTTATTTGTAGATCTATTAAACAAAAAATACAAAAATACCTTGCTGCAATTTATTTTATCTCGCGTTCCTGCGAGATATATCTATCAAATTATTACAACTTTCTCATGTCCGTTTGCCAATTTCTGGCACCGTGACCTGAAAGGGATTGACAACCCCTTTAATACGTCGGGTTGCGAGTATTTGTTATTTGCGTGCAGGTGCTATTTACGTAGTGTTGCTTGGTTCTCCTACTGGTTTGATAACCTTGGTCTCATCACTGAGGGAATACTTACCGTTGTTGTGCTACATCATCCCTTCCTCTTTTGGGAAATACCGACGTAGTTCTAGCAGACATCGTCGATGCATGCCCACATTCTTTTATTATGGACCTCTCACTTTTTAAACATATGTACATGTTTTTCAAGTTCAAGTTTTGTTTGAGGACAAGCAAGGTCTAAGCTTGGGGGTTGATACATGCATTTGCATCAGAATTTCAGGAAAAAATGCCTTACTTTTAGGCTATTTCAGTCATCTTTGCACCAATTTAATCATGGTTTATCTTATAATGCTGAAAATTGATGATTTAATTTCCAGATATGTTGTGAGGATGGATTGGATCTTCGCGAGGGAAGTAAGATGCCAAATCCCCATAACATTTTAAACAAATAGTTCATGTAGATTTAGACCAGAATGGGCCAGGAGGTAGTCAGGTGGGCCCTAGGGTGCCTATATAGTACTCCACCCGTCCCACAATATAAGACATATTTGTAAGTTGTTTTAGCTTGCAAAAACATTTTATATTGTGGGACGGAGAGTATTTATCTAGAATAATATGTCTTCTATATCTAAATAGTTAGCTCCACCCTCATATTTCTCTCAACACTCACATCCTACCTCAACATGCAAACATACACAAGAAAAGCCCACCTCAATATGCATGGAAACAAACTCAATTCAATAATTATTTAAATAGGGCAAATCAAATGTATTATAAATTTTAGTTTTTTATTACTATCTCGTGCAACCAAATCTAATCGAAATATGTTCCAATCAATTTCGGCAACATTGCGTGGGGTGTTATCTAGTTCACAAAGTGTCAGAAAATACATTTTGTGTTGACATCATGCATCACCATCATTTTTCACGAATGTTGTGATGACATCATGCATCACCATCATGACACATGCACGCAACCGCTCACCCAATCGATCGGCTCGAGCTACGTCGCGCTTGAGGGATATGTACCGGGTGCTTGTTCCATACATGTATCCTTTTTGTGATTTTGAGTTACAGATTTGTGGTAAATTATAAAATATTGACGAAGCACAAAAAAATGCTCCCCCGAAAGTTAGATCAAATCTTTTGGGAGGCCCTCGCCTTTCACATCCATGAGCACTAAAAACTAGAGGGGGGATATTCTCTCATCTAAAAGGAAAGCCAAGGAAGAAGAAGAACAAGGAGGGGTGCCTCCCCCTCTTTCGACGATGCCAGAGCATCGTTGGGGGGGGAGGGGGAACTATCATCACCGCCATCATCTCCATCGCCTTTGTCGGCGAGTAGGAGTATTTGTTCGTATCAGGGCACCGTACAAACACCTCAACTATTTTCCATATGCCGATGATACAATTCTTTTTATGGAACATGACCTGGATAAGGCTCGAAACCTAAAATTATTGCTTTCAGCGTTTGAGCAGATGTCAGGCCTTAAAATTAACTTCCATAAAAGCAAACTGTTCTGCTTTGGAGAAGCCAGTGAGGAAGCAGCTGATTATGCCGATTTGTTTGGTTGTGCACAAGGCCAATTCCCTATTAAATATTTGGGAATTCTGATTCATTATCGGCGTCTCACTAATGCAGAGTGGAAACATGTAGAGGAGCGCTTAGAGAAACAGTTGAGTAGTTGAAAAGGCAAGTTGCTCTCTGTTGGAGGACGACTGGTCTTAATCAACTCAGTCCTCACAAATATGTTTCTCTATATGCTCTCTTTTTTCCAACTCCCAAGAGGGGTCTTGCAGAGGCTGGATTATTTCAGATCCAGATTCTTTTGGCAAGGGGACAGTGAAAAGAAAAAATACAGGCTAACCAAATGGAGCGTGGTTTGTAGGCCGAGAGACCAAGGTGGACTTGGCATTCATGACCTTCAGGTCAAGAATGATGCCTTACTTAGTAAATGGTTGTTCAAACTACTTACCGAGGATGGCGTTTGGCAAACCCTGTAGCGCAATAAGTATCTCGGCCAAAAAGCTGTGTCATGGGCCTATTGGAAACCTGGTGACTCACACTTTTGGGCTGGTCTAATGGTGGTGAAGAAACACCTTTTCCGTTTTGGATCCTTCACGATAAAAGATGGGTCAGAGATTTGTTTCTGGGAGGACAACTGGCTAGGCAATGCCAGCCTCCAAGAACAATATCCAGCTTTGTACCGCATTGTTTGCGATAAGAATGATACTCTAGCGCAGGTGCTCAGTTCATTTCCGCCGAATATTTCTTTTAGGCGGGGTTTGATTGGTCCCCATCTTATGTCATGGCAAAATTTATTATCTCAATTGGAGTCGATAAACCGGACACAAGGATGGGAAGTGTTTCGCTGGAACCTCACTACATCTGGGTCCTTCACAGTCGACTCTATGTATCGTGCGCTAACGCATTCAGAGGTCCTAGTGGATAATAACAAGAAAATTTGGATGTCGAAGATTCCACTGAAGGTTAAAATCTTTATGTGGTATCTTCGAAAGGGAGTTGTGCTAACCAAAGACAATCTCGCTCGTCGCAATTGGCACAGAAGTAAGAAGTGTAGTTTTTGTACTCATGACGAGACAATCAAACACCTCTTTTTTCAATGCAAGTTTGCGCGCTCTACGCGGTCAGTCATTCAAATAGCGTCCAATTTGTATCCGCCCACAAGTGTTGCCAATATTTTTGGTCATTGGTTGGACGACATTTCAAATAGGTTCAAAATGCTAATTCGGGTGGGCGCATATGCCTTATTATGGGCACTCTGGCTATGTAGAAATGATTTGGTTTTCTAGGGCAAAAACACCTTTCCTTTGCAGGCTATTTTCTGTTGTACGCACTCGCTTCGTACATGGTCTACACTACACCGAATGGAGTATCTACCGCTATCCAAGGCGGTGTGTACGCGGTTGGAGCGGGTGTGGCCAGGGAGGTCTTCACCCAGCATGGGTGGCAGCATAATCTGCGGATAGCCGCACCAACTCCTTCGACATAGGCGGACTGTCGGTCCTATATGATCCTATTGTTGCTGATATATCGCCTTTTTTATCTTCTTTCAATTTGTTTTTGTTTGGCTGTGTGTATCTTAGTTATGTAGAGGCCGGGTGATGCTCATTATGTTTTGTATCTGCTTGATGCTACATTTTGAGTCAATAAAAATGCCCTTTATCGAAAAAAGTACCTAGGGACCTCATTGCCTCATGTCCCGTTACACCCGAGTGGGGTCTTGAGAAGAGACAAGCTTGAGTGTGTTCCACCAGGGATATTTTGGCTGTATGGAGACATTTTCTCCTTAAGTCAAGAGATCTCTTGTTCATAACGGATCCTCGGCCTATAGCCACCAAAACAGAAAGTTTGCACAAAGATCTAAGAATGAATTAACGCTTTGTATCAAATCACGCGAAGAGTGACAATGAGACTGGATTCAGAAACACACAAACATCGGTGAATTATGTAATGAACTAGGCATTGACCATGAGGTCTCAGCAGGCTACAGCTCTCAATAGAACAATATTATTATGAAAAGAAATAACATATCATAAGGCTTCATTTGGATGCTAGGGGAGCCACTCCCATGGAACGTGTGCCTCGGGTGAATTTATCTTGTGGGAATTATAACCCCGAGGAAAAGTGCTACTCCCATAGGAGTTGGTTGATTTGTCAAGAGGAAAGGTGATGTAGCACATCAACAGAAAGTATTTCCCCTGCTTAAGAACCAAGGTTGTCAAACAAGCAGGAGTCACCAAGCTAATAATGTAAACAACGCATGCGCACAAACATAAAAAATGCTTGCAGCCTACTTGACACGGGGGGGTGTCAGTCTCCTTGTCTTGGCAGTTACAAGATTAAAAACAAATAGATAGTCATAATGGTAAAATGGCAAAAAGGAAAAGGAAAATAAAAGAGCAAATTGTAAGAGCTTTGTATTAATGGAGAATGAACCCGAGGGCCATAGGTTCACTAGTGGCATTGATGACCCACAAGTATAGAGGATAAATCATAGTCCTTTTGATAAGTAAGAGTGTCGAACCCAACGAGGAGTGGAACAAAATGATAAGCGGTTTTCAGCAAGATATTCTCCACAAGCACTAAAATTATCGGTAACTTATATTTTGATAGCAAGGTAATTTGTAATGAGCAACAAGTAGCAATTGTAACAAAGGTGCAACAAGGTAGCCCAATCCTTTTATAGAAAAGGACATGCCAGAAGTTCTCTTATAGTAAGCAAACCATTCTCGAGGACACGTGGGAATTCATCTAGTCACTTTAATCATGTTTGTTTGATTCGCGTTTGCTACTTTGGTAATTTGATATGTGAATGACCCGGTGCTTGGGTGTTGTTCTTACTTGAACAAGCCTCCCACTTATGCTTACCCCTTCTCACAAGCATCCGCAACTACGAAAGAATAATTAAGATAAATCTAACCATAGCATTAAACATATGCATCCAAATCAGCCCCTTATGAAATAACACATAAAGTAGGGTTTAAGATTCTGTCACTCTAGCAACCCATCATCTACTTATTACTCCACAATACCTTCCCTTAAGCCCAAGTATGGTGAAGTGTCATGTAGTAGATGTTCACATGACACCAGTAAACACTACAAAAAAATACACTTCCGTGATGATACGTGTTTGTCACAGTAGGTCACGTTTTCTGTCATGCATGTACATCCATGATGATTTTATGACAGAATCAAGATAGTCATACCTGTGCTGTCGTAGAAGTGTTCCATGACACTACCAAAATTACCATCACAGAAGTGTCCACTTCCATGACGATAAATCGCGCGTCATAGAAGTGCTTTCGTCAAGGGTAACCGACATGTTGCATCCACCGTTAAGCTATCAGGTTCTGGTTTGGATCTGATAACCCGTTAACAACCCGGACCAATGCGATTTTCCACATGTAAAATTCTCACTCGTCGACAATCCACGTGTCGGCTCAACGTTGGGATAGATGTCAACCATCCATTTGACAAGAACCACCAATGAAACGTTGACATGTCGGACGGCCCAATAGAGGCCCATATAGGTTTAAAACCCGACGCAGGAACATGCCCACAAGATTTCGTCACATCTAATGGGCCGGCCCGTTAACAGACTAACATTTTTTGGACCAAATTGTAGCCCACATCAGATACGGGTCGTTAAATAACTGCAATATTCTGGGCCAGTTTACGGCCCATATCAGATCCGGCCCGTTAACAACCTGCAATAGTTTGGGCCAAATTACGGTCCATACCCGATCCGGCCCATTAACTGACTTTCATTTCTTGGGCCAAATTACGGCCCATAACAGATATGGCCTCTTTAATAACTAATATGCCATTGGGCCCATTGGCAGCCTAATTTTCTCTTCGGCCTCTTAATGGCTCGTTTAATAGTTCGGCCCAATATTAGTTTCTGTCTCTCAGCGGCCCTGTCTACATATGGGCCTCTTTCGGCCCAGTTCCACTTTCGGCCATTTAAAGGCCTGAGTTGCACCTGGGCCTAATTATGGTCTATAGTTACTTTCGGCATCTTAACGACACATAGTCTTCGTGGATACATTCTAGCCCAAACTGCCTATCGGCCCGTTAAAGGCCATTGAGACTGTTGGGCCTAATTTAGGCTCGTTATACATCCGGCCTGCTTCCCGCCTGTCATGTAATTGGGTCAGCCAAGGCCCAAAAACGTTTCACCCTGTTAATGGCCCGATACCCGAATGGCCCAATAATGGGTCGATTTATATTACAGCGCGCTATCGACCCGTTATTTGTTCGCCACAATTAAGGCTGAATCTAGTTTTCAATCTGTTAAAATCCTATTTAATTTTCCGGCTCAATTAAGGCAAGCGGTTTACTCGGCCTTTTAAAGGCCCGAAACTAATAGTGGGCCAGATTAAAACTAGACCTAACTAATGGCCCAAGATGATTGTAGGCCCACGGTTCGGCCCGTACAAGCGATTGGCGACCGGTTTTAGTACAAAAATTATTATTTTATAAACCTAACCTATTGGTTCATTGCGCACCGATCGAAGATTACGACCTTTTCTCAGAGTGACGACAATAGAAGCAGCAAATAAATTACAGCATCGTGACGAAGAATAAACCTAGACTATACAACAAAGAAATTACAACATATTACATCCCCTGGGCATCAAAGTTCGCTGCCAGTGATAATAATAAAGGGCAACCAGACAGCAGATTCCATAAACTGGGTAGGTCGCCACCAGTGGAAGTTAACAGGTCGCCACCAGTGGAAGTTAACAGGCCGACAAAATAATAGACAGAACCGACAGCACTTCAACACAGTTCAAGAAAGGTTAGCCTAGCCAGGGAGCTGCAGTGCAAGTAGCTTAGCAACATGATGAGACTGTGCTTCTTTGACACTTATATCCACCAACTTAAGCTGCATATCATCAATAGACGTCCTGTACTTACGCTTAATCTTGCCTAGAGATTGGAGTTCCAATCGGATTTGAGCGGAAGCATGTCTTTCTGCTTGAATTTTAGACCGAAGAAGTCGAATAGATTCAGGCGGCGACTTCGTCGAGCTTGTGTCATGGAGTAAGTTCGACACTACATCAAGATATGACTTTGTGGTTGTATCCCTACCCTCAAGATGTGTTGCCTTCTTCTCTGGAATATATGTTATAGGGACAAACAATGGGTTCGTCTCACTATCATTGTGGTAGTTCTTCCTAGCAGCAGTGTTGTAGCGACCCGACCCGAATGGATCAAGTCTCTGTGCTTAAGTGTCATCCCTGGATCGGTATGCTGACACACATAGTACTCGAGGATTTATAACAGAGGTAAATCACATGTATAAAATAACGTAAATACTATTACCTCAATCCAAATAGCGGAAGTAACAAGGTTGTGGATTCCCATCAACACCAACGGCAAAGTTGAGTGTAGAAATCGTAACCCTAACGAATCACTTACTCATCGTAAGATATCCTGCAACATGAAACGTTGCAGCCCAAAAACGGGTCAGCACATGGAATATGCTGGCAAATTCACACCATAGAGAAATGATGAACAAAGGCTATCACTACATGCATATATGGCTGGTGGAAAAGCTCTATGGTTATAATGTTTTTGCGAAAAGCCAATTTTTCCCTACTTCAAAGGAATAAATTTTTATTTAACTATCATGGTGGTTGTGAAACATTGAGATGGTTGACAGCATCTCAATCCTAATTAAGTATCATCATTAACCCAACAATATTAATTAAAGTAACATGATGAGATCAACGGGATAATCCAAGAACTAGATACTCAAGATGTCCATAACCGGGGACACGGCTAATCATGATTAGTTTGTACACTCTGCAGAGGTTTGCGCACTTTTCCCCACAAGACTCGATCGCCTCCGCTTGATTCTCGCACTGCATGATGTTTGAGAAACGGATGACCGAGACACAGTCTTTCAGAAACAATCACTCTTTACTCTGGGTGGACCGGTACACCTACTTTCCCCTACATCTGCTAGCCCACCTCTTCAAGAGATCCTGTAACCTACTCAACTATGCTAGAGCCCATAATAGCTTGTGGCTGCACACGGAAGTTTCTAGCATGAATAATCTTATGATCCCTTTGAGCCTGGGTGGCGGTCCTTATACAAACAGACAACACTGGGTTCTCCAGGTGCCTCAATCGACCCAGATGTGAGTTTTAGTTGCCACCTTAAGTTGAACCATTAATTAACAATCTCACATCTGTCATGGAAAATTCACTCAAACCCAATCCACGTCTACGAGCATAGCATAGCAATATAAGCAAACGTAGAAGTAACTCCCAAGGGTTTGATAGTAAACAGGGCAATAGGTACTACCTCATCTACTACTTCCCAATACCCACATGTTATCAATCCTACTCATGCAATGTTTGAGGGTTGAATCTAATGCATAAAAACTGGGTATGAAAGGGGGTATGATCAAAGTGTGAACTTGCCTGCAATGATGATGAAGATGATTCGCACTCAAAACTCTTGATAGATCTACTCGTCACACTCCGGTCAATCTATCGTAAGCAAGCAATAGCAACCACACATAAGCAATCACTCAAAAGATCGAGAAGAACGAAGAAGATGATTCGGGAAACATCAAAACCAAGCAAATAACTCTTGCAACATAAAACAATTTCTAACAGTACCAAAATTATATGGATTTGGCCTTATCAGAAAGTTTAGGTCAAGAGCTTCGGTTTGCAAAAAGAATCAACTCAAACGGAGTTATAAAACTCAAGTTATGATCAAAAGAAGATTCAAATTCAAATCTGTTTGAAAACAATTTTTAAATTTTCAAAACATGTTTAAGTTGTTTTACTGGATAGAGGGGATCGTAACGAAGAAGTGGGCGTTGGTTTCGTTGGATTTGGACAAACGAGTAAAAATTTGTGACCGTTTGAAAATCAGGGACTAATCTGTAAATAAAATCATCACAAACGGGTCCCTGGCAGAAAACTAAAATAAAAAGAAAAGTCTAAATAGCGAACGCTCGCTAATTAGTTCTAAACAGAGAACGTTCATTGAATAGCTCTAACTAAAAAAAACTAAACCGTTCTTTTTAAACAAAACCGAGAAAACCGGGGCGGCGGTTATACCGGTTCGCAAATAAAAATAAAACCGACTAGATCTAATCCTAGCCGTCCATCCTAGATCGAACGGACGAGGGCGGCCGGTGGCTTACCGCGGCGGTGGGCGTCGACGTCGCCGGAGAAGACGACGGCGGCGGCTCGGTGATGAACGGGGCGACGGCTCCGGACGTCGGCGGCGACTGCGGAGTAGCGGGGAAGGGGCGGCGCGATGCGGCGGTGACGGCGGTGGTGACGGCAGTGGCCGAGGCCGACGGAGGAGCGCGGGGCGAGGCGGCGGATCTCGCCGCCGGCGGCTATGCGGGAGCGGGCGGCGGCGGGAGCAGGGAGAGAGGGGGGGGGTCGGGGCGGAGCTATTTAAGAGGGGGGGCGAGGAGGAGGCGTGGGGAAGGGGGCAGAGGAGGCCGGAGGCGGCACGACGGCCATGGCGGCGTGGCGGCGGACTCGGGGAGAGTCCCGGTCGGGAACGGGGCGACGGGCGAGCTGGGCTGGGCCGCGGCCTGGCCTGGGAGTTGGGCCGGCCCAGTCGGAGGGGAGGGTTTTTTTTTAAACTCCGGCAAACAAAATAAAACAAATAAAAGTAAAATATTATATAGGCATATAATATATCAAAATTTGCAGAAAAAGATTTCCTACAACGTGAACATTTTTGTAAATTCAAATAAAATCCACACAAATTTTAATAAATCAAACAGTGCTGCTGCCTTATTAAAATCTAATAAAAATCATTTTAAAAATACCAAAATGATTTCAAATTTATTTTCCTCCAATTTTCTGATGTAGGGAATCATTTTACCCTAATTTCTGTATATTTTATTTTTGGAGAAAAATAATTTGAATAAAACTCAAATAACCCCAATATTGAAAAATAATTTCAATGGGACTTTGAATAAATCCTTTGAAACTCCCAACTCATATTTCATATGTTTTGAAGAAGTCATTTTATCTTCTCTCGTGAAAATCATTGAGTTGCATAAAGTTTCAAAATTGGAAATATTCTCAAATGAAATTCAAATATTTTCAACACCCCTTTTCATTTAAATAAATGGAAGAAGTCATGTCATCTTCTCTCCAGGGTTTTGTGATGAAAAGAATTTGAATTCATGGAGATCATAAAAGCAAAATGAAAGTTTGGGAAAGTCCTTTTATTCCCTCTCATTTAACTTTCAAAAGATTTCGAATTCCACTCACTTTCAGTCAAACAATCAAACAATCAAACAATCAACCCAATCTATCTGTTTATTATAACATTCCAAAATTTAGAATTTTGGGGATGTTACAAACCTACCACCCTTAAAATGAATCTCGTCCTCGAGATCGGAGAGGCTAGAAAGAAATAGGTTAGGGTTTGGGGGTCTTCTCAAAATCCATCGATCATCACCGGGGGTCTGGGGTGCTACCACCCTTAGAATCATTGTTACGGTTCCATCAAAACTCGCATACTCCATCCTTGTTGTTGACAGTGTCAGTCTTCTCAGATTCTCGGAAAAATTCCTTCTCTGGCTCTTTGGGTAGCGGCATAACCTTTTCCTCAATTCTTCTGTCTTTCATCTGGGTAAGGTTATTCCGAGATTGGGTCTTCTTAGCTGACGGGTCTGGCGCCAATACTAAACAACTATCGACATCTCATGGTGGTCAACAATTTACGGTTTCTCCTGCAGGAGAATGGGTCTGGTTGATCCTCACCGTATAACCTACGATTGGCAAGAGCTGCCTTGTACAAGGGGAAAAAAATACTTACACCATTCTAAGGTTTAAACAAGGTTTAAATCGTCGTCACTCTACTATAGGCAAGTCACTCAGATTTACCATCCCGTATAGCAAGGCGAACAATAAGAGTAAGTCGGTATGGTGATCAATCCATCCCGCACCCAAATCATTACCTTGTATATGGTTTAGCGAATCTCGCATTCTAACACTCGGTCAACCTCGCAAGCATTGCAGGATTTCTCTTGTCGACGAACCAAGTTCGGATAAATCCATGGATTCTGCAAGCCAAACAAACAACTATCGTTCCTTCCCAACCCTCAGGTTTTGCGTAACTCCTATAAGATCGTCTGTCGATAAAAATCGTAACTTCTTCCAGGGTCTTCCCTTCAACAAGAGTGTGCTTGCTTCTTGGCAGGTCCTGGGGCCTGCGGGTTATGGCCCATCTCATCACTTGTAGTTCCTTGAACTTATCATCGGGTAACTGATCCTTAATCCAACATCCAACTTCCTGGTATCCTTAAATCCATCCAATTGTACTGTCTTCCTTCCTTCTATTGGCACCAAATTAAGACATGATTGCTCAGACTCATCATGGAATTTCCATTGATCCATATTTCCAACATCATACCTCCTTTATATCCAATAGTAATTCATCTCTTCATCCTTGGGGGATATCTCACATACCGAGATAATTTTTTTAAAAAAAACACTTATACTTATGAAGTCCATACTCCACTTCGTGGAACATCATTATCCTTTGCAGGGTCAAGCGTCCCTACAGGGGAATATTGGCCATCTCTGCATGGCACTTCTTCAACTAGGAAAGGTGAAACACATCATGAACTCATGACAGTCCTTCGGGTGACTCCAACTTGTTGGCCACTTCTCCCATACGTTCCAAAACTCGGTATGGTCCTACAAATCTCGGGGCTAACTTTCCCTTAACTCCAAATAGTTTAACTCCTCGCAGAGGGAACACACGAAGACATGCTCTGTCTCCAATTTCATAGACTACCTCCTTTACATCCAATAATACTCCATACCCTCATATTCTTGGGGTATCCAACATATCGAGATAAAACTCATACTTATTTAGTTCGAAATCCACTTCGTGGAATATCATTACCTTTTTCCAAGGGTCAAGTTTCCTCACAGGGTACTACCCCCTTTAAAATGCACAATCTTCCATAGACCATATTTCTCATATCCTCGAAAATGGTCAAAATCTTTCTTCATAAAGTAACAACTCATAAAATCCAAATCAGTATCAATGATGCTAACTTTATTGATTCTCAAATATTACAATCTCCTGCATTCCATTACATGCCTCAATCCGACTCCTCACTAATAAAAGAAATGTCCACACTACTACTACTATACTTCTCGTTGCACTCAACTATTTGTCTCAAGTCTCCGTCTCCTTGGGGCATTCTCTGGCAAAGTGCCCTGCTTCATCACAACGGAAACATATTACTTCTGACATATCTCGGGGTTTCCTTGTGATTATATAGCCTCCTGGGGTCCTCATCTTCCCTTTTGGGCAATCATTTTGGTAGTGTCCTGAATTTTTGCACCTGAAACATGTGATATGACTCAGGTCTCTCTTTGTAGAAATTGGGTTGTTCCTGGGATCCAATCTATTTCTCTTCCTGGACTTTTCCGTTCCAATCAGGGCTTCTATTTCTTGTGGGTCATACTCTATTTCCTTTGTCGGGAATTCTACTAAATCCCCATTCAGACAATTTTGGGAGATGTGTCCTTCTTCTCCACATGAATAGCATGACTTGGTGCAGGGTTTAATTGGTTCTTCTTTGGGTGTGTCCTCCACCTCTTCCTTCATCACAGATTCCTCTAAAATTTCCATGAGGGCTCTTTTCATTGCTTCTTTCTTCTGCTGGACGGTCCTTTGTACCACGGGGTAGATGTGACACTGAGCAGGGTAGTGGGTAGTCCCTTCACACAAGAAACAAGTGATCTGCCGAGTTGGGCATTCTTCAGCTGGGTGGCTTCCTTCACAATTAGGGCATTCATCCTTGTGTTCCTTATGGTTGTGTCCTATTTCTCCACAAGGCTTGTATGCACAAGGTTTCTTCATATCCTTTCCATAAGGCTTCAATTTCTGGGACACAAGACGAGATCTTTGTAGAGTCCACTTAAATTCTTTCCAAGTGGTTACTCCTTGCCATCCATTGATGGTTTGGTACATCCTCCACCAGGTAGCAGCACCTCTTTCAAAACATTGAAGAGCATGCCGGGTCATATCCCTTCCGACTATAGGGTTATTCTTCATGTGATCCTCCATGTTCTGAATCCATCGGTCCGTCTCCAATTGACTCATTGGTCCAGAAAATACAAGCTCATCTCCATTCATCCACTATTGGGTCCATGGGTTTGGGGTGAGATAAGAGAGGTCGAGAGGGATGCACACAATACAAACAAATTTTTGAAAAGACAGATTTTTTTATTGTGGCTGTCGGGAAAACAACAAACAAATGACAGCTCACAAACGTCGCATCTAACGTAGGTATAACAGGGGTTTGGTCTTCTAAAGGTCAACAAATCTTCAACGTCACCAAACTCTTCAAGTCTTGTTAATGTCTCCGATGGCTTCTTCCAATCATGCTTGTCCTTCTCAAGTTCTTTAGCCAAACCATCTCTGTTGACGCGAAGTCTCTCGTGACATCCTTTAATATTTCTGGAGTTGCGTTCCAAACTTCTGGGTTTCATCAACCTCGACATGAACCATGATCCTACTGTCCTTCAGTTCCTGACGAGTCTCCGTTATCTCGAGGTTTTGCTTTCCCTGCTTGGCTACTTTCAGTTTCTGGGTTCTGAGTTCTTCACGAAACACTTCTTTGTCAAATACAGCTTCCTGCAGGTCCATCCTAAACTTCTTGATGTAATACTCCAGATCCTGGTGATACACCGGCTAAGGTTAAAACTTCGTCTTGCTGATAGGTGCTCCATCAGTTTTCTACCATCCAATCCTTCCATGCATCTGCATGCTTAAGTCCGCACGGTGACAATAGCATAAGCGGACGATAACATCATGGATAGCCGTGTTTATGCCCATGTTACTGCCATGAGCTTTCATTCCATAGTTGATATCTCCTGCCTTAGGGTTTCCTTGACAAAACTTTGAGTTTCTAACTCTCCATGTTTCGGATCTTTCTCCGATACACCTTGCTCTCGAGTATTGACAGCTTCCATAGTCTGCCAAGTTCCATAAGGGTAACCTTCCTAGGTCATACACATCTGACAATTCTTCAGAGCCTTCAAATTCTCCCAGTCTTCAGAGTCTTTAACCGTTGTAGTTTCCATTATCATAATGCACGGTAAAATCCTCTTCATTCCAAATGGTCTTAGTTGTCCGATATCCTGTACTTCTTGAAGTGGTCTCATCAATCGAATCTTCGAGTGGTCCAAAAGGAAAAAGGATATGGTCTCACTAAAAGGGAATATTTGAATAAGACTCGGAAAAGAAGAGAGGTAAAAGATCTTTTTGAAAAGGAAAGTTTTAGGGAAAATCCTTCCTATGGGCTTGCCAATTTCTAGGGTCACGTCCTACAGTCAACATGTGCTCTGATACCATCTTGTAGCGACCCGACCCGAATGGATCAAGTCTCTGTGCTTAAGTGTCATCCCTGGATCGGTATGCTGACACACACAGTACTCGAGGATTTATAACAGAGGTAAATCACATGTATAAAATAACGTAAATACTATTACCTCAATCCAAATAGCGGAAGTAACAAGGTTGTGGATTCCCATCAACACCAACGGCAAAGTTGAGTGTAGAAATCGTAACCCTAACGAATCACTTACTCGTCGTAAGATATCCTGCAACATGAAACGTTGCAGCCCGAAAATGGGTCAGCACATGGAATATGCTGGCAAATTCACACCATAGAGAAATGATGAACAAAGGCTATCACTACATGCATATATGGCTGGTGGAAAAGCTCTATGGTTATAATGTTTTTGCGAAAAGCCAATTTTTCCCTACTTCAAAGGAATAAATTTTTATTTAACTATCATGGTGGTTGTGAAACATTGAGATGGTTGATAGCATCTCAATCCCAATTAAGTATCATCATTAACCCAACAATATTAATTAAAGTAACATGATGAGATCAACGGGATAATCCAAGAACTAGATACTCAAGATGTCCATAACCGGGGACACGGCTAATCATGATTAGTTTGTACACTCTGCAGAGGTTTGCGCACTTTTCCCCACAAGACTCGATCGCCTCCGCTTGATTCTCGCACTGCATGATGTTTGAGAAACGGATGACCGAGACACAGTCTTTCAGAAACAATCACTCTTTACTCTGGGTGGACCGGTACACCTACTTTCCCCTACATCTGCTAGCCCACCTCTTCAAGAGATCCTGTAACCTACTCAACTATGCTAGAGCCCATAATAGCTTGTGGCTGCACACGGAAGTTTCTAGCATGAATAATCTTATGATCCCTTTGAGCCTGGGTGGCGGTCCTTATACAAACAGACAACACTGGGTTCTCCAGGTGCCTCAATCGACCCAGATGTGAGTTTTAGTTGCCACCTTAAGTTGAACCATTAATTAACAATCTCACATCTGTCATGGAAAATTCACTCAAACCCAATCCACGTCTACGAGCATAGCATAGCAATATAAGCAAACGTAGAAGTAACTCCCAAGGGTTTGATAGTAAACAGGGCAATAGGTACTACCTCATCTACTACTTCCCAATACCCACATGTTATCAATCCTACTCATGCAATGTTTGAGGGTTGAATCTAATGCATAAAAACTGGGTATGAAAGGGGGTATGATCAAAGTGTGAACTTGCCTGCAATGATGATGAAGATGATTCGCACTCAAAACTCTTGATAGATCTACTCGTCACACTCCGGTCAATCTATCGTAAGCAAGCAATAGCAACCACACATAAGCAATCACTCAAAAGATCGAGAAGAACGAAGAAGATGATTCGGGAAACATCAAAACCAAGCAAATAACTCTTGCAACATAAAACAATTTCTAACAGTACCAAAATTATATGAATTTGGCCTTATCAGAAAGTTTAGGTCAAGAGCTTCGGTTTGCAAAAAGAATCAACTCAAACGGAGTTATAAAACTCAAGTTATGATCAAAAGAAGATTCAAATTCAAATCTGTTTGAAAACAATTTTTAAATTTTCAAAAACATGTTTAAGTTGTTTTACTGGATAGAGGGGATCGTAACGAAGAAGTGGGCGTTGGTTTCGTTGGATTTGGACAAACGAGTAAAAAATTGTGACCGTTTGAAAATCAGGGACTAATCTGTAAATAAAATCATCACAAACGGGTCCCTGGCAGAAAACTAAAATAAAAAGAAAAGTCTAAATAGCGAACGCTCGCTAACTAGTTCTAAACAGAGAACGTTCATTGAATAGCTCTAACTAAAAAAAACTAAACCATTTTTTTAAACAAAACCGAGAAAACCGGGGCGGCGGTTATACCGGTTCGCAAATAAAAATAAAACCGACTAGATCTAATCCTAGCCGTCCATCCTAGATCGAACGGACGAGGGCGGCCGGTGGCTTACCGCGGCGGTGGGCGTCGACGTCGCCGGAGAAGACGACGGCGGCGACTCGGTGATGAACGGGGCGACGGCTCCGAACGTCGGCGGCGACTGCGGAGTAGCGGGGAAGGGGCGGCGCGATGCGGCGGTGACGGCGGTGGTGACGGCAGTGGCCGAGGGCGACGGAGGAGCGCGGGGTGAGGCGGCGGATCTCGCCGCCGGCGGCTATGCGGGAGCGGGCGGCGGCGGGAGCAGGGAGAGAGAGGGGGGGTCGGGGCGGAGCTATTTAAGAGGGGGGGCGAGGAGGAGGCGTGGGGAAGGGGGCAGAGGAGGCCGGAGGCGGCACGACGGCCATGGCGGCGTGGCGGCGGACTCGGGGAGAGTCCCGGTCGGGAACGGGGCGACGGGCGAGCTGGGCTGGGCCGCGGCCTGGCCTGGGAGTTGGGCCGGCCCAGTCGGAGGGGAGGGGTTTTTTTTAAACTCCGGCAAACAAAATAAAACAAATAAAAGTAAAATATTATATAGGCATATAATATATCAAAATTTTCAGAAAAAGATTTCCTACAACGTGAACATTTTTGTAAATTCAAATAAAATCCACACAAATTTTAATAAATCAAACAGTGCTGCTGCCTTATTAAAATCCAATAAAAATCATTTTAAAATACCAAAATGATTTCAAATTTATTTTCCTCCAATTTTCTGATGTAGGGAATCATTTTACCCTAATTTCTGTATATTTTATTTTTGGAGAAAAATAATTTGAATAAAACTCAAATAACCCCAATATTGAAAAATAATTTCAATGGGACTTTGAATAAATCCTTTGAAACTCCCAACTCATATTTCATATGTTTTGAAGAAGTCATTTTATCTTCTCTCGTGAAAATCATTGAGTTGCATAAAGTTTCAAAATTGGAAATATTCTCAAATGAAATTCAAATATTTTCAACACCCCTTTTCATTTAAATAAATGGAAGAAGTCATGTCATCTTCTCTCCAGGGTTTTGTGATGAAAAGAATTTGAATTCATGGAGATCATAAAAGCAAAATGAAAGTTTGGGAAAGTCCTTTTATTCCCTCTCATTTAACTTTCAAAAGATTTCGAATTCCACTCACTTTCAGTCAAACAATCAAACAATCAACCCAATCTATCTGTTTATTATAACATTCCAAAATTTAGAATTTTGGGGATGTTACAAGTGTTGTCACCCTGAAAGAGAAACAAGTAGGTAGATAACATGTTTTGCACGTATAAGCATCAGTGCCGTCAATTCATCTCATTTCTTTGTCAGAAATAAAGAGACACTGTTTAAAATAGCATTAACACAATAGGCATTGTTCATAGTTAAGACATCAGGAAATGGCATTGTGCAGGAGTGGCCAGCTTCACCAGACCATTGTTCATAGTTTGAAGGCTTGAGGAGGACAAACTTACATTAGTAGTGAAGACATGCTCTATAAAGCCCTTGTCCATATTGAGGGGGGGGGGCAATTATAGAAGTTTACTGCACACTCTTCTTCAAGAGCATTGCCTTTATTCTACATTTTGTTAAGAGTAAATATAGATGTGAAAATATAGGAACAAATGGCGATTATTTAACTTAAGATGCAGAGTACAAATGTAAATACAGCATACACGCAGAAGGCACTGACAAGAGCAATCCGGAGCTAAAATTCTTCAATACATTGGTCTTATTCAATATTTTGGCAAGAGTAAATGTAGATCTGATGTGTAGAAAAATGGAGGACAAGGAAAAATAAGCTGCAAAGTGTACATGAAGAACTAGTTGACAAATATAAGTACAATGACGAAGGACATGAAGAAACTATGCCCTAGAGGCAATAATAAAGTTGTTATTTATATTTCCTTATATCATGACAAATGTTTATTATTCTTGCTAGAATTGTATTAACCGAAAACTTAGTACATGTGTCAATACATAGACAAAGAAAGTGTCACTAGTATGCCTCTACTTGACTAGCTCGTTGAATCAAAGATGGTTAAGTTTCCTAACCATAGACATGAGTTGTCATTTGATTAATGGGATCACATCCTTAGAGAATGATGTGATTGTCTTGACCCATTCCGTTAGCTTAGCATTTGATCGTTTAGTATATTGCTATTGCTTTCTTCATGACTTATACATGTTCCTATGACTATGAGATTATGCAACTCCCGAATAACGGAGGAACACTTTGTGTGCTACCAAATGTGACAACGTAACTGGGTGATTATAAAGGTGCTCTACAGGTGTCTCCGATGGTACTTGTTGAGTTGGCATAGATCAAGATTAGGATTTGTCACTCCGATTGTCGAAGAGGTATCTCTGGGCCCTCTCGGTAATGCACATCACTATAAGCCTTGCAAGCAATGTAACTAATGAGTTAGTTGTGGAATGATGCATTATGGAACGAGTAAAGAGACTTGCCGGTAACGAGATTGAACTAGGTATTGAGATACGGACGATCGAATCTCGGGCAAGTAACATACCGATGACAAAGGGAACAACGTATGTTGTTATGCGGTTTGACCAATAAAGATCTTCGTAGAATATGTACGAACCAATATGAGCATCCAGGTTCTGATATTGGTTATTGACCGGAGACGTGTCTCGGTCATGTCTACATAGTTCTCGAACCCGTAGGGTCCGCACGCTTAACGTTCGGTGACGATCGGTAATATGAGTTTATGTGTTTTGATGAACCGAAGGTAGTTCGGAGTCCCGGATATGACCATGGACATGACGAGGAGTCTCGAAATGGTCGAGACATAAAGATCGATATATTGGATGACTATGTTTGGACTTCGGAAGGGTTCCGAGTGAGTTCGGACGAATACCGGAGTACCGGGGGGTTACCGAAACCCCCGGGGAGTGTAATGGGACTCATGGGCCTTGGGAGAGAGAGGAAGGGGCGGCCAGGGCAGGCCACGTGACCCCTCCCCCTCTAGTCCGAATTGGACAAGGAAGGGGGGCGGCGCCCCCCTTTTTCCTTCCCCCTCTCTCCTCCTTCCTTCCCTCCTTCTCCTACTCTTGGAAGGGATGGAGTCCTACTCCCGATGGGAGTAGGACTCCCCTTGGGGCGCGCCTAGGAGGCCGGCCTCCTCCCCCTCCTCCACTCCTTTATATACGGGGGAGGGGGCACCCCATAGACACACAAGTTGATCATTGATCTCTTAGCTGTGTGCGGTGCCCCCCTCCACCATAATCCACCTCGGTCATATCGTAACGGTGCTTAGGCGAAGCCCTGCGTCGGTAGCATCATCATCACCGTCATCACGCTGTCGTGCTGACGAAACTCTCCCTCGAAGCTCTACTGGATCGTGAGTTCGTGGGACGTCACCAAGCTGAACGTGTGCAGATCGCGGAGGTGCCGTATGTTCGGTAATAGGATCGGTCGATCGTGAAGACGTACGACTACATCAACCGCGTTGTCATAATGCTTCCGCTTACGGTCTATGAGGGTACATGGACGACACTCTCCCCTCTCCCCTCTCGTTGCTATGCATCACCATGATCTTGCGTCTGCGTAGGATTTTTTTTGAAATTACTACGTTCCCCAACAGTGGCATCCGAGCTAGGTTTATGCCTAGATGTCATATGCATGAGTAGAACACAAGTGAGTTGTGGGCGAAGTCATACTGCTTACTAGCATGTCATACTTTGATTCGACGGTATTGTTGGATGAAGCGGCCCGGACCGACATTATGCGTACGCTTAGGCGAGACTGGTTCTACCGACGTGCTTCGCACACAGGTGGCTAGCATGTGTCAGTTTCTCCAACTTTAGTTGAATCGAGTGTGGCTACGCCCGGTCCTTGTGAAGGTGAAAGGATCGAGAAGAGGTGTCTAGAGGGGGGTGAATAGACTCTAAATAAGAAAAGTTGCAGTTTTTAATTACTTTAAGTTGAAGTGAAGTTTTGGCACAAGTTTAAACATTCACAATACATATAAAGCAAGCATGACAAGAGTATATGAGCAGCGGAAAGTAAAGCATGCAAGTTGCAAGAATGTAAAGGGATGGGATTGGAGTGTGCAAACGCAATTTGGAGACACGAAGATTTTTTATCCGTGGTTCTGATAGGTGGTGCTATCGTACATCCACGTTGATGGAGACTTCAACCCACGAAGGGTAACAGTTGCGCGAGTCCACGGAGGGCTCCACCCACGAAGTGTAACATCCCAATTTTCCTAAATTTGGATGTTAATAGATCATACAGATGCATATCATAATTTTCCATGCATTATTTGCTCTTCTGCAATATTCTTTTCATTATGCAACTCAAGGCAATTTATTGGAGCGGAGATAACATGACTTCTCCCCTGTTTTAAAAATGTTCATAATGTCCAGAATATTTTTTCCAGTTCGTTTGATATGTTCTGGTAATTTTTGCAATCTCCAAAATATTATAATTGTGTGTTGTTTTATTGCTGTTTGAGTGGCCTATTGCATAAAAAATTATTTTACAAAATTGCATTAGTGTTGGAACTAGTGTTCCTGTAGTTTATAGCTGTAGAGTTATTTTTACTGTGTGTCTAGGTATTTTTATTTAGAATTTATATTGCGTATTTTATTTTATTTATTTTGTTCTGCTGCTGTTGTTTTTGTTTTTTTTAAAACACCAACCAGCCAGCCAGCTCGCACCGCAGAGCACTGCACGGCCCAGCAGCCAGTCCTGGCGCGGCCCACTTGACCGAAGCGGCACCCCGCGCCTGCAGCCCATCGCCCTTCGCCTCAGCCGCTGAGAGCGGGCCCCGCTCAACTATTCATCGTCTCCGACCCGAGCCGGACACCCGCGCACACGCACGCACCCGAGAGCTCGAGTCCGAGCTCAATCCATCGCGCCAAGCCACCCCGTGGACCCCTGGGCAACCGCACGTGAGCCAAGACCCCAAAAAACCCTACCGCAGCCTTTTTGATCCCTTCCGTCGTTCGTGCGTCTCTGCAGGGCGATTCGGATCTCGCCATGGAGCTCGAGCCGCCGCCGTCTTCTCTGCTTGTTTCAGTCACCGTAAGAGCACGCCCAGCCGCGCCACTTTTTCCCCTCAGAACCCCACTCGAACCCGCACTCGTTTGACCAATCGGGGTGACCTGCAGATCGCCGAGCCGAAGCAGCGGAGCACACCGGAGTTCGCGCCGTCACCACAGCCAGCAGAGGAAGCCCCGTCGCCGTTTAATCCCACCATCCCCACCACTGGCTAACGCCGCATCCGCCCGTCACCTCGCCTTCGCCATAGACACACCGGAGGAGCGCCGCCGCCAACACCCGAGACCGCCGTTGTTTTCCTCTGTTTTGGGTGAGCACACACACCCAGCCAATCAAGAACTGACACGTGGCAGTTCGCTAAGGAACAGCACATGAGTTCGCTACAGGACCAGGGGATTTCTGTTTCTTTTCGTTTTGTAACATCCCAAAATTCTAAATTTTGGAATGTTATAATAAACAGATAGATTGGATTGATTGTTTGACTGATTGACTGAAAGTGAGTGGAATTCGAAATCTTTTGAAAGTTAAATGAGAGGGAATAAAAGGACTTTCCCAAACTTTCATTTTGATTTTATGGTCTCCATGAATTCAAATTCTTTTCATCACAAAACTCTTGAGAGAAGATGACATGACTTCTTCCATTTATTTAAATGAAAAGGGGTGTTGAAAATATTTGAATTTCATTTGAGAATATTTCCAATTCTAAAACTTTATGCAACTCAATGATTTTCACGAGCGAAGATAAAATGACTTCTTCAAAACATATGAAATATGAGTTGGGAGTTTCAAAGGATATATTCAAAGTCCCATTGAAATTATTTTTCAATATTGGAGTTATTTGAGTTTTATTCAAATTATTTTTCTCCAAAAATAAAATATACAGAAATTAGGGTAAAATGATTCCCTACATCAAAAAATTGGAGAAAAATAAATTTGAAATCATTTTAGTATTTTTAAAATGATTTTTATTGGATTTTATTAAGGCAGCAGTACTGTTTGATTTATTAAAATTTTTGTGGATTTTATTTGACTTTACAAAAATGTCCACGTTGTAGGAAATCTTTTTCTGAAAATTTTGATATATTATATGCCTATATAATATTTTATTTTCTTTTGTTTTTATTATTTTTGTTTCTCTGTTTAAAAAATAAAAAAAAGGAAACCCCTCCGCCGAACTGGGCCGGCCCAGCACCCAGCCAGGCCACGGCCCAGCCCGACGCCCGCGCTCCCCGACCTCCCGGGCGGGACTCCGCCTCCCGCACGCCGCCGCGCCGCCATGGCCGCCGTCCCCGCCTCGGACTCCTCTGCCCCCTTCCCCACGCCTCCTCCTCGCCCCCCTCTTAAAAGGCGCGCCCCGGCCCCGTTTTCCTCGAAGCCCGAGCCGCTAGAGCCCGCGCCGCCGCCGCCGGATCTCACCGCCGCCGCACGCCGTAGCCGCCGCCCTCGTCGCCGTCGACCGCCGCCGACGCCGCCATCCTCCTCGCCGCGACGCGCCGCCCCTCCCCGTCCACTCCGCCCTCGCCGCGGGCCACCAGAGCCGCCGCTCCGGTCGAGCCCGAGCTGCCGCCGCCCTTCTCCGACGCCGGCGAGCCCCGCCACCGCCGACCAAGTCCGCCGCCGAAAACTGCCGGTTTTCGATGAAAACCCCACCGGTATAAACCGTGAACCGCCCCGGTTTTTTTATTTGTTTTGGTTTTATTAAGAAAACCTAGATATGTTTTTTTTTGGTTTTACTAAACTGCGAACGTCCACTGTTTAGATCCTATAAACGAACGTTCACTATTTAGTTTTTTTTTTCTTTTTCTGTTTATTTTACGTCAGGGACCTATCCGTGAATATAATTATTTACATATTGGCCCCTGGTTTTCAAACGATCACAACTTTTTACTCGTTTGTCCAAATCCAACGAAACCAACGCCCACGTCTTCGTTATGATCTCCTCTATCCAGTAAAACAATTTAAACATGTTTTTGAAAGTTTTAAAATTTGTTTTCAAACAGATTTGAATTTGAATCTTCTTTTGATCATAACTTGAGTTCCGTAGCTCCGTATGAGTTGATTCTTTTTGCAAATCGAAGCTCTTGACCTAAACTTTCTGATAAGGCCAAATTCACATAATTTTGGTACTGTTAGAAATTGTTTTATGTTGCAAGAGTTATTTGCTTGGTTTTGAAGTTTTCCGAATTGTTTTCCTCGTTCTTTCTGATCTTTTGAGTGATTGCTTATGTGTGATTACCATTGCTTGCTTACGATAGATTGACCGGAGTGTGACGAGTAGATCTATCCAGAGTATTGAGTGCGAATCATCTTCATCAACATTGCAGGCAAGTTCACACTTTGATCATATCCCTTTGATACCCAGTTTTTATGCATTAGATTCAACCCTCAAACATTGCATGAGTAGGATTGATAACATGTGGGTATTGGGAAGTAGTTGATGAGGTAGTACCTATTACCTGTTTTCTATTCAAACCCTTGGGAGTTACTTCTACGTTGCTATTATATTGCCATGCTATGCTCGTAGACGTGGATTGGGTTTGAGTGACATTCATGACAGATGTGAGATGTTTAATAATGGTTCAACTTAAGGTGGCAACTAAAACTCACATCTGGGTGGATTGAGGCACCTGGAGAACCCAGTGTTGTCTGTATGTATAAGGTCCGCCACCCAGGCTCAAAGGGATCATAAGATTATTCATGCTAGAAACTTCCGTGTGCAGCCACAAGCTATTATGGGCTCTAGCATAGTTGAGTAGGTTACAAGATCTCTTGAAGAGGTGGACTAGCAGATGTAGGGGAAAGTAGGTGTACCGGTCCATCCAGAGTAAAGAGTGATTGTTTCTGAAAGACTGTGTCTCGGTCATCCGTTTCTCAAATATCATGTAGTGCGAGAATCAAGCGGAGGCGATCGAGTCTTGTGGGGAAAAGTGCGCAAACCTCTGCAGAGTGTACAAACTAATCATGGTTAGCCGTGTCCCCGGTTATGGACATCTTGAGTATCTAGTTCTTGGATTATCCCGTTGATCTCATCATGTTACTTTAATTAATCTTGTTGGGTTAATGATGATACTTAATTGGGATTGAGATGCTGTCAACCATCTCAATGTTTCACAACCACCATGATAGTTAAATAAAATTTATTCCTTTGAAGTAGGGAAAAATTGGCTTTTCGCAAAAACATTATAACCATAGAGCTTTTCCACCAGCCATATATGCATGTAGTGATAGCCTTTGTTCATCATTTCTCTATGGTGTGAATTTGCCAGCATATTCCATGTGCTGACCCGTTTTCGGGCTGCAACGTTTCATGTTGCAGGATTCTTACGACGAGTAAGTGATTCGTTAGGGTTACGATTTCTACACTCAACTTTGCCGTTGGTGTTGATGGGAATCCACAACCTTGTTACTTCCGCTATTTGGATTGAGGTAATAGTATTTACGTTATTTTATACATGTGATTTACCTCTGTTATAAATCCTCGAGTACTGTGTGTGTCAGCATACCGATCCAGGGATGACACTTAAGCACAGAGACTTGATCCATTCGGGTCGGGTCGCTACAAGATGGTATCAGAGCACATGTTGACTGTAGGACGTGACCCTAGAAACTGGCAAGCCCATAGGAAGGATTTTCTCAAAAAACTTTCCTTTTCAAAAAGATCTTTTACCTCTCTTCTCTTCTGAGCTTATTCAAATATTCCCTTTTAGTGAGACCATATCCCTTTCCCCTTTTGACCACACGAAGATTCGACGGATAAGACCACTTCAAGAAGGACAAGATATCGGACAACCAAGACCATTTGGAATAAAAAGAGGATTTTACCGTGCATTATGATAATGGAAACTACAACGGTTGAAGATTCCGAAGACTGGGAGAATTGAAGTCTCTGAAGAATTGCCAGATGTGTATGACCTAGGAAGGTTACCCTTATGGAGCTTGGTAGACTATGGAAGTTGTCAATACTCGAGAGCAAGGTGTATCAGAGAAAGACCGAAACATGGAGAGTTAGAAACTTAAAGTTTTGTCAAGGAAACCCTGAGGCAGGAGATATCAACTATGGAATGATAGCTCATGGTAATGACAAGAGCAGAAACACGGATACCCATGAGGTTATCGCCCGCTTATCATATTGTCACCGTGCGGACTTAAGCATGCAGATGCATGGAAGGATTGGATGGTAGAAAACTGATGGAGCACCTATCAGCAAGACGAAGTTTTAACCTTAGCCGGTGTATCACCAGGATCTGGAGTATTACATCAAGAAGTTTAGGATGGACCTGCAGGAAGCTGTATTTGACAAAGAAGTGTTTCGTGAAGAACTCAGAACCCAGAAACTGAAAGTAGCCAAGCAGGGAAAGCAAAACCTCGAGATAACGGAGACTCGTCAGGAACTGAAGGACAGTAGGATCATGGTTCATGTCAAGGATGTTGAGACCCAGAAGTTGGAGCGCAGCTCCAGAAATATTAAAGGGCGTCACGAGAGACTTCCCGTCAACAGAGATGATTTGGCAAAAGAACTTGAGAAGGACAAGCATGATTGGAAGAAGCCATCAGAGACATTAACAAGACTTGAAGAGTTTGGCGACGTTGAAGACTTATTGACCTTTAGAAGACCAAACCCCTATTATACCTACGTTAGATGCGACGTTTGTGAGCTGTCATTTGTTTGTTGTTTTTCCGACAGCCACAATAAAAATCTGTCTTTTCAAAACTATTGTTTGCATTGTGTGTATCCCTCTCTATCTCTCTTATCTCACCCCAAACTCTTGGACCCAATAGAGGATGATTGGAGATGAGCTTGTATTTTCTGGACCGATGAGTCAATGGGAGACGGACCGATGGATTCAGAACATGGAGGATCACATGAAGAATAACCCTATAGTCGGAAAGGATATGACCCGGCATGCTCTTAATGTTTTGAAAGAGGTTCTGCTACTTGGTGGAGGATGTACCAAACCACCAATGGATGGCAAGAAGTAACCACTTGGAAAGAATTTAAGTGGACTCTACAAAGATCTCGTCTTGTGTCCCAGAAATTGAAGCCTTATGGAAAGGATATGAAGAAACCTTGTGCATACAAGCCTTGTGGAGAAATAGGCCACAACCATAAGGAACACAAGGATGAATGCCCAAATTGTGAAGGAAGTCACCCAGCTGAAGAATGCCCAACTCGGCAGATCACTTGTTGCTAGTGTGAAGGGACTACCCACTACCCTGCTCAGTGTCACATCTACCCCATGGTACAAAGGACTATCCAGCAGAAGAAAGAAGCAACAAAAAGAGCCCTCATGGAAAGTTTAGAGGAATCTGTGATGAAGGAAGAGGTGGAGGACACACCCAAAGAAGAACCAAATAAACCCTGCACCAAGTCATGCTATTCATGTGGAGAAGAAGGACACATCTCCCAAAATTGTCTGAATGGGGATTTAGTAGAATTTCCGACAGAGGAAGTAGAGTATGACCCACAGGAAATAGAAGCCCTGATTGGAATGGAAAAGTCCAGGAAGAGAAGTAGATTGGATCCCAGGAACAACCCAATTTCTACAAAGAGAGACCTGAGTCATATCACATGTTTCAGGTGCAAAAATTCAGGACACTACCACAATGATTGCCCAAAAGGGAAGATGAGGACCCCAGGAGGCTATATAATCACAAGGAAACCCCGAGATATGTCAGAAGTAATATGTTTCCGTTGTGATGAAGCAGGGCACTTTGCCAGAGAATGCCCCAAGGAGACGGAGACTTGAGATAAATAGTTGAGTGCAACGAGTAATATAGTAGTAGAAGTGTGGACATTTCTTTTATTAGTGAGGTGTCGGATTGAGGCATGTAATGGAATGCAGGAGATTGTAATAATTTGAGAATCAATAAAGTTAGCATCATTGGTATTGATTTGGATTCTATGAGTTGTTACTCTATGAAGAAATATTTTGACCATTTTCGAGGATATGAGAAATATGGTCTATGGAAGATTGTGCATTTTAAAGGTGGTAGTACCCCGTGAGGAAACTTGACCCTTGGAAAAAGGTAATGATATTCTGCGAAGTGGATTTCGAACAAAATAAGTATGAGTTTTATCTCGATATGTTGGATACCCCAAGAATATGAGGGTATGGAGTATTATTGGGTGTAAAGGAGGTAGTCTATGAAATTGGAGACAGAGCATGTCTTCGTGTGTTCCCCCTGCGAGGAGTTAAACTATTTGGAGTTAAGGGAAAGTTAGCCCCGAGAATTGTAGGACCATACCGAGTTTTGGAACGTATGGGAGAAGTGGCCAACAAATAGGAGTCACCCGAAGGACTGTCATGAGTTCATGATGTGTTTCACCTTTCCCAGTTGAAGAAGTGCCATGCAGAGATGGCCAATATTCCCCAGTAAGGACGCTTGACCCTGGAAAGGATAATGATGTCCCACGAAGTGGAGTATGGACTTCATAAGTATAAGTTTTATCTCGGTATGTGGGATATCCCCGAGGATGAAGAGATAAATTACTATTGGATATAAAGGAGGTATGATGTTGGAAATATGTACCAATGGAAATTCCATGATGAGCCTGAGTAATCATGTCCTAGTGGTGCCAATAGAAGGAAGGAAGACAGTACAATTGGATGGATTTAAGAATACCAGGAAGTTGGATGTTGGATTAAGGATCAGTTGCCCGATGATAAGTTCAAGGAACTACAAGTGATGAGATGGGCCATAACCCGCAGGCCCCAGGACCTGCCAAGAAGCAAGCACACTCTTGTTGAAGGGAAGACCCTGGAAGAAGTTACGATTTTTATCGAGAGACGATCTTATAGGAGTTACGCAAAACCTGAGGGTTGGAACGATAGATGTTTGTTTGGCTTGCAGAATCCATGGATTTATTCGAACTTGGTTCGTCGACAAGAGAAATTCTGCAATGCTTGAGAGGATGACCGAGTGTTAGAATGCGAGATTCGCTAAACCATATACAAGGTAATGATTTGGGTGCGGGATGGATTGATCACCATACCGACTTACTCTTATTATTCGCTTTGCTATACGGGATGGTAAATTAGAGTGACTTGCCTATAGTAGAGAGACGACGATCAAACCTTGCTTAAAGCTTAGAATGGTATAAGAATGTTTCCCTTGTACACGGCAGTTCTTGCTAATCGTAGGTTATACGGTGAGGATCAACCAGACCCGTTTCCTGCAGGAGAAACCGTAAATTGTTGACCACCATGAGATATCGATAGTTGTTTAGTATTGGCGCCTGACCCGTCAGCTAAGAAGACCCAGTCATGGAAGAACCTTACCAAGATGAAAGGACAGAAGAATTGTGGTAAAAGTTATGCCACCACCGGAAGAACCCAGAGAAGGAATTATACTGAGAATCTGAGAAGACTGACACTGTCAACAACAAGGATGGAGTATACGAGTTTTGATGGAACCGTAACCATGCTTCTAAGGGTGGTAGCACCCCAGACCCCTGAGATGATCGATGGATTTTGAGGAGACCCCCAAACCCTAACCTATTTCTTTCTAGCCTCTCAGAATCTCAAGGACGAGATTCATTTTAAGGGTGGTAGGTTTGTAACATCCCAAAATTCTAAATTTTGGAATGTTATAATAAACAGATAGATTGGATTGATTGTTTGACTGATTGACTGAAAGTGAGTGGAATTCGAAATCTTTTGAAAGTTAAATGAGAGGGAATAAAAGGACTTTCCCAAACTTTCATTTTGCTTTTATGGTCTCCATGAATTCAAATTCTTTTCATCACAAAACTCTGGAGAGAAGATGACATGACTTCTTCCATTTATTTAAATGAAAAGGGGTGTTGAAAATATTTGAATTTCATTTGAGAATATTTCCAATTCTAAAACTTTATGCAACTCAATGATTTTCACGAGCGAAGATAAAATGACTTCTTCAAAACATATGAAATATGAGTTGGGAGTTTCAAAGGATATATTCAAAGTCCCATTGAAATTATTTTTCAATATTGGAGTTATTTGAGTTTTATTCAAATTATTTTCTCCAAAAATAAAATATACAGAAATTAGGGTAAAATGATTCCCTACATCAAAAAATTGGAGAAAAATAAATTTGAAATCATTTTAGTATTTTTAAAATGATTTTTATTGGATTTTATTAAGGCAGCAGCACTGTTTGATTTATTAAAATTTTTGTGGATTTTATTTGACTTTACAAAAATGTCCACGTTGTAGGAAATCTTTTTCTGAAAATTTTGATATATTATATGCCTATATAATATTTTATTTTCTTTTGTTTTTATTATTTTTGTTTCTCTGTTTAAAAAAATAAAAAAGGAAACCCCTCCGCCGAACTGGGCCGGCCCAGCACCCAGCCAGGCCACGGCCCAGCCCGACGCCCGCGCGTCCCCGTCCTCCCGGGCGGGACTCCGCCTCCCGCACGCCGCCGCGCCGCCATGGCCGCCGTCCCCGCCTCGGACTCCTCTGCCCCCTTCCCCACGCCTCCTCCTCGCCCCCCTCTTAAAAGGCGCGCCCCGGCCCCGTTTTCCTCGAAGCCCGAGCCGCTAGAGCCCGCGCCGCCGCCGCCGGATCTCACCGCCGCCGCACGCCGTAGCCGCCGCCCTCGTCGCCGTCGACCGCCGCCGACGCCGCCATCCTCCTCGCCGCGACGCGCCGCCCCTCCCCGTCCACTCCGCCCTCACCGCGGGCCACCAGAGCCGCCGCTCCGGTCGAGCCCGAGCTGCCGCCGCCCTTCTCCGACGCCGGTGAGCCCCGGCACCGCCGACCCGGTCCGCCGCCGAAAACCGCCGGTTTTCGATGAAAACACCACCGGTATAAACCGTGAACCGCCCCGGTTTTTTTATTTGTTTTGGTTTTATGAAGAAAACCTAGATCTGTTTTTTTTTGGTTTTACTAAACTGCGAACGTCCACTGTTTAGATCCTATAAACGAACGTTCACTATTTAGTTTTTTTTCTTTTTCTGTTTATTTTACGTCAGGGACCTATCCGTGAATATAATTATTTACATATTGGCCCCTGGTTTTCAAACGATCACAACTTTTTACTCGTTTGTCCAAATCCAACGAAACCAACGCCCACGTCTTCGTTATGATCTCCTCTATCCAGTAAAACAACTTAAACATGTTTTTGAAAGTTTTAAAATTTGTTTTCAAACAGATTTGAATTTGAATCTTCTTTTGATCATAACTTGAGTTCCGTAGCTCCGTATGAGTTGATTCTTTTTGCAAATCGAAGCTCTTGACCTAAACTTTCTGATAAGGCCAAACTCACATAATTTTGGTACTGTTAGAAATTGTTTTATGTTGCAAGAGTTATTTGCTTGGTTTTGAAGTTTTCCGAATTGTTTTCCTCGTTCTTTCTGATCTTTTGAGTGATTGCTTATGTGTGGTTACCATTGCTTGCTTACGATAGATTGACCGGAGTGTGACGAGTAGATCTATCCAAAGTATTGAGTGCGAATCATCTTCATCAACATTGCAGGCAAGTTCACACTTTGATCATATCCCTTTGATACCCAGTTTTTATGCATTAGATTCAACCCTCAAACATTGCATGAGTAGGATTGATAACATGTGGGTATTGGGAAGTAGTTGATGAGGTAGTACCTATTACCTGTTTTCTATTCAAACCCTTGGGAGTTACTTCTACGTTGCTATTATATTGCCATGCTATGCTCGTAGACGTGGATTGGGTTTGAGTGACATTCATGACAGATGTGAGATGTTTAATAATGGTTCAACTTAAGGTGGCAACTAAAACTCACATCTGGGTGGATTGAGGCACCTGGAGAACCCAGTGTTGTCTGTATGTATAAGGTCCGCCACCCAGGCTCAAAGGGATCATAAGATTATTCATGCTAGAAACTTCCGTGTGCAGCCACAAGCTATTATGGGCTCTAGCATAGTTGAGTAGGTTACAAGATCTCTTGAAGAGGTGGACTAGCAGATGTAGGGGAAAGTAGGTGTACCGGTCCATCCATAGTAAAGAGTGATTGTTTCTGAAAGACTGTGTCTCGGTCACCCGTTTCTCAAACATCGTGTAGTGCGAGAATTAAGCGGAGGCGATCGAGTCTTGTGGGGAAAAGTGCGCAAACCTCTGCAGAGTGTACAAACTAATCATGGTTAGCCATGTCCCCGGTTATGGACATCTTGAGTATCTAGTTCTTGGATTATCCCGTTGATCTCATCATGTTACTTTAATTAATCTTGTTGGGTTAATGATGATACTTAATTGGGATTGAGATGCTGTCAACCATCTCAATGTTTCACAACCACCATGATAGTTAAATAAAATTTATTCCTTTGAAGTAGGGAAAAATTGGCTTTTTGCAAAAACATTATAACCATAGAGCTTTTCCACCAGCCATATATGCATGTAGTGATAGCCTTTGTTCATCATTTCTCTATGGTGTGAATTTGCCAGCATATTCCATGTGATGACCCGTTTTCGGGCTGCAATGTTTCATGTTGCAGGATTCTTACGACGAGTAAGTGATTCGTTAGGGTTACGATTTCTACACTCAACTTTGCCGTTGGTGTTGATGGGAATCCACAACCTTGTTACTTCCGCTATTTGGATTGAGGTAATAGTATTTACGTTATTTTATACATGTGATTTACCTCTGTTATAAATCCCCGAGTACCGTGTGTGTCAGCATACCGATCCAGGGATGACACTTAAGCACAGAGACTTGATCCATTCGGGTCGGGTCGCTACACGTTTTCCACAGATTTTCATCCAAAATTCAACTAGCTATATCTTTTAGTCTACATGTCCAATTTAGGTAATTCTTTTTCCTATGCACTCACAAAAATCAGCCCTTCATGACAGTACCAAAATTTCACATGTTTGCACTGTTCGAATTTGAATTCGTTTGAATTTGAATTAAACCTTCCGGTGGCCGTATCTTTCAAACCGCTTATCGAATTCGAGTGATTCTTTATGCATTGTGACCGTAGTGCAATTTAGGCGCTGTTAAGCTTCTGTTGTTGAGTTTTAAAATGGTTTTCTTGCTGTTGGTTTTGTTTTGGTTCTATTCGTGTTCCGATGATTGATTTGTTGAATTGTGTGAAACGTGTAGATTGTCCGGAGTGCGACGCGAGCTATTGTCAGGAGTGTGACTTTCTGAACCAGAACCAAGGCAAGTTACATGTTGATCATCTTTACCTATTGTTTTCTATGCATGTAGTTATATCACACTATGAATCTATGCATGTATAGGAATACTATATTATTTTGCTATGCTGTTGAGCTATCTTCCCGTCTTTGCAAATCGTGGTAGTTGTAGGTTGCTATGCTTTGTAGACGGGGGTGGTTCGTGTATTCATTGAGTTTACGTGAGGATTCTATATATATAACAATTGAGTAGTAACTCAGGATTTAACTCACCTCTGGGCAGAAGTGGTATTGCTTGGTGTTGAGGGAAGGCATCATGGGGTCTTGCACCTTTTCTAAGGCCATGCGCCCATGAGAGTGCACCCTAAGTGGAATGCCGCCCAGGTTCAAAAAGATCAGACAGACTTAGTGACTAGTAGCTTCCATGTGCGGCCACTGGCTATATGAGCTCTGGCTTAGTTGATCAGTTGTTGGAACCCTGGCCCAGACAATGTCGACAGATGTAACATATATAGGTGGGATGTGGCCGTCAGGTCGTTAAGGGAACCTCTTCTGAAAGACTTCGTCGCAATCTTCGGATTGGGTCCAGTGGGTAAAGCATACTAAACTCTGCAGAGTATTAAAACTAATCATGATTAGCCGTGCCCCCGGTTATGGGTAATTTTGAGCCACTATGCCATTACAGTTGTTGGATGATCTTGACAGATGTGACACTTAATAAATTTGTTGGGCAACTTAATAAAGGGTAGGTTGGAGTTGATTTTGCCAACTCAACCTTGTGTATTTAAATTGTAGTAATAAAATAACTAAATAAAAATTTGACTATTAGGTAGTTATTAGGATAAAATCAGCTTTCTGCAAAAATAAACCCTCAAGCCTTCCTTTGTTGTACTATGCATATACATGTAGGTCTTGTTTATTATTACTCCTGTGTAACTTGCCAATACATTCAAAGTATTGACCTATATGGCTGCAACGTCTCATGTTGCAGGATATTCAGACGAAGAGTAAGGTACCGTTAGGGTCGCGAGTCTGCACTCAGCATCGCCAGTGGGCTATGATGGGACTCATCGTTATTTTCTGCTACTTTCCGCTGTTTGATTGAATAAAGCTAGCCAAGTGCTATGCAGATTGTTTTATTTTATACATTCTGGATCATATGTTGTAATAAATGATGCACTTGCTATTCTGGTATTCATCTATACTGTGTGTGCTAGCGAGTTTGATCCAGGGACTAGCACGGTAAGCACAGAGACTCAAATCCTTCGAGGTTTGGTCGTTACAGATGGCATCAGAGCAGTGTGTTGACTGTAGTACGTGACCCTAGAAAATGGATTAGAAAAGCCATAGGAGTGAAAATTATATTATAAACCAGCTATACTTCTTGCTGTTTATTAGTTAACCCCCTCAAGTATGTTGCCCAGTTAAGTAGGAACTAGTGCTGAGACCACCATTCATGTTTGTTTTATATTGCCACGTTGTCGTGTTAGCGTATCTGATTATGTCCACTTTTGTGGTATGAAGATACTAGATTGTTTGCTTGATTGGTAGTTTGTTTGTTAAATTATATCTTGTCGAAATGATTCGACTATATATATATATATATATATATAATATTATCATATTGATTGTTGTTTGTGTTTGTCTGTTGGTGTTATTCGTTGTTGTGTTTTATTACCTTGATCATATTATGCATATGGGTAGAATATATCTATCTATACATAGCTTTTGGCCCTATTATATCTATAACTCATCTATGCTTGCCCACCAGATGCCGCCGAGGCGTGACACTAGACGCACTGCTGCAGGAGGAGACAACAATGGCAATGATGTACCGCCATACATGCAGCAGTTGCTTCAGGGATAGGCTCAGTTGATCCAGTTGCTTGTCCAGAACCAGAACAACAACAATAACAACAACAATCCGCCGCCACCGCCACCAGTGGATATGCTTACTAGGTTCTTGAGGTTGAATCCTCAGAGGTTCTCCAGTTCCCCTAAACCTATTGTGGCCGATGATTGGCTCCGTGCAGTCAATAGGAACCTGGAGACGGTTGGATGTACAGATGCAGAGAGGGTGAGGTTTGCCTCACATTTGTTGGAGGGTCCTGCTGCAGCTTGGTGGGACAACTACTTGGTCACTTATCCCATTGCTACTATCACATGGCCTCAGTTTCAGGATGCTTTTCGTGCTGCACATGTGTCTGCTGGTGCTATGAGTCTGAAAAAGAAGGAGTTCCGCAGTTTGCGCCAGGGAGGTCGCACAGTTAATGCGTATGTGGGGGAATTTAATAATCTTGCACGTTATGCTCCTAATGATGTTAACATTGATGCAACTAGGCAGGAGAAATTCTTGGAGGGCCTTAATGATGAGTTGAGCCTTCAGTTGACAGTGGCCACTTTTAGGAATTGTCAGGACCTGATTGATAAGGCTATTGTGCTGGAGGGAAAGCTACAGGCCATAGAGAATCGCAAGAGGAAGCACAACAACAATAACAGGTATAATTCAGGACCACAGCAGAAGCCACGCACTTCATATCATGGTAATGGAGGTAATGGGCATCATAATCATCATGGAGGTAATGATCATAATCATCATGGAGGGAATGGCCACAACAATAATGGCCACCATCATCATAATGGGCACATGAGTAACAATGGCTATGGCAGAGGTAATGGTAATGGTAATGGCAATGGAGGGAACAATAACCAGAACCACCAGGTTACACGTGCGCCAAGGGATTTGAGTCAGGTGCAGTGCTTCAGGTGTAAGGCTATGGGGCACTATGCCACAAATTGCCCAGGGGCGAAGAACTCAGGATCCAGCAAGCCAAACCCCTTCCAAAAGGGTCATGTAAATCATGTTAATGTGGAGGAGGTTTACAATGAACCTGATGCAGTGATTGGTAAGTTCTTGATTAATTCAGTACCTGCAGTTGTTCTTTTTGATACTGGTGCATCGCATTCATTAATTTTGAGGGTATTTGTTGATAAACATGGATTGCCAACCAAAACACTTAGTATGCCTATTAGAGTGAGTTCCCCAGGAGCTGAGATGATAGCAGGTGTTGGTTGTCATCAGTTGACGTTGTCTATTGGGAAGCATGAGTTTCCTACAGATTTGATTATATTAAAGTCACAAGGTCTGGATTGGTTGCAGTTATATAAAGGTCGTATTGATTGTGCCAGTCGGTCTATCACTCACAGTGCACTAGGAGGGAAGAGGATCAAATATGTGTATAAGTATAAGCGTAATCAGGTGCAGGTGAACTCTCTTAAGGGGGGTAGCCTGGAAGAGGTGCCAGTTGTGAGTGATTATCCAGATGTGTTTCCAGAGGAGTTGCCAGGTATGCCACCAGATAGAGATATTGAGTTTCTTATTGATTTAATACCGGGCACTGAACCTATTGCAAAGAGACCGTACAGAATGCCTCCTCAAGAGTTGGAGGAATTGAAGAAGCAGATAAGAGAATTGCAGGCACAAGGATTTATTCGCCCAAGTTCATCACCTTGGGGAGCTCCAGTTTTATTTGTGGAGAAGAGGGATGGGACCTTGAGGATGTGTGTTGATTATCGTTCTCTGAATGAGGTAACCATTAAGAATAAGTATCCTTTGCCTATGATAAATGATCTGTTTGACCAGTTGGAGGGAGCTACTGTGTTTTCTAAGATTGGTCTCCGTTCTGGTTATCATCAATTGAAGATTCGTGAGCAAGATATTCCAAAGACTGCTTTTACTATGAGGTATGGGTTGTATGAATATACTATTATGTCATTTGGATTGACTAACGCTCCTGCATACTTCATGAATATGATGAACAAGGTGTTTATGGAGTTCTTGGATAAATTTGTGGTTGTTTTCATTGATGATATATTGGTGTTCTCCAAGAATAAGAAAGAGCATGAGGTGCATCTGCGTTTGGTATTGGAGAAATTGAGGGAACATCAATTGTATGCCAAGTTCAGCAAATGTGAGTTTTGGCTGGATGAGGTAGCATTCCTTGGACATGTTGTGTCAGGTAATGGAGTTGCAGTTGATCCATCTAAGGTTGCTGCAGTTACAGAGTGGGAGACACCCACGACAGTTGGGGAGATTTGCAGCTTTTTGGGCCTTGCAGGTTATTACAGGAGGTTTATTGAGAACTTTTCCAAGGTTGCAAATCCTATGACTGAATTATTGAAGAAGGAGAAGAAGTTTGTTTGGACTGATGAATGTGAAGCCAGCTTTCAGGAATTGAAGCAGCGTTTGGTTACAACACTAGTCTTAACTCTGCCGGATATACATAAGGACTTCCAGGTATATTGTGATGCTTCTCGTCAAGGACTTGGGAGTGTTTTGATGCAGGAAGGTAAAGTTGTTTCATATGCTTCACGTCAGCTTAAAAATCATGAGCATAATTATCCTACACATGATTTGGAGTTAGCCTCAGTTGTGCATGCATTGAAAACTTGGAGGCCATATCTTATTGGTAATCATTGTGATATATTTACCGATCATAAGAGCTTGAAGTATATTTTTACTCAGAAGGATTTGAACCTCAGGCAGAGGAGATGGTTGGAGCTTATTAAAGATTATGATTTGAATGTGCAGTATCATCCTGGTAAGGCTAATGTTGTTGCTGATGCATTGAGTCGTAGGAGCCATGCTAATGCAATTAATATTGATAATATGCCACCCGAGTTATGTGAACAGTTGAGGAATCTCAGGTTGGAGATGGTTCCTAAGGGATATTTAGCAACACTTGAGGTAAAGCCTACTTTGCTTGACAGGATCAGAGAAGCTCAAAAGAATGATAAGGAGATTGCTGAGATAAAAGAGAATATGGTTAAAGGTAAGGCAGAATGTTTCCATGAGGATGAACATGGAGCCATATGGTTTGAGAAGCGTATTTGTGTACCTCAAGATGCAGATATCAGGAAGTTGATTCTTCAGGAGGCGCATGATTCACCTTATTCTATTCACCCAGGTAATACTAAGATGTATTTGGATTTGAGGGAAAGATTTTGGTGGCCTAGCCTGAAGAGGGAGATTGCTGGGTATATTGCAACATGTGATGTGTGCCTGAGAGTGAAGGCGGAACATCAGAGACCAGCAGGTTTGTTACAGCCATTGCCTATACCTGATTGGAAGTGGGATGAGATTGGTATGGATTTCATTACAGGTCTACCCAGGACTCGATCAGGTTATGATTCTATTTGGGTAGTTGTTGATCATTTGACTAAAGTTGCTCACTTCATCCCAGTAAAGACTACTTATACCAGTGCTCAGCTAGCACAGATTTATATGTCTAAAATTGTTTGTCTGCATGGAGTTCCAAGGAAGGTAGTGTCTGATAGAGGTACTCAGTTCACATCCGAATTTTGGCGTCAGTTGCATGAATCCTTGGGCACCATGCTGGAGTTTAGTACAGCTTTCCATCCACAGACAGATGGGCAGACAGAGAGGGTAAATCAGATTTTGGAGGATATGTTGAGAGCTTGTGCTTTGGACTATGGGTCCAGTTGGGATGATAATTTACCTTATGCAGAGTTCTCATATAATAACAGTTATCAGGCTAGTCTGAAGATGGCACCGTTTGAGGTATTGTATGGCACAAAGTGCAGAACACCATTGATGTGGGATGAGGTTGGAGAGCGTCAGTTCTTTGGACCAGACTTGATCAGAGATGCTGAGGAGAAGGTCAAGTTGATTCGTGACAGGCTGAAGATAGCACAGTCCAGGCAGAAGAGTTATGCAGATGCAAAACGTAAGGAGGTGACATATGAGGTAGGAGACCGTGCATATCTTAGAGTTTCACCACTTCATGGAATTAAGAGGTTTGGAATCAAAGGTAAGTTAGCACCACATTTTGTGGGGCCTTACAAGATCTTGGAGCGTAGAGGAGAGGTAGCTTATCAGCTGGAGTTGCCAGAATCCTTGTCAGGAGTTCATAATGTGTTTCATGTATCTCAGTTGAAGAAGTGCCATGCAGAGATGATGGATGTTCCACTGAGGGACACGGTGCCACTTGAGGCAATTCAGTTGGAGAGTAATTTGACATATGAGGAGAAGCCTGTTAAGATTCTGGAGACAGCAGAGAGAGTTACTCGCACCAAGACAATCAAGTTATGCAAGGTTCAGTGGAATCATCACACAGAGGAGGAAGCTACCTGGGAACGAGAGGAAGATCTCAGCCAGGATCACCCACACCTATTTGCTAGCCAGCCCGAATCTCGAGGGCGAGATTCATCTTAAGGGGGGTTGGTTTGTAACATCCCAACTTTCCTAAATTTGGATGTTAATAGATCATACATATGAATATCATAATTTTCCATGCATTATTTGCTATTCTGCAATATTCTTTTCATTATGCAACTCAAGGCAATTTATTGGAGCGGAGATAACATGACTTCTCCCCTATTTTAAAAATGTTCATAATGTCCAGAATATTATTTCCAGTTCATTTGATATGTTCTGGTAATTTTTGCAATCTCCAAAATATTTTAATTGTGTGTTGTTTTATTGCTGTTTGAGTGGCCTATTGCATAAAAAATTATTTTACAAAATTGCATTAGTGTTGGAACTAGTGTTCCTGTAGTTTATAGCTGTAGAGCTATTTTTACTGTGTGTCTAGGTATTTTTATTTACAATTTTTATTGTGTATTTTATTTTATTTATTTTGTTCTGCTGCTGTTGTTTTTGTTTAAAAAACACCAACCAGCCAGCCAGCGCGCAGCGCAGAGCACTGCGCGGCCCAGCAGCCAGTCCTGGCGCGGCCCACTTGACCGAAGCGGCACCCCGCGCCTGCAGCCCATCGCCCTTCGCCTCAGCCGCTGAGAGCGGGCCCTGCTCAACTGTTCGTCGTCTCCGACCCGAGTCGGACACCCGCGCACACGCACGCACCCGGGAGCTCGAGTCCGAGCTCAATCCATCGCGCCAAGCCACCCCGTGGACCCCATGGCAACCGCACGCGAGCCAAGACCCCGGAAAACCCTACCGCAGCCTTTTTGATCCCTTCCGTCGTCCGTGCGTCTCTGCAGGGCGATTCGTATCTCGCCGTGGAGCTCGAGCCGCCGCCGTCTTCTCTGCTCGTTTCAGTCACCGTAAGAGCACGCCCAACCGCGCCACTTTTTCCCCTCGGAACCCCACTCGAATCCGCACTCGTTTGACCAATCGGGGTGACCTGCAGATCGCCGAGCCGAAGCAGCGGAGCACGCTGGAGTTCGCGCTGTCACCGCAGCCAGCAGAGGAAGCCCCGTCGCCGTTTAATCCCACCATCCCCACCACTGACTAACGCCGCATCCGCCCGTCACCTCGCCTTCGCCGGAGACACACCGGAGGAGCGCCGCTGCCAATGCCCGAGACCGCCGTCATTTTCCTCTGTTTTGGGTGAGCACACACGCCCGGCCAATCAAGAACTGACACGTGGCAGTTCGCTACAGGAACATCACAAGAGTTCGCTACAGGAACAGGGGATTTCTGTTTCTTTTTGTTTTCCACAGATTTTCATCCAAAATTCAACTAGCTATATCTTTTAGTCTACATGTCCAATTTAGGTAATTCTTTTTCCTATGCACTCACAAAAATCAGCCCTTCATGACAGTACCAAAATTTCACATGTTTGCACTGTTTGAATTTGAATTTGTTTGAATTTGAATTAAACCTTCCGGAGGCCGTATCTTTCAAACCGCTTATCGAATTCGAGTGATTCTTTATGCATTGTGACCGTAGTGCAATTTAGGCGCTGTTAAGCTTCTGTTGTTGAGTTTTAAAATGGTTTTCTTGCTGTTGGTTTTGTTTTGGTTCTATTCGTGTTCCGATGATTGATTTGTTGAATTGTGTGAAACGTGTAGATTGTCCGTAGTGCGACGCGAGCTATTGTCAGGAGTGTGACTTTCTGAACCAGAACCAAGGCAAGTTACATGTTGATCATCTTTACCTATTGTTTTCTATGCATGTAGTTATATCACACTATGAATCTATGCATGTATAGGAATACTATATTATTTTGCTATGCTGTTGAGCCATCTTCCCGTCTTTGCAAATCGTGGTAGTTGTAGGTTGCTATGCTTTGTAGACGGGGGTGGTTCGTGTATTCATTGAGTTTATGTGAGGATTATATATATATATAACAATTGAGTAGTAACTCAGGATTTAACTCACCTCTGGGCGGAAGTGGTATTGCTTGGTGTTGAGGGAAGGCATCATGGGGTCTTGCACCTTTTCTAAGGCCATGCGCCCATGAGAGTGCACCCTAAGTGGAATGCCGCCCAGGTTAAAAAAGATCAAACAGACTTAGTGACTAGTAGCTTCCATGTGCGGCCACTGGCTATATGGGCTCTGGCTTAGTTGATCAGTTGTTGGAACCCTGGCCCAGACAGTGTCGACAGATGTAGCATATATAGGTGGGATGTGGCCGTCAGGTGGTTAAGGGAACCTCTTCTGAAAGACTTCGTCGCAATCTTCGGATTGGGTCCAGTGGGTAAAGCGTACTAAACTCTGCAGAGTATTAAAACTAATCATGATTAGCCGTGCCCCCGGTTATGGGTAATTTTGAGCCACTATGTCATTACAGTTGTTGGATGATCTTGACAGATGTGACACTTAATAAATTTGTTGGGCAACTTAATAAAGGGTAGGTTGGAGTTGATTTTGCCAGCTCAACCTTGTGTATTTAAATTGTAGTAATAAATAACTAAATAAAAATTTGACTATTAGGTAGTTATTAGGATAAAATCAGCTTTCTGCAAAAATAAACCCTCAAGCCTTCCTTTGTTGTACTATGCATATACATGTAGGTCTGCTTTATTATTACTCCTATGTAACTTGCCAATACATTCAAAGTATTGACCTATATGGCTGCAACGTCTCATGTTGCAGGATATTTAGATGAAGAGTAAGGTACCGTTAGGGTCACGAGTCTGCACTCAGCATTGCCAGTGGGCTATGATGGGACTCATCGTTATTTTCTGCTACTTTCCGCTGTTTGATTGAATAAAGCTAGCCAAGTGCTATGCAGATTGTTTTATTTTATACATTCTGGATCATACGTTGTAATAAATGATGCACTTGCTATTCTGGTATTCATCTATACTGTGTGTGCTAGCGAGTTCGATCCAGGGACTAGCATGTTAAGCACAGAGACTCAAATCCTTCGAGGTTTGGTCGTTACACGAAGGGTCCACGAGGAAGAAACCTTGTCTATCCCACCATGGCCGTCGCCCACGAAGGACTTGCCTCACTCGGGTAGGTCTTCACGAAGTAGGCGATCTCCTTGCCCTTAAAAACTCCTTGGTTCAACTCCACAATCTTGATGGAGGCTCCCAAGTGACACCTAACCAATCTAGGAGACACCACTCTCCAAGAGGTAACAAATGGTGTGTTGATGATGAACTCCTTGCTCTTGTGCTTCAAATGATAGTCTCCCCAACACTCAACTCTCTCTCATAGGATTGGATTTGGTGGAAAGATGATTTGAGTAGAAAGCAACTTGGGGAAGGCTAGAGATCAAGATTTATGTGGTTGGAATGGAATATCTTGACCTCAACACAAGTGTAGGTGGTTCTCTCTCAGAAAATATATGTTGGAAGTGTAGGCATGTTCTGATGGCTCTCTCCACGAATGAAGAGTGGGTGGAGGGGTATATATAGCCTCCACACGAAATCTAATCGTTACACACAATTTACCAAACTCGGTGGGACCGAATCATGAAACTCGGTCGGACCGATTTGGTTCATAATGTGACCGTTAGGGTTTTCGGTAGGACCGACATGTCAACTCGGTGGGACCGATGTCATTAGGGTTAGGGCATAACGTAATCTCGGTGAGACCGATTACACAAACTTGGTGGGACCGATTTTGGTAATAGACAAACAAAGAGTTGGTCAGGCAAACTCGGTGGGACCGATTCGCTCATCTCAGTTGGACCGAAACGTTATGAAAGGGTGACAAAGAGTTTGCATTGCAATCTTGGTGGGACCGATTGGAAATTTCGGTGAGACCGAAATTATTGCAATAGGCAACAGAGAGTTTGCAATCCCATCTCGGTGAGACCGAGATCCCTATCGGTGAGACCGAAAAGACTAGGGTTTCTGGCAGTGGCTATGTCAAGAGAACTCGGTGGCGCCGGATAGAAAGTTTCGGTGGGGCCGAGTTTGACTTTTGGTTTGGGACATATGTGGATGTGAGAAAGTGGTTGAGGGCTTTGGAGCATATCACTAAGCATTTTGAGCAAGCAAGCCATTAAGCAACACTTCATCCCCTCTTAATAGTATTGGCTTTCCTATGGACTCAATGTGATCTTGGATCACTAAAATAGAAAATGTAGAGTCCTGAGCTTTGAGCTTGAGCCAATCCTTTGTCCTAAGCATCTTGAAGAGGTTCCACATCCTCTAGTTCATGCCACTCCATTGTTGAACTTATCTGAAACATACTAGGTAGAAGCATTAGTCCAACAAGAGATATGTTGACATTAATTACCAAAATCACCCAGGGAGCACTTGTGCTTTCAATCTCCCCCCTTTTTGGTAATTGATGAGAACATACATCAAAGCTTTAGACAAAGATATAGAGAATAACGAGTAAAGCTTTGGAAGGACATGTAACATGCATAGGCTCCCCCTACATGTATGCAATCATGTGAATATGGAACATAAGAGCATATGAGTGTATAATCATGACAGAGCAAGCAATGAGTTACATGTATCTTGGCTATATGCATCAGAGCAAATGATGTGAATATAGGAAATGTACCTTCATGCTCATGAGTCCTTCTTGCAAACAGTATGTACATCAGCAAGAGATCCTCATACACATGACTGTGATGCATATACTTACCTTCTGGTCTTGAGTTGGCTTAGGAAGGAATGAACCTGAGTAAACAAGGTTAGATAACACAGATACACCTACTAACCAGAGCAAACAAAAGAAACCACAAGAGTACCAAGATTGGGATGACATGTAGAGAGTGAGTGCAGAGTACTCTATTGGATATAGACATGTCCCCAAAGGCAAAGGTATGCACTGAATTCAAGGATTTCCTTCCCTTAGATGTCTTGCTCCCCCTGAATCTAGCATAGGATACTAGGAGAAGATAGGGAACAGAAAATCAGAGCAAAGAAAAGAAACAGAGCTAATGCAAACAATCAAATATGAACATGTCTTTCCCCTCTTAAAGACATGTGACTTCTCTCCTCTTGAACACCAAGCATCTGGGGTCTCTTTCTCCTTGTTGAAGAACATTCTCCCCCTGAGTATTCTCTCCCCCTATAGAAATGATTAAGCTTTGATGTGATCTCTCTCTCTCCCCCTTTGACATCAATTTCCAAGAAGGGCTCTTCTGGATGTTTGTTGCAAATGGGTTTGGTCCTTGAGTCACAGAACAAAGCAGCAAGTTGAATGTGATGCTGGTAGAGGCCAAGAATCATTGAGTAGAGCTGGAGCAAAAAGAATGCAGAAACAAGTGGCAAGCTGTCTTTCCTGCAGTGAAATCGGTGGCACCGAGTTGTGTGCTTCGGTGACACCGAAAAAATTTGGTTGGACCGAAGGAAACAAGTCGGTGTGACCGAGTTCATCATAGATAAAACACTTGTCACCTCAGCTCACTAGGCAAATAAAATCTCACAAGGATTTGCAAGGAATTAGCTGAAAGATTTGCAATGAATTGGATGCAGGGAATGCATAACAGAATAAAGAAGAGAAAATCTAGATGAATTTTTTTGATAAAGAAGAGGGAATAAATATGCAAAGGACAAAATGCAAAAACTCAAAGAAACACTAGAGAACTTCATCTAGAATTGGGCGGTGACAAAGTCACCTATGTTAGAGTATATTGACTAAGGAGTCAAGTGAGATCACTTGATCATAGGTCATACTCATAGTTTTAAGCTCAAAATGGGGTTACCATTTTTCGTTTAAGCATCTTGATGTATTCACATCTTGTTGAGTTGCTTTGACCCATGACTTGGAGTAAAGTTTCTCTAAGATGGAATAACATACCTTGGGTGGTGGTGTTGATCTTGATCATGTAGTTGAACTTGTGTGGGTTGCTCAAGGTTGATGTAGCTCATCAAGAGTTGGGAGCACCACTTGGAATGTGAGTTCATCTACCTACATGGGTTAGTCTTGAAAGGAAGAGCACTTGTGTATCCAAAAAAACAATCATAAAACTTAATATAGAATTTGTCAAAGGATATGTTTGAAGGGTTTTGTGCTTCCTTGTCTTCAACCACCATTGTGTAGAAACTTGGTGATGTAGAAATTTCTCAAGATGTGAGTGGGTTGCAATCTCATAGATTTAGATTCATCCAAGTACCTACAAGGGTTAGATAGCATGCAAGGGTGCAAATATATCCAAGACATATAAGTAGCAACATGAAAGAAATATCAAGGATTAGTCAAAGGCTCATGCCTTGCATGTATCCAAATGGAGTTCCTACTCCAAGTTTGAAGCATCAATGATGTTCAATTCACCTCTCAAGCGGCAAAAGACTTTCTCATCAAGCGGTTTGGTGAATATATCCGCCAATTGCTTATCGGTAGGAACATGCTTAAGATCAATGTCTCCTTTAGCAACATGATCTCGAATGAAATGATGACGAACTTCAATATGCTTAGTTCGAGAATGTTGCATGGGATTGTGAGCAATCTTAATAGCACTCTCATTGTCACAAAGCAATGGAACATGTTTCACATATATCCCATAATCCTTAAGAGTTTGGGTCATCCAAAGTAATTGAGTACAACATGAACCGGCGGCAATGTATTCCGCTTCGGCGGTGGATAAGGATACCGAGTTTTGTTTCTTGGAGGACCAAGACACAAGAGATCTACCAAGAAATTTACATGTACCTGAAGTGGACTTTCTATCAACCTTGTCTCCGGCATAGTCCGAATCGGAGTAACCAACAAGATCGAAAGAAGACCTCTTAGGATACCAGATGCCAAAATTTGGTGTGTGTATTAAGTATCTCACTATCCTCTTCACAGCCTTAAGATGACTTTCTTTAGGGGCCGCTTGATATCGTGCACACATGCACACACTTAGCATAATATCAGGACGAGAGGCACATAGATATAACAATGAACCAATCATGGAGCGGTAAACCTTTTGATCAACCGGTTCACCATCTTTGGTCAAATCAAGATGTCCACTAGTAGGCATGGGTGTAGTCATACCTTTGCATTCTTGCATATTGAACTTCTTGATTAAGTCCTTGGTGTACTTTGTTTGAGAAACAAAGGTACCTTCCTTAGTTTGCTTGATTTGCAAACCGAGAAAGAATTTGAGTTCACTCATCATAGACATCTCAAACTTCTCCGACATTAGCTTTCCAAACTTCTCACTAAAGTGATGGTTAGTCGAACCAAATATTATATCATCAACATAAATTTGGCACACAAATAGTTCTCCATTAACCCTTTTAGTAAAAAGAGTAGAATCTATTTTTCCAATTTCAAACCCTTTTTCAATAAGGAACTTGGTCAAGCATTTATACCAAGCTCTAGGAGCTTGTTTAAGACCATAAAGAGCTTTGTGAAGTTTGTAAACATGATTAGGTTTCTTAGGATTGACAAAGCTGGGAGGTTGCTTAACATAAACTTCCTCCTCTATTTCACCATTTAGAAAAGCATTTTTAATGTCCATTCGGTACAAGGTGATATCATGGTGATTAGCATAAGCAAGTAAGATGCGAATGGACTCAAGTCTAGCAACGGGGGCATATGTCTCACCATAGTCCATACCTTCGACTTGAGTGCAGCCTTGGGCAACGAGACGTGCTTTGTTTTGAACTACTTGTCCATCTTCATCTTGCTTGTTGCGAAACACCCATTTGGTACCAATGATGTTGTGGTTGTTGTCGGGCTTCTCGACCAATGTCCACACTTAATTTCTCTGAAAGTTGTGTAGCTCTTCATGCATGGCGTTTATCCAATCCGTATCTTCCAATGCTTCTTCAACCTTCATGGGTTCAATGCTAGAGATGAATGAACAATGTTCACAAAAGTTAGCCAAACGAGTTTTAGAGCGAGTGATTCTCTCGGTTTGGATATCATTGTAGATTTGCTCGACGGGATGGTCTTTGGCGACTCTTGCTCGAACTCGTGGGAGATTTTGCTTTGTTCGGGGTGGAACATCTTCTTCATCTTGTTCTTCTTCTTGGCCTTCTTCATTGTTGACGTTGTCGTTCTCTTGTCGTGGTGGAGAAGGAGGTTGATGAGGTTCATCTTGGTGTATGTCCTCGTTTTCTTTGTTTTGGTGTGTCCCACTCGTGGATGCTTCCATGTCAACTCTTGGTTCACCTTGTCGTGAGGTAGAAGCTTCCACTTGGACGGACGAGGTACTCTCCTTCACCTCCGTTGGACGGATCTTGCCAATAGACAAGTCTTGGATTGCTTCCGAAGGGTCTTTGTCTCCTACATCAATTGGCAATTGGTCTACTCGCGAGCCGTTAGATTCATCAAACTTCACATCTACCGTCTCTTCAACCTTTCGGGTGAAATTGTTGTAGACACGGTAGGTGTGAGAGTTTGAGCCATAACCAAGTAGGAAACCTTCATGAGATTTAGGAGCAAATTTAGAACGATGATGCTTATCAAGAATGTAGCACTTTGAGCCGAATACTCGAAAGTATCCAACTTGGGGTTTGTTACCGGTGAGGAGCTCGTATGCCGTCTTGCCGCGTAGCTTGTGGAGATACAAGCGATTTGTTGCATGACAAGCTGTGTCAACCGCCTCCGCCCAAAAGTGTTTTGGAGTCTTGTACTCATCAAGCATCGTTCTTGCCATCTCTATAAGAGTCCGGTTCTTCCTCTCAACAACTCCATTTTGTTGAGGTGTGTACGTGGCCGAGAACTCATGTGAAATCCCCTCTTCGTCAAGAAAGGTATCCACATTTGCGTTCTTGAACTCCGTTCCGTTGTCGCTCCGAACCTTCTTGATCTTCACTTGAAATTGATTTTGGGCCTTCCTAGCGAAGTTTTTGAAGATCTTTTGGACATGCGATTTATCATCTAGAAAGAACACCCACGTAAATCTTGAAAAATCATCGACTATGACTAGACCAAATGAGTTACCACCGAGACTCTTGTAGGCATTGGGACCGAAGAGATCCATCTGCAGTAGCTCGAGTGGTCTTCTCGTGGTCATGATGTTCTTCACGGGGTGACTCCCTCCAACTTGTTTTCCTGCTTGACAAGCACTATAAAGTCTATCCTTGTCAAAAATAACATCTTTTACTCCAAGGATATGATCACCTTTAATAAGCTTATCAAGATTTCGCATGCCCACATGACCTAGCCTTCTATGCCACAACCAACCTTTAGAAGATTTAGCAATTAAGCAAGTTCTAGGTTGAGCCTTTTTAGTGAAATCGACAATGTAAAGATCACCTCTACGTATACCGGTAAAGACCATTTTATGATTGTCTCTTTGAAACACTTGGCAATCTACTTCAGTAAATAGGACATTGAAACCGAAATCAGCAAGTCTAGATACTGAAAGTAAATTGTACCCAAGAGATTCAACAAGCATGACATTTTGTATGGAGCTATCATGTGAGATGGCCACCTTACCGAGGCCAACCACCTTACCTTTGAGTTATCACCAAAAGTGACATACTTTCGAGGGCCGTCGTTTTCAGTAAGCTCACGAAACATATCTTTGTCTCCGGTCATATGATCAGTACATCCACTATCGAGGACCCATTCCTTTCCTCCAGCCATGTAGCCGCGAAGATTAGCCATAAGACCAAAGTGTCTCATCGCATCGTCAAGATCATAGTCACTATCATCATCCTCGTCATAGTATCCATGTTCAACATCGTCTTGTATTTGATCAATTCCTAGAGAGGGTAGTTCATTAGACAAATGATCATCACAATGGTCACCTTTATGAATTCTAATAGCTTCGGATATGATATTGCTAATGATTCCAACATCTCCTTTGGCACGCACGAGATTGGTAAGCTCAAATAGACAATCACCAAAAATAGGATTACTAGAATTCATCTTACTCAAGGCAATAGACTTATGAAGAATTTCATCTAAGTTTTGCAAGGAATAGTTTGGAAATCTTTCCTCAAGAAATCTCCATATAATGTAGGCACAATCAAGAGTAAGCAAACATCCAATCAAGTTTATAGGCAAGCCTCTAGTGATAAGATTAACAGTTCTAAGGTTGCGGATCATGTCAATAGAATCATCAAGGGTAGGATGCAAAGGATCAACATGAGGTGCACAAGGGCTAGTAATGTACTTGTTCAAATGATATTCATTGAAAATCTCAAGCATATCATTTTTCCACTCATGAAAGAACTCTCCACAAGAATAGGCACTCTACGTCTAAGACTCCCCAATGTAGACTCATCCATCTTCCTCCAATGGTGATTAAACCAAAGCAATGGAGACCAAGCTCTGATACCAATTGAAAGGATCGAGAAGAGGTGTCTAGAGGGGGGGTGAATAGACTCTAAATAAGAAAAGTTGCAGTTTTTAATTTCTTTAAGTTGAAGTGAAGTTTTGGCACAAGTTTAAACATTTACAATACATATCAAGCAAGCATGACAAGAGTATATGAGCAGCGGAAACTAAAGCATGCAAGTTGCAAGAATGTAAAGGGATGGGATTGGAGTGTGCAAACGCATTTTGGAGACATGGAGATTTTTTATCCGTGGTTCCAATAGGTGGTGTATCGTACATCCACGTTGATGGAGACTTCAACCCACGAAGGGTAAGGGTTGCGCGAGTCCACGGAGGGCTCCACCCACGAAGGGTCCACGAAGAAGCAACCTTGTCTATCCCACCATGGCCGTCGCCCATGAAGGACTTGCCTCACTCGGGTAGATCTTCACGAAGTAGGCGATCTCCTTGCCCTTACAAACTCCTTGGTTCAACTCCACAATCTTGACGGAGGCTCCCAAGTGACACCTAACCAACCTAGGAGACACCACTCTCCAAGAGGTAACAAATGGTGTGTTGATGATGAACTCCTTGCTCTTGTGCTTCAAATGATAGTCTCCCCAACACTCAACTCTCTCTCATAGGATTGGATTTGGTGGAAAGATGATTTGAGTGGAAAGCAACTTGGGGAAGGCTAGAGATCAAGATTTATGTGGTTGGAATGGAATATATTGACCTCAACACAAGTGTAGGTGGTTCTCTCTCAGAAAATATATGTTGGAAGTGTAGGCATGTTCTGATGGCTCTATCCATGAATGAAGAGTGGGTGGAGGGGTATATATAGCCTCCACACAAAATCTAACCATTACACACAATTTACCAAACTCGGTGGGACCGAATCATGAAACTCGATCGGACCGATTTGGTTCATAATGTGACCGTTAGGGTTTTCGGTGGGACCGGCATATCAACTCGGTGGGAACGATGTCATTAGGGTTAGGGCATAACGTAATCTCGGTGAGACCGATTACACAAACTCGGTGGGACCGATTTTGGTAATAGACAAACAGAGAGTTGGTCAGGCAAACTCGGTGGGACCGATTCGCTCATCTCGGTTGGACCGAAACGTTACGAAAGGGTGACAGAGAGTTTGCATTGCAATCTCGGTGGGACCAATTGCAAATTTCGGTGAGTCCGAAATTATTGCAATAGGCAACAGAGAGTTTGCAATCCCATCTCGGTGAGACCGAAAAGACTAGGGTTTCTGGCAGTGGCTATGTCAAGAGAACTCGGTGGCGCCGGATAGAAAGTTTCGATGGGGCCGAGTTTGACTTTTGGTTTGGGACATATGTGGATGTGAGAAAGTGGTTGAGGGCTTTGGAGCATATCACTAAGCATTTTTAGCAAGCAAGCCATTAAGCAACACCTCATCCCCTCTTAATAGTATTGGCTTTCCTATGGACTCAATGTGATCTTGGATCACTAAAATAGAAAATGTAGAGTCCTGAGCTTTGAGCTTGAGCCAATCCTTTGTCCTCAGCATCTTGAAGAGGTTCCACATCCTCTAGTCCATGCCACTCCATTGTTGAACTTATCTGAAACATACTAGGTAGAAGCATTAGTCCAACAAGAGATATGTTGACATTAATTACCAAAATCACCCAGGGAGCACTTGTGCTTTCAGAAGGTTAAAACATCACATACTTGACGAAATATCGTTGTGGTTTTGATGCGTAGGTAAGAATGGTTCTTGCTCAGCCCGTAGCAGCCACGTAAAACTTGCAACAACAAAGTAGAGGACGTCTAACTTGTTTTTGCAGGGCATGCTGTGATGTGATATGGTCAAGACATGATGCTAAATTTTATTGTATGAGATGATCATGTTTTGTAACATAGTTATCGGCAACTGGCAGGATCCATATGGTTGTCGCTTTATTGTATGAAATGCAATCGCCATGTAATTGCTTTACTTTATCACTAAGCGGTAGCGATAGTCATAGAAGAAATAGTTGGCGAGATGACAACGATGCTAGGATGGAGATCAAGGTGTCGCGCCGGTGACGATGGTGATCATGACGATGCTTTGGAGATGGAGATCAAAGGCACAAGATGATGATGGCCATATCATATCACTTATATTGATTGCATGTGATGTTTATCTTTTATGCATCTTATTTTGCTTAGATCGACGGTAGCATTATAAGATGATCTCTCACTAAATTTCAAGGTATAAGTGTTCTCCCTGAGTATGCACCGTTGCAAAAGTTCATCGTGCCGAGACACCACGTGATGATCGGGTGTGATAAGCTCTACGTTCACATACAACGGGTGCAAGCCAGTTTTGCACACGCAGAATACTCGGGTTAAACTTGACGAGCCTAGCATATGCAGGTATGGCCTCGGAACACTGAGACCGAAAGGTCGAGCGTGAATCATATAGTAGATGTGATCAACATAGTGATGTTCACCATTGAAAACTACTCGATCTCACGTGATGATCGGACATGGTTTAGTTGATATGGATCACGTGATCACTTAGATGATTAGAGGGATGTTTATCTAAGTGCAGGTTCTTAAGTAATTTGATTAATTGAACTTTAATTTATCATGAACTTAGTACCTGATAGTGTTTTGCATGTCTATATTGTTGTAGATAGATGGCCCGTGCTGTTTTTCCGTTGAATTTTAATGCGTTCCTTGAGAAAGCAAAGTTGAAAGATGATGGTAGCAATTACACGAACTGGGTCCGTAACTTGAGGATTATCCTCATTGCTACACAGAAGAATTACGTCCTCAAAGCACCGCTAGGTGCCAAACCCGCTGTAGGAGCAACACCAGATGTTATGAACGTCTGGCAGAGCAAAGCTGATGACTACTCGATAGTTCAGTGTGCCATGCTTTACGGCTTAGAACCGGGACTTCAACGACATTTTGAACGTCATGGAGCATATGAGATGTTCTAGGAGTTGAAGTTAATATTTCAAGCAAATGCCCGGATTGAGAGATATGAAGTCTCCAATAAGTTCTACAGCTACAAGATGGAGTAAAATAGTTCTGTCAGTGAGCATATACTCAAAATGTCTGGGTATAACAATCACTTGATTCAACTGGGAGTTAATCTTCCAGATGATAGTGTCATTGACAGAATTCTTCAATCATTGCCACCAAGCTACAAGAGCTTCGTGATGAACTATAATATGCAAGGGATGGATAAGACAATTCCCGAGCTCTTCGCGATGCTAAAGGCTGCGGAGGTAGAAATCAAGAAGGAGCATCAAGTGTTGATGGTCAACAAGACCACCCGTTTCAAGAAAAAGGGTAAAGGGAAGAAGGGGAACTTCAAGAAGTACAACAAGTAAGTTGCTGCTCAAGTGAAGAAGCCCAAGTCAGGACCTAAGCCCGAGACTGAGTGCTTCTACTTCAAAGGGACTGGTCACTTGAAGCGAAACTGCCCCAAGTATTTGGCGGATAAGAAGGATGGCAAGGTGAACAAAGGTATATGTGATATACATGTTATTGATGTCTACCTTACTAATGCTCTCAGTAGCACATGGGTATTTGAGACTGGTTCTGTTGCTAATATTTGCAACTCGAAACAGGGACTACGGATTAAGCGAAGATTGGCTAAGGACGAGGTGACGATGCGCGTGGGAAATGGTTCCAAAGTCAATGTGATCGCGGTCGGCACGCTACCTCTGCATCTACCTTCGGGATTAGTTTTAGACCTAAATAATTGTTATTTGGTGCCAGCGTTGAGCATGAAAATTATATCTGGATCTTGTTTGATGTGAGACGATTATTCATTTAAATCAGAGAATAATGGTTGTTCTATTTATATGAGTAATATCTTTTATGGTCATGCACCCTTGAAGAGTGGTCTATTTATATTGAATCTCGATAGTAGTGATACACATATTCATAATATTGAAGCCAAAAGATGCAGAGTTGATAATGATAGTGCAACTTATTTGTGGCACTGCCGTTTAGGTCATATTGGTGTAAAGCGCATGAAGAAACTCCATTCTGATGGACTTTTGGAATCACTTGATTATGAATCAGTTAGTACTTGCGAACCATGCCTCATGGGCAAGATGACTAAAACGCCGTTCTCCGGAACAATGGAGCGAGCAACAGAGTTGTTGGAACTCATACATACTGATGTATGTGGTCCGATGAATGTTGAGGCTCGCGGCGGGTATCGTTATTTTCTCACCTTCACAGATGATTTGAGCAGATATGGGTATATCTACTTGATGAAACTTAAGTCTGAAACATTTGAAAAGTTCAAAGAATTTCAGAGTGAAGTGGAAAATCATCATAACAAGAAAATAAAGTTTCTGTGATCTTATCGTGGAGGAGAATATTTGAGTTACAAGTTTGGTCTTCATTTGAAACAATGCGGAATAGTTTCGCAACTCACGCCACCCGGAACACCACAACGTAATGGTGTGTCCGAACGTCGTAATCATACTTTACTAGATATGGTGCGATCTATGATGTCTCTTACTGATTTACCGCTATCATTTTGGGGTTATGCTTTAGAGACGGCTGCATTCACGTTAAATAGGGCACCATCTAAATCCATTGAGACGATGCCTTATGAACTGTGGTTTGGCAAGAAACCAAAGTTGTCGTTTCTTAAAGTTCGGGGCTGCGATGCTTATGTGAAAATGCTTCAACCTGATAAGCTCGAACCCAAATCGGAGAAATGTGTCTTCATAGGATACCCAAAGGAGACTGTTGGGTACACCTTCTATCACAGATCCGAAGGAAAGACATTCATTCCTAAGAATGGATCCTTTATAGAGAAGGAGTTTCTCTCGAAAGAAGTGAGTGGGAGGAAAGTAGAACTTGATGAGGTAATTGAACCTGCTCCCTTATTGGAAAGTAGTTCATCACAAAAATCTGTTCATGTGACTCCTACACCAATTAGTGAGGAAGCTAATGATGATGATCATGTAACTTCAGATCAAGTTACTACCAAACCTCGTAGGTCAAGCAGAGTAAGATCCGCACCAGAGTGGTACGGCAATCCAGTTCTGGAAGTCATGTTACTTGACCATGACGAACCTACGAACTATGAGAAAGTGATGATGAGCCCAGATTCCGTGAAATGGCTTGAGGCCATGAAATCAGAGATGGGATCCATGTATGAGAACAAAGTGTGGACTTTGGTTGACTTGCCCGATGATCGGCAAGCCATCAAGAATAAATGTATCTTCAAGAAGAAGACAGACGCTGACGGTAATGTTACTGTCTAGAAAGCTCGACTTGTTGCAAAGGGTTTTCGACAAGTTCAAGGAGTTGACTACGATGAGACTTTCTCACCCGTAGCGATGCATAAGTCCGTCTGAATCATGTTAGCAATTGCCGCATTTTATGATTATGAAATTTGGCAAATGGATGTAAAGACTTCATTCCTGAATGGATTTCTGGAAGAAGAGTTGTATATGATGCAACCTGAAGGTTTTGTCGATCCAAAGGATGCTAACAAAGTGTGCAAGCTCCAGCGATCCATCTATGGACTGGTGCAAGCATCTCGGTGTTGGAATAAACATTTTGATAGTGTGATCAAAGCGTATGGTTTTATATAGACTTTTGGAGAAGCCTGTATTTACAAGAAAGTGAGTGGGAGCTCTGTAGCATTTCTAATATTATATGTGGATGACATATTGTTGATTGGAAATGATATAGAATTTCTGGATAGCATAAAAGGATACTTGAATAATAGTTTTTCAATGAAAGACCTCGGTGAAGCTGCTTATATATTGGGCATTAAGATCTATAGAGATAGATCAAGACGCTTAATTGGACTTTCACAAAGCACATACCTTGATAAAGTTTTGAAGAAGTTCAAAATGGATCAAGAAAAGAAAGGGTTCTTGCCTGTGTTACAAGGTGTGAAGTTGAGTCAGACTCAATGCCCGACCACTGCAGAAGATAGAGAGAAAATGAAAGGTGTTCCCTATGCTTCAGCCATAGGCTCTATCACGTATGCAATGCTGTGTACCAGACCTGATGTGTGCCTTGCTATTAGTTTAGAAGGGAGGTACCAAAGTAATCCAGGAGTGGATCACTGGACAGTGGTCAAGAACATCCTAAAATACCTGAAAAGGACTAAGGATATGTTTCTCGTTTATGGAGGTGACAAAGAGCTCGTCGTAAATGGTTACGTCGATGCAAGCTTTGGCACTGATCCGGATGACTCTAAGTCACAAATCGGATATGTGTTTATATTGAACGGTGGAGCTGTCAGTTGGTGCAGTTCTAAGCAAAGCGTCGTGGCAGGATCTACATGCGAAGCGGAGTACATAGCTGCTTCGGAAGCAGCAAATGAAGGAGTCTGGATGAAGGAGTTCATATCCGATCTAGGTGTCATACCTAGTGCATCGGGTCCAATGAAAATCTTTTGTGACAATACCGGTGCAATTGCCTTGGCATAGGAATCCAGATTTCACAAGAGAACCAAGCACATCAAGAGACGCTTCAATTCCATCCGCGATCAAGTCAAGGAGGGAGACATGGAGATTTGCAAGATACATACAGATATGTATGTTGTAGACCCGTTGACTAAGCCTCTCTCACGAGCAAAACATGATCATCACCAAGACTCCATGGGTGTTAGAATCATTACTGTGTAATCTAGATTATTGACTCTAGTGCAAGTGGGAGACTGAAGGAAATATGCCCTAGAGGCAATAATAAAGTTGTTATTTATATTTCCTTATATCATGATAAATGTTTATTATTCATGCTAGAATTGTATTAACCGGAAACTTAGTACATGTGTGAATACATAGACAGTGTCACTAGTATGCCTCTACTTGACTAGCTCGTTGAATCAAAGATGGTTAAGTTTCCTAACCATAGACATGAGTTGTCATTTGATTAACGGGATCACATCATTAGAGAATGATGTGATTTACTTGACCCATTCTGTTAACTTAGCATTTGATCATTTAGTATATTGCTATTGCTTTCTTCATGACTTATACATGTTCCTATGACTATGAGATTATGCAACTCCCGAATAATGGAGGAACACTTTGTGTAATACCAAACGTCACAACGTAACTGGGTGATTATAATGGTGCTCTACAGGTGTATCCGATGGTACTTGTTGAGTTGGCATAGATCAAGATTAGGATTTGTCACTCCAATTGTCGGAGAGGTATCTTTGGGCCCTCTCGGTAATGCACATCACTATAAGCCTTGCAAGCAATGTAACTAATGAGTTAGTTGCGGGATGATGCATTATCGAACGAGTAAAGAGACTTTCCGGTAACGAGATTGAACTAGGTATTGAGATACCGACGATCGAATCTCGGGCAAGTAACATACCGATGACAAAGGGAACAACGTATGTTGTTATGCGGTTTAACCGATAAAGGTCTTCATAGAATATGTAGGAACCAATATGAGCATCCAGGTTCCGCTATTGGTTATTGACCGGAGACGTGTCTCGGTCATGTCTACATAGTTCTCGAACCTGTAGGGTCCGCACGCTTAACGTTCGGTGACGATCGGTAATGTGAGTTTATGAGTTTTGATGAACCGAAGGTAATTCGGAGTCCCGGATATGATCATGGACATGACGAGGAGTCTCGAAATGGTCGAGACATAAAGATCGATATATTGGATGACTATGTTTGGACTTCGGAAGGGTTCCGAGTGAGTTCGGACGAATACCAGAGTACTGGGGGGTTACCGAAACCCCCCGGGGAGTGTAATGGGCCTCATGGGCCTTGGGAGAGAGAGGAAGGGGCGGCCAGGGCAGGCCGCGCACCCCTCCCCCTCTAGTCCGAATTGGACAAGGAAGGGGGGGGCGGCGCCCCCTTTTCCCTTCCCCCTCTCTCCTCCGTCCTTCCCTCCTTCTCCTACTCTTGGAAGGGGTGGAGTCCTACTCCCGGTGGGAGTAGGACTCTCCATGGGGTGCGCCTAGGAGGCCCGCCTCCTCCCCCTCCTCCACTCCTTTATTTACGGGGGAGGGGGGCACCCCATAGACACACAAGTTGATCATTGATCTCTTAGCCGTGTGCGGTGCCCCCCTCCACCATAATCCACCTCGGTCATATCGTAGTGGTGCTTAGGCGAAGCCCTGCGTCGGTAGCATCATCATCACCATCATCATGCCGTCGTGCTGACGGAACTCTCCCTCGAAGCTCTACTGGATCGTGAGTTCGTGGGACGTCACCGAGTTGAACGTGTGCAGATCACGGAGGTGCCGTACGTTCGGTACTAGGATCGGTCGATCGTGAAGACGTGCGACTACATCAACCGCGTTGTCATAATGCTTCCGCTTACGGTCTACAAGGGTACATGGACGACACTCTCCCCTCTCGTTGCTATGCATCACCATGGTCTTGCGTGTGCGTAGATTTTTTTTTTCGAAATGACTACGTTCCCCAACAAGACAGCACATACTTACAAGAACAATGCAGAACTAAATTTCTTCATAAGCATTGGGTTTATTCTACATTAATTTAAGCATTAATATAGATCTGATAATTTGGAGCGAACAGTGGATAAGCAAGCTATAATGCACAATGATGTCACATAATCCACCAGGTATGAATGCAAGGACAGTGATAGGACAATAGGTACTCACAAGAGCAAAGCAACGACCAGCATAGTTGCGATATCCTAGGTTTTGCGGTGCTGGTTCTATCGCCAATATATGTCGGGTGCTATGTGATTTCTCCGGTAGGACCACCTTTTTCAAGGACTTTGCTTGTACTCCTTCAGGTTCTGCAATCACCCTCTTCCTTTTGGATGTCTGAAACACAAGAACAACATTTGAATGGAAAGACATGGTATGACGACAAATGGAATAGGTGTTGATAATGGATGGGCATGCCATATTCACATATATCATGAGTAAACTAAGAAGATGGTGGCGCAACGAAGCAAAAGAAATGCAAGACACCTTATGCAAGATATGTGCAACCAATAAAACCTTGCCAAATTAGAACAGGCACCTTATTGGGTGAACAGGATAGGCCATCTGCCTTTGACTCCTTGAGCTTAGAGTAGTCATTAGGATCATATTCTGGATATGAATCTATAGGTCGGGAGCATGTGGGTTTCATTGCATCCACAATGGATGGACCTCAATCCCTTGATGCCAAGTTTGTTACCCATTGAATTGTTCTGCAATATTCTTCTGATGTGCGCATTCTTATATTCATTGTGATTACGTACAATATCTGTAAAGCATGGGAACATAAATAGTAGTGAGATTATGTTTGTAACACAAAGGATATTATAATGTAATAGAGGCTCCCTGTAAAACCTTGTGTGTTATCACTGGATTCTGATGAGAGAGCCCATGTGTGCTGTAATATGGTGAGTAGATTAATATAATCTGGCACAACTACACAAAAAATAGGCTCCCTGTTGGGAGCCCTAGATGTAAGGATAGTTGGCAGATGATAGGTTCACAATATACCGTATAGAAAGTTTATTGCCAAACCATGATGAGGAGAGCGCAGAGCTAGTAGGCAGATCATAGTGTAGATAATAGGGGTACACCATAACCACCATAAATAAATCGAGAAAGCGGAACTGGCTAGAAAACACTGGGTTTTGCCGCTACTAATATGCAGCCTATTGATCACCTACAGGACAACTCTATTCATCTGAAGGCGCACAGTTGTTACTATCAGTTTAGTCTATCAAAGACCGCACGGCTCCCACCATTTCTGGGGTATTATGGTAGACCAACTCGAAGTGTGAAATCATTTAGCAGAACCGGCCCAATAGTGCTTTCGACTACAGATGTCCCTGCTCCCCTTCCTGACAAGGAACATACTGTGCTTACTAAAGAAGAACAGAAGAGGATCATGTTAAAGAATAGAAGGGGAAGCATATTATTGAGATTCCCCTTCTTTCTATACAATGTTGGGTGCCCACCCATGATGAATCAGAGCGCCCAAAGAAATGCAATTCCATGATGTCTCTCTATATGTGGCCACATGCATTTGGAAACTCAATTGGGAGCATTAGATAACCAATTAAATGTGTGTCTGTTAGCTAATGTCAGTATCATATCACATTCGTATTTGAAGAACCTTAGGACGTATGATTGGTGTGTTATTTAGCTTTAAAGGGTGGGCAGCTGCTAGTAGGACACAAAGCACCTACGCAGATCATAGTGTAGATATAATTGGAAAACCCTAAGCATCAAGAGTAAAATCAGGGAAGTGGAACTTGCTGGAATATATGTGCTAGTATTGCCGGTATGGCTAGAAAGGCTTCGTTCACATACTAGCTCCCTACAACTGAAGGCGCAATACTGTTACTATCAGTCTAACTCTCAAAGGCGACACATACAATCGAATATGAAGAGTTGAAAGCGTCCATGACAATCGATATGAAGACCAACACGAAGACTTGAAAGCGTCCATGACAAGCGACCGAATAGACCTGTACACTGCAAATGTCCCTGCTCCTCTTCACTACAAAGAACATATTGTACAACTATTATACTCCCTCTGTTCCTAAATACAAATCTTTGTAGAGATTCCACCATGGATCACATACGTATGTATATAGATACATTTTAGAGTGTAGATTCACTCATTTTGCTCTGTATGTAGTCCATAGAGGAATCTCTACAAAGACTTGTATTTAGGTACGGAGACTGTACTTACAAAGGAAGAACAGAAGAGGAGCATGCTAAAGAAGAGCAAGCAGATTTTGGATAATAAAATGTTAGTTGGCCACACATGATGAACCAGAGCACATAAAGAATGTAACTCCCTGCTGCCCCTCGATATGTGGCGCATGTGCTTTTTGAAAGTAAAGTAGGAACATTAACTGACCAATTAAACATTCTCATTTTTAGTACATGTCCGCATCAAGATTCGTATTTGAGCAACTAAGTTTGGAATTATGAGTGGCATGTTTTTCAGCTTGATGGGTTGAGGAGCACTGCTTGCACGTACGTCTCGAAGCACCTATGATAATAGTACTGAATATATGGGAATGTCTAGATGCAAGTCGCCTGACTTTCATCATTTGGGTCAGTCGACCATTTCAGGCGGTTGGATGAAGATCCTACGTCTCCTAACCCTTCTTCGTCCTCGCCTCTTATTCTTCCCCTAAAGACCACCGTACGGGTCACCGGCCGAACCACAGGCCCTCGCCCTCCCCTGAACCGCCCACCACCTCCGATATTCCGCCTCCCCCGGCCATCCCTCTAGCTAACCCCACCCCCCATCCGCGTCGAGTTTTGCCTCCGGCGAGGCCCCATCATAGCCCGACGACAGCCCCCCCACAACCACTGTCCCCACTCAAAACCCTAAGATAGAAAATGGGGTAGCCCTCCAGCGAGCCCCTTCCTTCCCACCGGCGAACTCCGGCGAGCTCTCAAAAATTGACTGACCCAATTTTGAAATTTAATCTACTATTGAAGGAGTCCTGGATTATGGGGTCTCCTGGCGTCCGGGCTATGTGACATGGGCCGGATTGGTGGGCCGTGAAGATACAAGATAGAAGGCCTTCCCCCGTGTCCGGATGGGACTCTCCTTTGCGTGGATGGCAAGCTTGGCATCCGGATGTGTAGTTTCCTTTCTCTGTAAACCGACTCTGTACAACCCTAGGTCCCTCCGGTGTCTATATAAACTAGAGGGTTTAGTCCGTAAAGATCATCATAATCATACATGCTAGATATCTAGGGTTTAGCCATTATGATCTCGAGGTAGATCAACTCTTGTAACCCCTATACTCATCAAAGTCAATCAAGCAGGAAGTAGGGTATTACCTCCATCAAGAGGGCCCGAACCTGGGTAAACATCGTGTCCCCTTTGTCTCTTGTTACCTTCGATCCTTAGACGCAGAGTTCGGAACCCCCTACCCGAGCGGCCGGTTTTGACACCGACATTGGTGCTTTCATTGAGAGTTCCGCTGTGCCGTCGACAGAAGGTTCGATGGCTCGTTCTATCATCAACAACGATGCTGTTTCCGGGGAAACTTTTCTCCCCGGCTAGATTTTTGTGTTCGGGGGCTTCGCTCTGCGTGCCAACTCGATTGGTCACCTCGAACAGATCGACAGCTATGCCCCTGGCCATCAGATCAGTTTCGAGAACCTAAATTATGTCGCCGATATCCGAGGAGACTTGATCTTCGAAGGGTTCGCGACCCCGACCACCGCTCTGGCCTTAGATCCGGAATGAACCGCCATGTCCGAAGATGGGAGCTTGGAACCCACCAGAGTCTCCGCTACAAACCGCACTATTGAAGATCCAGAGGCGATTGTTTCTGCAGTGAACTCGGAATCAGACCGGGTTCCTCCTATCACTGAGAGGCCGGACTCGCCCCCGGACTCTAGCTCCATGGACTTTCATTTCCCTGTCCAAACCTCGCTCTTAAACGAGGCGCTGGACTTAATGCGATTCCTCGCGATCACAGAGGAATCACCTCCGAATTACGCCCAGCCCGGACTAGGGGCTGAAAACAGGGAATTTTACGTCCCACCCACCACCCACTTCATAGACACTGTCGAAGATTTAACCGACATGCTGGACTACGCCTCCGAAGACATCGACGGCATGGACGATGATGCGGGAGACGAACAAGGCCAAGACCCGCCTATTACCAGACGTTGGACGACCACCTCCACATATGACGTGTATATGGTGGACACACCCAAAGAGGATGACGACGACAACAGGAAGGATCCGGTTGAGGACAAGCCTGCTGAGGCACCTCCAAAGCGTCGACGTCAGCGGCGCCGCTCAAAATTGCGTCGCAAAAAAGACAGCAATACCGGCACTGGAGACAATGACACTCCGGAGAACGCCGAAGACCCCGAAGCCCCCGTCGAGCCCACATCCGCATAGGATGATGTGGAAGAGAGGCAAGTTAACCCCGACGATCCGGTCGAGAATGAGGACTCGAAAGACAGTAATTATCTACCGCTCTCCGAGGACGATGTGAGCCTCGGCGACGAAGACTTCATCGTGCCATAGGAACCACTCGAGCAGGAGCGCTTTAAGCACCAGCTAATCGCTACTGCGAGAAGCCTAAAAAAGAAGCAGCAACAGCTCCAAGCCGAACAAGATACACTCAACGACAGATGGACCCAAGTCCTAGCCGCCGAAGAATATGGCCTTCAACGCCCAACAAAGTGTTATCCAAAGCGTCAGATACTACCACAATTTGAAGACGAGGCCCTCGAGCCCATACCGTCAAGACATGACCGTGCTGATGAACCAGACCGGCCACCACGCGGGTGAGATAAAGCGGCTACCTACGCTGAACACCAACCCGCACCACCTCGCCGTAGAGACAGAGAGACAGCGGCTCCAGGATACACCTACGACCTATGACAGGACCTGGACAATAGAGCAGGCCAAGCCAGATCAATCTATGGATCAAGGGGGCGGGCCCCAACACGAGAAGATGGCCATCAGGCCAAGCGCGATAGGCACAACCTCCCCCGGGCTGAAAACCGCATACAGACTTCATCCGAACTGCATCGTGACGTCGGCCGATATAGAGGCACCGCACACCCTTATGCTTCACTGATGAGGTAATGGAGCACCAGTTCCCAGAAGGGTTTAAACCCGTGAACATTGAATCATACGATGGAACGACAGATCCCGCAGTATGGATCGAAGATTTTCTTCTCCACATACACATGGCTCGCGGTGACGATCTTTATGCCATCAAATACCTCCCCCTCAAACTCAAGGGACCAGCACAACACTGGTTAAACAGCCTCCCAGAAAACTCCATTGGTAGCTGAGAAGATTTGGAAGATGCCTTTAGAGACAACTTCCAAGGTACCAATGTTCGGCCTCCAGACGCCGATGACCTTAGTCACATAGTCCAGCAACCCGGAGAGTCAGCCCGAAAGCTTTGGACCAGGTTCTTAATTAAAAAGAACCAGATTGTAGACTGTCCGGACGCCGAAGCCCTTGCGGCCTTTAAACACAATGTCCGGGGCGAGTAGCTCGCTCGACACCTCGGCCAAGAAAAAACAAAGTCCATGGTAGCTCTCACCTCACTTATGACCCCGCTTTTGCGCGGGAGAAGATAGCTGGCTAGCTCGTAGAAGCAATAGCACCAGCGACCCCGGCACCTCCGAAGCCAGAGGTGGCAACGGCAGGCCACGACGCAATAAACACAAGCGTCGAAACAATAATGAAGATACCGAAGACACGACGGTCAACGCCAGATTCAGTGGCTCTAAACCCGTTCAGCAAAAGAAGCCATTCAAAGGAAACAAAGATGGTCCATCTAGTTTGGACCGAATACTAGATCGGCCCTGCCAGATCCATGGCACCCCTGACAAGCCCGCCAATCATACCAACAGAAATTGTTGGGTCTTTAAACAGGCCAGAAAATTAAACACCGAACACAAGGGGAAAGGGACGCCCAGTGAGGATGATGACGAGCCTCGCCCATCAAACACAGGGGGGCAAAATAAATTTGCCCCCGAGGTAAAAACAGTGAATATGATCTATGTCACTCATATCCCTAAGCGGGAGCGCAAGCGCGCACTAAGGGACATCTACGCCATAGAGCCAGTCGCCCAAAAATTTTCAACCCATGGTCAGCGTGTCCGATCACTTTTGATCGCAGAGACCACCCGACCAGTATCCGTCATGAAGGTTTGGCAGCATTAGACCTCGACCCAATCATCGACGGATTCCACCTCACACGAGTCCTCATGGACGGCGGCAGCAGTCTCAACCTGCTTTATCAGGACACTGTCCGTAAAATGGGCATTGATCCGTCAAGAGTCAAGCCCACTAAAACTACCTTTAAAGGAGTAATACCTGGGGCAGAGGCCTGCTGCACAGGGTCCATAATGCTGGAGGTAGTCTTCGGCTCACTGGATAATTTCCGAAGCGAAGACTTGATCTTCGACATCGTCCCTTTCCGCAGTGGATACCACGCACTACTCGGATGAACCACGTTCGCCTGCTTCAAGGCGGTCCCACACTATGCTTATCGAAAGCTCAAGATGCCCGGACCACGCGGCGTAATAATAGTCAATGGAAACATGGAGCGCTCCCTCCGTACTGAGGAGCATACCGCGGCCCTCGCAGTAGAAATACAGGGTGGCCTTATCAAGCCGAATACTGCATCGGCAGTCAAGCCCCCGGACACTGTCAAACGAGTCTGGTCTACCCTGCAGAGTGATAGTTCGGCTTGTCCAGAGCTAGATTAGCAATTCGGCCTCCGTCAAGACCCCAACCTGCTCGCGGCATACGTATCGCACGTACATAACTACGCACTAAAGATACCATGGGCAAAGATGGAGCCACACTAAAAGCAAGGTCCTCAGTACGACTCGACCCTATCCGGACCCCCATATTCTTTCCTTTTTCTTCTGATTTTATTTTTCCGGTTCTTCACAACCCACATCACTTTTCGATGGTGCCAAGGGCCCTTTTTCCAGGCCCCTTATGTTTACTCGATCGTTGACCCTCTCAAAGGATCACACACCAAGGCAAAAAGCGGCACAGACATGCAGCAGAGTATCCAAAGGATCTTTAAGATTACCTTCCCCTTTTTAGGACCTGTATACAGCTTTCCCTTGTTCCCAAAATCTTGGCATGTAAAATAGCCTTGATAATTATGGCATTCTCTGTAAAGAGCACGTTTGGTATAGAGTATAGCAGAAACAGTTTTGTCCTACCATATTCGGTATTGGCCTACTCCATAATCTATATTCTGTCTTCACGACTGGTTGACACATGCACATTGGCATTAATCGCCAGGGGCTTTATTCGGCCACATATATTCAAAAACAAAAAAAGTCCAAACACACTTATAGTACACTTCGGCGTCCCGAATACCGCATTATATGCATCGGCTCCGAATCATGTCTTTGGTCCATAGTTGGGTTGCCTGGCTCCTGTGGTTACCACCTTACGTTCCGCTCGTTCGGCTAAGGTAGTAAAGGGAGAACTACTGCGATTGTATTTCTGGCTCGTCCAGTCAAATACCTCAGTAGAGAAAGCCAAAAACTGACTGTCATGATATGGCGAGAGTGGGTCAGCGGTTCGGTGACTCACTAAATCTTTCACGATTTTTCCACATTATGCGAATGACTGGCCTCCACCCGATCAGGCATCTAAAGCACCCAAGTTCGGATAATCGAACAAACACCAGGGGCTAAGCCTACAATCCCATTGTCAAACTCCTATGGCTAAGTGAGAGGTGATAAAGCCATATAGTCCGATTGCCTAGTTCGCCGCACGATCACCTCCTTTACGGATCAAGACATTGGGTCAAGAGTGGTCGAGTGCTATTCAGAACACCCCCATAGTATCTATGTGGGGGCTGAAGCTGATGACTGGCAAACTTTCAGATATACATACGGCCTCACAGGAGGAAAATATTTAAGATAAAAGCACAAGTACATCACACAGGACTTGTTTCATAATACAAAGTCTGGGTAGCCCGGATACATTCATTCAAACATAATATCCTTCGAGCATTGACCCTCTATCAAACGGGCACCCTCCAGGACGTCCTCGAAGTATCGCTCCGGCTTGCGGTAGTCCTTGCCTTCGGGCGGACCCTCGACTGCCACGACGACGGCCTTCATCTTCGCCCAGTGCATCTAGACACGGGCAAACGCCATCCGCGCGCCCTCTATGCACACCGAGCGCTTCACAGCTTCAACCCGGGGCAAGGCGTCGCCGAGCTGCTTGACCAGGCCAAAGTAGCTGCGAGGAATGGGTCTGGCTGGCCATAGCCGGACTATGATGTCCTTCATGGCCAAACCGGATATCCTATGCAGCTCCGTCAGCTGCATCATTTGGTTGTTTAGTAGCGCTGGCCGCTCCGGCGATAGGTACTTGATACGTCCACTTTGCATCATGCTTTTATATCAATATTTATTGCATTATGGGCCGTTATTACACATTATGTCACAATACTTATGCCTATTCTCTCTTATTTTACAAGTTTACATGAAGAGGGAGAATGTCGGCAGCTGGAATTCTGGGCTGGAAAAGGAGCAAATATTAGAGACCTATTCTGCACAACTCCAAAAGTCCTGAAACTCCACGGTAGTTAGTTTTTAGAATATATAAATAATATTGGGCAAAGAAAGTACCAGAGGGGGCCACCCACCATCCACGAGGGTGGGGGCGCCCTACCCCCTGGGCGCCCCTGCCTCGTGGGCCCCCTGGCAGGCCTCCGGTGCCCATCTTCTGCTATATGAAGTCTCTCGCCCTGGAAAAAATCATAAGCAAGCTTTCGGGACGAAGCACCACCGCCACGAGGCGGAACCTGGTGAAACCAATCTAGGGCTCCGGCGGAGCTGTTCTGCCGGGGAAACATCCCTCCGGGAGGGGGAAATCATCAGCATCGTCATCACCATCGATCCTCTCATCGGGAGGGGGTCAATCTCCATCAACATCTTCACCAGCACCATCTCCTCTCAAACCCTAGTTCATCTCTTGTATCCAATCTTTGTCCCAAAACCTTAGATTGGTACCTGTGGGTTGCTAGTAGTGTTGATTACTCCTTGTAGTTGATGCTAGTTGGTTTATTTGGTGAAAGATCATATGTTCAGATCCTTTATGCATATTAATACCCCTCTGATTATGAACATGAATATGATTTGTGAGTAGTTATGTTTGTTCCTGAGGACATGGGAGAAGTCTTGCTATAAGTAGTCATGTGAATTTGGTATTCGTTCGATATTTTGATGAGATGTATGTTGTCTCTCCTCTAGTGGTGTTATGTGAACGTCGACTACATGACACTTCACCATTGTTTGGGCCTAGAGGAAGGCATTGGGAAGTAATAAGTAGATGATGGGTTGCTAGAGTGACAGAAGCTAAAACCCTAGTTTATGCGTTGCTTCGTAAGGGGCTGATTTGGATCCATATGTTTCATGCTATGGTTAGGTTTATCTTAATACTTCTTTTGTAGTTGCGGATGCTTATGATAGAGGTTAATCATAAGTGGGATGCTTGTCCAAGGAAGGGCAGTATCCAAGCACCGGTCCACCCACATATCAAATTATCAAAGTAACGAACGCGAATCATATGAGCATGATGAAAACTAGCTTGACGATAAATCCCATGTGTCCTCGGGAGTGCTTTCCTTTATATAAGAGTTTGTCCAGGCTTGTCCTTTTCTACAAAAAGGATTGGGCCACCTTACTGCACCTTATTTACTTTTATTACTTGTTACCCGTTACAAATTACCTTATCACAAAACTATCTGTTACCGATAATTTCAGTGCTTGCAGAGAATACCTTACTGAAAACCGCTTGTCATTTCCTTCTGCTCCTCCTTGGGTTTGTCACTCTTACTTATCGAAAGGACTACGATAGATCCCCTATACTTGTGGATTATCAAGACTCTTTTCTGGCGGCGTTGCCGGGGAGTGAAGCGCCTTTGGTAGGTGGAAATTTGTAAGGAAAAATTTATATAGTGTGATGAAATTTACTGTCACTTGTTACTATGGAACATAATCCTTTGAGGGGTTTGTTCGGGGTATCTTCACCCCGGCCAGTAGAACAAAGAGTTGCTCCTCAACCTACTGAACCTACTGAAAATGTTTACTTTGAAATTCCTTCGGGTATGATAGAGAAATTGCTAGCTAATCCTTTTATAGGAGAGGGAACATTACGTCCCGATATGCACCTAATCTATGTGGAAGAAGTTTGTGGATTATTTAAGCTTGCAGGTATGCCCGAGGTTGTTATCAAGAATAAGTTCTTCCCTTTATCTTTGAAGGGAAAGGCATTGACATGGTTTAGGCTATGTGATGATATTGGATCATGGAACTACAACCGATTCAAATTGGAATTTCATCAGAAGTTTTATCCTATGCATCTGGTTCATCATGATCGTAACTATATATATAATTTTTGGCCTCCCGAAGGAGAAAGCATCGGTAAAGCTTGGGGGAGGCTTAAGGCAATGTTATATTCATGCCCCAATCATGAGCTCTCAAGAGAAATTATTATTCAAAATTTTTATGCTCGACTTTCTGTCAATAATCGCGCCATGCTCGATACTTCTTGTACTGGTTCTTTTATGATGAAGACTATTGAATTCAGATGGGATTTATTGGAAAGAATTAAACGCAACTCTGAAGATTGGAAACTCAACGAAGGTAAGGAGTCACGTATGACACCTAAGTTTGATTGTATTAAATCTTTTATGGATACCGATGTTTTCCGTGAATTTAGCACTAAATATGGACTTGACTCTAGATAGTAGCTTCTTTCTGTGAATCATTTGCTACTCATGTTGATGTCCCTAAGGAGAAGTGGTTTGAATATCATCCTCCCATTGAAGTAAAAGTAGTTGAACCTATTAAAGTTGAAGAAAAGACTATCACTTATAATGTTGATCCTATTGTTCCTACCGCTTATATTGAGAAACCACCTTTCCTTGCTAGAATAAAGGATCATGCTAAAGCCTCAACCGTGGTTCGTAGAAGTAATATTAGAACACCCAAACCCTCTGAGCAAATTAAAGTTGAACCTAGTATTGCTATGGTTAAAGATCTCTTGGTCGATAATATTGATGGGCATGCTATTTACCTATGTGATGAAGCTGCTAGAATTGCTAGACCCGATACTAAAAATAAACATAGACCTGTTGTAGGCATGCCTGTTATTTCTGTTAAAATAGGAGATCATTGCTATCATGGTTTATGTGATATGGGTGCTAGTGCGAGTGCAATACCTCATTCTTTATACGAAGAAATTATGCATGATATTGCACCTGCTGAGTTAGAAGGTATTGATGTTATAATTAAGCTTGCCAATAGAGATACTATTTCACCCGTTGGGATTGTAAGAGATGTTGAAGTCTTGTGTGGGAAAGTTAAATATCCTACTGATTTTCTTGTTCTTGCTTCCCCACAAGATAACTTTTGTCCCATTATATTTGGTAGACCCTTCTTGAATACTGTTAATGCTAAGATAGATTGCAAAAAGGATGTTTTTACTATTGGATTAGGGGATATGTCTCATGATTTTAATTTTGCTAAATTTCATAGACAACCCCATGATAAAGAATTTCCTAGTAAAGATGAAATTATTGGTCTTGCTTCTATTGTCGTGCCTCCTAATGATCCTTTAGAACAATATTTGCTAGACCATGAAAATGATATGTTTATGAATGAAAGAAGGGAAATAGATGAAGTATTCTTTAAACAGGGACCTATTTTGAAACACAACTTACCTGTTGAAATTCTAGGGGATCCTCCTCCACCCAAGGGTGATCCCGTGTTTAAGCTTAAACCATTATCTGATACTCTTAAATATACTTATCTTGATGAAAAGAAGATATATCCTGTTATTACTAGTGCTAACCTTTCAGAGCAGGAAGAAGAGAAATTATTGAAAACTCTGAAGAAGCACCATGCTGCTATTGGATATACTCTTCATGATCTTAAGGGCATTAGTCCCACTCTATGCCAACACAAAATAAAATTGGAGAAAGACGCTAAACCGATTGTTGATCACCAACGACGGTTAAATCCTAAGATGAAAGAAGTGGTAAGGAAAGAAATACTAAAGCTTCTGGAGGCAGGTATAACTTATCCCGTTGCTGATAGTCAGTGGGTAAGTCTTGTCCATTGTGTCCCTAAGAAGGGAGGTATTACTGTTGTTCCTAATGATAAAGATGAATTGATCCCACAAAGAATTGTTACAGGTTATAGAATGGTAATTGATTTCCGCAAACTGAATAAAGCTACTAAAAATGATCATTACCCTTTACCTTTTATTGATCAAATGCTAGAAAGATTATCCAAACATACACATTTTTGCTTTCTAGATGGTTATTCTGGTTTCTCTCAAATACCCGTGTCAAAAGAGGATCAAGAAAAGACCACTTTTACTTGCCCTTTCGGTACCTTTGCTTATAGACGTATGCCTTTTGGTTTATGCAATGCACCTGCTACCTTTCAAAGATGCATGACTACTATATTCTCTGACTTCTGTGAAAAGATTGTTGAGGTTTTCATGGACGATTTCTCTGTTTATGGAACTTCTTTTGATGATTGCTTAAGCAACCTTAACCGAGTTTTGCAGAGATGTGAAGAAACTAATCTTGTCTTGAATTGGGAGAAGTACCACTTTATGGTTAATGAAAGTATTGTCTTGGGGCATAAAATTTCTGAAAGAGGTATTGAAGTTGATAAAGCTAAAGTTGATGCTATTGAAAATATGCCGTGTCGTAAGGACATTAAAGGTATAAGAAGTTTCCTTGGTCATGCCGGTTTTTATAGGAGGTTCATTAAAGACTTCTCAAAAATCTCTAGGCCTCTGACTAATCTCTTAAAAAAATATGTTCCTTTTGTCTTTGATGATGATTGTGTAGAAGCATTTGAAATACTTAAGAAAGCCTTGATTTCTGCACCTATTGTTCAGCCACCTGATTGGAATTTACCCTTTGAAATTATGTGTGATGCTAGTGATTATGCTGTAGGTGCTATTTTAGGACAAAGAGTTGATAAGAAATTAAATGTTATCCAATATGCTTGTGATAAGTTCAGACCTTATATTGTTGATTCTAAAGTAACTGTTCACACTGATCATGCTGCTATTAAATACCTTATGGAAAAGAAAGATGCTAAACCTAGACTTATTAGATGGGTTCTCTTGCTACAAGAATTTGATTTGCATATTATTGATAGAAAGGGAGCTGAGAACCCCGTTGCAGACAACTTGTCTAGGTTAGAGAATGTTCTTGATGACCCACTACCTATTGATGATAGCTTTCCTGATGAACAATTAGCTGTCATAAATGCTTCTCGTACTGCTCCATGGTATGCTGATTATGCTAATTACTCCCTCCGTTCCTAAATATTTGTCTTTCTAGACATTTCAAATGACTACCACATACGGATGTATGTAGACATATTTTAGAGTGTAGATTCACTCAGTTTGCTCCGTATGTAGTCACTTGTTGAAATGCCTAGAAAGACAAGTATTTAGGAACGGAGGGAGTACATTGTTGCTAAATTTATACCACCTAGTTTCACATACCAACAAAAGAAAAAGTTCTTCTATGATTTAAGACATTACTTCTGGAATGACCCACACCTTTATAAAGAAGGAGTAGATGGTGTTATTAGACGTTGTGTACCTGAGCATGAACAGGAACAGATCCTGCGCAAGTGTCACTCCGAGGCTTATGGAGGACACCACGCTGGAGATAGAATTGCACATAAGGTATTGCAATCCGGTTTTTATTGGCCTACTCTTTTTAAAGATGCCTATAAGTTTGTCTTTTCTTGTGATGAATGTCAAAGAATTGGTAATATTAGTAGACGTCAAGAAATGCCTATGAACTATTCACTTCTTATTGAACCATTTGATGTTTGGGGCTTTGATTATATGGGACCGTTTCCTTCCTCTAATGGATATACACATATTTTAGTTGCTGTTAATTACGTTACTAAGTGGGTAGAAGCTATTCCAACTAGTAGTGCTGATCGTAACACCTCTATTAAGATGCTTAAAGAAGTTATTTTTCCGAGGTTTGGAGTCCCTAGATATTTAATGACTGATGGTGGTTCACATTTTATTCATGGTGCTTTTTGTAAAATGCTTGCTAAGTATGATGTTAATCATAGAATTGCATCTCCATATCATCCACAATATAGTGCTCAAGTAGAATTGAGTAATAGAGAAATTAAATTAATTTTGCAAAAGACTGTTAATAGATCTAGAAAGAATTGGCCCAAGAAACTTGATGATGCATTATGGGCCTATAGAACTCCATATAAAAATCCTATGGGTATGTCTCCGAATAAAATGGTTTATGGAAAAGCATGTCACTTACCTCTCGAACTAGAACATAAAGCATATTGGGCCATTAAAGAGCTCAATTATGATTTCAAACTTGCCGGTGAGAAGAGGTTATTTGATATTAGCTCACTTGATGAATGGAGAACCCAAGCCTATGAGAATGCCAAACTGTTTAAAGAAAAAGTTAAAAGATGGCATGACAAAAGGATACAAAAGCGTGAGTTTAATGTAGGTGATTATGTTTTGTTATACAACTCTCGTTTAAGGTTCTTTGCAGGAAAACTTCTCTCTAAATGGGAAGGTCCTTACGTTATCAAGGAGGTCTATCGTTCCGGTGCCATTAAAATCAACAACTTCGAAGGCACAAATCCAAAGGTGGTGAACGGTCAAAGAATCAAACATTACATCTCAGGTAATCCCATAAATGTTGAAACCAATGTTATTGAAACCGTAACCTCGGAGGAATATATAAGGGACACTTTCCAGAACGTTTCAGACTCCGAAAAGGAATAGGTATGTCGTACGGTAAGTAAACCGACTCCAGAACAGTTCTAATGGCAATTTTTCTCCGTTTCGGAATATTTAAGAAAATAGGAAAATAAGAAGTAGTCCGAAAGGGACACGGGGCATCCACGAGGGTGGAGGGCGCGCCCTACCCCCCTGGGCGCGCCCCCTGCCTCGTGGGCACCTCGTGTGCCCTCCGGACTCGGTTTTCTCGCACGGTACTTCTTTTGGTCGGTAAAAATTCATTATATAATCTCCTGAAGGTTTTGACCACCGTACCACGCAAATATCTCCTATTTTTGTTTCGAGCTATTTTTCTGACAGATCTAGATCACCATGACGTCTTCGAGCGCACCAAAGGACAAGCTTTTCGAGAAGGTCATCAACCCCTACCCCGCGGAGGTGCTGCAACACCCTCAAACCATTGAGATGCATGAGGGGGTGCTGCACATCTGCGATGTTGAGGGACCAAGGAGGACCGGAAGCGTGGAGACAAGACTCGAAGCAATGGAGCAGTAAGTTTTCAAGTGCCAAGGGATGGTGGAACGAGGACTCGACGCCAACCACATGATGATTGCGGAGTTCACCAACAACCACAAGCTGGATGCCAAGAACATTGGGGAGGCCATCTTCAAGCTTCACGAGAAAATCGAGCACCTCCAAGCCCAGATCTATGACCTTCAAAACCAAAACTGTGAGTATAAATATAGATTCAAGAGGATGAGTTTGGCTGCAGATTTGAGGATCCCGGAGACTCAATCATCTTTCTACGATGGTGAGCCTATGCCTTGGAAGAGGAACGACAAGCCTACGTCATCAACAACCCTGTCATCACCACCTCCGGGGAAAGAGAACTGAGTATAGGGTATGGGCACTCCCCTTGGCAACTGCCAAGCTTGGGGGAGGTGCCCCGGTATCGTATCACCATCACACTCCTATCTTTGCCATTTTTCTTAGTTCGATCCTTTTAGTAATATCTTGATTTAGTAGAATAAAGTTTTAGGATGATCTAGTTTTGAGCTTTGCTTTATGATCCTTCTATGTAATCGAGTCTGTGAGCTATATATAATAAAGATTAGTTTTGAGTCAAGGGCTTGATTATCTTACTATGATATTGAGGGAATAAAAGAAAGAATAAAAAGAAATAAAGAGATCATATTAACCTTATGGAGAGTAATGACTTCACATATAAAAGAGTATGATGAATAAAAATTGTTGAGAGTTGACAAACATAGTTTAGGTCATCGTTGCAATTAATAGGAAGTAATTAAGAAAGAGAGGTTTTCACATATAAATACACTATCTTGGACATCTTTTATGATTGTGAGCACTCATTAAAATATGACATGCTAAAAAGTTGATGTTGGACAAGGAAGACAACGTAATGGGTTATGTTTTCTTATATCTGAAATAAAGTATATTGTCACAGATCATCCAACATGTTGAGCTTGCCTTTCCCCCTCATGCTAGCCAAATTCTTTGAAACAAGTAGAGATACTACTTGTGCTTCCAAATATCCTTAAACCCGATTTTGCCATGTGAGTCCACCATATCTACCTATGGATTGAGTAAGATCCTTCAAGTAAGTTGCCATTGTTGCATGCAATAAAAATTGCTCTCTAAATATGTATGATTTATTAGTGTGGAGAAAATAAGATTTATACGATCTTGTGATATGCAAGCAATAAAAGCGACGGACTGCATAATAAAGGTCCATATCACAAGTGGCAATATAGAGTGACGTTCTTTTGCATTAAGATTTCATGCATCCAACCATAAAAGCACATGACAACCTCTGCTTCCCTCTGCGAAGGGCCTATCTTTTACTTTTGTCTTATACCTTATACAAGAGTCATGGTGATCTTCACCTTCCCTTTTTACATTTTATCCTTTGGCAAGCACATTGTGTTGGAAAGATCCTGATATATATATATATATCCAATTGGATGTAAGTTATCATAAACTATTATTGTTGACATTACCCTTGAGGTAAGAGGTTGGGAGGCAAAACTGTAAGCCCCTATCTTTCTCTGTGTCTGATTAGAACTTCATACCCATAAGTATTGCGTGAGTGTTAGCAATTGTGAAAGACTAAATGATAGTTGAGTATGTGGACTTGCTGAAAAGCTCTTATATTGACTCTTTCCGACATTATGATAAATTGCAATTGCTTCAATGACCGAGATCATAGGTTGTTAGTTCTCAACGAAGTTTCTGATTCATACTTGACATTGTGAATAGATTGTTACTTTAGAAATAAGAAATCATATGACAATCTATATATGTTGCTATTATAAGAATGATCATGACGCCCTCATGTCCGTATTTTATTTTATCGACACCTCTATCTCTAAACATGTGGGCATATTTTTCATTATTGGTTTCCGCTTGAGGACAAGTGAGGTGTAAGCTTGGGAGAGTTGATACGTCCACTTTGCATCATGCTTTTATACCAATATTTATTGCATTATGGGTTGTTATTACACATTATGTCAAAATACTTATGCCTATTCTCTCTTATTTTACAAGGTTTACATGAAGAGGGAGAATGCCGGCAGCTGGAATTCTTGGCTGGAAAAGGAGAAAATATTAGAGACCTATTCTTCACAACTCCAAAAGTCCTGAAACTCCACGGAAGTAAGTTTAGAATATATATAAAATATTGGGCGAAGAAAGTACCAGAGGGGGGCCACCCACCATCCATGAGGGTGGGGGGCGCGCCCTACCCCCTGGGCGCGCCCCCTGGCAGGCCTCCGGTGCCCATCTTCTTCTATATAAAATCTTTTGCCCTGGAAAAAATCATAAGCAAGCTTTCGGGACGAAGCACCACCGCCACGAGGCGGAACCTGGTGAAACCAATCTAGGGCTCCGGCGGAGCTGTTCTGCCGGGGAAACATCCCTCCGGGAGGGGGAAATCATCAGCATCGTCATCACCATCGATCCTCTCATCGGGAGGGGGTCAATCTCCATCAACATCTTCACCAGCACCATCTCCTCTCAAACCCTAGTTCATCTCTTGTATTCAATCTTTGTCCCAAAACCTCAGATTGGTACCTGTGGGTTGCTAGTAGTGTTGATTACTCCTTGTAGTTGATGCTAGTTGGTTTATTTGGTGAAAGATCATATGTTCAGATCCTTTATGCATATTAATACCCCTCTGATTATGAACATGAATATGATTTGTGATTAGTTATGTTTGTTCCTGAGGACATGGGAGAAGTCTTGCTATAAGTAGTCATGTGAATTTGGTATTCGTTCAATATTTTGATGAGATGTATGTTGTCTCTCCTCTAGTGGTGTTATGTGAACGTCGACTACATGACACTTCACTATTGTTTGGGCCTAGAGGAAGGCATTGGGAAGTAATAAGTAGATGATGGGTTGCTAGAGTGACAGAAGCTTAAACCCTAGTTTATGCGTTGCTTCGTAAGGGGTTGATTTGGATCCATATGTTTCATGCTATGGTTAGGTTTACCTTAATACTTCTTTTGTAGTTGCAGATGCTTGCAATAGGGGTTAATCATAAGTGGGATGCTTGTCCAAGGAGGACAGTACCCAAGCACCGGTCCACCCACATATCAAATTATCAAAGTAACGAACGCGAATCATATGAGCGTGATGAAAACTAGCTTGACGATAATTCCCAAGTGTCCTCGGGAGTGCTTTCCTTTATATAAGAGTTTGTCCAGGCTTGTCCTTTGCTACAAAAAGGATTGGGCCACCTTGCTGCACCTTATTTACTTTTATTACTTGTTACCCGTTACAAATTACCTTATCACAAAACTATTTGTTACCGATAATTTCAGTGCTTGCAGAGAATACCTTACTGAAAACCGCTTGTCATTTCCTTCTGCTCCTCGTTGAGTTCGACACTCTTACTTATCGAAAGAACTATGATAGACCCCCTATACTTGTGGGTCATCAGTACTGTGACCAGAAGAGCTTCTCCGTCGCGTTCTCTTCTTGGTCCCGGAAATACTGTGCGGCGTCGACAACACTCCTTGGGAGATCCGCAAAGGGGTCTGGAGCACTCCATAGTCGATTTAGCAAAGCATATCTTGGACCGCCAAATATACTCTGTAAAAGAAAAGGCTTACCGGCCGCTATGTGTCTAGCTTGCTTGATCTCCTCACGAGCCGCCCGAGACTCGGTCCGCGCCTCTTTTGCCTCTTGAAGAGCCTTGGCGAGTTCGGCCGCCTGGGTCTTATTACACTCCTCCAAGGCCTCGCACTTGTTGGCGGCATCCTGGAGCACCTGCTCTACTTCGATCACCCACTCTTCATATTTACGGTGGGTAACCTATTCGGCCTCTAAATCCGCAGCCGCTTTGTCAGCAGCCGCTTGGCTCTGCCACGCCTGCTCCTTGGCTTGGGCAAGGGCGCTCTTCAGGTCCTCGACCTCGATCTCCTATCTGCAAATATGATCAGCAACATAGGAGATTAGACTCCATATTGACATATTCCTTTAAGTGCGTCAACAATTTTTTCCAAACATACCTTGAGATTCCTCAAATCGCTTGTTGGTGCGGACGAGTTCTTCATCGGCGAGCTCCAACTTCCGCTTAAGTTCGGACATTTCGGTGGCCTGGGCGGTTGATACGTCTCCAACGTATCTATAATTTTTTATTGTTCCATGCTATATTATATTCTGTTTTGGATGTTTAATGGGCTTTATTATACACTTTATATTATTTTTGGGACTAACCTATTAACCGGAGGCCCAGCCCAAATTGTTGTTTTTTGCCTATTTCAGTGTTTTCGAAGGAAAAGGATATCAAACGGAGTCCAAACGGAATGAAACCTTCGGAAACGTGATTTTTGGAACAAACATGATCCAGAGGACTTGGAGTCTACATAAAGCAATCAACGATGAGAGCACGAGGCAGGGGGTGCGCCTACCCCCCCAGGCGCGCCCACCACCCTCGTGGGGCCCATGTTGCTCCACCGACGTACTTCTTCCTCCTATATATACCCATATACCCTGGAAACATCAGAGACAGAGCCAAAACACTATTTCCACCGCCACAACCTTCTGTACCCGTGAGATCCTATCTTGGGGCCTTTTCTGGCGCTCCGCCGGAGGGGGCATTGATCACGGAGGGATTCTACATCAACACCATAGCCTCTCCGATGATGTGTGAGTAGTTTACCTCAAACCTTCGGGTCCATAGTTATTAGCTAGATGGCTTCTTCTCTCTCTTTGGATCTCAATACAAAGTTCTCCTCGATCTTCTTGGAGATCTATTCGATGTAATCTTCTTTTGCGGTGTGTTTGTCGAGATCTAATGAATTGTGGGTTTATGATCAAGTTTATCTATGAACAATATTTGAATCGCCTCTGAATTTTTTTATGTATGATTGGTTATCTTTGCAAGTCTCTTTGAATTATCAGCTTTGGGTTCAATCTTGCGGTGTCCTTTCCCAGTGACAGCAGGGGCAGCAAGGCACGTATTGTATTGTTGCCATCGAGGATAAAAAGATGGGGTTTATATCATATTGCATGAGTTTATCCCTTTACATCATGTCATCTTACTTAAAGCATTACTCTGTTCTTATGAACTTAATACTCTAGATGCATGCTGGATAGCGGTCGATGTGTGGAGTAATCGTAGTAGATGCAGAATCGTTTTGGTCTACTTGTCGTGGACGTGATGCCTATATACATGATCATACCTAGATACTCTCATAACTATGCTCAATTCTATCAATTGCTCGACAGTAATTTGTTCTCCCACCGTAATACTTATGCTCTTGAGAGAAGCCACTAGTGAAACCTATGGCCCTCGGGTCTATTTTCCATCATATTGATCTTCCAACACTTAGCTATTTTTATTGCCGTTTATTTTACTTTGCATCTTTATCATAAAAATAGCAAAAATATTATCTTATCATATCTATCAGATCTCACTCTCGTAAGTGACCGTGAAGGGATTGCCAACCCCTTTATTGCGTTGGTTGCGAGGTTCTTATTTGTTTGTGTAGGTGCGTGGGACTCGAGTGTGATCTCCTACTGGATTGATACCTTGGTTCTCAAAAACTGAGGGAAATACTTACGCTACTTTACTGCATCACCCTTTCCTCTTCAAGGGAAAACCAACGCAGTGCTCAAGAGGTAGCAAGAAGGATTTCTGGCGCCGTTGCCGGGGAGATTCGCGCCAAGTCAAGTCAAGATTTGACTCCCAACAACAAGCCATCTTTGGTGTCGTTTCCGAGTCTACACAAGTCAGGACATACCAAGTACCCATCACAAACTCTTATCCCTCGCATTACATTATTTGCCATTTGCCTCTCGTTTTCCTCTCCCCCACTTCACCCTTGCCGTTTTATTCGCCCTCTCTTTTCCGTTCGCCTCTTTTTCGCTTGCTTCTTGTTTGCTCGTGTGTTGGATTGCTTGCTTGTCACGATGGCTCAAGATAATACTAAATTGTGTGACTCTACCAATACCAACATCAATGATTTTCTTAGCACTCCGATTGCTCCTCTTACCGATGCTGAATCTTGTGAAATTAATGCTGCTTTGTTGAATCTTGTCATGAAAGATCAATTCGCCGGCCTTCCTAGTGAAGATGCCGCTACCCATCTGAATAGCTTCGTTGATTTGTGTGATATGCAAAAGAAGAAAGATGTGGACAATGATATTGTTAAATTGAAGCTATTTCCTTTTTCTCTTAGAGATTGTGCTAAAGCTTGGTTTTCGTCTTTGCCTAAAAATAGTATTGATTCATGGAATAAGTGCAAAGATGCTTTTATCTCTAAGTATTTTCCTCCCACTAAAATCATCTCTCTTAGTAATGATATCATTAATTTTAAGCAACTTGATCATGAAGATGTTGCACAAGCTTGGGAGAGGATGAAATTAATGATACGTAATTGCCCTACACATGGTTTGAATCTTTGGATGATTATACAAAAAATTTATGCCGGATTGAATTTTGCTTCTAGAAATTTTTTAGATTCGGCCGCGGGAGGCACTTTTATGGAAATCACTTTAGGAGAAGCTACTAAACTCCTAGATAATATTATGGTTAATTATTGTCAATGGCACACCAAAAGATCTACTAATAAAAAAGTGCATGCGATAGAAGAAATTAATGTTTTGAGCGGAAAAATGGATGAACTTATGAAATTATTTGCTACTAAAAGTGTTTCTTCTGATCCTAATGATATGCCTTTGTCTACTTTGATTGAGAATAATAATGAATCTATGGATGTGAATTTTGTTGGTAGGAATAATTTTGGTTACAACGCGTATGGAGGAAACTTTAATCCTAGGCCGTTCCCTAGTAATTCCTCTAATAATTATGGTAATTCCTACAACAATTCTTATGGAAATTTTAATAATATGCCCTTTGAATTTGAGACTAGTGTTAAGGAGTTTATGAATTCGCAAAAGAATTTCAATGCTTTGCTTGAAGAAAAATTGCTTAAGGTTGATGAATTGGCTAGGAACGTTGATAGAATTTCTCTTGAGGTTGATTCTTTGAAACTTAGATCTATTCCACCTAAGCATGATATCAATGAGTCTCTCAAAGCCATGAGAATTTCCATTGATGAGTGCAAAGAAAGAACTGCTAGGATGTGTGCTAAGAAAGATTGCTTTGTGGAAGCGTGTTCTTCTAGTTTCTATGAAAATAAAGATGAAGATCTAAAAGTTATTGATGTGTCTCCTATTAAATCTTTATTTTGCAATATGAATCTTGATAATATGGGACTGGAGATGAGTTACCTTTACCTAGAAGGCGTCCCAAAAATTCGGAGTTTTTAGATCTTGATGAAAAAATTGGTAAAAGTGGGATTGAAGAGATCAAAACTTTAGATATTAATGAACCCACTATTTTGGATTTCAAGGAATTTAATTATGATAATTGCTCTTTGATAGGTTGTATTTCCTTGTTGCAATCCGTGCTAAATTCTCCTCATGCTTATAGTCAAAATAAAGCTTTTACCAAACATACCGTTGATGCTTTAATGCAATCTTATGAAGAAAAACTTGAGTTGGAAGTTTCTATCCCTAGAAAACTTTATGATGAGTGGGAACCTACTATTAAAATTAAAATTAAAGATCATGAATGCTATGCTTTGTGTGATTTGGGTGCTAGTGTTTCCACGATTCCAAAAGCTTTGTGTGATTTGCTAGGTTTCCGTGAATTTGATGATTGTTCTTTAAACTTGCACCTTGCGGATTCCACTATTAAGAAACCTATGGGAATAATAAATGATGTTCTTATTGTTGCAAATAGGAACTATGTGCCCGTAGATTTTATTGTTCTTGATATAGATTGCAATCCTTCATGTCCTATTATTCTTGGTAGACCTTTCCTTAGAACGATTGGTGCAATTATTGATATGAAGGAAGGGAATATTAGATTCCAATTTCCATTAAGGAAAGGCATGGAACACTTCCCTAGAAAGAAGATTAAATTACCTTATGAATCTACTATGAGAGCTACTTATGGATTGCCTACTAAAGATGGCAATACCTAGATCTATCCTTGTTTTTATGCCTAGCTAGGGGCGTTAAACGATAGCGCTTGTTGGGAGGCAACCCAATTTTATTTTAGTTTTTTGCTTTTTGGTTCTGTTTAGGAATAAATTTTTGATCTAGCCTCTGGTTAGATTTGTTTTTGTGTTTTAATTAGTGTTTGTGCCAAGTTAAACCTATAGGATCTTCTTGGATGATAGTTATTTGATCTTGCTGAAAATTCCAGAAACTTTCTGTTCACGAAAACAATTGTTTGAAATCACCATAACGTGATAAAATATTGATTCCAATTGCAGTAGATCAATAAACAAATTGTCTAGGTCGTCCTATTTTGGTAGATTTTTCCGAGTTCCAGAAGTTTGCGTTAGTTACAGATTACTACAGACTGTTCTGTTTTTGACAGATTCTGTTTTTCGTGTGTTGTTTGCTTATTTTGACGAATCTATGGCTAGTAAAATAGTTTATAAACCATAGAGAAGTTGGAATACATTAGGTTTAACACCAATATAAATAAAGAATGAGTTCAATACAGTACCTTGAAGTGGTGTTTTGTTTTCTTTCGCTAACGGAGCTCAGGAGATTTTCTGTTGAGTTTTGTGTTGTGAAGTTTTCAAGTTTTGGGTAAAGATTTGATGGATTATGGAACAAGGAGTGGCAAGAGCCTAAGCTTGGGGATGCCCATGGCACCCCAAGATAATCTAAGGACACCAAAAAGGCAAAGCTTGGGGATGCCCCGGAAGGCATCCCCTCTTTCGTCCTTGTCCATCGGTAACTTTACTTGGAGCTATATTTTTATTCACCACATGATATGTGTTTTGCTTGGAGCGTCTTGTAAGATTTGAGTCTTTGCTTTTTAGTTTACGACAATCATCCTTGCTGTACACACCTTTTGAGAGAGACACACATGATTCATAATTTATTAGAATACTCTATGTGCTTCACTTATATCTTTTGAGCTATATAGTTTTTGCTCAAGTGCTTCACTTATATCTTTTAGAGCACGGTGGTGGATTTGTTTTATAGAAACTATTGTTCTCTCATGCTATTTTGAGAGTCCTACAAAACAGCATGGTAATTTGCTTTAATTATGATAGGCATCCAAGATTAGTAAAAAAAATCTTATGAGTGTGTTGAATACTATGAGAAGTTTAATGCTTGATAATTGTTATGAGATATGAAGATGGTGATATTAGAGTCATGCTAGTTGAGTAGTTGTGAATTTGAGAAATACTTGTGTTAAAGTTTGTGATTCCCGTAGCATGCACGTATGGTGAACCGTTATGTGATGAAGTCACAGCATGATTTATTTATTGATTGTCTTCCTTATGAGTGGCGGTCGGGGACGAGCGATGGTCTTTTCCTACCAATATATCCCCCTAGGAGCATGCGCGTAATACTTTGCTTTGATAACTTGTAGATTTTTGCAACAAGTATATGAGTTCTTTTGACTAATGTTGAGTCCATGGATTATACGCACTTTTCATCCTTCCACCATTTGCTAGCCTCTCTAATACCGCTCACTTTTCGCCGGTATCATACACCCACCATATACCTTCCTCAAAACAGCCACCATACCTACATATCATGGCATTTCCATAGCCATTCCGAGATATATTGCCATGCAACTTTCCACCGTTCCATTTACTATGACACGCTTCATCATTGTCATAATTGCTTTGCATGATCATGTAGTTGACATCGTATTTGTGGCAAAGCCACCATTCATAATTCTTTCATACATGTCACTCTTGATTCATTGCATATCCCGGTACTCCGCCGGAGGCATTCACATAGAGTCATATTTTGTTCTAAGTATTGAGTTGTAATTCTTGAGTTGTAAGTAAATAAAAGTGTGATGATCATCATTATTAGAGCATTGTCCCAAGTGAGGAAAGGATGATGGAGACTATGATTCCTCCACAAGTCGGGATGAGACTCCGGACGAAAAAAAGAGGCCATAAAAAAAAGAGAAAAGGCCCAAAGAAAAAAAGAGAGAAAAGAGAGAAGGGACAATGCTACTATCCTTTTACCACACTTGTGCTTCAAAGTAGCACCATGATCTTCATGATAGAGAGTCTCCTATGGTATCACTTTCATATACTAGTGGGAATTTTTCATTACAGAACTTGGCTTGTATATTCCAATGATGGGCTTCCTCAAAATGCCCTAGGTCTTCGCGAGCAAGCGAGTTGGATGCACACCCACTTAGTTTCTTTTGTTGAGCTTTCATATACTTATAGCTCTAGTGCATCCGTTCCATGGCAATCCCTATTCACTTACACTGATATCTATTGATGGGCATCTCCATAGCCCGTTGATACGCCTAGTTGATGTGAGACTATCTTCTCCTTTTTTTGTCTTCTCCACAACCACCATTCTATTCCACATATAGTGCTATGTCCATGGCTCACGCTCATGTATTGCGTGAAGATTGAAAAAGTTTGAGAACACCAAAAGTATGAAACAATTGCTTGGCTTGTCATCGGGGTTGTGCATGATTAAATACTTTGTGTGATGAAGATAGAGCATAGCCAGACTATATGATTTTGTAGGCATAACTTTCTTTGGCCATGTTATTTTGAGAAGACATAATTGCTTAGTTAGTATGCTTGAAGTATTATTATTTTTATGTCAATATTAAACTTTTATCTTGAATCTTTCGGATCTGAATATTCATACCACAAATAAGAGAATTACATTGAAAATTATGCTAAGTAGCATTCCACATCAAAAATCCTGTTTTTATCATTTACCTACTCGAGGACGAGCAGGAATTAAGCTTGGGGATGCTTGATACGTCTCCAACGTATCTATAATTTTTGATTGTTCCATGCTATATTATATTCTGTTTTGGATGTTTAATGGGCTTTATTATACACTTTTATATTATTTTTGGGACTAACCTATTAACTGGAGGCCCAGCCCAAATTGCTGTTTTTTGCCTATTTCAGTGTTTCGAAGGAAAAGGATATCAAACAGAGTCCAAACAGAATGAAACCTTCGGGAACGTGATTTTCAAAACAAACATGATCCAGAGGACTTGGAGTCTACGTAAAGCAATCAACGAGGAGAGCACGAGGCAGGGGAGCGCGCCTACCCCCCAGGCGCGCCCTCCACCCTCGTGGAGCCCACGTTGCTCCACCGATGTACTTCCTCCTATATATACCGATATACCCTGGAAACATCAAAGATGGAGCCAAAACACTATTTCCACCACCGAAACCTTCTGTACCTGTGAGATCCCATCTTGGCGCCTTTTCCGGCGCTCCGCCGGACGGGGCATTGATCACGGAGGGCTTCTACATCAACACCATAGCCTCTCCGATGATGTGTGAGTAGTTTACCTCAGACCTTCGGGTCCATAGTTATTAGCTAGATGGCTTCTTCTCTCTTTGGATCTCAATACAAAGTTCTCCTCGATCTTCTTGGAGATCTATTCGATGTAATCTTCTTTTGCGATGTGTTTGTCGAGATCCGATGAATTGTGGGTTTATGATCAAGTTTATCTATGAACAATATTTGAATCTCCTCTGAATTCTTTTATGTATGATTGGTTATCTTTGCAAGTCTCTTCGAATTATCAGTTTAGTTTGGCCTACTAGATTGATCTTTCTTGCAATGGGAGAAGTGCTTAGCTTTGGGTTCAATCTTGCGGTGTCCTTTCCCAGTGACAGCAGGGACAGCAAGGCACGTATTGTATTGTATTGTTGCCATCGAGGATAAAAAGATGGGGGTTATATCATATTGCATGAGTTTATCCCTCTACATCATGTCATCTTACTTAAAGCATTACTCTGTTCTTATGAACTTAATACTCTAGATGCATGCTGGATAGCGGTCGATGTGTGGAGTAATAGTAGTAGATTCTGAATCGGTTCGGTCTACTTGTCGCGGACGTGATGCCTATATACATGATCATACCTAGATACTCTCATAACTATACTCAATTCTATCAATTGCTCGACAGTAATTTGTTCTCCCACCATAATACTTATGCTCTTGAGAGAAGCCACTAGTGAAACCTATGGCCCCCGGGTCTATTTTCCATCATATTAATCTTCCAACACTTAGCTATTTTTATTGCCGTTTATTTTACTTTGCATCTTTATCATAAAAATAGCAAAAATATTATCTTATCATATCTATCAGATCTCACTCTCGTAAGTGACCGTGAAGGGATTGACAACCCCTTTATCGCGTTGGTTGCGAGGTTCTTATTTGTTTGTGTAGGTGCATGGGACTCGAGCATGATCTCCTACTGGATTGATACCTTGGTTCTCAAAAACTGAGGGAAATACTTACGCTACTTAACTGCATCACCCTTTCCTCTTCAAGGGAAAACCAACGCAGTGCTCAAGAGGTAGCAGCGGTCGCCGCTAACAGTGAAGCCTGTTTATCAACATAGACACATATATTATCTCCTGTGAATAACTATTTGATCCTCTGTTCGGCCCTTCTTTGCAAAGGCTGAACAGAGTCTCAGGGGCTACTATCTATACACGGGCATATCTTTTGCATATACAAAGCAGCTAAGAATACTACATTACATACCTCGAAGCCTGTTAATAGGCTGGTGACGGCTTCGTTCAGTCCGCTTTTGGCGGACTGAACCTTCTCAACCACCGTACCCATCAGGGTACGGTGCTCCTCCACGATGGAAGCACGTCGAAGTGCTTCCATCAAAACATCCGGCGCCTCTGGATTGATGGAGGTCGCCGGTGGAGTCTGCACTCTCCCCTCCTGCAAAGGGGGTTGCTCGCCCGATTCCGGAGCCGTATGGGTCTCCGGAGTGGTATTCGGCTGGGGACCGGACTGGTCCGCCCCCCCGTCGCGAGTCTCCATGGGGGTTGTACCCCCCATGTTCTCGGCAGCCGAGGCCTTACCCTCCGGCGCCGTCTTGGTGGCCCTCCGCACTTCTCCCTGGCCTGGAGAAGTCCTTTGGGATAACACTGAAGGAAATATGCCCTAGAGGCAATAATAAAGTTATTATTTATTTCCTAATATCATGATAAATGTTTATTATTCATGCTAGAATTGTATTAACCGGAAACATAATACATGTGTGAATACATAGACAAACATAGTGTCACTAGTATGCTTCTACTTGACTAGCTCGTTGATCAAAGATGGTTGAGTTTCCAAGCCATAGACATGAGTTGTCATTTGATTAACTGGATCACATCATTAGGAGAATGATGTGATTGACTTGACCCATTCCGTTAGCTTAGCACTTGATCGTTTAGTTTACCGCTATTGCTTTCTTCATGACTTATACATGTTCCTATGACTATGAGGTTATGCAACTCCCGATTACCAGAGGAACACTTTGTGTGCTACCAAACGTCACAACATAACTGGGTGATTATAAAGGTGCTCTACAGGTGTCTCCGATGGCACTTGTTGAGTTGGCATAGATCGAGACTAGGATTTGTCACTTCGATTGTCGGAGAGGTATCTCTGGGCCCTCTCGGTAATGCACATCACTATAAGCCTTGCAAGCAATGTGACTAATGAGTTAGTTACGGGATGATGCATTACGTAACGAGTAAAGAGACTTGTCGGTAACGAGATTGAGCTAGGTATAGAGATACCGACGATCGAATCTCGGGCAAGTAACATACCGATGACAAAGGGAACAACGTATGTTGTTATGAGGTTTGACCGATAAAGATCTTCGTAGAATATGTAGGAGCCAATATGAGCATCCAGGTTCCGCTATTGGTTATTAACCGAAGACGTGTCTCGATCATGTCTACATAGTTTTCGAACCCGTAGGGTCCGCACACTTAAAGTTCGGTGACGATCGGTATTACGAGTTTTTGTGTTTTCATGTACCGAAGGTAGTTCGGAGTCCCGGATATGATCACGGACATGACGAGGAGTCTCGAAATGGTCGAGACGTAAAGATTGATATATTGGACGACTATGTTCGGACACCGGAAGTCTTTCGGGAGGTTTCAGACATTTACGGGAGTACCGGGGGGTTACCGGAACCCCCCGGGGAGTATATTGGGCCTAATGGGCCTTAGTGGAGAAGAGGAGGGGCGGCCTGGGCAGGCCGCGCCCCCCCTCTAGTCCGAATTGGATAAGGAGGGGGGGCGGCGCCCCCCTTTCCTTCCCCTTTCTCTCCTCCTTCCCCCTTCTCCTACTACTACTAGGAAAGGAGGAGTCCTACTCCCGGTGGGAGTAGGACTCCCCCCTTGGCACGCCCTCCTTGGCCGGCCACCTGTCCGCCCTTGCTCCTTTATATACGGGGGCAGGGGGGCACCTCTAGACACACAAGTTGATCTGTTGATCTCTCCCAGCCGTGTGCGGTGCCCCCCTCCACCATATTCCACCTTGGTCATATCGTAGCGGTGCTTTGGCGAAGCCCTGCGTCGGTAGCAACATCATCACCGTCATCACGCCGTCGTGCTGACGGAACTCTCCTGTGAAGCTCTGCTGGATCGGATTTCGCGGGACGTCATCGAGCTGAACGTGTGCTGAACTCGGAGGTGTCGTACGTTCGGTACTTGGATCGGTCCAATCGTGAAGACGTACGACTACATCAACCGTGTTGTGCTAACGCTTCCGCTTTCGGTCTACGAGGGTACGTGGACAACACTCTCCCCTCCCATTGCTATGCATCACCATGATCTTGCGTGTGCGTAGGATTTTTTTTGAAATTACTACGTTCCCCAACAGTGGCATCCGAGCCAGGTTTATGCGTGGATGTTATATGCACAAGTAGAACACAAGTGAGTTGTGGGCGATACAAGTCATACTGCTTACCAGCATGTCATACTTTGGTTCGGCGGTATTGTTGGATGAAGCGGCCCGGACCGACATTACGCGTACGCTTACGCGAGACTGGTTCTACCGACGTGCTTTGCACACAGGTGGCTGGTGGGTGTCAGTTTCTCCAACTTTAGTTGAACCAAGTGTGCCTACGCCCGGTCCTTGAGAAGGTTAAAACAACACTAACTTTACGAACTATCGTTGTGGTTTTGATGCGTACGTAAGAACGGTTCTTGCTCAGCCCGTAGCAGCCACGTAAAACTTGCAACAACAAAGTAGAGGACGTCTAACTTGTTTTTGCAGGGCATGTTGTGATGTGATATGGTCAAGGCATGATGCTATATTTTATTGTATGAGATGATCATGTTTTGTAACCGAGTTATCGGCAACTGGCAGGAGCCATATGGTTGTCTCTTTATTGTATGCAATGCAATCGCCCTGTAATTGCTTTACTTTGTCACTAAGCGGTAGCGATAGTCGTAGAAGCAATAGTTGGCGAGACGACAACGATGCTACGAAGGAGATCAAGGTGTCGCGTCGGTGATGATGGTGATCATGACGGTGCTTCGGAGATGGAGATCACAAGCACAGGATGATGATGGCCATATCATATCACTTATATTGATTGCATGTGATGTTTATCTTTTATGCATCTTATCTTGCTTTGATTGACGGTAGCATTATAAGATGATCTCTCACTAAATTTCAAGATAAAAGTGTTCTCCCTGAGTATGCACCGTTGCCGAAGTTCGTCGTGCCCAGACACCACGTGATGATCGGGTGTGATAAGCTCTACGTCCATCTACAACGGGTGCAAGCCAGTTTTTGCACACGCAGAATACTCAGGTTAAACTTGATGAGCCTAGCATATGCAGATATGGCCTCGGAACACTGAGACCGAAAGGTCGAGCATGAATCATATAGTAGATATGATCAACATAGTGATGTTCACCATTGAAAACTACTCCATCTCACGTGATGATCGGACATGGTTTAGTTGAGATGGATCACGTGATCACTTAGATGATTCGAGGGATGTCTATCTAAGTGGGAGTTCTTAAGTAATATGATTAATTGAACTTTAATTTATCATGAACTTAGTACCTGATAGTATTTTGCTTGTCTATGTTGTTGTAGATAGATGGCCCGTGCTGTTGTTCCATTGAATTTTAATGCGTTCCTTGAGAAAGAAAAGTTGAAAGATGATGGTAGAAATTACACGGACTGGGTCCGTAACTTGAGAATTATCCTCATTGCTGCACAGAAGAATTATGTCCTGGAAGCACCGCTGGGTGCCAGGCTTGCTGCAGATGCAACTGACGACGTTAAGAACGTCTTGCAGAGCAAAGCTGATGACTACTCGACAGTTCAATGTGCCATGCTTTACGGCTTAGAACCGGGACTTCAACGACGTTTTGAACTTCATGGAGCATATGAGATGTTCCAGGAGTTGAAGTTAATATTTCAAGCAAATGCCCGAATTGAGAGATATGAAGTCTCCAATATGTTCTACAGCTGCAAGATGGAGGAGAATAGTTCTGTCAGTGAACATATACTCAAAATGTCTGGGTATAACAATCACTTGATTCAACTGGGAGTTAATCTTCCGGATGATAGTGTCGTTGACAGAATTCTTCAATCACTGCCACCAAGCTACAAAAGCTTCGTGATGAACTATAATATGCAAGGGATGGATAAGACGATTCCCGAGCTCTTCGCAATGCTAAAGGCTGCGGAGGTAGAAATCAAGAAGGAGCATCATGTGTTGATGGTCAACAAGACCACCAGTTTCAAGAAAAAGGGCAAAGGGAAGAAGAAGGGGACCTTCAAGAAGAACAACAAACAAGTTGCTGCTCAAGAGAAGAAACCCAAATCTGGACCTAAGCCTGAGACTGAGTGCTTCTACTGCAAGCAGACTGGTCACTGGAAGCAGAACTGCCCCAAGTATTTGGCGGATAAGAAGGATGGCAAGGTGAACAAAGGTATATGTGATATACATGTTATTGATGTGTACCTTACTAATGCTTGCAGTAGCACCTAGGTATTTGATACTGGTTCTGTTGCTAATATTTGCAACTCGAAACAAGGACTACGAATTAAGCGAAGATTGGCTAAGGACGAGGTGACGATGCGCGTGGGAAATGGTTCCAAAGTCGATGTGATCGCAGTCGGCACGCTACCTCTACATCTACCTTCGGGATTAGTTTTAGACCCGGATAATTGTTATTTGGTGCCAGCGTTAAGCATGAACATTATATCTGGATCTTGTTTGATGTGAGACGGTTATTCATTTAAATCAGAGAATAATGGTTGCTCTATTTATATGAGTAATATCTTTTATGGTCATGCACCCTTGAAGAGTGGTCTATTTTTATTAAATCTCGATAGTAGTGATACACATATTCATAATATTGAAGCCAAAAGATGCAGAGTTGATAATGATAGTGCAACTTATTTGTGGCACTACCGTTTAGGTCATATTGGTGTAAAGCGCATGAAGAAACTCCATACTGATGGACTTTTGGAATCACTTGGTACTTGCGAACCATGCCTCATGGGCAAGATGACTAAAACGCCGTTCTCCGGAACAATGGAGCGAGCAACAGATTTGTTGGAGATCATACATACTGATGTATGTGGTCCGATGAATATTGAGGCTCGCGGCGGGTATCATTATTTTCTCACCTTCACAGATGATTTGAGCAGATATGGGTATATCTACTTAATGAAACATAAGTCTGAAACATTTGAAAAGTTCAAAGAATTTCATAGTGAAGTGGCCAATCATCGTAACAAGAAAATAAAGTTTCTACGATCTGATCGTGGAGGAGAATATTTGAGTTACGAGTTTGGTCTTCATTTGAAACAATGTGGAATAGTTTCGCAACTCACGCCACCTGAAACACCACAGCGTAATGGTGTGTCCGAACATTGTAATCGTACTTTACTAGATATGGTGCGATCTATGATGTCTCTTACTGATTTACCTCTATCGTTTTGGGGTTATGCTCTAGAGACGGCTGCATTCACGTTAAATAGGGCACCATCTAAATCCGTTGAGACGACGCCTTATGAACTGTGGTTTGGCAAGAAACCAAAGTTATCATTTCTTAAAGTTTGGGGCTACGATGCTTATGTGAAAAAGCTTCAACCTGATAAGCTCGAACCCAAATCGGAGAAGTGTGTCTTCATAGGATACCCAAAGGAGACTGTTGGGTACACCTTCTATCACAGATCCGAAGGCAAAACATTCGTTGCTAAGAATGGATCCTTTCTAGAGACGGAGGTTCTCTCAAAAAAAGTGAGTGGGAGGAAAGTAGAACTTGATGAGGTAACTGTACCTGCTCCCTTATTGGAAAGTAGTTCATCACAGAAACCGGTTCCTGTGACACCTACACCAATCAGTGAGGAAGCTAATGATATTGATCATGAAACTTTAGATCAAGTTACTACCGAACCTCGTAGGTTAAGTAGAGTAAGATCCGCACCAGAGTGGTACGGTAATACTGTTCTGGAGGTCATGTTACTTGACCAAGGCGAACCTACAAACTATGAAGAAGCGATGGTGAGCCCAGATTCCGCAAAATGGCTTGAAGCCATGAAATCTGAGATGGGATCCATGTACGAGAACAAAGTGTGGACTTTGGTTGACTTGCCCGATGATCGGCAAGCCATAGAGAATAAATGGATCTTCAAGAAGAAGACTGACGCTGACGGTAATGTTACTGTCTACAAAGCTTGACTTGTTGCGAAAGGTTTTCGACAAGTTCAAGGAGTTGACTACGATGAGACTTTATCACCCGTATCGATGCTTAAGTCTGTCCGAATCATGTTAGAAATTGCCACATTTTATGATTATGAAATTTGGCAAATGGATGTCAAAACTGCATTCCTGAATGGATTTCTGGAAGAAGAGTTGTATATGATGCAACCAGAAGGTTTTGTCGATCCAAAGGGAGCTAACAAAGTGTGCAAGCTCCAGCGATCCATTTATCAACTAGTGCAAGCCTCTCGGAGTTGGAATAGACGTTTTGATAGTGTGATCAAAACATATGGTTTTATACAGACTTTTGGAGAAGCCTGTATTTACAAGAAAGTGAGTGGGAGTTCTGTAGCATTTCTGATATTATATGTGGATGAAATATTACTGATTGGAAATGATATAGAATTTTTGGATAGCATAAAAGGATACTTGAATAAGAGTTTTTCAATGAAAGACCTCGGTGAAGCTGCTTACATATTGGGCATCAAGATCTATGGAGATAGATCAAGACGCTTGATAGGACTTTCACAAAGCACATACCTTGACAAAGTTTTGAACAAGTTCAAAATGGATCAAGCAAAGAAAGGGTTCTTGCCCGTGTTACAAGGTGTGAAGTTGAGTCAGACTCAATGCCCGACCACTGCAGAAGATAGAGAGAAAATGAAAGATGTTCCCTATGCTTCAGCCATAGGCTCTATCACGTATGCAATGCTGTGTACCAGACCTTATGTGTGCCTTGCTATTAGTTTAGCAGGGAGGTACCAAAGTAATCCAGGAGTGGATCACTGGACAGCGGTCAAGAACATCCTAAAATACCTGAAAAGGACTAAGGATATGTTTCTCGTTTATGGAGGTGACAAAGAGCTCGTCGTAAATGGTTACGTCGATGCAAGCTTTGACACTGATCCGGATGATTTTAAATCGCAAACCGGATACGTGTTTACATTGAACGGTGGAGCTGTCAGTTGATGCAGTTCTAAACAAAGCATCGTGGCGGGATCTACGTGTGAAGCGGAGTACATAGCTGCCTCGGAAGCAGCAAATGAAGGAGTTCATATCCGATCTAGGTGTCATACCTAGTGCATCGGGACCGATGAAAATCTTTTGTGACAATACTGGTGCAATTGCTTTGGCAAAGGAATCCAGATTTCACAAGAGAACCAAGCACATCAAGAGACGCTTCGATTCCATCCGGGATCAAGTCCAGGTGTGAGACATAGATTTGCAAGATCCATACGGATCTGAATGTTGCAGACCCTTGACTAAGCCTCTTCCACGAGCAAAACATGATCAACACCAAAACTCCATGGGTGTTAGAATCATTACTGTGTAATCCAGATTATTGACTCTAGTGCAAGTGGGAGACTGAAGGAAATATGCCCTAGAGGCAATAATAAAGTTATTATTTATTTCCTCATATCATGATACATGTTTATTATTCATGCTAGAATTGTATTAACCGGAAACATAATACATGTGTGAATACATAGACAAACATAGTGTCACTAGTATGCCTCTACTTGACTAGCTCGTTGATCAAAGATGGTTGAGTTTCCTAGCCATAGACATGAGTTGTCATTTAATTAACGGGATCACATCATTAGGAGAATGATGTGATTGACTTGACGCATTCCGTTAGCTTAGCACTTGATCGTTTAGTTTACTGCTATTGCTTTCTTCATGACTTATACATGTTCCTATGACTATGAGATTATGCAACTCCCGATTACCGGAGGAACACTTTGTGTGCTACCAAATGTCACAACGTAACTGGGTGATTATAAAGGTGCTCTACAGGTGTCTCCGATGGTACTTGTTGAGTTGGCATAGATCAAGACTAGGATTTGTCACTCCGATTGTCGGAGAGGTATCTCTGGGCCCTCTCGGTAATGCACATCACTATAAGCCTTGCAAGCAATGTGACTAATGAGTTAGTTACGGGATGATGCATTACGTAACGAGTAAAGAGACTTGCCGGTAACGAGATTGAGCTAGGTATTGAGGTACCGACGATCGAATCTCGGGCAAGTAACATACCGATGACAAAGGGAACAACGTATGTTGTTATGCGGTTTCACCGATAAAGATCTTCATAGAATATGTAGGAGCCAATATGAGCATCCAGGTTCCGCTATTGGTTATTGACCGGAGACGTGTCTCGGTCATGTCTACATAGTTCTCAAACCCGTAGGGTCCGCACGCTTAAAGTTCGGTGACGATCGGTATTATGAGTTTTTGTGTTTTGATGTACCAAAGGTAGTTCGGAGTCCCAGATATGATCACGGACATGACGAGGAGTCTCAAAATGGTCGAGACGTAAATATCGATATATTGGACGACTATGTTCGGACACCGGAAGTGTTTCGGGAGGTTTCGGACATTTACTGGAGTACCGGGGGGTTACCGGAACCCCCCGGGGAGTATATTGGGCCTAATGGGCCTTAGTGGAGAAGAGGAGGGGCAGCCAGGGCAGGCAACACCCCCCTCCCCCTCTGGTCCGAATTGGACAAGGAGGGGGGCGCCCCCCTTTCCTTCCCCTCTCTCTCCCCCTTCCCCCTTCTCCTACTCCTACTAGGAAAGGAGTAGTCCTACTCCCGGTGGGAGTAGGACCCCCCCTTGGCGCGCCCTCCTTGGCCGGCCGCCTCTCCCCCCTTGCTCCTTTATATACGGGGGCAGGGGCACCTCTAGACACACAAGTTGATCTGGTGATCTCTCCCAGCCGTGTGCGGTGCCCCCCTCCACCATATTCCACCTCGGTCATATTGTAGCGGTGCTTAGGCGAAGCCCTGCGTCGGTAGCAACATCATCACCGTCATCACGCCGTCATGCTGACGGAACTCGCCTGTGAAGCTCTGCTGGATCGGATTTCGCGGGACGTCATCGAGCTGAATGTGTGCTGAACTCGGAGGTGCCGTACATCCGGTACTTGGATCAGTCGGATTGTGAAGACGTACGAGTACATCAACCGCGTTGTGCTAACACTTCCGCTTTCGGTCTACGAGGGTACGTGGACAACACTCTCCCCTCTCGTTGCTATGAATCACCATGATCTTGCGTTTGCGCATGATTTTTTTTGAAATTACTACGTTCCCCATCAAACACCTCGGTGTCATCCGCGGTATGTGGCGGAGAAGCTTGCGGAGGCGTCTCGCTTTCCACCATCTGCAGCGCCAGAGAGTTCCCCGAAGATGACGATTGTTGGGGGAGATCTCGAGCTGGACTGCAGTATGAAACTTAAAGGTGTGAAAACTACAATCACGAAAGCCGAATATGTATACGCTATTTTTGGGCACTTACGATGCGGCCAGGGGCTTCGACCTGGGGCGCCACTCGGGGATGGCTTCGGCATCCGAGTCCGAATCGTCAGAAAGGGAGAATCGTCAGAAAGGGAGATCTTCCCCTTTTGGACGCCTCCGCCTCTAGGTCCACGGAAGCCGCCCGTTTCTTCTTCCCCCCTTAAGGGGAGAATCGCTCTCCTCCTCTTCCTCTTCGTCTTCATCTCCCTCGTGGGAGGAGAGAGCTTCAGTATTTCCGGACGCAGTGTCTAAAGTACCTTTATGGCGGAGGCCACTTCTGGCCTCCTTGCCCTTCTTCTTGGCCTTCTTCTCCGGTGCTTGGTATGGCGCCGGGACCAACATCCTTGTTAGTAGAGGAATGGCTGGGTCTTCGGGCAGCTGAGCCGGACATCGGATCCACTCCGTCTTCTTTGTCCAGCCCTGAGAGAAGAAATGAAGGCTCAGTACACCCCTTGGATTTACAAGTTGCAGTTATGTTCGGAAATCAGAAAACTTACTGGAGTGGCCAGATGAGCGCAGTTGAGGCTGATGTCTTCGGTCGTCTCCGGCCACGACTTCTGGGCCTTGAAAAGCAGCTTCTAGATTTCTTCGTGCGTCGTGCCGAAGAATTGCTGCAGGGTCCGAGGGCCAGCCGGGTTGAACTCCCAGATGTGGAGAGGCCAGCGCTGGCAGGGGAGAATCCGGCAAAAAATCATCACCTGGATCACATCAGCAAGGCTGGTGTTCTTCTCCATCATATTTTTGATGCGCTTCTGCAGTGTCATCACCTCATCAGACGACGCCCAATCCGGGCCCTTGTTAATCCATGATGCAAGCCGCATCGGGGGTCTGGATCTAAACTCAGGAGCGGCCGCCCAGTTGGCGCCGCGGGGTTTGGTGATGTAGAACCACTCCTACTGCCATATCTTGACAGTCTCCACGAAGGCCCCTTTTGGCCAGATGATGTTTGGAAGCTTGCTCACCATGGCGCCTCCGCAGTCTGCATGCTGCCCGTCAACCACCTTCGGCTTCACGTTGAATATCTTAAGCCATAGTCCGAAGTGGGGGGGGGGATGCGGAGGAGCGCCTCGCACACGACGATGAACGCCGAAATGTGGGGAAAGGAATTTGGGGCTAGATCATGGAGATCTAGCCCATAATAGAACATGAGGCCGCGGACGAAAGGGTGGAGGGGAAACCCTAGTCCGCGGAGAAAGTGGGGGATGAACACTACCCTCTCATTAGGCTCCGGAGTGGGGATGACCTGTTTTTTGGCGGGGAGCCGATGCGCAATGTTCGCGGCCAAGTACCCCGCTTCCCAGAGTTCCTTGACGTTCCTCTCCGTGACGGAGGAAGCCATCCACTTGCCCTGCGAGCCGGATCCAGACATGGCTGGAGTGTTTGGTGGCGATGGGAAAGATTGAAACTTGGGCGCTGGAGCTCGAGGATGGAAGGGCTGAGGAAGAAGAAGGCGTGAGGTAAAAAGATGTGTCCTTATCCTCCTATAAGGGCAGTGAATATCAAGCGCCCCCCTCGCAAGCCTTAAAACTCGCCTATTCCCAAGGGGTCGTGCGAACGGCACGATTGGATTACCCAAACCCGTATTGATGAGAATCCCACAATAAGGGGACATGATCTCTGCTTTGACAAGATGTGTCAATGGAGTCCGCGCCTCGAAATGCAAAGCGGGAGGCCAAAAAATGGTTCAAGATAATAATAAGGCCAGACGTAACGTCTCGCCCTATCAGTAGGACATGACTTATTTTGTTTAAGTATTTTGCCCCTGTGGTTGAGGGTTGTAACTATTATACAAAGCCGAATTCAGTTCTCTTGTGTATTCGGAGGAGGAACCCGCCTTGCAATGCCGAAGACAATCTGCGTGCTGGACACATCGTCATTGAAGCCTGGTTCAGGGGCTACTGAGGGAGTCCTGGATTATGGGGTCTCCAGGCGTCCGGGCTATGTGACATGAGCCGCATTGGTGGGCCGTGAAGATACAAGATAGGAGGCCTTCCCCCGTGTCCGGATGGGGCTCTCCTTTGCGTGGATGGCAAGCTTGCCATCCGGATGTGTAGTTTTATTTCTCTGTAAACCGACTCTGTATAACCCTAGGCCCCTCCGGTGTGTATATAAACTGGAGGGTTTAGTCCGTAAAGATCATCATAATCATACATGCTAGACATCTAGGATTTAGCCATTACGATCTCGAGGTAGATCAACTCTTGTAACCCCTATACTCATTAAAGTCAATCAAGCAGGAACTAGGGTATTACCTCGATCAAGAGGGCCCGAACCTGGGTAAACATTGTGTCCCCTTTGTCTCCTGTTACCTTTGATCCTTAGACACACAGTTCGGAACCCCCTACCCGAGATCGGCTGGTTTTGACACCGACAACTGTCATTTAACTAGTGTGGAATATAAAAGGGGAAAACCATAAGCATTGCGAGTATAGTGTTGAGCGTGCCATGGCGGATATGAAGGTGCAAACTGGACAAAGGCAACTTCGCAACCAATGTTTGCTTTCAACTAACAAGTAAGTGATGGACAAGAAATCAGAGTAAAGCAGTGGCGATCTTTTTTCTTACTGCGATAAATAAGTTGAGCAGATACGAAAGAGTACCGCCTCTGGTGTGCGTCGTGTATGCATCTGTTGAGAATTTGACGGTGCTGCTGTAGCGATGGCTGTCTGCAGCGTGGAAGCGGATCTAGGAGGGTAGACGGTGGCGGCGGGGGAAATATCCTGATGCAGTGGACGAGACAGTCATAGGAGCGGCACCGGCAAGGTGGATGGCGGCGGGGATGAAGCGAGAGGATGGGATGCAAGGATCCCGGTCCGAAGCTTTGGATGAGAGAGGTCGATCTCTTGTAATGGACGACGGTGTCGGGGTATCAGCTCGGGCATGGTGGACGAGGACGACGGTGGATGGGGTGGCAGACGGAGGAGGCTGGGGCGGAGAGGGTGTTTTGGTGCCCACGGAGTACGAATGGGGAAATGGAGGGAGAGAGGAAGGGAGGAACCATGTCTTCAGGGCACACTTGTCTCAAATGCGGCCAAATTTACAAACTTAGCCCCCGTTTAAAATTTCCTACGTCACAACTATATTAGTCGGTTGGCGATACGCCGGTAATATCGCATACACCGAATATTTGCTGACGGAGATTTCGGCCGATGAGAGCTTGTTTTGGCGCCCACCGTGTATGAATCCGGGTGAGAGGTGGTTATGTCACGTTTGAGTGAAATTACAAACATACCCCTATCAAAACCTATAGAAATCGAGCCGATAGGCTTTGCGTGTCAGGGATAGGCAGTAATTTCCATCTCGCAGATTTTGGTTTCGGGCGGTTACTACGACTTTCCCTGCTTCGTTCAAATTTTTGTAGAGCAAGAGTGCACGTTTACCATTCCAACTCAATTCAAATTCAGTTTGTATTCTATTTTTGTTCGGGCAGGATCCATTTTTGATTGGAATAAAATTCTATATACATCAATTTTTTATATATACTTTCAAAAGCACAACACCCTTTATACATAAATATGGTTTACAAATGGCATGATCTCAGATTCATAAGGCTGGATCCAGTTTAATTTGGATTTTCAAATATTTGAAACCACTTTATGTTGAAATCGAATGTATGCATTCCTCGCTAACTGTCTCCAATTAATGTGTGTTTCATGCGGGTTTTTTTTACTTCTCAAACATGTATAATGTGTTTCACACACGCATAGTGTAATCCCGTTTAGACATTAATTGCATATAAACCATGCATTGTCTTTAATTAAAAAATCTATGGATCACTAATATTGATAAACTATATAACATTACACGTGTCCCCAAATTCAAATGAATATGCATGTTTGATACACCAATTTTCGTTATGATATTATCGATGTTGTGATCTCTAGTTTAAATATTTGAATCCCCTTTAATCCAGATATTCGTCTCATATAGCTATCACTCATGCTTATATAGGAGTATCTCTCTAGACCTATACGCGTTCATCGTCTCTCGGGTTTCTCTTATGCTACTTGTATGTCGACAATGATCTTTTATCTTTGTAACACTCTCTCCCTCGACCTTCATCACTATATCTCTCTCTAAGTATATCTCGCTCTCTGCTATGTGTCTCTAACTATGATTCTCCATGTGAAATCTCTTTCTCTCATACGAACACAAACTTCGTCTCCCGGGGTCTCATTTCTCTCTACTATTCCCATGTGTGCCACTCGCACACCCCCTCTCACACAGAGATGTCTTGCGCTCCTTAGGTATGAGAAGCTACGATTCTTCCTCTTAAATATCTATTTCTCACACACAAACACAAACTCTGTCTCCCAGGGTCTCATATCTCTCCACCATTCTCTTGTATGTGGCTCACACACACTCTCTCTCCCTAGAGATATCTTGGGTTCCCTGATATGTCTCTCTAGCTATCACTCTCGTTGTGAAATATCTTTCTCTCTCGCAGACACAAAACTCCATCTCTCGGGATCTCATTTCTCTGTGATATTTGTTTGTATGTGACTCACATGCACCCTCTCTCTATATCTCTCACACCCACACACATAACTCAGCCTTCTGATCCACTCGACTCTTATCTCTAACACACACACTAGCTAGCATCTTTATCTTTCTATTTATCTGTTTCTCCATCAACCTTCTTTCTCGCCCTCACTCTTGCTTCCTATCATGCACACTATATATGTTTCTCTCTACATGTAGTCATGTGCCCTTCTTTTATCTTTCTCTCACACACACATAACTTCACCCTCTGAACCACTCGCCGGTCATCTTCAACACTCAAACTAGCCGATGTCCCTCTAGCTAGCATCTCTATCTCTTTATCTATCTGTAGTTTCTCCATCAACATTTCTTTTTCGCATGCACTCTTGCTTCCTATCATGCACACTACATCTGTCTCTCCATACATGCATCTATAGGTTGATCTCTTGTGCACAATCGTTGTGTCTCGCTCCCTCTGCTCGCCATAGATGCATGCTCCAGCCCACGCCACTATCTCTTAAAGACAAAAACACATGCTCAATTATCGGGCCTTCTTCCGTGCACTCTCACATGCATGCATATTGTCGTACCAATCCATCTCTCCCATGTCGTTGTTCTTATGGCTTATGTCTTCTTTCTTTTATCTTGATCATGCGCGCGTGCACACACACACATCCCACGTATACATGTCTCTCGCACATGCACGTTCAAGGTCTCCTATGTCTCCATACGTAGTCAATTATCCTCAGCCCTAACCCCACATCGAATCGTTCTCTTCTTGTGTGCACATAACTTCCGCTTGGATGGGTAAAACACACACTCACACTTAACAATCTCCTTCTAGCTATCCCCCCTCTCTCACTCTTCCCCTATATCCCCGAAACCAATAAGACCATCCCTTCGTTTAATTCCCGCCTGCATGCACCATTGATATATAGTAGTCTTCCTTGGTGTCTCTCGAACAAACACGTTCTCTCGATGTCGACTCCTCTCACGCGCACACGCTTTCTCTTCCCTCTCTACGGGCCTTTTCTCTCTCACACCCCCTCGTTGGTGACCTCTTCCATACACATCACCTCTCTACGATGAAGCCACACACACTTAAATTACTTTCGCCACTGAAGACTCCGCTTCACACACACACACACACACGCACGCACGCACCCACCCACCCACACACACATAGTAAGACTCCATCTCACACACACATGCTCTAGGCGGAGCATTTGTTCCTACCACCCTTCGTCCAACCTTACCCGCATGATAAATAATCACCTTAATTTACTTGTATAACATGGAAAAATTCCACTTTACTTTAGTAGTTAACAAACTTCTCATAATTATATAACGCAAATCACGAGCAGGAAGTGACATCTTTTTACAAAACCACGTTAACATGGCCACGTAAATCACTAGCTAATGTGTAATAGCATTATACTTATATCCCGATGCAAAAGTTTGAGTACATGTCTGAAGAGTAGAGTCGCACACACGCACTCTGTCTCTCAGAATCTCACACACACACCAGTTACGTGATGCCCCCTTAAGCAGACCCGTATGTTACAATTTGTGCACCCGCGGGTACACGTGATGGTGCGCATTTATTTAAACCGGACGGCAAACCCAAACACTAGCTGCATTCATTCCCCTCCCGCCGCCTCTTCTCTAGTCGCTGTCGCCCGATAGCCATGGCCCGGCTGAAGGTAATAACATACGCAATACTCCCGTCGGAGTGGCGCTTTAATCTGGAGGCGGCGCAAAGCCCGGATCACAGCCGCCCTGCCTCCAGAGTCCAGACAACCGGAGCCGGACGAGGAGGCATTGGAGGCGGAGCAACACGCGGAGCCGGAGGAGGAGAACGACAGCGCGGAGCCGGAACAGGAGGACGACGACGCGGGCGAAGCGAAGCCGGAGGAGGACGATGATTTCCATTATACTCAGACTTAAAGGGCTCTGAGTTTCACGCCACATTTATTTCATAGAGATAAGAGAAAGGAAATTTGAGTGGTCATGCATGCATCTTTTTGTGCTAGCACTCCTATATAAGGGTTGACCGGTCGCTTCCCATGGACGTGCGCGGGCAGTGGAAGAGGAAGGAGAAGGGAAGCGGGCTATGGAGTACGCCAGTTGTAGCACGAGCTCCAAGGAACGTTTGTGCCAAACAATGCATAGTTATACAGTATAGTCCAGCGGAGTATGAATTGGCCTTTAGGTTGCGTGTGGATGACATGGCTACAACATGCAGGCTGTAGTTCGACAGCCTACCACTCCGCTTCGCATGGTTTGGCCACGCAAGATTTGCATGCATCCATGTCACACACGTACTTGTCTAAGGCGTGCTCGAAAAAGGGCGACCAGGTCCGCTAGTCCATGTTGGTCCATGCGCCCGGAAAACAACTAACCCCAATCGTTGTAAATGTCGTGCATGCTATAATTCTGGGCTAGTGGATGGACGCGAACGTGCCATACAACGAACCGCCCGCCAGCTCCCTAATCTCTATCTCTACTCTTATACTAATAATAATCTATCTATCTATCTCTATCTCTCTTCTACTACTTCTACTACTCTACTACTCTTATAAAAAACAGAGTTGGTGATGATGGTGTCCCTGCCATCCTGCAATATAGGCCGTCCTATTTATATCTGACAGATAGAAAGAAAACTACGGGAATTTTGCAAAAAGATACCCACACCCCTATCCACATTTTCAAATAAGGCCTTCCCTCGTTCATCCTTTTCTCTCACAAGATAAACTACTCATACAAATGCATCTTGATGTTACGTGCAACGCACAAGGATGTTTCCTTGGACCTTGGGGGTCTCTCCAGCGCGGCATGGCCGTAGTTGCAAGTTGACGCCCCTTGAGATGCCAACGTTGAGGGGCACTCGGATTTTGGCCGATGAGCAGGTAAGTGATGAGTTTGATCACGTAGTAAATGCATTCTAAAGACTACTTCCGTGTCCATTTCCTAATTCCCCTGCTGCCCACTGTTTCACAGGTTACGCTTCGTGCTAGTGGAGATTGGCTTGCATAAGTACGGGAGGGTACCAACATCAATTTGCACAACATTTACAACGGTGACATCGCTCTCGTAGAACCTTTGTCCAACATTGGGATCAGCCATGCAACGGGCCACCGCCTGAATTGGTACGATGGAACCACAATGAGATTGAAGAAGATAGCAATCCCGGAAGCCCCGGTAAGGTCATCCGCCAACCAAAATTACACTCTCATCGCGATGTTCGACACCGCGATTGCTTTCACGAACCTTGCACATGGCGGTCAAAGGTGGACCATGCTGTCTGAGGCCGATTTGTTGTCATACGAGTACAAAGACACTGTGCTCCTTTCTAAGTGAATCTTCGCGGTGACAAACCAGGGGACTTGTTTCGTATTATAAGTTTTATAAGTTTTCAATTTTTTCATTTTATAAGTTTCAAATTCAAATTTAGAGCTCCCATCACATGTTGAGATTACAATGCCCATTAAATCGTTGCGTGCATGTACTAGTTTTTATTGGTCATTTATATTGGTCACGCATCCATGCATTGCAAGTACCACAATTTCTTAGGAAATTGAGTGCAATAATTGAGTAGTTTTGCAAACTACCAGTGCTACACCTGAAATGGTTCAAAACCAATACCACCACCACGCTCGCATCTGCCCGCCCTGGCCGACGCAACCCCCTCCCTTGCCGGCGCGCGCTTCCCGCGTGAAACCATCAGCGTTGCCCCGGAGCGTGCCGCATTAATGCCCGGCCAAAGCGGAGGCGACCTCTCACTGGTGCTGGCTTTAAAGCAGCGCAACGGCCGAGAGGGCGCCGCTTCCCGGTGCACGTGACTACTCCGCGTCGAGGCTGGCCATAGTTTGGACGAGTCTCCATCGTGGGGAGCCACACTAGTTGCGATGATATGGACTCCCGTTGCCCACAATTATGGATCGTTCCATCTATTAAGAACACGTGGGACTGGAACTACGAGACAGACATGACCCAGGAGTGGACGTACAAACCTGAGTAATGTAGCACAGTAGGTGAAGTAGAAAGGCACAAATAGTATGAACATGCATGGCATATAGGCATTTGTCTCTTACTACCACTAAATGTTGTACGTGCAATGCATGGTGATGTTATGATGTACGTGCCTAAGTACTCTACTACTACTACTATATTAATTGGAGGGACATATTAGGTTTTATATTTGTTTACGTGTATGCCCCGAGACCTTCCATACTAGACGTGTCTTTCTCTCTGGGTCGCACTTTGTATCGTTCATACCACTAGTACTACTACGTGTGGTTTCCGACCTAGAAGTGGAAGAAGTGGAGATGCTCTACCACGTTGTTCATGTCCCACTCCTTTCGCTAATGTGTGGGACATCCAGCACGTGTCGTGTTTGGCACTCCTTCGTCGTAAGAGTTGAAATGCTAGCATTCATCAAAAATAAAAAATAAATATAAATCAGCAGTGATACTATACTGCAGTTTCCTTGCTCCTCGATATCGGAAAGAATACTTCCGTTCGCCGACATGTGGGATGTCGACCATCCCGGTCCACTTGCCATGCACACAGAACTCCAAGGGAAGTCACCCCGGTCATCGCGCCGCAGTAATAATGACTAATGAGCCATCAAATCACAGGCCCAACCTTCCCCACTATGAAGTTGCTCGGACGAAGAAACCATCATGACTTCGTTGAATTCCGCTTCTTGAAGAAAACTACTTTACCAGTAGTACTGCTAGCTACAGTGGTACTGTACTCCCGCAGAGGCGTCCTTTGGTTCATAGGATAGGTATTTTATAGGAATATGAAGATCATAGGAAGTGAGATGACATGCATCTCAATTCCTATAGAGAAAGAGATGCCATTTGATGCATAGGATATGAATTTTTTCATTGAGTCTAGGCTAATGTACTGGTAATTTGCTCTAAAAACTATAGTAGTAACTAGTACTGGTACATGCTCGTAATTAATTGAACAAACGTACGGGCGACACAGACACACACACTAACTACTAGTACTACTAATTCTCACATGCTAGCCAGACGCCGTCGTTCTCCTTCCCGGCTTTGTCGGTGACACCCCACCGTGCTTGGATCTCCGCCGACCTCTCCGCAGCAGCGCGTGCGTCCTCTTCTTTCTTGTGGCGGCAGGCCTCTCTTTTCTTGAGTGCTTTATGCCTTTTCCGCTCCCTCTGTGCGGCTTTGGCCTCCTCTTGCTCTACCGCCCATTCGGCCTTGGCAGCTTCAAATTCCGCCCACGTAGGTGTGAGGTCGCGAGCGGTGATGAACTCGGCACGGCGGGATGCCATCGCTTCCCTACCATTTTGTGTGCGGTTGTGGGCGGCGAGGAACTCGGCGCGGCGGGATGCCATCGCTTCCTTACCAGTTAGTGTGCAGCGCGGTGGCATGAACGACGCTTGGTGAGAGCTCTGGGGTGGAGTGGCCGGACAATCATATAGTGCATTGGTTTGTCAAGAGCTCAAGGACAGAAGACGAAGGAAATTTGGATTCCCCTTCAATCCTGGTCATTTATTACCGAGTAAAATGCATTGGCAGTTATCAAACTTGTCTTGATAGCTCACTTTGATCATTGTATACGAGATATGGTGATTATACATTCACTGGCTCAGCGTATAGCTCCGTATTTGTCTGGTTGACCAGCTAAACAGTCCGGATGTGCCTCATCAGCTCGTGTTCTGTATCAATCTATCTATGCGGGCCTACCTATCAGTGGAGAAAGAAATAAAAACCAAAATTATGTGTATGTGAGGAATCAAACCACGGACTCATCGCTGCAACGCACACTCATCGGCCAAATGAAAATGACATATTTTGCGTTAAATGCACAAACCGATTTTTTTATTATACGTGATGCACACATTAGCGCACACCGTCCATAGAGGCAAGTAGCATGTACGCGTGCAGACACTCACGATCACGCTATCAAACCATGCTAATGCATGCACGTCACCTTCTCAATCAAAGTCCTGCTCATGGCGCAACGCAAACGGCGAGCCCGTCACCTGCGCGCCCCGACGGTGCCTGACATTACTGTTTAGACATTTGCTGGCGGCCGCCGTGAACACCGAGCATGTATTCACCTGGCTCAACACCAATGGTCATACTCGTGCTTGGGCGCCGAGCTGCTCGACATTAGCCATGGCTCTGCACACGACGCGACGACGTGAGTCGGCACCTTGCTCATGTATATCATCCATCACAATGACAATCTATAAAACAGTCTAGCTAGAGAGGGTACTATGGTACCTATATATGTATCATGAGCGACCGATCATAGTGCCACTCACACGAGTGTGTGTTTTATCGATTCGTCCATTATTCGTAATTTATGCATGGTTGTGTGGTGTCTAATGGTGGTCGTCGAAGGCTAGCTGGCGACAAGAGCGGTTGCATGGACGCCTGGTTGTCAATACGTGCCGCATACACTTCAAAGGCTCGTCATCCATGAGTACACATTTTACCACCACGCCAGCGTCTGACCGCCCTAGCCTACCAAAATCTCTTCCATCGCTAGCGCGCGCTTCCCGCCTAAAATGGTCACCGTCTCTCCAGAACATCAATGCCGCATTCACGGGACTTAACTGCAGGTGCAGTTGGTGTGTCACTGACATGTGGGCCAGATGTCTGTTGGGCCCACATGTTAGTGACCCAACTGCACCTGCAGTTAAGTCATTGAAGCAGCATCCACATTCACGCCCGACGAGACCTCTCACTAGCGTTGGCATTGCAGCAGCACGATGGCCAAGAGAGCGCCACCCGCGCGGCATCCCGGTGCAAGCGACTGCTCCGCGTTAACGACACCACGGCCATCCTTCCGTCCGCCGCCCACATTAATGACACGCGGCTGCCGACGAACATACTCCGGCACCAGCCATCCATCTGTCTGCCACGACTCATTGCCATTCGCCTGCTATATTAACTTGAGCCCCAGCCAAAGACCCACACTCATTCTCCTCTGGTCCCTTTCTTCTGTCGGCACCACTCGAACCATGCCCTCCCGACGCTCCAAAGCTCTCTTGTACATACTATCGCAGGAGCAAACGAAGGACATCGGCGGCTCCACTCCGGGCGTGCTCCAAAGCTCTTTTAGACGTACTGTCGCAGGAGCAGACGAAGGAGATCGCCGGCTCCCACCCCCTGGCCGCCCTCCGCCGCCACGACCAGGAAGCCGGCGCGTGTGCGCGGGCACAGACGGGAGCGAGGGAGAGTAGTACACGGTAGGTCGCCGTCGCTCTGGTCCCAGGAAGGCCACCGGTCCTCCACTCAGTCGACGCCAAGCTTGGTGGGGTAAATATCAGCGGCCGATTAGCTGCTTGACGGTAACATGGAGGTGGAAATCTTCAGAACCTTGTGCTCCGGAGGATGAGGTTATCGAGGCGGAGCTGGACAAAGCCGAGGCGGATGAGGAGGAGGCAAAGGCAATGGACGGCGTTCTCGGGGCTCATGGCCGGACATGGTGGTCGGGCACCGGCGATCGTTTAGATTAGGTTTACAGTAGGTTTTAGTACGGTTTGTGCGAAATATGTGATGAATTTCGTCAAGTTTATAGGAAAAGTTTTCGAAATGTAATGAATTTCATCCGGTTAATTTGAAATTTGCTTTGTTTGCACGAATTTCGTCCGGTTAGTTCATATAGTTGTCGAAAGGTATGCGGGCAGCATTGGATGGCATCCTCTGCCATCAGTGTCCTCGAACAGATGCCGGTGTAAATTTTCGGGCCAGCGCTGGAGATGCACTAACTATCATGCTATAATCAATAAAAGTGCTCCATAATTTCGCAGGGAACTATTTTCCCTCGATCAAAATCTAACCCGCCATGTTTCGCACTCCTCCCACGTCAGTGTAGACTCTTGCTTACGTAAAATGGAGCAAGTGGATGGCACTGTAGCACGTCATATCACTCAAACTAGCCCGCCTAACGCGCGGGAAAGCCCCACCCTTGTCATTTTTTTCTGGATTTCTATCGATCGACCGCACGAAAATGTTACGCTTTGCAAGTTCAAAAGAAAAGGCGGCACTTATGACTCGTACGCGTCGTGTCCGCATCGCACCCCCGACAGTCCGGCTCACACGCCGCTCACTAGAGGGGACACACGTTGTCTTGCATTTTCACTGACATGTGGGACTGCAATTGAATAAATCATCGATAGCCGAAATTTAATCGCTCGGCGGGCGTCGGCTGAGAAGAGAGAGACATGGGAGGGAGAAGAGATCGCCCGCCAACCGCGCATGGACTACAAGAAATATATGGTGATAATGTGAGGTGGGCCATGCGAGAGTCCAGACCACTTCCAAGCCCGCTTCTGACCGCCCTAGCCCACCAGAAAACCCCTCCCCCCTCCCACGCGCGCTCCCCCTCAGACGCCAGCTGCCCACATTGATAGCAAGCAGTACTAGTAAAATACTGGGCTATAAGACCGCTTATGTGGAGGAGAGAGAGGCATTGACAAAGTCAAGGAGTGGCTCTGCAAGAGCCTGTCTCTACACGTGCTCCTAGGTATAAAAAACTAATTCTAAAAAAGAGGTATAAAAAAACAATTGTGTCTAAAAAAAGAAAGGTAAAAAACATTTGAGAGGAAATAGATAGAGAGAAAGTGAGAAAAAGTTGTAACCTTATAGCCAACCTTATAGTCAACACTATGGTAGTACATGAGGAAGGAGGGAGTTGTGCACATGCCAAGTTCACTAGGCTGCCGTGTTTCACACTCCTCCGTCGTAAGAGTGGAGACAATAGCTTTAATTAAAAATAAACAATGAATACTCGTTGCTCATCCTCTATATCAAAAAGAATACTTTCATTCGCCGACATGTGGGACGTTGACCATCCTGGTCGACCTGCCATGCACAAGATTGTCCTGGTCCACCCTTGTCGTAGCGCAGGCCCAACATTTCCCACTATAAGTTGGTCGGACGAAGGAACCATCATGACTTCGTTGAATTCCACTTCTTCAAGAAAACTTACTGTACCCGCAATACTGCTACCACACGCGAAGACTGGACGACACTGTAGCACGTCATATCACTGAAACCCACTAGGCCAAACTAGCCCACCTAGGATTTGTACTCCCCCCCGTTTCAAAGTTAGTACAAAGTAGAGACATCTATTTTGGAACGGAGGGAGTACGTCTCTGTACTGCTATGATTTTGTGTTCTAAAAAAAATCCTTTGTCAATCTAACGATTAGGAGTAGAAAGAGGATCTTTCTCTCTCTCTCTAGATCTCTCTCCATCCCACAACCCCTCTAGCACACGTACACACTCTCTGTAGCCACTCCGAAAGTACGATGTCACTACACATTCACGCTTCCAACAACAAAAATTACACATTCACGCATGTTACAAGTACATGCCAATTTTGCTGGCTATTAATGTGAGGCCTCCTTTGGTTTAGAGGAATCTTGTAGGAATTTCATAGGATAGGATTTCTATAGGAAAATTTTCTGTAGATCCCTTTGGTTTATAGGAATGGAATCATATTCCTATGGAGGAATTCTTTCTATCCTCCACATTTCATAGGAAAATAAACATTAGCCTAGACTCAATGGAAAAAATCCTATGATGTGAATCAAAGGGCATCTCCTTTCCTATTCCTACTCATAGGATTTAAGATACATGTCATCTCATTTCCTACGAATTTCCTATTGCTACGATTTTCCTACCTTATGAACCAAATGAGGCCTGAATGTATCCATGTCGACTATTGTCTGATCGATCGCTAAGCCTACAATTTTAGGAGCTTGGGCTATTGGCCGATCGACGATGGATCAGACCTATAAGCGTACGACGAGCTCATCAGCCCCAACGTTTCTCTTCGGTGAGTGTTTTTCAAGTACTATAGCTCGCACAGTAGCTAGCCTACTAACACCAAGAATCATCAAACAAGCCCCTGCTGATATGATAAACAGTTCAAATTTACATCTAAGCATGCCATATATTACATCAAAAGCTGGTGAGGATACATCTATTTCCACAACTCGGAGAGGATTCACATGATTCACTATCAAACAAAAGTAGCAAGTACCACCCACACAAGACAGTGCACTATCCCTAAGATGGTTTGATAACACGCATCGTTCTGGTAATTAAACACAATGCAAACTACCCTGAAGGATTAGCGCGACCAACTATTTCTTGTCATCGATCTCTCAGGCAATGACCACAGCACGGACATCGGCATGGGAATCGATCTCAGGGGCGATGTCCACAGGACGGACCGTGACATCAGAATCGATCTCTGGGGTGATGTCCACAGGATGGACAGCGGCATCGGAATCGATCTCCGGGGTGATGTCCACAGGACAGACCACGACATCAAAACCGATCTCTGGGGCGTTGTCCACAGGACGGGCCGCGACATCGAAATCATCAAGGACATCCACCGACACCTGCACAACCCTAACATATTAGCAAGCACATTGCAAATAATCAAAAACCACAACTATGGTAAGCCATTATTTTTTTACCTTGTGCAGCTCACCGGGGGATCCCATCCCTCCGGGGGCCATCTCCTCATCCTCGATGGGGGCCATCACCTTGCGAGGGAAATACTGCTTCTCAACGGCGACTATCTCCTCAAACTCGGCCTTGAGCCTCTCATAGGTGGCCATTAGAGTTTCTGTGGTAGGAACGATGGGGCCCATGCTATTCTTCCAGCTTTCTTTGAGGAGTTTGTCTGCCAACGTCGTCAACTCTTTGGCCAGTGCTTATTTCTTGGAGTTCTTCGTCTCCATGGGTTGGCCCGCCAACATGGTCAACTCGTTGGTCGGTGCTCGCTTCCTGGAGATCTCTGTCTCGAGTCGGTTGTCCACCGGCAACTCTTTGCCTAGTGCTCCAGGATCCCTCAATGAACTGACAAACAAAAAGCAATCGAAAGGAAACCACAATCGCAATGAAAACAGGAAAATAATAGGCTGTGAGAATCGGTCGGTGCTTCGCAAAAAGAAGATTCTTGGAATGAAAATATAGTAGCATCAATGATTCGCCCTCCTTTCCTTCGTCGGTACAGAAGAAAAATGGTAGAAGTGAGTAGCCTGGAGTGAGGTTTTCTTCAAGAAAGGGGGGAAAGGGCTTCAACAAGCGTTCCAGTGAAATGATGGTTGCTCGTCCAGTCCAACTTCGAGGCCACTTCGAGGCCACTTTAGCACTGTTCGTAAAGGTGTGCGTTTTGTGATATAACAGGTCATGACGGCCACACCGGGGTGACTGGTGAGTCTCGACTGTAGCACCTCGCTGTGATTTGGTGGATGGCACACGGGCCCGGATGCTTTGATGACCCGCATGTAGATAGAGCGGCTAGTCATATACTGTACAGTAGTAGTTTGGACGACAGACGAGGAGCTCCGTCCTGGTTTATTGGTCCCTATGATAATGGGACAATTGCATTTTTACCCCTAGTTGCTTCCTACCCACGGGTTTTGCCCTTATTTTTCGAGCTTGCTCAGTTTTGCTCTTACTTTTTCCATCGTGGTCCCTCGAATGCCCTTTGACCGTTTGACCAAAACTTTGAAAATCCATAAGTAATTCATATGAACTCAGAAAAATGAAAATAAGATATCAAAATGTTCAGATAAACATTACCTTTATGTGCATCTCATTTGCATTCAGGAAAAAAGCACCCTTTAAAGTACCTGAGGTAATTAATGTTATTAACATTATTAAAAATAAAAAGGTATAAACAATATTTTTTTCATGAATAAAATTACATGCAAATGTAGGTGATGTTTTCTGAACATCCAGATATCTTATTTGTATTTTTTTGAGTTCGTATCATCTTGTTAAGAATGTTCTAACGACTTTGACCATTATTTGGAAACTTCATAACAAGTTGATATGAACTCAGAAAAATGCAAATAAGATATCAAGATGTTCAGAAAACATCACCTACATTTGCATGTAATTTTTATTCATGAAAAAAAATATTGTTTATACCTTTTTATTTTTAATAATGTTAACAACATTAATTACCTCAGGTAGTTTAAAGGGTGCTTTTGTCCTGAATGCAAATGATATGCACATAAAGGTAATGTTTATCTGAACATTTTAATATCTTATTTGCATTTTTCTGAGTTCATATGAATTAGTTATGAATTTTAAAAGTTTTGGTCAAACGGTCAAAGGGCATTCGAGGGACCTCGACGGAAAAAGTAAGGGCAAAACTAAGCAAGCTCGAAAAGTAAGGGCAAAACCTGTGGGTAGGAACCAACTAGGGGTAAAAATGCAATTGTCCCTATGATAATCTGTGCCAAATTTGGACTATAAATTTAACTAACCAAATGTTCATGCATGTCACTAAAAATTACATCATTGAAAGCTGTGTTCCAACATGAATCAAAGGATATAATTTTTGTTAACATGCACTAACATTTTGTCAGTTAAATCTTTGGTCAAAATTTCGCACAAATTACAAAGGGGCCCAATAAATATTGTACTCTCACATTTTGTTTTGAGGATACTCCCACATAGAAAATATAAATAATAATGCATGTTGGGGTAGCCCACGTTTCCGATAATTTTAGCCGTGGGCTTGTTCACAAATTTTACGAGGTGGTGGTTGTTCATTTAATGGAGGGTCTAGTACTAGACTTGAAGGATACAAAGTGCGGCCTGGCACACCGTAACACCACTTGGAATAAGTGGGTGGCTATCTCAAAAAACAATCAACAACTCAAAAAAATAGCGACCTGGCACGTACACAATTTTAAACGATTGTTTTGATGGAGTGAAAAAAGAAAACTACCCCACTATACGTATATATATATAGGCCGGAGCCTCCGCGCTTGCTTGGTAGGGTTGGTCTATTCACACACTCTCATCCTCTCCAGATCTAAACAAGATAGCGGTGGTAACACTGTCTTTATATCCTCACCACTAGTTATAGATCCGGATGTATCCCCCTTCGCTGGTGAAGGGGAGGAGGGGCAACGTTTAGGCTGTCTTCGACAGCGAGGGAGGAAACCCATTGTCGGCCGCACCGTTATCTCTGGCCGAGCGCCGGCGCGGGAGGTCCTCCGATCCCTTCATCGTTGCCCTAGTGTGGGCGGATCCAGCCTCCCGCCGCCCACCTATCCACATCCCGACGACCTTCAGGTATATCTTCCTTCAAAACTAGCCTAGCTCTACTTCCCCAGCTCACTACGTCGTTGCATGTGCATAATTTTCTACCTCTCAGCCCCTCTCGATCGGATGGTCCAACGTCACCTTTTTTCTATTGTTAGAGGTAAAGCTACTTCACGGAGTCGAATATTGTACTTGGTTCAAACAAGAAACAAGGGGGGATTTAGTATGTACATCGGACTTGGTACAAAGAGGAAGGAAAGGGGGTGAAAGTAGTACAAACTAGTCATCCAACCGGTCTCTTGGTCGAAAAGGGAAATATAGGGGAAACGTTGTACACAGTGGTATGACTAGGACTAGATTTGCTATCCACACATAGGAGTAGGTGGCTAGAGTGAACAAAAATGGGACCAACCCAGATATGTTTCTTGGATGTTTGTTTCTTGGGGCAACAAACTCTGAATCACCACTTTATGCCACGGTTTAGGTACATGGTGCTGGACTGCTAGTGCACCAACTGTCCCATGCCCTTATACCAAATATTTAGCTTTTCTTAATCTAGTGCCCCTGGTAAAATGAAGCCATGCCACTGTTATAAGCCATGACAAGTTTAGCCAATTGTTTTTGCCAGTAATTGTTTGAGACTCTGACTGTTTCCTCTGTAGCTTTTTGTGCAAACAGGGATATCCATTTCACCTCGTTGCTATTGTGACCTTTTGGTGCACTGCACAAAACACTTCTTAAAAGAAGTGACTTCTGCGTTGTTTAACTGGAATGACAGAATGGAACCGTTGGTTCATTTTGGTGGAACTGCACAAAGGGAGATTTGTGTTCCAATCCTCATCATCCATATTGGCACCATAACCTTCCTTTAGGTAAGAATGATATTTAATGCATGTTTTCATCTCTATTTTGCGACTGCCATGGGAAAATAATGCTATTGTTTACTAGTACACTTGTACTCTCTCACTGACAAAACAAATTCTGAAATAGAAGGCCAATCATGTACTTTGTTTCACCAACTGGTGAGGAGAAAGAGAAATAGATCATGAAGAGGAGGAAGAAGAAGAATAAAGAGGAAATGGAGATCACACGATGGTACCGTCCTATGTTATCCTGACATCTTGCTAGTGGTATTGTATTGCTGTGTTGCTACTAGTCTTAATTTACTTGGAAGACTAGCAAGATGCCCGTGCGTTGCACATAACATCAAGATGCATTCGTATGAGTAGTCTATCTTGTGAGAGAAAAGGATGAATGAGGGAAGGCCTTATTTGCAAATGTGGAGAGGGGTGTGGGTACCTTTTTCAAAATTGCAATAGTTTCCTTCTTATCCGTAGGATATAAATCGGACAGCCTATATTTCAGGATGGCAGGCACACCATCATGACCAACTCTGCTATTTATAAGAGTAGAGTAGATAAGAGTAGAGTATAGATAGATAGAGAAATGCAGCAGAGTAGTACTTGGGTTGACAACACATCATACTAATTAACTGGATTCTGGATGCATCTGTGACCCAGCTCTACACGATCAACAGTGCCTAGGTGATCTTGCCAAAGTCGAGGCCTCAGTCGAGGCCATTCAAGGGCTCCGGCAACGTCTACCTTACATGTGAGACGATCCTCCAGGGAGCCCTTCCACTTCTGCTGTCTCTCCTGCAAGGTCACTTAATTAATTAGGAGTACTTAAGTAGCACTAATTTATTGCTGCCTAATTTTCCTGTCGGAGTTAAACAAATCTTTAGTAGCACCCTATGATGAATCATGTACGTGTGTATGTGTGTTTGTGGAGGTGAATCATGTGCTGGAGCAGGGAGGGAATCTTGGTAGTGTCATGACATAATAGTGCTATTGTTTTGCATGTCAATTTATTGCCATTGGTCCAATGAGGCAATGTTTTGCGTATTGTCCATCATGAATTTGATGCTACTGTTAGAGTAATATGCTAATGTCTTTCTATCCTTTCTCACTAAGATAATGAAGGTTTCACCTTGTTCCTACTTGTGCAAACAGGGATCATGTTGTGCCAATCATACATCTTAGTGGAACTACACAAGACAATACAATGAACTGTATCCTAGCCAGTGCTTTAACTCTACTGGAAGTTCTTGATAATCTTTCGATATAATTTCTACCTCTTGCGCATGCGTTGGTTTTCCCTTGAAGAGGAAAGGGTGATGCAGCAAAGTAGCGTAAGTATTTCCCTCAGTTTTTGAGAACCAAGGTATCAATTCAGTAGGAGACTACACGCAAGTCCCTCGTACCTGCACAAACAATCAAGAACCTTGCAACCAACACGATAAAGGGGTTGTCAATCCCTTCATGGCCACTTGCAAAAGTGAGATCTAATAAAGATAATAAGATAAATATTTTTGGTATTTTTGTTGTATAGATTGGAAAGTAACGATTGCAAAATAAACGGCGGCAGAAATAGCAAGTTGATAGGAAAATAATATGATGGAAGATAGACCCGGGGGCCATAGGTTTCACTAGTGCCTTCTCTCAAGATAGCATAATCTACGATGGGTGAACAAATTACTATCGAGCAATTGATAGAAAAGCGCATAGTTATGACAATATCTAGGCATGATCATGTATATAGGCATCACGTCCATGACAAGTAGACCAAAACAATTCTGCATCTACTACTATTACTCCACACATCGACTGCTATCCAGCATGCATCTAGAGTATTAAGTTCATAAGAACAGAGTAACACATTAGGCAAGATGACATGATGTAGAGGGATAAACTCAAGCAATATGATATAAACCCCATCTTTTTATCGTCGATGGCAACAATACAATACGTTCCTTGCTGCCCCTGTTGTCACTGGGAAAGGACACTGCAAGATTGAACCCAAAGCTAAGCACTTCTCCCATTGCAAGAAAGATCAATCTAGTAGGCCAAACCAAACTGATAATTCAAAGAGACTTGCAAAGATATTTAAATCATGCATAAAAGAATTCAGAGAAGAATCAAATATTGTTCATAGATAATCTTGATCATAAACCCACAAACAATTCATCGGATCTCGAAACCACACCACAAAAAGAACTACATCGAATAGATCTCCAAGAGAATCGAGGAGAACTTTGTATTGAGATCCAAAGAGAGAGAAGAAGCCATCTACCTAATAACTATGGACCCGAAGGTCTGTGGTAAACTACTCACACATCATCGGAGAGGCTATGGTGTTGATGTAGAAGCCCTCCGTGATCGATTCCCCTTCCGGCGGAGCGCCGGAAAAGGCCCCAAGATGGGATATCACGGGTACAGAAGGTTGTGGCGGTGGAAATAGGGTTTCGTGGTGCTCTCGGATGTTTTTGGGGTATATGAGTATATATAGGCGAAAGAAGTAGGTCGGTGGAGCCACAAGGGTGGGGGCGCGCCTACCCCCCTGGGCGTGCCTCCCTGCCTCGTGGCTGCCTCGTTGCTTCCTTGACGTCCACTCCAAGTCTCCTGGATTGCGTTTGTTCCAAAAATAACTCTCCCGAAGGTTTCATTCCGTTTGGATTCCGTTTGATATTCCTTTTCTGCGGAACACTGCGGTTAATAGGTTAGTCCCAAAAATAATATAAAAGTGCATGATAAAGCCCATTAAACATCGAAAACAGATAATATAATAGCATGAAACAATAAAAAGTTATAGATACATTGGAGACGTATCAAGCATCCCCAAGCTTAATTCCTGCTCGTCCTCGAGTAGGTAAATGATAAAAACAGAATTTTTGATGTGGAATGCTACCTAACATAATTTCCAAAGTAATTCACTTTATTGTGGCATGAATGTTCAGATCCTAAAGATTCAAGATAAAAGTTCAATATTGACATAAAAATAATAATACTTCAAGCATACTAACTAAGCAATTATGTCTTCTCAAAATAACATGGCCAAAGAAAGCTTATCCCTACAAAATCATATAGTTTGGCAATGCTTCATTTTCGTCACACAAAAATGCTCTCATCATGCACAACCCCGATGACAAGCCAAGCAATTGTTTCATACTTTAGTAATCTCAAACTTTTTTCAACTTTCACGCAATACATGAGCGTGAGCCATGGACATAGCACTATGGGTGGAATAGAATATAATGATGGAGGTTGTGTGGAGAAGACAAAAAAGGAGAAAGTCTCACATTGACGCAGCTAATCAAATGAAGGAAATATGCCCTAAAGGCAGTAATAAAGTTGTTATTTATATTTCCTTATATCGTGATAAATGTTTATTATTCATGCTAGAATTGTGTTAACCGGAAACTTAGTACATGTGTGGATACATAGACAAATAGTGTGTCACTAGTATGCCTCTACTTGACTAGCTCGTTGAATAAAAGATGGTTAAGTTTCCTAGCCATGGACATGAGTTATCATTTGATTAACGAGATCACATCATTAGAGAATGATGTGATTGACTTGACCCATTCCGTTAGCTTAGCATTTGATCGTTTAGTATATTGCTATTGCTTTCTTCATGACTTATACATGTTCCTATGACTGAGATTATGCAACTCCCGAATACCGAAGGAACACTTTGTGTGCTACCAAATGTCACAACGTAACTGGGTGATTATAAAGGTGCTCTACAGGTGTCTCCGATGGTACTTGTTGAGTTGGCATAGATCAAGATTAGGATTTGTCACTCCGACTGTCGGAGAGGTATCTCTGGGCCCTCTCGGTAATGCACATCACTATAAGCCTTGCAAGCAATGTAACTAATGAGTTAGTTGCAGGATGATGCATTACGGAACGAGTAAAGAGACCTGCTGGTAAAGAGATTGAACTAGGTAAGGAGATACTGACGATCGAATCTCGGGCAAGTAACATACCGATGACAAAGGGAACAACTTATGTTGTTATGCGGTTTGACCGATAAAGATCTTCGTAGAATATGTAGGAACCAATATGAGCATCCAGGTTCCGCTATTGGTTATTGACCGGAAATGAGTCTCGTTCATGTCTACATAGTTCTCGAACCCGTAGGGTCCGCACGCTTAACATTCGGTGACGATCGGTATTATGAGTTTATGTGTTTTGATGTACCGAAGATAGTTCGGAGTCCCGGATGTGATCACGGACATGACGAGGAGTCTCAAAATGGTTGAGACATAAAGATTGATATATTGGACGACTATATTCGGACACCAGATGAGTTCCGGGGGTCACCGGATATTTATCGAAGTGCCAGGGGGTTATCGGAACCCCCGGGGGAAGTATTGGGCCTTAGTGGGCCTTAGGGGAGAGAGAGGGCAGCAGCCCAGGAGGTGGTGCCACCCTCCCAAGGGGAGTCCGAATTGGACTAGGGGAGGGGGCGCGGCCCCTCTTTCCCTCTCCCTCTCCCTCTCTTTCCTTCCCCCTTCCTCCTTCCTAGTAGGACTAGGAAAGGATGAATCCTGCTCCTACTAGGAGGAGGATTACTCCTCTCCTTGGGCGCACCAAGGGTCAGCCGGCCTCCCTCCTTGCTCCTTTATATACGGGGGCAGGGGCACCCCCTAGACACACAGGTTGATTGTTCCAAGCCGTGTGCGGTGCCCCCTCCACCATAATCCACCTCGGTCATATCATCGTAGTGCTTAGGCGAAGCTCTGCGCCGGTAACTTCATCATCACCATCATCACGCCGTCGTGCTAACGAAGCTCTCCCTCGAAGCTCTACTGGATCGTGAGTTCGTGGGACGTCACCGAGCTGAATGTGTGCAGATCGCGGAGGTGCCGTACGTTCGGTACTAGGATCGGTCAATCGTGAAGACGTACGACTACATCAACCACGTTGTCATAACGCTTCCGCTTACGGTCTACGAGCGTACGTGGATGACACTCTTCCATCTCGTTGCTATGCATCACCATGATCTTGCGTGTGCATAGGATTTTTTTTTAAATTACTACGTTCCCAACAGTGGCATCAGAGCCAGGTTTATGTGTAGATGTTATATGCACGAGTAGAACACAAGTGAGTTGTGGGCGATAATAGTCGTACTGCTTACCAGCATGTCATACTTTGATTCGGCGGTATTGTTGGATGAAGCGGTCCGGACCGACATTACGTGTACGCTTACGCGAGACTGGTTCTACCGACGTGCTTCGCACACAAGTGGCTGGCGGGTGTCAGTTTCTCCAACTTTAGTTGAATCAAGTGTGGCTACGCCCGGTCCTTGTTGAAGGTTAAAACATCACATACTTGACGAAAAACCATTGTGGTTTTGATGCGTAGGTAAGGACGGTTCTTGCTCAACCCTTTGTAGCCACGTAAAACTTGCAACAACAAAGTAGAGGACGTCTAACTTGTTTTTACAGGGCATGTTGTGATGTGATATGGTCAAGACATGATGCTAAATTTTATTGTATAAGATGATCATGTTTTGTAACGGAGTTATCAGCAACTGACAGGAGCCATATGGTTGTCGCTTTATTGTATGAAATGCAATGGCCATGTAATTGCTTTACTTTATCACTAAGAGGTAGCGATAGTCGTAGAAGCAATAGTTGGCGAGACGACAACGATGCTACGATGGAGATCAAGGTGTCGCGCCGGTGACGGTGGTGATCATGACGGTGCTTTGGAGATGGAGATCAAAGGCACAAGATGATGATGGCCATATCATATCACTTATATTGATTGCATGTGATGTTTATCCTTTATGCATCTTATTTTGCTTAGTTCGGTGGTAGCATTATAAGATGATCTCTCACTAAATTTCAAGGTACAAGTGTTCTCCCTGAGTATGCACCGTTGAGAAAGTTCGTCGTGCCAAGACACCACGTGATGATTGGGTGTGATAAGCTCTACGTTCACATACAACGGGTGCAAGCCAGTTTTGCACACGCAGAATACTCGGGTGAAAATTGACGAGCCTAGCATATGGAGATATGGCCTCGGAACATTGGAGACCGAAAGGTCGAGCGTGAATCATATAGAAGATATGATCAACATAGTGATGTTCATCATTGAAAACTACTCCATCTCATGTGATGATCGGACATGGTTTAGTTGATATGGATCACGTGATCACTTAGATGATTAGAGGGATGTCTATCTAAGTGGGAGTTCTTAAGTAATATGATTAATTGAACTTTAATTTATCATGAACTTAGTCCTGGTAGTATTAGCATATCTATGTTGTAGATCAATAGCTCGCGTTTAGCTCCCCTGTTTTATTTTTGATATGTTCCTAGAGAAAACTAAGTTGAAAGATGTTAGTAGCAATGATGCGGATTGGATCCGTGATCTAAGGATTATCCTCATTGCTGCACAGAAGAATTATGTCCTTGATGCACCGCTATGTGACAGACCGATTGCAGGAGCAGATACAGACGTTATGAACGTTTGGCAAGCTCGATATGATGACAACTTGATAGTTTAGTGCACCATGCTTTATGGCTTAGAATCGGGGCTTCAAAGACGTTTTTGAAACGCCACGGAGCATATGAGATGTTCTAAGAGTTGAAATTAGTATTTCAGACTCATGCCCATATCAAAAGGTATGAGACCTTTGACAAGTACTTTGCCTACAAAATGGAGGAGAATAGCTCAGCTAGTGAGCATGTGCTCAAAATGTCTGAGTACTACAATCACTTGAATCAAGTGGGAGTTAATCTTCCAGATAAGATAGTGATTGACAGAGTTCTCTAGTCACTATCACCAAGTTACTAGAACTTCGTGATGAACTATAATATGCAAGGGATAACGGAAACGATTCCCAAGCTCTTCGTGATGCTGAAATCGACGAAGGTAGAAATCAAGAAAAGCATCAAGTGTTGATGGTTGACAAGACCACTAGTTTCAATAAAAGGGCAAAGGGAAGAAGGGGAACTTCAAAAAGAACGGCAAGCAAGTTGCTGCTCAAGTCAAGAAGCCCAAGTCTGGACCTAAGCCTGAGACTAAGTGCTTCTACTGCAAAGGGAATGGTCACTGGAAGCGGAACTGCCCCAAGTATTTGGCGGATAAGAAGGATGGCAAAGTGAACAAAGGTATATTTGATATACATCTTATTGATGTGTACTTTACTTGTGTTTATAGCAACCCCTCAGTATTTGATACTAGTTCCGTTGCTAAGATTAGTAACTCGAAACGGGAGTTTCAGAATGAACATAGACTAGTTAAGGGTGAAGTGACGATGTGTATTGGAAGTGGTTCCAAGGTTGATATGATCATCATTGCACACTCCCTGTACTTTCAAGATTAGTGTTCAACCTAAATAAATGTTATCTGGTGTTTGCGTTGAGCATGAATATGATTTGATCATGTTTATTGCAATACGATTATTCATTTAAGTCAAAGAATAATTATTATTCTTTTTACGTGAATAAAACCTTCTGTGGTCATACACCCAAGGTGCATGGTTTATTGAATCTCGATCGTAGTGATACACATATTCATAATATTCACTACAGGAAACAGCTAATTTGCCGTCTGCCACGGCGGACAGCAAAGGCTCGAAAGGCGGACGGCAAAGACCTTTGCCGTCAGCCGCGGACGGCAAAAGGCTCCGGCAAAGAAGGCTACGGTAAACAGCTGCTTTGCCGTCTGCTTCCTGGCGGCGGACGGCAAAGGTTCTTTGCCGTCTGCGGCAGACGGCAAAGAGGGCGGACAGCAATAATTGCGCTGTCAGTCCGTTAAGTGGCTAACGGCAGACCTTTGCCGTCCGCCGCTGACGGCAAAATTTCTCTGGTCTTTGCCGTCTGCCGTATGATGTCATCTACACGTCACTAGATGGCAGGTTCTTTGCCGTCTGCCACAGATGGCAAAATGTAGGTTCTTTGCCGTCTGCCACAGATGGCAAAGTCTTTGCCGTCTGCCACTGTAGGCAAACTGACCAAATGGGTCAGCTCCCAGGAAGCACAGTTGGCTGCCACGTGGCTTCTTTGCCGTCCGCAGCAGACGGCAAAGAGCTCTTTGCCGTCGGTGGCAGACGGCAAAGAGCCTGCATATTGGCTGTTTTTTCTGTTTTTTATTAAATCCCACAATTTGCACAGAAAATATATATGACATATATAGATATATTTCCATATCACATATCCAGCACATAAGTTTCATATCACATATCACATATCACATCAGTTTCATCCATACACATTGTGCATACATAAGCAAGTTCCATCCATACACATTGTTCCATCCATATATATATTACAATGCAAAGTATGATCAAGATAGCAAGTTCCATCATAGTAAGCTAGATACAATGCAAAGTTTCATCAAAGGAAAAGCAAGCACTCCATCATAGCAAGCTAGCTTCCATGAAGTGAATGAAATCTGCAAAATGGTAAATAAGAAAGTTAGAAATAGGTGACTAGAACAAGAAGAAGACTAGAACAAGAAGTATAAACTGGATCATTTATAAGCTAACCTAGGAGCTACTCAGGTAAATTGGGTCATTTTAGAGCTAACTTGGATAAACTAGATCATTTATAAGCTAACCTAGGTAAGATGGGTCATTTTGGAGCTAACCTAGGTGAAATGGGTCATTTTGGAGCTAACCTAGGTGAAATGGGTCATTTTAAAGCTAACGTAGGTAAAATGGATCATTTAGGAGCTAATCTACGTAAAATGGGTCATTTTAAGCTAATTTAGTTGAAATGGATCTTTTTGAGCTAACTTAGGTGAAATGGATCATTTAAGAGCTAATTTAGGTGAAATGGATCGTTTTTTAGCTCACTTAGGTCAAATGGATCGTTTATGAGCTAAATTAGTTGAAATGGATCGTTTATGAGATAACCTAGGTAAGATGGGTCATTTTGGAGTTAACGTAGGTGAAATGGGCCATTTTAAAGCTAACGTAGGTAAAATGGATCATTTAGGAGCTAATCTAACTTGGATGAACTGCATCATTTATAAGCTAACCTAGGTAAAATGGGTCATTTTGGAGGAAAATAAGCTAACTCTAGGTCATTATGGTAAGCATATTGGAGGAAATAAAGCTAAGTCTAGGTCTTTATGCATTTGTTAAGCAAAACACTAGAGAAACTTACCGTGATCAGGGAGGTGTAGGAGCGGGGTGGCTAGTGCCGCTACCTGGAGAAGGATCGTGCGATGCGTTTCTGGAGTTAAGCTGCACCAAAGATCATTTCCAATGTCTCGTTAGCATTACGACACTCAAATGTTAAGACTACCAAGTAATGTCCATTCAAACTAAACAAGACACATCCTTTCTCACAGGCATGTATCTTATCATAGGGCATCTTCAGTGCACGGAGGATTTTGTCCGACTGGTACAGGTTTGCAGGCATTACATGGCCTTTGGGTAGAAAGCGTCCAAATACTGTCATCATTGCATCGTAGCATTCTCTGCCCAAGTTGAACTGAGCCTTCAGAGCCATTACTTGTGAGATGGCATCCAACTGACAAAGCTCAGTGTGCTCATGGAGCGGACGTTTTGAAGACTCCAACATTTCATTGAAGGCCTTTGCAGATTCCTCCATCTCCTCGTCCGAATCCCGAGCATCATCAAAGTCTTGCACCATGTTTTCCATCCCGGTACCATGCTCGTCGGTGCGACGATGATCCACCTCAGCTCGGTCATGTTGGGCAGACTCACCATGAAATGTCCACACCGTATAATCGGGCGTAAAACCACTCTTCTGCAGGTGTTTGCCCATTTCAGCCTCTGTCCTCTTTTCCCAATTGCCGCACCGTAAACAGGGGCACCAGGTTTTCCTCTGGCCATTTGCAAATGCGGCTCGCACAAACCCCTTGGTTTTTGTGAACCATTCAGTGCTCCATTTGTTCTGACCAGTGTGACCGGTGTACATCCACGCACGATCACTCATCTTGACTTTCAGAGCTACTAGACACACAACAAATATATATATATATAATTCACCATGTATGTATTCATCAGTTGATCTACTTTGTCAATTTTATTACGTCCATGCAACCTACACTCTAATAGGTAATGATAGGTCCTAATCCCACCCGAGTATGTTTAGATTGGGTTCATTTTCCCATGCTATGCCCCGGATCCTACGCAAAATTTCGGCAGCACCTCCCCGCTGTTCTCCTGATACACGTCTCTGCAATAAACAGAGAGGATGTGTACCCGGAGAACAACAGGGGAGGCACTGACAAAATTTATGCGTCGGATCCGGAGCAAAGCATATGGGAAAACGAACCCAATCTAAACATACTCGGGCTGTCCATGGATAGCGTTGGACAATTCGAAAGAATCAAGGTTATAAATATGCAAATGCATGCATATTTATAACTATGACGCTTTCGAACGGGAGACACATATTGGTTACGCATACTGATGATTCAAGACACATATATATCTAGCTATCAAGTTTCATCGGAATAGATCAAATAATTAATGGGGGAGGAGGACATGTCATTTGTGCTCACCCACGAACGAAGGGGCAGAGCTCGTCAAACGCACGACGAGGTCGTCGAACACCAAACCTCGCAGCGATGAAACAACTGCACATTTAAAACTACCCGATCAACACAATTATATATGATGTTTTTCATAACAAAATCGAAAGATATATGACCTAAGTAATAATTCACAAATATATGACCCCGTCGGCTTCTGGAAGGCCAAAGAACACCTTTTCGGGAGGTGTCGGGGGTCGGGGTGTCGTGTCGGTCTCGGGGTGCCGTGTCGGGGTCGGGGTGTCGGGTCGGGGTGCCGGGTCGGGGTCGGGGTGCCGTGTCGGTGTCGGGGTCGGGGTGTCGGGTCAGGCTCGGGGTCGAGGTGTCGGGGTCGGGGTCGGGGTCGGGGTCGGGGTCGGGGTCTCGGGGTCGGGGTGTCGGGGGTGTCGTGTTGGGGGTCGGGGTGTCGTGTCGGTGTCGGGGTGCCGTGTCGGTGTCGGGGTGCCGTGTCGGGGTCGGGGTGCTGTTTCGGGGTCGGGGGGTCGGGGTGTCGTGTCGGGGTCAGGGGGTTAGGGGGTCGGGGGGTCGGGGTGTCGTGTCGGGGTCAGGGGGTTAGGGGGTCGGGTGTCGGGGTGGAGTCGGGGTCGGGTGTCGGGGTGTGGTGTCGGGGTTGGGGGGTCAGGGGGTCAGGGGGTCTTCTCATTCTTCTACTACTTCTACTTCTTCTCATTCTTCTACTTCTTCTCATCCCCCGTCTTCTTCTTCTTCTTCTTCTTCTTCTTCTTCTTCCTCCTCCTCCTCCTCCTCCTCCTCCTCTTCTTCTTCTTCTTCTTCTTCTTCTTCTTCTTCTTCTTCTTCTTCTTCTTCTTCTTCTTCTTCTTCTTCTTCTTCTTCTTCTTCTTCTTCTTCTTCTTCTTCTTCTTCTTCTTCTTCTTCTTCTTCTTCTTCTTCTTCTCCTCCTCCTCCTCCTCCTCCTCCTCCTCCTCCTCTTCTTCTTCTTCTTCCCCCTTCTACTTAACCTTAACCTAAACTAAAAACCTAAACTAATTAAAACTAAACTATTTAAACTAATTAAACCTAAACTAATTAAACTAAATAACCTAAACTAATTAATTCTAAACTGAAAAAACTTAAACTAAAAAACCTTATCTAAACAGAAAAGAAAAACAAAAAAACAGAAAAAAAATGGGAGGGGCTTACTGTGGGGGGCGGTGACGGGTCGGGGAGGGGCCGGCGACGGGGGGCCGGGGCGGGGCGGTGGAGGAGGCGGGGCGGCGGGGGCCCGGCCGGTGGGTGGCCGGGGCGGCGGGGGGCCCGGGCGGCGGGGGGCCCGGGCGGCGGGGGGCTGGGGTGGGGCGGTGGAGGAGGCGGGGCGGCGGGGGCGCCGGGCGGCGGGGGGCTGGGGCGGCGGTGGGGCGACGGGGGGGGGGGGGCGGCGGTGGGGCGGCGGGGGGCCGGGGCGGCGGTGGGGCGCGGGGTGGCGGGGGGGCGACGGGGCGGTGGGGCGGCGGGGCGGTGGGGCGGCGGGGAGCCGGGGCAGTGGGGCGACGGGGCGGCGGGGGGCGACGGAGCGGCGGCGCGCGGCGGGCGGCGGCGGCGGCAGGGTGGGAGGAGAAGGGCGTGGAGGAAGTGAGTAACGGGCGGGGGGTACCTGCCGTTAGTCAAGTGCCCTCTTTGCCGTCCTCCAGCCTTTGCCATTCGCCTTTTTGCCTCTTTGCCGTCTGCTAGCGGGGGGTGGGGGCCACCACACTCTTTGCCGTCTGCCAGCGGACGGCAAAGATTCTTTGCCGTCTGCTGGCGGACGGCAAAGAGCTGGCAGATGGCAAAGAGCTTCTTTGCCGTCTGCCTGTTCTTTGCCGTCTGCTTTTGGGTAGCTGATGGCAAAGAGCTTCTTTGCCGTCAGCTAGCAGACGGCAAAGAGCTGGCAGATGGCAAATTAGCTGATTCCAGTAGTGATTGATGCCAAAAGATGCAAAGTTAATAATGATAGTGCAACTTATTTGTGGCACTCCCATTTAGGTCATATTGGTGTAAAGCGCATGAAGAAACTCCATACTGATGGGTTTTTGGAATCACTTGATGCTTGCGAGCCATGCCTCGTGGGCAAGATGACTAAGACTCTGTTCTCCGGAACAATGGAGCGAGCAACTAACTTATTGGAAATAATACATACTGATGTATACGGTCCGATGAGTGTTGAGGCTCGCGGCGGGTATCGTTATTTTCTGACCTTCAGAGATGATTTGAGCAGATATGGGTATATCTACTTGATGAAACATAAGTCTGAAACATTTGAAAAGTTCAAAGAATTTCAGAGTGAAGTGGAAAATCATCATAACAAGAAAAAAAGTTTCTACGATCTGATCGCGGAGATGAATATTTGAGTTACAAGTTTGGTCTTCATTTGAAACAATGCGGAATAGTTTCGCAACTCACGCCACCTGGAACACCACAGCATAATGGTGTGTCCGAACGTCATAACCATACTTTATTAGATATGGTGCGATCTATGATGTCTCTTACCGATTTACCACTATCGTTTTGGGGTTATGCATTAGAGACAGCTGCATTCACGTTAAATAGGGCACCATCTGAATCCGTTGAGATGACACCATATGAACTATGGATTGGAAAGAAACCAAAGTTGTCGTTTCTTAAAGTTTGGGGCTGCGATGCTTATGTGAAAAAGCTTCAACCTGATAAGCTCGAACCCAAATCGGAGAAATGTGTCTTCATAGGATACCCAAAGGAGACTGTTGGGTACACCTTCTATCACAGATCCGAAGGCAAGATATTCGTTGCTAAGAATGAATCCTTTCTAGAGAAGGAGTTTCTCTCGAAAGAAGTGAGTGGGAGGAAAGTAGAACTTGATGAGGTAATTGTACCTTCTCCCGAATTGGAAAGTTGTTAATCACAGAAATCAAATTAGTGAGGAAGCTAATGATGATGATCATGAAACTTCTGATCAAGTTACTACCGAACCTCGTAGGTCAACCAGAGTAAGATCCGCACCAGAGTAGTATGGTAATCCTGTTATGGAGGTCATGTTACTTGACCATGACGAACCTACGAACTATGAGGAAGCGATGATGAGCCCAGATTCCACGAAATGGCTTAAGGCCATGAAATCTGAGATGGGATCCATGTATGAGAACAAAGTATGGACTTTGATTGACTTGCCCGATGATCGGCAAGCCATTGAGAATAAATGGATCTTCAAGAGGAAGACGGATGCTGATAGTATTGTTACTATCTACAAAGCTCGAATTGTCGAAAAAGGTTTTCGACAAGTTCAAGGTGTTGACTACGATAAGATTTTCTCACTCGTAGTGATGCTTAAGTCTGTCCGAATCATGTTAGCAATTGCCACATTTTATGAAATCTGACAAATGGATGTCGAAACTACATTCCTTAACGGATATCTTAAAGAAGAATTGTATATGATACAACAAGAAGGTTTTGTCGATCCAAAAGGTGCTAACAAAGTGTGCAAGCTCTAGCAATCCATTTATGGACTGGTGCAAGCCTCTCGGAGTTGGAATATACGCTTTGATAGTGTGATCAAAGCATATGGTTTTATACAAACTTTTGGAGAAGTCTGTATTTACAAGAAAGTGAGTGGGAGCACAACAGCCTTTCTGATAAGTGTATGTAAATGACATATTGTTAATCAGAAATGATGTAGAACTTTCTGGAAAGCATAAAGGAGTGTTTGGAAGGAGTTTTTCGAAGAAAGACCTCGGTGAAGCTGCTTACATATTGAGCAACAAGATCTATAGAGATAGATCAAGATGCTTGATAAGTTTTTTCAATGAGTACATACCTTGACAAGTTTTTGAAGTAGTTCAAAATGGAACAGTCAAAGAAAGAGTTCTAGCCTGTGTTGCAAGGTGTGAAGTTGAGTAAGACTCAAAGCCCGACCACGGCAGAAAATAGAAAGAGAATGAAAGTCATTCCCTATGCCTCAGCCATAGGTTCTATAAAGTATGACATGCTGTGTACCAGACCTATTGTATATCCTGCCCTGAGTTTGGCAAGGAAGTACAATTTTGATCTAGGAGTAGATCACTGGACAGCGGTCAAAAAAATTATCCTTAGAGGACTAAGGAAATATTTCACGGTTATGGAGGTGATAAGGAGTTCGTCGTAAAGAGTTACGTCGATGAAAGCTTGGACACCGATCTGGATGACTCTAAGTCACAATCCAGATACATATTGAAAGTGGCAGCAAATTAGCTAAAGTAGCTCCGTGCAGAGCATTGTAGACATAGAAATTTGCAAAATACATACGGATCTGAATTTGACAGACCCTTTGACTAAACTTCTCTCACAAGCAAAACATGATCACACCTTAGTACTCATTGAGTGTTAATCACATGGCGATGTGAACTAGATTACTGACTCTAGTAAACCCTTTGAGTGTTGATCACATGGCGATGTGAACTATGGGTGTTAATCACATGGTGATTTGAACTATTCGTGTTAAATCACATGACGATGTGAACTAGATTATTGAATCTAGTGCAAGTGGGAGACTGAAGGAAATATGCCCTAGAGGCAATAATAAAGTTGTTATTTATATTTCCTTATATCATGATAAATGTTTATTATTCATGCTAGAATTGTTTTAACCGGAAACTTAGTACATGTGTGGATACATAGACAAACAGAGTGTCACTAGTATGCCTCTACTTGACTAGCTCGTTGAATCAAAGATGGTTAAGTTTCCTAGCCATAGACATGAGTTGTCATTTGATTAACGGGATCACATCATTAGAGAATGATGTGATTGACTTGACCCATTCCGTTAGCTTAGCATTTGATCGTTTAGTATATTGCTATTGCTTTCTTCATGACTTATACATGTCCCTATGACTATGAGATTATGCAACTCCCGAATACCGGAGGAACACTTTGTGTGCTACCAAACGTCACAACGTAACTGGGTGATTATAAAGGTGCTCTACATGTGTCTATGATGGTACTTGTTGAGTTGGCATAGATCAAGATTAGGATTTGTCACTCCGATTGTCGGAGAGGTATCTCTGGGCCCTCTCGCTAATGCTCATCACTATAAGCCTTGCAAGCAATGTAACTAATGAGTTAGTTGCGGGATGATGCATTACGGAACGAGTAAAGAGACTTGCCGGTAACAAGATTGAACTAGGTATTGAGATACCGACGATCGAATCTCGGGCAAGTAACATACCGATGACAAAGGGAACAACGTATGTTGTTATGCGGTTTGATCAATAAAGATCTTCGTAGAATATGTAGGAACCAATATGAGCATCCAGGTTACGCTATTGGTTATTGACCGGAAATGAGTCTCGGTCATGTCTACATAGTTCTCGAACCCGTAGGGTCCGCACGCTTAACTTTCGGTGACGATCGGTATTATGAGTTTATGTGTTTTGATGTACCGAAGATAGTTCGGAGTCCCGGATGTGATCACGGACATGACGAGGAGTCTCGAAATGGTCGAGACATAAAGATTGATATATTGGACGACTATATTCGGACACCGGATGAGTTCCGGGGGTCACGGATATTTATCGGAGTGCCGGGGGGTTATCAGATTCCCCGGGGGAAGTATTGGGCCTTAGGGGAGAGAGAGGGCAGCAGCCCAGGAGGTGGCGCCCCCAAGGGGAGTCCGAATTGACTAGGGGAGGGGGCGCGGCCCCTCTTTCCCTCTCCCTCTCCCTCTCCCTCTCTTTCCTTCCCCCTTCCTCCTTCCTAGTAGGACTAGGAAAGGATGGATCCTACTCCTACTAGGAGGAGGATTCCTCCTCTCCTTGGGTGCACCGAGGGCCGGCCGGCCTCCCCCCTTGCTCCTTTATATACGGGGGCTGGGGGCACCCCATAGACACACAAGTTGATTGTTCCATGCCGTGTGCGGTGCCCCCCTCCACCATAATCCACCTCAGTCATATCGTCGTAGTGCTTAGGCGAAGCCCTGTGCCGGTAACTTCATCATCACCGTCATCACGTCGTCGTGCTGACGAAGCTCTCCCTCGAAGATCTACTGGATCGTGAGTTCGTGGGACGTCACCAAGCTGAACGTGTGCTGATCATGGAGGTGCCGTACGTTCGGTACTAGGATCGGTCGATCGTGAAGACGTACGACTACATCAACCGTGTTATCATAACGCTTCCGCTTACGGTCTACGAGGGTACGTGGACGACACTCTTCCATCTCGTTTCTATGCATCACCATGATCTTGCGTGTGCGTAGGATTTTTTTTTGAAATTACTACGTTCCCAAAATCAACGGGCTAGGGAGATGCCCATCAATTGATGTCAATGCAAGGAGTAGGGATTGCCATGCAACGGATGCACTAGAGCTATAAATGTATGAAAGCTCAACAAAAGAAACTAAGTGGGTGTGCATCCAACTTGCTTGCTCACGAAGACCTAGGGCATTTGAGGAAGCCCATTGTTGGAATATACAAGCCAAGTTCTATAATGACAAATTCCCACTAGTATATGAAAGTGACAAAATAAGAGACTCTCTATCATAAAGATCATGGTGCTACTTTGAAGCACAAGTGTGGAAAAAAAGGATAGTAGCATTGTCCATTTTATTTCTTTTTTTGGGCCTTTTTTTCTCTTTGTTTATTTGGCCTTTTTTGGGGACAATTCTCTATTAATGATGATCATCACACTTCTATTTATTTACAACTCAATGATTACAACTCGATACTAGAACAGAATATGACTCTATATGAGTGCCTCCGGCGGTGTACCGGGATGGACAATGAATCAAGAGTGACATGTATGATAAATTATGCATGGTGGTTTGCCACAAAACGATGTCAACTACATCATCATGCAAGGCAATATGACAATGATGAAGCGTGTCATAATAAATGAAACGGTGGAAAGTTGCATCACAATATATCTCGGAACGGCTATGGAAATGCCATAATAGGTAGGTATGGTGGCTGTTTTTTGAGGAAGATATAAGGAGTTTTATGTGTGATAGAGCATATCATATCACGGGGGTTGGATGCACCGGCGAAGTTTGCACCAACTCTCAATGGTGAGAAAGGTCAATGCATGGTACTGAAGAGGCTAGCAATGATGGAAAGGTGAGAGTGTGTATAATCCATGGACTCAACATTAGTCATAAAGAACTCACATACTTGTTGCAAAAATCTACAAGTCATCAAAAACCAAGCATAACACGCATGCTCCTAGGGGGATAGATTGGTACGAAAAGACCATCGTTCATCCCCGACCGCCACTCATAAGGATGACAATCAAAGAACACCTCATGTTTCAAATTTGTCACACAACGGTTACCATACGTGCATGCTACGGGACTTGCAAACTTCAACAAAATTATTTCTCAAATTCACAACTACTCAACTAGCATGACTCTAATATTACCATATTCATATCTCAAAACAATCATCAAGTATCAAACTTCTCATAGTATTCAATGCACTTTATATGAAAGTTTTTATTATACCCGTCTTGGATGCATATCATATTAGGACTAACTTTATAGCCAAAGCAAACTACCATGCTTTTCTAAAGGACTCTCAAAATAATATAAGTGAAGCATGAGAGATCAATAATTTCTATAAAATAAAACCACCACCCTGCTCTAAAAGGTATAAGTGAAGCACTAGAGCAAAATTATCTAGCTCAAAAGATATAAGTGAAGCACATAGAGTATTCTAATAAATTCTGATTTATGTGTGTCTCTCCAAAAGGTGTGTACAGCAAGGATGATTGTGGTAAACTAACAAGAAAAGAATCAAATCATACAAGACGCTCCAAGCAAAACACATATCATGTGGTCAATAAAAATATAGCCTCAAGTAAAGTTACCGATGGACGAAGACGAAAGAGGGGATGCCTTCCGGGGCATACCCAAGCTTAGGCTTTTGGTTGTACTTGAATTTTACCTTGGGGTGCCTTGGGAATCCTCAATCTTAGTCTCTTTCCACTCCTTATTGCAAAATCCATCAAATCTTTACCCAAAAACTTGAAAACTTCACAACACAAAACTCAACAAAAAATCTCATGAGCTCCGTTAGTATAAGAAAACAAATCACCACTTTAAGGTACTGTAATGAACTCATTATTTATTTATATTGGTGTTAAACCTACTGTATTACAACTTCTCTATGGTTCATACCCCCCAATACTAGCCATAGATTCATTAAAATAAGGAAACAACACACGAAAAACAGAATCTGTCAAAAACAGAACAGTCTGTAGCAATCTGTATCAAACGTATACTTATGTAACTCCAAAAATTCTGAAATAAATTGTTGGACATGAGGAATTTGTCTATTAATCATCTGCAAAAATAATCAACCTAAAATCACTCTCCAGTAAAAAATGGCAGCTAATCTCTTGAGTGCTAAAGTTTCTGTTTTTTACAGCAAGATCATAAAGACTTCACCCAAGTCTTCCCAAAGGTTCTATTTGGCACAAACACTAATTTAAAACTTAAAACCACATCTAAACAGAAGCTATATGAATTATTTATTACTAAACAGAAACAAAAATCAAGAAATAAAAATAAAATTGGGTTGCCTCCCAACAAGCGCTATCTTTTAACGCCCCTAGCTAGGCATAAAAGCAAGAATAGATCTAGGTATTACCATCTTTGGTATGCAATCCATAAGTGGCTCTCGTAATAGATTCATAAGGTAATTTAATTTTATTCCTAGGAAAGTGTTACATGCCTATCCTTAATGGAAATTGGAATCTAGTATTTCCTTCTTTCATATCAATAATTGCACCAATCGTTCCAAGGAAAGGTCTACCAAGAATAATAGGACATGTAGGGTTGCAATCTATATCAAGAACAATGAAATCTATGGGCACATAATTCCTATTTGCAACAATAAGAACATCATTAGTTCTTCCCATAGGTTTCTTAATGGTGGAATCCGCAAGATGCAAATTTAAAGAACAACCATCAAATTCACAGAAACCTAACACATCACACAAAGTTTTTGGAATCGTGGAAACACCAGCACCCAAATCACACAAAGCATAGCATTCATGATCTTTAATTTTAATTTTAATAGTAGGCTCCCATTCATCATAAAGTTTTCTAGGGATAGAAACTTCTAATTCAAGCTTTTCTTCATAGGATTGCATTAAAGCATCAACGATGTGTTTAGTAAAAGCTTTATTTTGATCATAATTATGAGGAGAATTTAACACAGATTGCAACAAGGAGATACAATCTATCAAAGAGAAATTATCATATTTAAATTCCTTGAAATCCAAAATAGTGGGTTCATTGCTATGTAAAGTTTTGACCTCTTCAATCCCACTTTTACCAATTTTTGCATCAAGATCTAAAAACTCCGAATCATTGGGACGCCTTTTAACTAAAGTTGACTCGTCTCCGGTCCCATCTTTGTCAAGATTCATATTGGAAAACAAAGATTTAATAGGAGACACATCAATCACTTTTAGATCCTCATCATTATTACCTTGAAAACTAGAAGAACACGCTTTTACAAAGCAAACTTTTTTAGCACGCATCCTAGCGGTTCTTTCTTTGCACTCATCAATGGAAATTCTCATAGATTTGAGAGACTCATTGATATCATGCTTAGGTGGAATAGATCTAAGTTTCAAAGAATCAACATCAAGAGAAATTCTATCCACGTTCCTAGCCAACTCATCAATCTTAGGCAATTTTTCTTCAAGCATGGCATTGAAATTCTTTTGCGAAATCATAAATTATTTAACACTAGTCTCAAAATCAGAGGGCATCTTATTAAAATTTCCATAAGAGTTGTTGTAGGAATTACCATAATTGTTAGAGGAATTACTAGGGAACGGCCTAGAATTAAAGTTTCCTCTATACGCGTTGTTACCAAAATTGTTCCTACCAACAAAATTCACAGCCATAGATTCATTATTATTCTCAATCAAAGTAGACAAAGGCATATCATTAGGATCAGAAGAAATACTCTTATTAGCAAACAATTTCATAAGTTCATCCATCTTTCCACTCAAAACATTAATTTCTTCTATCGCATGAACCTTTTTACTAGTAGATCTTTCGGTGTGCCATTGAGAATAATTAACCATAATATTATCTAGGAGTTTAGTAGCTTCTCCTAAAGTGATTTCCATAAAAGTGCCTACCACGGCCGAATCTAAAAGATTTATAGAAGCAAAATTCAGTCCGGCATAAATTTTTTGTATAACCATCCATAAATTCAAATCATGTGTAGGGCAATTACGTATCATTAATTTCATCCTCTCCCAAGATTGTGCAACATGCTCATGATCAAGTTGCTTAAAATTCATAATATCGTTTCTAAGAGAGATGATCTTAGCGGGAGGAAAATACTTAGAGATAAAAGCATCTTTGCACTTATTCCATGAATCAATACTATTTTTAGGCAAAGAGGAAAACCAAGTTTTAGCATGATCTCTAAGTGAAAACGGAAATAGCTTCATTTTAACAATATCATTATCCACATCTTTCTTCTTTTGCATATCACACAAATCAACGAAGTTGTTCAGATGGGTAGCGGCATCTTCACTAGGAAGGCCAGAAAACTGATCTTTCATAACAAGACTAAGCAAAGCAGCATTAATTTCAGAAGATTCAGCATCGGTAATACGAGCAATCGGAGTGCTAATAAAATCATTATTTTTGGTATTGGAAAAGTCACACAATTTAGTATTGTCTTGAGCCATCGTAACAAGCAATCAATCTAACACACAAGCAAATAAGAAGCAAGCGGAAAGAGACAGGCGAAAAAAGAGGGCGAATAAAATGGCAAAGGTGAAGTGGAGGAGAGGAAAACGAGAGGCAAATGGCAAATAATGTAATGCGAGGGAGAAGAGTTTGTGATGGGTACTTGGTATGTCTTGACTTGGCGTAGATCTCTCCGGCAACGGCGCCAGAAATCCTTCTTGCTACCTCTTGAGCATGCGTTGGTTTTCCCTTGAAGAGGAAAGGGTGATGCAGCAAAGTAGCGTAAGTATTTCCCTCAGTTTTTGAGAACCAAGGTATCAATCCAGTAGGAGACTACACGCAAGTCCCTCGTACCTGCACAAACAATCAAGAACCTTGCAACCAACGCGATAAAGGGGTTGTCAATCCCTTCACGGCCACTTGCAAAAGTGAGATCTGATAAAGATAATAAGATAAATATTTTTGGTATTTTTGTTGTATAGATTGGAAAGTAAAGATTGCAAAATAAACGGTGACGAAAATAGCAAGTTGATAGGAAAATAATATGATGGAAGATAGACCCGGGGGGCATAGGTTTCACTAGTGGCTTCTCTCAAGATAGCATAATCTACGGTGGGTGAACAAATTACTGTCGAGTAATTGATAGAAAAGCGCATAGTTATGAGAATATCTAGGCATGATCATGTATATAGGCATCACGTCCATGACAAGTAGACCAAAACGATTCTGCATCTACTACTATTACTCCACACATCGACCGCTATCCAGCATGCATCTAGAGTATTAAGTTCATAAGAACAGAGTAACAAATTAGGCAAGATGACATGATGTAGAGGGATAAACTCAAGCAATATGATATAAACCCCATCTTTTCATCCTCGATGGCAACAATACAATACGTGCCTTGCTGCCCCTGCTGTCACTAGGAAAGGACACCGCAAGATTGAACCCAAAGCTAAGCACTTCTCCCATTGCAAGAAAGATCAATCTAGTAGGCCAAACCAAACTGATAATTCGAAGAGACTTGCAAAGATATTTAAATCATGCATAAAATAATTCAGAGAAGAATCAAATATTGTTCATAGATAATCTTGATCATAAACCCACAATTCATCGGATCTCGACAAACACACCACAAAAATAATTACATCGAATAGATCTCCAATGGAATCGAGGAGAACTTTGTATTGAGATCCAAAGAGAGAGAAGAAGCCATCTAGCTAATAACTATGGACCCGAAGGTCTGTGGTAAACTACTCACACATCATCGGAGAGGCTATGGTGTTGATGTAGAAGCCCTCTGTGATCGATTTCCCCTCCGGCAGAGCGCCGGAAAAGGCCCCAAGATGGGATCTCACGGGTACAGAAGTTTGCGGCGGTGGAAATAGGGTTTCGTGGTGCTCTCGGATGTTTTTGGGGTATATGAGTATATATAGGCGAAAGAAGTAGGTCGGTGGAGCCACAAGGGTGGGGGCGCGCCTACCCCCCTGGGCGCGCCTCCCTGCCTCGTGGCCGCCTTGTTGCTTCCTCAATGTCCACTCCAAGTCTCATGGATTGTGTTTGTTCCAAAAACGATCCTCGCGAAGGTTTCATTCCGTTTGGATTCCGTTTGATATTCCTTTTCTGCGAAACACTGAAATAGGCAAAAAAAATAGCAATTTGCACTGGGCCTTCGGTTAATAGGTTAGTCCCAAAAATAATATAAAAGTGCATAATAAAGCCCATTAAACATCCAAAACAGATAATATAATAGCATGGAACAATCAAAAACTATAGATACGTTGGAGACATATCAATAATCTCACTACTGGTAAACAAGAGTGATTTCAACCATACATTTGAAGTGCACAAAAATATATACTATTGAGTGATTCCAGTGAGTGCTTTATCATCTCTTCTGGGACTACACGAATAAGCTTTCTTGCTCAGCTTGGTACCGGCCTAAGGCCTTCATCAATATTAGTTTGTTGCCATCTCTATTTGTATCGTGCTACTGTCATGAGAAACTCCTTTATCTTTGCACGTTAAAGTGTTGCAACCTATGATACATGGAAATGCTATGAGTGTTGAGCTAATTGGCACTGATTAAATAAACTAATACCTCTCTTTAAGCAAGACTACTATGTTGCTAACTTTACCCATTAAGATAATGAGGGTGCTTCTATTTGTTAGTGTATGTTTCATCAACTAGTCCCACTATTACAGTAACCTCACTCTCTCAATATATGTGCCAACGGGGATGCTCAATTTTGGTGGAACTGCACAAAAACTTTGGGTGCTTCATTGCCTTGATTGCTTCCTTCCTTTCCTGTCAGTCGCTTATCTTTGCTTGCTTCCTTCCTTTCCTGTCAGTCGCTTCGCTTATCTAGGCTTCCAGTCAAAGGAAATAGTAATTGATATGCTACCTTACACAGGTTGGTACCGGTCTTTATCCTGATTATTGTGCTTGTCATATGTATTGGTAATTTGGTATTGTGCTATTGTTTGCCAATTTCATAAAGGAGTAACTTGGAGCCTGAACTCGCAGGCAAATCATTACATTGGGCGATTTCAGTAGAACTGCACAAAAAGATCAGATGGACAGATACTTATGTTGCTGCTATATACTCCAAAGTTCACTCAGACAAGCATCGATGTTGACAAGAAGTGCCTATATTCATTCGAGTATCAACCGGCATCAACCAGTTGTCAAACTCCAAGTATTAGGAGAGTGAACGCCAAAAATATTGCTTGGCGCATAGCCCAGAAAAACGTAGTCCAACCTTTGGTCCCAACTTGTGCCTTTTGGTTATCGGCACATATGGTAGCGAACTATATGGCATGGAGTATAAAGATTCCAGACAAGTTGGTTGACGCGTATATTCATCTGGCACTTAATCAGTCTGCACGCCAGGGGTGATCCATTTCGGTTGAAATGTACAAAAAATTTGGGTGGTTCATTTTATCAACCGCCTCCTTTCTTGTCTGCAATGTAGAATTTTGGCGAGCTACAGGACCAAGATGAGCCAGTAAACTAGTTGGATGAAAGTAGTGGCCAAGTTGCTCAAACCTCCCTCGGCACAAGGCCACTATTTTGAGGATAAACCTACAAGCAAAGTTCAGATTGTCTGTGCTGCCTCTTATGTACTCGAAAGTTTACTCGTACAAGCATTAATTTTAGCAAGAAGTACCTCCGACTGAACACCATTTACCAGTCTGTACCCTAGGTAATTAAAGTTTGTCCATATTGGCTATGATCTCAATCATTTGGATGCATAAACATACTCAACGTGTGTATATCTGAATCTTTTTGTGAATTATCTATGAATATTGTCTTGTGATCTATCAATCATTTGGATGCATAGACATGTTGAACTTGTGTATATATGAATCTTTTGAGTTGTTGATTGTGAATGTTGGCTATGAATATGAATGTGTCCTGTGAACCAGAGTTTGATACGAATATTTACCTTTTCTGTTGTACTTGTGTGTGAACTTGTTAGTATGTCTACTGTGGGATTTGTGACGTGTGGGTGTCAACGGCACACCTTCTTCCCGAGAAGAATTGCACCTGCTTGTTAGGGTAGCAACGACGCATCAGCTCTTTTTAATCTTTTTGCTCTGTCTTCCCCCTCCCCCCGCTCAACCCCTGCCGTATTGTTTTCGGCCTCAAAACAAACATAGTACTGCGTTGTTTTGGGGGCTTGATGAAAAATCGAGTGCTGCTTTGTGTAGGTTGGCCCGGTCAGCAAATGGGCTGCTGGTCCACCACGGGCTGGGAGGCTAAAAATACAAGTTGTATGGTGCAGAGGCAAGTAAAAAATGCCATCGAGAGCCATCCACTGAAAAAATCACGTCTGATGTGCTTCTTCAGTCGTGTCGCCGGCCCCCCTCTTTAATCCAGTTTGCTCCATTCCCCAACCGGCAGCACGGGACGGAAGTTTATTTCCCCCTCGCGCATGCCGGGGGATTGAAGAAGCATGGCATCAAATCCAACACTGGTGATGGCTGCTTGTCCAAGTGATTTTCAGATAAGAAACTGCATGTTTCAGAGGCAAAGCATTTAAATCAACATGCACTCTTCAAACATGGATAATAGAATGTTGGAAAATTTATTCATGGTAAAAAATGGAACTAACAACAAGTTAACATCATGTTGATCAACAATAATGTATAGCACATCTTCATATGATGCAAAGCCAAAAAGATAAGCTATTTTCAAAATGGCAAGACAATGTTGAGTGTGCGAAAAATTGGGTAAACTAGGGACGAAATTTTGGCAAGTGTTAGATATTTTTCAACTACACCAGTTGGAATCGAACCCGGGCAGTACGGCTTTTGGGTGAGAGGGCTGCAGCCACCGGGCTAGTGCGGTATGTTCGAAAGAATGAAGGCGTCTTCCCCGGCTCTGGTTCTTTCCCGTCCGTGTGTGCTTGCCGTCGCGCCGCCATATGCCGTTGTCAACATGCTGAACAAGCGAGAGGAATCCAGAGAGGACTGTACGCCGAGAGACTGACAGTGGGGACCCACCAGGTCCAAGCCGTACACAAGCATGTGCCCCATTGGAAAAAAAGCTTCCTCCTAATTGTATACTGGCGTTGGGGCCCACGGGTTTGTCAACCTTAGTCAATAAACGAAATAAATTTCCAACGATGACTGTCATCGGGGAGCTTTTTTTTCAGGGGTATCAGGGATCTTTTTTGTTGTTGTTGCGGGAAAGGGATATCGGGGATCTAGCTGGTATCATATTTTCCAGAGGGCGAACAAATATCAACTAGGCCTAGGTTTTGTTTTTTAACATGCGTAGCCCAAGACATAAGGAGACAGTGGTTTCAACTTATTTTTTTGAGGTCCATCATGTACGTACCGGCCTATGGGCCTCCCAGCGTAGGTTTTACTTTTTCTTAAAGATCGGAAACCCAATGTATTTTTTTAATAAAACATATATCTCTATTCTATTTATCCATATATAAGAATAATAATGTTGTGTCCAATTTATGTTTTCCCTTCTAACCATATTATATATATATTTATATTATTACTATTATCGTATATTTAATAGAGACTTATATATACATTATAAAAACATCCCATGTGTCATTAACTTATAAAAGTAAATGTTTAACAGAAGTTGGCAAGGAAAATCCTGGTTGTTTTTGACTCACAGGCAAGGAAAATCCTAGGAATTGCGTACAAAAGCTTGCGAAGATTTTAAGGACCAATGTAATAATAACGCGCTCATTTTTGTTTTGAGCAATAACTCGCTAATTTGTTAATTATGTATATATATAATGTGTCGCTCTAGTTTATTTTTTGATATTAATTGCTCCTTCTAACCTAACATTATATACAGAACGAGCCAGCTAATTAGTGTATTTCAAGAAAGTGCAAATGGGCTGGGATTTCTTAGAAAATATTAAATGGGCCGCATTGACACGGAATTATTTGTTCACCCAACCTAGCAAATGGACTGTAAATTCTAGAAAACATGGGTTAAATATATGCCACATTTTTGCAGGCTGGCATGTGGGCCAATAGGTCGAAGCCTACGCAAGGCGTTGTCAACTTGGTGAACAAATGATTATGACATCCACATCCATTGGATTTATATCCAACGGCCGACATGCACCTTCAATCTCTCGTCTTCTTCCTCTAGCGTCGCCGGGACTGCCTGCTCCGGCCTCCGACGGCTAGTGGCTTTGCTTAGCACGCATCGCTACGAAACGCTACCCTACCGCGGACCAGGCTATCCCTCCACCCCTCCACACCTCCTGTTATTCTCCATCGACTGCAGCCCCACGCCGCACCAGAACCAGTTATAACCCTTGTACTCCTCTCAATCCGCGACTCCACTACTGCGTCTTCCCATCTTCGGGTCGTTCCCGTCCGGGGCCTCGCCGTCGTCCACCACCTCACTGCGCTCGACACGGCGTGATCAACAAACGAGAGTCATTGGAAGAGGATTGTATGTGGAGAGCCTGACGGCTGGGACCTGATGCGTCCATTTTGCATCATGCTTTTATATTGATATTTATTGCATTATGGGCTATTATTACACATTATATCACAATACTTATGCCTATTCTCTCTTATTTTATAAGGTTTACATGAAGAGGGAGAATGCCGGCAGCTGGAATTCTGGACTAGAAAAGGAGCAAATATTAGAGACCTATTCTACACAACTCCAAAAGTCCTGAAACTTCACGGAGCTTATGTTTGGAACATATAAAAATATTGGGCGAAGAAAGTACCAGAGGGGGCCACCAGCCAGCCACAAGGGTGGAGGGCGCGCCCCCCGACCTTGTGGGCCCCCTGGCAGGCCTCCGGGGCCCATCTTTGGCTATATGGTGTCTTTCACCCTGGAAAAAAATTAGAGAGAAGCTTTCGGGATGAAGCGCCGCCGTCTCGAGGCGGAACCTGGGCAGAACCAATATAGGGCTCCGGCGGAGCTGTTCTGCTGGGGAAACATCCCTCCGGGAGGGGAAAATTGTCGCCATCGTCATCACCATTGACCCTCTCATCGAGAGGGGGTCAATCTCCATCAACATCTCTTCACCAGCACCATCTCCTCTCAAACCCTAGTTCATCTCTTGTATTCGAACTTGGTCCCAAAACCTCAGATTGGTACCTGTGGGTTGCTAGTGGTGTTGATTACTCCTTGTAATTGATGCTAGTTGGTTTATCCGGTGGAAGATTATATTTTCATATCCTTAATGATAATTAATACTCCTCTGATCTTGATTATGAATATGCTTTGTGAGTAGTTATGTTTGTTCCTGAGGACGTGGGAGAAGTCTTGTTATAAGTAATCATGTGAATTTGGTATTCGTTCGATATTTTGATGAGATGTCTGTTGTCTCTCCTCTAGTGGTGTTATGTGAACGTTGACTACATGACACTTTACCATTATTTGGGCCCAGGGGGAGGCATTGGGAAGTAATAAGTAGATGATGGGTTGCTAGATTGAAAGAAGCTTAAACCCTAGTTTATGCGTTGCTTCGTAAGGGGCTGATTTGGATCCATATGTTTCATGCTATGGTTAGGTTTACCTTAATACTTCTTTCGTAGTTGTGGATGCTTGCGAGAGGGGTTAATCATAAGTGGGAGGCTTGTCCAAGGAAGGGAAGCACCCAAGCACCGGTCCACCCACATATCAAATTATCAAAGTAACAAACGCAAATCATATGAGTGTGATGAAAACTAACTTGACAACAATTTTCTCATGTGTCCTCGGGAGCGCTTTGCTTTATATAAGAGTTCGTCCAGGCTTGTCCTTTGAAAAAAAAGGATTGGGCCACCTTGCTGCACCTTAGTTACTTTATTTACTTGTTACCCGTTATGATTTATCTTATCACAAAACTATCTGTTACCGATAATTTCAGTGCTTGCAGAGATTACCTTGTTGAAAACCGCTTATCATTTCCTTCTGCTCCTCGTTGGGTTCGACACTCTTATTTATCGAAAGGACTACGATAGACCCCCTATACTTGTGGGTTATCAAGACTCTTTTCTGGTGCCATTGCCGGGGAGTGAAGCGCCTTTGGTAGGTGGAGTTTGGTAAGGAAGCATTTATATAGTGTGCTGAAATTTACTGTCACTTGTTACTATGGAAAATAATCCTTTGAGGGGTTGTTCGGGGTATCTTCACCTCGACCGGAACCACAATTAGCTACTCCTCAACCTACTGCGCCTACTGAAAATATTTATTATGAAATTCCTTCGGGTATGATAGAGAAACTGCTAGCTAATCTTTATGCAGGAGATGGAACATTACATCCCAATATGCACCTAATCTATGTGGATGAAGTTTGTGGATTATTTACGCTTGCACGTATTCCCAAGGATGTTGTCAAGAAGAAAGTCTTCCCTTTATCTTTGAATGGAAAGGCATTGACATGGTACAGGCTATTGGATGATATTGGATCATGGAACTACAACCGATTGAAATTGGAATTTCATCAGAAGTTTTATCCTATGCATCTGGTTCATCGCGATCGGAATTATATATATAATTTTTGGCCTCGTGAAGGAGAAAGTATCGCTCAAGCTTTGTGGAGGCTTAAGTCAATGTTATATTCATGCCCCAATCATGAGCTCTCAAGAGAAATTATTATTCAAAAAATTTATGCTCGGCTTTCTCATAATGACCGATCCATGCTCGATACTTCTTGTACTGGTTCCTATATGAAGAAGGACACTGAATTCAAATGGCATTTATTGGAAAGAATTAAACGCAACTCTGAAGATTGGGATCTCGATGAAGGTAAGGAGTCAGGTATAAACCTTAAGTTCGATTGTGTTAAATCTTTTATGGATACCGATGCTTTTGTGATTTTAGAACTAAATATGGACTTGACTCTGAGATAGTAGCTTCCTTTTGTGAATCTTTTGCTAATCATGTTGATCTCCCTAAGGATAAGTGGTTTAAATATCATCCCCCCATTGAAGTTAATGTAGTAGAACCTTAAGTTGAAGAAGAAACTATTACTTATAATGTTGATCCTATTCTTCCGACTCCTTATATTGAGAAACCACCTTTCCCTGTTAGAATAAAGGATCATGCTAAAGCTATAACTATGGTTAAAAAAAGTAATATTAGAGCACCTAAACCCTCTGAACAAATTAAAGTTGAACCTAGTATTGCTATGGTTAAATATCTCTTGGTCGATAATATTGATGGGCATGTTATTTATTTCTGTGATGAAGCTGCTAGGATTGCTAAACCTGGTACTAAAGATAAACATAGACCTGTTGTTGGCATGCCTATTGTTTCTGTTAAAATTGGAGATCACTGTTATCATGGCTTATGTGATGTGGGTGCTAGTGTGAGTGCACTTCCTTATACCTTATATAAAGAAATTATGAATGATATTTCACCTGTTGAGATAGAAGATATTGATGTTACTATTAAGCTTGCTAATAGAGAAACTATATCACCAATTGGGATTGTTAGAGATACTGAAGTCTTGTGTGGGAAGATAAAATATCCTACTGATTTTCTTGTTCTTGGTTCCCCACAAGATAATTTTTGTCCCATTATATTTGGTAGACCTTTCTTGAATACGGTTAATGCTAAGATAGACTGCGAGAAAGATATTGTTACTATTGGTTTAGGGGATATGTCTCATTATTTTAATCTCTCTAAATTTCATAGACAACCCCACGATAAAGAATTGCCTAGTAAGGATGAAATTATTGGTCTTGCTTCTATTGCCGTGCCTCCTAATGATCCTTTAGAACAATATTTGCTAGGCCATGAAAATGATATGTTTATGAATGAAAGAAAGGAATAGATTAAGTATTCTTTAATCAATGACCTATTTTGAAACACAATTTGCCTATTGAAATCCTTGGGGATCCTCCTCCACCTAAGGGTGATCCCGTGTTTGAGCTTAAACCATTACCTAATACTTTGAAATATGCTTATCTTGATGAAAATAAGATATATCCTATTATTATTAGTGCCAACCTTTCAGAGCATGAAGAAAAGAGATTATTGAAAACTCTGAAGAAGCACCATGCCGCTATTGGATATACTCATGATCTTAAGGGCATTAGTCCCACTCTATGTCAGCACAAAATTAAATTGGAGAAAGTTGCTAAACTCGTTGTTGATCATCAACGACGGCTAAATCGTAAGATGAAAGAAGTGGTAAGAAGTGAAATACTAAAGCTTCTAGAGGCAGGTATAATTTATCCTATTGCCAATAGTCAATGGGTAAGCCATGTTCACTATGTCCCTAAGAAGGGACGTATTACTGTCATTCCTAATGATAAGAATGAATTGATTCCTCAAAGAATTGTTACAGGTTATAGAATGGTAATTGATTTTCACAAATTAAATAAAGCCACTAGAAAAGATCATTACCCTCTACCTTTTATTGATCAAATGCTAGAAAGATTATCCAAGCATACACATTTTTGCTTTCTAGATGGTTATTCTGGTTTCTCTCAAATACCCGTGTCCAAAGATGATCAAGAGAAAACCACTTTTACTTGCCCCTTTGGTACCTTTGCTTATAGACGTATGCCTTTTGGTTTATGCAATGCACCTGCTACCTTTCAAAGATGTATGACTGCTATATTCTCTGATTTTTGTGAAAAGATTGTGGAGGTTTTCATGGATGATTTCTCTGTTTATGGAACTTCTTTTGATGATTGCTTAAGCAACCTTGACCGAGTTTTGCAGAGATGTGAAGAAACTAATCTTGTATTGAATTGGGAGAAGTGCCACTTTATGGTTAATGAAGGTATTGTCTTGGGGCATAAAATTTCTGAAAGAGATATTGAAGTTGATAAAGCTAAAGTAGATGCTATTGAAAAGATGTCGTGTCCTAAAGATATCAAAGGTATAAGAAGTTTCCTTTGTCATGCTGGTTTCTATATGAGGTTTATTAAAGACTTCTCTAAAATTTCAAGGCCTCTCACTAATCCCTTACAAAAAGATGTTCCTTTTGTTTTTTATGATGATTGTGTAGAAGCCTTTAAAATACTTAAGAAAGCCTTGATTTATGCAACTATTGTTCAGCCACCTGATTGGAATTTACCCTTTGAAATTATGTGTGATGCTAGTGATTATGCTGTTGATGCTGTTCTAGGACAAAGAGTGGATAAGAAATTAAATGTTATTCAGTATGCTAGTAAAACTCTAGACAGTGCTGTGACGCCCGGATATTTAAGCTACAGTGAACCTCTGCTAATGATGCCACGTCACCTCGATTACTGTTCTTAATCTCGCGTTAGTTCGAAACCGATTCAAATTCGAAATCAAAATTAAAGTCAAACATAAAAGTTTTCAAACATACAAACTGAAATGTTCCTCATGTGGAAAATATTCATTTGTTAATATTGGTGGTGAACCAACATAAAAAAATGTTTAAATACCCTAAACTATCCAAAACTGTGGCCAACAACCCTAAATTTTATCATTTCTATTTAAGCAAAATTTCAAATGAATTCAAATACCTCTCAAACTTTTTGTGGGAGTGCCTAAAAATGCAACAGCAATTTTGGACCAAGTTCCATATTTTGCAAAAATCATTTGATGGCTTAGTTAAATACAAGCAGTGCATATTAAAAGAAAAGGCAGAAAACAGAAAAAATTTAGAAAAGGAAAAGCGGTAGAGGAACTGCTACTGCTGCGCCGGGCCCTAGTGGCCACAGTGCAGGCCCAGCCCATCCCCGGTCATCCCCTTGCTCTCTGTTCACCAGGCACCCCGTGGACACAGGAGCATCGTCCATGGCCGGATAGCCACGGGGCGGCCATCCCGCGCCTCCCCGCCGTCTCCCTGAGTTGGATAAGAATGCCCCGCGCCCCCTGTGTCAACCCTAGGTCACTAATCCCTTTCTCCCCCTCGCTCACTCGCTCTCCTGATTCGGAGCTCACATTCGAGCTGCCGTCGCCGCGTCGACGTCGATGCCGTGCACCGGAGCCTCCCCGCGGCGCCAGAAGCTTCCCACGAGACGGTCCCCTTCATCGTCGTTCTCTACGGCAACCGGCTCTTGCTGGAGCGACCCGGAGCCGCCGCCATCGACCCCTCCTCTTCGACCATGGACGTCTGCTGCGCCTCGTCGATCTGCTACCTCCGGTCCTCCCCGAACCATCCCGAGCTCGCCATCGCCTTCCCCTCGGTGAGCCGCACCCATTCCCCCCTTTTCCCCCTCAGATTTATTGTCGTATGAGCCCCACCCCCGAGCTCCTGCCACCATGACCGAGGCTTGGTCCCGGCCGCGCCCCTCGTCGGTGTTGCTCCTGCTGTGTCGCCTCGCTCGTGCGCACCTAGCTCCGCCGCACCCCACGGTTGTGCCCGCGCCCGCTGCCGCCCAAGCTTGTGGCCCCGCCTTCCCTCCCGCGCGCCCGAGCATGGCAGCAGCGCCGCCGCCGCCGCCGCAGCACTTTCCCCCCGCCTTAGCCACCTGTCCGCGCCGCCGGAGCCTGTCCGCGCCCGCCGGGGCCGCCGCCGCCCGGGGCCTCCCCCTGCTCCTCGCCCCCGGTCTCTACTGGGCGAGGCCGCCGGCGCCTTGTGCCCGCGCGAGCCTAGCCGGCCCCCTCTGTTGACTTGGAGGGGATAACCCCAGTTAGTTTAGCGCTAACATTTCCCCCACTGTCACTGCCAAACGGGCCCCGCCCCTAAAACGATTAAAATAAGGAATTAAAATAATAATAATAATAATAATTAATTAATTAACTAAATCAATTAACTTAATTAATCGAGTTTGATTAACTTAATCAATTAACTAAACTAATTAATCATGATTAGTTAGTCTAGTGTATGGCATGCGGGACCCACACGTAGTTGACCCAGTCAACTGCACAGTTGACTGCTGACGTCAGCATGATGTCATGCCGACGTCATCTTTTACTATTCTGGATAATGTTGATTAAATTAATTAAATAAATCCTAAAAATGATTTAAAATCTTTAAAAATTAATATAAAACAATCCGTAGCTCGGATGAAAAAACTTTGTACATGAAAGTTGCTCAGAACGACGAGACGAATCCGAATACGCAGTCCGTTTGTCCGCCACACATTCCTAGCATAGCGAACACACAACTTTCCCCTCCGGTTCAACCGTCCGAAAACGTCAAACTCCGGGGATTCTTTCCCGGATGTTCCCCCCTTCGTCGGTATCACTTCCTACCGCGTTAGGGCACACCTCGCGCCGCGCCTTGCCATGTCATGCATCGTCACGCATTGTTTGCTTTATATTTATTGTTTCTTCCCCCTCTTCTCTCGCTAGACACCGAGACCGACGCTACTGCTGGTACCCCGATCGACTACGGTGTTGACGACCCCTCCTTCTTGCCAGGGCAACCAGGCAAGCCCCCCCTTGATCACCAGATATCGCCTATTCTTCTCTATACTGCTTGCATTAGAGTAGTGTAGCATGTTACTGCTTTCCGTTAATCCTATCCTGATGCATAGCCTGTCATTGTTGCTACAGTTGTTACCCTTACCTGCTATCCTACTGCTTAGTATAGGATGCTAGTGAACCATCAGTGGCCCTACACTCTTGTTCGTCTGCCATGCTATACTACTGGGTCGTGATCACTTCGGGAGGTGATCACGGGTATATACTATGTACATTATATACATGACACATGTGGTGACTAAAGTCGGGTCGGCTCGTTGAGTACCCGCAAGTGATTCTGATGAGGGGGCTGAAAGGACAGGTGGCTCCACCCCGGTAGAGGTGGGCCTGGGTTCCTGACGGCCCCCGACTGTTACTTTGTGGCGGAGCGACAGGGCAGGTTGAGACCACCTAGGAGAGAGGTGGGCCTGGCCCTGGTCGGCGTTCGCAGATACATAACACGCTTAACGAGTTCTTGGTATTTGATCTGAGTCTGGCCATTTGGTCTATACACACTAACCATCTACGCGGGAGTAGTTATGGGTATCCCGGCGTCGTGGTATCAGCCGAAGCCTTCGTGACGTCAGCGACTGAGTGGCGCGCGCCGGATTGGACTGGAACGCCACTAGGCTAGGTCTGCTTCCGGCCGCGTACGCAACGTGCAGGTGTGCACAGGGCGATGGGCCCAGACCCCTGCGCGCATAGGGTTAGACCGGCGTGCTGACCTCTCTGTTGTGCTTAGGTGGGGCTGCGACGTGTTGATCTTACGAGGCCGAGCATGACCCAGAAAAGTGTGTCCGGCCAAATGGGATTGAGCGTGTTGGGTTATGTGGTGCACCCCTGCAGGGAAGTTTATCTATTCGAATAGCCGTGTCCCTCGGTAAAAGGACGACCCGGAGTTGTACCTTGACCTTATGACAACTAGAACCGGATACTGAATAAAATACACCCTTCCAAGTGCCAGATACAACCCGGTGATCGCTCTCTAACAGGGCGACGAGGAGGGGATCGCCGGGTAGGATTATGCTACGCGATGCTACTTGGAGGACTTTAATCTACTCTCTTCTACATGCTGCAAGATGGAGGCTGCCAGAAGCGTCTTCGACAGGATTAGCTATCCCCCTCTTATTCTGGCATTCTGCAGTTCAGTCCACTGATATGCCCCTTTACACATATATCCATGCATATGTAGTGTAGCTCCTTGCTTGCGAGTACTTTGGATGAGTACTCACGGTTGCTTTTCTCCCTCTTTCCCCCTTTCTGTACCTGATTGTCGCAACCAGATGCTGGAGTCCAGGAGCTAGAGATCCCGAGGATGATTCTAAATGGAGTTCGGCTTCGAGGAGTAGTTAGGAGGTCCCAGGCAGGAGGCCTTGCCTTTTTGATCGTTGCTACTTTTGTGCTAGCCTTCTTAAGGCAAACTTGTTTAACTTATGTCTGTACTCAGATATTGTTGCTTCCGCTGACTCGTCTATGATCGAGCACTTGTATTCGAGCCCTCGAGGCCCCTGGCTTGTATTATAATGCTTGTATGACTTATTTATGTTTTAGAGTTGTGTTGTGATATCTTCCCGTGAGTCCCTGATCTTGATCATACACATTTGCGTGCATGATTAGTGTACGGTCAAATCGGGGGCGTCACAAGTTGGTATCAGAGCCAACTGCCTGTAGGAATCCCCCCTTTCCAACTCCTTGGTCGAAGTTGAGTCTAGTCATTGCTAAACTTTGACTAACATGGTTTGTTGCTTACGGGCCCACGTCGCCATTGGGTGGTATTAGGATCTTTTACTCCTTGTCTATACTCTGGGGCTCTGAACTCTCTCCTATTCGGGTTAAATGATTTTGCTAAAAGGACTAACTGTAAGTTCTCGTAAATACTTTCTCCCGGAGAGCCCTTTATCACAGATGGTCATCGACTGCACCAGAAGATGTTGAAGATACTCTTTGATCATTCCCGAGACCCTTGTGCCCTCTGCCTTTTCAATTCCCTACTACCGATATATCCATATGGATAATAACATACACTTGTTGTTCATACAATTACTCTGAGTTTCTCGTGTTATTACCAGATACATCGAATTGCTCTCCGGCTTTTTAAGAATCCCTTGTACCACTGCCTTGCAGTTCTTTTCCACCTGAATACCCCTACGAATAATTTCTCGCACTTATCGAGTATCCGCTCATCCCCAAATGATTCGTGTATTTCACAAAGTCTTCGAAATACCATTCGATCTTCTGAAAATCGTCAGGAGCCTTTTTGCTCTTGAAATTCTTGTTTACTTGCATTATGATTAATCTTAAGTCTCGTAATCTTATTGGCATCTCTTGTCATTATCATTTTGAGTCCGTTGATTCAATTTGTTGCGAATGCTCGCAATCCTCAATCAGAGCCTAGAATTCATCCTTCCGGCTCAGACGTCATTTGAACAGGAGCTGGTTCTCGACTAATCAAATTACTGTCGATTGTATCCCTATGGCTATTCAACTTATCCATCCCTAATCAGAGCATTGCTTCGGATCCCTTGATTTGGAAATCATAATTCCTTTGCCTTTGAGCTTTGAATTAGTTAGTTGTTTCTATAATCTGATCTCCTTGCATTCTTCTTCCTCTAGTGGAGTACCGTTGCTCACGTCAGATCCCTTGTGGACCACCAGATCCTTTGTTGGATTTTATCCGACATCGTCCTTCATATTCAATAAGCCTGTGAGCTTTTCCTCGGATACATAATGCCTTTGGTAAATTATATCCTCTGCTTTGTCAACCATGCTCTACTATTGAGCTTGTGTTATTTACTCCTGAAGTTTGTAGTATATCTTTCTACGATGCCCCGATGGGTTGAACCTATGCCTTCCTTAATCTGTGTGAACCCGAAAGATTTCGCGGGACATACTTATCTGGTATTGCACCAGGTAAAACTTTCGACAACTAATGTCATTATCAAAATACGAGAGGCGAATGGAAGGTTATGCATTGAAGAAGTGGGAGTCGACCTTGAACCTTTGTGTTCATGCCCATGGACACGATGTAGATCCTATCATGGAAGCTTCTTATAATAATAGCTATTTCCCTGGTATAATATCATCTGGTATCGGTGAATGGATCCTTTGCGATCGTGGTTCCGACCATGTTGTCCTTTAAATACCATTTCCTATGCAAGTTTAAGTAATTGTCTTCTATAGAGAAATACCCCAATCCACCCTCTACTTTGATCTGTCGTCGAGTATTACCCCCTGGTATCTCGAGATTATCATGGAACTGCATAACTTCTTATGAGTTTTTCATCAAGTGCTACATTCTCAGTGATTCCAATTTTCCACTGGCTCTGAGTTGTTAGTCACTCGAGAACACCGATAAGTGAATCGATTCCGCACTCCGATTCAATAACTCTAAGTAATTCTTGTTGCTTACGAGTTTAATAATCCTTCAAGTCATTCCTAGCCTTATCGGCTATATCCTTATCGTGCAAACTTTTTAACTGTGCTACCCGGTCCTTCCCGGAACACAACTTTCGATGATGAGCTAAGCTTATGTCGATCTTCCTCGTCATATTAGTTCGCCTTGAACAACAAGCTTGATTTCAAGTTTGTGCCGTACCCTTGGTTCCATTAACCTATCGCTTTCATCATTCCTCTGACTTGATGTCATCGCCGATAGATTACATCTTCATGAAATCTCTCGACAAATGTGTCGTGATCAGCACCAACATTTTGAGCTCTTCCAGGATATCAGTCGAAATTCAGGATGAGAAATACCATCCTTGCCCCTCGATGATTTGTGTTATCATTGGCAACGTTATTGCCCCCCCCCTCCAATTCAGACTTGATCATGTTATGGAGCTCTTTCCTATCTAGCTTATGTTATGTTCTACATTGAAGTATTACTGTCCTTCATGTCAAGGATATTGTGAGAATTTCTCCACCTCTTGAGAATTCTTGATATAGTAATACTTCTCGCCATCTCCATTTGTTTTATGATCCCCGTGTTGTTTCTAACCTGAATACCGACAATTGAACTATGATGCGTGAATTCAAAACTTCTAGCAACCCTATTGCTTTGAAGTTATTGGTCTATAGCTTCATTCTACGTCTATGACTTATTGAATCATCATTCGACCATTGATCGTGCTACATAGCCCATATTTTGGGTGCACATTTCAACCAATGTTTAACTGTGTATGTTTTCCTCGAGCATACATCATTAAGTCATTTGATCTAGCTAATGTTATCTCCTTGTTCACATAGTTGTGGAAATCCATCTTTTGGAAATCTCAATGGATTGTCGCTGAGTCAATCAGTCACCTCCTCACCTCTCCTTGATGTAATGATGAACCCTTGTTCGGAACTCGCTTCCATAGTTCATGTCCCGAGAATCTTCGATGTCGTTTCGACAATTTGTGTTGCACCTTTCTTCTCAGGCATCCTAAGTCTGAGTTATCCTAACACCAATCAGATCTGAATCTCGGTCAGATATGATGGTTGGAACATATTTCCAAGAGTTATAACATTGGTCTATTTATGACCCGGTAAGATGATGTCATGGCTCGCACACCTGGCTGGAGGACCTATTCTTCCATGAGGAAATTGTAAGACTTACTCTATAAAGTTGTTCCTGATGGATCCTTTGTGTATCCATAGCCTGATCTTACCTAATGACCATGTCAATGCTATCTCGAAGCATGTCTATGGTACTTCGATTTTCAACAAGAACATTTGAAGCCCAATGCTAAATGTTTCTTGCTCAATTATCCAAATACCGTTGTACGGGTAATGTCATGAAATTTCTCTCCCCTTTCCTAAAGGGTTTTCTACATTATATCCTCTCATGGATATCATGCTCTGCTTGCCTTTGGGAAGGATATACCCCTGAAATATGTGTTTTAACACATTTTCCTTTCGATTGTTCTGTTTAATCTGATAATCACATTTTCCTTTCCATTGTTTGGATTAACGTTTCTTGTAATCTGACTTAGCTGAGCAGTGACAATTCCCTGCTTAGGGAAGCACCTTGTTGCACCACTCTGTCAGTAAGGCCCTGTTACTATTGTTGATGACATTCCGGTAATCACCGATGGACGAGAACCGTGCCTATTGGTCCGCCTCGTTCCAACGAGCAAGAAAATGGTTCTCTTAGTCCCTCGCCCTTGGTACCAACGTTGTTGCCAACAAAACTGACAGGCTACCCTCTGACATGCCTTGCTACCATGACCGTGCAAGATGTTACCATTCCTCCTACTTTTAATCCACAGGGTGGGCCCATAACCCACAGTTCCACAGGATTGAAACCTGACTCTCTTGTACACCCCCTGTTCCCAAAGTTATTCCTCATGCTTGGCTTCGTATGTAATTCACGTGCCACCTTTTGTGAGATCATCAATTTTGGTATCATGCACAATACTTATTCCCGTTGCTCTGAACCCTTCAGGCATCGAACGATTGCCTGCCCGCTCGAAACTTCCCCACGATACCTCCTTACTTTGCTCTCGATATAGTCTTAAATTTCCATTCGAGAGTTACTTTCCGCCACCTTCCCCGATGTTATCAACCAGATAGTCAACCGTTCAGAGGTATGTTATTCCGAAGTTACCCCTTGTCCTTCGTAAGTATGATGGAGTTCCCGAAGAAAGGATGCCAGCTTCATCAAGCAGAGAAATGAAGACATCAATGTAATGAATTGACCTCTTCGAGAAGAGTAACCAAGACCAAGAAGACTCGTTAGAATTCGTAACCAGATCTTCCCCCTTACTCCGCCTCTTAAATCTCGGGACGAGATTTCTTGTAGTGGAGGAGAATTGTGACGCCCGGATATTTAAGCTACAGTGAACCTCTGCTAATGATGCCATGTCACCTCGACTACTGTTCTTAATCTCACGTTAGTTCGAAACCGATTCAAATTCGAAATCAAAATTAAAGTCAAACATAAAAGTTTTCAAACATAAAAACTGAAATGTTCCTCATGTGGAAAATATTCATTTGTTAATATTGGTGGTGAACCAACATAAAAAAATGTTTAAATGCCCTAAACTATCCAAAACTGTGGCCAACAACCCTAAATTTTATCATTTCTATTTAAGCAAAATTTCAAATGAATTCAAATACCTCTCAAACTTTTTGTGGGAGTGCCTAAAAATGCAACAGCAATTTTGGACCAAGTTCCATATTTTGCAAAAATCATTTGATGGCTTAGTTAAATACAAGCAGTGCATATTAAAAGAAAAGGCAGAAAACAGAAAAAAATTTAGAAAAGGAAAAGCGGTAGAGGAACTGCTACTGCTGCGCCGGGCCCTAATGGCCACAGTGCAGGCCCAGCCCATCCCCGATCATCCCCTTGCTCTCTGTTCACCAGGCACCCCGTGGACGCAGGAGCATCGTCCATGGCCGGATAGCCACGGGGCGGCCATCCCGCGCCTCCCCGCCGTCTCCCTGCGTTGGATAAGAATGCCCCGCGCCCCCTCTGTCAACCCTAGGTCGCTAATCCCTTTCTCCCCCTCACTCACTCGCTCTCCCGATCCGGAGCTCACATTCGAGCTGCCGTCACCGCGTCGACGTCGATGCCGTGCACCGGAGCCTCCCCGCGGCGCCAGAAGCTTCCCACGAGACGGTCCCCTTCGTCGTCGTTCTCTACGGCAACTGGCTCTTGCTGGAGTGACCCGGAGCCGCCGCCATCGACCCCTCCTCTTCGACCATGGACGTCTGCTGCGCCTCGTCGATCTGCTACCTCCGGTCCTCCCCGAACCATCCCGAGCTCGCCATCGCCTTCCCCTCGGTGAGCCGCACCCATTCCCCCCTTTTCCCCCTCGGATTTGTTGTCGTATGAGCCCCACCCCCGAGCTCCTGCCGCCATGACCGAGGCTTGGTCCCGGCCGCGCCCCTCGTCGGTGTTGCTCCTGCTGTGTCGCCTCGCTCGTGCGCACCTAGCTCCGCCGCACCCCACGATTGTGCCCGCGCCCGCTGCCGCCCAAGCTTGCGGCCCCGCCTTCCCTCCCGCGCGCCTGAGCACGGCAGCAGCGCCGCCGCCGCCGCAGCACTTTCCCCCCGCCTTAGCCACCTGTCCGCGCCCGCCGGGGCCGCCGCCGCCCGGGGCCTCCCCCTGCTCCTCGCCCCCGGTCTCTACTGGGCGAGGCCGCCGGCGCCTTGTGCCCGCGCGAGCCCAGCCGGCCCCCTCTGTTGACTTGGAGGGGATAACCCCAGTTAGTTTAGCGCTAACCTTTCCCCCACTGTCACTGCCAAACGGGCCCCGCCCCTAAAACGATTAAAAAAGGAATTAAAAAATAATAATAATAAAAATATTAATTAATTAATTAATTAACTAAATTAATTAACTTAATTAATCGAGTTTGATTAACTTAATCAATTAACTAAACTAATTAATCATGATTAGTTAGTCTAGTGTATGGCATGCGGGACCCACACGTAGTTGACCCAGTCAACTGCACAGTTGACTGCTGACGTCAGCATGATGTCATGCCGACGTCATCTTTTACTATTCTGGATAATGTTGATTAAATTAATTAAATAAATCCTAAAAATGATTTAAAGTCTTTAAAAATTAATATAAAATAATCCGTAGCTCGGATGAAAAAACTTTGTACATGAAAGTTGCTCAGAACGACGAGATGAATCCGAATACGCAGTCCGTTCGTCCGCCACACATTCCTAGCATAGCGAACACACAACTTTCCCCTCCGGTTCAACCTTCCAAAAACGTCAAACTCCGGGGATTCTTTCCCGGATGTTCCCCCCCTTCGTCGGTATCACTTCCTACCGCGTTAGGGCACACCTAGCGCCGCGCCTTGCCATGTCATGCATCGTCACGTATTGTTTGCTTTATATTTATTGTTTCTTCCCCCTCTTCTCTCGCGAGACACCGAGACCGACGCTACTGCTGGTACCCCGATCGACTACGGTGTTGACGACCCCTCCTTCTTGCCAGGGCAACCAGGCAAGCCCCCCCTTGATCACCAGATATCGCCTATTCTTCTCTATACTGCTTGCATTAGAGTAGTGTAGCATGTTACTGCTTTCCGTTAATCCTATCCTGATGCATAGCCTGTCATTGTTGCTACAGTTGTTACCCTTACCTGCTATCCTACTGCTTAGTATAGGATGCTAGTGAACCATCAGTGGCCCTACACTCTTGTCCGTCTGCCATGCTATACTACTGGGTCGTGATCACTTCGGGAGGTGATCACGGGTATATACTATGTACATTAGATACATGACACATGTGGTGACTAAAGTCGGGTCGGCTCGTTGAGTACCCGCAAGTGATTCTGATGAGGGGGCTGAAAGGACAGGTGGCTCCACCCCGGTAGAGGTGGGCCTGGGTTCTTGACGGCCCCCGACTGTTACTTTGTGGTGGAGCGACAGGGCAGGTTGAGACCACCTAGGAGAGAGGTGGGCCTGGCCCTGGTCGGCGTTCGCAGATACATAACACGCTTAACGAGTTCTTGGTATTTGATTTGAGTCTGGCCATTTGGTCTATACGCACTAACCATCTACGCGGGAGTAGTTATGGGTATCTCGGCGTCGTGGTATCAGCCGAAGCCTTCGTGACGTCAGCGACTGAGTGGCGCGCGCCGGATTGGACTGGAACGCCACTAGGCTAGGTCTGCTTCCGGCCGCGTACGCAACGTGCAGGTGTGCATAGGGCGATGGGCCCAGACCCCTGCGCGCATAGGGTTAGACCGGCGTGCTGACCTCTCTGTTGTGCTTAGGTGGGGCTGCGACGTGTTGATCTTACGAGGCCGAGCATGACCCAGAAAAGTGTGTCCGGCCAAATGGGATCGAGCGTGTTGGGTTATGTGGTGCACCCCTGCAGGGAAGTTTATCTATTCGAATAGCCGTGTCCCTCGGTAAAAGGACGACCCGGAGTTGTACCTTGACCTTATGACAACTAGAACCGGATACTGAATAAAATACACCCTTCCAAGTGCCAGATACAACCCGGTGATCGCTCTCTAACAGGGCGACGAGGAGGGGATCGCCGGGTAGGATTATGCTACGCGATGCTACTTGGAGGACTTTAATCTACTCTCTTCTACATGCTGCAAGATGGAGGCTGCCAGAAGCGTAGTCTTCGACAGGATTAGCTATCCCCCTCTTATTCTGGCATTCTGCAGTTCAGTCCACTGATATGCCCCTTTACACATATATCCATGCATATGTAGTGTAGCTCCTTGCTTGCGAGTACTTCGGATGAGTACTCACGGTTGCTTTTCTCCCTCTTTCCCCCTTTCTGTACCTGATTGTCGCAACCAGATGCTGGAGTCCAGGAGCTAGAGATCCCGAGGATGATTCTACATGGAGTTCGGCTTCGAGGAGTAGTTAGGAGGTCCCAGGCAGGAGGCCTTTTCTTTTCGATCGTTGCTACTTTTGTGCTAGCCTTCTTAAGGCAAACTTGTTTAACTTATGTCTGTACTCAGATATTGTTGCTTCCGCTGACTCGTCTATGATCGAGCACTTGTATTCGAGCCCTCGAGGCCCCTGGCTTGTATTATAATGCTTGTATGACTTATTTATGTTTTAGAGTTGTGTTGTGATATCTTCCCGTGAGTCCCTGATCTTGATCATACACATTTGCGTGCATGATTAGTGTACGGTTAAATCGGGGGCGTCACAAGTGCCCAGAGAAATTATGCTACCACTGGAAAAGATTTTTAGCAGTTGTATTTGCATGTGATAAGTTCAGACCTCATATTCTTGATTCTAATGTAACTGTTGACACTGATCATGATGCTATTAAATATCTTATGCAAAAGGAAGATGCTAAACCTAGACTTATTAGATGGGTTCTCTTGCTACAAGAATTTGATTTGCATATTATTGATAAAAAGGGAGCTGAGAACCCCGTTCCAGACAACTTGTCTAGGTTAGGAAATGTTCTTGATGACCCACTGCCTATTGATGATAGTTTTCCTGATGAACAATTAAATGTCATAAATGCCTCTCATAATACTCCATGGTATGCTGATTATGCTAATCATCGTTGCTAAATTTATACCACCTAGTTTCACATACCCGCAAAAGAAAAGTTTGTCTATGATTTAAGACATTACTTCTGGGATGACCCACACCTTTATAAAGAAGGAGTAGATGGTATTATTAGACGTTGTGTACCTGAGCATGAACAGGAACAGATCCTACACAAGTGCCACTCCGAGTCTTACGAAGGACACCAGGCTGGAGATAGAACTGCACATAAGGTATTGCAATCCGGGTTCTATTGGCCCACTCTCTTTAAGGATGCTCGTAAGTTTGTCTTGTCTTGTGACCAATGTCAAAGAATTGGTAATATTAGTAGACGACAAAAAATGCCTATGAACTATTCACTTGTCATTGGACCATTTGATGTTCTTGATGACCCACTACCTATTGATGATAGCTTTCCTGATGAACAATTAGCTGTCATAAATGCTTCTCGTACTGCTCCATGGTATGCTGATTATGCTAATTACATTGTTGCTAAATTTATACCACCTAGTTTCACATACCAGCAAAAGAAAAAGTTCTTCTATGATTTAAGACATTACTTCTGGGATGACCCACACCTTTATAAAGAAGGAGTAGATGGTGTTATTAGACGTTGTGTACCTGAGCATGAACAGGAACAGATCCTACGCAAGTGTCACTCCAAAGCTTATGGAGGACACCACGCTGGAGATAGAACTGCACATAAGGTATTGCAATTCGGTTTTTATTGGCCTACTCTTTTTAAAGATGCTTGTAAGTTTGTCTTGTCTTGTGATGAATGTCAAAGAGTTGGTAATATTAGTAGACGTCAAGAAATGCCTATGAACTATTCCCTTCTTATTGAACCATTTGATGTTTGGGGCTTTGATTATATGGGACCGTTTCCTTCCTCTAATGGGTATACACATATTTTACTTGCTGTTGATTACGTTACTAAGTGGGTAGAAGCTATTCCAACTAGTAGTGCTGATCATAACATGTCGGGGGAAATCGACACCTATGGAATCACTGGGATCCCTTCTACGGTTGGCGGGCACGGGGTTGTGCAAAGAGCGGGTCCGACAGGTAGCACACAGATCGTTTACCCAGGTTCGGGCCACGGAGATGCGTAATACCCTAGTCTTGCTTTGATGGATGTATTGGAGTGTTCTTGTGTTCTTGAGCTAGCTACGGGGTGTGACTTGCCCAAAAGATCCGAATCCTCCTCCTGGTCGCCTCGGGCCTCCTTTTATAGGAAAAAGGGGTTGCCATAGTGGCACAAAGGAGGTGGAAAGGTCTACAGTGGATGAGTCTATCCTCTGGCACCGTTGGACAAACGCATTTAATGCGCTGCCGACGTGCCCCTCTCGCTTTATCGGGGACGGCAAGGAAGCACGTCCCAGCTGTCGCCACCTCGCCTGGTTCCGACGCGCGTCCGAGCTGACGAGGCGTTGCTGCGCCACGTTGGCTGGCTGCTGTGCTGGCACGGCGGCGGAGCTTCAGGAAGATTTGCATGTCACCACGCAGGTGCTTGCTGGGTCGGTGTAGAGGCCGCACGTCACCACGTAGGTGCCTGCCCAGCTGGTTGAGCTAGCAGCCGCATGGGGACGGCGGTTGAGTCTTGGCAGGTGCGGGCCCTGCTGCGGCCCCGTAGGTGTCTTCGGCAAGGGCCTTGCCGGGGCCCCGGCAAGGGTCTTGCCGTGGCATCGTGGTCTTCCCCGGCAAGCGTCTTGTCAGGGGTCTTGTGGATTTCCTCGGCTAGGATCCCGCCGAGGATCGGCGTATTCTGGTCCTCATCTGATCTTGTGTCTTTATGATCTTGACAAAGATCTGCATTCCACCACGGAGGTGCCTCCCGAGCCTTGGTTCCAATGAGGTTGATGGCGCTGGAGCCCTTGGGCTCAAGGGAGGCGCGCTCCGTTGGAGTCAAGCGAGTTGCCCCGGCAAGGCCTTTGCGGGGGCCGCGGAGGCCGCCCCGGCAAGGGTCTCGTGGGGGAGTCCACCTCGCCCCTTTGCTCTTTTGTGTCTCTGGTCTTGGCGTTGCCTTGGCCGTCTTGTGCTCCGGCTTCCCTCCTCTGCCCTGCTAAGTGTGGCCGTGGGCGCGACGCCGACTGTCCGTGCACAAGTAAAGGGGTTAAAAGGAGAGCCCCTACTTTTGTACACCGACAGGAGCCCCCGGGCCTGGGCCACACATAAGCTCTACACGTTGTTGCACCAGGCCCAGAACGGTGCGCGGGCAGGTGGGGTGGATTTTTCCCGCAGTAATTTTTTCATTCGCTGCGCTTCCCCACGACCCGCGTTGAACGCGCGACGTGGAGGGTCGTGCGTGACGTGGGGGTCATGCGTGGGGCGATTCCTGCATGCATGCATCATATCGTGGTAAAGAGGCGGCTCGCGCCTTCCCCATAAAAAGAAGGAGACGCAGAGGCGCGGCTCATTTACTGAGTGGAATCGGGTCGTGGTCTTCAAGGCGTCCGCGCCCCATCATCATGGGGTGGGGCACGGTCGCCTCACCCGTCCCCTCGATTCTGCTTGCTCGCCACGTGTCCCCCATGCAGGTGGCAGGCGGTGGAGGTGGGAAACCGGGCCATCGCTCATTGGGGCAGTGGGTCGGTCTCGATTCCCTGTGCCCCCGATGGCCGGATTGGTCGAGTGGGGCGGCCGAGCCCCGACCCCGCCCCTTTATAAGAAGGGGGAGGGGGATGGCATCCCACATCCTTTCATCATTCGCCTCCATTCTTTTCGGATTCTTTCTTCCACCTGCCATGGCAAGAGGAGGCGTCGGCCCTTTGACGGTGGCGGCGAGGGTCGCTGCTCGACAGCGCGTCCCTCCTTCCCAAGAGCTCCTGGCGGCAGAGCCGGCCACGAGAGGAAGGGGGAGGGGGCGAGGCCGAGGTCGCCGTGGCGCTCAGGGAAGAGGGGGGCGGGGCGGCGCACCGGCCTCGCCTTCGCCAGCGATGCATCCCCCGATGGAGGGCCACATCATGGACCAGCCCTGTGAGTTCTTCATCAGGCTGTGCCGGCCACCGCGTCGTCGTCTTCGTCTCCCTACCCCATTTGCTCGGGAGATGGAGCTCGATCCGCCCCAGACCCTCAGGTTGCACATGAGGGGCTACGGGAACGGCGGCACGCGGGTCACCGTCGACTTCCCCGCTCCTCACGCCGTGTACCTCCATCGTGGATGGAAGACGTTTGCTCGTGTCCACAGCCTGACGGCGGGGCTCGTTCTCTACTTCAAGTTAATGGAGAACGGCCTGCTTCCCGTCAAGGTCTTTAGAGATCTTGGAACTCGCCTAAAGTGCTGCATGGAGAGCTCCTCCGACGATGAAGATTCCTACTCAAGCAGGAGTGACGAGGAGGACAACGACAACGACGACGAGGGCGTCGAACTGCGGGACGCTGACCTTTACTCTGACTGACCGCGTCGTCCCTCCCTCGGCCACGCGCCCTGCCGAGGGCCTCTCATCAAGCTCTCCATCGGCGCGCTCCCCGTCGCCTCCTTGGGCGGCTGGCGTAGGAGGGTCGGAGAAGGCGAAGAAGGCGGGTGGCGGCCATCAAGTCGGAGTACGCGGGCACCGACGCCTTCGTCGTGTATTGTCGCCCCGCTGCCTCATCTTCCAGCTCCCCTCCCGGCACCAGGATGTTCCCTTGGTGCCTTCTGCTCCTCGCACCTCGCCTAGGCGCTCTTTTTGCCCTCCTGCTATCTTATTCCACCTTCTGAAGAGAGGGACAAGAAAAGGATTACGGGCATCTTATCTGTTTTTAGTTTGTAAGCCTGCGGGCACTTGTTACTTTTAAGACTTGTAATCCCCTTGCTCATGTTTTTTATTCCGTATGAACTGTACCTGTATGGGATGTTTTTAATGAAAAAGGGTGCTTGCCGGGTTCTTTGTGCGTGAGCGAGGCCCATGCCAAGGAATGAATCCTTGTTATTTTTATGATAAACATTGTCGCCCGGCAATAGGCCTTGCCGTCCCCTTACTTCAGTCGACCATTCTCACGCTCTTGGCGGAGGCAGGGCGAAGTAGAGTTTGGCCCCTCGTTTATTTCCTCGCCACCGTGCCTACGACCCTGTTTCGACCCAGGGACTTGGGTACAGGAAAAAGGGGGAGCACGGTGGTCTAGGAGCATAACGGGGTTTCATATGTCCCGACTTCATACGGAAATGCACAATAGAGGATAAAAGACTTATCTGAATCTGCAGCCCCCGACAGCCTTGGCTTGTCGTGGTTGGATTCTTGTATCTGTAGCCCCCGGCAACCTTGGCTTGCCGAGGCAGGAGCGCCGGCTCGTTCTCTTTCTTCCAAAAAGCTCAGCAGAAACGTCCATGGACCCTGTGAACCAAAGAGGATGGAAAGGAACAAAGAAACGCAAACTCGACCTCTATGCTAGGGGTTAGTCGCCGCTAAGCACTATCAACCCTAACCGAGGGAGAGACTTAACCTAGCATGCATGCTATAACTTAGGGTGCCAGCGCTTCATTTATTTATGCTCAGGGTCTGCGCCTGGCTTTGTAAAGAGGGTTACATGCCTTGCCGGCAAGGCTTGTACAAAAGGTGGTTTGCCGGGGGGGCCGGCAACCGTGCCTTATGGGTAAAACTTGCGAAGATGTTCAATATTCCAGGAGTTGCTCACTGGAATAGCATCTTCGGTCTCCAGGCGGACTGTGCCGGGCCTGGTGACTTGTATTACCCGATAAGGGCCTTCCCACTTCGGCATCAACTTGTTTGAATTCTTGGCCGATTGAACGCGCCGAAGAACAAGGTCGTCTTCCTCAAAGCTTCGGGCATGAACCTTGCGGCTATGGTAGCGGCGCAAGGCTTGCTGGTAGCGCGCTGCTCTCACAGCCGCCCAAAGACGATCTTCCTCAAGGAGTATTGCGTCATCTTGCCGCAATTGCTCTTGCTCAAGATATTCATAAGCGAGCACTCGAGGTGACCCATATGTGAGTTCCGTGGGGAGAACTACTTCTGCCCCGTATACCAGGGCAAAGGGTGTCTAGCCGGTGGCTCGATTTGGCGTCGTTCTGATTGACCAAAGAACTGCCGGCAACTCATCAATCCAGCGCCTTCCGCTCTGGTGTAGCCTGTCAGAAGTCTTGGTCATCAGGCCTTGTAGTACTTCAGCATTTGCCTTCTCACCTGGCTGTTGCTCCGTGGGTGTGCCACGGAGGCGAAATAGACCTTGCTGCCGAGGTCTTGGATGTATTGCATGAAGGTCTGGCTTGTGAACTCTGTGCCGTTGTCGGTGATGACCCTGTTTGGCACACCAAAACGGCAAACTAGCCCCTTGAAGAACTTGACGGCTGATTGTGCTCTCACCTTCCTCACTGCTTCCACCTCCGGCCACTTTCTAAACTTGTCGATTGCAACGTACAAGTACTCAAAGCCCCTGACAACGTGGTGGAAAGGGCCCAGTATGTCGAGCCCCCAGACCGAAAATGGCCAGGAGAGAGGAATTGTTTGAAGGGCTTGAGCTGGTTGATGAAGCTTCTTTGAATGGAACTGACACGCTTCACACTTGGTTACTAGTGTCGTCGCATCCTGGAGGGCAGTGGGCCAGAAGAAACCTTGCCGGAACGCCTTGCCGGCAACGGCCCTCGACCCTATGTGGGAGCCACATATGCCTTCGTGTATCTCCGCCAACAACTCTAGTCCTTCCTCCCGGGGAATGCACTTCAATTTCACACCTTTCGGTCTTTTCCTGTGGAGGACGTCATCGACGAACTGATACATAGTAGACCGACGGGCTACTTTCTCCGCTTCTTCCTGCTCCCCAGGAAGCTCCCCTATTTGGTGGAATCGGACGATATGCTGTGCCCATGCCGGAGCCTGGGGCTCGATGGCAAGGACTAAAGGAATTTCTTCTGCCATGGGAGCGGCCGTCTCTACGGCCAGGGCTTGGCGCCCTATCGGAGTCAGTTGTCCCTCGGCAGGCTCAGTACCCATGGTAACATCCTTGCCGGCGGCCCCAGGGGGCTCGGCGGGAAAGTACTTGTCGGGGCCTGATTTCCTCCGCTTGTTCTGCTCTGTTGATGGTTCAACGGATGGTTGAGTTAACTGAAGCACAAAAGTACCTGGTTCCACATGTAGCTTGAACGCAGCGCCCTTCGACAGGTAATCGGCGATGTCATTTTCCACTCGGGGAACATGCTCCACTTGTATACCATCAAAGCGCTCTTCCAGCTTCCTCACCTCATCTACGTAGGCCTCCATCAACGGGCTCTGATAATCTTTGTTGACTTGCCTGACGACAAGCTGTGAATCACCCCTGACGATGAGCTTCTTAACCCCGAGGTCTGCCGCGATCCTGAGACCGGCAAGCAACCCCTCGTATTCAGATGTGTTGTTGGTGGACATCTCCCTGGGAAAGTGCATCTGGATTACATACTTGAGGTGCTCTCCGGTTGGTGCGACAAGTAGCACACCAGCACCAGCGCCTTGCAGCGAGAAAGCCCCGTCAAAGTACATGATCCAGTTGCGGCATGCTTCCTTGTCGGGGAGAGTGGTCTCCTGGATCTCTTCGTCGGGCGTTGAGGTCCATTCCGCAATGAACTCCGCCAAGACTCTGCTCTGGATTGTCGAAGTACTTTCAAACTTCAAACCAAAGCTCGACAGCTCCAAGGCCCACTCCACAATCCTCCCAGTTGCGTCTGGGTTATGCAGTATCCGTTGCAACGGGAGGCGGGTGCCGATGGCGATTTCGTGCGCTTGGAAGTAATGACGCAGCTTCCTCGAGGCCATAAGGAGGCCGAAGAGCAATTTCTGCATGCAGGAGTACCTTGACCTAGCCCCCTGCAAGAGGGAGCTAACAAAGTAAACCGGGTGCTGCCACTACAAAAAAAGACACATCCGTGACATTTTGGGCCGAACGAATTTTTTTTCTGTCATACTTATGACACTTCTATGACGATAATTGTGACAAAACCCGGTATCATCATAGATGTGGTGGGGTCCTACTTCTATGACAAAAAATCATGACAGAAAATGGGTTTTTCGTCCTGGGCGGGCCGGAGACGCAGCTGCATGAAATTCTTTGGACCGTCCATGACGAAAAAAACCGTGGTAGAAGCGAGGGCGCGGAAAATACCGGGGAGTCCCCGGTTACGGTGGGTGTTCGGGGCCAAGCGATGCGCGTTTCTCTCGTACGTACGCGCGCGTGTGTGAGGCGTTGGGCTCTAACTGAACCCGAGCGATTGCACTGCAGGCTACGCGTTACTGAACCCGAGCGATCGATCGATGGATGTTAACTGAACCCGATCGAGCGATTCCTTCGCTACTGCTGCTAACTGAAGCCGATCGATGCTGCCTCTAGATGAACAGTGAGCGTTGTGGGGGGGGGGGGTGGATGAACATTTCCCGGTGGGGGTGGATGAACAGGACCCCGTGGCATGCCTCTGGATGAACAGTGAATGTTGCTGGGGGGTTTGGATGAACAGTTCCTAGTGGGGTGGATGAACAGGACCCCGATCATTCGAGCCGGTTGGGGCTGGATGAACAGGACCCCGTGGAGGGCAGGATGAACAGGACCACCCCGTGGAGGGCAGGATGAACAGTAGACGGTGGAGGGCTGGATGAACAGTAGCCCATGGAGGGGTGGTTGAACAAGAGCCCGTGGAGAGGGCTGGTTGAACAGTAGCCGGTGGAGTAGCGCGCGGTGGAGGCTGGATGAACAGGAGCCCGTGGATGAATAGTCACAGGTGGAGGCTGGAGGAGGTCGACGGTGGATGAACAGTAGCCCGTGGAGGCTGGAGGGGGTCGACGGTGGAGATGAACAGTATCATGTGGAGTCCCGTTTTGCGGTACGCCACACCCCTCCCAATGAACAGGACCCCCGTTTCGACCGTAGCGCTCCAACACAAGTCCGTTTCCTCCGTTTTGCAGTACGCCACACCCCACCCGATCAACAGGACCCCCGTTTCGACCGTAGGAGGTCCGTTTCCTCCGTTTTGCGGTACGCCAGACCCCTCCCGATGAACAGGATCCCGTTTCAAACGTGGCCGGTCGAACACAAGGCCGTTTCCTCCTTTCTGCGGTACGGCAGGCCTCGTTTCCATCGGCTGTTCCGTCAAAGCCTTCCCATGAACACGACGACGCATTCCGTTCCGACTCATCCAGTTGGCTCCCCATGAACACAACGACGACGCAGTTTCTCCGTTTCGACCCAGCCATGTACTCGAGCCCTGGCCGTACGTATGCGCGAGTAGGCGTTCGAGACCATGCCTGTATGTACGTACGTGGCCGTATTTTCTTTCTTGCACACTGGCCGCTGTACGTACGTGTACATGCGACGTCCGCGCCTCTACTACGACACGTGCGCGCCTCTACATCGACCAGTATGTACGTACACGTTCGCGACCACAATGACAACGCTACGTACGCTTCGACCAGGTGGGTCCCGACTGTCAGGCACTTCCTTGCGTGCGAAGATGTAGCTGGTAGGTCCCAGCAGTCAGGGGGGCGAATCATTTTTTTGCCCGAACGCACTTCCTTGGGTGCGAAGATGTAGCTGGTGGGTCCCAGCAGTCAGGGGGAAACGTTTTTTTTTCACGAAATACGGTGGCCCGTCCGGTGGGTCCCCGCTGTCAGGTGGAGGAATAATTATTTTGCACGTAATAAGGAGGCACTTCCTTGCTGCGGCCGTGGACCCAGCTGTCAGCCTCTCCAGGTATAGTCCATGTCCGATGGAAGACATTCCTTGACCACGTTGACCACGCCGCGCCGAGAGCACCAGGGCGGCGGACGACGGCAAGGCCTAGGAAGGGGACGACGCGGAGCCGGGGAAGACGCGGCAGTGGAAGCCCGCGTGGAGAGGAGTACGAGGGTTCACTGGTTCGGCTGCCGTCGCCGCAGGGCATGGCCAACGGTGGGAATAGTAGGGGCGGTGAGTCCTCCGCGGCAGCACAGCCGGCCACGGGAGATAGGAGCATGCGGCACGACCGGCGCTGCTTTGGGCGGCTGGAGGAACAAGACCAGAGGTTGAATAAGCACTACGGCCGTTGGATGGGACATCATACGGTCACTGGAGCTAGAATCGTGCATATTGACTAAGTTGACAAAGCCCTCCGTCCCCGTCAACTTAGTAGGCCCACAAGTCAGCCTGCCACTATACTAGGTCCCAGCTAGCAGGGGGAGTATTCATTTTTTATGCGTAATAAGGAGGCACTTCCTTGCGTGCGAAGATATAGCTGGTGGGTCCAAGCTGTCAGCGGCGGTACGTTTTTTTCGCAAAATATAGAGGCCCTTTCGGTGGGTCCCAGATGTCAGGTGGAGGAATCATTATTTTGCGCATAATAAGGATGCATTTCCTTGCGTTCGGCTGTGGACCTAGCTGTCAGCCACTCCACATACAGTCCACTTCAGATGCACGTCAGTCGTTGACCACGTTGACCAGGCCGCGCCGAGAGCACCAGGGCGGTGGACGACGGCGAGGCCTAGGAAGGGAACGACACGGAGGCAGGGAAGACTCGACAGTTGTTTCCCACGCGGAGGGGAGTACGACTGTACGACGGTTTACTGGTTCGTCTGCCGTCGCCGGAGAATAACAGCAGGTATGGGTGAGTAGAGGGATGGCTAGGCTAGCGATGGGAGTACGGTGGGGCGGTGAGGCCTGCCCGGCAGCACAGCCGGTCGCGGGGAGGAGGGAGCAGGCAGTCCCGCCGGCGCTTGTTTGAGCGGCTGGAGCAGGAAGAGCAGAGATTGAAGAAGCACGACGGCCGTTGGATGGAAATCCAACAGTCACTGCTTGTGCATCAACCTTTTTTTAGGAAAGCCTCAAATCTGTGGAAAACAGCATACAACCCACCTGCCATTATCTCTAATAATTTACAGCCCATTTGCCAATTCTTAAGGTTTTTTTGTAGCCCATATTCTTTTTGTTAGCATTACAGCCCATATTGTGGCCACAGTTAAAAAATTATACAAAATTTTGCATATTTCGGTGCGGTCCGAACTGTTTTTAATCCCGAAATTTCGGTCACATTCAAACTGATTTTAAAAATAAATGTATATCAATATAAAATCCAACAAATTGTCCACGCATAAAAATCAATGCAATTTAAAATCTCGAAATGAAAAAAAGAAATTTGAAACTAATTGCCGGTTTGATGTGTTTTAAAAATGTACATACCATTTCTCATTACTGATAGGCCATTTTCTCGGCCAGCCGAATGAAGCTCTCCTCGTCTTGAAAGATTTGCAGCCCAACAGGCCTGACAAAGCAACTTACTTGGCAAATCACAAAAAGACTGGGCTATGGCCGTGGACCCAGCTGCGGCCATGGACCCAGCTGTCAGCCTCTCCACGTACAGTACTCTTCCGATGGAAGTCGGTCGTTGACCACATTGACCACGCCGCGCCGAGAGCACCAAGGCAGTGGACGACGGCGAGGCCTAGGAAGGGGATGACGCGGAGTTGGGGAAGACGCAGCAGTGGATGCCCACGCGGAGAGGAGTACGAGGGTTCACTGGTTCGGCTGTGGTGTTAGGTTGCCGTCGCTGCAGAATAACAAGGGGAGTGGGTGAGTGGAGGGATGGCCTGGCCAGCGGTGGGAGTAGTATGGGGGCGGTGAGGCCTCCGCGGCAGCACAGCCGACCATGGGAGGCAGGAGCAGGCGGCACGACCGGCGCTGCTTTGGGCGGCTGGAGCAAGAAGACCAGAGGTTGAAGAAGCACTATGGCTGTTGGATGGACATCGTACAGTCACTGGAGCTAGAATCGTTCATATTGACTAAGTTGACAAAGCCCTCTGTCCCCGTCAACTTAGTAGGCCCATAAGTCAGACACCCACTATGGTGGTCCCAGCTAGCAGGGGGTATTCATTTTTTGTGCGTCATAAGGAGGCACTTCCTTGTGTGTGAAGATATAACTGGTGGGTTCGACCTGTCAGCGGGGGGAACGTTTTTCACGAAATACAGAAGCCCTTCCCGTGGGTCCTAGCTGTCAGGTGGAGGAATCATTATTTTACGCGTAATAAGGAGGCATTTCCTTGTGTGCGGCCGTGGACCCAGCTGTCAGCCTCTCCACGTACAGTCCACTTCCGATGGATGTCGTTCATTGGCCACGTTGACCAAACCGCGCCGAGAGCACCAGGGCGGTGGACGACGGCGAGGCCTAGGAAGGGAACGACCCGGAGGCAGGGAAGACTTGGCAGTTGTTTCCCACGCGGAGGGGAGTACGACAGTACGAGGGTTTACTGGTTCGTCTGCCGTCGCCGGAGAATTACAACAGGTGTGGGTGAGTAGAAGGATGGCTAGGCCAGCGATGGGAGTACGGTGGGGCGATGAGGCCTGCGCGGCAGCACAGCTGGCCCCGGGAGGAGGGAGCAGGCAGTCCCGCCGGCGCTTGTTTGAGCAGCTGGAGCAGGAAAAGCAGAGATTGAAGAAGCACGACAGCCGTTGGATGGACATCCAACAGTCACTGCTCTCGTGTGCATTATTTCTAATAATGTACAGCCCATTTGCTAATTCTTAAGAATTTTTTTGGAGCCCATCTTCTTTTTGTTAGCATTACACCCAATATTGTGGCCACGGTTAAAAAGTATACGTTTTTTGCATATTTCGGTGCGGTCAACTGTTTTTAATCCCGAAATATCGATTCACATTCAAACTATTTTCAAAAATATTTTATATAAATATAAAATCCAAATAATTGTCCACGCATAAAAATCAATGGAATTTAAAATCTTGTAATGAAAAAAAATTGAAACTAATTCCCGGTTTGATGTGTTTTAAAAATGTACATCCCATTTCTGGGCAAACCGAATGAAACTCTCCTCGTCTTGAAAGATTTGCAGCCCAACAGGGCTGATAAAGCAAGTAGGCCTCGTTTGGGTATTTCCTTAAAAAAAAGAACTGGGCTAGCCATTTTCAGCAAGAAAAAAAACACAACTGGGCTCATGATGTGGTAAACATAAATAAAACCCTGGCTAGACGGGCCACAGCCCCCGCACAGCCCCGTTGTTACCCTGATCCGTCGCTAAAACTAGTATGAATAACAACTGCTTGTTCCTCAAAAAAAACTGCGCGACTTCCTGGGTCCCTGGTGTCAGCCGCTCGTAGTGTAATTCTCTCGTTTATTGACTATGTTGACAATGGTGTGAGCCCCAGATGTCCAACCATTAGGAGGAACCATATTTTTGGGCTTGTAATATAGAGGCACTTGCTTGTGTACTGCCATGACGCTGGTGGGTCCCTACTGTCATCCTCTCCACGTACAGTCATCTCCTTGTTCCTCTCGGTTGTTGACGACGTTGACAACGCAAGAGGGCGGCGCACCGTGCACGGCGAGCGAACCAAGGCCGCAAGGCGGAGGACGACGGCGAGGCCTCGGACGGAACGAACAGGAGCCATGGAAGATGCGCCGGTCCAGTCGCAAGAGGAGGGGAGTACGAGGGTTGACTGGTTCGGGTGCGGGTGCGTGTTGGGGCTGACGTCGCCAGAGAATAACAGGACGTGTGGGGGAATAGAGGGAGGGACTGGCCAACGTTGGAGGGTACATACGGTAGGGCGGCGGAGGCGCAGCCAGCCATGGGAGGCGGGAGCAGGCGGAGCCGACGGGGTGGTTTGGTTTGGGTGGCTGGAGGAAGAAGACGACAAGATAGAAGATACACGACAGATGTTGGATGTCAATCCAACGGCTGGTAGGCAGAATCGTTTGTTGAATGGCTAGTAAGTCGACACCACCTTGGATAGGCTATTTCCTCGCGGGTCCCAAATGTCAAAATCCAAATCTGTCACGCTCATGCAGCCCTTCCTATGAAAATTTATAGCCCATTTGATGTGCTAGTTGGAAATAAGTTTGTGGGTGCTGGTGGGGGCTAATCACTTGGCTTCTGTAATGCAGAGTGAGCTCAAGCAGCCGGCGAGAGTGATGTTATTTCCCTTGGTTGGGATTTGTTAGTTGTTACAATATTTCACTCTAAATTAAATGACTGGCAAGCCATTTGCCTTGCATCAAATAAAATATGACAGTCACAGCCGAGTTGAAAAGGTCAAGAACATCTAGCTCCAGCTTACAAACTGTACAAAAGCACGAGGGTTAATTGTTCATCAGGTTTACAAAAAAACCCGGGTTGAAAAGGGCAACAACATCTAACTCCAGCACTGTTTTTGGTAGTCACAGTCAAATGGATCGGTTAGGTCCATAGAATGAACATCCTGGGTCGTAAAATTTACTGGATTATGACCACAATATGTTGTAAATAGAAGCCTGGCACGTTCAGAAGCTCTTTTGCCCACCTAAAACTCCTTTTTTTGCTCTTCCACATACCCATCCGTCAAAACCATGCTGCTGATAAACTTAAGCCTGATGGACAATAGTAACCTCGCATTCAGCAGGAAGAATGTGACAAATCTAGTGTTTGCACGGTTGGCTACTTATCGTTCTAGCGTTATTGTCTTTAATCGAATCTCATGAGAAGTGAGAAAATCCCGATGCTTACGAATCCATCGATTGGTTATAACTTTCTTACCCCGTCCTGTTGCCTAAATAGACATGAAGATTGAAAACAGTTAAGGTCGAAAAAAAGGAATGTCGAAAGAGCAACAGCTGAACGGTTAATTCTAGTATACTATATGCGGGCTTCCAATGTGCGTGAAATTATCACCTTTATATACAACTTCTCCAGACATGGAAAGCATTGGAGCAAGCCAATAATCTTGTTCAAACCAAAACTATTCATTTGGATATATAAGATCTTGATAGAATCCAGCACCATTGATAGGACATCCATGGAGAAACTCTTCATTGAGCATAGAACATAATATTAGTCCAAAATGTGTACTCCAAGATGACATATAACTTATGCGCAGAAATTTAAAATGCAGCATATGGTTACAAGTGTAGATGATAATGTAAAGTACATGAAGAACTGTGGAGCCAAACACCATATTGAAATGAGCACAGAGATCATGTATTACACCCAAGGTCTCCAGTTTAGGCGCAGAGAGGACGGTTATTTGCAATGGTGAATAACTAGAATCAATGATGAACCTTTGAAGTGAAGGGGCATCTTGGATGATGAGCTGCCTTCCGTCAAAACAAATTCCAATTCTTACAAGGTTAGGCGACTTTATTTGGAGACAACCGATTCTAACTGTGAAAACAAGCACCAAGCACTCCAGGGCAGGGCAACTGGAGTGGATGATGTTGTGCAATGAGGCCTCCGATATACGAACCCGCACAAGTGAAAGTTTCTTCAGAAATGGGAGTCAAAGGTTTAGTACCAGATTGTCTGGTAGGTCGCACAACGCAAAGGTGGCGGTGTGGAGAGAGGAGGAAAACCGCGAGATGGACATCGGTGCTGAGGGCACAGGTAGATGGCGTTCGGTATCTGGTAGGTGATTTCCAGGGGAATAGTAGAACTCAAGCAGTTGTAGTTCTGTGAATTCAGGGGATTTCAGCCAGGCGTCCACCATGCAGGGCATGGTATGCTTGCTCAGGTAGCATGACGGGATGCAGAGGCTTTGAACGGAGCCTTGGTGGGAGGAGATGATGGCTCTGGGGATTTCAAAATCATTGAAGAGAGATAGCTGACGACAGTCGAGATTAAGGGGCACGTCGCACCATAGAGGGCGCCACCGAATTGAGAGGACTTGGGTGCGGCTGCAATCCTTGGTGCGGAGAAGCGAGATGATCTCCCCAAGGACAGTGTCCGGGAGATCGCTGATGCGGTCCACCCGAGATTCTACGGGTTCCTGGGATCCGGTGGGGGCGGGGTCGCCGCTTCTCCCCGCGCTGTCGGGTGCGGGATCTACAACAGGCGTCACCGCTGGCGAGAGCCTCATCTTCTTGGCGCTGGGGTCAGCCGACTCCATTTTCCTCGAGGGCGCCGCGTCGCGCTCACGGATTTGAGCAGAGTAACGAATGACGAGCCTAGTTGCAGTGCGAGTGAAGAAGAAGGGGAGCTGGGGTTTTTCTGTAGTAGTGAGGAAGAAGGGGAGCTGGGGTTTTCTGTAGGAGTGAGGTGAGGAATTTGGGGGTATGAGTGGAGCGAGCTGATGTGAGGTGGGTGGGAGTGAGGAGGAAGAAGAACACCCAGGTTTTTTGGGGGGCGGTGTGCTGGGTGTGGGTAGCGCCTCTCATTCAGTGAATATATGGACTTTTTAATTGATTTTACTATTTACTAGGGTGGATGGGCTGTTTTGTCTTGGGCCCAGAGAAACAATTACTACTAGTACAGCGGAGACACTCTACAGCTACCCAGAAAAACAATTACTACTAGTACAGTGGATACAATACCGCTTATGGCTCCTCCTAGGTCATCGAAACGTCTCCCTCTAGTGAATGCCGTTATACTTTTGTTCACCGACATGCGGGCCATGCAGCGCGCGGGCCCAAATGCCATCCACCAAATTAGAAGGCAGTATGCAGGCGGAGAGTCACCCCGGTCGTAGCGTGGCAATAACAAGCCGTCGTATCACAAAACCCCACCTCCCCGCAGTCTAAGTTTGGCGGACGAAGCAACCATCATTTTACTCTTCGCTGAATCCCCTTCTCCCTCACCGTCTTCAAGAAAGGCAACACTCGCATCTGCCACTGTTCTTCTCTCCCAACGAAGGGAAGGTAAGCGGATCCATGATGTTGGTATATTTTCGTTCAGAGAAAAAAAGAACTTTTGCAAAGCAGCAACCGATCCTCACTCTCTTTTTGGTTTCATTGTCATTGCGATTGTGTTTTCCTTTCAGTGGTCTCCTAGTATTCTTCAGTTCATGATAGACCAAGGAGAACCAGGCAAAGATCTGCCGATATTGGAGCAGACGCGGGAGGCTGATCCCCACGAGACAGAGAGCTCCAAGAAGATGGAGGCAGCCACCGAGCCGACCCCAGATACGCTCACGGCCACTACTGATATGGTCAACGCCCCGTTTGAGGTTATAGCCCCCGTGGCACTGCAGGAGCAGTTTTCCCCCTTCGAGGATGTGTCCCCCCCCCCCCCCCCCCGCTGAGCTGCCCAAGGTGATTTTCTTCTTTGCCGATCTCGATTGTGGTTTTTCATCTAAGTATGTGGTGATGAATAATGCAAAATTTTATTAGCTTCGGTGCCATGCTATACATAGTGGTTTAAATAACTTGTGTTTCTTATGCTGGAAAGTAATTCAGAATTTGTTTCTGTTTCAATTAGAGCCCTGATGCAGACAAGGATTGTGTGGTTGTACATGTCACTCGCTATGAGGCGGATGACCTGAATATACGCACTGGGAAAACGGAGTTTTAGGCTATTGGATCCTGGAAGCCATTTGCGCTTATACCAATGAAGAGTTGTATTCCAGCCTCACTGTTGTCAGGTGTGTTGTCCAGGGTCTACTAAAGCACAAGAAGTTCAAAGCTACTCCTTCGTTTGTGAGGCATACTGTTCTTGTCAAGCTTACGCAGGAAGATGACGTGGCATGCCTCCACAAACAAGTTTATGAGTGGCAAGGACACAAGGTTGTATTCATGAAGGTTCATAGGATTGAGCTGCTGCTGGACGTCCTCGATGATGTTCATGGCAAGGTTCGTCTTGTGTCCAGCCCAAATTAGATCGAGGCATGAAATACTTGCCCCAGCTAGTGTTTAATAGTAGTTTGGATTCTGTCTAATTATCCGAACCTTGCCTGTTACCAAGCCCTCTGGGGCTAGTACTCTGTTTGAATCCGTCTATGGGAACTGCTGCTACTTTTGTGTGCCCGTGAATCATCGTAATTGTTGCCGAAACAGATGCGTCCTCACTAGTTTTATCATACGAGCAGTGTGTGTTTTTATGAAATAGAGTACTCGTTCGAGAACTGTGCGCCGACGTATACATAAGTACTTGTAATTAAACACTGTTGGTGCAACCCCACTTGTAAGCAGTTGTGCAAAACACGGCACATTGGCTCAGCTCGCTTCAACACTAGGCTATCGACCAACTAACAATCAACAATCTGCTATCTGACATATAAGCAACGATGTATCTTGTTACAGTGGTTCATGCAGTTAACTGAGGCCACAATGTAAATTCCAAACGTTCACACGCTAGTCCAGCGTTCATGTGGAACACTACCATTAAACTCGGCTTCATAAAAAACTTGAAAAAGCATAAGTTAAGCAATTTTATACATCTCAATGATTCATAGAACATAACAAACATATACTAGTTAATAGCAAAAGACAAGTTGTGAGAAGGTTTACAAATCAGGAAAAAACAAGCAAGGCTTCTCTGAGCAAAGGGCCTCCCGATAGGCTTAAATTTCCTGGAGTTCACTCTGGTTTTTTCTTGTTGCCACCATCCAGGGTTAGGTTCTCTCATTCCAGAATAACCAATTATAATTGTGTTCTCAGCTGGAATGCTGAACTGAACCATGCAGTGTACTGACCAGCTGAAAGTCTTGTGCATGCCACTAAATTTAAGCGCCGCTATTTGCAGAAATAAGCAGACCACAATGCCTCTTGTCCGCGCACCTGTCCCAAAAACCTCTGTGCAGCCATGCCAGCTTGTCCTCGATCTATGGATGAACTGGAGGAAAGTGCATTCCGGACTAGGATGCAGATGTTTTCGCTCGTCCCTGCACTGCAATCAGGAAGTAAAACGTATGAATCAGCTTCTTTTAGATTGCGTTGGTCATTCTACCTAGTAACTACCAATGTAGGAATACCTGTAAGACGGGTGGTTAGACGACGGCAACGAGGGATAGCCATCTCATTTTGCGCAGTTCTACTAAAACTGAGGTGTGTGCTTTTGATTGCGTGGATAGAAACGATACGGAGACAGACATCCCGAAACAATATGGAGACAAACATCCCTGTTTGCGCAAATATGAAATACGGTTATTTAAACAGTGACAGATATTTGCAGTGGCGTATGATTAACAGCAGCATCTATTGTGTTATAATTGGCACTAGATTGACAGTATGAAAGTGTCCTTAAGTAAGTAGCATCACATCACATCAACACTGCCACTAGATTAACATGCAGAACAATAGCATTAGTATTACTGTCATGAGAGTAGCACATGGTCAGTAAATGTGCAATCAAATTTGTGCAGTTCCACTGGGATGAAGCAATGTTAGCAGTGTGAGATTTAGGTGTAACTGCAAAAACACAATTCATGGGAAATAAAGCAAGAGGGAAGCACTTCATAAAATGGTGGTGGCATTGCTTCAATATATCGACGGCACTAGACCATTACTTATAGTGACATTAGGTGGCATTGCTTAATGCTTCATGTGATTTTACATTAACGGTAGCGATATGGGCGTAGGGATAGCAGAGGCATAAAGTGGTGAGGCAGATGTGGTTGCCGAGAGCGGCAAACACTCAGGCAGCATGTTTGCATTTGTCCCATTTTTTATCTCCTCGGCGACATTTTCCTATGTGAGCATAGGAAATCTAGACCTGCTCATTCTCATTTGCTTGTCCCCCAACACCCATCACTTTATTTCCTTTTTCAACCAAGAGATAGGTCCACTTCCCCCTACCCTTCGCCATCCACCATGCTTTCTTCGTCTTTTCAACCAAGAGACCGGTTGGGTAGCCAGTATCTACTACTTTCCCCCGTTTCCTCTTAGAACCAAGTCCTAGATTCATGCTACAGCTTTCCCACTTTCTTCCCTGTTTGAACCAACTCTTAGAGTCGACTGTATGAACTAGCTTTATCTCTAATAATAGTAAAAGTCTAGGTGGCTTTGGAATAGCAGACGGAAGTAGAAAAAGATTCACACAAAGCCAAGTGGGGAGCTGGGGCAGTAGAGCAAGGCAGGTTTCGAAGGAATATATACCTGAGGGTCGTCGGCATGTGGCAAAGATGGTATCGGGAGGCCGCATCTTGGCCACAATACCGCAGGGAGGAAGAAGGGGTCGGAGGCCCTCCGGAGCCGGCGCTCTCTCGGAGAGAACGGCGCGGCCGCCGATCGGGACACGCGGGCAGCCATTCGTCTCCTCCCTCACCGCCGATGACAGCGTGAACGATGCACCGACACCCCTGCCCCGGTCGAGGTTGTCTGGCCGGATTTGTGACCAGCCGTGAGCTGAGAGAGAGTGTGGCCACCTATGTCTTGCTTAGATCTGGAGAGCATGAGAGAGTGAACGAGAGGAACCCTAGTAAAGCAAGCGCTAAGGCTCCTGCTTATATATGTAGTGGAGCGATTTTGTTGTACCAGCTTCAAAAAAATGCACTCCTATGTGTACCCGCGAGTGGGTGTGAGAGAACTAGTGTGTGCGTGCACCGCTTCTCTTCATGAGAGTACAATATACTATGCCCAAAGAACGTTCGCCACAAGAGTAATAGTATAAGTGTGTGACGTGTGAGCTAAAATAAAATGTGCGCGACGTCTTTTGTTTTTTAGAAGTTCTGAGGGTAGGGTGTGAAGAGCACATATGTGTGTGACATCTACCTGCAAATAGACGGTGGGTGCGAGAGGACTCGGGAGGGTGCGTGTGCGTGTGCGTGAGAGACAGGGGGGCACGTATAAATGCAATGCATGTGTCCGTAAATCATTATCCGACAATCGTTCGCCACAAGCCTTTTCTTGACGAACGCCGTAAGAACCGTTAGATCGGCATCCGACAGTGTCAGTTTTGCCATGTCATTTAACAGAACAGCCACTCCTCCTACACACAAATCTTCCACGTGAGTGTTAGCAACTGCCGTATGCTCCCTCCATTCCAAAATGCAGTGCATATAGCTTTATTGAAAATTCGAACCTCGCAAACTTTTACCGAGTTTTCGTGTACCAAATTGCACATGTAGAATACCCTGTATATATCATTTCATTCATCTTCGAGAGGTAACTATAAAGATGGGGGGAGTCTATAAAGAAAGACCATCGTATCACCTGCATCAATTTCAACCATCCTTTGGTGTGGAGGAATATCATAAGAACTCTATATGATATGATTTTTATAGGATTTTTTCCTTTAGAGCCAATTGGTTCATAGGAATAGATTCATATACCGCACATTTCAAAGGAAATAAACATGATATCATTTCTATAGCTTTAGAGCCACTTGGTTGATATGAATGGATTCCTATACTCCCATAATTTCAAAGGAAAATAAACATTAGCGTATATTCAATAGAAAAGTTCCTATGATATGAACCAAATTACATCTCTTTTCTAATCCCTCCTCATAGGAATTGAGATACATGTCATCTCTAGATTCAATAGAAAAGTTCCTATGATGTCAACCAAATGACATCTCTTTTCCAATCCCTACTCATAGGAATTGAGATACTCCATGTCATATCTTTCCCTACAACTTCCATGTATACATCTTATATTCCTAAATAGCTAGTACAACCCACTAGTAGCTTTTTTCCAAGACATGCAACTATGGCACAAGAACTATATAGTGTGCGAATAACTTGAAAGATGGTCGCTGGATGAAGCTAATCCGAGAGTTAAGAGATGGAAAATCCGAGCACTACTGGTCGTTGGATATCATCAACATTCCACCAGATCTGCCACATGTACAATTTAGAAGACTCCATGGTTGAACTTAAGCATAATGCACAAACCTCAAAACACATGCACTTCTCCTTTGTTCTAGAATCTTTCGTATCATAATTGATTTTTTTTCTAAATGAAATGCCATTATTTGTTTTTTACTTTATGCTTTACAATGCACAACCCCATCAGGCCTTCTTTGGTTCATAGGGTAGGAAAATCGTAGGAATAGAAAAGTCATAGGAAATGAGATGACATGTATCTCAAATCCTATGACTAGGAATAGGAAAGGAGATGCCCTTTGATTCACATCATATGATTTTTTCCATTGAGTCTAGGCTAATGTTTATTTTCCTATGAAATGTGGAGGATAGGAAGAATTCCTCCATAGGAATAGGATTCCATTCCTACAAACCAAAGGGCTCTAAAGGAATTTTTCCTATAGAAATCCTATCCTATGAAATTCCTACAAGATTCCTCTAAACCAAAGGAGGCCTGAATCTTAACATTTTTATAAAACTAATTGATTTTGAATGAGATGAACTATAAGAACTAAACGAACATCTACATCATGCATATATGACTCAAAGCTTTACATGCTATAGTGTGTATTTATTCATAATTTGGTTTCGAAATCTCATGCGTTCAATGCATGTGTACCTTACTAGTTTTGAGTAGAGTAGCAAATTTCACGCGGCCCCGGGTATATCAAAATGCAGGGCCCATGCTTCATTGCCTTTCGGTCGAACCTACGTCCACATTTTTTTGTACGTACTATATCTCCACTGGTCCCCGAACCCAAAATGCTGCCTCGTTCCCCTAAAACCAAGCGGCCCACACATATTTAAGGCGTCGACTCGAACTCAATCACTCTCCCATTTACTATGACGTGGCCCCGCACGCCCTAGTAGTACTCCTACAAACCGTACCGCTGCACGCATCATCGGTTTTCTTCAAGAGGACGAGGGAGAAGCTGATTTGTAGTGGAGGCGCTTTCAAAAAAATGATCTGTAGTGGAGACCCCTACCCTAGGGTGCCCTAGGTAGCTGCCGCACGCATCATTGGTTTTCTCTTTTCTTTATGCTCTTGCGCCCTAGAGTGAAATGATGGTTGCTTCGTCCGTCCAGCTTAATGCGGGAAAGGTGGGGCTTTGTGATTTGACCCCTCGTTGCTCATTTTCTACTACTGCGGCGCTATGACCGGGGTGCCTCCAATTCCAACCGCTGCTCCAAACTATAATTTGGTGCATCGCACGTGGAACAAGACGGTGGATGAGCCACATGTCGGCCAAAGGGGTCCTGTTAAGTGTGTCGCCATTTCGTGTGCGGACTGACCCTGCTTGAGTCGCTACGCCAACACGACAGGTGCAACCTACCACTTGGTTTTGCTCCTTGGTGAATCCCGACTATATTGATCTAAAAAGATACGTACTGAACTACCCTCTCCGTCTCGTTTTTTTAGACATCTCGGTTTATAGGGCGTGCACGTAGTTCTAGGTCATCCATTTGACTAACTAAATCTAAGTTACTATGTCACAAAAAGTATATCATTGGATTATTAAGCGGATGTAGTTTCTAAACATATACTGTTCATCACATATATAGCCAGTTAAATTCTCAACCTAGAACGACGTGCATGCCATGTAAACCGATACGGAGGAAGTATAGTAGTAAAAATGAGGTGATTTTACCGAGCGATCAACGGGGGAGCATGGCCTGTCATGCGGTCCCACGTGTCATGATGTACCAAGGCGATGCGCGTGTTCCTCTTGAGGCAGAAGCAATACTACATGGTTTGAGATGATGGCGAACCGAAGTGTGAAATAATGGTTGCTTTGTTCGTCTGGGAAGGTGCGGCATTGTGATTTGACGTCTCATTGCTCATTACTACTACTACTGGGGCGGTACGACTGGGGTGCGTCCCCCTGCTGTTCTGCACTGTTATTTGGTGCTTGACACGTCGACCCGGTTCCTATATGTCCCACATGTCGGCGACTGGAAATACAAAATTCATGAAAGTGAGCATCGACGGAGGAATACAAGACACGGCTTGGGTTTTTGATGCTTCGCGCGATCCATCAATACAAACCTGGACTAAAAAAAGGCGAGGGCGAGTCTTTTCCCACGCGGCAGGAAGGGGAGTTTGGCATAGTCTGTTCGAGGCAAGGAGGCAGGAAGGGAAACAAGCAAATAAAGGTTGAGCGACTTAGTTTTGGGAAAATCTGATTTTACGGAGTACGTACCCACTAGGGTTTATAGGGCTCATCTACAAAACATTCATTTTTCCGTTTTATAAGTCTCAATTCTACTACTAGTAGTAGTACCATCACATGTTGGATTTCGAGGTGCGTTAGATCACCCGATGCAAGCAGTGTCAAAAGAAAACTCACCAATGCATGTAGAAGTTCATGGAAATTTAGTGGTCATTCATGCATTCATTCTAATTAATGCCTTGGTAAACATTACTTCTTGAGAAAAACGAGCGTACTAATTACTTGTGCAAACTAGGAGTACGAAATTAATTCAACCACTCACCGTCTACCTTGGTTGGAGAGATTTTGAAATTGAGCCATAAACTGGAAAGGAGGGAGTAGTAACTTTTGTCTCGATTACTATTTGTGACCTTGTATAGATGCAAAATGTATTTTTTTATAGTGGCCTTGTATAAGTAAATGGAGGGAGTACTAAAGGACATATATATTCCAAACAATATGATAATCTCTCTAACCAAGGTAGTAGGGACGAGGAGTAAACGGAGGGAGTACTAGTAAAATTTTCTCCTCGTCCTGCGAGCCACCACGCGCATGGGCGAGGGAGCGGGCGTAAGGCGTAGTAAGCAAGCTTCACCTCATCCTGCGAGCCACCGCGCCCGTGGGCGGGGGAGACGGCGTACTAAGCAAGCTTCTCCTCGTTCTGCGAGTTGACGGGACACATCAAAAGTACTCCAGTGTATAGAGCCTTGCCTCTAAGGTAGGCCCCACATGGTTTGCCTCTTTTTTAACATAAGGCTTCAAGTCGCAATTTGTTTGTTCACCCGTGGTAGACGATCCTCCCTCCATCTAGTGGAAACCAGTACACATGTCAAGTTACCACGTGGGCTGCCTTTTCGTACAGAAATGAGCTCCACCGTGTACCCGCGCGGGTGTGGTTGGGAAAGAGACGGGAGTACGTGCGTCGTGCGTGCACCTCTTCTCTTCATGCACGTCCCCCACCTACGTGAGACGCGGTACGAGGCGGCGGTGTGGACGGCAGCAACGACGCCCGTGCGCCGCTCCTCGTCGAGCTAGCCTGGAGCGGCGAGTTGCTGAACCGCGCGTCGGCTTGGGGTGGCAACTGGCTCCGTCGGGCGAGGGAAGGGAGGTGGATCAGCGAGCTGCATAGCTAGTATCCGGCGGGCTCGGCGGGCCACCCAGCCGGCTTGGATGCGGAATAACTACTCTTCATAAGCCATTGTAAGAGTGGAGAAAATGGTGAAGGAGGAGATAGGGGAGCAGCGGAGGTGTCCAATTCTTGGCCGGCGTTTGGCCTCGTTTAAATAGGAGATTAAATAGACGGCGGACGGGAGGAGCTCGGCCGGCGTTGCGTTTAATGCTGGCCCGGTCATGAACGGACGTGTGTCCAGAGTGGGTTTCTCGGCTTCCACACGGGCAGGTTTCATGGAGGCGTTTGAATGTGGCAAGGAGGCGTGTTCAGCCGGGCGTGCAGCGAGTGGCGCCCTCGACTCTGACGTAGGACAGCGCGCCGTTCTTCCACTGACGTGTGGGCTCTTTGGGTACATGGCCTGCATGTCAGTGACCCAACGCAGGCAGCACACAGCAGAGGAACCTTTGGTGGGCCAGGGCGGTCAAAAGCGGGCATTTCATAAACCGATGATTGTTCATTGAGTGTGACGTCATCCTTTTCATGTAGATAAGCCTACTATGTTGATAGCCCATTCGATACGTTGTGATTCATAAAGACCGCTACAAACATCAATGTTCTGCTTATCACAGATAAGATTGATAATACCCGTAACAATCCATGTCCTTAACAAAGGGTGCATGCACGTATAGGTTGAGCGTGTGTCTTGCGTCGTGTGTTGTGTGCATGCAGGCGTGCGAGTGTTGCGTGCGTGCAAGGGTACGTTTTAGTGTTGCATGCATGTGTGCGTACGTGCACGTGTTCGTGAGTGCATGTGTACGCGTCAGTGTTGCACGCCTGCATGCGTGCGTGTGTTCGTTATGTGTACGTGTCAGTGTTGCACGCCTGCATGCGTGCGTGTCTTGTGTGCGTGCATGTGTACGTGCGGGGTGAGGCTACACGTCAGTCGACTGACTTTTTCATCTCTGGTCATTATATTTTCCAGCCGTTGGATACGAAATCAAGGGCCTGCAGTTTATCATCAAACTCCACCCCCTGACCCGCCAACCACCAACGGCCGAACCGCCGTCCCCCTCCGCCCGCGGCCGGCCCGCGCCGCCACGCCGCCCCGCCCGCCCCGAAACCACTCCTCACCGCCGGTCCGCCACCGCACCGGCCATCCCTCTAGCCCCCCCCCCCGCGCCGAGCTTTTTCTCCGGCGATCCCCACCCCACCGCCCAATCAACGCGCCCCCACCACCGGCAACTGCCAACCAGAGGTCTCACGACTTCGAGCACCCACCGACCACTAATTTATTACCATTTCTGTCCTTCATATATGTGTTGACGGGTGGGCCCTATGGTAATGTGCGCTGCTGAATGTGGATCGTTTGACTGGTCAATTGATCGTGTCATCAACAAATTACGGAGCTGTATGGTGAGCCAGTGACCGTATGATTACCCTAAAATGTACTCCGTATTTTATTAACACAGTACAGACTCAAACTACCATTTCTTTCTTTCATATACGGGCTGACAGGTGGGCCCCACGGTTACGTGCCCCGATGGTGCAACACTAGTTGCGCCACATGGAACGTTTGACTGGTCAATTGATTGTGTCATCAACAAAATACGGAGTTGTACGGGTGAGCCAATGACCGTATAATCATGACATGTATTTTTTTAACACGGTACAGACGCAAGGGCTCATATATACGCGCAAGCACTCACCGCTATAAGCGCACACACGCAGACCCTACCCCTATGAGCACCTTCGAGAGAGTGGGCCAGCATATGATCTTGAGATTTTACGAAGTCACCATAGGTGCCTCCTAGTCGAGTGGAACGTCTCCTCCCACTGAACGCACATCGCTGGAAAATACTGAAATTAACCCAGGATAAATGTGAGCACCTGGACTTTAACCCTGGTGGGCTCTAGAAACCACTGTCCTCCTAACCATCCAACCACATGTTGGTTAGCACGATAAAATGTATGTGGTGACCGTGATGAGCTTATTCTGAAGTCCAGTGACCATATCGTGCTTTCGCTTCAAATACAATGACCGTAAGTGTCATCAACAAAATACGGAGCACGCATAAAATGCAAAGTCTGTCAGTGTCATCAAGAAAATACGGAGACGTATCGTGAGCTAGATACCGTATGATCACCACAAGAATGTATACGGTGACCATAATGAGCATATTCTGAACTCCAGTGACCGTATAGTGCTTTAGCTGGAAATACAGTGACCGTCATGCGTGAATGTGTCGTGGGCATGCATACTTTTAGAGGGCCAAGAGATAGTTTGTGTGCGTACGTGAAAGTGGTGTAGAAAGAGGGGATGTCCGGTGGAGACAAGGAGAGATATGCCCTTCGTTTCTCTTTCCCGTGACTAATATTTTGGGAGAATATATAAACATTCACAATGCAGAACAAATATTTTTGGATGCACCATGCAATTAACTTTCATGTATAACATTGTACTATTGTATATGCTTATTTTCTTAGTGGCCGATTCGTGTGTGGTGTGGTGGGCACATCATTTCTAGTTGTGGTGGGTCAACATGAGGACTCATGGGTCGGTTTCATCCTGCGCCACATAGGTTGGATCGAGACGCGTTATACGAAGACCCATGTGGAGGACTCGGCGTACAACACGAAGCTAGCTACCAGAGTCGCGGAGGACTCTATCCCCACTGGTGATAAGCCGACTATATATGATTTGTAACCCTAGCCCCCCAGTATGTTATAGAAGCTTGGGGGCTAGTTCGTCGATAGTATACACGCACCCACAATGCCTGGTATTCACGTGTACTTTGTACACACCCCTATTACTAATATACAGTACCAGGAGTAGGCTTTTTCCTCAACTGCAAGGGTCCGAACTAGGGTAAAACTTTACCTCGTATTACCATCCAGCCTAACAGTCAGGGATATCCTACCGAATGATAAGATGGAATCATATCTGCCAACTACTAAGAGAGAGGTGTGTCTTGGGGAGGGGGCAATGTGTGCGAGAGAGGCCTAAAGATAATGTGCATGCGGGAGACATGTCGGCACTTATATGTGTGTATAGAGGGCTAGTAGAGACCGTGCGTGTGTATATATGCATGTGAGAGAAATAGTGTTTTCCAACTGAGATTAGTGAAAAGAGTGGTACATAGTAGTCAGAAAGAGAGAGAGAGATACAGAGAGAGCATGTGCGTGAGACTCCCCGACACCCCGAGAGAGATTGTGAGCATGTGTGAAAGAGAAATGCCGATGCATATAAAGTGTGTGCACTTATGCTGTAGATAGAGAGATATATAGCGCGTTTGTGAGAACGGGCCGAGGCATAGTGCATCTACGTGTAAAAGGCGGTTCTATGCATTAAATTAAAATATAAATGGCATTATTATTTTTGGATGAGATCATGAATTTTGCAAATTGCGTATGGACGAAAATCGGTCTATCAAACACCCATACTCTATTGAATTCTAGCATGTGCATGTGTTTATTTCATATTATCGATCCATAGAGTGAGAGCGGTTTGAAATACAGGCAATGGATGCTTTTGCAATTCATATATAAACATTAATTAGTGCACTCCATGTTGTTAGTGTGAAGCACTTTATACATTTTTCACTTGCATGGATGCATTCCAAATTGCTAGCTACGAAATAGAATACATGTCGAATTCAACATAAAGGGGGTTTCGAAGATTTTAATTCATAGGAAGTGCATTCATCTATTTGAACCCGAGATAATGGCATTTGTAAATCAGATGTAAAAGGGGGCATCAATCTTTGTTGTGCATTTGAACATGCTATATATATTCATACGCATGTCTAACTTTTTTTTGCAACCAAGGAGATTATATCTGGAACCATGCTTGAACTGAGGTAAGTTGCATATTTTTTAATATATACTCGTGTACAATCTATATTCAAATGTACCACCTCCATTCCAAAATAACTGTAGCTTTAGGATTTTCAAGAGTAAAGATTTGTGAAGTTTGACAAATCCTGAATGTTCAATTCAAGAGAACTGAAAACATTAACGCTTCTGCTCCCAAATATTGAACGAAGCGCCAAATAGGCCTCTGGTCACCCGAAACCGTGCGAGACTAATGTTTGGTGGTAGGAAATTACTGTCCTGACTCTGGCCCGTGTAGCCTATCGGCCCGATGTCCAAAGGTCTAAACTGGGATAGGTTTGTAACTTCACCAAGACGCCAGTCTCAACCGCCTCCGAGAAGCATTCATACGCCGTGGGCGCCTAAACACCCATGCGCTCGGCCGAAATCTATCCCGCCCACATTTGGGACACCTGAGATTACTGTCCTACCCCCAACCCGCAATATGTCCGAAATTTTAGATGGGGGCAAAGTTTGTAACTTTCCCCAAATTTCAAACAAGCGCGTCCCAAACCGAAACATTGTTCCCCCTTAGTTCCCCGCCTCCCTCTGTTTCCCCATTCATACTCCATGGGCGCCAAAACGCCCTCTCCACCAACCGCGAAACCCTAGCCTCCTCCGTCCTCCACCCCATAGCGCCCAATCCACCGCCGCCCTCCAACATCATGTCGGAGCCGGTACCCCGACGTCGTCGTCCAACGCAACCGCAACCGCAACGCCCTCAAGGACTTAGCAGCTGAAGCCGATGTAGAGCTGCCTCCACGATGTCGACGCCGACGTGCGCCGTACCAGAATTACTCCGACCATGCCATCATGCGCCTCACTGCTGTGGCTCCACTGTCGCAACCGTCCACCGCACCGGAGCTGTTCCCGCTACGCCGTCGTTCGCCGCCTCAGATCTGCTTCCCCGCCGCCGGCAGACGGCCACCGCACCACACTCAACAACCTGGCCATGGGTTCGTCCAAGGCTGCACCGTCCTCCACAACTTCTCATTTCCAGCGAACCACAAGAAGATCGTTGGAAAAACAGAAGGAGGACACAGCACTGCCAGCAGAAAGAGGTACTCCTCTTCCCTTGTTCGTGCAAACCTTACGTCTCTGCTCACACCGTATTCATCCCGCGAAAGAAACTAGTTGAGCGCTTCTTACTGCATCTTCTTCGTGATACTAAATGGACAAGGTTTCCTCCCTTTACTATTTCACCTTTGCTAGAGGTCAGTAGCCCGCCTGGATTTCAATTCATGGTCAGTCGAACCGCAATTAAAAGAAGCAGCACCCGCTTAGGCGCGCGGAGCAACTAGTCCGCCTGTTCGCCGAGGAAGCGGCGCGTCGGTGTCTATCATAGGGGTGTGGGGCGCAGGAGCTGCTTGCGCCCGATCTGGAGGTCGGCGGGGCTTGAATGGATTGCCGGGGGCAGTGCCAAGCACGGCGGTGCGGTGAGGTCGAGGGGAGGGCGCAGGCAGGGGACTGGGCCAGTGGTCGCTGCCGTTTCGAGGAAGATCGTCAACACTGACTGGCTGGAGGTAGATGAAGGCGATCTGCCCGTTCTTTGTACATCGGACGGTGCAGAAAAAATGGACTGACCTATTTGTTTTCAGTCGAATGTTATTTTCATAGAATCATGTAGTAATTTAGTGTGCCATGCATGTTGTAGAGCTATCATATGTCTCCCGTCATTTATTTCTCACCGACCTGCTATCTGCTACCTTTACACTGTACTAAATTGCACACACTTCACCCATACTCACACTATTGTTTTTTTATGCATGGGTATTTCAGACACTGACGCAGTGTTGATGAATGCTGAAAAGAAAAGACAGAAGTCGCTCCAGTGTAATTCGAAGATAAGCACTAAGCGTTTCGGCGCTCTAAAGGATGCAGTGTCAGCAGTTGGAGACAGTAAACGTAGCTCTGCAGTTGATGATCTCAATTGCCACACACAACCATCCCAGGTGCTTGCTTTAACTTCACGCTGTCAAATGTGATTGCATGTTGCATATGGTGTCTAGCTTGTATTGCTTCCAATTTGGTTAAATTGCATCTGCTTACTTTACACACTATACCTTTGATAATGACATGCCTTCCTGTTTTTGATACATACTACATATGTCTATTAACCATGTTCGTACATCAAACTAATGCTCTTTTGTATCCCTCGTCAATCACTTATGATGAGACAGTCACCCGGGTGGGTTACTGTGAGACGCCATACTCGTTTAAAGAGTGAAGTGTCATCCTCCCCACATGATTCTCAAGAAACAGCAAGGCTAAATGAAGATAGTCAACGTAGCTCTCGAGTTGATGTCCGAAATTCCCCCACACCACCATCACAGGTGCTTGCTCTAACTTCGCAGTGTGATATGTGGTTGCATGTTGCATACGGTGTCTAGCTTGTAATGCTTCTAATTAGGGTAAATTGCATCTTCTTAGTGTACACATTATACCTGTGAATATGACATGCCTTCCTATTTTTGGTACACACTACATCTACGTGTTAACCTTGTTCTTACATGAAACTACCTCTCTTCTGTATCTTGCATCAATCACTTATGATGAGTCACCTTTATTCGTTGCATATTGCATATTATTTCTAGCCTGTTGCCATGTATTGCTTCTAATTTGGTCAAATACATTTGTTAGGGCACCCTTTTAATTTGGCAGAGTGATATTGGTTTCATCTTTCATATGGTTTCTAGCTTGCATTGATTCTAACAAGTTCAAGCACCTTGTGCTTAGTTTACACTTTATACATCATACATGTCAATATGTCCCGCCGTCCTGTTTTTCATACATATTCCATCCTCCTATCATGCGGCTGCCTTACATGAAAGTAGTGTTCGTCAGTATCATGCATCAATGAGTTCTAAAGAGCAAAATTTATTCCTTTTTCTTGTGGGTTTGACTTGACAAGGCAGAATCAAGAAAGAGGAAGGAAAAGAGTAAGGAAGGCGATGATGGTGGTCCTCTGCAGCAACGTAAACGGAGCATCCGTACCGATTCTCCTTGTACTGATAGTGCATTACAAGGTCCAAGTCTCCGCTCCCCTACTCCACCATCCAAGGTGCTTGCTCTAACTTGGCAGTGTGATATCTGGTTGCATGTTGCATATGGTGTCTAGCTTGTATTGCTCCTAATTAGTGTAAACTCCATCTGCTTAGCTTACACATGATACGTGTGAATATGACACGCTTTCCTATTTTTGGTACATACTATATCTGTCTATCACACCATGTTCTTACATGAAACTACTCTTCTTGTGTATCCTGCATCAATCACTTATGATGGAACACCTTTAAGTTGGCAGTGTGATATTGGTTTGCGTCTTGAATATGATTTCTAGCATGTATTGCTTCTAGTTTGATGAACGCCACCTATGACGAGACAGTTTTTTAACTTGGCAGAGTGATATTGATTGCACCTTTCATATGGTGTCTAGTTTGCAGTGCTTCTAATTTGTTGAAGTGCCTTCTGCTTAGTTACCACATCATAGGTGTGAATATGTCAAGCCTTCCATTTTTTCATGCATATTTCATCCTCGTATCATGACTTTGCCTTCCATCAGAGTAGTGTTCGTTAGTATCATGCATGAATGAGTTCTGAAGAGCGAATTATATTCATTTTTCTTGTCGATTTGACCTCACAATGCAAAATCAATAAAGTGGAAGGAAGTTGGCAAGGCATTGGATGATGGTGGTCCTTCCGAGCAACTGAAACGGAGGTTCTCTACAGATTCTACTCCGCCATCCTCCCAACAAGATTCGCAAGAAAACACAAGGGTAGACAGTCAACGTAGCTGTGTAGATGATGATCACATCTCCCCTACTCCACCATCACAGGTGCTTGCTCTAACTTGGCACTATTATATGTGGTTGCATGTTGCGTATGATGTCTAGCTTGTATTGCTTCTAACTTTGTTGAATTGCATCTGCTTACTTTACACATAATGCCTGTGAATATGACATGTGTTCCTGTTTCTAGAACATACGTGTACATGATGAGCACATCTCCCCTACTCCACCATCACAGGTGCTTGCTCTAACTTGGAACTGTTATATGTGGTTGCGTTTTCCGTATGATGTCTAGTTTGTATTGCTTTTGATTATGTTGAATTGCATCTGCGTAGCTTACAACTTATACCTGCAACGATCACTTACCCATAAGACACATTTAACTTGGGACTATGATGTAGGTTGCATCTTGCATTGTCTTCTAGCTTGTACTGCTTATAATTTCTTGAAATGGCACTTACGACGAGACACTTTTTACCTGATAGAGTGATATTGGTTGCATGTTCATATGGTGCCTAGCTTTCATTTCTTCTAATTTTTTTTGAAATGCCTTCCGCTTACTATTTTTTCATACATATTCCATCCTCCTATCATACGTGTGAATATGAAACGCTGTCTTTTTTTGTATATATTCCATCCTCCTATCCTGCGCTTGCCTTACATCAAAGTAGTGTTCGTCTGTATCATGCATCAACCAGTTATGCAGAGCTAATTTTATTCATCTTCTTGTGGTTTTGACTTCATAAGGCAATATCAGAACATAGGAAGGAAAAGAGTAAGTTAGGGGATGTTGGTGGTCCTCCGCACTGACGCAAACAGAGACTCTCTAGATTTACCACTGCTACTGCTAATGAAGTTGAAGTCCCAAGTCTACATGATGAGTTCATCTCCCGTACTCCATCTCAGGTGCTTGCTCTAAGTTGACAGTGTGATAATTGGTTTCATGTTGCATATGTTGTCTAGCCTGTATTTCTTCTATTTTGATTAAATTGCACCTGCTGAGTTCATACGTTATACATGTGCATATGACATGGCGTTTTGTGTCTAGAATACACTGCATCTATCTATCATACCATGTTCTTACATCAAAGTACTGTTGTTGTGTATCCCGCATCAGTCACTCATGATTGGACATTTTTAACATGGCAGTTTGATAGTGGTTGCATCTTGCATTGATTTCTACGTTGTACTGCTTCTAATTTTTCGAATTGCCACTTATGACAAGACACTTTTAACTTGGCAGAGTAATATTGGTTGCATCTTTCATATGGTGTCTAGCTTGCATCACTTCTATTTCCTTGAAAATCCTTCTGCTTAGTTTACACATCGTAGCTGTGAATATGTCATGCCGTCCTGTTTTCCTTACATATTCCATCCTCATACGGTTGTCTTACATCAAAGTATTGCTTGTCTGTATCATGCATCAATGAGTTCTGAAGAGCGATGTTATTCTTTTGTGTTGTGGGTATGGCTTGACATGGCGAAGTCAAAAAAGAGCTAGGAAAATAATATAGTAGGGAGTGGTGTTACTCGTCGGGTGAAACGGAAAAGGATCGGCCATCCAGATTCTGCTGGTACTTATAGTGCAGTAGAAGGTCCAAGTCCACCAGCTTAATCTACAAACACAGTATCACCTGCTCCACCAGCTGCAGCATCCGCTTCAACTGTACCAGCATCTCAACGAGTTACTCATTCGTTTGCTCCGGAACTAGCCAGTTCCCAAGCTGCCTTCACACCTAACACTACTTTCGAAGCACTGCTGACACAACAGGACTTGGCAAGATCAGATGAACCTCATGAGCATCAACACCAAGATGGTACCTGACCGAGTCAAGTTGCAGTTGCATGCTCCTTTATATGTACTCTCACAGTTTGATGTACACTAACGCTTTCCATATTCGTTCTTGAACTAGCACCACGACGCAAGCGGAAATAGACATCAGGGATAATGCTTGACAGATTAACAAAATCTAAAGGAGGAAGAATGGAGATCCATTTTGAGGCAGGTTTAAAAAGGCCACGTGATGCTACAGATCAGCCAAGTTAGTATCAGAGGCAGCTGTTGCCGTTAGGTGTCATGCACGTATCCTCCCAACGTGGATCCAGTACAGGAATGAGAAAGACAATACCCAGTTTAACACCTTCCTTGACCATTTATCCGTAAGTAATGTTATTCATCGCAATTAGTAATATTGTCTTGCTCTGTCCCATACTTTCTAGCTTCCTCCTAATAAGACTCACATTCTTTTTTTCAATAGATGAGGTTCAAGTTGGATCCGAAAGATGATGCAACTAAACAAGCATGCACTCATGTTTTTCAGTCTGCTCTACGACAGTATCGGTACCACCTTAGAAAATCTCACTTTGAAGGCAATGCTAACAATGAAATCGCCCAAACATCTCTAGTGGAATATATTACAGATGAAGACTGGACAGCCCTCGTTAAACACTGGTCTGATCCAAAGTATCAGGTAGGCTATATGTATTTGATCAGACCACATATTGAACTTGTATTTATGTATGTGCCTTACAAGTGTATCTTCTTCTAGGCTAACTGTTTGAAGAACAAGACCAACCGTTCTAAAGCGAAATTCTAACAGACAACAGGATCTCATAGCTATATTGCACACTGCAAGGCTCTTGTAAATAGCTGCTACTTCCTTCTTTTTTCTGTGCCATATTATTGTATCTATATTGACTTGTTCCAAATACAGAGGAAACCCTGTGCGGACCAAAAAGAACTTGAACCGAATGAAGTGCAAATCTTCAAGGATTGCCACACCAGCAAGATGAAGGGCATGAGCACACCAGTTCAAGCCGCTGTTGTAAGTCCTTACTCCTCCTGCCTTTGAACTGATTGGTACTGTGATGTGTTCATTTAACTACTTGGTTTGCAGCCAATGTCAGTTACTCTGTTCACTTTTATACACGGTTGTCTTAACGTATCATTTCACCTTACATGGTTTAAAAGAGATGAAGGATATTCTTTTGGTCTTGATCTGTATTCTAGTTGTTATGTTCACGTGCGCACACAATGATAAAATAGCCTGTTTGATTTATATTTGTTTGCCCATGATATGAATGATGTCATACTATGTTCATCCTACTTTAAACCATGTCTCTTTATCCTTAGATGTCAACGAATGTGAGGAAATAGACAATACAGTAGGCATGCTACATGGACATATGTTCTGAAAGTGGTTTTATTATGTAGTTGGCACTACAATACATGCTAATGTATTACAGTAGTTCACCAAAATAAGTTATGTATAAACGTGTAACCTACTTTGTTTGTTTTTGTCTCATTAGTAACTTATCTGGTACACTAATCTACAAGTTCAAACTTTCAGGAAGCTATGGAAAAAATGATTGAACAGCCACAACCACCTGAAGGTGACGAGGCTACCACAGGCACAATGTCACCTCTTGCTGCAGTGCGTCAGTATCTCTCCACTGACAGTGCAAAAAGCACCTTCCTGCGTAATTCTGGGTTGGTTGTCAAGGTAACCTCGTCCAAATCGCCTACTGAACAAAATCTTCCTGCTAGATAGAGTGATATATCTGTGCTCCAGACACAAATCCAATCCCTAATGGATGTCGTTTTGGAAACAAGAATAGTGGTTGACAAATGTCGTCAAGATATGAATGGTTTTGAAACCAGACTATCAGACATTCGCTTCGTTGTTCAAGAGCAATGGCGGAAAAAAAGGTGAAGATCGTGCTGCTCCATTAGATTCTACAGCCTGAAACATTAGCACTCAGGTCAAATGATATGTGCTTCTATACATCTGATGGTGCTTTTATCTGCAAGGACTGTAAACTTTATGCCAGCAGGCCATTTGTTGTGATACAGCATTTATGCTGCTGCCAAAGGCTGCAATAATTACGACGCTATTTTTGTATAGTGTAGGTTTATCTTAGTAATGTATTCGGCCGAAAGCTTCGTAGGAGCCCAACATGCCAACATTCGTCGGGCCCATTCCAATTGGGCTAAAAACGATTATGGGCCAAAATTTGCATGTAGCCCAGTAAAAATATCTGGGCCTAAATCAGCATAAGATTTCATATTTTTCTGGTAGGCCTATGCCCATAGTGGGCCTTTAATATGCCTAAACATAATTTGGGCCCTCAGTAACAATAGGCCATTTACAGGTGTAAATATATCGAGCCCATAAAAAACATGGGCCTTTAAAAGACCGAAAGTGAGATTGGGCCCATTTACGATGCGGATCTTTCACAGGCCGAAATTCGGACGGGCCGTAAATGCGCCGACCTAATACACAGGCCTTTAACAGGCCAGAAGTTCGGTCGGGCTAGATTATTGTCATTTTTATATGGGCCGTTAATAGGCCCGATGTGACGTTGGGCACGTATGGCCCATGGATTTCGTCCGGCGTTAACAGGCCGAAAATCACAACAGACCGAAAGTGGCCCAAATCTATAGTGGGCCGCTAACAGGCCGAATGTCAGACATGGCCGAATATGACCCAAATCCTTCACGGTCGTTTATGGGCCGAAAGTTTCAATGGCCTATAAATGGGCCCAAATGAAGCAGGACCTTTAACAGGCCGGAAATACACCGGGCCGTATTTCGGCCCATATACTTAGCAGACTGTTAACGGGCCAGAAGTGATCATTGAAGGAAATATGCCCTAGAGGCAATAATAAAGTTATTATTTATTTCCTTATATCATGATAAATGTTTATTATTCATGCTAGAATTGTATTAACCGGAAACATAATACATGTGTGAATACATAGACAAACAGAGTGTCACTAGTATGCCTCTACTTGACTAGCTCGTTGATCAAAGATGGTTATGTTTCCTAGCCATAGACATGAGTTGTTATTTGATTAACGGGATCACATCATTAGGAGAATGATGTGATTGACTTGACCCATTCCGTTAGCTTAGCACTCCATCGTTTAGTATGTTGCTATTGCTTTCTTCATGACTTATACATGTTCCTATGACTATGAGATTATGCAACTCCCGTTTACCGGAGGAACACTTTGTGTGCTACCAAACGTCACAACGTAACTGGGTGATTATAAAGGTGCTCTACAGGTGCCTCCAAAGGTACTTGTTGGGTTGGCGTATTTCGAGATTAGGATTTGTCACTCCGATTGTCGGAGAGGTATCTCTGGGCCCACTCGGTAATGCACATCACTATAAAGCCTTGCAAGCATTGTAACTAAAGAGTTAGTTGCGGGATGATGTATTACGGAACGAGTAAAGAGACTTGCCGGTAACGAGGTTGAACTAGGTATCGAGATACCGACGATCGAATCTCGGGCAAGTAACATACCGATGACAAAGGGAACAACGTATGCTGTTATGCGGTCTGACTGATAAAGATCTTCGTAGAATATGTGGGAGCCAATATGAGCATCCAGGTTCCGCTATTGGTTATTGACCGGAGAGGTGTCTCGGTCATGTCTACATAGTTCTCGAACCCGTAGGGTCCGCACGCTTAACGTTACGATGACGGTTATATTATGAGTTTATGTGTTTTGATCTACCGAAGGAGTTCGGAGTCCCGGATGAGATCGGGGACATGACGAGGAGTCTCAAAATGGCTGAGACATAAAGATCGATATATTGGACAACTATATTCGGACTTCGGAAAGGTTCCGAGTGATTCGGGTATTTTTCGGAGTACCGGAGAGTTACGGGAATTCGTATTGGGCCTTAATGGGCCATACGGGAAAGGAGAGAAAGGCCCCAAAGGGTGGCCGCACCCCTCCTCATGGACTAGTCCGAATTGGACTAGGGAAGGGGGCCGCCCCCTTCCTTCTTCCACCTTCTCCCTTCCCTTTTCCTACTCCAACAAGGAAAGGAGGAGTCCTACTCCCGGTGGGAGTAGGACTCCCCCCTTGGCGCGCCCTCCTCCTAAGCCGTCCGCCTTCCCCCTTGCTCCTTTATATACGAGGGCAGGGGGGCACCCCAGAGACACAACAATTCATCATTGATCTCTTAGCCGTGTGCGGTGCCCCCCTCCACCATATTACACCTCGGTAATATTGTAGCGGTGCTTAGGCGAAGCCCTGCGTCAGTAGAACATCAACATTGTCACCACGCCGTCGTGCTGACGAAACTCTCCCTCAACACTCGGCTGGATCGGAGTTCGAGGGACGTCATCGAGCTGAACGTGTGCTGAACTCGGAGGTGCCGTGCGTTCGGTACTTGATCAGTCGGATCGTGAAGACGTACGACTACATCAACCGCGTTGTGTTAACGCTTCTGCTTTCGGTCTACGAGGGTACGTGTACAACACTCTCCCCTCTCGTTGCTATGCATCACCATGATCTTGCGTGTGCGTGGGATTTTTTTTGAAATTACTACGTTCCCCAACAGTGGCATCCAAGCCTGGTTTTATGCGTTGATGTTATGCACGAGTAGAACACAAGTGAGTTGTGGGCGATATAAGTCATACTGCTTACCAGCATGTCATACTTTGGTTCAGCGGTATTGTGAGATGAAGCGGCCCGGACCGACATTACGCGTACTCTTACGCGAGACTGGTTTCACCGTTGCGAGCACTCGTTGCTTAAAGGTGACTGGCGGGTGTCTGTCTCTCTCACTTTAGTTGAACCGAGTGTGGCTACGCCCGGTCCTTGCGAAGGTTAAAACAGCACCAACTTGACAAACTATCATTGTGGTTTTGATGCGTAGGTAAGAACGGTTCTTGCTAAGCCCGTAGCAGCCACGTAAAACTTGCAACAACAAAGTAGAGGACGTCTAACTTGTTTTTGCAGGGCATGTTGTGATGTGATATGGTCAAGACATGATGCTATACTTTATTGTATGAGATGATCATGTTTTGTAAACGAGTTATCGGCAACTGGCAGGAGCCATATGGTTGTCGCTTTATTGTATGAAATGCAATCGCCATGTAATTGTTTTACTTTATCACTAAGCCGTAGCAATAGTCGTAAAAGCAATAGTTGGCGAGACGACAACGATGCTACGATGGAGATCAAGGTGTCGCGCCGGTGACGATGGTGATCATGACGGTGCTTCGGAGATGGAGATCACAAGCACAAGATGATGTTGGCCATATCATATCACTTATATTGATTGCATGTGATGTTTATCTTTTATGCATCTTATCTTGCTTTGATTGACGGTAGCATTATAAGATGATCTCTCACTAAAATTTCAAGATAAAAGTGTTCTCCCTGAGTATGCACCGTTGCGAAAGTTCTTCGTGCTGAGACACCACGTGATGATCGGGTGTGATAGGCTCTACATTCAAATACAACGGGTGCAAAACAGTTGCACACGTGGAATACTCAGGTTAAACTTGACGAGCCTAGCATATGCAGATATGGCCTCGGAACACTGAGACCGAAAGGTCGAGCATGAATCATATAGTAGATATGATCAACATAGTGATGTTCACCATTGAAAGCTACTCCATTTCACGTGATGATCGGTTATGGTTTAGTTGATATGGATCACGTGATCACTTAGAGGATTAGAGGGATGTCTATCTAAGTGGGAGTTCTTAAGTAATATGATTAATTGAACTTAAAATTATCATGAACTTAGTCCTGATAGTAGTTTGCAAATTATGTTGTAGATCAATAGCTCGCGTTGTTGCTTCCCTGTGTTTATTTTTGATATGTTCCTAGAGAAAAATTATGTTGAAAGATGTTAGTAGCAAAGATGCGGATTGGATCCGTGATCAGAGGATTATCCTCATTGCTGCACAGAAGAATTATTTCCTTGATGCACCGCTAGATGACAGACCTATTGCAGGAGCAGATGCAGATGTTATGAACGTTTGGCTAGCTCAATATGATGACTACTTGATAGTTTAGTGCACCATGCTTAACGGCTTAGAATCGGGACTTCAAAGACGTTTTGAACTTCATGGACCATATGAGATGTTCCAGGAGTTGAAGTTAATATTTCAAGCAAATACCCGAGTTGAGAGATATGAAGTCTCCAACAAGTTCTATAGCTAAAAGATGGAGGAGAATAGCTCAAGTAGTGAGCATGTGCTCAGATTGTCTGGGTACTACAATCGCTTGAATCAAGTGGGAGTTAATCTTCCAGATAAAATAGTGATTGACAAAATTCTCTAGTCACCATCACCAAGTTAGTAGAACTTCGTGATGAACTATAATATGCAAGGGATGACGAAAGTGATTCCCGAGCTCTTCGCGATGCTGAAATCAACGAAGGTAGAAATCAAGAAAGAGCATCAAGTGTTGATGGTTAACAAGACCACTAGTTTCAAGAAAAGGGCAAAGGGATAGAAGGGGAACTTCAAGAAGAACGGCAAGCAAGTTGCTGCTCAAGTGAAGAAGCCCAAGTCTGGACCTAAGCCTGAGACTAAGTGCTTCTACTGCAAAGGGACTGGTCACTGGAAGCGGAACTGCCCCAAGTATTTGGTGGATAAGAAGGATGGCAAAGTGAACAAAGGTATATTGGATATACATGTTATTGATGTGTACTTTACTAGTGTTTATAGCAACCCCTCGGTATGTGATACTGGTTCAGTTGCTAAGAGTAGTAACTCGAAACGGGAGTTGCAGAATAAACAGAGACTAGTAAAAGGCGAGGTGACGATGTGTGTTGGAAGTAGTTCCAAGATTGATATGATCATCATCGCACACTCCCTATACTTTCGGGATTAGTGATGAAACTAAATAAGTGTTATTTGGTGTTTGCGTTGAGCATGAATATGATTTGATCATGTTTGTTGCAATACGGTTATTCATTTAAATTAGAGAATAATTGTTGTTCTGTTTACATGAATAAAACCTTCTATGGTCATACACCCAATAAAATGGTTTGTTGGATCTCGATCGCAGCGATACATATATTCATAATAATGAAGCCAAAAGATGCAAAGATAATAATGATAGTGCAACTTATTTGTGGCACTACCGTTTAGGTCATATTGGTGTAAAGCGCATGAAGAAACTCCATACTGATGGGATTTTGGAATCACTTGATTATGAATCACTTGATGCTTGTGAACCGTGCCTCATGGGCAAGATGACTAAAACGCCGTTCTCGAGAACTATGGAGAGAGCAACAGATTTGTTGGAGATCATACATACAGATGTATGTGGTCCGATGAATATTGAGGCTCGTAGCAGGTATCATTATTTTCTGACCTTCACAGATGATTTGAGCAGATATGGGTATATCTACTTAATGAAACAGAAGTCTGAAACATTTGAAAAGTTCATATAATTTCAGAGTGAAGCGGAAAATCATCATAACAAGAAAATAAAGTTTCTACGATCTGATCGTGGAGAAGAGTATTTGAGTTACGAGTTTGGCCTTCAGTTAAAACAATGTGAATTAGTTTCACTACTCACGCCACCTAGAACACCACGGTGTAATGGTGTGTCCGAACATCGTAACCGTACTTTATTAGATATGGTGCGATATATGATGTCTCTTACCGATCTACCACTATCGTTTTGGGGTTATGCATTAGAGATAGCTGCATTCACGTTAAATAGGGTACCATCTAAGTCCGTTGAGACGACATCTTATGAACTGTGGTTTGGCAAGAAACCAAAGTTGTCGTTTCTTAAAGTTTGGGGTTGCGATGCCTATGTGAAAAGGTTTCATCCTGATAAGCTCAAACCCAAATCGGAGAAATGTGTCTTCATAGGATACCCAAAGGAGACAGTTGGGTACACCTTCTATCACAGATCCGAAGGCAAGACATTCGTTGCTAAGAATGGATCCTTTCTAGAGAAGGAGTTTCTCTCGAAAGAAGTGAGTGGGAGGAAAGTAGAACTTGATGAGGTAACTGTACCTGCTCCCTTATTGGAAAGTAGTTCATCACGGAAATCTGTTCCTGTGACTCCTACACCAATTAGTGAGGAAGTTAATGATGATGATCATGTAACTTCAGATCAAGTTACTACCAAACCTCGTAGGTAAACCAGAGTGAGATCCACACCAGAGTGGTACAGTAATCCTGTTCTAGAGGTCATGTTATTTGACCATGACGAACCTACGAACTATGAGGAAGCAATGATGAGCCCAGATTCCGCGAAATGGCTTGAGGCCATGAAATCTGAGATGAGATCCATATATGAGAACAAAGTATGGACTTTGATTGACTTGCCCAATGATCGGCGAGCCATTGAGATTAAATGGATCTTCAAGAGGAAGACAGACAGTGATAGTAGTGTTACTGTCTACAAAGCTAGAATTGTCGCAAAAAGGTTTTCGACAAGTTCAAGGTGTTGACTACGATGAGAGTTTCTCACTCGTATCTATGCTTAAGTCTGTCTGAATCATGTTAGCAATTGCCGCATTTTATGAAATATGGCAAATGGATAAACAAAACTGCATTCCTTAATGGATTTATTAAAGAAGAGTTGTATATGATGCAACAAGGAGGTTTTGTCAATCCTAAAAGTGCTAACAAAATATGCAAGCTCTAGCAATCCATCTATGGACTGGTGCAAGCATCTCGGAGTTGGAATATACGCTTTGATAAGTTGATCAAAGGATATAGTTTTATATAGACTTGCGGTGAAGCCTGTATTTACAAGAAAGTGAGTGGGAGCACTACAGCATTTCTGATAAGTATATGTGAATGACATATTGTTGATCGGAAATAATGTAGAATTATTCTGCAAAGCATAAAGGAGTGTTTGAAAGGAGTTTTTCAAAGAAAGACCTCGGTGAAGCTGCTTACATATTGAGCATCAAGATCTATAGAGATAGATCAAGACGCTTGATAAGTTTTTTCAATGAGTACATACCTAACAAGATTTTGAAGTAGTTCAAAATAGAACAGTCAAAGAAAGAGTTCTTGCCTGTGTTACAAGGTGTGAAATTGAGTAAGAATCAAAGCCCAACCACGGCAGAAGATAGAAAGAGAATGAAAGTCATTCCCTATGCCTTGGCCATAGGTTCTATAAAGTATGCCATGCTGTGTACCAGATCTATTGTATACCCTACACTGATTTTGGCAAGGGAGTACAATAGTGATCTAGGAGTAGATCACTGGACATCGGTCAAAATTACCCTTAGTGGAATAAGGATATGTTTCTCGATTATGGAAGTGACAAAAGGTTCGTCGTAAAGGGTTACGTCGATGCAAGTTTTGACGCTAATCAAGATGAATCTAAGTCTCGGTCTAGATACATATTGAAAGAGGGAGTAATTAGCTAGAGTAGCTCCGTGCAGAGCATTGTAGACATAGAAATTTGCAAAATACTTACGGATCTGATTGTGACAGACCCGTTGACTAAAATTATTTCACAAGCAAAACATGATCACACCTTAGTACTCTTTGGATGTTAATCACATAAGCGATGTGAACTAGATTACTAACTCTAGTCAACCCTTTGGGTGTTGGTCACATGACGAGGTGAACTATGGGTGTTAATCACATGGTGATGTGAACTATTGATGTTAAATCACATGGCAATGTGAACTAGATTATTGACTCTAGTGCAAGTGGGAGACTAAAGGAAATATGCCCTAGAGGCAATAATAAAGTTATTATTTATTTCCTTATATCATGATAAATGTTTATTATTCATGCTAGAATTGTATTAACCGGAAACATAATACATGTGTGAATACATAGACAAACAGAGTGTCACTAGTATGCCTCTACTTGACTAGCTCGTTGATCAAAGATGGTTATGTTTCCTAGCCATAGACATGAGTTGTTATTTGATTAACGGGATCACATCATTAGGAGAATGATGTGATTGACTTGACCCATTCCGTTAGCTTAGCACTCCATCGTTTAGTATGTTGCTATTGCTTTCTTCATGACTTATACATGTTCCTATGACTATGAGATTATGCAACTCCCGTTTACCGGATGAACACTTTGTGTGCTACCAAACGTCACAACGTAACTGGGTGATTATAAAGGTGCTCTACAGGTGTCTCCAAAGGTACTTGTTGGGTTGGCGTATTTCGAGATTAGGATTTGTCACTCCGATTGTCGGAGAGGTATCTCTGGGCCCACTCGGTAATGCACATCACTATAAAGCCTTGCAAGCATTGTAACTAATGAGTTAGTTGCGGGATGATGTATTACGGAACGAGTAAAGAGACTTGCCGGTAACGAGATTGAACTAGGTATCGAGATACCGACGATCGAATCTCGGGCAAGTAACATACCGATGACAAAGGGAACAACGTATGTTGTTATGCGGTCTGACCGATAAAGATCTTCGTAGAATATGTGGGAGCCAATATGAGCATCCAGGTTCCGCTATTGGTTATTGACCGGAGAGGTGCCTCGGTCATGTCTACATAGTTCTCGAACCCGTAGGGTCCGCACGCTTAACGTTACGATGACGGTTATATTATGACTTTATGTGTTTTGATCTACCGAAGGAGTTCGGAGTCCCGGATGAGATCGGGGACATGACGAGGAGTCTCAAAATGGCTGAGACATAAAGATCGATATATTGGACAACTATATTCGGACTTCGGAAAGGTTCCGAGTGATTCGGGTATTTTTCGGAGTACCGGAGAGTTACGGGAATTCGTATTGGGCCTTAATGGGCCATACGGGAAAGGAGAGAAAGGCCCCAAAGGGTGGCCGCACCCCTCCCCATGGACTAGTCCGAATTGGACTAGGGAAGGGGGCGCCCCCTTCCTTCTCCCTCCTTCTCCCTTCCCTTTTCCTACTCCAACAAGGAAAGGAGGAGTCCTACTCCCGGTGGGAGTAGGACTCCCCCCTTGGCGCGCCCTCCTCCTAAGTCGGCCGCCTTCCCCCTTTCTCCTTTATATACGGGGGCAGGGGGCACCCCAGAGACACAACAATTGATCATTGATATCTTAGCCGTGTGCGGTGCCCCCCTCCACCATATTACACCTCGATAATATCGTAGCGGTGCTTAGACGAAGCCCTGCGTCGGTAGAACATCAACATTGTCACCACGCCGTCGTGCTGACGAAACTCTCCCTCAACACTCGGCTAGATCGGAGTTCGAGGGACGTCATCGAGCTGAACGTGTGCTGAACTCGGAGGTGCCGTGCGTTCGGTACTTGATCGGTCGGATCATGAAGACGTACGACTACATGAACCGCGTTGTGTTAACGCTTCCGCTTTCGGTCTACGAGGGTACGTGGACAACACTCTCCCCTCTCGTTGCTATGCATCACCATGATCTTGCGTGTGCGTAGGAATTTTTTTGAAATTACTACGTTCCCCAACAATCATGGGTCGCGATGATGACAAGTTTAGGACAGGCCGATTTGACACTAGTTGTACGGGCCTTAACTGAGAATGTTGGGCCTTTATCTGGGCCGACCCATTATGGTCCGCAAAATCTCGCGGGCCTTTAGCTGGGCTGGCCCATTATGGCCCGCAAAATCTTGTGGGCCTTTAGCTGGGCCGGCCCATTATGATACGAAAAATCTCGTGGGCCTTTTGCTGGGCTGGCCCATTATGGACCGCAAAATCTTGTGGGCCTTTAGTTGGGTCGGCCCATTTAAACTTTATGGGCCACTTTTGGGCCGGTCCACATGTCAGCATATCATAGGCGCATCTCGCCCATTGGATGAGTGACACCTGTGCCAACGCGGAGCTGACACGTGTTTCCGTCAGCCAATCAGAATTTTACACGTCGAAAATCCCCATTGGTCCGGGCTGTTAACGGGTTATCGGATCCAAAACCGGACCCGATAGCTTAATGGCGTTCCGTTACAGTGGATGCCACATGTCGGTCACCCTTCACGAAAGCACTTCTGTGACGCGCGATTTATCGTCATGGAAGTGGACACTTCCATGATGATAATTTTGGTAATGTCATGGAACACTTCTACGATAGCACAGGTATGAATATCTTGATTCTGTCATAAATTTGTCATGGATGTACATGCATGACAGAAAACGTGACCTACTGTGACAAACACGTATCATCACGGAAGTGTATTTTTTATGTAGTGTGCATCATCTTCTTCTTCTGCACCACTTCATTTGGCTGCGCGGGCCCTGTCCCGATGGCATCAGACTCTGCCGAGGGCCTTGCCTTGCCGGTGCCAGGCCCTGCCGGGGGGAGCCCTGGCTCGCCATCCGCCAGCCCGGCCGTTGCCGCTACCTCTTTATCGACCTCCCTCTGTGCCACTAGCGCGGTGCTGACCACTTGATTCGTTGCTGCCAGATACAGCAGCATCGGCTCTTGTGGTTTAGGCGCAACTAGTATCGGTGTAGAGGAGAGGTATTTCTTCAAATCCTGCAGCGCTGCTTCGGCCTCTGGGGTCCATTCCATTGGGTCTGCCTTTTTCAAGATTTTGAAAAAGGGAAGGGCACGCTCAGCAGACTTGGAGATGAATCTTCTCATGGCGGCAACGCAGCCAGTGAGCCGACGCACATCCTTGATCCGCTTGGGCGCCTCAATCTGCTCAATAGCCTTGATCTTGTTTGGATTCGCCTCGATCCCACGCTGTGACACAAAGAACCCGAGAAGTTTGCCGGACGGAACGCCAAAGACACACTTCTCAGGGTTCAACTTGAGGTTGATCTTGCGCAGATTTGCAAACGTCTCCTCTAAATCTTGTACAAGTGTTGCCCTGTCCTTGGTTTTGACCACTATGTCATCCATATAAGCTTCCATATTTCTATGTAGCTGAGGCTCAAAACCAATTTGGACTGCCCTTGCAAACGTTGAGCCAGCACTCTTCAACCCGAGAGGCATCCGTAAAAAGCAATACATACCACACGGGGTGATGAATGTTGTCTTCTCTTCGTCTTCTCTTGTCATGAAGATCTGGTGGTATCCTGAGTTGGTGTCAAGGAATGATAACAAATCACACCCGGCCGTGGAGTCAACAATCTGGTCGATGCGCGGCAACAGGAAGGGGTCCTTAGGACAAGCCTTATTGATATCTGTGTAGTCAATACACAACCTCCACTTCCCGTTTGCCTTGCGCACCACCACCGGATTGGCCAACCACGTCGGATGGAGCACTCCTCTCACCAAGCCTGCTGCTTCCAGCTTCCTGATCTCCTCTGTGATGAACTCCTGCCGTTCCAAAGCTTGCTTCCTGACCTTCTGCTTGATGGGCCACACATGAGGACAAACAACAAGATGGTGCTCAATCACCTCCCTGGGAACGCCGGGGATGTCGGATGCTTGCCATGCAAACACGTCGACATTCGCCCGCAGGAAGGTGACGAGCGCGCCTTCCTATTTGCTGTCAAGGGTGGAGCTTATGGTGAAAGCCCCTCCCATGCCATCCTCCTTGACGGACACCTTCTTGGTCTCCGGTGGTGCAGCTTTGGATTTCTTGCTCTTGCCGGTGGAGCTCTCTGGCACGTCCTCGACGGGAGCACAACACTCCGAAGAGGTGCGCTTGCCGGAGTGGGTGTGAGAGGTCTTGCCGGTCTTCTTCCCTCCCGGGGCTTCAGCGGCAGGAGCAAGTGCCTTGGCGGCATCGCTGCAACTGCTTCCCGGTAGAGTTGGTCAGCGCAGATCAGCGCTTCCTTCTCGTCGGAGGGGACGGTGATGATGCTCATCGGCCCAGGCATCTTCAGCATGTTGTAGGCGTAATGCGATGCTGCCATGAACTTGGCTAGTGCCGGGCGGCCGAGGATCCCGTTGTAGGGCAAGGGGATCTCGGCTACGTCGAAGTCCATCCTCTCCGTCCTGTAGTTCAACTCACCTCCAAACGTCAGAGGCAGCATGACCTTACCCTTTGGCTAACTCCTTCCTGGGTTGACCCCTTGAAACGTGCCCGTCTCCTCGAGGTCTCCATCAGGAATTTGCAGCCTCTTGATCACAACGGGCGAGATCAAGTTCAGACCGGCCCCGCCGTCCACTAGCATCTTCGTTACCTTGAGGTTGCGTATCATTGGTGAAACCAACAACGGCAAACACCCGACAGCAGTTGTGCGATCAGGGTGGTCCTCGGTGTCAAAGATGATAGGCGTGCTGGACCACTTCAGTGGCTTCTGAGCATCGAACGACGGCTCCGCTGCTGTGATCTCACGCGCCCACTACTTGAGCTGGTGGTGAGAGGTATGTAGCAAGGCGCCACCGTCGACGCACATGGCCTCCGTAGCTTTCTGGAACTCATGCTCGCCGGACTCGTCGTCCTCGTCATGATCATCGTCTTCCTGCTTCTTATTGCGGCCTCGAGCGGGCCTCTCTTGCTGGTTATCCTTGCCGCGGTGACCTCCTTGGCCACCACGCTCCTTGCCGGATCCTTCAGGGCCATCCTGACCCTTCTCCTTGTCCCGCCACTCATACTCGGCTTTTTGCTTTTCAGCAAGCACCTCGACTTGTCGGCAGTTCTGGAGGTCGTGGACCTTGGTGTGGTGGATCTTGCAATACTGCTTGTCGGAGTCTCCTGGCTTGTCGGCAGCCGCCAAGGCCCGGCAAGTGGCGCACCCGGCAATCTCCTTGCCAGGGTTGTCTCCCTTGGCCTTCTTGGCAGCGCCGGTGTCGTCGGATCCCTCGACGGCAAGCACGACCTTGCCCTTGCGTTTCCTGTTGCGACGCCGACCCTTCTTCGTCGGGGCGGCGGTGTCTTCGTCGGTAGAGTCGGTTTCCACGCCGGGGTACTTCCTTCCCTCTTCAGCCCGAGCGCATCTATCGGCCAGAACGTAAAGTTTGGCCACATCCTTGACCTTGTTCATTGCCAGCTCTTCACGCATCTTGCGGTTACACACATTCTGATGGAATGCGCTGATCACGGCGGCGGGATGAACATCTGGGATGTTGTATTGCACTCGACGGAACCTTTGTATGTACTTGCGCAGGTTTTTACCTTCCTTCTGGGGAATGATATGCAAATCACTCGCCTGGCCATGAGCTTGGTGGCCTCCAGTGAAGGCACCAACGAACTCATGACACAGGTCCGACCAAGAAGAAATGGAATCCGTCGGCAAGTGCATCAACCAAGACATGACATTGGGTTTCAGGGCCAACGGGAAGTAATTGGCATGCACCTTGTCGTCACGAGCTCCAGCGACTTGCATCACGATGGTGTAGATGCTGAGGAACTCTGATGGATGGGTCTTGCCATTGTACTTCTCGCCGACATCGGGCTTGAACATGCAGTGGGACGGCCACTGGAACTGCCGCAGCTCACGGGTAAAGGCTGGGCAACCCACCTCGTAAGGTAGGCCGCCGGAGCCTCCTGGTGCTGGGTGGTCCATAGCGGGCCCCGCCCGCTTATCTGACTGGTGGCGTGTATCGCGCCGGCGCTCGATGGTGGTTCGAGCGTCTTCATGGGCTCGCTCCCGAAGAACTTGGCGCTGGTCGCGGTGGGTCCGTGGGTCAGACGACGCTATGGAAATGTTATCACAAGCGTCATCACGACGGATCGACACCCGCGGTGGCTGGCGTGGAGGAGGAGAGTGCACCGTGGCCGCAGCACCCCCGGCCCCTCCACCGCCGGCGTGCGATGGTTCGATGGAACGCCGGCCTGAGGGCCCCGTTGGCCGTGGCTCGTCTTTGTTGGCGACGCCGACGAGGCTCCGGATGTGGCTCTCCACTCGTCGAGCTTTTCCGCGGGAGGAGGGAAGTCGAGGAGCAGCTGCACGCGCGCCAAAGCTTCTGCTGGCGTAGGCGGCGGCGAAAGCTGCATGGACCGTGACGCGCTCCGACTTCTAACCACATTAGAAGGAGCTCTATCACGGCCTGGCGGCTGCGCGCCATTTTCGCCAGCACTTCGGCGGGCATCCTGGCCTCCTTAGCCTCGCGAATGATGCACAGGACTCTTCCCACGGCGGCGTCCGGGGTCACCAGCGTGGTGATGCTGCTCGTCGCGCACACCCTGGGAAGAGCGCGTTGTCGGCGCCGGCGTAGGCGTCTTGGAGGTTGCTGCGCCGCCCATAGGTGGCACGGCGCCACCCCTGGAGGGCCCCGTGCTGCCTGTGGGGGGCCAGCTCCGTCCTTGGGTTCGGCGACGTGCGGCCCATCGTCTCGCGCATGAACGACGCCGCTCGCCAGGCTCTGACTGCCAGAGTGATGTTGGTGCTCGCAGGCCGTGCCTCGGGTTCTGTCCGCGACCGGCCCGCTGCTCGCCCGCACTGGTACGGGCCGTCGGGCTCTGGATGAACCGATCACCGTGATCATCTTCTTCCTGGGAGCCATGTCGATGAAGAATTGCTAGGCTAACCGCTAGACCGGATTTTCACAACTGCGCCCCCTACCTGGCACGCCAAAGATGTCAGGGGAAATCGACACCTATGGAATCACTGGGATCCTATCTACGGTTGGCGGGCGCGGGGTTGTGCAAAGAGTGGGTCCGACAGGTAGCACACAGATCGTTTACCCAGGTTTGGGCCGCGGAGATGCATAATACCCTAGTCCTGCTTTGATGGATGTATTTGAGTGTTCTTGTGTTCTTGAGCTAGCTACAGTGTGTGACTTGCCCAAAAGATCTGAATCCTCCTCCTGGTCGCCTCGGGCCTCCTTTTATAGGAAAAGGGGTTGCCACAGTGGCACACAGGAGGTGGAAAGGTCTACAGTGGATGAGTATATCCTCTGGCACAGTTGGAAAAACGCATTTAATGCACTGCCGACGTGCCCCTCTCGCTTTATCGGGGACGGCAAGGAAGCATGTCCCAGCTGTCGTCGCCTTGCCTGGTTCTGACACGCGTCCGAGCTGATGAGGCGTTGTTGCACCACGTTGGCTGGCTGCTGTGTTGGCACGGCGGCGGAGTCTTCAGGAAGATTTGCATGTCACCACGCAGGTGCTTGCTGGGTCGGTGTAGAGGCCGCACATCGCCACATAGGTGCCTGCCCAGCTGGTTGAGCTAGCAGCCGCATGGGGACGGCGGTGGAGTCTTGGCAGGTGCGGGCCCTGCTGCGGCCCCGTAGGTGTCTTCGGCAAGGGCCTTGCCGGGGCCCCGGCAAGGGTCTTGCCGTGGCATCATGCTCTTCCCCGGCAAGCGTCTTGCCGGGGGTCTCGTGGATTTCCTCGGCTAGGATCCCGCCGAGGATCGTCGTCTTCTGGTCCTCATCTGATCTTGTGTGTTTATGATCTTGACAAAGATCTGCATGCCACCACGGAGGTGCCTCGCGAGCCTTGGTTCCAATGATGTTGATGGCGCTGGAGCCCTTGGGCTCAAGGGAGGCGCGCTCTGTTGGCGTCAGGCGAGTTGCCCCGGCAAGGCCTTTGCCGGGGCCGCGGAGGCCGCCCCGGCAAGGGTCTCGCCGGGGGAGTCCACCTCGCCCCTTTGCTCTTTTGTGTCTCTGGTCTTGCCGTTTCCTTGGCCGTCTTGTGCTCCGGCTTCCCTCCTCTGCCCTGCTAAGTGTGGCCGTGGGCGCGGCTCCGACTGTCCGTGCACAAATAAAGGGGTTAAAAGGAGAGCCCCTACTTCTGTACACCGACATAACACTTCTATTAAGATGCTTAAAGAAGTTATTTTTCCGAGGTTTGGAGTCCCTAGATATTTAATGACTGATGGTGGTTCACATTTTATTCATGGTGCTTTCCATAAAATGCTTGCTAAGTATGATGTTAACCATAGAATTGCATCTCCATATCATCCTCAGTCTAGTGGTCAAGTATAATTGAGCAATAGAGAGATCAAATTAATTTTGCAAAAGACTGTTAATAGATCTAGAAAGAATTGTTCTAAGAAACTTGATGATGCTTTGTGGGCTTATAGAAATTCTTATAAGAATCCTATGGGTATGTCTCCGTATAAAATGGTTTATGGAAAAGCATGTCACTTACCTTTTGAGCTAGAACATAAGGCATATTGGGCTATTAAAGAGCTCAATTATGATTTCAAACTTGCGGTGAGAAGAGGTTATTTGACATTAGCTCACTTGATGAATGGAGAACCCAAGCCTATAAGAATGCCAAGTTGTTTAAAGAAAAAGTTAAAAGATGGCATGACAAAAGGATACAAAAGCGTGAGTTTAATGTAGGTGATCATGTTTTGCTATACAACTCTCGTTTAAGATTTTTTGCAGGAAAACTTCTATCTAAATGGGAAGGCCCTTATATCATCAAGGAGGTCTACTGTTCCTGTCGTGGAATTGTCACGTCAGATGTCCTCGTGTGAGGACTTAGTCGTGGAGCCATCGCACTAGGTTAGCTTAGAGGGGTTAAACGGGACAAAGGACACGGGAGTTTATGCTGGTTCAGCCCCTTGCAATGAAGGTAAAAGCCTAATCCAGTTTGAGGTGGTATTGCTAGGGTTTCATTTACCAGGGAGCGAATACGCTTTGCCTAGTTTTCTATCTGTTGTTTTCTTGCCCTAAGCCGCTGCCAGGTCATCCCCTTATATACATGGGTTGACGCCCTGCGGCCTACAGAATCCCGGCCGGCTTATACAACATGTCCGGCTCGGTGACTCATCTTACATGCCTTATGTCGGTGTCAAAACCGGCGGATCTCGGGTAGGGGGGTCCCGAACTGTTCGTCTAAGGCGGATGGTAACAGGAGGCGGGGGACACAATGTTTACCCAGGTTCGAGCCCTCTCGATGGAGGTAATACCCTACTTCCTGCTTGATTGATCTTGATGATATGAGTATTACAAGAGTTGATCTACCACGAGATCGTAGAGGCTAAACCCTAGAAGCTAGCCTATGATTATGATTGTTGTTGTCCTACGGACTAAACCCTCCGGTTTATATAGATACAGGAGGGGGCTAGGGTTACACAGAGTCGGTTACAAGGGAGGAGATCTACATATCCGTATTGCTAAGCTTGCCTTCCACGCAAAGGAGAGTCCCATCCGAACACGGGACGAAGTCTTGAGTCTTGTATCTTCATAGTCCAACAGTCCGGCAGAAGTATATAGTCCGGCTTTCCGAGAACCCCCTAATCCAGGACTCCCTCAGTAGCCCTTGAACCAGGCTTCAATGACGATGAGTCCTGCGCGCAGATTGTCTTCGGCATTGCAAGGTGGGTTCCTCTTCCGAATACTCCATAGAAGATTTTGAACACAAGGATCGTGTCCGGCTCTGTAAAATAAATTCCACATACCACCGTAGAGAGTATAATATTTTCACAAATCTTAATCTGCTGACAACTTTCATAGCGTGACATCACGCCTCAGCCCGGTCATTATTCGAACCGTTTTCCCAGCCTGCCACTGCACGTGTTGCGAGGCGGTTTTATTGGCAAGTCTTGTCGAAGCAGAGATCGTGTTCCTCTTATCACGGGATTCTCATCAATACGGGCGTGGGTAACCCAATCGCGCCTATTGGTATGACTCCTCGATTTAGGCAAGGTCCAAACGGCCACGCGGAGGACGCTCGGTATTTACCCCCTTTATAAAGGGGCCAAGGCCTGTCCTTTTCTCCTCGCGCTCGATCCTTCCCTTCCCCCGCCTCGAATTCCAACACCCGAGGCTCCGGCTAAGTGCTTCAAACCTTCAATCATGTCTCGATCCAACCTTCAAGGCTGGTGGATGACATCCTCCATCACAGAGGAGGACATCAAGAAGCTAAGAGAAGCCATGTATCTGACCGCTGAAATCTCGCACAGGCTGCCTGCTCCCGGGCAGGTCATCCCTACTCCCGAATCCAACGAGAGTGTCGTATTTGTTTCCCACCTCCTCCGAGGGCTGGGATTTAGTCTTGATCCCTTTGTCAGAGGGCTTATGTTCTTCTACGGGCTCGATTTCCATGACCTGGCTCCGGATTCCATCCTTCAAATCTCGTCGTTCATCGTCGTGTGCGAAGCCTTCCTTCGCGTCACCCCACACTTCGGCTTATGGCTCAAGACCTTTAATGTGAAGCCGAGGATGATCGATGGGCGACATGCAGAGTGCGGAGGTGCCATAATAAGCAAAGGCGCTGATGCTCCATGGCCGGAGGGTTCCTTCCCGGAGATGTCCAACTTATGGCAGTGGGAGTGGTTTTACATCATGGCTCCCCGAAGCACTAAGTGGGCAGCTGCCCCCGCCTTCCGTTCGGGCCCCCCCGCCACAACTGGCGTCGTGGGTCAACAAGGGGCTGGACTGGGGGCCAGTTAACGATGTGCCGATACTGCAGAGTCGCATCCGAGATCTCCTCGAGAGAGATGTCAGCCTTGTCAAGGTAATGCAAGTCATGCTAGTTCGTCAGGCCCTGCCATGCCAACGTCGACCTCTCCGTATGTGGGAGTTCAACCCGGAAGGACCGTGAACTATTCAGCAATTCTTCGGCGTGACGCTCGAAGGGATGTATGGATTGTTCTTCGGACCACGAATAAAGTGTCCGGACACCACCGAGGATGCGGGTCTAAACTGCAATCGTCCAGACACCCAGGTAAGTAATTCTGCGGCCGAACACACTATCTTTTTATTTATCACAACATTATTCTGAAAAGTCGCTTTTTGACCAGGACTGGATAAAGAAGGCGAAGATGATCAGGTGTTCGGCTCCCCTTCCCGAAGGCTCACTGGATCCTGTACTAGCCAGGATGCTTGAGTATGCACCTCACCAGGTGCCATCAGAGGAAGATAAAGGGAGGAATAAGGAAGCCGAAAGCGGGCTTCATGCATTACTCATCCGAACTGGGGGAATTAGTGTCTCCACGATGGAGGATAACCAGGGAGAAGAATCTAAAATTCCCTCTCCCCAAGGACGGAAGAGGACCGCCTCTAAAGATTTGGAAACAAGGGTTTCCAAACGAGGGAAGAAACCTTCGCCAGGGGGTCCTGCCCCGGAGGGCATCTTTACCGCACAATGCCCGCAAGGGGACCAGCCCTCCACCGAGCTGTAAGTGAACAAGAGTACTTTTGGTAAATATATCCTGCTTCATCTTGAGGGCAATAACCGAGACGTATGTCTTGCAGTTCGGATCGTAGCCCTTCTCGACAGAGTTCGTCTTCGGGGGATCTTCTTCCGGAGATGATGGAGAGCGAAACGCCTCCCCCTGTCTCCTCGCCTCATAAGGCGGACGACCCTGAGGTGTCATCGCGGAGAATTTCTCCTGATCCGCCAAGGCCAGAAGGTAACCCTTCGGCCACCCGAAGTCTGGAGGATTCGGCTCCTAAGGAGAGCAACAGAAAGAGTCCGGGACTGCCTGGTGCACAACCGGACGTACTGATGGGACTTCTGGAGCAAGCAACTATCTCAGAGGCGCATCGTAATTTAATGGGTACGGTGGTTGAGAGGATTGCATCCGCCGAAGCTGGATTGCATGAGGCTTTTATGAGCCTGCTAAGAGGTTTTGAGGTACGCAAAGTAATATATATATATATATATATTGACGGTACCGCACACATTAGGTGTGCCCTTATGCAGACAGTAGCCCCTGAGACTCTGGTTGTTGTCCAAAGGTGGCAAACAGAGGATCATAGTCCCAGGTAATGATCATGCTACTTTTATGTGTAGGCGGCTGAGGGTCCGGTGGCTAGCGGGACTGGTGAGTTTGCGGAACTGAAGCGGCAACTTGATGTAGCAGATGCCGACATCGTGCTTGTAAACAAGCGGCTTGACGAGGCACAGGGTATGTATTCTCCGATGGTTAACATATATTAAGAGGAGCATGATGCTAGTATTTGTAATATGCTGTGACTGCAGATGGAGCTGCCGCCGTGGAGAACCTTCGGGCGGAGCTCGCCCAAGCCAAGGAACAAGCCAGGAGAAGTGATGCGGCCGCCCTAAAGGCGGTCGAAGAATTAAGAGCCGAACAGGCTGCTCATCGCCAAAGCAAAGATAAAATAGCCAAGATGGCTGTTGAGCTGAAGGATGCCGCCGACCGGTATGAGCTTCTCGAAAAGGAGAATCAAGCAAAATCTATGGACCTGGAGAAAGCCATGGTAGCAGCCACGGAGACCCGCTCGAAAATCAGAGCGGCGAAGGAGGAGCTTCGTCAAGCCGTAGATATCACGGCGGGGAAGCACTTTTTGTTGCGGACGAAGTTCAGAGATCCGAAGTATGCCCTCTGGATCAACTATGGAGTGCTGCAGACGCGTACGTGGACTTGGCAACGAGGGCTGCTGATGCGACTAAATTTTTCAAAGATCAAAAAGATCATGAAATGGAAAAGTTGTTCTGGTCGCAGTTCGGTGTTCCAACGCGTCCGCTGCTGCTGAATGAGCAAATGGCCGAGTGGGATGAGCTCCATAGGTTGTCCGGGCTTGCCATGAGGTCTGTCGTGGATCATCTTTGGCCGGAAGGACCAAGGCCGAATAGTTATTTTGGTCTAGTGCAATGATTCCAAGGTGTTGTGCCGCATATCGACGCTGCAAAGAGGTTGGCGTGCATAGAGGGTGCGCGGATGGCTCTTGCCCGTGTTAAGACATACTGGGCAGATATGGAGGCCACCGCTATTGCAACCCAGAGTCCGGCCGTAGGCTAGGCATCGGCCGGGCACTATTTTGAAGAAGTCCTAGAAGGCACTCGTTTAATAGAGGCTCAGTGCTCGAAGAGTATCATGTTCTAGTTACATGTAACCCGATTGTAAAAACAATGCTATTAGGATTATAAAGGTTGTGTTTATACTTTTGCCTGAAAGTATTATGGTGCCTCCTGTGCGGCCATTTATGTATGTATATAACCTGAAAGTTTGCAGTCGTCGGCTTCAGCCCCCACGCATGTAATGTGGGGGTGTTCGGAAAAGTGTGTATTCACACTTGATCCAATGTCTTGGTCCATTAAGGAGGTGATAGCGCAGCGAACAAGGCAATCGGACTATATTGCTTTAACACTTTCACTTAGCCATAGGAGTTTGACGGTGGGGCTACTATATAGCCCCTTGTACTTCCGCGTCTATCCGAAGACGGTGCACGGACATACATGACCGGGAAACCGGTCCTTCGTTAATGCGGAGGAATCGCGAAGATTCCGATGAGTCGTCGAGTGGTTGACCAGTCTCGCGTTGTATCATGACAGTCAGTTTTCGGCTTTATCTACTGAGGTGCTCGTCCGGATGAACCAGGGCACAATCGTAGTAGTTCTCCCAGTGCTACCTTAGCCGCTATAGCGGAACGTAAGGTACCAAAACATGGGAGCCGGGCAAACCCAACTATTAACCAAAGACATGATTCGAAGCTGATGCATATAAGGCCAAACTCACGACGCCGAACACTCCCTAAGGTATTTGGTCTTTACAACATATACCAGGCTGAGTAACGCCCTTGATAATGAACCCTGAATTTCCAGGTACGTGCATTAGTCTGGCGTGGCGAAATGCCAATAACGCCTGCATCCCTCTCGGTTATGTTTAGTATCCAGAGGGTGTAACGCAACAAGAGACAGTAAGAAAGGTTTACACAGGGTCTTAATCTAAAAAGAAACCTTTGAGCGGGGCCCTGCTACACGCCTGCGCCTGTGTCTCCGTTGTGACGTATCCTGGAAGGGTGTAGCACGATTATCATCTGTAAAAGAGAACAATTTAGGTGAAAGTATTCGTGCGAAAAATTGGTTATTCTCAATAAACCATTAAAATTTAATGTAAATAAGGGCAACCCGGACTGTAGTTCATTTTTACATGCGGGAAGCCCCTAGCGCCACTTATGGGGATATATCCATCCACCCATTCTCAGGTATATCTGAGCTGTTACAGCCAGTGTTTCGCTGGACTCGTCTAGCCGTGTATGCGGTCTTGACGACAGATCATTTGTTCTGGTTGGAGAGGCCAGTCAGTGTTCAGCTGCTAAAGCCATCACACATTCCTCCGTACGCAAGGAATGCTCTGCGTTTCCACTAACTATGATGGTGCCACATGGACCGCGCATCTTAAGCTTAAGATAAGCATAATGCGGTACTGTGTTAAAACGAGTGAAGGCCATTCTTCCGAGTAGTGCTTGATAGCTGCTTCGGAATGGAGCGATGTCGAAGGTTAACTTTTCACTTCGGAAGTTGTCGGGAGAACCGAATACAACCTCTAGTACTAGAGAGCCCGTGCAGTGGGCCTCTGGGCCTGGTATTACTCCTTTAAAGGTAGTATTGCTTTGGTTAATCCTTATTGGGTCTATCCCCATTTTGCGGACTGTGTCCTGATATATCAGATTGAGACTACTACCGCCGTCCATAAGGACTCTGGTGAGATGGTATCCGTTGATCATTGGGTCTAGCACCAAGGCAGCAGATCCTCCGTGCCGGATATTATCCGGGTGATCCCTATGATCGCAAGTGATCGGGCAGGCCGACCAAGGGTTGAATTTGGGGGTGACGGGCTCCAAGGTGCATACGTCTCGTAGTGCGTGTTTGCTCCTCCTCTTCATTACGTGAATCATGTTCACTGTTTTGACCTCTGGCGGGAATTTTTTCTGTCCCCCAGTATTTTGCTGGCGAGGCTCATCCTCGTCTTCACTTGGTGTCTCCCTCCCCTTGTGTTCGGCGTTTAGCTTACCGGCCTACTTGAAAACCCAGCATTCTCTGTTGGTGTGATTCGCAGGTTTGTCGGAGGTGCCATGAATCTGACATAATCTGTCTAGAATCTTGTTTAGGCTGGACGGTCCATCTCTGTTGCCTTTAAATGGCTTTTTCCGTTGACCGGACCGTGAGCCCCTGAATCCGGCGTTCACCGCCGTGTTGTCTGGGTTGTCTTCATTGTTTTGATGCTTGCTTTTGTTGTGTCGTGGTTTTCCATTGCCATCCCTAACTTCGGATGTGCCTGGGTCGCTGGTGCCGCTACGGGCCAACCAACTATCTTCGCCCGCGCAAAAGCGGGTCATAAGGCTTGTCAGGGCTAGCATTGTCCTCGGTTTTTCCTAGCCGAGGTGTCTGGCGAGCCATTCGTCCCGGATACTATGCTTGAAAGCTGTTAAAGCTTCGGCATCCGGGCAATCGATGATTTGATTCTTCTTAGTGAGGAATCTGTTCCAAAGCTTTCGGCCCGACTCTCCGGGCTGTTGAATTATATGACTTAAATCGTCTGCATCCGGAGGTCGGACATAGGTCCCTTGAAAATTAGCCCTAAAAGCATCCTCAAGCTCTTCCCAACTTCCAATTGAGTTTTCGGGGAGGCTCTTCAGCCAATGCCGAGCTGGTCCTTTCAACTTGAGGGGCAAGTATTTGATGGCGTGGAGATCATCTCCACAAGCCATATGGATATGAAGGACAAAGTCCTCGATCCAGACCCCGGGGTCTGTCGCTCCGTCGTACGCCTCTATGTTCACGAGTTTGAATCCCTCTGGAAATTCGTGATCCAGCACCTCATCGGTGAAGCATAGGGGGTGAGCGGCACCCCTGTACTTGGACGTGTCATGGCGTTCTGATGGTTGTAGTGTTCGGTTTTGATTCTGTGCCGGAGCGCGCTTCCTAGATCCATAGATGGACCTGGTCATACCGACATCGTTAGCCGCCCTATCGCGGCCACGGGGTGGTCGATCCGGCTGATTGGCCATTTTATTTTTCGGCTGTGTGGGCTCTAAAGCCTCGTCATCGAATTCAGGCAGCAGCTTGCGCTTTGTGTGGCGACTGCCACCGTACTTTTCTGCAGTGTCGATCACTTTGTTCCCTCTACTGTTGAGTGTACTTTGCGCGGCCTTGAGCCTTTGTTTCTGCTTCTTTAGGCTCCTCGCGGCGCCAAGAAGCCTTCTATGGAGGTTCTCTTGCTCCAAGTGCCTTTCCGGAATAATGTGTGCATCGTCGTCCGGACTGTTCTCCTCTCCGGAGACAGGTTGATTAGTTTTACCCTCGGCGTCATCGTTGTCGGACGGCGACTCCGTACTATGTTCGCCGTCCGCTGGCTCGTCTTGCTCTATCACTGGGTCCATGTGGTCGTTGTTTCTTCTGGAGTCGACCGGGGTGTTATTTTTTCTTGCGCTGTTGTCGCTGTTTTTGCCGAGGCGGGATTTGGAGCGGTGCCTACGCCGTCGCTTTGGTTGCTTCTCGAGGGAACTATCCTTTGCTGCATCCTTCCGCTCCTCGTCGTTGTTTTCTTTGGGTGTATCCACCATATATATATATCGTGTGATGAGGTGGCAGTCCAGCGCCCTGTGGGCGGTGGTTCCTGTTCGTCGCCTGCATCGTCGTCCATACCGTCGATGTCCTCGGAGCCGAAATCGAGCATGTCGGTTAAATCATCGACAGTGGCTACTACGTGGGTGGTGGGTGGGGAGCGAATTTCTTCGTCGTCCGCATCCCACTCTAGCCGGACATAGTTCGGCCAAGGGTCTCCTGACAAGGAGAGAGACCTTAATGAGTTTAGCACATCGCCCAGTGGTGAGTGCTGAAAGATATCCGCGGAGGAAAACTCCATGATCGGTGCCCAATCAGATTCGATTGGCACGGACGCAGGCGGTTCGGAGCCCGTGGCCGGGGACGAATCCAAGTGTCCAGCAGCTCGGGTCTCATGGGAAGTGAAGTCAGCATTCGGCTCTATCGCCGCTGTGTGCGCGGCCTCCATGGCGGGGTCCATCCACCCGTCCTCGGACGGCGCAATCTGTTCCGGATTGAGGGCCGGAGTAGTTGCAGGTGTGATCTCTCGAACACCGTCCGACGGCAGAGCTAAATCATGCTCGTCGTGACTGTGCGGCGCACCTGACATGGGCTCGAATCCGTCGAAGATCAAGTCTCCGCGGATGTCGGCAGTATAGTTCAAGTTTCCAAACCTGACCTGATGCCCGGGGCGTAGCTCTCGATCTGCTCTAGATGGCCAAGCGAGTTGGCCCGCAGTACGAAGCCGCCGAATACGAAGATCTATACGGGGAGGAAAGCCTCGCCCTGGATCGCATCGTTGTTGATGACCGAAGGAGCCATCAAGCCTTTATCGCGATGGCACAGTGGAACTCTCAATGAAAGCACCAATGTCGGTGTCAAAACCGGCGGATCTCGGGTAGGGGGTCCCGAACTGTGCGTCTAAGGCGGATGGTAACAGGAGGCGGGGGACACAATGTTTACCCAGGTTCGGGCCCTCTCGATGGAGGTAATACCATGCTTCCTGCTTGATTGATCTTGATGATATGAGTATTACAAGAGTTGAGCTACCACGAGATCGTAGAGGCTAAACCCTAGAAGCTAGCCTATGATTATGATTGTTGTTGTCCTACGGACTAAACCCTCCGGTTTATATAGATACCGGAAGGGGCTAGGGTTACACAGAGTCGGTTACAAGGGAGGAGATCTACATATCCGTATTGCCAAGCTTGCCTTCCACGCAAAGGAGAGTCCCATCCGCACACGAGACGAAGTCTTGAGTCTTGTATCTTCATAGTCCAACAGTCCGGTAGAAGTATATAGTCCGGCTGTCCGAGGACCCCCTAATCCAGGACTCCCTCACCTTATATTACAAGTCTACACATACATCGCGGTTTACACTTATGGGCCTTAAGACGCCTTCGGGTTTGGGGCTTTTAACAAGCCTGTCTATGAACCGCCATCTTTAATATACTCTTGGGCTTCATTTAGATGAACCGTCATAGGGATGACCCGGCCCCTTCGGGGCAGGTCATATCTGATAGTCATACCCCCAACATTAGGCCCAGGTTGATTTGAACTTGTTCATGTCAATCTTCAGCACTTAGAAAAATCCTTCGTCATCTTACTGTGAAACATTGTAACCCGCCATGATGTCATCTCCGGAAATTGTGGTAACCCTCCGTGATGTCACCTGTGATTAATATTACACAGAACCCAAATCTTAATAAATCTCTTTCTTTACTGACCCTCCAAAAATCGAGGTGCTCGCGCCGTCACATATCCATTTTCCTTTCTCCTCGATTCTCACGCATGCCACTTATCCTTTTACCCTTATAAATAGGGCCACGGGTCCACCTTTCATTCTCCCCCTTTTCCTTCTCGCCTTCTTCTTCCTCCCCGCGAAGCTCCAGTGCGCACGAGCTCTGCCGCCGTCAACCTTCGTCTCCAACCTCGACTACGGCCGTTGCATCGCCCTGAACGGACCAGAACACTGCAGCACCTCTCCGCTGTCTCATCAGCATCAGTAAGTTTTCCCTTTCCTCGCAATAGATCCGTCATTAGGGTTTCAGTGTTCATCGGTGTTTGTTGCCGCCCTTCTTTCTTCTTGCTCAGATTCATGGCTTAGATCTAAAAAACCACATAAATCGTACGCGGTAGCAGTTTTAACATTTGTTCTTTGATATCAGAATATATCCCCATTGCAAATAGATCTCTTCTAGACGTTCCCTTTTTCGGCCACCACTATTTTCAACTTAGAATTTATTTCATTTTTCTGAACGGCTGCAGATCCAATTTTATAGCTTCAACCCATGAAACATGTTTTTCCCAATACTTAATATAACTTGCTCCTGTTAGATCTTGGCTATCCATGCTGGTCATGGCGGCTTACCTCACCGGCTTATAATCACTCATATATCATTAGTCCTCACTTAAGCCGCCATTCTGAATATATATTGTAACTGTTTAACTTTTGCAATTTCACCAACTGATTTGAACCGGCAAAATTTTCCTTTCTATTAGGCATTCTCTCTTCACCATGCCGCCAAAAACAGTCAATACATGCAATTGGGTCCCCTCCATCGTCACCGAGGGTACATTTAAGGACTTTGTCAAAGTTGGGTATTTACCCACAAAGAGTGTGATGCATTACCGTGCTCCTGACCCAGGCGAAGAAAGACCTCAGCCAAAGGATGGCGAAACCATTGTTTTCACTGATCACATGAACCGCGGTTTCTCACCACCCAGCTCTAAGTTTTTCCGAGATGTTCTGCATTTCTTCCAACTCCATCCTCAAGACATCGGACCCAACTCCGTGTCAAATATATGTAACTTTCAAGTTTTCTGCGAAGTATACCTTCAAGAGGAGCCCAGCATCGACCTCTTTAGGGAATATTTTTATTTGAACCGCCAGACTGAATTCACAAATGGCTCTGGCTTGGAACTTGGCAGAATCTCGATTCAACGTAGAAGAGATGCCATCTTCCCTTATGCATGTCTGCCGAGTCACCCCAAGGATTGGAACCAGACGTGGTTTTATTGCAAAGATACCTCTCCGGCTGATGAGAATCCGCTACCGGGTTACCGTGCCGGGCGCCTAGACCCAAAGCACAATCTTCCTGAGAAACTTACCACGGCCGAACGGACAAAAATTGCTCCTACCATTGCAAAGGTGAAGGCCCTGCTAGGAAATGGTTTAACCGGCATTGATTTGGCCAGGTGCTGGGTTTCCTGGCGGATTATACCCTTGAGTCGCCGCACCGGCTTAATGTGTACTTACACTGGTGGTGTAAAAGATCCACTGCGCCATAGTTCCACACCATTAACTGACGAAGCAATTCATGAAATGGTTCAGTCCCTTCTAAATGAAGATCCGGAAGACTGCGTTAAAGTGGGTCTGGCCCCTTTCTACAAGCTTAACCCGCCACTAGATGTGAGTCTCCGAACTTACTTACCTTTACCTCATCATTCAAATACCTTATTAACTCAACCTTTAATGATCTTTGCAGGCTAAGTCTGACTTTTGGGAAACGAAGTATGATCATGAAGCTGCTAAGAAGGCCAGGGCTGCCAAGAAAGCCGCCAAGAAGACCACCAAGAGAAAAAAGAAACCAAGCCCCTCTGATTTTCTTAATCTGGATAATACCTCTGAGTCTGAGGTAGCCCTTGACTCTCTTGGCTCATTTTTCAATCATCTTATTGACACTGACTATTATCAGGCTGACACGTGAGCCAGCCAAGCAGCTGAAGAAGAGGTAACTATTATTTCCTCCGGCTCAGAACCTTTGCCAAGACAAAAACTTCGACAAGTAACCCGGAAAGTAAGGTTTTCACACCCCTTGGCTTATTTAGATCCTCACTTTCTTTTGAAGCAAGAGCAACATGAGAATCGACGTCAGACCCGGACAAGCGGTGGTGAAGAGTTGTCCTCCGGCTTACCAAACACTCCCGCTCCTCGAAAACGGCGAAACGAGGTTCTTTTTAACTTATTCCTTTAACCCACTGGCGGGTCTTATTTGTTTATCACTTAACTCTATTGATGACCATTGACCAGGAACTTTCCCGTTCTTCCTCTGGCGACTCATCGCAAACCGAGTTGCTGGATTTTAAAACTGCCCCTCGGTAATGGCAATTAATTTTACTCTGTAACTCTTTATACTCTTATATTTATACTGACTTGTCATAACCCGTGCAGTGGTCAAGCAAAGCCTAGCAAGAAGGCGAAGGTGACCAAGCCAACTGAGGCACCTGAAGTTGCTGAGCCAGAGCAGCAAGTCCCTGTACCTGAAGCTTCTGACAATCAGCCAGAAGAACCTGCCACTGACACTCCGCCTGAGATTCCTGACCTCTCCCATGATCATACGGATGCCAATCCTGTGCTCACTGAGTCATCGAATCCACTTAGGCCGCCAGAAGAACATGGTGAAGATGTTATCATTACTGGCACCAGCTTCAAAGAACCGGGACATCCAACCGTCTTAGCCAAGCACTCCGGGAAAGATGAGTTCATTGAGAGGCGGAAAATGAAATTTGACATTCCTGATTACTCTCAACTCACTGTCAATGAAGTATTCTCTGGTTATCTTAACCAAGTTCATTCCAGTCGCGACCTTGAGATTGATATGGTGAAACAGATGCACCAGAAATATGAGGTATGACTTCCGGCTTTTAAATAAGTTATGTACATCCTACCAGCCCCCAAGTCTACTGGTTATGATAAGACTGAATAGGCTGTAGACTTAGAAGAATCCATAAGTTTCTGTCATAGAATCCCTCCAAGTCCGGTTTTAAAATTAAACCGGATGTTTGAAGCAGTTTAGCTTTGTATCCGTAGTCCCCAAGGGTCAGTTTAATCAGCATGAATGAGCCGGTCCTATTTACCATTATGTAAGAAAGGAGAGCTTAACTGCATAGCCCCCATGAGTCGGTTGGGACTGTTTACAGCACATCCGGCTCATCATTAAGAAGATACAAGCAATATGCATTAGCCCCCAAGTGCCAAGTAGTCTTGCTTGCAAAGTGCTTGGGACTTTATTCATACGAGCCGTTTCCTTGAAAAATTTCTTTGACAGACATTAGCCCCCAAGTGCCAAGTGTTGTTGCTTGCAAAAGACTTGGGACTTATATTCTTGTAACCCTGATATAAATGTGTTGACAACTCTGTACTTCATACAGGCTGCTACTGCTGAACTGGAGTCTCAATTAAATGATGCAAAGACCCGGCTGGCGACTCAGGAGACCGAGACCCGGAAAGCTGAATCAAAGTTCTAGTTTAGCGTGGCTGAGTCGGAAAAGCTGAAGACCAGTTTTGAGGCGGAGAAAAAGACTTGGGCTGAAGAAAAGACTGCTTTAACGCAGCGGGCTGAAAAAGCAGAGGCAGCTCTTCAAGAGGTGACCACTGACCTCACTGGCTTAAAACACCGTGTATCTCAGATGGTTTCTGCTATCTTTGGTGAGTCGCCTTGCTAGTCATCAAAAGTGAATCCTTGTTGTGATAATATAACCAGCCATTAACTAATATGTAATATATCCAGGTCCCAGGAGCAACAACCTTAATCAAGACATGCTTGTGAAGCTCAAAGCTGTTTATACACTTGTCGAACAGTTATACACCGGAGCTCAACGTGCACTGGCCGCAATCTCTCCAACAAATCAAGCGCCTACTATGCTGATAGATGTGTTGAAGAAACTGTCTGTGCTGCCTGCAAGATTTGATGAGATGAAACGGTCATCTGCAAGAGCCAGCGCTGTAACGGCTTTAAGCCGAGCCAAGGCATGGATGCCAGAGCTTGACCCGTCTGAGGTAGCCACTGGTTACCCAAGCTTGAAAGAGGATGGCACGCCGTTTGACCAGAAGGACTTCTCTGCTTGTGTGAAAGAGATACGTCCCATGGCGACTATGATTGCCAATGACTCAGATCTTTCAAAATACCATCCGGCTTATAATAGGGAGAACCAGAAGATGCCGACCCCGGCTTATAAAGTGATGGACTTAATCCCCCCAATCCGTAAGCACACTTTTGCCCCTGAAGTTGAACCGTCTGATCTTATAGATGACGAAGCTGAATTTCAAGCTTTATTTGGCATCGATTGGTCATCGCCAAATTTTCAGACGGTGGAAGAAGACGAAGAATCGAAAAGGGATGACCCAGAGACCTCCAAGCAACAAGTCCAAGAAGATTGAATCGTCAGGCGGCTTATATATTTGATCCTTTTGAAAAAATACTTGATCTCATTCGGCTCATGGAGCCATGTAATAGGGTAGTAAAAACTTGAACCTGCCGTTCCATCATGCATGTTTCTGCTTTTTGCACAAAACTGCTGATCTCCATTGTGAGAAAACATCACCTTATGCTTATGACAACATTTGACTGATGCCAATCTGATCAATTATTGTCCTGCACACAAAGGAAGTACAAATGCCCTGGAGGCTTACCGCCGGGCGGGTCATGATACCCCATTGAAGCCACTGAGGACAAATAGTCCATAACTAGGGCCGATCTGACAATGATTAAATATATTCAAAAAAATATCATACCTGTGATATATGATAAAAAAACTGTCGGCTTATTATGTCAATGCAGTACGGGTGATGACCCAAAACCTAGAAGGGAATAATTCCAAGTACTGAATGCCATATGCTGCCGGGTCATCACAAACCTATGTTTGAGCTGTGCTACGCAGTCAGACTCTCTTTGGTCTATGTAACCCGGTCATTAATCCACCAATTAGGTCAGAGCTATACCCATATGAAATTATAATGCTGGCTTGAGAGCCGAAATCCCAAGGTAATCAGAGTTGTGCTCTCATGAAATTATCATATTGGCTTGGTAGCCGAATTATCAAGGTAATCAGAGCTGTGCTCTTATGAAATTATCATATTGGCTTGGTAGCCGAATTATCAAGGTAACCAGAGCTGTGCTTTTATGAATTTATCATATTGGCTTGGTAGCCGAGTTACCAGGATAACCAGAGCTGTGCTCTTATGAATTTTCATATTGGCTTGGTAGCCGAATTACCAAGATAACCAGAGTTGTGCTCTTATGACATTATCGTATTGGCTTGATAGCCGAATTAGCAAGATCAAGTGGGTAGTAACGTTATGTTCTCTTTGGTGAATACACCTATGTTTGATCAGGAAGCCCCCAAGTGACATATTCGGTCAAGAGGGTAGTAACACTATGATTCGAGTACGATCAGGAAGCCCCCAAGTGACCATAATTGTGGCATTGCACCAGATCAAAAGGGTAGTGACACTATGTTCTCTTTGGTGAATACACCTATGTTTGAACAGGAAGCCCCCAAGTGATCATGTTGTAAGTAATAAAGACTCATTATTCTTGGAAATGAAACGGCAGAGGCCCTGCTTTCTCAGGGATGCCGGCTTTATTAAAAATATAATATATACATTATAAAAAATATGTACATGGGAAGAGCCGGTGGCTCAAGTATAGTAAGGTCAAAGATGAGCAATATTACACGGCCGGTGGGTCTCCTCCTCCGACTTACACGAATCCTTGTGTTCCCGAATGTCAATAAGGTAGTATGATCCGTTGTTTAGATTTTTACTGACCACAAAAGGTCCTTCCCAAGGTGGGGATAACTTGTGCATGTCAGTTTGATCCTGGATGAGCCGGAGCACCAAATCACCTTCTTGAAAAGTTCTGGTTGTAACCCAGCGGCTGTGATAACGGCATAGATCTTGCTGGTAACTCGCTGAATGAGCCGCCGCGATGTCATGCTCCTCATCCAGCAGGTCAAGCGCCTCTTGACGTGCTTTTCCATTGTGAGCTTCAACATAAGCCGCCACAAGGGGTGAGTCATGCCGGATGTCACTAGGGAGAACTGCCTCTGCTCCGTAAACCATGAAGAAAGGCGTGTAACCCATAGATCTATTGGGGGTGGTATTAATGCTCCATAAGACAGAAGGTAACTCCTCCACCCAACAACCCGGCGTCCTATGCAGGGGAACCATAAGTCGGGGCTTCATGCCTCTCAGGATCTCTTGATTGGCTCTATCGGCTTGACCATTAGATTGGGGTGAGCTACTAATGACACGTCAAGCCGGATATGCTCACGTTGACAAAATTCTTTCATAGCACCCTTGGATAGATTAGTGCCATTATCAGTTATGATACTGTGGGGAAAGCCAAAACGGAAAATCACCTTTTTAATGAATTGAACCGCCATTGTCGCGTCACATTTGCTGACCGGCTCTGCTTCAACCCACTTTGTAAATTTGTCAACCGCCACCAGGAGGTGTGTTTTTATCTTTGGACCTTTTGAAAGGCCCAACCATATCATGCCCCCAGACTGCAAACGGCCAAGTAATTGGAATCATCCTCAATTCTTAAGCCGGCACATGTGCTCGTCGTGAAAATTTCTGACATCCGTCACACGTACTGACCAGGTCTTCAGCATCAGCATGAGTCGTCAGCCAATAAAATACATGACGAAAAGCTTTAGCCACAAGAGATTTAGAGCCAGCATGATGACCACAATCTCCTTCATGAATTTCTCGCAGAATCTCACGGCCTTCTTCGGGTGAAACACAACGTTGAAACGCCCCTGTGACACTGCAATGATGTAGCTCTCCATTGACAATGGTCATTGACTTGGACCGTCGGGTTATCTGCCTGGCCAAGGTTTCATCCTCAGGTAACTCGCCCCGGGTCATATATGCCAAATATGGAACTGTCCAATCAGGAATTACATGAAGAGCCACCACCAATTGTGCTTCAGGGTCAGGAATAGCAAGATCTTCCTCTGTAGGCAACTTGACTGAGGGGTTATACAGAATATCTAAGAAAGTATTAGGTGGCACCGGCTTACGCTGAGAGGCTAGCCGGCTTAAAGCATCAGCCGCCTTGTTCTTCCTTCGATCAATATGCTCAACCTGATAACCCTTGAAGTGACCCGCAATAGCATCAACCTCTCGACGATAAGCCGCCATGAGTGGATCCTTAGAATCCCAAGTACAAGAAACTTGTTGAGCTACCAAGTCTGAGTCGCCAAAGCACCTCAGCCGGCTTAAGTTCATCTCCTTGGCCATCCGAAGACCATGGAGCAAGGCCTCATATTCAGCTGCATTGTTAGTGCAAGGGAACATTAACCGAAGAACATAACAAAATTTATCACCTCGAGGGGAAGCTAGCACAACTCCAGCCCCCGAGCCTTCCAATTGTCTGGACCCATCAAAGTGAATAGTCGAATACGTGTTATCTGGATTTTCTTCAGGCATCTGTAGCTCTGTCCAGTCATTGATGAAATCCACCAGTGCTTGAGATTTGATGGCCGTGCAAGGCATATACTTCAAACCATGAGGTCCAAGCTCGATGGCCCACTTGGCTATCCGACCTGTGGCTTCTCTATTTTGAATAATATCCCCTAAGGGAGCAGAACTAACCACAGTGATTGGGTGACCCAAAAAATACTGCTTAAGCTTCTGACTGGCCATGAACACCCCATATACAAGTTTCTGCCAGTGCGGATACCTCTGCTTGGACTCAATGGAACCTCACTGATGTAGTAAACCGGCCTCTGAACCGGATATTCCTTGCCTGCCTCCTTTCGTTCCACCACAATAGCTACGCTGACAACACGGGCATTAGCAGCCACATACAACAACAACAACGGCTCCTTATCAATAGGAGCAGCAAGAACGGGCGGCTCAGCCAACTGTTTCTTTAGGTCCTCAAACGCTTGATTAGCAGCATCACTCCAAACAAAGTGATCTGTCTTCTTCATCATCTGATAAAGAGGAATAGCCTTCTCACCCAGCCGGCTTATGAACCGGCTTAGAACCGCAATACGACCCGCCAGACGCTGAACATCATTAACACATGCCGGTTTAGCCAATGAAGTAATAGCTTTGATCTTCTCCGGGTTAGCTTCAATGCCTCTGTTAGAAACCAGAAAGCCCAATAGCTTGCCTGCTGGTACACCAAAAACACACTTGGCCGGTGTTAGGGCATTATTTTCCCTGGTTTGTTTTGGTGATTGATGACAATACATTTGTGGACTAATCGTGTGCATTAAGCTTTTCAGGTTATCTTATATAAGGGCACTATGCGATTGTTACCCCTCGAGGACTTCACTAGACGGATTATTTTCCCTCCTTTCTTTTCGGTGGAATTGAGTCGTAGGGACAACCGTACTATCAAGAGGGGATCCGTTTCGGAAGAGTATGGGTGGAATCATCGTTCACACTTTCCTTGCACCCTCGCCTTCTTCCTGCTTCTTTGGAGTATCCGTGCTATGCAAAACAAGGGGTGCTGAGTGCCAAGCGGTAGTACCATGGTGAGGGCGGTAGTACGCATGGCGGTGTGCACGAAAATATTACTGCTACTCATCACATATTACTGCTACTCACACCATAATATGCATGCACACCTAAGCACACAAATCACACGGAAACTCCGGTATTGTGGTCTAATATGTTGTGGCGGTGTGCACGAAAATTATATCCATGTGTGGAAGGAGTTGGCGTAACCGAAGCTACACCAAGCACTGGCTGAACAGTGGCTGGATCTGGATGGATACACAGGTGAGGACGGACTTGACAATCAAGTAGCGAGACACAAAAGTCACGACCACATCATCATCAAACGTACGAAAGGGATTCGTACACGTCCAAAGAATAGAATGACTAGGTAGGGTAGCGGTGGAAAAACAAGGCTCGCTGGCATTGCCCTTTTCTGATAACCAAGATCAGTAAGGGTTGCCAGAGGGACGAGATGGATGGCATGATTCGGGATAGAAACAAGTCTATCACCGAAATAATATGGGTGGGTGGCGGAAAAATATACGCGATACCTGAGCATAACTCCTGCAAATGGTGTCTGGAACCCTGGGTACCAGGGCATCACTCTGCTGGGATAGAGATGACACCGAACACCAAAGAGTAGACATGCTAAGAAGGAGGGTGCAGGCGGTGGACCGAAAACGATGCCACCTACACTCACAAGATTAACTGTTAGTGACAAAATAGTAATCTATATGCATGCTATGCGACAAACAAATGCAACAATCAAGTGCAACAAACCAACTGGGGTCTATACTACCGCTTTCTAACGTTCGCGTGGGCTAGGGCATCCTACAGCCAGACCTGCTCTGATACCAAGCCTGTGGCACCCCGGCTCAGAGAAACCGGAACGCCCCGTATTCCAGCCTTGAGATCGAGGAGAAGTCTCTGGAATACGGCACTGCTTGACATAGAACAAATCATCTCTTATTACAAGAATAATAGTACAAGGGTCTGATGTTACAAAGAAGCACATCAGCACGGCGACACTACGCCTGCGATACTACACTTGCTCTATGCTAGCAGCGAAACAACTCATAGCAGCGGAATACTTCTAGCAGCGGAACAACGACGAAGGTGGTGAACTCCACTCCGCAGGGACTCTCGCTGGGACACGATCTAGCTCGCACGAACGGAAACCACAACAAGCAATCAAGCAACCACGGCATCACCTGCACGCCAGGTCAGTACATTGAATGTACTTGCAAGCTCACAACAACCAAAAACATCAAGGCAAGACAATAACATAGCATTAAGCAGGTTAATTAAATTAACATCTACCATGATACGACAGCAACTACTAAGCATGGTATGAAACTGATACAATACTGATAAATAACCATCTCAGATCTCCATAACCATATCTCTCTTGGCTAACCGGCCAAGCAATATACCATCTCGATCACCTCATGATCAAAACCAAACGATGATCTTTCCGGCGATCACTACCATGACCAACTCTTGGCCTCAAACGGTGATCTTTCCAGCGATCACTACCATGACCAACACTTGGTCTCCAACATCATCATCAACATCCTGCCAATCTGTACTACTCAAAATATCAACATATATATATATATATCACCTATAAGTCATTCCGTCATGTGAGTGTTGATCGAATGGTGTGACCTAGTACGAACTTATGCCCATGACCGAGGACGCGGCTATCGATAGATTAAACACACACACTCTACAGAGGTAGCGCACTTTACCCACACCACGGAACCCATGGCCTTGCACTCCCATTCGGGTGGACCAACGGCGTTCCGACAAAACCGATCTACTGCCATGACACTCTCCCGGCCACTCCGACTCACCCCCACTGGGCTAGTCCTGGGTGGCCCCGTGTCTACCAAAGACACAACGGCCACCGTCGTGGCCAAAACAATAAACCGTCCCAAACGGGGACAAGATCTCTCAATACCAACTACGAGCACACAAGGTTATGTCTGCTTACCGGGCCAGGGTACCGCACGCCCATAACCTTCCCTTGTTGGAGGCACCGGCGAGAGGCATGACAATAGCATCGCATTAGGGCCTTCCCATAAAGGCAAATGTGGTTGGACTGGAGAAAGCCCGGTTCGGTGGTGTAACACCCCGCATGTAACTTGCCATATTTGTAACTCCGACTCTTGCCATTTCGGCTATGTGATATGTTTTTCCCTACGTTGTCGGGTTTTGTCTTTCGTTTTGTATTTTGTCATGTCATGCATTTTCATATCATGTCATCATGTGCATGGCATTTGCATACGTGTTCGTCTCATGCATCCGAGCATTTTCTCCGTTGTCCGTTTTCCAATCCGGCGCTCCTATCTCCTCCGGTGCACCCATCTTGTTTTCTTTCGTGTGCGCGTGTCAAACTTTCTCGGAATGGACCGAGGCTTGTCAAGTGGTCTTAATATACCACCCGGAGACTACCGGTCAAGTTTCGTTCCATTCGGAGGTCGTTTGGTACTCCAACGGTTAACCGGGCATCCGCAAAGTCTATTTGAGTGTCCAGCAAAACCCCCCTCTAAAACCAGCCCAAAACCCACCAAACTCTCTTCCATGCTCTAGGTCGTTCGATCACGATCGTGTGGGCGAAAACCGCACCTCATTTGGAGTCTCCTAGCTCCCTCTACCTATTTATAAGTGGGCATCCCGAAAAACGAAATCTCAGACGAAACCCTAAGTTTTTCCCTCCACGGCGCCGGACGCGTCCGGCGTCGGCCGGACACGTCCGCCGCCGCAACCGACGAATCGCGGCGCGCCACGTCGCTCCGCCGCCGCCCGGACCCCGCCGGCCTGCCGGGCCCGCGCGCCGGCCCTCCGGCCCGTCTCCTCCGCCGCCGCCTCGCCTCCCGCGCCGGGCGCCGCCGCCACCGGCCCGGCCCCGCCGTGCCCCGCCCGCCGGAGCCCGGTCCCTCCCCGCCGGCGCCGCCCTCCTCCGCCCGCTCCGGCCACCGACCGCCGCGCCTCCGGCCCTCCTTCTCCTCCTCCGGCCGCCGTCCCGCCGGCGAGTGAGCCCGAGCTCCAACGGGCCAGATCCGATCGATCCCGTACTGTACGCGTTGACCTGTCGCCCTCCTTTTTTTTCCCTAAGTCTTGGATATTTTATCAGCAAGTGCCTCTGTTCGTATAGCGATAACTCCGTGCATGTAGCTCCGATTCGCGTGTGTAATATGTCAAATTGTTCGTCTCGTGATGCTCTTCATTTTGTTCAATTGCACCATGTTCATTAGAGGTCATCTTGATGCCCAAATCTTCGTTGGAAGAGGGCTAGTTGCTGTTAATCTCTGGTTCTTAGCAGAACTTGGAGATTTGTTATTTTTGTATCATTTATTCTGTGCATCTTGTGAGCATGAGCTCTACATGTGTTTTGAAGTATGCCATGCCATCTTTCCAGTGGTGTAGTCCATGTATTTTTGTGATATTTGTGGTGACTAGCACAAGCATGCAAAGTAGGCCCCGTAATATTTCTGATTTCAGGGACAGTGATTTCTCTAAGTCCTCGTCTGCTGTAACTTTGTTGCCATGTAAACTTGATGCTACAGAGAGATCCATGCATATTTTAGAGATGTTCAGTAAGGATTTTTTGTAGCTATAGTTGTAATTGATCTATTCCTGCAATTTTTTGCAATTTTAGAGTACCATAACATGACTCAATCTTGCTCTACTTTTGCTATAAAATATTTCTGGCAGATTCTTAACATGATATGCATTTTTGCCAAGCTTATTGTAGTTGATCCCTACATGATATGTAATTGTTCTTGCCATGGATAGCTTCATAAACATGTCATCTTGCTGTAGGTATGCTTGGTTTGTCATGCATTGCTCTGTAGTGAGTGCATAAAGCTCACAAAGAGGCCTACATATTAATATTTCTGCCATGCTCTGTTTTCTGCTAAATCTGAAACCTGATAAAGAAACTTGCTATGTTTACATTCTTGCCATCATTTCTTCTGGTCCTTTTTGGCTTATGGTCAGTAAGGGACTTTTGTCATGTGCATTTAGTAGAACACTACCATGCTTTGTTTTACTATGTTAAGTTTCGGTAGCATGTTGTTTTCATGCTCTGAACATTGCTACTTGATGATGATTTCTGCCATGTCCAGTTTTTCACTAAGTCTGTGAACCTGTAATCTTTTGCACTTTTGCCATGCTTGTTTGAGCTTGATATGTTGTGAACTAGCCGTAGCTCAGTGTTCATCTTTTGTCAAGCCTCTCCTGTAGATTACTGACATGTGCTTTGTTGCTATGTTGGGGTGCTGTAGCATTGTTGCTTGTTGCATTTTAAGTGCTATCTTGCTGTTTATCGCAGATTAGTGTCATTCTTGTTTTGCTTGCCATTTGCAAACCGTGCATCCGATTCCGGTGATCTTTATATCGATTTCGACCGAAATCACCTCATCTTTCTAGTGGCATGCTTGGTTTGCCAAGTTACTTCCATGTTCATCTTTTTCCTTCCGGAGCACGCATATGCATCGCATATCATACATGTCTTGCATCATGTTGCTTGTGCATTTCTCGTTGTTGATTGTGGTTCCGTTTGTTTGTGTTCTTGTCTTGGGTAGAGCCGGGAGACGAGTTCGTGAACGAGGAACCTGTCGAGTACGCTTACGAGGATCAAGCTTTCGACAACTCTGAGAATCTTGCAGGCAAGATGACCACCCCTCGAAATCACTTCTATCTTTGCTATGCTAGTTGTTCGCTCTATTGCCATGCTCCGCTACCTGTCACTTGCTATATCATGTCTCCTATTTCAGCCATGTCAGCCCCTAACCATCCTTTCCTAGCAAACCGTTGTTTGGCTATGTTACCGCTTTTGCTCAGCCCCTCTTATAGCGTTGCTAGTTGCAGGTGAAGTTGAAGTTTGTTCCATGTCGGAACATGGATATGTTGGGATATCACAATATCTCTTATTTAATTAATGCATCTATATATTTTGGTAAAGGGTGGAAGGCTCGGCCTTATGCCTGGTGTTTTGTTCCACTCTTGCCGCCCTAGTTACTGTTATACCGGGATTATGTTCCTTGAGTTTGCGTTCCTTACGCGGTCGGGTGATTTATGGGACCCCCTTGACAGTTCGCCTTGAATAAAACTCCTCCAGCAAGGCCCAACCTTGGTTTTACCATTGTGACCTATACCTTTTTCCCCCGGGTTTTCTAGAGCCCGAGGGTCATCTTTATTTTAAACCCCCGGGCCAGTGTTCCTCTGAGTGCTGGTCCAAACTAGAGCCACTTGCAGCGCCACCTTGGGGAAACTCGAGGATTGGTTTTAGCTGTACGTAGTGTTCATCTGGTGTGCCCTGAGAACGAGATATGTGCAGCTCCTATCGGGATTTGTCGACACATTCGGGCGGCTTTGCTGGTCTTGTTTTACCATTGTCGAGATGTCTTGTAAACCGGGATTCCGAGACTGATCGGGTCTTTCCGGGAGAAGGTTTATCCTTCGTTGACCGTGAGAGCTTATGATGGGCGAAGTTGGGACACCCCTGCAGGGTATTATCTTTCGAAAGCCGTGCCCGCGGTTATGAGGCAGATGGGAATTTATTAATGTCCGGTTGTAGATAACTTGTCACTTGACCCAATTAAAATCCACCAAGTTCGTGTGTAGCCGTGATGGTCTCTTCTCGGCGGAGTCCGGGAAGTGAACATGGTCTGTGTTTTGTATGACGTAAGTAGGTGTTCAGGATCACTTCTTGGTCATTGCTAGATGACGTCCGTTCCATTGCTTCTCTTCTCGCTCTCATTTGCGCAAGTTAGCCACCATATATGCTTTTGCCGCTGCAGCTCCGCCTCTTTGCACCATCCTTTCCTACAAGCTTAAATAGTCTTGATCTCGCGGGTGTGAGATTGCTGAGTCCCCGTGACTCACAAATACTTCCAAAACAGTTGCAGGTGCCGACGATGCCAGTGCAGACGATGGCGTCGATCTCAAGTGGGAGTTCGACGAGGAACGTGGTCGTTACTATGTGTCTTTTCCTGATGATCAGTAGTGGAGCCCAGTTGGGACGATCGGGGATCTAGCATTTGGGGTTGTCTTATTTGCATCTGGATTTTGACCGTAGTCGGTCTATATGATTGTATTTTGGATGATGTATGATGGATGATATTTATTTATGTATTGTGTGAAGTGGCGATTGTAAGCCAACTCTTTATCCCATTCTTGTTCATTACATGGGATTGTGTGAAGATGACCCTTCTTGCGACAAAACCACTATGCGGTTATGCCTCTAAGTCGTGCCTCGACACGTGGGAGATATAGCCGCATCATGGGCGTTACAGGTGGCACCTGACCAACTTAATGATGGAATTTATCCCCAAAAATATAACTGGAATGACTGATACTCCGATATCATCTATCAACCTAGAATCCAAGTCATAGCAATATCCAACAAATAATCCAAGCATAATATCATCATCTCAAAATACTCCAAGAGTAGCACAACACTACTGTCATGATGAATCCAAAAACCATAAACCTACTACTCCAATAACAAGAATAACGCTATTCGGCTAAGATCCACATGTAAACATCATCTCCAAAAATAATACTCCAAGCAACAGAACATCAACTAGCATCATGAAAATAATCATACTGACCACTAATAATCCAAATGCAGCATGATATCCAAAGTAATACTCCAAAATATAATAATAGATACCATCGTGGAAATAATCATAGTAGCCACTAAGAATCCAAAGGCACATGTCATCCACATAATCATCAAAATATAAGTCCTAGAACTCCAAGCAATATCATGGCAATAGCAAGATCAAAACAATACTCCGAGAAATGCCATGAACAAATCACAAGTAGCTAGAACAATATTTTAAACAAGTTTAAATAAAGAAACCATGTCACTGCATTGCAATCATGCAAATGGAGGGTGTGTCTTGCCTGGGGATGAAGAAAACACCGGGAAGTAGCGCAGAAAGATCGTGGAAAGAATCACCGGAAAACGTTCTCTTTCGGAGGGGGCTGATTAAGCGTAAGGGCAAAATGGTCATTTTCAGAATGACAAAACATCATGAAAATGTTACTAACAGAACGGGCTCGACGAAACGAAGAAGTGGGCTTTGGAATCACCTCATTTCGAGTTACGAGTAAAAAGATATAAGGGTTTTTCTGTTAGGGACCCATTTGTAAGAAAAATCTTTACAAACTGGGCCTGGACAGAAAAACAGAAAGCGTACTTAAAAGAATACGTCTTCGCATGAGGGAAAAAGCATTCCTAGCTAAAACAGAGAGGAAATACGCTTTCAGAAAAGAGGAAACGTATTTTAGGCCGAAACAGAACGAAATGCGCTTTCCAGCTGGGAAGACGTATTCCGAAGAATACGCCTCCACTTATCCAGAGTGGCAAGGCGGGGCCGGGTGGCTTAGAGGCTTATAGGTGGGACCCACCTTATCCATCTCTCTCCTCCTGGCTCCTTCTTCCTGACGCGCGCCCGCAGAGCAGAGGAGGTCGAGCGCTTCGGCGACGGCCGCCGGGGCTACAGGGCACCTCCGGCGAGGCTCCGCCCATGGATGGGCTCGTCGAAGAGAGCCGCATCCAGAGGGATAGGTCGCGGCCACCGGGACGGGTCGAGGCGACGGCAGTTTGGACTCCGGCAGGGTGGCTACGGGTGGAGATGGGACTCGAGGCCATAGTGGCTCCGGCGAGGGGGAAGAGGCATGGGGATGGTCGCCGGAGTGGCGTTGTTCTACTGGTGGTGGTAGAAGCAAGGTAAGGGCTCGGGTTCGCTCCAATTTAGGAGGACCGAGGCGGCGGCTGAGGGAGTCCTGGATTAGGGGGTCCTCGGACAGCCGGACTATATCCTTTGGCCGGACTGTTGGACTGTTGTGACACCCAAGTTTTTATTTGGATTTTTCAAAAGATTTTTTTTATTTGTCTTGAGGGGAGTGATTTAAATTTTTCCTTTAAGAGAACTCTCCCTCTCAAATACTTTTTTATGGCAAAAGTTTTATTTGGATTCACCCAAGATCTGTCTTTGGTCTTGGAGGTTCTTGCTTTTCATTTGGACTCAAGACCAAATGTTTTTCTTTGGGGAAAACAACTTTTAAAAATCATTTGGAAATGCACTATGGCTTTTGGAAAACTCCTTTGCCACTTTCAAAAATTCCTTCTTGCCATGGCCTTAGTGCAAATCCTCTCTCCTAACCCTTCTCTCACCTCTGGATCATGATTTGCATCAAATCCAGCAAGTTGGACCTCCCCATGTGATCATTTCCATTTGAATCTTATTCAAACAAATTTCTGTCTTCTATCCTACTACTTGGAGATTTACAAAGGAACTCCATTTTCTGTTTTGATTTTGCCCCCAAACCAACTCTCCTCCCTAGTCCTTTGAACCCTCAACCAAGATCCATGAAGATCCACTGGTCTTTAGTTCAAAATTTTCAAACTACACTTGCTGCAAGTTTGGACCAGATTTGTCAAATTTGGTGAAATTCATTCAAAACCTTCTCCAAAAATTCCCAGTAAAATCAGGCAGCCCCTGGGTGCTTTGAGTGGCCATCTCACCAAGTTACAGCTCCAGAAAAATTTATCTCATAGCCAAAACCTTCTGTCGAACACTTGCAGTGCATGGTCATGTCAAGTTCGGAAAGTTCAGAGATTCAGTCAGTGGCCTGCTGTCGTTTTCTTCAGAGAAGGACGTCGATCTCGCCAGTGCCTCTGCGTCGCCTTGCTCCTCGTCCCCTCCCCCTTGTTCCTGCACCGCACGAACGCCTGGCGCCTTGCGGGCGTCGGCGACGAGCAGCAGAAGGTGCGCCGCCCCGTGACCGACGCCGGCGGCGGCTTTGCGGACGCCAGCGGGAGACACGGCGCCGACGACGCCACCCAGCGCCGCCCAAACCACCGGAGCTCGCCGCGTGGCCTTCCACTCCCCCGAACGCGCTGACCACCCTCGTCGTGAACCGCAGGGCACGGAGCACGCTCTCTGCCGCCGTTGAGCCCGTGCGGTCACCTCACCGTGGACCGACGCCATTACGCCAAGACCATCTCCGTTTAGCTGTAAAACGACTCCAGTAACTTCCACTGATGCTGCCTGGCCGCTCAAACCACCTGCCAATCCACTGCTCCGCCGTAATCGCTCGCCGGAGATTCTCCGTTCACGGCCACCCCGTCGATCCGCCTATAAATAGAGGCCCCGAGCTTCAACTCGAGCACCCACCATCCCTGCACTCCCCCTAGAGCAAGCCTAGCCACTGGTAGAGCCCCGAGGAGGTCTCCTTCCTCGACTCCGGCCGCCGCGACCCGCCACGGGATCCAGCCCGATTCGCCCCCGTGTGTGCTCCTCCGCCTCCATTCTCTTACCAGTAGCTTCACCATGCATCCCTCTTTCTGACCCGCACTTCAATTTGAAGCTTGCAGCCCTCCACCGGAGTTCCCCATCCTCACCCGAGCCGTCGTCCGCCGGAGAAAGTGTCGCCGTCGACGTGGTGCTCCCCGTTGGACGAGTCCACCACCCACCGACGCGGAAGAGGACGCTGAAGCTCTTGGTACCCTCCATTTCTCCTAACTCGCCGTGGTTCGACGCCGGCGTCCACCGCAGTCTTCGGGCGCCGGCGAGCTTTTCAAACCTGACATGTGGACCCCGCGTGTCCGCCTCCGTTCTTTTATTCGCGAACCGTTTTCTGTTGGCGCCTTCGGGCAAAATACGCTTTCTCCTTTGCGCTTGCGCATTCCCAACCGAAGCGTTTTCTGTTTTCTTAGTTAAAACCCTGGAACTTTTCTGTTTCATTACAGATAAGTCCCTGGACAGAAACCTTTATAACTTTTTAATAAAAAGGTATTTTTGAGTGATTCTTTTTCTGACAATCTTCAAATTTTGTCTAGTTTTTTATGGGATTTATTTGAAAAATATTTGGAAAAGTTTCTGTGTATGTGTTGGTTTTCACGTTAGTATCCGTTTCGTGATTGCCGTAGGTTCCGGGAGAAGTGACGGAGCCGCGAACTTCGCCGAGCTAGACTCCGACTTCTCCGAACCAGGCAAGCATGTTTTGAACATTTGATATGACAGGTGTTTGCATGTTTGCGTGAAAGTTTGTGCGTGGCATATGAGTGTCGGTAAATACCTCGTTGCTTGTAAGGCAACTACCCGGTTGTCCCAAAGTCGGGATGATCTCTGATGAGAGATGGCCTAATCATGTGGTGACATGAAGGGCAGCAAGGTGGTACTGTTGTAGCATGCCAGCCTTGCGTCATCCGACTTTCTCCGACGTTAACATGGTTGGAGCCACGTTATCGTTCTTTTTCCGCATGTTCCAAAGTTGCGATGATCTCTGATGAGAGATGGCCTAATCATGTGGTGACATGAAGGGCAGCAAGGTGGTACTGTTGTAGCATGCCAGCCTTGCGTCATCCGACTTTCTCCGACGTTAACGTGGTTGGAGCCGCGTTACCGTTCTTTTCCCCTTCCGTGCTACCACATGTCTCATTGCCAAGATGCGGTTTAGTAAGTTGGTAACCTCTTTCCGTGTACACACCAAACAGAGAGGCCGGGATGATGGTACCTTGGCCCAGGATTAAAGCCAGTCATTCGGTCAGGGGGCATGGGTGTTTCCGGTTGGGACCGAGAGGGGGGGCACCCCCTTAGAGCGCGCGTATAGAAATTTGATCCCATGCTACGCGAGGTTGTAGCCTCCCCGTCTCAAGGTTTTTCTTGAACGTCGCCGAGGGTGATCCCTGGCTTCGGATGGTTGAATTGGGTGTATAATGGTTAGACGTGTTTCTTCCAAAACACCGTAGACGGAACTAGTCCCCGTGACTACTGAAATCCGTTGGCTGTGGTTAAGTACAAACTCTGCAGAGTCAATTCTTTCCAAATCATCGTATCCATGACCAAGTAATGAAAACATTATATCCATATCTATCCGTGTGAAAAACTTGTCCCCGGTGAACAATCTCAAGTGGTAAATCCAGATTTATTGTTATTCCTGTGGATGGACTAACTTTATTTTTGTCTCATGCTTGTGACAAATTATGTTCCCGAAATGTTGTATTATTGAGTTGTGATATAAGCCCTTTATGAGACGTCGCGCAGACGTCCGACTGTGGCGTGTACTCGTTTCTCACTTTAAATATAAGCCCTTTATGTGATGTCGCTCAGACGTCCGACTGCGGCATGCACTGTCTTTATTTTCTGTTGTAAGCCCTTTATGTGGTGTCGCCCCGACGCCCGACTGTGGCACTATTATTCTGCATTTTCCTCTCGAGGAGTCTTTCAGACACTCGTTTGGCACCCGTATTATTATTCCGCATTTTCCGCTCGAGGAGTCTTTCAGACACTCGTTTGGCACCCATATTATTATTCCGCATTTTCCGCTCGAGGAGTCTTTCAGACACTCGTTTGGCACCAGTATTACTATTCTGCAGTTTCCGCTCGAGGCGTCATTCAGACCCTCGCTTGGCACCCAGTATTTATTATCTCTGTGTCTGATCGCACCGGTTAACTTGTTCATGTGCTTCATGTTTACATTTGCTATATCTTATGTCCGAACTGTCTTGCGAGTACTTTCATAGTACTCACCTGGCTTGTTGATTTGGCCAGATGTTGACGAAGGCGATCTCTTGGATGAAGAGTTTGATAGCGCGTCCGATGCCTAGAGGAGTCCCAGTCAGTCCTGCGCGATCCCGGATATTGGTCACTTGTATTGTATACGCTTCCGCCACCCTCAATAAGTCTTCTCGAGCCTCACTCCGACGCTCGAAGAGCTATAGTATTCTGGAATCATATCACTCGCTTCGCGGGGATATTTCCACCACCGTTATTATCATGAGTTAGTAGTTGCCACCCTATCCGCCGTATTGTTTTAGCGGCGTGCATGTAATAAATTGTTGGGCAGTCTCTGCTCAACCTTGTATTATATTTAGTACTCCTGGTATTTTCTTCTGTGACCAAGATATTGTCTACCAGTGGGAAGGAATTCTTCCTCGCTGGTCCGTAAAAGGGATTGGTCTCTCAATAATTATTTTATTGAAAACCCGGTCATGACAAGCTTGGTATCAGAGCCAGGCTGACTGTAGGAAGCCACTAGGTGCGATCGCTAATCGGTTATTAGCGTCTTTTGTGCTTTTTTAGCATTTTGCAATTGTAGCTATTTTCTGTTAGTCATCATAAATTTATGACATGACTACTCAGAATTTTTGCCTACTTTTGTAGATGGCTGGCAGCAGCTGTGAGAATCGAGTGTTCACCAACGTGCCCGAGGGGTTTGTCAAGCTCCTCGTCTCCATCACCAAGCTCGCGATCGGGCCAGCAGCTCGCCCGAAGTTCACACTCTATCAGCACAAGCTCAGTGACGACGTGTCTATGCACCAAGCTGTGGTGCAGTTCAAGGGAGGACGTTCTGCTGCTCGCCACTTCCGTTTTGTGGGAAGGGCCATGCCTACGGAGAGGCATGCCATGCAGATGGCTGCCCGTGAGGCGATAGCTCGCCTTCGGGACATCCTTCCTACAATGAAGACTCGTCGCTACCGCTACCTCCCATGCCATGTGCCTTACACCAGCCACTATGCGTTCGCCTGCCATCGGGGAGAGCGAGATGAAGCCATCGAGATGGTTGTGGAGTATCTCAAGGCTCTGGAGGAGTCTTTCGACAACCTCGTAGATGATCTTGTGGCTGCCCGCATGGACTTAGTCCGGGGCGGTCCTGCCAGCAGGAAGGAGCTTCTCCACACAGCACCGCCTCTGACATTCGTCTCGTCTTCAGCCTCGTATGCACCGGCCGTTTTTGCCACTGCTCGCCGTCTGCCTACCACTGAGGAGTTCGACCGAGTCATCGCTCCTACTCCAGTCAGAGCCGCACCGCCTGCCGCACGCGCTCTACCACCAGTCGCCCCCGCACCATCACCGCAGCGCAGCGTCACGCGCCAGGAGCCAGCTAGAGAGGAGGAGGTTGACTCTCCTGGACCGCTAAGCCTTGCCATCGGCAAGGGGAAGGAGATCTTCACCATCTCCGACTGAGAGCACCGAGTAGCCGCGTGTTATGCCTGCTTGTATGATGTGTTGTTTTATCTGTACGCTAGTTTGTATTGGTGTGTTTGCTGCCTTCCGGAGTGGTACGCTAGTTTTTAATAACATGTCAGGATTGTGTACGCGCATCCTGAGTGATGTATCTTGTTTTTGCTTTTCGCATGTAAGATTTATGTTAAGCACTTCTTCTCCATGAAAAATCATTTGTGTTTCTTTGAAAACCTTGAAGCCTTTTGATTATTGCCTTTGCGAGATTTTTTTTTGTGCTACACAATTTTCCTCATGGGTTTTGCAAATAATACCCCAGACTGGAAAAATGTCTCGCCCGTGGACTCGCTCCATGCCAAATCAGCCAGAAGAGGTTTACGGGACACAGACCAGCAACAATTTCACTCAGGGTCAGTCCAGCCAACAAGACAGCGAAGCAGCACTGTCTCAAGTATGCTGTCTCTTCGAGCAAAGCCAGCAACAGCACCAAGAGATGATGAACCATGTCATCAATATGGGAAACCACCGTGAACCCTATCAACCACATTCCAAGTTATCCGAGTTACAGAAGACTCGCCCCTCAACTTTTGCTCACACCGACAGACCACTGGAAGCCGACGATTGGCTTCGTGAGATTGAAAGGAAACTGATTATTGCTCAGTGCTCAGATCATGAGAAGGTGCTTTATGCACCACACTACCTTACTGGAGCAGCCGCAGCATGGTGGGAAAACTTCCTACACATGCACCCCAGGGAACACAACATCACCTGGGAAGAGTTCAAGGAAGGCTTCCGTGGGGCACACATCCCCAGGAGCATCCTAAAGATCAAGAAGAGAGAGTTTGATGACCTGAAGCAAAGAGGCATGTCCGTCACAGAATACAACGGCCAGTTTACCCAACCGTCTCGTTATGCCTACGACGAGCACATGACAGAAAGCAAGAAGATGGAAAAATTCCTGGACGGCCTGGCACCAGCGTTAAGATGCCAACTGATCGTGCACACCTTTCCGGATTTTAAGACGCTGGTGGACAAGGCCATCACCCTGGAGAATGAGCGCCGTAGTCTGGAAGATATCCGCAAGCGAAAGAGGGACAAGACGACTCTTGCTCGCAGCAACCGAGGCAAGACTGAGGTCCCGAGGACCGACGCAAGGAGATCCACAACTACTGAGCCAAGGCCCGTCGGACAATTTCATGCCAGGAATAAGGAGTACACATACCGTCCAGGGGTCACCTGCTATGCTTGTGGTCAACAAGGGCATTATGCTAAACAGTGCCCGAAGCCAAGAGACTCGGCACCCAAGCCGAACAATGGTGGAAACAATCCAGCCCCCAAGCGCAACAACTTCAACCCCAGCAACAACCACAGGAAGGGTTACCTGAACCATGTGACCAGGGAAGAAGCGCAGAATGCCCCAGACATCGTGCTCGGTACGTTCCCTGTCAACACAGTACCTGCCACGGTTTTGTTTGATTCTGGAGCTTCCCATTCGTTCGTTTCGAAGAGTTTTGTTTCGCAACATGGTTTTCTGATACTTCCCTTGGAAAAATCTATGATCATCAAGTCCCCCGGAAATAAGCAAATCGCTCAGGGTTACTGCCAAGGAGTGGTCATTGAGTTCGACGGACTACAATTCCACGCGAATCTCATCGTGTTGGAAAGTAAAGGACTGGATGTCATTTTAGGGATGGACTGGTTGACCACCAACAAAGGATTCATTGACTGTTTCAATCGGACAGTGATTCTCACACACCATCACGGCAAGACAATAAGAGTTTCCGCTCAAGAAAGGCCACGATCACAGAAACCAAAACTGAACAAAATGGACATTGCAGAACTGAGAAAAGTTCCAGTGGTATGCGAATTTCCTGATGTGTTCCCTGAAGAACTACCAGGCATGCCACCAGACCGAGAAATAGAATTCAGCATTGAACTAGCACCTGGCACCGCTCCCATCTATAAGAAGCCGTATAGAATGGCACCCTCAAAATTGGTGGAGTTGAAGAAGCAGATAAAGGAATTGTTGGACAAAGGATTTATACGAGCCAGCTCCTCACCATGGGGTTCGCCTGTGTTGTTCGCCAAGAAGAAGGATGGGACACTGAGACTGTGTATAGACTATCGAGCCCTCAATATGGTCACCATCAAAAACAAATATCCGATGCCACGGATCAATGATTTATTTGACCAGCTCGCACAAGCCAAGGTATTCTCAAAAATTGATTTGAGATCGGGATATCACCAACTGAAGGTACGGACGGAAGATATCCCCAAGACAGCTTTCACTTCCAGATATGGGTTATACGAGTTTACAGTGATGCCTTTTGGACTAACGAACGCCCCCGCATATTTCGTCCACCTCATGAACAAAGTGTTCATGAAATACATGGAAAAATTTGTGGTGGTATTCATTGACAATATTCTGGTTTACTCAAGGACACCAGAAGAGCATGCTGAGCACCTCAGGATTGTTTTGGGAGAATTGAGGAAACATCAGTTGTACGCCAAATTTAGCAAATGCGAATTTTGGCTAAGACAAGTTGGTTTCTTGGGCCATATATTGAACCAAGAAGGCGTGGCTGTAGACCCAGAAAAAGTCAAGGCCATACTGGACTGGAAGCCACCCGCCAATGTTACAGATGTGCGGAGTTTCCTAGGAATGGCCGGATATTACAGGAGATTTATTGAAGGATTCTCCACTGTGGCAAAACCTATGACACAGTTACTCAAGAAGGACAAGAAATTTGTATGGACGGAAGCATGCGAGCAGAGCTTCCAAGAACTCAAGAAGAAGCTGACAACTGCACCAGTCTTAACTCTGCCAGACATACACAAGAGCTTTGAAGTGTATTGTGACGCGTCCCGAAAAGGTCTCGGATGCGTACTAATGCAGGATGGCAAAGTTGTCGCATATGCCTCCAGGCAGCTACGAAAACATGAGGAAAATTACCCAACACATGACTTGGAGCTAGCAGCAGTTATACATGCACTCAAGGAGTGGAGGCACTTTCTGTTGGGAAATCGCTGTGAAATATATACGGACCATAAGAGCCTCAAATATATTTTCACACAGCCAGAGCTGAATTTACGCCAATGACGCTGGTTGGAACTAGTCAAGGACTATGACGTCGGTATTCACTACCACCCAGGGAAAGCAAATGTAGTGCTCGATGCCCTTAGTCGAAACCCCAGCCCGGACAGTGACGGTCAGCAAAATTTGAGGCCTGAGTTTCAGCGAGAGTTCACTAGGCTCAACATGATGTTAGTCTCTGAGGGCACCGTATCGAACATGGAGATACAACCCACCCTGGTGGAACAAATTAAGAAGGCTCAACAGGGACATCCCAGCATCGAAGGCATAAAGAAGAAAATGAATCTTAGAAAGACTTCAGAATTCGTCACAGACAGTGAAGGAACATTATGGTACCGAGACAGACTTTGCGTACCTAACATTGAGGAACTCAAGCAACAGATCTTGACGGAAAGCCACACCGCCCCATACTCGATCCATCCTGGAGGAACCAAAATGTACAAGGACATCCAGGAAAGATTTTGGTGGCACGGTATGAAAATAGATATAGCCACATTCATCGCTTGTTGCGATTCATGTCAGCGCATCAAGGCCGAGCACCAAAAGCCAGCAGGGCTACTCCAGCCTAACAGGATACCGGAGTGGAAATGGGATGAAATAGGAATGGACTTCATTGTCGGATTACCCCGATCACAACGCGGAAATGACGCCATATGGGTCATCACAGACCGACTAACCAAGGTTGCTCATTTCATTCCCGTGAAGACTACCTACTCCACACAAAGACTGGCAAAACTTTATCTCTCCCGTATAGTTTGCTTGCACGGAGTCCCAAAGACTATAATATCCGACCGAGGCACCCAATTCGTCTCCAAATTTTGGGATCACCTACAACAAGCTCTGGGCACGCAACTAGCTTTCAGTACAGCATACCACCCTCAGACTGATGGACAAACAGAACGTGTAAACCAAATCCTAGAGGATATGCTAAGAGCCTGTGTGCTCACCTATGGATCCAGTTGGGAAGAGAGTTTGCCGTATGCCGAATTTGCTTACAACAACAGTTACCAAGCCAGCTTGCAAATGGCACCATTTGAAGCGTTGTACGGACGAAGGTGTCGTACCCCTCTGAATTGGTCAGAAACAGGTGATAGCCGTATCTTCGGCCCAGACATGCTTAAAGAGGCCGAGGAGAAAGTTAAACAAATCAGGGACAGACTCAAGACAGCACAGAGCCGACAAAAGAGCTACTATGATCAGAAGCATCGTGAGGTCAGCTTTGAACCTGGTGATTCCGTATATCTCCGAGTATCTCCTATGAGGGGTCTGCAACGGTTCAAAATTAAGGGGAAGCTAGCCCCAAGATTTATTGGACCATTTTGTGTAAAGGCACAAAGAGGCACGGTAGCCTACCAACTAGACCTACCCAAGGAGCTGTCAGACGTCCATGACGTGTTCCACGTCTCACAGTTAAGAAAATGTGTGAGCAACCCAGAAAAGCATGTACCTCACGAGGACATTGATATGCAACCAGATCTCACCTACAGAGAAAGGCCAGTAAAGATTTTAGAAGAGTCTGAACGGAGGACCCGTCAGAAAACGACAAGATTTTTCAGGGTTCAGTGGAGCAACCACACTGAGGATGAAGCCACATGAGAAAGCGAAGATTTCCTCCGAGCAGAGTATCCATATCTATTTGAGGAGCAGCAGAAATCTCGAGGACGAGATTTTTCCTAAGGGGGTAGGTGTTGTGACACCCAAGTTTTTATTTGGATTTTTCAAAAGATTTTTTTTATTTGTCTTGAGGGGAGTGATTTAAATTTTTCCTTTAAGAGAACTCTCCCTCTCAAATACTTTTTTATGGCAAAAGTTTTATTTGGATTCACCCAAGATCTGTCTTTGGTCTTGGAGGTTCTTGCTTTTCATTTGGACTCAAGACCAAATGTTTTTCTTTGGGGAAAACAACTTTTAAAAATCTTTTGGAAATGCACTATGGCTTTTGGAAAACTCCTTTGCCACTTTCAACAATTCCTTCTTGCCATGGCCTTAGTGCAAATCCTCTCTCCTAACCCTTCCCTCATCTTTGGATCATGATTTGCATCAAATCCAGCAAGTTGGACCTCCCCATGTGATCATTTCCATTTGAATCTTATTCAAACAAATTTCTGTCTTCTATCCTACTACTTGGAGATTTACAAAGGAACTCTATTTTTTGTTTTGATTTTGCCCCCAAACCAACTCTCCTCCCTAGTCCTTTGAACCCTCAACCAAGATCCATGAAGATCCACTGGTCTTCAGTTCAAAATTTTCAAACTACACTTGCTGCAAGTTTGGACCAGATTTGTCAAATTTGGTGAAATTCATTCAAAACCTTCTCCAAAAATTCCCAGTAAAATCAGGCAGCCCCTGGGTGCTTTGAGTGGCCATCTCACCAAGTTACAGCTCCAGAAAAATTTATCTCATAGCCAAAACCTTCTGTCGAACACCTGCACTGCATGGTCATGTCAAGTTCAGAAAGTTCAGAGATTCAGTCAGTGGCCGGCTGTCGTTTTCTTCAGAGAAGGACGTCGATCTCGCCAGTGCCTCTGCGTCGCCTTGCTCCTCGTCCCCTCCCCCTTGTTCCTGCACCGCACGAACGCCTGGCGCCTTGCGGGCGTCGGCGACGAGCAGCAGAAGGTGCGCCGCCCCGTGACCGACGCCGGCGGCGGCTTTGCGGACGCCAGCGAGAGACACGGCGCCGACGACGCCACCCAGCGCCGCCCAAACCACCGGAGCTCGCCGCGTGGCCTTCCACTCCCCCGAACGCGCTGACCACCCTCGTCGTGAACCGCAGGGCACAGAGCACGCTCTCTGCCGCCGTTGAGCCCGTGCCGTCACCTCACCGTGGACCGACGCCATTACGCCAAGACCATCTCCGTTTAGCTGTAAAACGACTCCAGTAACCTCCACTGATGCTGCCTGGCCGCTCAAACCACCTGCCAATCCACTGCTCCGCCGTAATCGCTCGCCGGAGATTCTCCGTTCACGGCCACCCCGTCGATCCGCCTATAAATAGAGGCCCCGAGCTTCAACTCGAGCACCCACCATCCCTGCACTCCCCCTAGAGCAAGCCTAGCCACTGGTAGAGCCCCGAGGAGGTCTCCTTCCTCGACTCCAGCCGCCGCGACCTGCCACGGGATCCAGCCCGATTCGCCCCCGTGTGTGCTCCTCCGCCTCCATTCTCTTACCAGTAGCTTCACCATGCATCCCTCTTTCTGACCCGCACTTCAATTTGAAGCTTGCAGCCCTCCACCGGAGTTCCCCATCCTCACCCGAGCCGCCGTCCGCCGGAGAAAGTGTCGCCGTCGACGTGGTGCTCCCCGTTGGACGAGTCCACCACCCACCGACGCGGAAGAGGACGCTGAAGCTCTTGGTACCCTCCATTTCTCCTAACTCGCCGTGGTTCGACGCCGGCGTCCAATGCAGTCTTCGGGCGCCGGCGAGCTTTTCAAACCTGACATGTGGACCCCGCGTGTCAGCCTCTGTTCTTTTATTCGCGAACCGTTTTCTGTTGGCGCCTTCGGGCAAAATACGCTTTCTCCTTTGCGCTTGTGCATTCCCAACCGAAGCGTTTTCTGTTTTCTCAGTTAAAACCCTGTAACTTTTCTGTTTCATTACAGATAAGTCCCTGGACAGAAACCTTTATAACTTTTTAATAAAAAGGTATTTTTGAGTGATTCTTTTTCTGACAATCTTCAAATTTTGTCTAGTTTTTTATGGGATTTATTTCAAAAATATTTGGAAAAGTTTCTGTGTATGTGTTGGTTTTCACGTTAGTATCCGTTTCGTGATTGCCGTAGGTTCCGGGAGAAGTGAGGGAGCCGCGAACTTCGCCAAGCTAGACTCCGACTTCTCTGAACCAGACAAGCATGTTTTGAACATTTGATATGACAGGTGTTTGCATGTTTGCGTGAAAGTTTGTGCGTGGCATATGAGTGTCGGTAAATACCTCGTTGCTTGTAAGGCAACTACCCGGTTGTCCCAAAGTCGGGATGATCTCTGATGAGAGATGGCCTAATCATGTGGTGACATGAAGGGCAGCAAGGTGGTACTGTTGTAGCATGCCAGCCTTGCGTCATCCGACTTTCTCCGACGTTAACATGGTTGGAGCCACGTTATCGTTCTTTTTCCGCATGTTCCAAAGTTGCGATGATCTCTGATGAGAGATGGCCTAATCATGTGGTGACATGAAGGGCAGCAAGGTGGTACTGTTGTAGCATGCCAGCCTTGCGTCATCTGACTTTCTCCGATGTTAACGTGGTTGGAGCCGCGTTACCGTTCTTTTCCCCTTCCATGCTACTACATGTCTCATTGCCAGGATGCGGTTTAGTAAGTTGGTAACCTCTTTCCGTGTACACACCAAACAGAGAGGCCGGGATGATGGTACCTTGGCCCAGGATTAAAGCCAGTCATTCGGTCAGGGGGCATCGGTGTTTCCGGTTGGGACCGAGAGGGGGGCACCCCCTTAGAGCGCGCGTATAGAAATTTGATCCCATGCTACGCGAGGTTGTAGCCTCCCCGTCTCAAGGTTTTTCTTGAACGTCGCCGAGGGTGATCCCTGGCTTCGGATGGTTGAATTGGGTGTATACTGGTTAGACGTGTTTCTTCCAAAACACCGTAGACGGAACTAGTCCCCGTGACTACTGAAATCCGTTGGCTGTGGTTAAGTACAAACTCTGCAGAGTCAATTCTTTCCAAATCATCGTATCCATGACCAAGTAATGAAAACATTATATCCATATCTATCCGTGTGAAAAACTTGTCCCCGGTGAACAATCTCAAGTGGTAAATCCAGATTTATCGTTATTCCTGTGGATGGACTAACTTTATTTTTGTCTCATGCTTGTGACAAATTATGTTCCCGAACTGTTGTATTATTGAGTTGTGATATAAGCCCTTTATGAGACGTCGCGCAGACGTCCGACTGTGGCGTGTACTCGTTTCTCACTTTAAATATAAGCCCTTTATGTGATGTCGCTCAGACGTCCGACTGCGGCATGCACTGTCTTTATTTTCTGTTGTAAGCCCTTTATGTGGTGTCGCCCCGACGCCCGACTGTGGCACTATTATTCTGCATTTTCCTCTCGAGGAGTCTTTCAGACACTCGTTTGGCACCCGTATTATTATTCCGCATTTTCCGCTCGAGGAGTCTTTCAGACACTCGTTTGGCACCCGTATTATTATTCCGCATTTTCCGCTCGAGGAGTCTTTCAGACACTCGTTTGGCACCAGTATTACTATTCTGCAGTTTCCGCTCGAGGCGTCATTCAGACCCTCGCTTGGCACCCAGTATTTATTATCTTTGTGTCTGATCGCACCGGTTAACTTGTTCATGTGCTTCATGTTTACATTTGTTATATCTTATGTCCGAACTGTCTTGCGAGTACTTTCATAGTACTCACCTGGCTTGTTGATTTGGCCAGATGTTGACGAAGGCGATCTCTTGGATGAAGAGTTTGATAGCGCGTCCGATGCCTAGAGGAGTCCCAGTCAGTCCTGCGCGATCCCGGATATTGGTCACTTGTATTGTATACGCTTCCGCCACCCTCAATAAGTCTTCTCGAGCCTCACTCCGACGCTCGAAGAGCTGTAGTATTCTGGAATCATATCACTCGCTTCGCGGGGATATTTCCACCACCGTTATTATCGTGAGTTAGTAGTTGCCACCCTATCCGCCGTATTGTTTTAGCGGCGTGCATGTAATAAATTGTTGGGCAGTCTCTGCTCAACCTTGTATTATATTTAGTACTCCTGGTATTTTCTTCTGTGACCAAGATATTGTCTACCAGTGGGAAGGAATTCTTCCTCGCTGGTCCGTAAAAGGGATTGGTCTCTCAATAATTATTTTATTGAAAAACCGGTCGTGACAACTATGAAGATACAAGATTGAAGACTTCGACCCATGTCCGGATGGGACTCTCCTTGGCATGGAAGGCAAGGTTGGCAATACCGATATGTAGATATCCTCCCTTGTAACCGACTCTGTGTAACCCTAGCCCCCTCTGGTGTCTATATAAACCAGAGGGGTTACTCCGTAGGACAACAACAATCATACCATAGGCTAGCTTCTAGGGTTTAGCCTCTACGATCTCGTGGTAGATCAACTCTTGTAATACTCATATCATCAAGATCAATCAAGCAGGAAGTAGGGTATTACCTCCATCGAGAGGGCCCGAACCTGGGTAAACATCGTGTCCCCCGCTTCATGTTACCATCCGCCTTAGACGCACAGTTCGGGACCCCCTAACCGAGATCCGCCGGTTTTGACACCGACATTGGTGCTTTCATTGAGAGTTCCACTGTGTCGTCACCATAAGGCTTGATGGCTCCTTCAATCATCGGCAACGATGCGATCCAGGGTGAGGTTTTTCTCCCCGGACAGATCTTCGTATTCGGCGGCTTCGTACTGCGGGCCAACTCGCTTGGCCATCTGGAGCAGATCGAGAGCTACGCCCCTGGCCATCAGGTCAGGTTCGGAAACTTGAACTATACTGCCGACATCCGCAGAGACTTGATCTTTGACGGATTCGAACCCATGTCGGGTGCGCTGCACAATCACGACGAGCATGACTTAACTCTGCCATTGGATAGTGTTCGGGAGATCACACCTGCAACTACTCCGGCCCTCAATCCGGAACAAATTGCGCCATCTGAGGACGGGTGGATAGACCCCGCCACGGAGGCCGCACTCTTAGTGGCGATAGAGCCGAATACTGACTTCACCTCCTACGAGAGCCGTGTTGCCGAACCATTGGATTCGTCCCTGGCCACGGGCTCCGAGCCGCATGCGTCCGTGCCTATCGAATCCGATTGGGCACTGATCATGGAGTTTACCTCCGCGGATATCTTTCAGCACTCGCCTTTTGGCGATGTGCTAAATTCATTAAGGCCTCTCTCCTTGTCAGGAGAACCTTGGCCGAACTATGTCCGGCTAGAATGGGATGCGGACGACGAAGAAATTCGCTCCCCACCCACCACCCACTTAGTAGCCAATGTCGATGATTTAACCGACATGCTCGACTTCGACTCCGAAGACATCGACGGTATGGACGACGATGCAGGAGACGAACAGGAACCACCGCCCACAGGGCGCTGGACCGCCACCTCATCATATGATATATACATGGTGGACACCCCCAAAGAAGGGGATGGCGATAAGACAACGGAGGATAATCCCTCCAAGAAGCAACCCAAGCACCGACGTCAGCGGTGCCGCTCTAATTCTCGCCATAGCAAAAGCAGCGATACCGGCACAAGAGACAATAACGCTCCGGATAGTGCCGAAGACGACGATAATCCCCTCCAGCCAGACCTCGAGCGGGGGGATGAACAAGCTAGCCCCCCGGAACAGGCAGTAAACGGAGAATCAGAGGATGACAATTACATGCCTCTCTCCGAAGACGAAGTGAGCCTCGGCGACGAAGAATTTTTCGTGCCTGAGGATCCCGTCGAGCAGGAGCGCTTCAAGTGCTGGCTTATAGCCACAACAAACAGCCTGAAGAAAAAGCAACAACAGCTTCAAGCTGATCAAGATCTGCTAGCGGATAGATGGACTAAAGTCCTGGCAGCCGAGGAATACGAACTCGAACGCCCAAACAAGAGTTACCCAAAGCGCAGGTTGCTACCTCAACTCGTGGAGGAAGCATTGAAACCTACATCACCAGCGTATGATGCGGCTGATCGGCCACCTCTTGGCCTAGACAGAGAGGCATTTCAGCCCAAAGTCCAGCCCGCACCCCACCGCCATTCAAACAAAAATACCAAGGCCCGGGGCAACACGCGGGACCTGCGAGACGTCTTGGAGAACAAAACAAAACATGCAAGGTCGATCTACGGATCACGGGGTCGCGCCCCAACACATGATGATGATCGTCACGCCGGATACACTAAAAACAAATCCGGCCGGGCCGAACACAGCAGACAAGACTCATATGAACTGCGTCGTGATATAGCCCGGCACAGAGGCGCCGTACACCCCCTATGCTTCACTGATGAAGTAATGGATCACGAATTCCCAGAGGGTTTTAAACCCGTAAATATTGAATCATATGATCGTGCAACAGATCCTGCGGTATGGATCGAGGATTTCCTCCTCCACATCCACATGGCTCGCGGTGATGATCTACATGCCATCAAGTACCTCGCACTAAAACTCAAAGGACCAGCTCGGCGTTGGCTGAATAGCTTGCCATCAGACTCAATTGGCAGTTGGGAGGATTTGGAAGATGCATTCCTTGACAACTTCCAGGGCACTTATGCGCGACCACCGGATGCTGATGACTTGAGCCATATAACTCAGCAGCCAGGGGAATCGGCCAGGCAATTCTGGACACGGTTCCTAACTAATAAAAACCAAATTGTCGATTGTCCGGATGCAGAGGCCTTAGCGGCATTTAAACATAACATCTGTGACGAGTGGCTCGCCCGGCACCTCGGCCAGGAGAGGCCGAAGTCTATGGCAGCCCTCACGACGCTCATGACCCGCTTTTGCACGGGCGAAGACAGCTGGCTGGCTCGCAGCACCAACACATCAAGAAGTCATGGCACTTCAGATACAAAGGATACTAACGGCAGACCACGTCGTAACAGACACAAACGCCACAACAATGGCGACAACGCCGAAGACACGGCAGTCAATGCCGGATTCAGCGGCTCTAAATCTGGTCAGCGGAAGAAGCCGTTCAAAAGAAGCAATCCGGGCCCGTCCAGTTTGGACCGCATACTCGATCGCTCGTGTCAAATTCACGGCACCCCTGATAAGCCAGCCAATCACACCAACAGAGAATGCTGGGTGTTCAAGCAGGCCGGCAAGTTGAATGCCGAAAACCGGGACAAGGGGCTGCATAGCGACGACGAGGAAGAGCCTCGGCCGCCGAACACAGGAGGACAGAAGAGATTCCCTCCATAAGTGAAAACGGTGAACATGATATACGCAACCCACATTCCCAAGAGGGAACAAAAACGTGCACTAAGGGATGTCTATGCGATGGAGCCAGTCGCCCCAAAGTTCAACCCATGGTCCTCTTGCCCGATCACCTTCAATCGCAGGGACCACCCCACTAGTATCCGTCATGGCGGATCTGCCGCATTGGTCCTTGACCCCATCATCGACGGATTTCACCTCACCCGAGTCCTTATGGACGGCGGCAGCAGCCTGAACCTGCTATATCAGGATACAATGCGCAAAATGGGTATAGACCCCTCGAGGATCAAACCCACTAAAACCACCTTTAAAGGTGTCATCCCAGGTGTAGAGGCCCATTGCACGGGCTCAATCACACTGGAAGTGGTCTTCGGATCTCCGGACAACTTCCGAAGCGAGGAGTTAATCTTCGATATCGTCCCGTTCCGCAGTGGCTATCATGCACTGCTCGGGTGGACCGCATTTGCCAGATTCAATGCGGTACTGCATTATGCATACCTCAAGCTCAAAATCCCAGGACCTCGTGGGGTTATAACAGTCAATGGAAACACAGAACGCTCACTCCGCACAGAGGAATACACTGCGGCCCTCGCAGCTGAGGCACAAAGCAGCCTTTTAAGGCAAACCGCCAATTCGGCGATAAAACCCCCGGATACCGTCAAGCGAGTCCGAAGTAACCTGCAACAGGATCGCCTGGCCCGTTCAGAGCTCGCCTAGCAATTCAGCCCCCGCCCTAGTCCCAGTCAAGCAACGAAATCTGTGTCGCGCGTACATAATTACGCACTGAAAATACCATGGGCATAGGCGGGGGCACGACCAAGGCACGTCCCACAATGTGGCTCAACCGCCCCAGGGGCTGTATACCTTTATCATTTTCTCTCTTTCAGAACCTTACTCTCTGGAAGCCCTTTCCGGCAGTCTGATTGCTGGACACACTACGGGAAGGAACAACCAAGGAGGCAAGAAGCTAAGACGTACAAGGGAATCCCCAGGTGGTCTCTGATAACAATCGAAGTACCCATTTTTAATACCCGTACGCAGCTTGCCCTTGGATAGGACATGTCAAATAGTCCTATTTTTTGCTTATTGCACTACTTGTATCAGTACGCTTCAAAGTATTATTTAAATAACAATGCATGGCATTAGTCTATTATTGCATTACCCTTCTTTTTTCTTGTCTGTTTATTTACGACAACTTGCACCCGTACATCCTGGTACGACCAGTACGCCAGGGGCTTCAGTATACCCCATTATACGGCGTGAGAAGTCCGAACACTTTCGACAGTGCGGCACCCCGAACTTATAGCATTATATGCATCAGCTCCGAATCATGTCTTGGGTCAATAGTTGGGTTTGCCCGGCTCCCATGTTTTGGTACCTTACGTTCCGCAATATCGGCTAAGGTAGCGCTGGGAGAACTACTGCGATTGTGTCCCGGTTCTTCCGGACGAGCACCTCAGTAGAGAAAGCCGAAAACTGACTGTCATGATAAGGCGAGAGCTGGTCGCTATTCGAGAGGACTCAAGTCCTTAAAGACTTTTTCCGCTTCGGGCGAGGAGTCGGCCTTGCCCGACTTAGGCGTATATAGCGCCCCAAATTCGGCCTTCCGAATACTAGGGGCTTCGCCAAAATTTAAAATTGTAGACTTCTATGGCTAAGTGAGAGTGATAAAGCCTTATAGTCCGATTGGCTGGTTCGTTGTGCTGAACACCTCCCTTGAAGGACCCAAAATTGGGATAACGAGTGCTCATGTTTATCCCGAACACCTCAGTACTAGTTACATGGGGGAAGAAGCCGACGACTGGCCAACTCTCAGATTTTATAAACGGTCGCACAGAAGGTAATATTTTAAATTCAAAAGCGTTGCATAGCGCAAACGAACTCGTTTCATATTACAGGATCACATGAGTACATTCATTCGAATATTACATCCTTAGTACACTCCTCCGCCACAAGGCGAGAACCCTTCAGGACACTGTTATAATACATTTCAGGGTGGCAATGCTCCTTGCCTTCCGGCGGCCCCTCCTTCACCAGTTTCCCGGCGTCCAGCTTTGCCCAGTGGACCTTTGCTCGGGCAAAAGCCCTTTGCGCGCCCTCGATGCAGACAGACCGCTTTATGACTTCCAGCCGTGAGCAGGCATTCACAAGCCGCCTTACCAGGCCGAAGTAGCTATCGGGCAGGGGATCGCCAGGCCACATCCGGACTATAAGACCCTTCATGGCCTGTTCGGCTGCCTTATGGAGCTCGACCAGTTGCTTCAGCTGGTCGCTCAATGGCATGGGGTGTTCGGTCCCAGTATACTGAGACCAGAACAACCTCTCCGTCGAGCTCCCCTCCTCGGCCCGGTAGAACTCCGCGGCATCTGACACACTGTGGGGCAGATCTGCGAACGCTCCTGGAGAGCTCTGAACTCGGGTAAGTAAAAGGAAATTTTCTTTCACATGCTTGCTTTGCATAATGAATGCCTTACCCGCTGCTATCTTCTTAACTGCCTCAATTTCCTGGAGGGCCTTTTGGGCTTCGGCCTTGGCATGTTATGCGATTTCGAGGGCCTTCGCAATCTCGGACTCTCGCGTCTTAGAGTCAAGCTCCAAGGACTCGTGTTTTTTGACGAGAGCCTGGAGCTCTTGCTGCACCTCGCCCACCCGGGCCTCTTGTTTTTCTCGCTCAATGCGCTCCTTGGCCGCCTTGTCCTCGGCCTCGGACAGCGCCTTCTTCAGGGTCGCCACTTCGGTCATGGCCCCTAGCAAAATTCATGACGATCCTATGATCTAAGTAACCACCCTTGTTTTTTTTCTTATCAACATACAGACAGGGTATAACTTACCTTTGTTCTCTTCGAGCTGCCTTTTGGCAAGGCCGAGCTCTTCCTTGGACCGCTCAAGGTCCCTCTTCAGTGCGGGGACCTCCGCAGTACATGCGGCAGCGGCTAGCAATGAAGCCTGCATATGCACATAGACATATTTCGATTAGACTCCTATGGTTATTATTTGATCCTCTATTCGGCCTTTCTTCGCAAACGCCAAATAGAGCATCAGGGGCTAGTGTCTATGCGGTAACATTCTCTTATAATCTGGTCACTTACCTCAAAGCCTGTTAGGAGGCTGGCACAGGCTATAGTCAGTCCGCTCTTGGCGGACTGAACCTTCTTGACCACCGCACTCATGATAGTGCGGTGTTCTTCGTCGATGGAAGCGCCCCGAAGCGCTTCCAGCAAGTTGTCCGGTGCCTCTGGACGGACAGAGGCCACCAGCACAGGCGGCTTGCCCCTCTTAATGGGGGGTCGCTTAACAGAGTCCGGAACCACTGGAGGTTCCGGCGCAGTGTTCGGCTGGAGGCCGAATTCGGAGCCCATGGTAGTCTTGCTCCCCTTGCGCCCAGGGTCCGGAACGTCGCCTTGAGGCGCCTCCAGGACTACCTCCCCTCGGCTCGATGCCCTTTGAGACAACACCTCGACGTTGTCCGTAGGGCGAGGGGTGGAGGCGGTCGGAAGAGAATCGCTATTCATATCCAACGGGTCCAAAGAACCATCCGACGAAGATACGTCGATATGGGCTCGGGACGGACTGCATAATCATGTTCGGCATGATGAGAAGCAGTGCAATAAAACATACCATGAATTACTATGGTATCCGGATACTTACGACTTCGCCAGGGGCTTGTCCCTGGGCAACCACTCGTCGTTGCTGTAAGCGGCCGTCGTAGAGCAGCCCGGGAGGAGGGTCCTTCCCTTCTTGGACCCTTCGGCCTCCTCAGTTGGGGCGGCCTTCCTTTTCTTGTGTCCCCCGGCTGGGGGGGGAGAACTTTCCTCTTCCTCCTCCTCGCTTTCGTGGGAGGAGTGCGCCTCGGAGTTTTCGGACGATGAGTCCGATATAACCTTGCGCCGGAGACCCTTTCAGGTCCCCGTGGCCTTCTTCTTGGCCTTCTTCACCAGCACCTCGTAAGGCGCCGGAACCAGCATCTCCGTTAGGAGAGCATCTGCAGGATCTTCAGGCAGGGGGGCTGGGCAATCGATCTGCTCCGCTGTCTCTACCCAGTCCTGTTAAATGGCATGGAGGCTTAGATCCTGCACATGATTAAACTGGGGAAAATAAGTATCCTATGAGATATGAAAAACTTACCGGATTGGCAGGGCGCTTTGTGCTGAGTCCGCGGTCCTCGGTAAGGGGAAGGGGTACCTCAGCGCCCTTGAACAGCACCTTCCAGACATCCTTGTGCGTCGTGTCGAAGAGCTCTCGCAGTGTCTGGTGCTCGGCCGGGTCGAACTCCCACAAATTGAATGCTCGTCGTTGACACGGGAGGATCCGGCGGAAGAGCATGACCTAGACCACGTTGACGAGATTGATTTTCTTGCTCATCATGTTTCTGATGCATTTCAACAGTCCAGTCAGCTCCACCGATGAACCCCAGGATAGGCCCTTCTCTTTCCAGGAGGTGAGCCGTGTGGGGATTCCGGATCGGAATTCGGGGGCCGCCACCCAGTTGGTGTCGCACGGCTCAGTGATGTAGAACCACCCCGATTGCCACCCCTTTATGGTCTCCACATAGGAGCCTTCGAGCCAGGTGACGTTAGGCATTTTTCCCACCATGGCGCCTCTGCACTCCGCTTGCTGGCCGACCACCACCTTCGGTTTAACATTGAAGGTCTTCAGCCACAGGCCGAAGTGGGGCCTGATGCGGAGGAAGGCCTCGCACACAACGATAAACATCGAGATGTTGAGGATGAAATTAGGGGCCAGATCGTGAAAATCCAGCCCGTAGTAGAACATGAGCCCACAGACAAACGGGTGGAGGGGAAATCCCAATCCGCGGACGAAGTGGGTAAGGAAAACCACCCTCTCATGGGGCTCTAGCGTAGGGATGATCTGCCCCGCATCTGGCAGCCGGTGTGCGATATCCGCGGCTAGATATCCGGCTCCCCGTAGCTTTGTGATGTTCTCCTCTGTAACAGAGGAGACCATCCACTTGCCTCCCGCTCCGGACATGCTTGGAGTGGTTTGAGGAGAAAAACGCAAACTTGGGCGCTGAAGCTCGAGTGCGCAAGAATGGATGAGCAAGGACGAAGAAGGCGTGGGTAAAAAGGGTGAATCCTTGTCCCTTTATAAGGGCAGAAGAGGCGATGCGCCTCCCCACTTACCTGGTAAAATTGCTCATTCCCCAAGCGTCGTAATTGATGGCACGGTTGGGTTACCCACACCCGTATTGATGAGAATCCCGTGATAAGGGGACACGATCTCTGCTTCGGCAAGACGTGCCAAGGAAACCGCCTCACGATATGTGCAGTGGCTGGTTGTGAAAAACGGTTCGAATAATGACCGAACCATGGTGTGATGTCATGCTGCGAAATACGTCAGCAGATTAGATTTGTGGAAATATTATTCTCTCTACGGTGGTATGTGGAATCTGTCTTGCAGAGCCGGACACTGTCTTCTAGGGTTTAGCCTCTACGATCTCGTGGTAGATCAACTCTTGTAATACTCATATCATCAAGATCAATCAAGCAGGAAGTAGGGTATTACCTCCATCGAGAGGGCCCGAACCTGGGTAAACATCGTGTCCCCCGCCTCCTGTTACCATCCGTCTTAGACGCACAGTTCGGGACCCCCTACCCGAGATCTGCCGGTTTTGACACCGACAGTGGCCATGGTGGCAGGGGAGACGAGGAGAGGCTCCGGGGCTCGAGAAAGTAGCTAGGGAGGAGTGTGGGAGTGAGTTGAGGTCGATGCGGTGCTCGGAAGGCCGCGGCGAGGGCCATTTATAGGCGGGCGAGGGAGGCCGAGGCCGAGTGCCGCCGCTCGAGCTCGGCCAGAGCTCTGGCTAGCTCAGCGAGCATGGGCGGGCACGGGAAGAAGACGAAGCATTGATGCGGGGATCACGGAGAGGTAGACGACGCCGGGGAACAGAGGAAGAAGCCGAGCACCATTAAAACATGTCGGGGCACTGTGCTCCCGTGGGCGTTCGACGGCGAGCGTCGGTGAGGAAACGGACGGAGGGGGAGAGGGGTCCAGGGGAACGACGATGACGCGGGCCAGCTGCTGGACACGCACACGCGCGCGAAGGCGATGAGAGGAGGAGGGGGTCCAGCACAAACAGCCACTGGACGCGACCACTGCCCATAAAGCGCGTGCACAGGCACGCCATTGTCATGGTCACCGCGTGCACTGGCATGAAGCGGGGGAGATGGGCTGGAACTTGTTGTCTAAGGGTAAGTTCATCTAGGGGAGGTCTCAACTACGGTGGTAGTTAGGTGAAAACGGCTCTGGTTAAAAGGTAATCACCCTCTGAAGTTTACTGCAGTAAACTTGGGTGAGCACTGGTGATCAACAGGAAGGTGATTGGGAGAAATGGAGTTGTCTGGGAGGTTTAGAGTAAGAAGGACTTTCATCCTGCTAACTTTGAGAAGATTTGGATCAAGATTTAATGTAGTTGCTTTGCAACTGACCAAAATGGTCCAGAAACTTGATCAGGAAGGTGCACTCACATGGAGTGTCAAATTGAGCTCAAATTGGGCAAGGCAGAGTCATTTGGTCCTATGAAGATGCTCAAAAAGTCTCATACCAATTGGCCAAGCCAAACTGGTACTTGCTTCACAAACATCTCCTCTGGACAGAAACTTGCAAAACTTCTAGAGGAATAATGGCTTGATGAACCATTCCCAAAATGGGTGGAGGTAGATTATATGGATAATAGAAGGCCTAGGCAAATTGGTAGCCATAATGGAGCAAGATAAAATATACTTGCTTCATAAACTGAAATTTTGGACAGAATCAAAGAATTGAAGATGAGCTCTCATGGAGGCATGACATGAGCTCTACTTTGTTGGAGGGCTATGATATGATGATATGAGGGATCAAGCAAAATGGCAACTCATTTGGATATGCCTAGCTTGCACCTCCTAAACAAAGCTTCTTTCTGGATAGAAACTTTGGAAAATCATAATTAAATAATTACTAGGCAAATGAGCTTGCATTTTGACATGTGGCAATTATATGGACAGGAAAAGGTTTCCAAGGAGTTTGAGGTCAATTGGGAAAAGGAAAATAGCACTTGCTTCACAATGTACCATTTAGGGCAGAATAGGGAATGAATTATTTGAGCATGATGATAAACATGACAAATGAAATATTTTGCCATATTTGAGAAAGATATGACCCAAAAAATTTATGAGAATTATTTGGGAATTTTAGGAGTAATGGAAATAAAGGTTGCTTCACAACCTAGGGCAATTTGAGCTATTCCTTTAATAGAAAAGGAATATTCCCAATGAAAAGAATATTGGGATTTGGGCTAGGATGAAAATGAAAGGGTTTTGGAAATGACAAGCCACTCTGGAAACAAAGAAGAGGGCATCTTCTTCAGTTTCCAGACCACAAAGCCACGGAAAAAGAAAACTCAAGCAAAAACCTCAAAAAAACAAAAGAAAAGGAAAGGGCCAAAAATCAGGCTGTCACAGTCCGGTAGCCGCCTCCAAGGGCACCAATAGTGGAATCACGGCATCTCGCATCGTGTGAGGGCATGAGGAGAATACGATGGCCCTAGTGGCTTCTTGGGGAGCATTGTGCCTCCACACCGCTCCAACGGAGACGTACTTCCCCTCAAAAGGAAGGAACTTCGGTAACACATCCTCGTCTTCATCGGCTCCACTCTTGGTTATCTCGTGACTTTACTTGTGCAAGCTTCTTTGTGTTATATCCCTAGCTTGCTTGTGTTCTCTTTGTTGTTGCATCATATAGGTTGCCCACCTAGTTGCATATCTGGACAACCTACTTTGATGCAAAGTTTAAATTGGTAAAGAAAAGCTAAAAATTGTTAGTTGCCTATTCACCCCCCCCCCCCTCTAGTCAACTATATCGATCCTTTCAATTGGTACCAGAGCCTTGTCTCTTTATTAAGGGCTTTGTCGTCCGAAGAGTATGGTTGACACCGTAGACGGTGGGGAAGAGCACTCTAGTGTGAATCCGATCTCGTCTACGGCCGATGGGGGAACCGCGGTCTCTCGTGAGGAATTCAATGTGGCTTTGGTGGACACATTGAAAACCTCCATGACGACTGAGGTTGAAAGCATGTTTAAGAAATTCTTAGAAGGGCTTAAACTATCCACCGTGCCAATGAAAGTGGGTGATCCCACTAACAAGGTGACGGATGCTAACTCCGACAAGGGGGGAGCTACTAGTGAAAAGGCTCCTTCTTCTAGTGGTAAAAATGGCAACGACATCTTTGCCCATGTGGAACCTCCGCTTACTTATGGTGGACCGATCCCTTCCACTCATTTGAATCATGTCGGTCCTCCCCCTAAGATTGTGAAAAATGTGGACTTTGATTCTTGGGTTTATCGCTTTAAGCGTCATTTACATCATGTGAATACTAATCTTTGGAGAATCATTGAAGAAGGTTTCTATCCGCATGACCAAAGCAACTTCACCCCTAGAGAAGCCGCGGATAATCAATTCAATGAGAATGCTCTCTTCATCATCCAAGATGCAATTCCACCCGAAGATCTTGCTCATCTTCGGCCCTTCACCGTGGCCAAGGATGCATGGCGCCATGTTGTTTCCCTCTTCCGGGGAAGCGCAAGCATTCAACACTCCAACTATGAAGTGGTGCGAGATGAAGCCGATGAGTTTGCAATGAAAGAAGATGAAGAACCTCATGAGCTTTATCAGAGATTAACCACTCTCGTGGTCTCACTCCGAGATCATGGGAGCAAGGATACAGATGACAACTGGATCAACCGCAAATTCCTCAAGGCCATGATGCCTTACCACAAGGCAATGTCCTCCGTCATTCGTCAAAGGCCAGATTTCCACACCTTGTCCTCAAGTGAAGTGTTGGATGAGTTTGTGGCTATGAGTATCTTGGACAAGACCGCTGACAATGCAGTGTTATGTTCTCAAAGAACAAAGAAGCCCAACCTTGCCTTGAAAGCCAAGGTTAGTGTGGAAGAAGAGGACGAAGAGGAAGAAGAGGAGAGCAATCCCGACGATACAAAGTATGCTTATCATGAACACATGGCTCTTGCTTCGAGGAAATTTTGGAGCAAGAAGAACACAAGGCCCAACTTCAACAAGAACAACTCAAGTAGCGCGAAGGGCAAGGACTTGCTATAATTGTGGCAATGTGAGCCACTTTGTTGCGGAATGCCCTTATGAGAAGAGGGAAGACTTCACCAAGAAGACTCCTCCCAAGGGGTTGGTGGCACAAGAAGAGTACAATGAGGATGATGATGATGATGAAGACGGTGAGTCGGTTGCCATGGCCTCCGTTGCCATTGCAACAACTCCACGGGTGTCTCTCTTCGACTCACCCAATGAGAACATCACCGCCAAGTGCCTCATGGCTAAAGGCACCAACAAGGTAACCCCAACATCAAAACTACCATCATTAATAATCCTTCTTAGATGGATTGCATTGATGAATATGAGGGGTCGAATGTGGAGGAGAATGAGTTTGAGTCTTTTATGAGTAAACTCAAGGGTAAATCCAAGAAGCACTTCGTTGCTCTCTTGGAACAACTTGGTGAAGCCAATGACATGATCGAGGCTCACGAAGATACCATCTCTAAGATGGAGGGGCATAGTCGTGACTATGCCAATGAGATTTCGGATCTTTCCAATGCTCTTGAGGAAGAGCGAGGTCTTCGTTTGGCTCTTGAGGAGTCATACAACGATGATCACGCGAAATTAAAGAAAGACCTTGATCATGCACTTGTTGTTTCTCGCGTGCTAAACTCTGAGAAGGCCAAGCTTGGGGTTGATCTTGCTAGACTCAAAGAGGAGTTTGACTTACTTGACAAGGCTCACAAGGTCTTGAAGGGTGCTCATGCTAGCCTCAAAGAGTCTCATGATCAACTCCAAGTAAAGCTAACCAAGGAGAAAGCCACATTTCCTCATATGGTCTTAATTGATAATGCAAATGCTACTAACCTATGTTGTGAGCATGAGCATCTTGTTGAGGAGAATGCTAAGTTGAAGGAGCAACTTGAGAAAGTCCTTGTGTCTTGCATACAAGGCGAGAAGAATCTCAACGACCTTTTGAGCAATCAAAAGGAAGTTGTGGCCAAGGAAGGGATTGGGTACGCGCCCAAGTCCATGGACAAGAAGAAGAATGACAAGGCCAAACGACCTCCCCCTCTCAAGCAAACCTTTGTGAAGGAGGGAGAGGGTGCTTCTAAGGAGAAGAAGAAGAACGACGTGAAGGGTAGTGAGGCCAAGAAGGGCAACGCTACCCCTCCCAACAAAGCCGGCGACTTTAACCCTTCTTATGTGTTATGCCGTGCTAGTGATGGACATGTTTATGCCAAATTTGTTGGTTCTCCTTATGAGTACATTGAATGGTCTATTTGGGTTCCTAAGACCCTTGTTACTAACATCAAAGGACCCATTACAAAATGGGTACCTAAAACCAAGCATTGATCTCTTGTAGGTGTTTGCTTCCGGTGGGGGGTCATGGGTGCTCGATAGTGGAGCCACTAATCATATTACCGGAAGCAAGGACTTGGTGGTGGACGTACAAAAGATTCCATCTATGCCCACCAATGTAGAGTGGGGTGATGCCTCGTCCTCTAAGGTATTGGGACTTGGCAAGGTTGTCATTTCTCATGATCTCACGATTGAGAAGGTCATGCTTGTTGAGTCCCTTGCATACAATTTACTTTCCGTTCGTCAACTTGCACTCATGGGCTTTGCCACTTTATTTGATATTGATACCGTGGCCCTCTTGTGGAGCAAGACTCTTAAAGTAGCCTTTGTTGGGCATGTCGAGAATGGTCTCTATGTGATTAACTTTTCGGAGCGACCCACTAAGACCGCGGCATGCCTAATGGCTAAAGTTGACATGGGATGGATTTGGCATCGCCGTTTAGCCCATGTCAATATGAGATCTTTGCAAAGTCTTCTCAAGGGGGACCGTGTCCGTGGACTAACAAATGTTAGTTTTGCTAAAGATCGTGCTTGCAGTGCTTGTATCGAAGGAAAGCTCCATGAAAAGGCTCACCCTCCCATGACTATCATTTACTCGAAGAGGCCTTTGGAGCTCCTACACTTGGATCTCTTTGGGCCTCCATCCTTTGATAGTCTTGGGGGTAGAAAGTATCGCTTGGTGATTGTGGATGATTATTCAAGATACACTTGGGTATATTTCTTCAAGAGGAAGAGCGAGACCCAACAAACCGTCATTGACTTTGCAAATGAAGCCCAACGTCAACACAATGCAAAGATCTTGACAATAAGAAGCGACAACGGCACCGAGTTCAAGAACTACCCCTTGGATGAGTTTCTTAGTGATGAGGGGATCAAGCATCAATATTCCGCACCATACACCCCTCAACAAAATGGTGTAGCGGAGAGGAAGAACCGGACATTCATGGATGCGGCAAGGACCATGATGGCCGAGTTCAAGTCTCCATACAACTTTTGGGCCGAAGCCATCAACACCGCATGTCATGCATCCAATCGGATATACCTCCGCAAAGGCTTGAACAAGACTCCATATGAGATACTCACCGGTAACAAGCCCAACCTCAAGTACTTTCGGGTGTTCGGGTGTAAGTGTTTCATTCTCAAGAAAGGTGTTCGTTTGTCTAAATTTGAGGCTAGAGCTCAAGAGGGCATATTTGTTGGTTATGCTACAAACTCTCATGCTTACTGTGTCCTCAATAAGTCTACGAGACTTATTGAGGAGACGTGTAACGTGGAGTTTGATGAGAATAACGGCTCCCAAGTGGAGCAAAGTGGCACTTGTGATGTAGGTGATGAAATTCCTCCCCAGGCCATAAGAAGAATGTGAGTTGGTTTTATCCTACCCAGTGAGGAACCTCTTGTGGCCGAAGGAGAAGGACAATGCTCCACCCAAGTGGAGCCATCACCAACCCAAGGCCCACACGCTTCCGAAGAACAAGGTGAAGGCCCTCAACCTCATGAACAAGACCAAGGGCAAGATCTACCTCAAGATGGTGTTGAATCACCAAATGATGCCCAAGGTCAAGTTCTCTCATCCGAGCAAGTTCAAGATCAAGAGCAAGCTCAAGATCAAGAACAAGCTCAAGACGACGCTCAAGATGATCAAGTGACCGCTCCTCAACTCACTTCGGAGGAGGAATTAGAGCATCGTGCCGCCAAGATTGCATCCTAGCTCACAACCAAGGGTCTTCTCATGACAAATGTGCTTGGAAGCATTCGAAAGGGGGTCTATGAGGCGCTCGAGGATCCGGATTATCTTAATGCCATGCATGAAGAACTCAACAACTTCGAGCACAACAAGGTGTGGAGATTGGTGCCAAGGCCAAAGGGGAACCATAATGTCATTGGAACCAAGTGGATATTCAAGAACAAGCAAGATGCTCATGGAATTATCATTCGCAACAAGGCTCGTTTGGTAGCACAAGGCTACTCCCAAGTCGAGGGTATCGACTATGGTGAAACCTTTGCTCCCGTTGCTCGCCTTGAATCCATTCGCATGTTGATTGCTTATGCTTCTCATCATAACTTTAAGTTGCAACAAATGGATGTGAAGAGTGCTTTTCTTAATGGTCCTATTAATGAGTTGGTATATGTCAAGCAACCCCCCGGGTTCGAGGATCCCTATTTTCCCGATCATGTGTACCAACTCGATAAGGCACTCTATGGCCTTAAGCAAGCCCCACGTGCGTGGTATGACCACCTTACCGAGTTGTTGCAAGATCGCGGTTTTGAAATTGGGAAAATCGACCCCACTCTTTTTACTAAGAAGGTCAAAGGGGAGTTGTTTGTGTGCTAACTATATGTTGATGATATTGTCTTTGGTTCCTCTAACAAAGCTTTCAATGAGGAATTTGCTGCACTCATGACCTCCAAGTTCAAGATGTCCATGATGGGAGAGTTGAAGTTCTTTCTCGAGTTCGAAGTCAAGCAACGAAGAGAAGGAACCTTCATCAACCAAACCAAATACACTCAAGACATGCTCAAGAGATTCAAGCTAAGTGATGTCAAGCCGACTTCCACTCCAATGCCCGTCAAATGCCAACTTGACATAGATCCCAATGGTAAAGCGGTGGATCAAAAGGTATATCGCTCCATGATTGGCTCCTTGCTTTACCTTTGTGCATCTAGACCGGATATCATGTTGAGTGTGGGAATTTCTGCACGGTTTCAAGACGCACCTAAGGAAAGCCACTTTGTGGCGGTCAAGCGAATCTTTTGATATTTGGCTCATACCCCAAACTTTGGCTTATGGTATCCAAGATGATCGAACTTCAACCTTGTGGGCTATTCGGACTCCAATTGGGCGGGAGACAAAGTGGATAGGAAGTCCACTTCCGGAGGGTGCCAATTTCATGGTTGCTCTTTGGTGAGTTGGTCTTCCAAGAAGCAAAGTTGTGTGTCTCTCTCGTCCTGCGAAGCGGAGTATGTGGATGCCGGTAGTTGTTGTGCACAACTTCTATGGATGAGGCCAACTTTAAAGGATTACGGTGTCATTTGTGACAAAGTGCCTCTTTGGTGTGATAATGAAAGTGCCATCAAGATTTCTCTCAACCCGGTTCAACACTTCAAGGCGAAGCATATTGAGATTCAGTACCACTTCATTCGGCATCACATTAGGCGAGGGGAGATCAAGCTCAACTATGTCAACACTCATGATAACCTTGCAGATATTTTCACGAAGCCCTTGGATGAAGCAAGATTTCGCGAGTTAAGGCATGAGCTAAATATCATTGATTCAAGCAATGTGGCTTGAACCCTTGCACACCCCACCATACTCAACTTGTTGTCTTGTTTAGATGTAGGCATGGACATAGGGGGAGTGGTGTTCTCTTAATGAACTATTCCTCCCCCCATTATGCATAAATTGATCAAGTCTTTCACATTAGCCATTTTTTATGGTACTTGTGCTTCAAAGATGAGTGTTGGTCATGGGCCCAAGGTTAAAATCTTCGCGGTGCCATACCATATAGCTCAAACATAGGTGGTCTCGACCACCGCCCTCTCTTCTAGAGAGTTTGTCTGTGTGTTGTTTCCTCTTGCTTGTGCTTCTACCTTTTGAGTGGTTGTGCTCTGGTGTTGTCGTGTTCGGGTTTGTCTTGGTCTGACTTGTGTCTTGTGTGTGCTTCTTGGTTTTTCATTAGTGTGCACAAGCAATTTTTTCCTTGATCCTACTTTGGGGCGTCTGAGCGGTACTACCGCGGCAGCAGTGCGGTACTACTGCTTATAAGTGGTACTACTGCCCCTGCTGACACGGTACTACCGTGGAGCGGTACTGCAGGGCACGTCGTGCTCCAGATTTGTGCCAAAGCGGTACTACCGCGCCTTGCGCGGTACTGCCGCTTAGGGCTGGGAGTGTGGGATTTGTATCGGGCAGGGGGAGTTTCCACTCCCCCATACCCATTCAGTTCGCCTCATCTCCTCGTCCTCTCCTCTCTCAGGCGACTCCCCAAGCACCGGAGGTCCGCCGCCGGGCCACCAGATCCAGGCCGTCTCCCTCGGTTCCAACCGGTGGGATCATTCCCCACCTTCTCCTCTTGCCATGGATGCCGGTATTGCCCCCATTCTTCTCTCCCTTGGTTCTCTTTCTTGAATCTAGGTTTTGGGCTATATTCGTTGTATTCCTCGATTTGGTTGTTGAATCAAGGCTTAGGAAGGACTTGGGAGACTGCTAGACTAGGTAGATTGATGATTAGGCATAGAAATATGGACATTTGCATCTCCGGTAGTACCGAATCTTGCTGCGGTAGGTGTCAGCCCGCTGACATCCGCTCCGACGGTACTTCCGCTGCACCCTAGTGGTACTACCGCTTATAAGCGGTACTACTACTCTGGTGCGCGGTACTACCGCTCTGAGATGCCAATGCCCATGTTTCCCTACCTAATTTTCCATCTTTGGTGTTTGTCTTTCCTTGGCTTATGCACTCTTGCTCTTGTGGTTCTTGTGTGTGTGTGTGTTTCAGGTGGTAGTAGCTCCGGGCATCAGGCTTGCCGCAAGAATCCAGAACGTGCAACAGGTTCCAAGCGTTATCGCTCTTCAGGTGAACCAGAGGCTACTGCTACTATTGCTGAGGGTGGCTCGACTGAGGCACCAAAACGCAAGGCCAAGGTTCCAACGTCGAAGACCTCCGCTGGGCGCAAGCGTGCCAATCAGATGTCTGGAATGGAGTTATGTACCAAGAGGAAGCTCAATCCCGACCATGCGGACCAGGACCTACTCTTCAGAGCCGTCCGTTCTGGAACAGGTTTCAGCAGTACATCTATCACGATGTCTTGAAGCAAAAGAAGAACTTGTTTGTGGAGGTCAATTCCGTCGATCTCTCGCACATGGAGAAGGACTTGTAATACTTTGGGAATGCTCTACAGAGGTGTGAGGATTTGGATATCAAGAGGATCATTTACTTCAACAAGGACTTTGATGCCGAGCTCGTGGCCCAGTTCTTTGCCACCGTTCACCTTGGTCATGATCCGGCCCGCCCTCTGACTTGGATGACCAATGGCCGTCTTCTGTCCGCCCCATGGAAGGACTTCATGGTCATCTTATCGTACAATGATGAGGGTGCCCAGACCCCACTTGGGTTTCGCCCTCATAAGGAGATTGCTGCTACTCATAAGGAAAAGCTTTGGCCCTATTCTACCAGGAAGGTGTCTGAGACTGGGAAGGTTACATATGAGCTCTGGCCCTTCCTTGACATCATGCATCGTATCTTTCGGAATAGCCTGTTTCCTCAGGTCGGCAACTTGGATCAGGTGCACTCTTACCTTGTCGACTTGCTTCTATTCTGTCAGGATAAGCAGGATACTCAGCAGGTGCTGGATGTGTCACATGTGATGTGGTCGGAACTTCATTCTGCTGTCATGGAGCGCAAGTGCATCATTTATGGACCCTATCTTATGCAGCTTATCGAGGACACCTGGGTAGCCAAGTTTCCAGATGAGGAGCTTGTGACAGACAATATGGTTTCTCATGATACTATCGAGCTGCGTCAGAAGGAGAAGTGGAGTTCATCCACTCCGGCACCTCTAGTGCAGGAGACTGTCTTGTTTGATGCAGAGGATGATGATGGGCAGGAGTATGTGCCCCCATATGAGGAGCCCTCTTGGGCGAAGAAACTCAAGGAGAAGATGAAGCGTCTATTCTGCTTTCAGGCCAAGGGCCAGTACAAGGCTCACAAGGAGGCCAAGATGGCTCGTCGTCGTGACAAGGCCATTATGAGACAGGTTGGCCTTGAGGTTGCTGATGGCTCTGAGGAGCGGATCACTGATGAGGAGTCTTGGATTAGAGTGCACTGCCCGTGGTCTGACACTGAGGAGGACACCGGAATTCGCACTTCTCCCCGTCCTGCAGAGGACTCTGAGGAGGAGGAGGAGGAGGAGGAGCATGACTGGTGATGCCATGGAGATCTACTACCATCGTGCCTCGTGTCGTCCCTTTCCCTTTGGTGTCTTGCTGCCAAAGGGGGAGAGTTAGGGATTTTCTTTGGGTTTTGTGTTTGCGTGTTCGTTGTGTTTGTTCGTGTTCGTTCTCTTTCTTGTTTTGAACTCTGTTCGGCTGTGAGTGAGACCATATGGTGTAAGACATATGTGAACTACCCTATCCTATCTACTTAAGTCTTAGTACTCTGTTATCTTCTGAGATGCATCACTTCCTGCCCTTATATTATTGCTCTCTTGCTTATCGTTACTTAGTTGTACTTGTTAATTCTCTTATATGCAAGGATGTTGCCTATCTATAAAATATAGGGGGAGTTTGATCCTAGAGTTGTGCACATAGCCTTTCATGCTATAATCTCCGTGGTGCACACATCTAGGGGGAGCCCGTCTATATTTTGTAGGGAGTTGGGTTGCTTAGTTTCCAGTTACTATATTTTGTGCAAATCCCGTGTTGTCATCAATCCACCAAAAAGGGGGAGATTGTTAGGGCATTATTTTCCCTGGTTTGTTTTGGTGATTGATGACAATACATTTGCGGACTAATCGTGTGCATTAAGCTTTTCAGGTTACCTTATATAAGGGCACTATGCGATTGTTACCCCTCGAGGACTTAACTAGACGGGTTATTTTCCCTCCTTTCTTTTCGGTGGAATTGAGTCGTAGGGATAACCGTACTATCAAGAGGGGATCCGTTTCGGAAGAGTATGGGTGGAATCATCGTTCACACTTTCCTTGCACCCTCGCCTTCTTCCTGCTTCTTTGGAGTATCCGTGCTGTGCAAAACAAGGGGTGCTGAGTGCCAAGCGGTAGTACCGCGGTCAGGGTAGTACCGCCTATAGGCGGTAGTACCGCTTGCTAGTGCCGCTGGTATTACCGCCCCTGTTGTGGTCTCAATTTTTCATGTCGGGTTTCCGTAAAGGACCACGCAGGGGAGCGGTAGTAGGGACGACAGTAGGGCGCGGTAGTACCGCTTATTACCGGTAGTACCGCTCCTACGTCCGCTCCAGCTGCCGCTCAGCTCGCTGCCCTCCTCTGTTTTCCAGCGGCTGTAGGGAGTGGCAGTACCGCTTATCGGCGGTAGTACCACCCACGTGGTGGTAGTACCGCCCTAGTGCGTGTACTTATCCTTCCTCAGCCCTGGTTGCCCTATGCGTGCTTGTGGCAGCGGTAGTACCGCTCCGGCAGCGGTAGTACAGCCCAGATGTGGGTTGCGGACTGCATAACGGTTGGATGTGTCCCCCCACTATATAAAGGGGTCTTCTTCTCAAGAAGACTCACCTCTTCTCCCCCCAAACTCCATTGTTGCTCCACAAGCTCATTTTCGCCTGATCTCTCTCCCTAGCCAATCAAACTTGTTGATTTTCTAGGGATTGGTTGAGAAGGCCCAGATCTACACTTCCACCAAGAGAAATTTGATTCCCCCCACTCATCCCTTGCGGATCTTGTTACTCTTGGGTGTTTGAGCACCCTAGACGATTGAGGTCACCTCGGAGCCATATTCCATTGTGGTGAAGCTCCGTGGTTTCGTTGGGAGCCTCCAATTCAGTTGTGGAGAGAGCCCCAACCTTGTTTGTAAAGGTCCGGTCGCCGCCTCCAAGGGCACCAATAGTGGAATCACGGCATCTCGCATCTTGTGAGGGCGTGAGGAGAATACGGTGGCCCTAGTGGCTTCTTGGGGAGCATTGTGCCTCCACACTGCTCCAACGTAGACATACTTCCCCTCAAAAGGAAGGAACTTCAGTAACACATCCTCGTCTTCACCGGGTCCACTCTTGGTTATCTCGTGCCTTTACTTGTGCAAGCTTCTTTGTGTTATATCCCTAGTTTCTTGTGTGCTCTTTGTTGTTGCATCATATAGGTTGCCCACCTAGTTGCATATCTAGAAAACCTACTTTGATGCAAAGTTTAAATTCGTAAAGAAAAGCTAAAAATTGTTAGTTGGCTATTCACCCCCTGTCGGTGTCAAAACCGGCGAATCTCGGGTAGGGGGTCCCGAACTGTGTATCTAAGGTCGATGGTTGCAGGAGACGGGGGACACGATGTTTACCCAGGTTCGGGCCCTCTCTATGGAGGTAATACCCTACTTCCTGCTTGATTGATCTTGATGAATATGAGTATTACAAGAGTTGATCTACCACGAGATCGTAATGGCTAAACCCTAGAAGTCTAGCCTGTATGACTATGGTAATGAGTATATCCTATCCGGACTACACCCTCCGGTTATATAGACACCGGAGGGATCTAGGGTTACATAGAGTCGGTTACATAGGAAGAAATCTTCATAGTTGATTGCCAAGCTTGCCTTCCACACCAAGGAGAGTCCAATCCAGACACGGGTAGAGTCTTCGGCCTTCATGTCTTCACAGCCCACCAGTCCGACCCATGGATAACAGGCCGGACAGCCGAGGACCCCTTAGTCCAGGACTCCCTTAGTAGCCCCCGAACCAGTCTTCAATAACGAAGTGTTCGGCACACAAATTGTCTTCGGCATTGCAAGGCGGGTTCCTCCTCCAATGACCTCCAAGTGATGTATTCGGCCGTTGATCAATGTCGCTCCCCTCGGCTTCTATGCGTTAAATAACTTTATCTTCCACGTGTCGAGCGAATGTGAAAGGTTAGGGTATTTTTGCAAATAGCACCCCATCCACACAAGGAAGAATGCCTATTTAAAGAGATTGGATCTTAGACCCATTTGGCACCACGCAGAGAAAAATCCCTGGAGACTGCTAGGAGAAACCATTCCAACATGGTTAGCGTTCCCAGCTCCTCCTCCCGTTCCGGCCCAGAGAAAGGTGAGTGGGAGAGGTGTTCTGTGTCCCACAGTCAATTAGCGAAGCTGCAAACGCAGGGATTTCTTCCCCCTGCAGATCTGGTCCCTGTCCGAGCGGGGCTGACCTCCTTTAATGGTGAGACTCAAGCAGAGAACTTCCCCAATCCATCTGGGGGGAGCGAGTGTGTTTCGTCCCCTATCTGCTAAGAGGCGTCGGATTTCCAATCCATCCGTTCCTCCGAGGGTTGCTGGAATACTATGGCCTCCAGCTGCACAACTTCACCCCCGCCTCCATTCTGCACATTGCGGGTTATGTTGCTATATGCGAATTATTCCTGGGCATTGAGGCCCATTTTGAGCTGTGGAGGAAGTTGTTCCGTCTTGTCCCGCGCAACCATGAGGGGTCAATATTTGAAGTGGGCGGAGCCAAAGTATGGCGTATCGCCGATACCAGATATCTGTCCGGCACACCAAGGAAGGCATCTGAAGAATGGCTTCCGAATGGTTCTATATTGAGGACGTCGCGCTTCCCAACCCAGTTCGAAAGGGTCTCCCGGAATTTGCAAGTGTTCCATTGAGGAAACGCCATAGCTGGCGCCCCCAAAGCCTTGAAGAAGAGGATAGTGCAGAGGTTCGTCAGCTCCTAGGCAAGATAAAGATGCTTGCCCAGTCCGGCTTTACAATAGTAGAGGTAATGGCAACCTCCATAGTGCGAGGGGTTCAACCACTTCAATACAGAGGGCTCCCAATGTGGCACTACAACGGGGAGGACGACGCCTCCCATTATGGTCGGAAAGGTCCGGACACTCCTGCCGCTCTAGCCAAGATACTGGCCGAGCTGTTTAAAGGGGAGGAAGAAGAATTTCTCCGCATCAATCGCAGAGAGGGGTACTCCATGTACAACCCTCTCAGCTGGGTAAGTCCCAACCCCTTTGCGTTTATTCACTCCGTTCTCATGGCCATTTTTAATGAATCCCCAATCCGTCTTATTTTGAAACAGCACTGGCAGAAGGTAACCGAGGGGCTTAATAGCCCTACCCCACAGCCGGAGAGCCACAACCGGGAGCTTGATCCTGGGTTCGAAGAGGACCCGGATGTATTCGTGGTACTCGCGGAAGGGGTGTTTTACCAGGCGAGCTATGACAGCACAAAAGTGGCCATCATCGCCAATTATCCTGGTCTTCTTCCAGCTTGCCACGTAAGTAATCAGGAGAAACCCCCTCGAAAGAGTTTCCTCGCACTACCTCACCCACCGCACTATCTCATGCTTCAAAGGGGAGGCGTTCAGCGCGTCATGCTACGCCGGGGATGACTCCAAGAAGAGCAGCTCCCGCACCGAGCAAGGCCTTGAAAAGGAAGGTTGGCGAAGACCAGGCCGGCCCTTCGTCGAAGAGGTATGGATTTAAAGGTATGCTTTGGCAGTCGTACCCAACCGTGATTGTTATGTTGGTCCTGTATCAGGAAAAAGGTTCACCGGACTATGTCCGGGGATTCGTCCGGTCGCACTCCCAACAACCGGGATTTAGATCCCACCGGAGAGGTGGGGGCCGCTATGGGGGCAACGCCGGACTGTCCTTCGGCCGAGGGTTCGGAAGACATGTCCGTTACCAACTCAGAAGTAGAGAGCGCCATGAATCATCGGCACTGCAGGGCTGTCCTACGAGACCCCAAGTTCTCGGAAGAGGCATTCAATGCCTTCAGCTCGGCTGACGCATACATCCGAGCTGCTCGAGATGGGCTTAGAAAAGCAACATTTGACATATGTGCAGGTAAGTTTTTTCTTCGTCCGAAAAGGATAACCATATGCCCGTAGCCCCCGAGACTGAAAGCAGTTGGTACAACTGATTTAAGGATCGTTGTATAACCAGGTCCTTACCGAGAAGAATGCCCTGCTAGCCCAAGAGCTGGAGCAGTGTCGGTCGCGGCTGAATGTTGCTACCACCGAACTAGAAAACTTCAAGAAGGCATCTTCTGGTAACATTCCCCTCCATCGAGGAATGATAAATGTATACCAACTGTACTAATATTGTTGCTGATTGCATAATAGGATCGCTCGATCAACTTGAAGAGAAGTTCAAGATTGCCCAAGAAGGGGGAAAAGAGGCAAAAAGGCTATACGCCATAGGCGAGCGCGTGTTGACTCGAGTCAGGGACAAGAAAAACAAGCTACAGGATTCCAACACCGCATTGGGTGAAGAATTGAAAGATGTGCGAGCCCAGCTAGCCGACTCTGTGAAGGAGAACAGGACGTTGCGGGGCGGTATATTCAGTATGTGTCTGAACTATTTTGAAAGTAGTTCGGAGATAAATGGAACTGATATACTTATGATTGCAGGTATATTGACGGGCCATCCTGAGGAGGAGGTGTCCGGATCATCAAGTGATCTGCTACAAAGGCTTTCGCAAGTGCACGAGCAGGCTCGGCTGGCAATGCGGAGTGTTGCCAAGGCCCTATGGCCCTCCGCCTCCCCTCCAGGAAGTATGGAGGAGCTTGTAGAGCTGTTCAAGGGAGCACGGCGGCGTATCCGACTATGGAAGATATCGGCCTGCCGAGAAGTTGCGCGAGAGGCCTGGGCCATGGTGAAAATGCGATATACCAAGCTGGATCCTAATCACATGGCCCGGGTCGGACCGCTAGGGTCGAATGGGGAAGAAATTCCCGTTAGTTTAGTATATGACCAAGTAGAGGTGGCCGCTAAATATTCCCAACAGGATTGTAAGTTAGACTGCCTGTTGGACGGTATAGAGGAGGAAGTGTTTGAGTCCAAGTGACTATGTACTTTCCTTACCATGTGTAATTCTAGCTGAATTGTATAGCATTTGTCATGGCAGACCTTTTCGCTTCAACCTCCGGACCCGAGGGTGCGGAGTGTTTCCGAATACCCTCGCGGCCGAATAGACCGGGGTATGCCTGGAAAACTAGGCGTAGGGGTCATAGTTGCTTGAACAGACAAGTTGTATCCTGCTAGTTATGTTATATTACATTGAGATCGTAAGAAACATCTTCCAGAGAGAATAGTTCCATTAAGGGTTCCTTTCCCTGGGTGTGCATGTATTAATGTACATGTCCGAATTGTGATGGAAAAATCACAGTGTATGTAACTTCTGGGGGTTCGCAATGGGGTAAATGCAAAAACGTCTTTAATTCACCAACCGAATATTCCCTTAAGAACGCTAGCTTTCGGCTTCACCCAGTCTGAGGTACACATCCGGATGACCCGGCAGTAACAATCGCAGAGGTGCTCCCTTTATGCCCTACCCGAACTAACGGGAATGTAGGGCATAAGCACAGGAGCCAGGCAACCCAGCTTGGCCAAAACTTAAGTCATATCGATGCATATAATGGCGAAGAAAAGGCACATATGGAAGAACTCATATGTGAAGAGCTTGATGCTCGAGGAATAATAATAAAAAGCTTCTGTCCAAGAAGCCCCCAGTTATAATGGACATACATTATTTAAAGATGTATGTGTCAGGGGTGTGCGGTCTAGCCGTACCAAAGCTTTAAAGCGAGAAAGGAAAAAGTAATCGGAAAAGAGAGAAAAAATAATGGAAACTACAGGGGAGAAGGAGACGAACAAGGAGTTCGGCGCTAGGCATAGAATCTTCGGAGTCTGGCCGCGTTCAAGGGGTTCGGCTCAAGGCGATTGTCTGATGCATCATGAAGACGGTACGCTCCACCGGTGAGAACTTTGTCAATTATGAAGGGACCCTCCCATTTGGGCTTGAGTTTGTCCTTTTTCTTCTCCGGCAGGCGTAGAATGAGTTCGCCAACATAAAAAAAGGATACACCCCACTTACTAAATAGGCCTGTGGATGCGGCATCTCGCTTTATGCGATGAAAGCAATGGGAAATGAGATTCTGGTGTAAGTCTTGGCCCGTACTTCTCTGCTTTGATATCTTCGAGCCTGCTATTGGTAAAATGCTGAACGGGCTTTTGCGACATCGCGCTCCTCCTCCAGGGCATCTAGGCTGTCCTGCCGATCAAGCTCGGCTTCTCTCTCTTCGTACATATGCACTCGAGGTGAGTCGTGGATAATAACACAGGGCAACACGGCCTCTGCGCCATACACCATGAAGAAAGGTGTGTATCCGGTAGTACGGTTGGGCGTGGTTCGCAGCCCCCAGAGTACGGAGTCGAGCTCCTCAACCCAGTGCTTGTCTGATTCTTTCAAAGACCGCACTAGTCTGGGCTTGATGCCGCTCATAATAAGACCATTGGCTCGTTCGACTTGACCGTTGGTTTGCGGGTGGTAGACGGACGCGTAATCGAGTTTAATGCCTAGATTAGTACACCAGGTTTTTACCTCGTCGGCTGTGAAGTTAGAGCCGTTGTCGGTGATGATGCCGTGTGGGACACCATAACGGTGCACAATACCGGATATGAAGTCTATCACCGGGCCGGACTCAGCCGTTTTGACTGGTTTTGCCTCTATCCACTTAGTGAATTTGTCCACCATAACCAGCAGATATTTTTCTTATGGCTTCCCCCTTTAAGGAGTCCAACCATATCCAGTCCCCAGACCGCGAAAGGCCAAGTGATGGGGATAGTCTGTAAGGCAGTTGGGGCATGTGGCTTTGGTTGGCGAAGAGTTGGCACCCGACGCAGCGTTGGACAAGGTCATGCGCATTTGCTTGGGCCGTCGGCCAATAAAACCCTGTACGGAAGGCCTTGCTAACAAGGGCCCGGGCTGCGGCGTGGTATCCGTCTAGACCAGCATGAATTTCTGCCAAAAGCTGCCGCCCCTCCTCCTCGGAGATACATCTTTGAAGTACTCCGGTAGTACTTTTCTTGTAGAGCTCTCCGTCGTGAACCTTGTAGGCCTTCGAGCGCCGGACAATGCGGTGGGCCTCATTCTGGTCTTCGGGCAGCTCCTTCCTATTAATGTAGGCCAAGAAGGGTTCGGTCCATGGGGCAATGACTGCCATAACGAGATGGGCCGACGGCGTAATTTCGGTGGCTGAGCCCCCGATGATATCGGTGTGTTCAGAGTCTGGGGTTGTGTTCAGATCTGGACTGTTGTTGCCGCCCTCCCCTTGCCACACCACGGATGGCTTCAAAAGCCTTTCCAGGAAGATGTTAGGTGGGACGGGGTCGTGCTTAGCGCCAATGCGAGCAAGGACGTCCGCCGCCTGGTTACTTTCTCGGGCGACGTGATGAAATTCAAGCCCCTCGAACCGAGCCGACATTTTTAGGACGGCATTATGGTAAGCTGCCATCTTTGGATCTTTGGCATCGAAGTCTCCATTTATTTGAGATATTGCGAGGTTTGAGTCCCCGCGCACCTCCAGGTGTTGTATGCCCATGGATACGGCCATCCGAAGACCATGCAATAAGGCCTCGTATTCGGCTGCGTTGTTGGAGTCTGTGTATAATATTTGGAGCACATACTGGACGACATCTCGAGTGGGGGACGTTAACACGACGCCCGCTCCCAGCCCCGCCAACATTTTGGAGCCGTCAAAATACATAACCCAATTGGAATATGTGTCGTACTCCTTGGGGAGTTCGGCCTCTGTCCATTTGGCGACGAAGTCAGCCAGCACTTGGGATTTGATGGCTCGACGTGGCTTGTATGTTATGTCAAATGGGAGTAGCTCTAGGCCCATTTGGCGATCCGTCCCGTGGCATCGCGGTTGTTTATTATGTCATTGAGTGGGACTTCGGAAGCCATCGTGATTGAACAGTCCTGGAAGTAGTGTCGTAGCTTTCGGGATGACATGAAGACCGCGTATGCTATCTTTTGGTAATGGGGGTACCGGGATTTGCATGGTGTGAGGACAGTAGATATGTAGTATACTGGTTTTTGAAGTGGGAATTTGTGTCCATCCTGTTCTCATTCGACGACGAGCACGGCGCTCACCACCTGATGTGTTGCAGATATGTATAGCAACATTGGTTCGCCAGCGTTTGGTGCGGCCAGGATTGGGTTGCTTGTTAGGAGGGCCTTTATTTCCTCCAGTCCGGCAGTCGCCGCGTCTGTCCATTCGAAGTTATCGGTGCACCGTAAGAGGCGATAGAGTGGTAGTGCCTTTTCTCCTAATCTGGAGATAAAGCGACTTAATGCTGCCACGCAACCAGCTAGTTTTTGGACTTGTTTGAGGTCTGTTGGCGTAGCCAACTGTGACAGAGCTCGGATTTTAGCTGGGTTTGCTTCTATTCCTCTATTGGAAACGATGAAGCCCAGCAATTTTCCGGCTGGGACGCCGAAGACACATTTTTCCGGGTTGAGCTTAATGTCATACGCACGGAGATTGTCGAATGTGAGACGTAAGTCGTCTATTAGTGTTTCAACGTGCCTAGTTTTGATGACGACGTCATCGACGTAAGATTCTACCGTCTTGCCAATCTGCTTCTCCATGCATGTTTGAATCATGCGTTGGTATGTGGCGTCGGCGTTCTTGAGCCCGAAGGGCATGGTGTTGAAGCAGAATGGCCCATATGGGGTGATAAATGTTGTTGCAGCCTGATCGGACTCCTTCATTTTGATTTGATGGTATCCGGAATATGCATCGAGGAAACACAATGAGTCGTGTCCTGCGGTGGCGTCAATGATTTGATCAATGCGGGGGAGGGTGAAGGGATCCTTAGGGCAAGCCTTGTTGAGGTCTTTGAAATCGACACATAGGCGCCAGGATTTGTCCTTCTTTGGTACCATCACCAGGTTTGCCAGCCAGTCCGGATGTTTGATTTCTCTAATGAATCCGGCCTCGATAAGCTTGGCCAGCTCCTCCCCCATGGCTTGTCGCTTGGGTTCGAAAAAGCGCCGCAGTGTTTGGTTGACCGGTTGAAATCCCTTTAGTATATTGAGACTATGTTCGGCCAGCTTGCGTGGGATCCCTGGCATATCTGAAGGGTGCTAGGCAAATATGTCCCAGTTTTTGCGCAGGGATTCTCATAGTGCGGCGTCAACTGTTGGGTTCAGTTGTGCTCCGATAGATGTTGTCTTCTTGGGGTCCGTTGGGTGGACCTGGAATTTGACTATTTCTTCTGCTGGTTTGAAGGAGGTGGATTTGGGGCGTTTGTCGAGGATCACATCGTCCCTATCCATCGTGGAGCGTAGTGCGGTTAGTTCTTCGGCCGCAAGGGCTTCGGATAGCACCTCAAGGGCCAGGGATGCGGTTTTGTTTTCAGCGCGGAGTGCTATGTCCGGATCAGTGACGAGAGTGATTATACCGTTTGGTCTGGGCATTTTGAGCTTCATATACCTATAATGAGGTATAGCTTGGAAGCGTGTAAAGGCATCCAGTCCCAACAGGGCGTGGTATCCGCTCCTGAAAGGGGCCACTTGGAAAGTGATTTCTTCGGACCGATAGTTCTCCGGCATGCCAAATACCACGTCGAGTGTGATTTTGCCCGCGCACCGCGCCTCCCGACTGGGAATGATTCCTCGGAAGGTTGTGCTACTTAGCTTGATGCGGCTTCTGTCTATTTCCATTTTGTGGAGTGTGTCCTCATAAATGAGGTTTAGTCCGCTGCCGCCGTCCATGAGGACCTTAGTAAGTCGAAATCCGTCCATGATGGGACTGAGGACTAATGCGGCTGGCACTTGGACTGTCCTGTTCCTCGGTTCGTCGCCGGCATTAAATGTTATAGCCGTGCCGTTCCAAGGGTTTATTGCAGCGATTTGGCAGACTTCGGCATGGTCACGAAGTGCTCTTTTGCGCTTGTTGTTTGAAGCGAATGTCTCGAAGACCATCAATATTCTTGTGTCGTCGTTTTCTGGAGGGTGCTGTTCTGGGGCGTCCTTGATGAGGATGTCCTCGCCGCTCTTGGCTACCTGCCGGAGTATCCAACAAGCTCTGAGGCTGTGGGTTGCCACGGTATCTGGCGTCGTGTGTATTTTGCATGGGCCATCGAGCCATCCCTCCAGAACGGTGTCGTGCCGCGTAATGGGTTTATGTTTCTTGACTGTTGGACTGGGCGTGCCGCGGGGATGCACCCTCTTCGCCTGTAGGAGGAGTTGAGTTGGGACCGACGGTTCCCAGCAAGCTACCTGAGTTTTCCAGGCGCTTTCCATCGTGGTGTACTTCTGTACGATAGTTGCTAAGTCAGCAAACTTCAGTATGTGGCGATGATTGATGGTGTTGAGGATTCCTTCGTCCACGCAATTGTTGCAGAACGCTGATATCGCGTCCTCGTCGCGGCAATCTTTTATCTTGTCTTTGACAAGGAGGAATCTGTCCCAAAAGTGGTGAACCGTTTCCTGAGACTGCTGTTTTATGCTCATGAGGGCATCTATGTCCAGGTGGGTGGGTGGAATTAAATCCGCACCCTGACCAGACCGATTGTCCGGAGTCTGAAGGCCTTCCAGACTCAACAGTCCGGGCTTTGAAATATCTTCTGGTTGCTTAGGACTGCCATCTGATTCTATGTTCGGAGGGCTGGTCGCATCCTTTCGCTAGTAGGTATCCGGCTCTTCTTGATCGGCGGCCCGAACACAGCCAGTCTTCGATATAGAAGAAGACTCGACGTCCTGCTCCTCGACTACCGCTATCTGGTGGGTGACCGGTGGAGTTTTGATTTCTCCTTGATCGGTTTTAAGCCCGATCCGATCGTAATCTGTGGCGATTCCCAAAGTGGCAATGCGATCTAGGAGTTCGTTCAAGGACAAAAATTCTGCCGGATCCATCTGCTTGGAGTGTTCGGAGTTGATGCGAAGGGGGTTTTTGATGGCCCGAGAGGTCATCGTCGGCTCAACGGCCGAACTGGCGATCATAGTAAAGCCGCCCAGCCGGAGGGTTTGGCCTGGGGCTAGGACTCCTCCGGAGGTGATGTTGTCTTTAAGGACAAGGCGAGCCATCGAACCTTTCGTCGACGTCACAGTGGAACTCTCAATGAAAGCACCAATGTCGGTGTCAAAACCGGTGGATCTCGGGTAGGGGGTCCCGAACTGTGCATCTAAGGTCGATGGTAGCAGGAGACGGGGGACACGATGTTTACCCAGGTTCAGGCCCTCTCTATGGAGGTAATACCCTACTTCCTGCTTGATTGATCTTGATTAATATGAGTATTACAAGAGTTGATCTACCACGAGATCGTAATGGCTAAACCCTAGAAGTCTAGCCTGTATGACTATGGTAATGAGTATATCCTATCCGGACTACACCCTCCGGTTTATATAGACACCGGAGGGATCTAGGGTTACATAGAGTCGGTTACATAGGAAGAAATCTTCATAGTTGATCGCCAAGCTTGCCTTCCACGCCAAGGAGAGTCCAATCTGGACACGGGTAGAGTCTTCGGCCTTCTTGTCTTCACACCCCACCAGTCCGGCCCATGGATAACAGGCCGGACGCCCGAGGACCCCTTAGTCCAGGACTCCCTCACCCCCCCCCCCTCCTGTCAACTATATCGATCCTTTCATTCGGGTTAAGCATCATCTTGTAAACCCGGAGATTGTCAAACATCTCCTTTAAATCATCAATCAGGATCTCCTTCTTTCTTGACTTCACCAAAATGTCATCTAAACCTTTCGTCGCATGGGGTTAACCTTCAAAGTGCTTGACGGCTTAAGATTCTTATCAGTTAACCCCATGCGATGGAAGGTTTCATAATAAAGGATATTGATGCTGCTACCTCCATCCATGAGTACTTTGGTGAATTTATATCCTCCAACCTGAGGTGCTACCACCAAAGCCAGGTGACTCGGATTATCAACCCGGGGCGGGTGATCCTCATGGCTCCACACAATGGGTTGCTCCGACCAGCGCAAGTAATGGGGAACGGTCGGTTCAACGGCATTCACAGCCCTTTTATGAAGCTTCTGATCCCGCTTGCATAAACTTGTGGTGAAGACATGGTACTGCCCACTGTTCAACTGCTTCGGGTTACTCTGATACCCAGATTGTTGCTGCTGACTTCCCTGACTAGACTGCTGATGAAAACATCATTGGTTACCTTGGTTGCCCTGGTGACCCTGCAAACCAGAGTTAGAGCTGCCACCACCATGACCTGGACCATAAGAACCGGAACCTGAGCCGCCACCTGGTCCATGATTGTACTGGAGCAAGTCTGGATTTTTGAACTCCTTCTGTCGGAGTAAATAGCCACGGGTATCCCAACCGACTACCCCTGGCTCTTCAGAAAAATTATCAGGCCTTCGGGCCTTCAAGCACTCCGAGCATTGGGCCGCCTTCCCTGGCCGGCTACCACTAAAGCCGACTCCCGGAAGGCGACCCAGCCTCACCAACTCCTCCCCAGGACGACTACGGGGTGGCCGACTCCAAGAAGCCGGCCAAGAAGGACGCCGACTCCTAGGAGCCGGCCGAGACCACAACCACCAAAAGCCGTTCCCACATAACGACGACACGACGGGGTGTGGCCACAGTGCGGCCCACTACCCCCGAAGCCCGAGGCGGGCATGGCTACAGGAGGCCGTACGGGACGGCCGTCTCCCGTGCGGCTTGGCACTGTAGCCATGCTAGCCTCGACGTCATCCACGACCAACTCCTGTACGGCCCAAGGACTGCGGGCCCCTTCAGCCAGAGAGAGGCGTGAAGGTGGCCCGGCCTTTCCCAGTCGGCCAAGAGCATAGCCGGCCTCCAGAAGCCGGCTACTCCCTTCCTCGAAGCAGGAGCCCCATTAAGGAGACAAGACGAGGTAAGGCTACAGAGATAGCCCCCGAGGCGGCCCACTGTAGCCACGCTTACCTCGACAAAGCCCTCGTCATCAGAGGCGCGGCTACAGTAAGCAGCCGCCGACAAGACCCTAGGCGGTGGGGCCGGCCTGTCGACCAAGTAGCCGGCAGCCGGCGGGACCCACCAGCCGGCGGGGCCCAGAGCCGGCGGTGAAGCCGGCAAGCGTAGACACTGACGGCTGGGACCAGTTCCCAGTCGGATTACCATTGTACCCCCGGGGGGTAGGCCTATATAAACCCCCCGGAGCACCCATGCAAAGGGTTCGCACCTAAGCATAGTTGGCCTCTGAGCATAGAGCTGCCTTCTAAGCATAGCACACACACCATAGATAGAGAGAAGCAAGAGCTAGCCTTGTTCTTCTTCTCCCTTGATCTCAACAGCTCTAGGAGCGATTGTAGCTACCCTTTATCGATCTAGTGATCATGCGGAGACCCCGCAGAGCAGGACTAGGGGTGTTATCTCCTCGGAGAGCCCCGAACCTGGGTAAGATTCGTCGGCGTGCATGTCTTCGCCTCATCCCGTTTCCGGGCACCGGCGACGTTTTATTGGCACCCACAATGATAAGCCATCCCTTGGCATATGTCGCACCAACCACCCGACATTTGGCGCCCACCGTGGGGCCAGGTGCACCGTCGTCCGAAGACCTGTTCTGGACGGGAACCCTCTTCCTCCCCCGCGAGCGTAGCCAGCCTGCTGCACCCGATGGCGTTTGCCTTGACGCGCTGCAAGGCGTCGACGATGCCTGCGCAGCGAGCTGCCTCGCCGACTTGCTCGGCGAGACTCGCATCTCCGACGAGCCTGCGTCCGACGCAGGCACCGACTACCCCGAGAGCCGCCTCGTCAGCCTCCTCGACCAGCTTCACGTCTCCAGCGAGCCTACTCAAGATGTGGAGTCGGTCGGCTCCACCGACCCGATGCTCATCGACTCCGACACCGCGTCGCTCGACGCCTACCCCTCCGACGTGGTGGTCTTCGACGACCCCCTCCCTCGAGCTGACAGCGGCAGCAGCGCTGTCACCGAAGTGCTGGTTATCATCCACGTCTCCAACTCGGGCGAGAATGCCCGCGACGCTTAGCAAGCGGCGATGCACGACCTCTCCGTCCCCATCCCGGCCGACGCCGACGCCGAGACCCTGGAGGCACGCCGCCTTGCCCTCATCGCGGAGGGCAAGAAGATAGCCTCGATGAGACGCCTCACCGAGGCCCACCAGCGCGAAGTCGACCGCGCCGCCTTCGGCACGCCGCCGCCTAGCGCCCCGAGCCGAGCCGGCTTCGTCCAGAAGCGCGGCGCAGCCGTTGCCAGCATGCTGGGCGCAGATCGCCCCGTCTACGCCACCCCGCTCGAGAATCTGCGGGCCGCTCAGGCGGCTGCAGAGGAGCTCAATGGGCTGGGAGCCGATGAGCTCCCCTACATGACAAGACGGATCCAGCAGCTGATCGACGCGGCTGCAGAACGGCACGAAGCCGGCGCCCGTGCTGATAGCCATCCCCCGCGCCGGGAGCACGCCACGACGTCCCGCTCGCCGACTACGAGCGGCGCGCGCCAGAAGAAAGACAAGGAGCCGGCTGCCAGCCGCAGCCGGACTCGCATTACCATCGAGCGCGACGCGGATGGCCGCCCTCGAGCTGTAGAGCACCAAGGAAATCTGCCTCCTCCCCCGCCTCGAAGAGAAAGACGCCTTACTCCGCCGCCTGTCACACATCCGACTCTTGGCGACCGACTCGGCCGCCGAGAAGGAGTCGGCGAGAACGACGCCCGCCACAGGATCGACCGCCTTGCTCGATCCCTGGTCTTAGAAGAAGAAGATGATGTCGGCCCGCCATGCTTTGGCCCCCGCATCCGCGACGAGCCCTTCCCCAAAGGGTTCTCGCTCCCCAGAGACACGCCCAAGTACAACGGCTCGGTGAAGCCGGAAGATTGGCTCATCGACTACTCCACGGCTGTCAGCATAGCCAACGGCAATCGGCGCGTCGCCGTGAAGTACGTCCCCCTCATGCTGCAAGGCACTGCGCGGACATGGCTCAACAGCCTCAAGCCCCACAGCATCAACAGTTGGCTGGACTTCACCGAAGTCTTCATACGCAATTTCACCAGCACCTACAAGCGGCCTCCCAAGCCTCACCAGCTTTCCCTCTGCGTCCAAGGGCCCAACGAGTCGACCCGCGACTACCTCACGCGATGGGCCGAGCTCCGCAATTCCTGCGAGGGAGTGCATGAGGTCCAGGCCATCGAGTACTTCACCGCCGGGTGCCGAGAGGGCACCCTCCTCAAGCACCGACTCCTCTGCGACGAGCCGGCTACCCTCGACGAGTTGCTGATCACCGCCGACAAGTACGCCACTGCCGACTCCTCAATGAAGACCGAGCTCCGAGTGGACGCTTCGGGGAAAGTAATTGCTCCGGCTCCCAAGACGCCGGCTAGCGACCCTAATCGGCGCCCCTACAAGAACGACCACAAGCGCAAGGGCCCCATGCCGACTTCCTCCAGTCGGCAGGTGGCCACAATTGAAGACGAGCAGCCCGAAGAGCGGCCCGCTCCCAAAAAGAAGGGTGGTCGGCCGCCCTGGCAGCCGTCTTTCTCCTACGAACAAGCACTCGATGCCCCCTGCAAGTTCCACAGCGGCGCGAAGCCGTCCAACCACACAACCCGGAAATGCCACTGGCTCACCCGCATCACCAAGGGTGAGGGAATGTTGCCGCCTCCGCCTCCCGGCCAGCCGCCTCCAGCCCCCCAGCAGCCGGCGGCTCGGCCGGTAGTCGGCGCCATCCAAGACGAGTTCCCCGAAGTGCACGACGCCTACATCGTCTTCACTAGTCAAGCCGACGACAAGCGCAGCCGACGCTGGCATCACCAAGAAGTGAATGCAGTCACCTCTAGCACCGCCGAGTTCATGCATTGGTCGGAAAAGCCAATCAGCTGGAGCCAGGCCGACCACCCAGAGGTGATGCCTTCGCCTGGCTCCTATGCGATGGTCTTGGACGTCACCCTCACGACGGAGAGGCGAGCTGCCAGATTTTCCCGCGTCCTGATAGACGGCGGAAGCAGTATCAACATACTGTACCGCGATACCATGGACAAGCTGAACATCAAAGCGAAGCAGCTCATGCCGAGCCGCACCGTCTTCCATGGTATCGTACCCGGCCTATCTTGCTCTCCAATCGGCAAGACCAAAATGGATGTTCTCTTCGGAGACAAAGATCATTTTCGTCGGGAAGCAATATGGTTCGAGGTAGTGGATTTGGAGAGCCCCTATCATGCACTGCTTGGCCGACCTGCTTTGGCCAAGTTCATGGCTGTGCCCCACTACGCCTACCTGAAGATGAAGATGCCGAGCTCGAAGGGGATCATCACGGTAGCCGGCGACTACAAGAAGTCCATCGAGTGTGCCATGGCCAGCAGCCGGCTGGCCGAGTCCCTCGTGGTGGCAGAAGAGAAGAAGATGTTGGAACGGGTTGTGGCCATGGCCGGCAAACAGCCGGCCTTGTCCCCCAACCCCAAGGATTGTGATGCGCAGGGCTCCTTCCAGCCTGCAAAAGAGACGAAGAAGATACCTCTGGACCCGGAGAACCCGGAGAGGTTCGCTGTGATTGGGGCGAACTTGGACAGTAAATAGGAAGGCGAGCTCGTCGACTTCCTCCGTGAGAATCGAGACATCTTTGCATGGTCCCCAAAGGACATGCCGGGTGTCCCGAAGGATTTCGCCGAGCACAAGCTACATGTCCGAGCTGACGCGAAGCCGGTCAAGCAACCCCTCCGCCGACTGTCTGAAGAGAAGCGAAGAATCGTGGGAGAAGAGATAGCCCGGCTCCTTGCCGCCGGCTTTATCATGGAAGTGTTCTTTCCAGAATGGCTTGCCAACCCAGTTCTGGTTCTGAAGAAGAATAACAAGTGGCGTATGTGTATAGACTACACGAGTTTGAACAAAGCCTGCCCAAAAGATCCGTTTGCTATGCCACGGATTGACCAAGTGATAGACTCCACAGCCGGATGCGAGCTGTTAAGTTTTTTGGATGCATACTCAGGGTATCATCAGATCAAGTTGGACCCGGCTGACCGCCTGAAGACTGCCTTCATCACACCCTTTGGAGCTTTCTGCTACCTGACAATGACATTCGGCTTGAGAAATGCCGGTGCCACTTTTCAGTGTTGCATGCAGAAATGTCTCTTGAAACAACTCGGCAGAAATGCCCACGTCTACGTAGACGACATTGTGGTGAAGACAGAGAAGCGCGGTACCTTGCTGGAAGACCTGAAAGAAACATTTGCCAACTTGCGCTGATTCCAGATCAAGCTCAACCCCGAGAAGTGCGTGTTCGGAGTGCCAGCCGGCCAGCTGCTAGGCTTCCTGGTCTCCGAACGCGGCATTGAGTGCAACCCCGTCAAGATCAAGGCCATCGAGAGGATGGAGATTCCCACCAAACTGCGAGATGTGCAGAAGTTCACTGGCTGCTTAGCCTCCTTGAACCGTTTTATCAGCCGACTAGGAGAGAAGGCTCTCCCTCTGTACCAACTCATGAAGAAGTCCACTCACTTTGAGTGGAATGATCAAGCCGACCAAGCCTTCCATGAGTTGAAGAAAATGTTGACCACTCCGCCTGTCCTGGCTGCGCCGACTGAGAAGGAGCCCATGCTCCTCTACATCGCCGCGACAAGCCGAGTCGTCAGCACTGTTGTTGTGGTCCAGCGCCCGGAGGAAGGCCGAGCCCAGCTAGTCCAGAGGCCGGTCTACTATCTCAGCGAAGTACTGTCCAGCTCAAAGCAAAACTACCCGCACTACCAGAAGATGTGCTATGGGGTGTACTTCGCTGCCAAGAAATTGAAGCCCTACTTCCAAGAGCACCCCATCACGGTTGTGTGCACTGCCCTGCTCGCCGAGATCATAGGCAGCCGGGATGCATCCGGCCGGGTGGCCAAATGGGCCATTGCCTTGGCGCCCTACACAATTTTCTATCAGCCCCGCACCGCCATCAAGTCGCAAGCATTGGCCGACTTCCTCGTCGACTGGGCCGAGACCCAGTACTTACTGCCGGCTCCCGACTCTACCCATTGGCGGATGCACTTTGACGGGTCCAAGATGCGCACCGGCTTGGGAGCCGGCATGGTCCTCACCTCTCCCAAAGGCGACAAGCTCAAGTACGCGCTGCAGATCCACTTCGCCGCCTCCAACAACGTGGCGAGTACGAGGCGCTCGTACATGGGCTCCGGCTAGCCAAAGAACTCGGCATACGCCGGATCCTGTGCTACGGCGACTCAGACTTGGTGGTCCAGCAATCATCTGGCGACTGGGACGCCAAGGACGCGAACATGGCGAGCTACCGTTTCCTCATCCAGCAGATGAGCGGATACTTCGAAGGGTGCGAGTTCCTTCACGTGCCAAGGGCCGACAACGACCAAGCAGATGCCCTAGCACGGATCGGCTCCACCTGACAAGCCATACCGACTGGCGTCTCCCTCCAGCGCCTCCTCAAGCCGTCCATCGAGCCGTCTCCAGAGTCGGATTCCATCTTCGTGCCGCCTACGCCAGAAACAGCCGGATCCGACTGGAGAAATCCCGCAGGCGGCACGGGGACTTCGACGACTGGCCCGGGGACTGCCGTAGTCGCACCCGGCACGGGGACTTCAGAAACCGGCCCGGGGACTGCAGCAGTCGGCCCGGGGACCGCAACGACACAAGAAGCGGTGGCCGACTCCAATGCAACACCCAACCCACCCACCCGAGTCATGGTGGCCACATTAACAGAAGAAGAAGTCGCAGCTCCCTCATGGGCCCAGCCCATCCTCAAGTTCCTAGTCAGCAGAGAGCTGCCGGCTGATGAGATCTCAGCAAGACTAGTGCAACGACGAGCCGCAGCATATACAATAATCAACAGAGAGCTTGTGAAGCGCAGCGTCACTGGAGTCTACCAGCGTTGTGTCGAGCCAGAAAAAGGAGTGGCAATCCTCAAAGACATCCACCAAGGCGAATGCGGCCATCACGCCGCCTCAAGATCCCTCGTGGCCAAGGCTTTCCGCCATGGTTTCTTCTGGCCGACTGCCTTGGAGGATGCTAAGGAAATAGTCAAGAGCTGCAGAGGATGTCAAGTTTTCAGTTCGAAACAACACCTGCCGGCTTCTGCCCTCAAGACCATTCCCCTCACCTGGCCTTTTGCCGTCTGGGGACTGGACATGGTGGGCCCTTTCAAGACAGCCCGCGGTGGCATGACACATCTACTTGTTGCTGTGGACAAGTTCACAAAGTGGATTGAAGCAAAGCCGATTAAGAAGCTGAACGGGCCGACTGCCGTGACATTCATCACCGACATCACTACTCGGTACGGCGTGCCGCACAGCATCATCACCGACAACGGCACGAACTTCGCCAAAGGAGCACTGGCACGTTTCTGCGCGACGCAGGGCATCCGACTGGACTTAGCGTCCGTTGCCCACCCGCAGTCAAACGGCCAGGTCGAGCGAGCAAATGGACTCATCCTCTCCGGCATCAAACCCCGACTGGTCGTACCACTGGAGCGATCGGCCGGCTGCTGGCTCGAAGAGCTGCCGGCTGTCCTCTGGAGTCTGCGCACTACACCCAACAAGTCAACCGGCTTCACTCCATTCTTCCTCGTGTACGGTGCCGAGGCTGTCATCCCCACAGACATCGAGTTCGACTCGCCTCGGATCACCATGTACACGGAGGAGGAAGCCAAAGAAGCAAGAGAAGACGGCGTTGACCTACTGGAAGAAGGCCGGCTGTTAGCCCTCAGCCGGTCCGCCATCTACAGGAAGGGCTACGCCGCTACTACAACCGCAAGGTCAAGCCAAGATCCTTCCAAGAGGGCGACCTTGTGCTCCGGCTGATCCAGCGAACAGCCGGCCAGCACAAGCTCTCGACCCCTTGGGAAGGCCCCTTCGTCGTCAGCAAGGCACTCGGCAACGACTCCTACTACTTGATCGACGCGCAAAAACCAAGAGCACGCAAGAGAGACGACTCCGGCAAGGAGTCGGAGCGACCATGGAACGCAAACCTCCTAAGACGATTTTACAGCTGAAAAGCAGTATGTATAACGCTCCCCTTTTTTGTATTAAGTACAAACCAACAGGCCCCCCGAACAGTACTTGGGGACTGCCTTTGTTTATCTATGAATGACTAGTGTCATATCCATGAATGTATTATTACATTTCGAATTTTTGTCCGGCACCGGGTTCGACTAGTCGGCCCGGGGACTGGCCGCCTTGAGCTATATCGCAAGTTCTTCCTAAAGTCAGAAAAGTAGTGCGCCGGCTCCCAAGTCCTCTCTTGTTGAAAGTCGCAGCTCAAAGAACTGACTGTCCGACTAGCAAGAGAGAAGACAGAAAGGACGCCTGCACGAAAAACGGCTAAGGAACAACTAACCTATATAGCAAAGAGACGGCCTCCAAATATGCCTGCCGGCTGTCAAAACAGCCGGCTGGCCGGCTTCCTAAAAAACTTAGCTTTATTCCAGCAGAGCTAAAGTACTTCCCCCTCCCCAATCGGCCAGGCACTCCCTGGCTACAGATTGCAGAGCAACTGTTTGACTGGGGAGGCGGCAACCAAGGGAGGGCGGCAAAGGAAAAAGCAGAAGGACAAAAAGCAAAAAGTACAAGGAAAGGCCGATTGCATAACTTATATACATAAAAGCCGCCAACAGGCCGGCAACAGACTTGAGTTTGAATACACCCAGTGGGTGGAATTGTGCAGACTTAACCAAACATTGTTCAAAAGTAACAAGACAGGAAAACAAAGAAAGAAGATTAGGGCGCGACATGAAGGCCGAGCTGGTCGGTGAAGGCGGCCTCGCCGGCTGAAGGAGTGGCCGCCTAGCGGGTCCCGGCTTGACCACCTCCGGCGGCAGGAGACGCACTCGCGCGCGACGTAGTGCTGGAGGTGCGGTCAGGCTGAGGCTGGCCGGCTACTCCATCAGCCGGCTCGGCGTCTTCACCCTCCTCCTGCTCCTCTTCGCCCTCGTCGCTGGAGTCGATCTCCTCCGCCGAGTCCTCGCCATACGCCGGGTCCAGCCCGAACCACTCTTCCGGCTGGGCGACTCCATTGTCGTCCACCTCGGGGGCGAAGACGTTGGTGTCGGTGTAGTCGGCGATCACCGAAGCCCGCTGAATGATGGCCGGCCGCGCTAGCTCCAGCTCCGTGTCGGCTTGCTGCCGCCAGGTAGCCAGCTGGTCCAGGTTCAGGCCGGGATACCAGGCCTTGACGAACTCCAGCGCCCGCCTGGCATCGGAGCGAGCCGCTGACGCCTTCCAAGCCTCGAAGCGGCCGACTGCCACCTCCAGCCAGTCGGCGGTCCGACTGGGGGTGCAAGGGACCACTTGGCCGGGCCAGAGGGCGGCCAAGACCTGCGACCCGGCACGCTGAAGCCGGCGGAGCAGCCTGTGAGCCGGCTGGATGCGAGCCTGGATCGCCAGGAGCTGTTCCTCCAGCGAGCGGCCGGCGGTTGGCGAGATCTTGAAGCCGGCTTGCCTCTTCGCCTGGCGACGGGCCTCGATGGCCTGGTTGGCGGCAGTTGAATAGCCAGGGAAATACTCTGCGCGAAGAAGAAAGGAAGAGGAGAGCACCAAAATCAGAAAACAAGCCAAAGTGGCAGATGGCAAGAAAGGACGAAGAGACAGACGGCTTACCGTCAACCAGATCCTCGATCTGGCCATAGCCGGAGACCAAAGTCTGCCTGGCCTCTGCCCAGCCGGCCGCCTCCGTCTCGAACTCGGCCTGGAGAGTGGCCTCGCGGTCCTGCGCCGCCTTCAGTGCCGCCTTGTGGCTTTCCTCCTGGTCGGCTAGCTTCTTGACCAGGCGGTCGCGCTCCTGCACCAAGGCGGCGAGCTCGGCGTCCCTGGCACGAAGAGCAGTCTGGGACTCCCCCAGCTGTGCCCTCAGACTGGCGTTGGCCGCTGCAGAAACGGCAGAAGAAGAAGAACAATAAGAAATCGTCAAGGAAGATCCGAGCCGACTGCTCAGCAGTCGGCCCGAATCTCGGGGACTACACCCAGTGGGTGCGCTGACGCGCCCCCACATGAGATAAAGATCAAGTCACATACCTCGGCTCTCAGTAAAGTCGGCGGTCTTCTGAGTCAGCTCCCGAGCCTGGGAGTTGAAGGCGGCCGCTCGGAGGTTGTGGTAGTCCTGCAAGACGGACAGAAGACCGAAGTGAGAACAAAAACAGCAAAGACAAAATCTCCAAGAAGTTCCAAGCCGCCTGCTCAGCAGCCGACTCGGAACTCGGGGACTACACCCAGTGGGTGCGCTGACGCGCCCCCATGAGAGAAATCAAGATCAAGAAAGAACAAGATGGGAATACTAACCCGGATGGCTGCCCGCGTTGCGAGGAATTCGTCGGTGAACTGCCTCAGCGCCGCGGCTTGGCTTTGGAGCCGGGTCTGGACGTCTTGTGCAGCGACGTTCACCACGGCTGTACCTCCGCCTGGCGTCCACCCCGAGGTAGCGCTGGCCGCCTCCGCGTCTCGGGCCGACGAGCTGGAGCCCACGGCCGGCTGTGGCTCCGACGCGGCCTTCTGCGGCTCCGACGCGGCCTTCCCTGCACGCCGGCTTGACGGAACCCGGACCGCCACCTCAGCCCCCGCGGCCGGCTCGCCCTCCGCCGACTGTGCGGGCGCAGGCTCAGGCTGGCCGCCTTGGGCCGCCCTAGTCGGAGGAGTCGGCTCCGGCGCCTTCTCCAAGATGACGACGTCGTCGCCGCTTCCTCCCAGCCCCGGCTGGGAACCGCTGGCTCCCCCTGGCGAGGGCTCCATGTCCCCAGGCGCCATAACGCGCAGGGGGGTTACCATCAAGGCCTCCCCTGCCACCGCCGCGGCCTCAGCCTCTGCCTGGGCCTTGGCTGCGGCCTCGGCGAGCGCCTTCGCCGCCTCTTCCTCCCGAGCCGCCTGGGCGGCGGCTGCCTTCCGTGCCTCCGCCTCCCGTGCCTCCTGCTCCTCCCGCACCTCCCGCATGTTCCTTTCCGTCGCCTCCTGGAGGGCGGCGCGGGGATCTACACGGCGCGTGGTGCTCCCAGAGCCCCCCGGCGACTCGACGACGGAGCCGGCAGCCGCCCGCTCAAGTGACAATGGAGGTCTGATCGTCGAAGAAAAGGACGAGAGTTCAAGAACCACCAAAGAAAGAAAGAGAGTACACAGAGAAAGAGAGCTTACACCGACACGGTCTGCGGCTGCTTCACCACTTTGCGGAAGCGAGCCGCCTTCGCGGCCGCCTCTTCCCGCCTGGTGGCTGCCGCCCCGCCCCTGGGCTTCTTCGTTCGGCTGCCGAACAAGCCCTGGGCGGCGCGACGCTTCTGGCCTCCACCCCGAGAAAGGCTGCGCGCCGGAGGAGCCCGCGCCGCGTCCGGATGCCGGCTGGCGGCGCGGGACGGCTTCGGCTTCATCCTCGTCCGGCCAGTCGTCGAAGGTAGCAGTGAACCCGGAGCCGCCTGCTTCGCCGCCGGCTTGGCCACCGGCCGGCTCGTTGGCGTCGTCCATATGGACCGCCCCCAGGTCGGGGTCCTCCAGGTCGTGTTCGGTCCGGTCGGGGACGAAGCGACGCTCCGCGTCTGACCCGCTGGCCGGCCGAGGCAGAGGGCTCTGTCAAAGAACAAGCCGACTAAGTTAGAGTCGGCCCAGAGGAACTCGGCAACAAGGCTGAGAGAGAGAGAAAGAGAAAAGGAGACAAGGGGCGCGTACCGTAGGCGGAGGATTGGCACGGCTATATGGCTCCTTGCCGAATTGCCACTCTTCAGAGAGTTGGCAGTTGGCGAGGTAGTTCACCATGTAGGCGACCTCGTGCTGCGGCATCTCCTTGGCGCACATTCGTCTCGGATCGAGCTGGCCGCTCATCTGACAGATCAGATGAGGCCAGCTCTGGAGCGGAAGAACCCGGCGCGTGACGAACGCGGCCAGGAGGTCGGGTCCCGTCAGGCCCTCCGACTGGACCATCACCCGTAGTCGGGCGATGGCGGCGTTTCCTGCCTGCGACAACGTCACTGCCCGGAAGGACCACTGCGGCAGCCTGCCCGCCGGTGGGCCGGCTACGTAAGCCGGCAGGTTGATGTAGTCGCCCCGCGGAGCGATGTTCCGCACGTAGAAGTACGACTTCTGCCCTTCTTCACCGATTGGATCAGCGTGATGACGGGGAAAGGGTTGTCGGCGCCTGATCTCTGCGACGCGATGAAGGCGCCGGTATGAGCCGGCACGCCCCTGCTGCGCGTGCCCAGCTTCGACTGGAAAAGCTCCCCCCAGAGCTCAAGGGTGGGGAGGACGCCGAGATAGCCCTCGCACAGGGTGACGAAGGCCGACAACAGCACCACCGTGTTGGGGGTGAGATGGTGCGGCTGGAGCTGGTAGAACTCGAGCCAGGAGCGGAAGAAGGCGCTCACTAGCAGGCCGAAGCCGCGCAGGAAGTGCGTGCGGAAGACCACCCGCTCGCCCTCCTGCGGCCTCGGCGAGATTTCTTTCGCCGGCGCGAGGCGGACCTCCACCTTGTCCGCGCTGGGCAGCCGCCGCGTGTCGCGGAGGAAGTCGATGTGGTCGTCATGGACGATGGAGCCGTCCCAATCCCCGCCAAGCTGCTCTACGGCAGGAGGCATGGCGAGAGCTAGCACGGCGGCGGAGGAGCATGCGGTGGAAGGGCGCGGCGGCGAGGCGCTGTCGCCAGAACGAGCGAGGGAAGAAGACGGTGGAAGTAGGAGGAGCGTGCGAGGGCCTGCCGCCCTCCACCTCCCCCTACTTATAGCCTCACGAGGCCGAAGAGGCCGGACGTGGGGGGGAAGACGTGGGATTAACTGCGCCCACTCCCCCCACGCCTCGCGATTATAGCGCATAAATGCGAACCGAAACTGCCGCACGGAACGTGCGGACGGTTTCGGGATACAAAGGATCCGCGCCTGGGCCGGGGTGCGGACGTGCCGGGCCCCCGCCCTGCGGCGACGTCCCGTCACGCGCGTGGGCTGGCAGGCTTTCCGGCCACGTGGTTCGCCAACGGCCCGTGGCCGGCCCGCGACCCGGTGCACGTGCCTGCGGGTTCCTGCCCTCCGACTCCAGAAGATTTCGACCCGGGCGGCGCACCTGACGAAGGCCGGCTCCCAGCTGCCGGCTTGTCAAGATAGGAAGCTGATCGAGCTTCTCAACCCCTGCTCCACCTCGAAGCCCAATCAGCTTCGGGGACTACTGTCGGAGTAAATAGCCACGGGTATCCCAACCGACTACCCCTGGCTCTTCAGAAAAATTATAAGGCCTTCGGGCCTTCAAGCACTCCGAGCATTGGGCCGCCTTCCCTGGCCGGCTACCACTAAAGTCGACTCCCGGAAGGCGACCCAGCCTCACCAACTCCTCCCCAGGACGACTACGGGGTGGCCGACTCCAAGAAGCCCGCCAAGAAGGACGCCGACTCCTAGGAGCCGGCCGAGACCACAACCACCAAAAGCCGTTCCCACATAACGGCGACACGACGGGGTGTGGCCACAGTGCGGCCCACTACCCCCGAAGCCCGAGGCGGGCATGGCTACAGGAGGCCGTACGGGACGGCCGTCTCCCGTGCGGCTTGGCACTGTAGCCATGCTAGCCTCGACGTCATCCACGACCAACTCCTGTACGGCCCAAGGACTGCGGGCCCCTTCAGCCAGAGAGAGGCGTGAAGGTGGCCCGGCCTTTCCCAGTCGGCCAAGAGCATAGCCGGCCTCCAGAAGCCGGCTACTCCCTTCCTCGAAGCAGGAGCCCCATTAAGGAGACAAGACGAGGTAAGGCTACAGTGATAGCCCCCGAGGCGGCCCACTGTAGCCACGCTTACCTCGACAAAGCCCTCGTCATCAGAGGCGCGGCTACAGTAAGCAGCCATCGACAAGACCCTAGGCGGTGGGGCCGGCCTATCGACCAAGTAGCCGGCAGCCGGCGGGACCCACCAGCCGGCGGGGCCCAGCAGCCCGCGGTGAAGCCGGCAAGCGTAGACACTGACGGCTGGGACCAGTTCCCAGTCGGATTACCATTGTACCCCGGGGGGTAGGCCTATATAAACCCCCCGGAGCACCCATGCAAAGGGTTCGCACCTAAGCATAGTTGGCCTCTGAGCATAGAGCTGCCTTCTAAGCATAGCACACACACCATAGATAGAGAGAAGCAAGAGCTAGCCTTGTTCTTCTTCTCCCTTGATCTCAACAGCTCTAGGAGCGATTGTAGCTACCCTTTATCGATCTAGTGATCATGCGGAGACCCCGCAGAGCAAGACTAGGGGTGTTATCTCCTCGGAGAGCCACGAACCTGGGTAAGATTCACCGGCGTGCATGTCTTCGCCTCATCCCGTTTCCGGGCACCGGCGACGTTTTATTGGCACCCACAATGATAAGCCATCCCTTGGCATATGTCGCACCAACCACCCGACACCTTCATAATGTAGCAGCCCTTCCAAAGGTGCATGGATGGCCTATCCCGCCAGCCATGCTTTGGACAAGGCTGATTCAACATCTGCTCCAGATTTATACCTGACCCTCCTGCACGAGGAGGTGGCTTTCCTTTACGAAGCTGACCATTGTTTTGCGTGTTGGCATTGGCCACAAAATCTGAATTATTATCAGCCTTATGTTTACCGTTACTCCCCTGATTCGCCGGGTTATTATGCTGGTTTCTCGTGTTGCCACTCTTCTTTCCCTTTCCCGGCATATCATCATCAGACTCGGGGTCCTTGGTACCATCAGAGTCGGCGTATTTAACTAGAGCTGCCATGAGCGTCCCCATGTCATTGCAGTGGCGTTTGAGTCGCCCTAATTTCTGCTTCAAAGGTATGAAACGTCAATTGCTTTCCAACATTAGGACTGCCGAATCAGCCTTGATACGATCCGACGAGTGCAGAATTGCTGAGACCCGGCGCACCCAGTGGGTTGTCGACTCACCCTCTTCTTGAACACAAGCAGCCAAATCTACAATCGACATAGGTTGCTTGCACGTGTCTTTGAACTACTGTATAAACTGGGCTCGTAACTCGGCCCATGATCCAATGGAATTGGCTGGCAGTCCTTTTAACCAGGTGCGAGTTGTTCCCTCCAACATCATGGTGAAATACTTAGCACATGCAGCCTCGTCGATCTCCAGTAACTCCATTGCCATCTCATAACTTTCGATCCACGTCTCAGGGGGTAAGTCAGCTGTGTAGTTAGGCACTTTACGAGGACATTTGAAATCCTTGGGCCGACATACCTTACGGAGAGCTGACACTAAACACGGCACACCAGTGCTCCGGGAGGTCACGCCTAACTCACCAAAGCTGTCGGATAAACCGGAGATAGCTGACGAGCCGTGTTCTGGGCTGCCGGCTCAGGCTCGCGACGTGTTCTCTCCTGATCCATCAGGGCCTGAGTGTTATGGGGCAGGTTATTTCCACGGGGTGGGTTACGACGCTGCTCACTGCTTGATACCGCCGGGGAGTCCATGTGTCTGCTATAACTCCGGCTCGAGCGAGGGGTTGAATGAATCCTCTCACGGCTATAAGAATAAGGCTCCTGCTGCACCAATGCTATTTGAAGAAGCTCTCTATCCCTCCGTGTTTCAACCGCCGCCGGAGACTCGCCTTCAACTGGGATAGCCGCCAGTCGCGAAGCCGCATCGATCATGTTATCCAAAGGGTTAGAGTAATGACCCGGTGGTGTCGGCACATGTTGCAGCGGGATATTATTCTGATGAGGCGGGTCCGTCATGCGTGGTTGAGTCGGCGCTCCAGTCCCAGGTGCAGCTACTGCCCGGTTTACCCCTGGCGGGTCACTGGTCCCCGCACCAGGAGTATTGAAGAGGTTCCTTGCCTCGTAAATCGGAGGCAGATGACTTTGGTGCCTTCTCCTCATGACGTCGTTTGAAGCATTCTGATCCAATGAGAGCCGGAAGGAATCAGCCTGGATCCGTTGCACCTGAGCATCCAGAACCGCTCGTTCCGCGGTCATCCTTGCATCCTCAGCCACCATGTCCTCCTTTGCTTGAGCTATCTGATCTCACAATTTTGCAACTTCTGCATTGTGTTGATCTTGGTTCGCCGGGTTAACCACCGTCGTCAGCAGTGTTGTCAAAGCGTCTAATAAGTCGGACAAAACCTGAGCCGGAGGGCGCGCAGGGTCTCCTGCCCCGGCTGCCGTTGCCGCCGCTGACTCGGAAACCATTGCTGCTGCTGTTGAAGAATTCTGCACTGACTGTGTACCGGCCATAAAGATCGCAAACCGGTTCGGCGGCTCATAGCACTACAAAAAAATACACTTCCGTGATGATACGTGTTTGTCACAGTAGGTCGCGTTTTCTGTCATGCATGTACATCCATGACAAATTTATGACAGAATCAAGATAGTGATACATGTGCTGTCGTAGAAGTGTTCCATGACATTGCCAAAATTATCATCACGGAAGTGTCCACTTCCATGACGATAAATCGCGCGTCATAGAAGTGCTTTCGTCAAGGGTGACCGACACGTGGCATCCACCGTAACGGAACGCCGTTAAGCTATCGGGTCAGATTTTGGATCCGATAACCCGTTAACAGCCACGACCAATGCCGATTTTCCACGTGTAAAATTCTCATTGGCTGACGGATCCATGCGTCAGCTCCGCGTTGGCACATGTGTCACTCATCCAACGGTCGAGATGGGCCTATGATATGTTGACACATGGACCGGCCCAAAAGTGGCCAACAAAGTTTAAATGGGCCGGCCCAACCGAAGGCCCATAAGATTTAGCGGACCATAATGGGCCGGCCCAGCTAAAGGCCCACAAAATTTAGCGGACCATAATAGGCCAGGCCAGCTAAAGGCCCCCACGATTTTGCAGACCATAATGGGCCGGCCCAGCTAAAGGCCCACAAGATTTTGCGGACCACAATGGGCCGGCCCAGCTAAAGGCCCACAACATTCTGCAGACCATAATGGGTCGGCCCAGCTAAAGGCCCAACATTCTCTGTCAAATCGGCCCGTCAACGGCCTGTCCTAAACTTGTCATCAACGCGGCCCATGGTCACTTGTGGCCCGTTAACAGTCCGCTAAGTAATTGGGCCGAATTACGGCCCGGTGTATTTCCGGCCTCTTAAAGGTCCGACTTCATTTGGGCCCATTTATAGGCCATCAAAACTTTCGGCCCATAAACGACCGTGAAGGATTTGGGTCATATTCGACCATGTCTGACATTCGGCTGTTAGAGGCCCACTATAGCTTTGGGCCACTTTCGGCCTGTTGTCATTTTCGGCCTGTTAACGCCGGACGTAAACCATGGGCCATATGTGGCCCAACGTCATATCAGGCCCATTAACGGCCCATATATAAATGACGATAATCTAGCCCGACCGAAGTTCTGGCCTGTTAAAGGCCCGTGTATTAGGTCGGCGCATTTACGGCCCGTCCGAATTTCGGCCTGTCAAAGATCCGCATCGTAAATGGGCCACCATTTCGGCCTGCTAAGTCCAGTGGGTTATTTGGCACAATCAGGGCCCAATCTCACTTTCGGTCTATTAAAGGCCCATGTTTTTTATGGGCTCGAGATATTTACACCTGTAAACGGCCTATTTTTACTGAGGGCCCAAATTATGTTTAGGCCTGTTAAAGGCCCACTATGGGCACAGGCCTACCAGAAAAATATGAAAGCTTATGCTGATTTAGGCCCAGATATTTTTAGTGGGCTACATGCCAATTTCGGCCCGTAATCGTTTTTAGCCCAATTGGAATGGGCCCGACGAATGTTGGCATGTTGGGCTCCTACGAAGCTTTCGGCCGAATACATTACTAAGATAAACCTACACTATACAAAAATAGCGTCGTAATTACTGCAGCCTGAGGCGGCATCATAAATGTTGTATCACAACAAAATAAATTCCAACCATACAACAAAAGGCCTGTTGGCATAAAGTTTACAGTCCTTCCAGATAAAAGCACCATCAGAGGTATAGAAGCACAGATCATTTGACCTGAGTGCTAATGTTTCAGGCTGTAGAATCTGATGGAGCAGCACGATCTCCACCTTTTTTCCGCCATTGCTCTTGAACAACGAAGCGAATGTCTGATAGTCTGGTTTCAAAACCATTCATATCTTGACGACATTTCTCAGCCACTATTCTTGTTTCCAAAACAACGTCCATTAGGGATTGGACTTGTGTCTGGAGTGCAGATATATCACTCTGTCTAGCAGGAAGATTTTGTTCAGTAGGTGATTTGGACGAGGTTACCTTGACAACCAACCCAGAATTACGCAGGAAGGTGCTTTTTGCACTGTTAGTGGAGAGATACTGACGCACTGCAGCAAGAGGTGACATTGTGCATGTAGTAGCCTCGTCACCTTCAGGTGGTTGTGGCTGTTCAATCATTTGTTCCATAGCTTCCTGAAAGTTTGAACTTGTAGATTAGTGTACCAGTTAAGTTACTAATGAGACAAAAACAAACAAAGTAGGTTAAACGTTTATACATAACTTATTTTGGTGAACTACAGTAATACATTAGCATGTATTGTAGTGCCAACTACATAATAAAATCACTTTCAGAACATATGTCCATGTAACATGCCTACTGTATTGTCTATTTCCTCACATTCGTTGACATCTAAGGATAAAGAGACATGGTTTAAAGTAGGATGAACATAGTATGACATCATTCATATCATGGGCAAACAGATATAAAACAAACAGGCTATTTTATCATTGTGTGCGCACGTGAACATAACAACTAGATTACAGATCAAGACCAAAAGAATATCCTTCATCTCTTTTAAACCATGTAAGGTGAAATGATACGTTAAGACAACTGTGAATAAAAGTGAACAGAGTAACTGACATTGGCTGCAAACCAAGTAGTTAAATGAACACATCACAGTACCAATCAGTTCAAGGCAGGAGGAGTAAGGACTTACAACAGCGGCTTGAACTGGTGTGCTCATACCCTTTATCTTGCTGGTGTGGCAATCCTTGAAGATTTGCACTGCATTCAGTTCAGGTACTTTTTGGTCCGCACGGGCTTTCCTCTGTATTTGGAACAAGTCAATATAGATACGATAATATGGCACAAAAAAAAGAAGGAAGTAGCAGCTATTTACAAGAGCCTCGCAGTGTGCAATATAGCTACGAGATCCTGTTGTCCGTTGGAATTTCACTTTAGAACGGTTGGTTTTGTTCTTCAAACAGTTAGCCTAGAAGAAGATACACTTGTAAGGCACATACATAAATACAAGTTCAATATGTGGTCTGATCAAATACATATAGCCTACCTGATACTTTGGATTAGACCAGTGTTTAACGAGGGCTGTCCAGTCTTCATCTGTAATATATTCCACTGGAGATGTTTGGGCGATTTCATTGTTAGCCTTGCCTTCAAAGTGAGATTTTCTAAGGTGGTACCGATACTGTCGCAGAGCAGACTGAAAAACATGAGTGCATGCTTGTTTAGTTGCATCATCTTTCGGATCCAACTTGAACCTCATCTGTTGAAAAAAGAATGTGAGTCTTATTAGGAGGAAGCTAGAAAGTATGGGACAGAGCAAGACAATATTACTAATTGCGATGAATAACATTACTTACGGATAAATGGTCAAGGAAGGTGTTAAACTGGGTATTGTCTTTCTCATTCCTGTACTGGATCCACGTTGGGAGGATACATGCATGACACCTAACAGCAACGGCTGCCTCTGATACTAACTTGGCTGACTCTGTAGCATCACGTGGCCTTTTTAAACCTGCCTCAAAATGGATCTCCATTCTTCCTCCTTTAGATTTTGTTAATCTGTCAAGCATTATCCCTGATGTCTGTTTCCGCTTGCGCCGTGGTGCTAGTTCAACAACGAATATGGAAAGTGTTAGTGTACATCAAACTGTGAGAGTACATATAAAGGAGCATGCAACTGCAACTTGACTCGGTCAGGTACCGTCTTGGTGTTGATGCTCATGAGGTTCATCTGATCTTGCAAGTCCTGTTGTGTCAACAGTGCTTCGGAAGTAGTGTTAGGTGTGAAGGCAGCTTGGGAACTGGCCAGTTCCGGAGCAAACGAACGAGTAACTGGTTGAGATGCTGGTACAGTTGAAGTGGATGCTACAGCTGGTGGAGCAGGTGATACTGTGTTTGTAGATTTAGCCGGTGGACTTGGACCTTCTACTGCACTATAAGTACCAGCAGAATCTCGACGGCAGAACCTTTTCCGTTTCACCCGACGAGTAACAGCACTCCCTACTATATTATTTTCCTTGCTCTTTTTTGACTTTGCCATGTCAAGTTGTACCCACAACACAAAAGAATAAAATCACTCTTCAGAACTCATTGATGCATGATACAGACAAGCAATACTTTGATGTAAGACAACCGTATGAGGATGGAATATGTAAGAAAAACAGGACGGCATGACATATTCACAGCTACGATGTGCAAACTAAGTAGAAGGATTTTCAAGAAAATAGAAGTAATGCAAGCTAGACACCATATGAAAGATGCAACCAATATTACTCTGCCAAGTTAAAAGTGTCTTGTCATAAGTGGCAATTCGAAAAATTAGAAGCAGTACAACGTAGAAATCAATGCAAGATACAACCACTATCAAACTGCCATGTTAAAAGCGTCCAATCATGAGTGACTGATGCGGGATACACAACAGCAGTACTTTGATGTAAGAACATGGTATGATAGATAGATGCAGTGTGTTCTAGACACAGAAAAGCCATGTCATATGCACATGTATAATGTATGAACTCAGCACGTGCAACTTAATCAAAATAGAAGAAATACAGGCTAGACAACATATGCAACATGAAACCAATTATCACACTGTCAACTTAGAGCAAGCACCTGCGATGGTGGAGTATGGGAGATGAACTCATCATGTAGACTTGGGACTTCAACTTCATTAGTAGTAGCAGTGGAAAATCTAGAGAGTCTCTGTTTGCGTCGGTCCGGAGGACCACCAACATCCCCTAACTTACTCTTTTCCTTCCTATTTTCTGATATTGCCTTATGAAGTCAAAACCACAAGAAGATGAATAAATTTAGCTCTGCATAACTGGTTGATGCATGATACAGACGAACACTACTTTGATGTAAGGCAAGCGCAGGATAGGAGGATGGAATATATACAAAAAATACAGCGTTTCATATTCACACGTACGATAGGAGGATGGAATATGTATGAAAAAACAGTAAGCGGAAGGCATTTCAACAAAATTAGAAGAAATGAAAGCTAGGCACCATATGAACATGCAACCAATATCACTCTATCAGGTAAAAAGTGTCTCGTCGTAAGTGCCATTTCAAGAAATTAGAAGCAGTACAAGCTAGAAGACAATGCAAGATGCAACCTACATCACAGTCCCAAGTTAAATGTGTCTTATGGGTAAGTGATCATTGCAGGTATAAGTTGTAAGCTACGCAGATGCAATTCAGCATAATCAGAAGCAATACAAACTAGACATCATACGGAAAACGCAACCACATATAACAGTTCCAAGTAAGAGCATGCACCTCTGATGGTGGAGTAGGGGAGATGTGCTCATCATGTACACGTATGTTCTAGAAACAGGAACACGTGTCATATTCACAGGCATTATGTGTAAAGTAAGCAGATGCAATTCAAGTTAGAAGCAATACAAGCTAGACATCATACGCAACATGCAACCACATATAATAGTGTCAAGTTAGAGCAAGCACCTATGATGGTGGAGTAGGGGAGATGTGCTCATCATCTACATAGCTACGTTGACTGTCCAGCCTTGTGTTGTCTTGCGAATCTTGTTGGGAGGATGGCGGAGTAGAATCTGTAGAGACCCCCTGTTTGAGTTGCTCCGAAGGACCACCATCATCCACTGCCGGACTAATTTCCTTCAGCTGTAATGATTTTGCATTGTGAAGTCAAACCGATAAGAAAAAGGAATAAAATTCGCTCTTCAGAACTCATTCATGCATGATACTGACGAACACTACTCGGATGAAAGGCAAACACATGATGCGAGGATGGAATATGTAAGAAAAACAGGATGGTGTGACATATTCACACATATGATGTGGTAACTAAGCAGAAGGCATTTCAACAAATTAGAAGCACTGCAAGCTAGACACCATATGAAAGATGCAACCAATATCACTCTGCCAAGTTCAAACTGTATGGCGTTTCAACAAATTAGAAGCAGTACATGCTAGAAATCATATGCAAGACACAACCAATATCACTGTGGCGACTTAAAGGTGCCTTATCATAAGTGACTGATGCGGGATATGCAAGAATAGTAGTCTGATGTAGAAACAGGAACACATGTCATATTCACAGGCATTATGTGTAAAGTAAGCAGATGCAATTCAACAAAGTTAGAAGCAATACAAGCTAGACATCATACGCAACATGCAACCACATATAATAGTGCCAAGTTAGAGCAAGCACCTGTGATGGTGGAGTAGGGGAGATGTGCTCGTCATCTACACAGCTACGTTGACTGTCTAGCCTTGCGTTATCTTGCGAATCTTGTTGGGAGGATGGCGGAGTAGAATCTGTAGAGAACCTCCATTTCAGTTGCTCGGAAGGACCACTATCATCCAATGCCTTGCCAATTTCCTTCAGCTTTATTGATTTTGCATTGTGAGGTCATACCGACAAGAAAAAGGAATATCATTCGCTCTTCAGAACTCATTCATGCATGATACTGACGAACACTACTCTGATGAAAGGCAAAGTCATGATACGAGGATGGAATATGTACGAAAAAATGGACGGCTTGACATATTCACACCTATGATGTGGTAACTAAGCAGAAGGCACTTCAACAAATTAGAAACACTGCAAGACACCATATGGAAGGTGCAATCAATATCACTCTGCCAAGTTAAAACGGTCTCGTCATAGGTGCCGTTCATCAAACTAGAAGCAATACATGCTAGAAATCATATTCAAGACGCAAACCAATATCACACTGCCAACTTAAAGGTGTCCCATCATAAGTGACTGATGCAGGATACACAAGAAGAGTAGTTTCATGTAAGAACATGGTGTGATAGACAGATATAGTATGTACCAAAAACAGGAAAGCGTGTCATATTCACATGTATCATGTGTAAGCTAAGCAGATGCAGTTTACACTAATTAGGAGCAATACGAGCTAGACACCATATGCAACATGCAACCAGATATCGCACTGCCAAGTTAGAGCAAGCACCTTGGATGGTGGAGTAGGGGAGCGGAGACTTGGACCTTGTAATGCACTATCAGTACAAGGGGAATCAGTACAGATGCTCTGTTTACATTGCTGCAAAGGACCACCATCATCGACTTCCTTCCTCTTTCTTGATTTTGCCTTGTCAAGTCAAACCCACAAGAAAAAGGAATAAAATTTGCTCTTCAGAACTCATTGATTCATGATACTGACGAACACTACTTTCATGTAAGGCAGCCGCATGATAGGAGGATGGAATATGTATGAAAAACAGGACGACGTGACATATTGACATGTATGATGTATAAAGTGTAAACTAAGAACAAGGTGCTTGAACTTGTTAGAATCGATGCAAGCTAGAAACCATATGAAAGATGAAACCAATATCACTCTACCAAATTAAAAGGGTGCCCTAACAAATGTATTTGACCAAATTAGAAGCAATACATGGCAACAGGCTAGAAATAATATGCAACGAATAAAGGTGACTCATCGTAAGTGATTGATGCAGGATACAGAAGAGAGGTAGTTTCATGTAAGAACAAGGTTAACACATAGATGTAGTGTGTACCAAAAATAGGAAGGCATGTCATATTCACAGGTATAGTGTGTAAACTAACCAGATGCAATTTACCCTAATTAGAAGCATTACAAGCTAGACACCGTATGCAACATGCAACCACATATCACACTGCGAAGTTAGAGCAAGCACCTGTGATGGTGGTGTAGGGGAAGTGCGGTCTTCAGGTACAGAGCTACGTTCAATATCTTCATTTAGGCTTGCTGTTTCTTGAGAATCATGTGGAGAGGATGAAATTGCATTCTTTATAAGAGTATTGCGTCTCATATTAACCCACGCGCGTGACTGTCTCATCATAACCGATAGACGCAGGATACACAAGAACAGTAGTTTGATGTAAGAACATGGTGTGATAGGCAGATGTAGTATGTACCAAAAACAGGAAGGCGTGTCATATTCACATGTATAACAAATTAGGAGCATTGATGAGGGATACACAAGAAAAGTAGTTTGATGTAAGAACATGGTTAATAGAAAGACGTAGTATGTACCAAAAATAGGAAGGCATGCCATATTCACAGGTATAATGTGTTAACTAAGCAGATGCAATTTACCCTAATTAGAAGCATTACAAGGTAGACACCATATGCAACATGCAACCACATATCACACTGCCAAGTAAGAGCAAGCACCTGTGATGGTGGTGTGGGGGAATTGCGGTGATCAACTAGAGAGCTACGTTGACTATCTTCATTTAGCCTTGCTGTTTCTTGAGAATCATGTGGGGAGGATGACACTACACTCTTTAAACGAGTAGGGCGTCTCACAGTAACCCACTCGGGTGACTGTCTCATCATAAGTGATTGACGAGGGATACAAAAGAGCATTAGTTTGATGTACGAACATGGTTAATAGACATATGTAGTATGTATCAAAAACAGGAAGGCATGTCATTATCAAAGGTATAATGTGTAAAGTAAGCAGATAATTTAACCAAATTGGAAGCAATACAAGCTAGACACCATATGCAACATGCAACCACATTTGACAGCGCGAAGTTAAAGCAAGCACCTGGGATGGTTGTGTGTGGCAATTGAGATCATCAACTATAGAGCTACGTTTACTGTTTCCAACTGCTGACACTGCACCCATTAGAGCACTGAAACGCTTAGTGCTTATCTTCGAATTACACTCGAGTGACTTCTGTCTTTTCTTTTCTGCATTCATCAACACTGCGTTAGAGTCTGAAATACCCATGCATAAAAAACAATAGTGTGAGTATGGGTGAAGTGTGTGCACAATTTGTACAGTGTAAAGGTAGCAGATAGCAGGTCGGTGAGAAATAAATGACGGGAGACATATGATAGCTCTACAACATGCATTGTCGGAGTAAATAGCCACGGGTAGCCCAACCGACTACCCCTGGTTCTTCAGAAAAATTATCAGGCCTTTGGGCCTTCAAGAACTCCGAGCATTGGGCCGCCTTCCCTGGCCGGCTACCTCTGAAGCCGACTCCCGGAAGGCGACCCAGCCTCGAGCAACCTCTCCCCAGGACGACTACGGGGTGGCCGACTCCAAGAAGCCGGCCAAGAAGGACGCCGGCTCCTAGCAGCCGGCCGAGACCACAACCGCCAAAATCCGTTCCCACATAACGGCGACACGACGGGGTGTGGACACAGTGCGGCCCACTACCCCCGAAGCCCGAGGCGGGCATGGCTACAGGAGGCCGTACGGGACGGCCGTCTCCCGTGCGGCTTGGCACTGTAGCCATGCTAGCCTCGACGTCATCCACGACCAACTCCTGTATGGCCCGAGGACTGCGGGCCCCTTCAGCCAGAGAGAGGCGTGAAGGCGGCTCGGCCTTTCCCAGTCGACCAAGAGCATAGCCGGCCTCCAGAAGCCGGCTACTCCCTTCCTCGAAGCAGGAGCCCCATTAAGGAAACAAGACGAGGTAAGGCTACAGTGATAGCCCCCGAGGCAGCCCACTGTAGCCACGCTTACCTCGACAAAGCCCTCGTCATCAGAGGCGCGGCTATAGTAAGCAGCCGCCGACAAGACCCTAGGCGGTGGGGCTGGCCTGTCGACCAAGTAGCCGGCAGCCGGCGGGACCCACCAGCCGGCGGGGCCCAGCAGCCGGCGGAGAAGCCGGTGAGCGTAGACACTGACGGCTGGGACCAGTTCCCCGTCGGATTACCATTGTACCCCCGGGGGGTAGGCCTATATAAACCCCCTGGAGCACCCATGCAAAGGGTTCGCACCTAAGCATAGTTGGCCTCTGAGCATAGAGCTGCTTTCTAAGCATAGCACACACACCATAGATAGAGAGAAGCAAGAGCTAGCCTTGTTCTTCTTCTCCCTTGATCTCAACAGCTCTAGGAGCGATTGTAGCTACCCTTTATCGATCTAGTGATCATGCGGAGACCCCGCAGAGCAGGACTAGGGGTGTTATCTCCTCGGAGAGCCCCGAACCTGGGTAAGATTCGCCGGCGTGCATGTCTTCGCCTCATCCCGTTTCCGGGCACCGGCGACGTTTTATTGGCTCCCACAATGATAAGCCATCCCTTGGCATATGTCGCACCAACCACCCGACATTTGGCGCCCACCGTGGGGCTAGGTGCACCGTCGTCCGGAGACCTGTTCTGGACGGGAACCCTCTTCCTCCCCCGCGAGCGCAGCCAGCCTGCTGCGCCCGATGGCGTTTGCCTTGACGCGCTCCAAGGCGTTGACGACGCTTGCGCAGCGAGCTGCCTCGCCGACTTGCTCGGCGAGACTCGCATCTCCGACGAGCCTGCGTCCGACGCAGGCACCGACTACCCCGAGAGCCGCCTCGTCAGCCTCCTCGACCAGCTTCACGTCTCCAGCGAGCCTACTGCAGATGTGGAGTCGGTCGGCTCCACCGACCCGATGCTCATCGACTCCGACACTGCGTCGCTCGACGCCTACCCCTCCGACGTGGTGGTCTTCGACGACCCCCTCCCTCGAGCTGACAGCGGCAGCAGCGCTGTCACCGAAGTGCTGGTCATCAGCCACGTCTCCAACTCGGGCGAGAATGCCCGCGATGCTCAGCAAGCGGCGATGCACGACCTCTCCGTCCCCATCCCGGCCGACGCCGACGCCGAGACCCTGGAGGCACGCCGCCTTGCCCTCATCGCGGAGGGCAAGAAGACAGCCACGATGAGACGCCTCACCAAGGCCCACCAACGCGAAGTCGACCGCGCCGCCTTCGGCACGCCGCCGCCTAGCGGCCCGAGCCGAGCCGGCTTCGTCCAGAAGCGCGGCGCAACCGTTGCCAGCATGCTGGGCGCAGATCGCCCCGTCTACGCCACCCCGCTCGAGAATCTGCGGGCCGCTCAGGCGGCTGCAGAGGAGCTTAATGGGCTGGGAGCCGATGAGCTCCCCTACATGACAAGACGGATCCAGCAGCTGATCGACGCGGCTGCAGAACGGCACGAAGCCGGCGCCCGTGCTGATAGCCATCCCCCGCGCCGGGAGCACGCCGCGACGTCCCGCTCGCCGACTGCGAGCGGCGCGCGCCAGAAGAAAGACAAGGAGCCGGCTGCCAGCCGCAGCCGGACTCGCATTACCATCGAGCGCGACGCGGATGGCCGCCCTCGAAGTGTAGAGCACCAGGGAAACCTGCCTCCTCCCCCGCCTCGAAGAGAAAGACGCCTCACTCCGCCGCCTGTCATGCATCCGACTCTTGGCGACCGACTCGGCCGCCGAGAAGGAGTCGGCGAGAACGACGCCCGCCACAGGATCGACCGCCTTGCTCGATCCTTGGCGTTAGAAGAAGAAGACGATGTCGGCCCGCCATGCTTTGGCCCCCGCATCCGCGACGAGCCCTTCCCCAAAGGGTTCTCGCTCCCCAGAGACACGCCCAAGTACAACGGCTCAGTAAAGCCGGAAGATTGGCTCATCGACTACTCCACGGCCGTCAGCATCGCCAACGGCAATCGGCGCGTCGCCGTGAAGTACGTCCCCCTGATGCTGCAGGGCACGGCGCGAACATGGCTCAACAGCCTCAAGCCCTACAGCATCAACAGTTGGCTGGACTTCACCGAAGTTTTCGTCCGCAACTTCACTAGCACCTACAAGCGGCCTCCCAAGCCTCGCCAGCTCTCCCTCTGCGTCCAGGGGCCCAACGAGTCGACCCGCGACTACCTCACGCGATGGGCCGAGCTCCGCAGCTCCTGCGAGGGAGTGCATGAGGTCCAGGCCATCGAGTACTTCACTGCCGGGTGCCAAGAGGGCACCCTCCTCAAGCACCGACTCCTCTGCGACGAGCCGGCTACCCTCGACGAGCTACTGGTCATCGCTGACAAGTACGCCACTGCCGACTCCTCAATGAAGACCGAGCTCCGAGTAGACGCCTCGGGGAAAGTAGTTGCTCCGGCTCCCAAGACGCCGGCTGGCGACCCTAATCGGCGCCCCTACCAGAACGACCACAAGCGCAAGGGCCCCATGCCGACTTCCTCCAGTCGGCAGGTGGCCACAATTGAAGACGAGCAGCCCGAAGAGGGGCCCGCTCCCAAGAAGAAGGGTGGCCGGCCGCCCTGGCAGTCGTCTTTCTCCTACGAACAAGCACTCGATGCCCCCTGCAAGTTCCACAGCGGCGCGAAGCCGTCCAACCACACAACCCGGAAGTGCCACTGGCTCACCCGCATCACCAAGGGTGAGGGAATGTTGCCGCCTCCGCCTCCCGGCCAGCCGCCTCCAGCCCCCCAGCAGCCGGCGGCTCGGCCGGCGGTCGGCGCCATCCAAGACGAGTTCCCCGAAGCGCACGACGCCTACGTCATCTTCACTAGTCAAGCCGACGACAAGCGCAGCCGACGCCGACAGCACCAAGAAGTGAATGCAGTCGCCTCTAGCACCGCCGAGTTCATGCACTGGTCAGAAAAGCCAATCAGCTGGAGCCAGGCTGACCACCCAGAGGTGATGCCTTCGCCTGGCTCCTATGCGATGGTCTTGGACGTCACCCTCGCGACGGAGAGGCGAGCTGCCAGATTTTCCCGCGTCCTCATAGACGGCGGAAGCAGTATCAACATACTGTACCGCGATACCATGGACAAGCTGAACATCAAAGGGAAGTAGCTCATGCCGAGCCGCACCGTCTTCCATGGTATCGTACCCGGCCTATCTTGCTCTCCAATCGGCAAGATCAAAATGGATGTTCTCTTCGGAGACAAAGATCATTTTCGCCGGGAAGCAATATGGTTCGAGGTGGTGGATTTGGAGAGCCCCTATCATGCACTACTTGGCCGACCTGCTTTGGCCAAGTTCATGGCTGTGCCCCACTACGCCTACCTGAAGATGAAGATGCCAAGCTCGAAGGGGATCATCACGGTAGCCGGCGACTACAAGAAGTCCATCGAGTGTGCCATGGCCAGCAGCCGGCTGGCCGAGTCCCTCGTGGTGACAGAAGAGAAGAAGATGTTGGAACGAGTTGTGGCCATGGCCGGCAAGCAGCCGGCCTTGTCGCCCAACCCCAAGGATTGTGATGCGCAGGGCTCCTTCCAGCCTGCCAAAGAGACGAAGAAGATACCTCTAGACCCGGAGCACCCGGAGAGGTTCGCCACGATTGGGCGAACTTGGACAGTAAATAGGAAGGCGAGCTCGTCGACTTCCTCCGTGAGAATCGAGACATCTTTGCATGGTCCCCAAAGGACATGCCGGGTGTCCCGAAGGATTTCGCCGAGCACAAGCTACACGTCCGAGATGATGCGAAGCCGGTCAAGCAGCCCCTCCGCCGTCTATCAGAAGAGAAGCGAAGAATCGTGGGAGAAGAGATAGCCCGGCTCCTTGCCGCCGGCTTTATCATGGAAGTGTTCTTTCCAGAATGGCTTGCCAACCCAGTTCTGGTTCTGAAGAAGAATAACAAGTGGCGCATGTGTATAGACTACACGAGTTTGAACAAGGCCTGCCCAAAGGATCCGTTTGCTCTGCCACGGATTGATCAAGTGATAGACTCCACAGCCGGATGCGAGCTGTTAAGTTTTTTGGATGCATACTCAGGGTATCATCAGATCAAGTTGGACCCGGCTGACCGCCTGAAGACTGCCTTCATCACACCCTTTGGAGCTTTCTGCTACCTGACAATGACATTCGGCTTGAGAAATGCCGGTGCCACTTTTCAGCGTTGCATGCAGAAATGTCTCTTGAAACAACTCGGCAGAAATGCCCACGTCTACGTAGACGACATTGTGGTGAAGACAGAGAAGCGCGGTACCTTGCTGGAACACCTGAAAGAAACATTTGCCAACTTGCGCCGATTCCAGATCAAGCTCAACCCCGAGAAGTGCGTGTTCGGAGTGCCAGCCGGCCAGCTGCTAGGCTTCCTGGTCTCCGAACGCGGCATTGAGTGCAACCCTGTCAAGATCAAGGCCATCGAGAGGATGGAGATTCCCACCAAGCTGCGAGATGTGCAGAAGTTCACTGGCTGCTTAGCCTCCCTGAATCGTTTTATCAGCCGACTAGGAGAGAAGGCTCTCCCTCTATACCGACTCATGAAGAAGTCCACTCACTTTGAGTGGAATGATCAAGCCGACCAAGCCTTCCATGAGTTGAAGAAAATGCTGACCACTCCGCCTGTCCTGGCTGCGCCGACTGAGAAGGAGCCCATGCTCCTCTACATCGCCACGACAAGCCGAGTCGTCAGCACTGTTGTTGTGGTCCAGCACCCGGAGGAAGGCCGAGCCCAGCTAGTCCTGAGGCCGGTCTACTATCTCAGCGAAGTACTGTCCAGCTCAAAGCAAAACTACCCGCACTACCAGAAGATGTGCTATGGGGTGTACTTCGCTGCCAAGAAATTGAAGCCCTACTTCCAAGAGCACCCCATCACGGTTGTGTGCACTGCCCCGCTCGCCGAGATCATAGGCAGCCGGGATGCATCCGACCGGGTGGCCAAATGGGCCATTGCCTTGGCGCCCTACACAGTTTTCTATCAGCCCCGCACCGCCATCAAGTCGCAAGCATTGGCCGACTTCCTCGTCGACTGGGCCGAGACCTAGTACTTACCGCCGGCTCCCGACTCTACCCATTGGCGGATGCACTTTGATGGGTCCAAGATGCGCACCGGCTTGGGAACCGGCATCGTCCTCACCTCTCCCAAAGGCGACAAGCTCAAGTACGCGCTGCAGATCCACTTCGCCGCCTCCAACAACGTGGACGAGTACGAGGCGCTCGTACATGGGCTCCGGCTAGCCAAAGAACTCGGCATACGCCGGATCCTGTGCTACGGTGACTCAGACTTGGTGGTCCAGCAATCATCTGGCGACTGGGACGCCAAGAACGCGAACATGGCGAGCTACCGTTTCCTCATCCAGCAGATGAGCGGATACTTCAAAGGGTGCGAGTTCCTTCACGTGCCAAGGGCCGACAACGACCAAGCAGATGCCCTAGCACGGATCGGCTCCACCCGACAAGCCATACCGACTGGCGTCTCCCTCCAGCGCCTCCTCAAGCCGTCCATCAAGCCGTCTCCAGAGTCGGATTCCATCTTCGTGCCGCCTACGCCAGAAACAGCCGGATCCGACTGGAGAAATCCCGTAGACGGCACGGGGACTTCGACGACTGGCCCGGGGACTGCCGTAGTCGCACCCGGCCCGGGGACTTCAGAACCCGGCTCGGGGACTGCAGCAGTCGGCCCGGGGACCGCAACGACACAAGAAGCGGTGGCCGACTCCAATGCAACACCCAACCCACCCGCCCGAGTCATGGTGGCCACATTAACAGAAGAAGAAGTCACAGCTCCCTCATGGGCCCAGCCCATCCTCAAGTTCCTAGTCAGTAGAGAGCTACCGGCTGATGAGATCTCAGCAAGACTAGTGCAACGACGAGCCGCAGCATATACAATAATCAAGAGAGAGCTTGTGAAGCGCAGCGTCACTGGAGTCTTCCAGCGTTGTGTCGAGCCAGAAAAAGGAGTGGCAATCCTCAAAGACATCCACCAAGGTGAATGCGGCCATCACGCCGCCTCAAGATCCCTCGTGGCCAAGGCTTTCCGCCACGGTTTCTTCTGGCCGACTGCCTTGGAGGATGCTAAAGAAATAGTCAAAAGCTGCAGAGGATGCCAAGTTTTTAGTTCCAAGCAACACCTGCCGGCTTCTGCCCTCAAGACCATTCCCCTCACCTGGCCTTTCGCCGTCTGGGGACTGGACATGGTGGGCCCCTTCAAGACAGCCCGCGGCGGCATGACACATCTACTCGTTGCTGTGGACAAGTTCACAAAGTGGATCGAAGCCAAGCCGATTAAGAAGCTGAACGGGCCGACTGTCGTGACATTCATCACCGACATCACTACTCGGTACGGCGTGCCGCACAGCATCATCACCGACAACGGCACGAACTTCGCCAAAGGCGCACTGGCACGTTTCTGTGCGACGCAGGGCATCCGACTGGACTTAGCGTCCGTTGCCCACCCGCAGTCAAACGGCCAGGTCGAGCGAGCAAATGGACTCATCCTCTCCGGCATCAAGCCCCGACTGGTTGTACCACTGGAGCGATCGGCCGGCTGCTGGCTCGAAGAGCTGCCGACTGTCCTCTGGAGTCTACGCACTACACCCAACAAGTCAACCGGCTTCACTCCATTCTTCCTTGTGTACGGTGCCGAGGCTGTCATCCCAACAGACATCAAGTTCGACTCGCCTCGGATCACCATGTACACGGAGGAGGAAGCCAAAGAAGCAAGAGAAGACGGCGTCGACCTACTGGAAGAAGGCCGGCTGTTAGCCCTCAGCCGGTCCGCCATCTACCAGCAAGGGTTGCGCCGCTACTACAACGCAAGGTCAAGCCAAGATCCTTCCAAGAGGGCGACCTTGTGCTCCGGCTGATCCAGCGAACAACCGGCCAGCACAAGCTCTCGGCCCCTTGGGAAGGCCCCTTCGTCGTCAGCAAGGCACTCGGCAACGACTCCTACTACTTGATCGACGCGCAAAAACCAAGAGCACGCAAGAGAGACGACTCCGGCAAGGAGTCGGAACGACCATGGAACGCAAACTTCCTAAGACGATTTTACAGCTGAAAAGCAGTATGTATAACGCTCCCCTTTTTTGTATTAAGTACAAACCAACAGGCTCCCCAAACAGTACTCGGGGACTGCCTTTGTTTATCTATGAATGACTAGTGTCATATCCATGAATGTATTATTACATTTCGAATTTTTGTCCGGCACCGGGTTCGACTAGTCGGCCCGGGGACTGGCCGCCTTGAGCTATATCGCAAGTTCTTCCTAAAGTCAGAAAAGTAGTGCGCCGGCTCCCAAGTCCTCTCTTGTTGAAAGTCGCAGCTCAAAGAACTGACTGTCCGACTAGCAAGAGAGAAGACAGAAAGGACGCCTGCATGAAAAACGGCTAAGGAACAACTAACCTATATAGCAAAGAGACGGCCTCCAAATATGCCTGCCGGCTGTCAAAGCAGCCGGCTAGCCGGCTTCCTAAAAAACTTAGCTTAAGTCCGGCAGAGCTAAAGTACTTCACCCTCCCCAATCGGCCAGGCACTCCCCGGCTACAGATTGCAGAGCAATTGTTTGACTGGGGAGGCGGCAACCAAGGGAGGGCGGCAAAGGAAAAAGCACAAGGACAAAAAGCAAAAAGTACAAGGAAAGGCCAATTGCATAACTTATATACATAAAGCCCCCAACAGGCGGCAACAGACATAAGTTTGAATACACCCAGTGGGTGGAATTGTGCAGACTTAACCAAACATTGTTCAAAAGTAACAAGACAGGAAAAGCAAAAATGGCGGACTAGGGCGCGACATGGAGGCCGAGCTGGTCGGTGAAGGAGGCCTCGCCGGCTGAAGGAGTGGCTGCCTAGCGGGTCTCGGCTTGGCTACCACCTACGGCAGGCGATGCACTCGCGCGCGACGTGGTGCTGGAGGTGCGGTCAGGCTGAGGCTGGCCGGCTGCTCCACCAGCCGGCTCGGCGTCTTCACCTTTCTCCTCCTCCTCTTCACCCTCGTCGCTGGAGTCGATCTCCTCCGCCGAGTCCTCGCCGTACGCCGGGTCCAGCCCGAACCACTCTTCCGGCTGGGCGACTCCATTGTCGTCCACCTCGGGGGCGAAGACGTTGGTGTCGGTGTAGTCGGCGATCGCCGAAGCCCGCCGAATGATGGCCGGCCGCGCTGGCTCCAGCTCCGTGTCGGCTTGCTGCCGCCAGGTAGCCAGCTGGTCCAGGTTCAGGCCGGGATACCAGGCCTTGACGAACTCCAGCGCCCGCCTGGCACCGGAGCGAGCCGCTGACGCCTTCCAAGCCTCGAAGCGGCCGACTGCCACCTCCAGCCAGTCGGCGGTCCGACTGGGGGTGCGAGGGACCACTTGGCCGGGCCAGAGGGCGGCCAAGACCTGCGACCCAGCACGCTGAAGCCGGCGGAGCAGCCTGTGAGCCGGCTGGATGCGAGCCTGGATCGCCAGGAGCTGTTCCTCCAGCGAGCGGCCGGCGGTTGGCGAGATCTCGAAGCCGGCTTGCCTCTTCGCCTGGCGACGGGCCTCGATGGCCTGGTTGGCGGCAGTTGAATAGCCAGGGAAGTACTCTGCGTGAAGAAGAAAGGAAGAGAAGAACACCAAAAATCAGAAAACAAGCCAAAGTGGCAGATGGCAAGAAAGGACGAAGAGATAGACGGCTTACCGTCAACCAGATCCTCGATCTAGCCATAGCCGGAGACCAGAGTCTGCCTGGCCTCTGCCCAGCCGGCCGCCTCCGTCTCGAACTCGGCCTGGAGAGTGGCCTCGCGGTCCTGCGCCGCCTTCAGTGCCGCCTTGTGGCTTTCCTCCTGGTCGGCTAGCTTCTTGACCAGGCGGTCGCGCTCCTGCACCAAGGCGGCGAGCTCGGCATCCTTGGCACGAAGAGCAGTCTGGGACTCCCCCAGCTGTGCCCTCAGACTGGCGTTGGCCGCTGCAGAGACGGCAGAAGAAGAAGAACAATAAGAAATCGTCAAGGAAGATCCGAGCCGACTGCTCAGCAGTCGGCCCGAATCTCGGGGACTACACCCAGTGGGTGCGCTGACGCGCCCCCACATGAGATAAAGATCAAGTCACATACCTCGGCTCTCAGTAAGGTCGGCGGTCTTCTGAGTCAGCTCCCAAGCCTGGGAGTTGAAGGCGGCCGCTCGGAGGTTGTGGTAGTCCTGCAAGACGGACAGAAGACCGAAGTGAGAACAAAAACAGCAAAGACAAAATCTCCAAGAAGTTCCAAGCCGCCTGCTCAGCAGCCGACTCGGAACTTGGGGACTACACCCAGTGGGTGCGCTGACGCGCCCCCACGAGAGAAATCAAGATCAAGAAGAGAAATCAAGATCAAGAAAGAACAAGATGGGAATACTAACCCGGATGGCTGCCCGCGTTGCGAGGAATTCGTCGGTGAACTGCCTGAGCGCCGCGGCTTGGCTTTGGAGCCGGGTCCGGACGTCTTGTGCAGCGACGTTCACCACGGCTGTCCCTCTGCCTGGCGTCCACCCCGAGGTAGCGCTGGCCGCCTCCGCGTCTCGGGCCGACGAGCTGGAGCCCACGGCCGGCTGTGGCTCCGACGCGGCCTTCTGCGGCTCCGACGCGGCCTTCCCTGCACGCCGGCTTGGCGGAACCCGGACCGCCACCTCAGCCCCCGCGGCCGGCTCGCCCTCCGCCGACTGTGCGGGCGCAGGCTCAGGCTGGCCGCCTTGGGCCGCCCTAGTCGGAGGAGTCGGCTCCGGCGCCTTCTCCAAGATGACGACGTCGTCGCCGCTTCCTCCCAGCCCCGGCTGGGAGCCGCTGGCTCCCCCTGGCGAGGGCTCCACGTCCCCAGGCGCCATGGCGCGCAGGGGGGTGACCATCAAAGCCTCCCCTGCCGCCGCTGCGGCCTCAGCCTCTGCCTGGGCTTTGGCTGCGGCCTCGGCGAGTGCCTTCGCCGCCTCTTCCTCCCGAGCCGCCCGCTCAAGTGACAACGGAGCTCTGATCGTCGAAGAAAAGGACGAGAGTTCAAGAACCACCAAAGAAAGAAAAGAAAGAAAGAGAGTACACAGAGAAAGAGAGCTTACGCCGACACGGTCTGCGGCTGCTTCACCACTTTGCGGAAGCGAGCCGCCTTCGCGACCGCCTCTTCCCGCCTGGTGGCTGCCGCCCCGCCCCTGGGCTTCTTCGTTCGGCTGCCGAACAAGCCCTGGGCGGCGCGACGCTTCTGGCCTCCACCCCGAGCAGGCTGCGCGCCGGAGGAGCCCGCGCCACGTCCGGATGCCGGCTGGTGGCGCGGGACGGCTTCGGCTTCATCCTCGTCCGGCCAGTCGTTGAAGGTAGCAGTGAACCCGGAGCCGCCTGCTTCGCCGCCGGCTTGGCCACCGGTCGGCTCGTTGGCGTCGTCCATATGGACCGCCCCCAGGTCGGGGTCCTCCAGGTCGTGTTCGGTCCGGTCGGGGACGAAGCGACGCTCCGCGTCTGACCCGCTGGCCGGCCGAAGCAGAGGGCTCTATCGAAGAACAAGCCGACTAAGTTAGAGTCGGCCCAGAGGAACTCGGCAACAAGGCTGAGAGAGAGAGAGAGAGAGAGAAAAGGAGACAAGGGGAGTGTACCGTAGGCGGAGGATTGGCACGGCTATATGGCTCCTTGCCGAATTGCCACTCTTCAGAGAGTTGGCAGTTGGCGAGGTAGTTCACCATGTAGGCGACCTCGTGCTGCGGCATCTCCTTGGTGCACATGCGGCTCGGATCGAGCTGGCCGCTCATCTGACAGATCAGATGAGGCCGGCTCTGGAGCGGAAGAACCCGGCGCGTGACGAACGCGGCCAGGAGGTCGAGCCCCATCAGGCCCTCCGACTGGACCATCACCCGCAGTCGGGCGATGGCGGCGTTTCCTGCCTGCGACAGCGTCACAGCCCGGAAGGACCACTGGGGCAGCCTGCCCGCCGGTGGGCCGGCTACGTAAGCCAGCAGGTTGATGTAGTCGCCCCGCGGAGCGATGTTCCGCACGTAGAAGTACGACTTCTGCCACTTCTTCACCGATTGGATCAGCGTGATGACGGGGAAGGGGTTGTCGGCGCCTGATCTCCGCGACGCGATGAAGGCGCCGGTATGAGCCGGCACGCCCCTGCTGCGCGTGCCCAGCTTCGACTGGAAAAGCTCCCCCCAGAGCTCAAGGGTGGGGAGGACGCCGAGATAGCCCTCGCACAGGGTGACGAAGGCCGACAGCAGCACCACCGCATTGGGGGTGAGATGGTGCGGCTGGAGCTGGTAGAATTCGAGCCAGGAGCGGAAGAAGGCGCTCACTGGCAGGCCGAAGCCGCGCAGGAAGTGCGAGCGGAAGACCACCCGCTCGCCCTCCTGCGGCCTCGGCGAGATTTCCTTCGCCGGCGCGAGGCGGACCTCCACTTTGTCCGCGCTGGGAAGCCGCCACGTGTCGCGGAGGAAGTCGATGTGGTCGTCATGGACGATGGAGCCGTCCCAATCCCCGCCAAGCTGCTCTACGGCAGGAGGCATGGCGAGAGCTAGCACGGCGGCGGAGGAGCGTGTGGTGGAAGGGCGCGGCGGCGAGGTGCTGTCGCGAGAACAAGCGAGGGTAGAAGACGGTGGAAGTAGGAGGAGCGTGCGAGGGCCTGCCGCCCTCCACCTCCCCCTACTTATAGCCTCACGAGGCCGAAGAGGCCGGACGTGGGGGGAAAGACGTGGGATTAACTGCGCCCACTCCCCCCACGTCTCGCGATTATAGGGCATAAATGCGAACCAAAACTGTCGCACGGAACGTGCGGACGGTTTCGGGATACAAAGGATCCGCGCCTGGGCCGGGGCGCGGACATGGCGGGCCCCCGCCCTGCGGCGACGTCCCGTCACGCGCGTGGGCTGGCAGGCTTTCCGGCCACGTGGTTCACCAACGGCCCGGTGCACGTGCCTGCGGGTTCCTGCCCTCCGACTCCAGAAGATTTTGACTCGGGCGGCGCACCTGACCAAGGCCGGCTCCCAGCTGCCGGCTTGTCAAGATAGGAAGCTGATCGAGCTTCTCAACCCCTGCTCCACCTTGAAGCCCAATCAGCTTCGGGGACTACTGTCGGAGTAAATAGCCACGGGTAGCCCAACCGACTACCCCTGGTTCTTCAGAAAAATTATCAGGCCTTTGGGCCTTCAAGCACTCCGAGCATTGGGCCGCCTTCCCTGGCCGGCTACCTCTGAAGCCGACTCCCGGAAGGCGACCCAGCCTCGAGCAACCTCTCCCCAGGACGACTACGGGGTGGCCGACTCCAAGAAGCTGGCCAAGAAGGACGCCGGCTCCTAGCAGCCGGCCGAGACCACAACCGCCAAAAGCCGTTCCCACATAACGGCGACACGACGGGGTGTGGCCACAGTGCGGCCCACTACCCCCGAAGCCCGAGGCGGGCATGGCTACAGGAGGCCGTACGGGACGGCCGTCTCCCGTGCGGCTTGGCACTGTAGCCATGCTAGCCTCGACGTCATCCACGACCAACTCCTGTACGGCCCGAGGACTACGGGCCACTTCAGCCAGAGAGAGGCGTGAAGGCGGCCCGGCCTTTCCCAGTCGGCCAAGAGCATAGCCGGCCTCTAGAAGCCGGCTACTCCCTTCCTCGAAGCAGGAGCCCCATTAAGGAGACAAGACGAGGTAAGGCTACAGTGATAGCCCCCGAGGCGGCCCACTGTAGCCACGCTTACCTCGACAAAGCCCTCGTCATCAGAGGCGCGGCTACAGTAAGCAGCCGCCGACAAGACCCTAGGCGGTGGGGCCGGCCTGTCGACCAAGTAGCTGGCAGCCGGCGGGGCCCAGCAGTCGGCGGAGAAGCCGGCGAGCGTAGACACTGACGGCTAGGACCAGTTCCCCGTCGAATTACCATTGTACCCCCGGGGGGTAGGCCTATATAAACCCCCTGGAGCACCCATGCAAAGGGTTCGCACCTAAGCATAGTTGGCCTCTGAGCATAGAGCTGCCTTCTAAGCATAGCACACACACCATAGATAGAGAGAAGCAAGAGCTAGCCTTGTTCTTCTTCTCCCTTGATCTCAACAGCTCTAGGAGCGATTGTAGCTACCCTTTATCGATCTAGTGATCATGCGGAGACCCCGCAGAGCAGGACTAGGGGTGTTATCTCCTCGGAGAGCCCCGAACCTGGGTACGATTCGCCGGCGTGCATGTCTTCGCCGCATCCCGTTTCCGGGCACCGGCGACGTTTTATTGGCTCCCACAATGATAAGCCATCCCTTGGCATATGTCGCACCAACCACCCGACATGCATGGCACAGTAAATTACTACAGGATTCTATGAAAATAACAGTCGACTGAAAGCAAATAGGTCAGTCCATTTTTTCTGCACCGTCCGATGTACAAACAACAGGCAGATCGCCTTCATCTACCTCCAGCCAGTCAATGTTGACGATCTTCCTCGAAACGCCAGCGACCACCGGCCCAGTATTCCTCCCCTGCCTGTGCCCTCCCCTCGACCTCACCGCACCGCCGTGCTTGGCACCGCCCCCCGGGCCATCCATTCAAGCCCCGCCGACCTCCAGATCGGGCGCAAGCAGCTCCTGCGCCCCACACCCCTATGATAGACACCGATGCTCCGCTTCCCCAGGGAACAGGCGGACTAGGTGCTCCGCGCGCCTAAGCGGGTGCTGCTTCTTTTAATTGCGGTTCGACTGACCCTGAATTGAAATCCAGGCGGGCTACTGACCTCTAGCAAAGGTGAAATAGTAAAAGGGAGGAAACCTTGTGCATTTAGTATCACGAAGAAGATGCAGTAAGAAGCGCTCAACTAGTTTCTTTTGTGGGATGAATACGGTGTGAGCGGAGACGTAAGATTTGCACGAATAAGGGAAGAGGAGTACCTCTTTCTGCTGGCAGTGTTGTGTCCTCCTTCTGTTTTTCCGACGATCTTCTTGTTGTTCGCCGGAAACCAGAAGTTGTGGAGGACGGTGCAGCCTTGGACGAACCCATGGCCAAGTTGTTGAGTGTGGTGCGGTGGCCGTTTGTCGGCGGCGGGGAAGCAGATCCGAGGTGGCGAACGACGGCGTAGCGGGAACAGCTCCGGTGCGGTGGACGGTTGCGACAGTGGAGCCGCAGCAGTGAGGCGCAGGACAGCGTGGTCGGAGTGGTTCTGGTACGGTGCACGTTGGCGTCGGCTTCGTGGAGGCAGCTCTGCCTCGGCTTCAGCTGCTAAGTCCTTGAAGGCGTTGCGGTTGCGGTTGCGTTGGACGACGACATCGGGGTACCGGCTCTGGCGTGATGGAGGAGGGCGGCGGTGGATTGGCCGCTATGGGGTGGAGGACGGAGGAGGCTGGGGTTTCGCGGCTGGTGGAGAGGGCATTTTCGCGCCCACGGAGTATGAATGGGGAAACGGAGGGAGGCGGGGAACTAAGGGGGACAATGTTTCGGTTTGAGACGCGCTTGTTTGAAATTTGGGGAAAGTTACAAACTTTGCCCCCATCTAAAATTTCGGACATATTGCGGGTTGGGGGTAGGACAGTCATGTCAGGTGTCCCAAATGTGGGCGAGATAGATTTCGGCCGAGCGCATGGGTAGACGCCCACGGCGTATGAATGCTTCTCGGAGGCGGTTGAGACTGGCGTCTTGGTGAAGTTACAAACCTACCCCGGTTTAGACCTTTGGACATCGGGCCGATAGGCTACACGGGCCAGAGTCAGGACAGTAATTTCCTACCACCAAAACATTAGTCTCGCGCGGTTTCGGGTGACCAGAGGCCTATTTGGCGCTTCGTTCAATATTTGGGAGCAGAACATTAACGTTTTTGGTTCTCTTGAATTGAACTTTCAGGATTTGTCAAACTTCACAAATCTTTACTCTTGAAAATCCTAAAGCTACTATTATTTTGGAATGGAGGGGGTACATTTGAATATACATTGTACACGAGTATATATTAAAAAATATGCAACTTACCTCAGTTCATGCATGGTTCCAGATATAATCTCCTTGGTTGCAAAAAAAAGTTAGATATGCGTATGAATATATATAGCATGTTCAAACTCACAACAAAGATTGATGCCCCCTTTTACATCTGATTTACAAATGCCATTATCTCGGGTTCAAATAGATGAATGCACTTCCTATGAATTCGAATCTTCGAAACCCCCTTTATGTTGAATTCGACATGTATTCTATTTAGTAGCTAGCAATTTGGAATGTATCCATGCAAGTGACAAATGTATAAAGTGCTTCACACTAACAACATGGAGTGCACTAATTAATGTTTATATATGAATTGCAAAAGCATCCATTGCCTGTATTTCAAACCGCTCTCACTCTATGGATCGATAATATGAAATAAACACATGCACATGCTAGAATTCAATAGAGTATGGGTGTCTGATAGACCGATTTTCGTCCATACGCAATTTGCAAAATTCATGATCTCATCCAAAAAAAATAATGCCATTTATATTTAATTTAATGGGTAGAACCGCCTTTACACGTAGATGCACTATGCCTCGCCCCGTTCTCACAAACGTGTTATATATCTCTCTATCTAATGCATAAGTGCACACACTTTATATGCATCGGCATTTCTCTTTCACACATGCTCACAATCTCTCTCAGGGTGTCGGGGTGTCTCACGCACATGCTCTCTCTGTTTCTCTCTCTCTCTTTCTGACTACTATGTACCACTCTTTTCACTAATCTCAGTTGGAAAACACTATTTCTCTCACATGCATATATACACATGCACGGTCTCTACTAGCCCTCTATACGCACATATATGTGCCTACGTGTCTCCCGCACGCACATTATCTTTAGGCCTCTCTCGCACACATTGCCCCCCCCCCCCGACACACCTCTCTCTTAGTAGTTGGCAGATATGATTTCATCATATCATTCGGTAGGATACCCCTGGCTGTTAGGCTGGATGGTAATACGAGGCAAAGTTTTACCCTAGTTCGGATCGGACCCTTGCAGTTGAAGAAAGAGCCTACTCCTGGTACTGTATATTAGTGATAGGGGTGTGTACAAAGTACACGTGAATACCAGGCATTGTGCGTGTGTGTATACTATCGACGAACTAGCCCCCAAGCTTGTATAACATACTAAGGGCCTAGGGTTACAAATCATATATAGTCGGCTTATCACCAGTGGGGATAGAGTCCTCCGCGACTCTGGTAGCGTCGTGTTGTACGCCGAGTCCTCCACATGGGTCTTCGTATAACACGTCTCGGTCCAACCTATATGTGGCGCAGGATGGAACCGACCCATGAGTCTTCATGTTGACCCACCACAACTAGAAATGATGTGCCCACCACACCACACACGCAATCGGCCACTAAGAAAATAAGCATATACAATAGTACAACAGTATCTAGCTCACGATACGTCTCCATATTTTGTTGATGACACTGACGGACTTTGCATTTGATGCGTGCTCTGTATTTTGTTGACGACACTTACGGTCAATGTATTTGAAGCGAAAGCACGATATGGTCACTGGACTTCAGAATAAGCTCATCACGGTCACCACATACATTTTGTCATGCTAACCAACATGTGGTTGGATGGTTAGCGGACAGTGGTTTCTCGAGCCCACCAAGGTTAAAGTCCCGGTGCTCGCATTAATCTTGTGTTAATTTCAGTATTTTCCGGCGATGTACGTTCAGTGGGAGGAGACATTCCACTCGACTACGAGGCACCTATGGTGACTTCGTGAAATCTCAAGATCATATATGTTGGCCCACTCTCTCGAAGGTGCTCATAGGGGCAGGGTTCGCGTGTGTGCGCTTATAGCGGTGAGTGCTTGCGCGTATATATGAGCCCTTGCGTCTGTACCGTGTTAAACAAATACATATCATGATTATACGGTCACTGGCTCACCCGTACAACTCCGTATTTTGTTGATGACACAATCAATTGACCAGTCAAACGTTCCACACGGTGCAACTACTGTTGCACCATCGGGGCGCGTAACCATGGGGCCCACCTGTCAGCCTGTATATGAAAGAAAGAAATGGTAGTTTGAGTCTGTACTGTGTTAATAAAATAGGAGTACATTTTAGGGTGATCATACGGTCACTGGCTCACCATACAGCTCCGTAATTTGTTGATAACACGATCAATTGACCAGTCAAACGGTCCACATTCAGCAGCGCACATTACCATAGGGCCCACCCGTCAGCGCATATATGAAGGACAGAAATGGTAATAAATTAGTGGTCGGTGGGTATTCGAAGTCATGAGACCTCTGGTTGGCAGTCACCGGCGGTTGGGGGCGTCATTGGGGGTGGGGTGGGGATCCCCGGAGAAAAAGCTCGGCGGGGGGGGGGCTAGAGGGATGGCCGGTGTGGCGGCGAACCGGCGGTGGGGAGTGGTTTCGGGGAGGGCGGGCCGGCCGCGGGTGGCGGGGGCTGGCGGTTCGGCCGGTGGTGGCTGGCGGCTCAGGGGGGTGGAGTTTGATGATAAACTGGAGGCCCTTGATTTCGTATCCAACGGCTGGAAAATCTAATCACCAGAGATGAAAAAGTCAGTCGACTGACGTGTAGCCTCACCCCGCACGTACACATGCACGCACGCATGTAGGCGTGCAACACTGACACGTACACACGCACGCATGCTGGCGTGCAACACTGACACGTACACATGCACTCACGAACACACGCACGTACGCACCCATGCATGCAACACTGAAACGTACCCTTGCACGCACGCAACACTCGCATGCCTGCATGTACACAGCACACGACGCAAGACACACGCTCAACCTATACGTGCATGCACCCTTTGTTAAGGACATGGATTGTTACGGGTATTAATCAATCTTATCTGTGATAAGCAGAACATTGATGTTTGCAGCGGTCTTTATGAATCACAACGTATCGAACGGGCTATCAACATAGTAGGCTTATCTACATGAAAAAGATGATGTCACACTCAATGAACAATCATCGGTTTATGAAATGCCCGCTTCTGACCACCCTGGCCCACCAAAGGTTCCTCTGCTGTGCGCTGCCTGCGTTGGGTCACTGACATGCAGGCCATGCACCCAAAGAGCCCACACGTCAGTGGAAGAACGGCGCGGTGTCCTAGGTCAGAGTCGAGGGCGCCACTCGTGGCACGCCCGGCTGAACACGCCTCCGTGCCGCATTCAAACGCCTCCATGAAACCCGCCCGTGTGGAAGCCGAGAAACCCACTCTGGACACACGTCCGTTCATGACTGGGCCGGCGTTAAACGCAATGCCGGCCGAGCTCTTCCCGTCCGCCGTCTATTTAATCTCCTATTTAAACGAGGCCAAACGCCGGCCAAGATTCGCACACCTCCGCCGCTCCCCTATCTCCTCCACCATTTTGTCCACTCTTACAATGGCTTACGAAGAGTAGTTATTCCGCATCCAAGCCGGCTGGGTAGCCCGCCGGATACGAGCTATCCAGCTCGCTGATCCACCTCCCTCCCCTCGCCCGACGAAGCCAGTTGCCGCCCCAACCGGCGCGCGGTTCAGCAACTCGCCGCTCTAGGCCAGCTCGACGAGGAGCGGCGCACGGGCGTCGTTGCTGCCGTCCACGCCGTCGCCTCGTACCGCGTCTCCCGTTTCTGTGGCCGAGACTCCCATGCCGGCGGCCGCGCCATGCAAGCAGCGACAGAAGCTGGGTGCGCGGAGAGCGACGAGTCGGTGGCCAGCGCCTCCGCGTCCGCCGCCATCATCGAGGAGAAGTAGAACACGGGAGGCCGCCGCCGCTTGGGTCCCATGAAGGCCACCGCGGAGGCAACGCCGGCGTACACAGCAGGTGTCTTGCCGGATCCTTTTGTTGCGAGGACCTTCGTCGACCCCGCATGGGCTCCACGGAAGAGGGGAATGTTAGGATGAACTCGAGACGGTGCCGGCCATGGCGAAGTAGTGGCCGGTGATGAACTCGAACCGGTGCCGGCCACCATCATCTTCGGCACCAGCCAATGATATCAGTTGGGCAGTGGGGAAGCGAGCCGTCCTTTGCGCTGAAGCATATACCTCCGGGGCTCCCGGCAGTCCGGTGATCGTGCCGCCGGACATGAGGAACACAAATCGATCGGCGGGCGACCATTTAGGCCAGGTATTATATACTTGTGCTGTCCAGAACTAGCACCGCGTAGTTCATTTGAATGTAATGAAATCCGTCATGTTTGTATGAAAATCCGGTATTTTATATGATTTCCATCGTTGTTTATATGAAATATCAGTTTGTCTACGTGTTTGCGTGAATTTCGTCCGGTTGGTTGAGTTGCTGTCATAATGTGTGCGGCTACGGTTGGATGGCATAATTTGCGGGTCGCCGGTCGGTCTGCAGGCGGCTCGGGCGGCGTTGTGGGACAAAAAAACATAGCTCATGCGAGCTCGTCTCCAACGTGCGCGCTGGAGGATGCATGACAGCATGAGCACCCGAGCCATTCCTCGTTCATCGGTGGCAACGGCACCAGTGGACAAAAGGGTCGCCAATATTTTGGCTACCCCGGACAAGATCCAGACAGCCCCTCCCAACATATTCAAATCCCTCGTTCACCGTGGAATTTTTCCATGTGTTGTTTTCATGGACTAGCAAGATGCCCGTGCATTGCACGGAACATCAAGATGCATTTTTTTACAAACTCCCGCATGCATGCAAGGGATAATTAATGTCCTCCTTTGCTAGTACCACGAGGCAAACACCATTAATATTGCATCGATTAGTGTTAGTGGCCTTGTATATCTGCAAATTGTAATTTTGATAGTGGCCCCTTGTGTATAAAAATGGAGGGAGAAAGATGAGAGATAAGGTGAGGAGGAGTGGGGCGTAGTGGTGACTGGTGGTCGGACTGGGCGAAGGCATGGGGATGGACGGCGCATTATGTCTAGGTTTGTATCTCTCTCACAAACACCCACGTAGGTGGGGGACGTGCACGAAGAGAAGAGGTGCACACACGGCGCACGTACTCCCGTCTCTTTCCCAACCACACCCGCGCGGGTACACGATGGAGCTCATTCTGTACGAAAAAGGTAGCCCACGTGGTAATTTGGCACGTGTACTGGTTGTCCACTTGGTGGAGGGAGGATCGTCTACCACGGGTGAACAAACAAATTGCGACTTGACGCGTTATGTTAAATTAAAAAAAGAGGCAAACCATGTGGGGCCTACCTTAGAGGCAAGGCTCTATACACTGGAGTACTTTTGATGTGTCCCGTCAACTCGCAGAACGAGGAGAAGCTTGCTTAGTACGCCGTCTCCCCCGCCCACGGGCGCGGTGGCTCGCAGGATGAGGTGAAGCTTGCTTACGAGTAGTAGTACTACTACTACTACTACTGTACGCCTTTACGCCCGCTCCCTCGCCCACGCGCGCGGTGGCTCGCAGCACGAGGAGAAAATTTTACTACTCCCTCCGTTTACTCCTCGTCCCTACTACGTACTTTGGTTAGTACTCCCTCCATTTACTTATACAAGGCCACTATAAAAAAATACATTTTGCATCTATACAAGGCCACAAATAGTAATCGAGACAAAAGTTACTACTCCCTCCTTTCCAGTTTATGGGTCAATTTCAAAATCTCTCCAACCAAGGTAGATGGTGAGTGGTCGAATTAATTTCGTAGTTTGCACAAGTAATTAGTACGCTCGTTTTTCTCAAGAAGTTATGTTTACCGAGGCATTAATTAGAACGAATGCATGAATGACCACTAAATTTCCATGAACTTGTACATGCATTGGTTAGTTTCCTCTTGACACTGCTTGCGTCGGGTGATCTAACGCACCTCGAAATTCAACATGTAATGGTACTACTACTAGTATAGTAGAATTGAGACTTATCAAACGGAAAAATGAATGTTTTTTAGATGAGCCCTATAAACCCTAGTGGGTACGTACTCCGTAAAAACAGATTTTCCCAAAACTAAGTCGCTCCCTTTCATGAATTCTGTAGTATACTCCTCCGTCGACGCTCCCTTTCATGAATTCTGTACTTCCTGTCGCCGACATGTGGGACATATAGCAACCGGGTCGACGTGTCAAGCACCAAATAATAGTGCAGAACAGCAGGGGGGACGCACCCCACTCGTACCGGCCCAGTAGTAGTAATGAGCAATGGGACGTCAAATCACAATGCCGCACCTTCCCAGACGGACGAAGCAACCATTATTTCACACTTCGGTTCACCATCATCTCAAACTACGTAGTATTGCTTCTGCCTCAAGAGGGACACGCGCATCGCCTTGGTACATCATGACACGTGGGACCGCATGACAGGCCATGCTCCCCCGCCGATCGCTCGGTAAAATCACCTCATTTTTACTATACTTCCTCCGTATCGGTTTACTACATGGCATGCACGTCGTTCTAGGTTGAGAATTTAACTGGCTATATATGTAGTATTGAAGGACGTGCGGGGACGAGTAGGAGCGAACTGCCAGCGTGCGAACGGCAGGGTAGTGGCTTTCCATTCTCCCATGATACAGGCTTCCGAGAGCCCTTGGATCTGAGATCGAACGGTTGCATGGTGTGATTCTAGACCTATGGGTGAATATCCTATCCTGGAGGGTTATTCTGCAAATTTTCAGCAACTTAGCATGCGACCGTTTGATCTCAGATCCAAGGGCTGCCAGCAACCCATATCATGGTCGCGCCTACCACGACCGTCGCGTCGCTTGCGCGGTCGCGCCCTTGGAGATTTAACATGGTGCGTTAGGCTATCTGACGTTGGCATGTCATACATAGTCATCACTTAGTCACTCATACTACAACAAGGTTGGCTATAAGTGTATTTTTTTTACTCCTCTCTATCTCTTTCTTCGTACTCCCTCCGTCCCATAATATAAGAACGTTTTTGACACTAGTGTAGTGCCAAAAACGTTCTTATATTATGGGACACAGGGAGTACTAGTATTTATTGCATTTGCCAAGGAGTGACCTCTTCCAATGAAATGGTGTTGCTAAGTTTGCTTCATTTAATTAGCTATAGACTCAAAATTGTCTTTTCACCTAGGTACACGCGCTTAGCACCGTTTCTTCCTTGGGTCACCAAACTAGTCTCTATCTTCTTGATTAACTTGCCACATCAGACTTTATGCCTATGTGGCAAGCTTAAGCACCTGTAGGAGCAAGTAAAAGTAAGTACAATAGTGCGCTTTACATGGCATTTTTGCATATGTGGAGGAAAGAGAGGCAAGGAAAAAGTGGAGAAGTGGGCTCTCATGCAAGAGCCAGCCTCTACTACATGGTGGAGCATTGGGAGAGGCACCTGTATGGAGGTGGTCAGGAATCGGGAGACTCACGCCGGTCGTAGCGCCGCAGTTAAAATGATAATGGCAAGTCAAAGCACGGGGCCCCACCTGTCCAGCAGTAACTCGCTGTCAAATCACACAGCCCTACGTTTGCAGCAGCCTACTCCCTCGTCTTCTCGCGTCTCTGTCGAACCGACTAGGCGGAACTGCCCCGCCTACCACGCAGGAAAAGCCCCGCTCTCGACTTTTAAATACAACTACATCCGCTTAAGAATCCAATGATATACTTTTTGTGACATAGTAACTCATATTTAGTTAGTCAAATGGATGACCTAGAACTACGTGTAGGCCCTATAAACCGAGACGCCTAAAAATAAAAAAGCCGAGACGGAGAGGGTAGTTCAGCACGTATCTTTTTAGATCAATATAGTCAGGATTCACCAAGGAGCAAAACCAAGTGGTAGGCTGCTCCTGTCGTGTTGGCGTAGCAACTCAAGCAGGGTCAGTCCGCACACAAAATGGCGACACACTTAATAGGACCCCTTTGGCCGACATGTGGCTCATCCACCATCTTGTTCCACGTGTGATGCACCAAATTATAGTTCGGAGCAGCGGTTGGAATTGGAGGCACCCCGGTCGTAGCGCCGCAGTAGTAGAAAATGAGCGATGAGGGGTCAAATCACAAAGCCCCACCTTTCCCATATTAAGCTGGACGGACGAAGCAACCATCATTTCACTCTAGGGCGCAAGAGCATAAAGAAAAGAGAAAACAATGATGCGTGCGGCAGCTACCTAGGGCACCCTAGGGTAGGGGTCTCCACTACAGATCCTTTTTTTAAAGCGCCTCCACTACAAATCGGCTTCTCCCTCGTCCTGTTGAAGAAAACAGACGATGAGTGCGGCGGTAGGGTTTGTAGGAGTACTACGGCGTGCGAGGCCACGTCGTAGTAAACGGGTTCGAGTCTACGCCTTAAATATGTGTGGGCCGCTTGGTTTTACGGGAACGAGGCAGCATTTTGGGTTCGAGGACCAGTGGAGATATAGTACGTACAAAAAATTGTGGACGTAGGTTCAACCGAAAGGCAATGATGCATGGGCCCTGCATTTTGATATACCTGGGGCCGCGTGAAATTTGCTACTCTACTCAAAACTAGTAAGGTACACATGTATTGAATGCATGAGATTTTGAAACCAAATTACGAATAAATACACACTATAGCATGTAAAGCTTTGAGTCATATATGCATGATGTAGATGTTCATTTAGTTCTTATAGTTCATCTCATTCAAAATCAATTGGTTTTATAAAAATGTTAAGATTCATGGGGTTGTGCATTGTAAATCATAAAGAAAAAAACAAATAATGGCAATTCATTTAGAAAAAATAATCAATTGTGATACAGAAGATTCTAGAACAAAGGAGAAGTGCTTGTGTTTTGAGGTTTGTGCATTATGCTTAAGTTCAACCATGGAGTCTTCTAAATTGTACATGTGGTAGATCTGGTGGAATGTTGATGATATCCAACGGCCAGTAGTGCTCGGATTTGCCTATCTCTGCACTGTCGGGTTAGCTTCATCCAGCGACCATCTTTCAAAGTTATTGGCACACTATATAGTTCTTGTGCCATAGTTGCATGTTTTGGAAAAAAGCTACTAGTGGGTTGTACTATCTATTTAGGAATAGAAGATGTATACATGGAAGTTGTAGGGAAAGAGATGACATGGAGCATCTCAATTCCTATGAGTAGGGATTGGAAAAGAGATGTCATTTGGTTCACATCATAGGAACTTTTCTATTGAATCTAGAGATGACATGTATCTCAATTCCTATGAGGAGGGATTAGAAAAGAGATGTAATTTGGTTCATATCATAGGAACTTTTCTATTGAATATACGCTAATGTTTATTTTCCTTTGAAATTAAGGGAGTATAGGAATCCATTCATATGAACCAAGTGGCTCTAAAGCTATAGAAATGATATCATGTTTATTTCCTTTGAAATGTGGAGTATATGAATCTATTCCTATGAACCAATTGGCTCTAAAGGAAAAAATCCTATAAAAATCATATCATATAGAGTTCCTATGATATTCCTCGACACTAAAGGATGCTTGAAATTGCTGCGGGTGATACGAAGGTCTTTCTTTGTAGACTCCTCACCCATCTTTATAGTTACCTCTCGAAGATGAATGAAATGATATATACATGGTATTCTACATGTGCAATTTGGTACACGAAAACTCGGTAAAAGTTTGCGAGGTTTGAATTTTCAATAAAGCTATATGCACTGCATTTCAGAACGGATGGAGCATACGGCAGTTGCTAACACTCACGTGGAAGATTTGTGTGTAGGAGGAGTGGCTGTTCTGTTAAATGAGATGGCAAAACTGACACTGTCGGATGCTGATCTAACGGTTCTTACGGCGTTCGTCAGGAAAAGGCTTGTGGCGAACGTTTGTCGGATAATGATTTACGGACACATGCATTGCATTGATACGTGCCCCCCTCTCTCTCACGCACACGCACCCTCACGAGTCACGACTCTCCCGAGTCCTCTCGCAGACTCGCACGTCGCACCCACCGTCTATCTGCAGGTAGACGTCACGCACATATGTGCTCTTCACACCCTACTCTCAGAACTTCTAAAAAACAAAAGACGGCACGCGCATTTTATTTTAGCTCACACGTCACACACTTATACTATTACTCTTGCGGCGAACGTTCTTTGGGCATAGTATATTGTACTCTCACGAAGAGAAGCGGTGCACGCACGCACTAGTTCTCTCACACCCACTCGCGGGTACACGTAGGAGCGCATTTTTTTTAAGCTGGTACAACAAAATCACTCCACTATATATAAAAGCAGGAGCCTTAGCGCTTGCTTTACTAGGGTTCCTCTCGTTCACTCTTACATGCTCTCCAGATCTAAGCAACACATAGGCGGCCGCACTCTCTCTCAGCTCACGGCTGGTCACAAATCCGGCCGGACAACCTCGACCGGGGCAGGGGTGTAGGTGCATCATTCACGCTGTCGTCGGCGGCGAGGGAGGAGACCAACGGCTGCCCGCGCGTCCCGATCGGCGGCCGTGCCGTTCTCTTCGAGAGAGTGCCGGCTCGGGAGGGCCTCCGACCCCTTCTTCCTCCCTACGGTATTGTGGCCAAGATGCGGCCTCCAGACACCGTCTTTGCCACATGCCGACGACCCTCAGGTATATATTCCTTCGAAACCTGCCTTGCTCTACTGCCCCAGCTCCCTTCGTGTGGATCCTTTTCTACTTCCGTCCGCTGTTCCAAAGCCACCTAGACTTCTACTATTATTAGAAGTAAAGCTAGTTCATACAGTCGACTCAAAGCATTGGTTCAAACAGGGAAGAAAGTGGGAAAGCTGTAGCATGAATCTAGGACTTGGTTCTAAGAGGAAACGGGGGAAAGTAGTAATATCTGTCACTGTTTAAATAACCGTATTTCGTATTTGCGCAAACAGGGATGTCTGTCTCCATATCGTTTCGGGATGTCTGTCTCCGTATCGTTTCTATCCGCGCAATCAAAAGCACACACCTCAGTTTTAGTACAACTGCGCAAAATGGGATGGCTATCCCTCATTGTCGTCGTCTAACCTCCCGTCTTCAAGGTATCCCTACATTGGTACTAGTAACTAAGGTAGAATGACCAACGCAATCTAAAAGAAGCTGATTCGTACGTTTTACTTCCTGATTGCAGTGCAGGGACGAGCGAAAACAACTGCATCCTAGTCCGGAATGCACTTTCTACCAGTTCATCCATGGACCGAGGACTAGCTGGCATGACTGCACGGCGGTTTTTTGGACAGGTGCGCGGACAAGAGGCATTGTGGTCTGCTTATTTCTGCAAATAGCGGTGCTTAAATTTAGTGGAATGCACAAGCATTTCAGCTGGTCAGTACACTGCATGGTTCAGTTCAGCATTCCAGCTGAGACCACGATTATAATTGGTTATTTTGGAATGAGAGAACCTAACCCTGAATGGTGGCAACAAGAAAAAACCAGAGTGAACTCCAGGAAATTTAAGCTTGCCGGGAGGCCCTTTCCTCAGAGAAGCCTTGCTTGTTTTTTCCTGATTTGCAAACCTTCTCACAAGTTTGTCTTTTGCTGTGAACTAGTATATGTTTGTTATGTTCTATGAATCATTGAGATGTATAAAATTGCTTAACTTATGCTTTTCAAGTTTTTTATGAAGACGAGTTTAATGTGAGTGTTCCACATGAGGGCTGGACTAGCGTGTGAACGTTTGGAATTTATTACATTGTGGCCTCAATTAACTGCATGAACCACTCTAACAAGATACATAGTTGATTATATGTCAGACAACAGATTGTTGATTGTTAGCTGGTCGATAGCCTAGTGTTGAAGCGAGCTGAGCCAATGTGCCGTGTTTTGCACAACTGCTTACAAGTGGGGTAGCACCAACAGTGTTTACAAGTACTTATGTATACGTCAGTGCACGGTTCTCGAAGAGTGCTCTATTTCATCAAAACACACACTGCTCGTATGATAAACCGTGACAACTTATGTCTTACCATGCCATATTCATGAAAAAACTAGTGAGGACGCATCTGTTTCGGCAACAATTACGATGGTTCTCACATGATTCACGGGCACACAAAAGTAGCAGCAGTTCCCATAGACGGATTCAAACAGAGTACGAGCCCCAGAGGGGTCGATAACAGGCAAGGTTCAGATAATTAGACACAATCCAAACTACTATTAAACACTAGCTGGGGCAACTATTTCATGCCTCGATCTAATTTGGGCTGGACACAAGACGGACCTTGCCATGAACATCATCGAGGACGTCCCGCAGCAGCTCAATCCCGTGAACCTTCATGAAGACAACCTTGTGGCCTTGCCACTGATAAACTTGTTTGTGGAGGCATGCCACGTCATCTTCCTGCGTAAGCTTGACAAGAACAGTATGCCTCACAAACGAAGGAGTAGCTTTGAACTTCTTGTGCTTCAGTACACCCTGGACAACACGCCTGACAACAGTGAGGCTGGACTAGAACTCTTCATTGGTATAACTACAAGTGGCTTCCAGGATTCAACAGCCTAAGAACTCTGTTTTCCCAGTGCGTATATTCAGGTCGTCCGCCTCATAGCGAGTGACATGTACGACCACACAATCCTTGTCTGCATCAGGGCTCTAATTGAAACAGAAACAAATTCTGAATTACTTTTCAGTATAAGAAACACAAGTTATTTAAACCACTATGTATAGCATGGCATCGAAGCTAATAAAATTTTGCATTATTAATCACCACATACTTCCTTTTCTAAAAAAATCACCACATACTTAGATGAAAAACCACAATCGAGATCGGCAAAGAAGGAAATCACCTTGGGCAGCTCAGCGGGGGGGGGGGGGACACATCCTCGAAGGGGGAAAACTGCTCCTGCAATGCCACGGGGGCTGTAACCTCAAACGGGGCGTTGACCATCTCAGTAGTGGTCGTGAGCGTATCTGGGGTCAGCTCGGTGGTTGCCTCCATCTTCTTGGAGCTCTCTATCTCGTGGGGATCAGCCTCCCACGTCTGCTCCAATATCGGCAGATCTTTGCCTGGTTCTCCTTGGTCCATCATGAAACTGACGAATACTAGGAGACCACTGAAAGGAAAACACAATCGCAATGACAATGAAACAAAAAAGAGAGTGAGGATCGGTTACTGCTTTGCAAAAGTTCTTTTTTTCTCTAAACGAAAATATACCAACATCACGGATCCGCTTACCTTCCCTTCGTTCGGACTGAAGAACCGTGGCAGATGCGAGTGTTGCCTTTCTTGAAGACGGTGAGGGAGAAGGGGATTCAGCGAAGAGTGAAATGATGGTTGCTTCGTCCGTCAAACTTAGACTGCGGGGAGGTGGGGTTTTGTGATACGACGGCTCGTTACTGCCGCGCTACGACCGGGGTGACTCTCTGCCTGCATACTGCCTTCTAATTTGGTGGATGGCATTTGGGCCCGCGCGCTGCATGGCCCGCATGTCGGTGAACAAAAGTATAACGGCATTCAGTAGAGGGAGACGTTTCAATGACCTAGGAGGAGCCAGAAGCGGTAGAGTGTCTCCACTGTACTAGTAGTAATTGTTTTTCTGGGTAGCTGTAGAGTGTCTCCACTGTACTAGTAGTAATTGTTTCTCTGGGCCCAAGACAAAACAGCCCATCCACACTAGTAAATAGTAAAATCAATTCAAAAGCCCATCCACACTGGGTGATCTTCTTCCTCCTCGCTCCCACCCACCTCACGTCAGCTCGCTCCACTCGTACCCCCAAATTCCTCACCTCACTCCTACAGAAAACTCCAGCTCCCCTTCTTCCTCACTCCTACAGAAAACCCCCAGCTCCCCTTCTTCTTCGCTCGCGCTACAACTAGGCTCGTCATTCGTTACTCTGCTCAAATCCGTGAGCGCGACACGACGCCCTCGAGGAAAATGGAGTCGGCTGACCCCAGCGCCAAGAAGATGAGGCTCCCGCCAGCGGCGACGCCTGTTGTAGATCCCGCACCCGGCAGCGCGGGGAGATGCGGCGACCCCGCCCCCACCGGATCCCAGGAACCCGTAGAATCTCGGGTGGACCGCATCAGCGATCTCCCGGACGCCGTCCTTGGGGAGATCATCTCGCTTCTCCCCACCAAGGATTGCTGCCGCACCCAAGTCCTCTCAATTTGGTGGCGCCCTCTATGGCGCGCCATGCCCCTTAATCTCGACTGTCGTCAGCTATCTCTCTTCAATGATTTTGAAATCCGCAGAGCCATCATCTCCTCCAACCAGGGCTCCGTTCAAAGCCTCTGCATCCCGTCATGCTACCTGAGCAAGCATACCATGCCCTGCACGGTGGACGCCTGGTTGAAATCCCCTGAATTCACAGAACTACAGCTTCTTGAGTTCTACTATTCCCCTGGAAATCACATACCACATACCGAACGCCATGAACTTGTGCCCTCAGCACCGATGTCCATCTCGCGGTTTTCGTCCTCTCTCCACACCGCCACCTTTGCGCTGTGCTACCTACCAGACAATCTGGTACTAAACCTTCAACTCCCATTTCTCAAGAAACTTTCACTTGTGCGGGTTCGTATATCGGAGGCCTCATTGCACAGCATCATCCACTCCAGTTGCCCTGCGCTGGAGTGCTTGGTGCTTGTTTTCACAGTTAGAATCGGTTGTCTCCAAATAAAGTCTCCTAACCTTGTAAGAATTGGAATTTCTTTTGACGGAAGGCAGCTCATCATCCAAGATGGCCCTTCACTTCGAAGGTTGATTCTTGATTCTAGTTATTCACCGTTGCAAATAACCGTCCTCTCTGCGCCTAAACTGGAGACCTTGGGTGTAATACATGATCTCTGTGCTCATTTCAATATGGTGTTTGGCTCCACGGTTCTTCAGGTACTTTATATTATCATCTACACTTGTAACCATAAGCTGCATTTTAAATTTCTGTGCATAATTTATATATCATCTTGGAGTACACATTTTGTACTAATATTATGTTCTACGCTCAATGAAGAGTTTCTCCATGGATGGCCTATCAATGGTGCTGGATTCTGTCAAGATCTTATATATCCAAATGAATAGTTTTGATCTGAACAAGATTATTGGCTTGCTGCAATGCTTTCCATGTTTGGAGAAGTTGTATATAAAGGTGATAATTTCACGTACATTGGAAGCCCGCATATAGTGTACTAGAATTAACCGTTCAGTTGTTGCTCTTTCGACACTCTTCTTTTAGACCTTAATTGTTTTCAATCTTCATGTCTATTTAGGCAACAGGACGGGGTAAGAAAGTTATAACCAATCGGTGGATTCGTAAGCATCGGGATTTTCTCACTTCTCATGAGATTCGATTGAAGACAATAACGCTAGAACGATATGTAGCCAATCGTGCAAACACAAAATTTGTCACATTCTTCCTGCTAAATGCGAGGTTACTATTGTCCATCAGGCTTAAGTTTATCAGCAGCATGGTTTTGACGGATGGGTATGTCGAAGAGCAAAAAAAGGAGTTCCAGGTGGGCAAAAGAGCTTCTGAACGTGCCGGGCTTCTATTTACAACATATTGTGGTCATAATCCAGTAAATTTTACGACCCATGATGTTCATTCTATGGACCTGACCGATCCATTTGACTGTGACTGCCGAAAACAGTGCTGCAGTTAGATGTTGTTGCCCTTTTCAATCTGGTTTTTTTTGTAAACCTGATGAACAATTAACCCTCGTGCTTTTGTACAGTTTGTAAGCTGGAGTTAGATGTTCCTGCCCTTTTCAACTCAGCTGTGACTGTCATATTTTCTTTGAAACAAGGCAAATGGCTTGCCATTCGTTTAATTTAGACTGAAATATTGTAACAAATCCCAACCAAGGGAAATAACATCACTCTCGCCGGCTGCTTGAGCTCACTGTGCATTACAGAAGCCAAGTGATTAGCCCCCACCAACACCCACAAACTTATTTCGAACTAGCACATCAAATGGGCTGTAAATTTTCATAGGAAAGGCTGCATGACCGTGACAGATTTGGATTCTGACATTTGGGACCCGCGAGGAAATAGCCTATCCAAGGTGGTGTCGACTTACTAGCCAGTCAACAAACGATTCTGCCTACCAGCCGTTGGATTGACATCCAACATCTGTCGTGTATCTTCTATCTCTTGTCTTCTTCTTCCTCCAGCCGCCCAAACCAAACCACCCCGTCGGCTTCGCCTGCTCCCGCCTCCCATGGCTGGCTGCGCCTCCGCCGCCCTACCATACGTACCCTCCAACGTTGGCCAGTCCCTCCCTCTATTCCCCCACACGTCCTGTTATTCTCCGGCGATGTCAGCCCCAACACGCACCCGCGCCCGAACCAGTCAACCCTCGTACTCCCCTCCGCCTGCGACTGGACCGGCGCATCTTCAACGGCTCCTGTTCGTTCCGTCCGAGGCCTCGCCGTCGTCCTCCGCCTTGCGGCCTTGGTTCGCTCGCCGTGCGCGGTGCGCCGCCCTCTTGCATTGTCAACGTCGTCAACAACCGAGAGGAACAAGGAGATGACTGTACGTGGAGAGGATGACAGTAGGGACCCACCAGCGTCATGGCAGTACGCAAGCAAGTGCCTCTATAGTAAAAGCCCAAAAATATGGTTCCTCCTAATGGTTGGACATCTGGGGCTCACGCCATTGTCAACATAGTCAATAAACGAGAGAATTACACTACGAGCAGTTGACACCAGGGACCCAGCAAGTCGCGCAGTTTTTTTTAGGAACAAGCAGTTGTTATTTATACTAGTTTTAGCGACGGATCAGGGTAACAACGGGGCTATGCGGGGGCTGTGGCCCGTCTAGCCAGGGTTTTATTTATGTTTACCACATCATGAGCCCAGTTGTGTTTTTTTCTTGTTGAAAATGGCTAGCCCAGTTCTATTTTTTAAAAGAAATACCCAAACAAGGCCTACTTGCTTTATCGGCCCTGCTGGGCTGCAAATCTTTCAAGACGAGGAGAGTTTCATTCGGTTTGCCTAGAAATGGGCTGTACATTTTTTAAACACATCAAACCGGGAATTAGTTTCAATTTTTTTTCATTACAAGATCTTAAATTCCATTGATTTTTATGCGTGGACAATTATTTGAATTTTATATTTATATAAATTATTTTTCAAAATAGTTTGAATGTGAATTGATATTTCTGGATTAAAAACAGTTGACCACACCGAAATATGCAATATTTCGTATACTTTTTAACCGTGGTCACAATATGGGGTGTAATGCTAACAAAAAGAAGATGGGCTCCAAAAAAATTCTTAAGAATTAGCAAATGGGCTGTACATTATTAGAAATAATGGCAGATGGGTTGTATGCTGTTTTCCACAGATTTGAGGCTGACTTGTGCGCCTACTACAGGTTGGCGTGTATGCTTTCATAAAAAAAAGGTTGACGCACACGCAACGCCCTGTCAACTTAGTCAACACACGAGAGCAGTGACTGTTGGATGTCCATCCAACGGCTGTCGTGCTTCTTCAATCTCTACTCTTCATACTCCAGCCGCTCAAACAAGCGCCGGCGGGACTGCCTGCTCCCTCCTCCCACGGTCGGCTATGCTGCCGCGCAGGCCTCACGGCCCCACCGTACTCCCATAGCTGGCCTAGCCATCCCTCTACTCACCCACACATGCTGTTATTCTCCGGCGACGGCAGACGAACCAGTAAACCCTCGTACTCCTCCGCGTGGGAAACAACTGCCGAGTATTCCCTGGCTCCGTGTCGTTCCCTTCCTAGGCCTCGCCGTCGTCCACCGCCCTGGTGCTCTCGGCGCGGCCTGGTCAACGTGGTCAATGAACGACATCCATCGGAAGTGGACTGTACGTGGAGAGGCTGACAGCTGGGTCCACGGCCGCACGCAAGGAAATGCCTCCTTATTACGCGCAAAATAATGATTCCTCCACCTGACAGCTAGGACCCACAGGAAGGGCCTCTGTATTTCGCGAAAAAAACGTTCCCCCGCTGACAGGTCGGACCCACCAGCTATATCTTCGCACACAAGGAAGTGCCTCCTTATTACGCCCAAAAAAATGAATACCCCCTGCTAGCTGGGACCCACCATATTGTTGGGCTGACTTGTGGGCCTACTAAGTTGATGGGGACAGAGGGCTTTGTCAACTTAGTCAATACTCCAGTGACCGTATGATGTCCATCCAACGGCCATAGTGCTTCTTCAACCTCTGGTCTTCTTGCTCCAGCCGCCCAAAGCAGCGCCGGTCGTGCCGCCTGCTCCTGCCTCCCGTGGCCGGCTGTGCTACCGCGGAGGCCTCACCGCACCCATACTACTCCCACCACTGGCCAGGCCATCCCTCCACTCACCCACACCCCCTGTTATTCTGCGGCGACGGCAGCCTCACACCGCAGCCGAACCAGTGAACGCTCGTACTCCTCTCCGCGTGGGCATCCACTGCCGCGTCTTGCCCGGCTCCACGTCGTCCCCTTCCTAGGCCTCGCCGTCGTCCAGCGCCGTGGTGCTCTCGGCGCGGCGTGGTCAATGTGGTCAACGGCCGACTTCCATCGGAAGAGTACTGTACGTGGAGAGGCTGACAGCTGGGTCCACAGCAGCCGCAAGGAAGTGCCTCCTTATTACGCGGAAAATAATTATTCCTCCACCTGACAGCAGGGACCCACCGGACGGGCCACCAGTATTTTGCGAAAAAATTGTTTCCCCCTGACTGCTGGGACCCACCGGACGGGCCACCGTATTTCGCGAAAAAATGTTCCCCCCGCTGTCAGCTCGGACCCACCGGAAGTGCCTCCTTATTACGCACAAAAAAATGAATACTCCCCCGGCTAGCTGGGACCCACCTTGGTGGGAGGCTGACTTGTGGGCCTACTAAGTTGACGGGGACGAAGGGCTTTGTCAACTTAGTCAATATGAACGATTCTAGCTCCAGTGACTGTACGATGTCCATCCAACGGCCGTAGTGCTTCTTCAACCTTTGGTCTTCTTACTCCAGCCGCCCAAAGCAGCGCCGGTCGTGCCGCATCCTCCTGCCTCCCGTGGCCGGCTGTGCTGCCGCAGAGGCCTCATCGCCCCCTACTATTCCCACCGCTGGCCAGGCCCTGCGGCGACAGCAGCCTCACACCGCAGCCGAACCAGTGAACCCTCGTACTCCTCTCCGCGCGGGCTTCCACTGCCGCGTCTTCCCCGGCTCCGCGTAGTCCCCTTCCTAGGCCTCGCCGTCGTCCACCGCCGTGGTGCTCTCCGCACGGCGTGGTCAACATGGTCAAGGAACGACTTCCATCGGAAGAGTATTGTACGTGGAGAGGCTGACAGCTGGTTCCACGGCCACAACCCAGTTTTTTTGTGATTTGCCAAGTAAGTCGCTTTGTCAGGCCTGTTGGGCTGCAAATCTTTCAAGACGAGGAGAGCTTTCATTCGGCTGGCCGAGAAAATGGCCCATCAGTAATGAGAAATGGGTTGTACATTTTTTAAACACATCAAACCGGCAATTAGTTTCAAATATCTTTTTTTTCATTTCAAGATTTTAAATTACATTAATTTTTATGCGTGGAGAATTTATTGGATTTTATATTGATATACATTTATTTTTAAAATCAGTTTGAATGTGAGTCGAAATTTCGGGATTAAAAACAGTTCGGACCGCACCGAAATATGCAAAATTTCGTATAATTTTTTAACCGTGGCCACAATATGGGCTGTAATGCTAACAAAAAGAATATGGGCTCCAAAAAAACCTTAAGAATTAGCAAATGGGCTGTAAATTATTAGAAATAATGGCAGATGGGTTGTATGCTGTTTTCCACAGATTTGAGGCTTTCCTAAAAAAAGGTTGACGCACAAGCACTGACTGTTGGATGTCCATCCAACGGCCGTCGTGCTTCTTCAATCTCTGCTCTTCCTGCTCCAGTCGCTCAAACAAGCGCCGGCGGGACTGCCTGCTCCCTCCTCCCCGCGGCCGGCTGTGCTGCCGCGCAGGCCTCACCGCCCCACCGTACTCCCATTGCTGGCCTAGCCATCCCTCTACTCACCCACACCTGCTGTTATTCTTCGGCGACGGCAGACGAACCAGTAAACCCTCGTACAGTCGTACTCCCCTCCGCATGGGAAACAACTGCCGAGTCTTCCCTGCCTCCGTGTCGTCCCCTTCCTAGGCCTCGCCGTCGTCCACCGCCGTGGTGCTCTCGGCGCGGCGTGGTCAATGTGGTCAACGACCGACTTCCATCGGAAGAGTACTGTGCGTGGAGACGCTGACAGCTGGGTCCACGGCCGCAGCAAGGAAGTGCCTCCTTATTACGCGCAAAATAATTATTCCTCCACCTGACAGCGGGACCCACCGGACGGGCCACCGTATTTTGCGAAAAAAATGTTTCCCCCCTGACTGCTGGGACCCACCAGCTACACCTTCGCATGCAAGGAAGTGCGTCCGGGCAAAAAAAACAAAACGATTCGCCCCCCTGACTGCTGGGACCCACCAGCTACATCTTCGCACGCAAGGAAGTGCCTGACAGTCGGGACCCACCTGGTCGAAGCGTACGTAGCGTTGTCATTCTGGTCGCGAACGTGTACGTACATATATACTGGTGGATGTAGAGGCGCGCACGTGTCGTAGTAGAGGCGCGCACGTACCATGTACACGTACGTACAGCGGCCAGGGTGCAAGAAAGAAAATACGGCCACGTATGTGTACATACGGGCGGGGTCTCGAACGCCTACTCGCGCATACGTATGGCGAGGGCTCGTTGACATGGCTGGGTCGGAACGGAGAAACAGCGTCGTCGTCGTGTTCATGGGGAGGCAACGGAATGCGTCGTGTTCATCGGGAGGCAACGGAACGCGTGGGAGCCAACCGGCTGGGTCGGAACGGAATGCGTGGTCGTGTTCATCGGGAGGGCTTGGACAGAACAGGCGATGGAAACGAGGCCTGGCGTACCGCAGAATGGAGGAAACGGCCTTGTGTTCGACCGGCCACGTTCGAAACGGGATCCTGTTCATCGGGAGGGGTCTGGCGTACCGCAAAACGGACGAAACGGACCTCCTACGGTCGAAATGGGGGTCCTGTTGATCGGGAGGGGTGTGGCGTACCGCAAAACGGACGAAACGGACCTCCTACGGTCGAAACGGGGGTCCTGTTGATCGGGAGGGGTGTGGCGTACCGCAAAACGGACGAAACGGACCTCCTACGGTCGAAACGGGGGTCCTGTTCATCGGGAGGGGTGTGGCGTACCGCAAAACGGGACTCCACGGGATACTGTTCATCTCCACCGTCGACCTCCTCCAGCCTCCACGGGCTACCGTCGACCTCCTCCAGCCTCCACGGGCTCCTGTTCATCCAGCCTCCACCGCGCGCTACTCCACCGGCTACTGTTCAACCACCCCTCCACCATCTACTGTTCATCCAGCCCTCCACACCACGGGGTCCTATTCAACCACCCCCCACGGGCACCCCTCCACCGTCTACTGTTCATCCAGCCCTCCACACCACGGGGTCCTGTTCAACCACCCCTCCACGGGCACCCCTCCATCGTCTACTGTTCATCCAGCCCTCCACACCACGAGGTCCTGTTCATCCAGAGGCAACGCCACCGCTCACTGTTCATCCAACCCCCCCCCCCCCGCAACGCTCACTGTTCATCCAATCGATCAGCTTCAGTTAGCAGCAGTAGCGAAGGAATCGCTCGATCGGGTTCAGTTAACAGCCATCGATCGATCGCTCGGGTTCAGTAACGCGTAGCCTGCAGTGCAATCGCTCGGGTTTAGTTAGAGCCCAACGCCTCGCTCGGGATCAGTTAGAGCCAACGCCTCGCACACACGCACGTACGTGTATGAGAGAAACGCGCATCGCTCGGCCCCCGACCTCCCACCGTAACCGGGAACTCCCCGAAATTTTCCTCCCCCTCGCTTCTACCACGGTTTTTTCCGTCATGGACGGCCCAAAGAATGTCATGCAGCTGCGTCTCCGGCCCGCCCAGGACGAAAAGCCCATTTTCTGTCATGATTTTTTGTCATAGAAGTAGGAGCCCACCACATCTATGATGATACCGGGTTTTGTCACAATTATCATCATAGAAGTGTCATATGTATGACAGAAAAAAAATTGTTCAGCCCAAAATGTCACGGATGTGTCTTTTTTTGGTAGTGTAGGGGCCTGAAATACTGTCACCATCGGAACAGCCCCCAAGCCTGCCGTCTTGTAACTGGTACAACGAAGTAGTCTCACCCGTGGACGACTCACAATCAGAATAAATGGTCGTATCACCGCCAGACATGGACCCTTCCAACTCAGCCCCGTGGATAAATCCAACAAAGGCACGCTTCACGGCGGGTTGAACTCGGGCGGGACGTGCACGCTGAGCCATCTCGACGATGTCGGTGCAGATGTCCAGCTCAGGGCCCGGCTCGCCGATCTTGCCGATGAAGACATGGATTCCGCCGAAGGGGACCCGGTACCCGTACTCAATTGAGCCGGCCTCGGGGCCCCAGCCTGCATCGTCGATGTAGAGCTTGCGTTGATGACTCTTGGTCATCCGGCCCACAACGTATCCCTTGATCCCTTCGAAGCTGCCCTGTAAGAACTCGAAACCACCGTGCGCTGGCCCCACAGTTGGCGCCAACTGTCGTGGAATTGTCACGTCAGATGTCCTAGTGTGAGGACTTAGTCGTGGAGCCATCGCACTAGGTTAGCTTAGAGGGGTTAAATGGGACAAAGGACACAGGAGTTTATACTGGTTCAGCCCCTTGCGATGAAGGTAAAAGCCTAATCCAGTTTGAGGTGGTATTGCTAGGGTTTCGATTACCAGGGAGCGAATATGCTTTGCCTAGTTTTCGATCTGTTGTTTTCTTGCCCTAAGCCGCTGCCGGGTCGTCCCCTTATATACATGGGTTGACGCCCTGCGGCCTACAGAGTCCCGGCCGGCTTATATAACGTGTCCGGCTTGGTGACTCATCTTACATGCCTTATATTACAAGTCTACACATACATGGCGGTTTACACTTATGGACCTTAAGCCACCTTCGGGTTTGGGCCTTTTAACAAGCCTGTCTATGAACCTTGAACCGTCATCTCTAATATACTCTTGGGCTTCATTTAGATGAACCGTCATAGGGATGACCCGGCCCCTTCGGGGCGGGTCATATCTAATAGTCATATCCCCAACAGTTCCGGTGCCATAAAAAATAATAATGCCGAAGGTGGTAAACGGTCAAAGACTCAAACATTATATCTCAGTTACTCCCATAAATGTTGAGACCAATATAATTGATACAGTAACCCCGAAGGAGTACATAAGGGACACTTTCTAGAGCATTTCGGACTCCGAAAAGGAATAGGTATGTGGTACGGTAAGTAAACCGACTTCAAAACGTTTCCAATGATAAATTTTCTCCATTTGGAATATTTAAAAATTAGGAAAATTAAAAGTAGTCCAAAAGGGACACGAGGCCACCACAAGGGTGGAGGGCGCGCCCTACCCCCTGGGCACCCCCCCCCCCGTCCTTGTGGCCCCCTCGTGTGCCCTCCAGACTCTGTTTTCTTGCACGATACTTCTTTTGGTCGGTGGAAATTCATTATATAATCTCCCAAAGGTTTTGACCACCGTACCACGCAAATATCTCATGTTTTTGTTTTGAGCTGTTTTCTGCCAGAGTTTTCAAGGCCAGGCATCATGTCGTCCCCCTCCTCCAACAACGCGGACGACGATGCTTGGTTGATGCTGATGGAACTCCGGAGGGAGGATGCCGAGGGAGCCATGATGGAGGAGGATGAAGGGGATTCGCTTGAGGAACAACCTCCGGCAACGGAGAGGGGTACTCTGGCGGGCATCTCCGCTATTCCATGTCCCCATCAAGCCATAGGAACCACAAACAACCATGAAGACCAAGAGGTTCGAGAAGGGCTTCCCTCTAGGAGGCCCTTACACAGGTTACATCGGAACAACTTTCATAATTTGGTTCATGATAACCCACAAGTATAGGGGATCGCAACAGTTTTCGAGGGTAGAGTATTCAACCCAAATTTATAGATTCGACACAAGGGGAGCCAAAGAATATTTATAGGTATTAGCAGCTGAATTGTCAAGTCAACCACACCTGGAGATTAATTATCTGCAGCAAAGTGATCAGTAACAAAAAAGTATGATAGTTTTGATAATAGTAGCAGCAGTAACGGTGGTAACGGTAACAGTGATAGCAGTAATTTTGTAGCAAGTGTAACAGTGATGATAGCAGTAGTAACTTAGCAAAAACAATATAAGATAAATTCGTAGGCATTGGATCAGTGACTTGTTGGATGATATTCATCATGAGACAGTTATAACCTAGGGCGATATGGCACTAGCTCCAGTTCGTCAATATAACTAGCGGGGCGACCCGCGCATTCGCGCGGCTAGATTTCTATTTAATTTTAAATTGCTATTCCCTTCGTTCGGAATTACTTGTCTCGAAAATGGACGTATCTAGAACTAAAATACGTCTAGATACATCCATTTCCGCGACAAGTAATTCCGAACGAAGGGATATTAGTTATGACTAAGCTAAAATAAATTTGTATTTCTAGTGTATATTTGATATGTATTTCCTTTTTATTTATTTGCAATTAGATTGCTCTCATATTTTATATTCAGGTTCTTTTATGGTCATGTAATACACTGATTTTTTTTTGCTTTTTGAAGGAAATGTAATACATAGCTTTTTTTTTAAAGGAAATGTAATACATAGCTTAAACCCATATTGGACCTTTGTTTTTACTGCAAATTCTACTTGCTTTATCATCCTGGGCGTGCTTTTTTTTAAACCGCTGGATTTATTTCTCAGCCCAACTTGGCCCAAATAGTTGTGCTTGTCCCCAAGACCCCAATTGACAGCCCAACTCCACGTCACTGTGACTCTGTCGGTCACCACTGAAGAACTTCGGCCTGGTCGCTGTCCACCGCAAGCTGGATATATGCTCGCTCTCCTCTGCTCGTCCCAGGCAGCGGCGGCAGCGCATGGACAGTGGCAGGGTCGGGCGCAGCACCGCCAACCGTACTGTAACCGGAGGCAAGTGGAGCGCGGCAGGATCAGTCCGGTCATCCCGACCCGAATGTATTTGGCGGAAGAGGAGGCACAGGTAATAAAATTCATCATCTTCTCTCCATCTCCATCTCCACCCCACAGCCACGCCCTAGAGATAAAAGTCTTACCACAACCGCTTTTTGAGAGAGGGACAATATAACTGAGATGTGGATTTGGGGAGAGAGATGCGATTTGGGGATTGTGGCTTCTAGAGGTTTGTAGAGATGAGAGTAGATCCAGTAGATTTGAAATGGTTTTTAAGTAGATCCGATGGATGATTACATGTTATGATCTCTAGTATTTCTCTAAAAAATCATTTCTCAAGTACAGAATTTCTAAATGTAGAAATTATTTTTATTTTTCTGTAGAAAGATCGATTAGAAAAACGACAAAGTACTTGTTCTTTCATTGTGTAGATGTGCGATAGGTTAAAAATAAAAGGGCACAACTATACTGTGGAAAACTCCGAGTATCAAAACGGAGGTAGTACAAATTTAGCAGATTAGTAAACAAAATAATAAAAGAGTAGTAAGAACAACAAACTTACTCAGTAAACAATGAATCCATGAACATGACTCATATATGTAGATCCGGCTCGCTCGTGCGCTCCTTTGAACTAAAAGTAATAAATGATAATGGAACATGTGCATGTGTATGAGCTTTATATTTTGGAAACATTTTGTATAGTACTTGAGAATAAATAACCACGATGAAAGAGATTTTAATCCTCGGGGTTGGATGAAAGTAAGTAAACATCTCTCATCGTGAAGCATTCGACACTGCACATTAATTTGGATAGAGAAGATTAATAATAGTAACTAAGGTACATTGCACAATAAGCAGAAGCACAAAAATGGAGTAATCATTTGTGGCAATCTCAGAATAGAGGGTCTTCTATAAAGAGAGTAAACATAGGCAAACTTAGAGAAATGGTTGTAATTTGGGAGCATAAAGGCTGATATGGTAGGTGCAGATAACATAAAAATATATTCATTTAGTTTTCATAAAAATATACAGACCTTCTAGCCCGCATGGTTGGCCTATTATTCTCATTTTTATAGTCATCTAATACTCCCTCCATTCAAAAATATAATATGTTTTGGAGATTTCAATATGGACTACATAAAAACTGAAATGAGTGAAAACACACACTAAAATGCGTCTATATACATCAGAATCAAAAAAATGGTAAACCATCAAGGGAGTACTTACTAATTGGAATCATTTTGGTCTCTCTTTCCCTAGATGAAGACCACTGAGCAATTATCCTGGAATACATTTTCTTGAGGAATCACCATGGCCGACTCATCCCATTATTAATTGTGTACGTCTTGATTAAAGAATAGACTATGCAAAGGAAATATGCAGATCGTTGGTAATGGTTATAGAAATTGTATAATTTCATTTAATAATTTACGATTGGTGATAAAAACACAGAGGTTTATAATATGGAGGTGGAGATGTACATTAAATGACATGATTGTTGTTGGTGTATTGTAACAGTTTATAGTATATGTCCTCCAAACATATCTGAATTAGAAGTGATCTTTTATAATTTTTCTTAGTTGTACATAACAGTAGTACACAACCTGCTAATACATATATGCATGTAGTTCAAATGCTGCATACCACATGAAAGATGAACCGGACCAAACAGAACTTACTACATACTGCAGATGAACATAATTCTGGTAATAGAGAGTTCTCTAAAACATACTTTGATAGATTGGGCATAAGATCAGTTTGGTATGTTCTACTTTATATAGAAAATTATCAGATGTTGTATCCCCTTATGTATGTTATATTCAGGAAAAAAACACTTGAGTATATGTGCGGGAAAACCCTAACCAATCTTCAAACTTACTGCTAAAAGAGATATCGCACAAATTAATATGTATTGCTGGATATGAAGATACACGCATTAACTACAACTTCCAACATGCCAAATTACAAAACCCGTAATATAAGGAGATGATCATTGTAACATAAACATGGTGGTCTTAGCAGCAGAACAGTAGCACACTCCACATGTAAGTACGTCCAATGACATTTAGTTTATAAGTAGGGAGACATGTGCTTAGTTACTGATTTCTGATTAAGGACAATCCAGGTTTTCTGTTTAGCTTTTACACCTTTTATACACATTTAATCTAGATGTGCGGCCCGCGCAATTGCGCGGCTAGATTTATTATTTGGGCATGTAATCAACTACTCCTCCGTCCTAAAATAAGTGTCGCTGCTTTAGTACAGAGTTGTGCTAAATCAGCGACACTTATTTTAGGACGGCGAGAGTATTATTTGGGTCAAATTTCTTAATATAGTAGTACCAATATGCAATTAAAAAAATTAGAATGTACATACAAATGTATACGGCTCAAAATTTATGATTGAGAAATATGATTGTTTAATTTCGACCAAAGGTCTTTCCATTTTAGTGAATTGGATAGTAGCCAGGGATCTCTCTAAGTAAAGAAAAATACAAATGGTACTCATATGTGTGCGTGTGTTTCTATATACATATGTGTGTGTGTCTGCCATGCAAAACCATAGACTTTTGTATTTCTCTCTCGTTTCCACTCTACAATCCACATCCATGGGGTGTGCCTTTCCGTCAATAAATTGCAATGCAGCTTACGTCAATGGTTCGTACTTAAACATCTATCATCTTCTCTGCTCGTAGAAACAAAAAATAATTTAGAAATTCAAGCCTTGCAGAGCCTTGTGCTAAGCATGATAAATATCTACAGGTGAATGTTAGATAATAAAGCCTCATTTGTTCCTTGCATAAAAAAGGCTTCCATGTTATAATAATCCTCCTAGTACAACCGATTGGTGCACTAAGAAATCAAGCAGCAACCACAAAGGGGCAATTACAAAGTAGATACAAAATTTTGAATCTCCCCTGTTCCATGCAGAAAAGGTCCATGAAAGCAACAGTGACATATTTCATTGGATTAATAATAAATTAGCAGACAGAAACATGGGGTAATTATATTATTTCATGCTTTTGAAATTCAAAAGGATGAACTACCGGCATCAAATTCTAGTATTTCGTAAAGAAGACGTCAATTAAACAGTAGCAATTTGGTAGTAGCAACCATCAATTTTATGCCCTGGATCAAAGGGAAGCAAAATTAGTTACCCATGTGAGTAGAAATAGATCCAGGAGACTAACCTTAGAGGCGTGTCTGATTTGCTCTATCAAACTTTTTTTATTAGTCTTGAAAAACACCTACGGGACCATTAGGCACTAAGAATTAAAATAAGAATAAACAGTTTGTGGCCTGTGGAGAATATGTAAGGAAAAGTGGAAGTAATGTCGCTCCATTGACAATCGTAACATGAACCAATCCTTGTAAATACAAAAAATCTGGAAGTGTACGTACATGATTTTACACCAACTATCATCTTGATTGAGTACCAATCAAACAGCACCAAGGTAAGAAAAAGCAACAAACTTCTGTCCCTTTTTGCTAGATTGTTTTTAGCAGGTAAGCACAGCATCTGAACAGATCTCAGTATTCCAAATTAAAATTAACAGGCATAACATGCATGATCTCCGATTTTAAGCTATAGCAGCTGAATCTTCCCTCAAATTTTTAGGTTTGGCCACGACGAAGATGACATTGGTACATGGGAGCATTCTTCAATTCAGTTCGAACAAAGAAGAAAATTAATCTTACACTTGGAGATAACACAGACGATGGAGCATGGCCTATGTGAACCTATAGTCAAGCAGTGGCGGAGCCCATGGCTAGGTTTGTGATGGAGGAGAGTGTTGAGGCCGGTGACATCTTCGGCTCCTCGCCAAACGGATGCTGGAGCAGAGGTGGCCGGGATAGAGGCGATCGTGATGGAGGTGGCACCATATGATTGGGATGGGATGGCAAGGTTGCCGCTGTTGTACTCTTAGGGGATGCCGGCGTGACCTGGAGCCATTGAAGGAGATAGCGGGCATGTGGCCGGCGAGAGGTAGAGAGCACGCCCTGATCGAGACATGAGGCCACCATGGGAGCGGCCGACGCGGTGCCGTGCGTCTTGCGGGCAGGTTAGGGAGTTATCTTAGATGAGGTTAGGGAATTAGGAAGGCGTACGGGAGAATAAGTACGTCTAGTTTATCCTGATAGAATCTGACTCGTATGGTTGGTTTTTTTACACAAACTGTAACATATACTACCTCCGTTTCAAAATAGATGACCCAACTTTATATTACTAATTTTGTACTATAGTTAGTACAAAGTTGAGTCATCTATTTTATATGGTTAAATAACGTGTCGGCTGCAACATATTTGTGCGTAGATGGTCATGACTCTTTTTGACCGGTTAGGGATATTAAGGCCTTCTTTTAATAGAGAACCGGAACAAAGCATTAACACATAGTGAATACATGAATTCTTCAAACTACGGTCATCACCGGAAGTGGTCCCGACTATTGTCACTCCGGGGTTGCCGGATCATAACACATAGTAGATGACTATAACTTGTAAGATCGGATCTAAAACATGGATATAATTATGATAACATAAACGGTTCAGATCTGAGTTCATGGCACCCGGGCTCAAAATGACAAGCATTAAGCATAGCAAGGTCATAACAACATCAATCTAGGAACATAGTGGATACTAGGGATCAAGCCCTAACAAAACTAACTCGATTACATGATAAATCTCATTCAACTCCTCACCGACCAGCGAGCCTACAAAGGAATTACTCACTCCTGGTGGGGAACATCATGGAATTGGCAACGGAGAAGTGTTGGTGATGACAAAGAACGAAGATCCCCCTCTCCGGAGCCCCAAACGGACTTCAGATCTGGCCTCCCGATGAAGAACAGGAGGTGACGGCGGCTCCGTCTTGTGGATCGCGATAATTCTTTCTCCCTGATTTTTTTCTAGAAAAATAGGATTTTATAGCGTTGGTTTCAGGGTCTGCGGGGCCATCAGGTGGGGACAACCCACCTGGGCGCGCCCTGGTGGGTTGTGCCCACCCAGGTGCCCCTCTCCGACAGGTCTTGACTCCAGAAATTCTTATTTGTTATATAAAAATTCCTCGCAAAGTTTCGTTCCATTTCGAGAACTTTTATTTCTACACAAAAACAACATCATGGTAGTTCTGTTGGAAACAGCGTCAGCCCGGGGTTAGTTCCATTCAAATCATGCAAATTAAAGTCCAAAACAAGACGAAAAGCATTAGGAAAAGTAGATACGTTGGAGACGTATCAACTCCCCAAAGCTTAAACCTTTGCTTGTCCTCAAGCAATTCAGTTGATAAACTGAAACTGAAAAAGAAAAAAATTTACGAACTCTTTTGGTCTTGTTTGCATAAATAAGCTTAAACAACACCCAGGTTTTCAGCCACATTATAACTAACCATGCCGACAATAACTCTTAAAGATTATAATGACTCATATCAATGACATAACCAGCTAGCGAGCAATAATAAGGTATTTCAAACGGCAACGCGTTGTCAAAACAACCATGATATAATATGACAATAGTGATATCTCACTAGCCCTTTCTGAGACCGCAAAATGCAGAGCACCTCCAAAGTTCAAGCAGCGACTAAACATTGTAATTCATGGTAGAAAAGATACAGTCATGATGCACCCAACATTAGCTACACACAATGGATAAGTCATGACAGCTGTGCTCTCAGGTTCTAGCGCTTGTTTTAGAAGGTGATGACGCAACATAAAAGTAAATAGATAGTCCCTTCGCAGAGGGAAGCAGTGATTTGCAGAGGTGCCAGAGCTTAAGTTTTAAAACAGAGATAAATGATATTTTAAGACATGCACCTTTCTCATTTACTTCACGATCATCAGTTATCAATATCTTCCATGCTAAGCACGCTAGTGGCGGTTCCCAAGCGGTAAAAGTAAAGGTTTACTCCCCCTCCACCAACAATCACATTTCACGGCTTGTCCGAAACAACGTGTGTCGTCCAAACCAACAACAGTCTGGGGGAGTTTTGTTTAATTATTTGCATTTTTTAGTTCGGGACCGGGAATCCCTATTACCGTTCTTTTCTCGTGCGATGGCGAGTGAATAAACACTCGACCTGAGAATAACCCGCTTAGCATGGAAGATACCGACTACCTCCTGTCGTTCCATGAACGACCCAGGCACACAAAAATGATATTTATTTGAAGTTTTTAGAGGTGGCACATGCAAATTTACTTAGGACGGCATAGTAATACCGCATATAGGTAGGTATGATGGACTCATCTGGAATAACTTTGGGTTCAAGGTTTTTGATGTACTAGCAGAATTCCCACTTAGTACAGGCGAAGGCTAGCAATTAGATTGAGAAGCGGCCAGCTAGAGAGCAACAACGGTCATAAACATGCATTATGCATAACTAACATTAGACACTAGCATGAGTTGGATATGAACACCATGTACATAAATATCATAGAGGCTATGTTGGTTTTGATTCAACTACATGCATGAACATGTGCCAAGTCAAGCCACTCAAGCATTCAGAGAAGGATATCATATCATCATACTACATCACAATCACTTTAACGCAATGTTGATATCCAAGATAAATCATTATTCACTCCCAGCTACTTATGCATGACATGAGAAACTATAATCTCTAATTGTCATTGCAAACATGTTTAATCATAATGGGCTGAATCATGGATACTAGGTTAAACATATTTACACAAACAGAACAAGTCGAGTTCATACCAGTTTCTCTCTGCCACGGCCAGTTCATCGAATGTCGTCATTATTGCCTTTCACTTGCACGACCGAACGATATGAAAATAATAATAGTGCATACAAGAGTGCCGTGGACTAAGCTGGAATCTGCAAACATTTTATTCAACAGAAGAAGACAAGGTAAAATGTGCTCCTTATTAGATCAACAATTATTCATATGAGCACCATTCAACATTTTCATCGTGGTCTTCTCCTCGGTACAACTCGAATAAAAGGAAAATAAATTCAGAGAAACACACTGAAATATTTTTGGAGTTTTTATTTTCTTGAACAAACAAATAAAAGGAAAAAGCAAAAACGAGAAAAACTATTTACACGGGAAAGCTCCCAACAAGCAAAAGAAGAACAAGGAAATCTTTTTGATTTTTCTTTTTAATATTAGTACTAAGCATGCATAGAAAGTAAACTAACCATAACGATTTTTTTTGTTTTTATAAAGTTTTTCAAACACACAAGAAGAAAGCAAGAGAATAAATCTAAACATGGATGATACAATGAAAAAGTGTGAACACCGACAAATGAAATAAGTAAACATAAATGTAAAGTCGGTGGAAACACGTACTCCCCCAAGCTTAGGCTTTCGGCCTAACTTAGTAGTCAATCGGTAGCCTGGATAGTAGTTGGTGTGGTAGCTCACGGAGGCTCTCGGTGCGGATGCTTCGGCCTGCTGTGCTGCCTCCACTGCTGCGTTGTGAGCTCGGGCCTCGCTCTCAAGAACAAAATATCTTCCTTTGTTATGATAATCAAAAAGAGCAGGCGCAGTCAAATATGTGTGCACAACAAATTTTTGGTTAAACAATAAATTATAAGTAAAGTTATCAACCTTTCCCTTGAGAATTTTGTGATCCTTTAAGGTGTCAAAATCTAAATATTGTGTGGGTAGGATAGGATCAAAGGGCAAAGGTGAAACACCCATCCCTCGTGCTAAACGCGTGGCATATATTCCACCATAGAAATAGCCACTGTTAGCATTGTGCTGAAGTCTGCGTGCAACAATCGGTCCAAGGTTATAATTCCTTTCACCGGTAAGAGCGGTGCATATGAGGCTCAAGTCTGGAGCACAAAGTGTACTACAGTCTTGCTTGCCTACTATACATTTCTCATTAAATAATGCAAAGTACTGAATTGCGAGAAAATAAATGCTCTTTATTCTACCTTGTGTCACTCCCCTCGTCTAACCGCAACAAAGACTAGTCAAGAATGTTTGATACTCAGCCCTTGGCGGTTCGTCAAGCGAACCCCAGAATGGGAGTTGGCAGTGGTAAGCAAAATTCTCTAGTGATATGGTAAATGGATTATCATAAAGCATAAACGACACCCTAGACTCACTGGGAAGGAATTTAAATCCTTTGACAAATGATTCAGTGAGAAGGTGGCATTGTTCGCACTTATCTGAAAGGTAGGGACTGAGACCGACATTGTGAACATATTGCTCAAATTCCTCTTTAATACCCACACGCACCATATACTCATCGCAAGGCCATAAGCATGCTTTGGTGGCGGCATCTCGAGTAGAACTTTCACTTGGTTCAACATATGACGGGCGAGCGGAGCTGTCACTAGAAGATGCCCCCGAGGATCGCCTCCTCGAAGAACTCCTTCCAAAAAGGTTCATCATGTTCGCGTACAATTTTCTGAAAAAATTTGGGTGACAAAAAATTGTCAACAAGACTTTATTAAGTTGATAGCAACTACTCATAGGGATACATAGAAGCCATAGCGAGCATTCAAACTACTTAGAACTCTAAGAATTCAACATGCAAGCTCATCTACAGCGGCACCAAGAGTAGCTAATTATTCAAAATATAAACCACTAAAACAAAAACTAATTGGACAAACGGTGGAGTCACAAACCAAGCAACAATCCCCCGAAACAGTTTCGGAAACGGAGCTTCGAGCAAAGAGATCGAAATCCGCGGGTTTGAGAGAAAGAACGCGTGAGAGAGAGAGCAATAGAGAATTTTTTCTGGAGGTGAGTGATGATGTGGTATGAAGGGATAAGTATGGGAAATTTATTTGGGTCATGGGGACCACAAGCCACCATGGCGCACCTCGGGGTCCTAGCGCGCCCAGGTGGGTTGTGCCACCTGGTGCACTGATACGTCTCCAACGTATCTATAATTTTTGATTGTTCCATGCTATTATATTATCTGTTTTGAATGTTTATGAGCTTTATTTTACACTTTTATATTATTTTTGGGACTAACCTATTAACCCAGAGCCTAGTGTCAGTTCATGTTTTTTTCCTTGTTTCAGTGTTTCGAAGAAAAGGAATAGCAAACGGAGTCCAAACGGAATGAAACCTTCGGGAGAGTTATTTTTGGAATGGAAGCAATTCAGGAGACTTGGAGTGTACGTCAGGGAAGCAACGAGGTGGCCATGAGGCAGGGAGGCGCGCCTGCCCCCCTGGGCGCGCCCCCCACCCTCGTGGGCCCCTCGTGGCTCCCCTAACCGACTTCTTTCGCTCATATATATATATCCATATACCTTAAAAACTTCGGGGAACAGAATAGATCGGGAGTTCCGCCGCCGCAAGCCTCTGTAGCCACCAAAAACCAATCGGGACCCTGTTCCGGCACCCTGTCGGAGGGGGGATCCCTCACCGGTGGCCATCTTTATCATCCCGGTGCTCTCCATGACGAGGAGGGAGTAGTTCACCCTCGGGGCCGAGGGTATGTACCAGTAGCTATGTGTTTGATCTCTCTCTCCCTCTCTCGTGTTCTTGAGGTGGTACGATCTTGATGTATCGCGAGCTTTGCTATTATAGTTGGATCTTATGATGTTTCTCCCCCTCTACTCTCTTGTAATGGATTGAGTTTTCCCTTTGAAGTTATCTTATCGGATTGAGTCTTTAAGAATTTGAGAACACTTGATGTATGTCTTGCATGTGCTTTTCTGTGGTGACAATGGGATATCATGTGATCCACTTGATGTATGTTTTGGTGATCAACTTGCGGGTTCCGCCCATGAACCTATGCATAGGGGTTGACACACGTTTTCGTCTTGACTCTCCGGTAGAAACTTTGGGGCGCTCTTTGAAGTTCTTTGTGTTGGTTGAATAGATGAATCTGAGATTGTGTGGTGCATATCGTGTAATCATACCCACGGATATTTGAGGTGACATTGGAGTATCTAGGTGACATTAGGGTTTTGGTTGATTTGTGTCTTAAGGTGTTATTCTAGTACGAACTCTATGATAGATCGAACGGAAAGAATAGCTTCATGTTATTTTACTACGGACTCTTGAATAGATCGATCAGAAAGGATAACTTTGAGGTGGTTTCGTACCCTACCATAATCTCTTCGTTTGTTCTCCGCTATTAGTGACTTTGGAGTGACTCTTTGTTGCATGTTGAGGGATATTTATATGATCCAACTATGTTATTATCGTTGAGAGAACTTGCACTAGTGAAAGTATGAACCCTAGGCCTTGTTTCCTAGCATTGCAATACCGTTTACTCTCACTTTTATCGCTTGCTACCTTGCTATTTTATATTTTTAGATTACAAATACCTATATCTACCATCCATATTGCACTTGTATCACCATCTCTTCGCCGAACTAGTTCACCTATACAATTTACCATTGTATTAGGTGTGTTGAGGACACAAGAGACTCTTTGTTATTTGGTTGCAGGGTTGTTTGAGAGAGACCATCTTCATCCTACGCTTCCCACGGATTGATAAACCTTAGGTCATCCACTTGAGGGAAATTTGCTAGTGTCCTACAAACCTCTGCACTTGGAGGCCCAACAACGTCTACAAGAAGAAGGTTGTGTAGTAGACATCAAGCTCTTTTCTGGCGCCGTTGCCGGGGAGGTGAGTGCTTGAAGGTATATCTTTAGATCTTGCAATCGAATATTTTTGTTTCTTGTTTTATCACTAGTTTCGTCTATAAAAGAAAACTACAAAAAAATAGAATTGAGTTTGCCTCATACACTTCATCGTTTTAATATCTTTCGTGAGAATGATGGAAAGGAAAATTATGCTCAAGTGCTAGAAGAAGAAGTCTATAAAATGTTTGGCACTAATTCTTTGAATGATGAGCATGATTGCAATGTTGTTAGTATGAACTCCTTGAATATCCATAGTACTAATGATGATTGCACTAGTCATGATGAAAATATCTCTTATAAGCATGTTGATTTTTGTAGAGTGCATAGAGTTTGCAAGTACATACCAAATAGAGAAGATAGATTTTGCAAGAGGCATAAGTATTTAGAAACTAAATGGTTGCAAGAAAGGCTACATGTTAGTGCTGAAAATTTAAAATATCTTAGCCATACTTGTGAACTTTGCAATGAACATGGTCATTTAAATATCAAATGCAAATTGTTTCATGATCGAATCGTGTCCAAAAATTGTGATGACTTGATTTCCCTTGCACATCATAATGAACTTAGTTTGGTTTTGGGTTATGAAGAAATGAAACGTCAAACTAAGCATATTCCAGAATATAACCTTGAGAAATTCCTCGATATTGATCTAGAAGAAATTTATATGTATTGTGCGGTGAATTGCATTGAAAATCCTTATATTGACAATTACATAAAGAAAAAAAAAACAAATAGAGGATGAAAAGAATACTAATGAAAGGGAAGAGACTTCCCAATATTCTCCTATTATTTCTTATGAGGAATCAGGTAACGAGGAGGAGCCTTCTATTCAACCGATCTCATCAATAAGGAGCTCAAAAAAGAGGGTTAAACCCACACATGATGTGAAGAAGAAAAGGAAAAGACGGAGAAGCAAAGGTAGAAAGGTATCTCCCCCAAATGATGTTGCTTCCATTACTCATTGTGATGATGATAATTGCTGTACTATTGGTGCTATCCATACTATTAATGATGAGAGTGATTATGCTTATGATATGAAAAGGCCCAAGCTTGGGGATGCTATGTTTGATGAGAATGACATGTTTGAGAATATATTTGCTGCAATTAATGTTTGTCCCAAGCTTGGGGATGCTACGTTTAATGGAGATGATATTTTTAGTCACCCAAGTTTTGATGAGCAAATTTATTATGATGATAGCATGCCTCCTATTTATGATGATTATTGTGATGACACTTATGCTATAAAAAGTAGTGATGATTATATTTATAAAACTTGTCATGATTATGATTACCCTTTTCTGAACATTACTCTTTTAGTATGGAAACAATTTATAGTATTCGAGTCTCTTATGATACTCCCACTATTCCGAATGAGAAGAATTTTGCTTATGTGGGGAGTAGTAAATTTTCTATGCTTGTAGATCATGAAAAGAATGCTTTAGGTGCTGGTTATATTGTTGAATTCATTCATGATGCTACTGAAAATTATTATGAGGGAGGAATATATACTTGTAGGAATTGCAATAATATCAAGTTTCCTCTCTATGTGCTTAAAATCTTGAAGTTATGCTTGTTTTGCCTTCCTATGCTAGTTGATTATTGTTCCCATAAGTTGTTTGCTCATAAAATCCCTATGCATAGGAAGTGGGTTAGACTTAAATGTGCTTGCCATGTGTTTCATGATGCTCGCTTTATGTTTCAATTCTTATCTCTTATGTGAGCATCATTGAAATCATCATGCCTAACTAGGCGCGTTAAACGTTAGCGCTTTTTGGGAGGCAACCCAATTTTATTTTTGTTTCTTGCTTTTTGGGTCTGTTTAGTAATAAATAAATCATCTAGCCTCTGATTAGATGTGGTTTTATGTTTTAGTTAGTGTTTGTGCCAAGTAAGACCTATAGGATCTTCTTGGATGATAGTTATTTGATCTTGCTTAAAATTCCAGAAACTTTCTGTTCACGAAAACAATTGTTTAAAATCACCAGAACGTGATAAAATACTTATTCCAATTGCATCAGATCAATAATCAAATTATCTAGGTCTTCCTATTTTGGTAGAAATTTTTGAGTTCCAGAAGTTTGCGTTAGTTACAGATTACTACAGATTGTTCAGTTTTTGACAGATTCTGTTTTTCGTGTGTTGTTTGCTTATTTTGATGAATCTATGGCTAGTAAAATAGTTTATAAACCATAGAGAATTTGAAATACAGTAGATTTAACACAAATACAAATAAATAATGAGTTCATTACAGTACCTTGAAGTGGTGTTTTGTTTTGTTTCGCTAACGGAGGTCACGAGATCTTCTGTTAAGTTTTGTGTTGTGAAGTTTTCAAGTTTTGGGTAAAGATTCGATGGACTATGGAATAAGGAGTGGCAAGAGCCTAAGATTGGGGATGCCCAAGGCACCCCAAGGTAATATTCAAGGACAACCAAGAGTCTAAGCTTGGGGATGCCCCGGATGACATCCCCTCTTTCGTCTTCGTTCATCGGTAACTTTACTTGGAGCTATATTTTTATTCACCACATGATATGTGTTTTGCTTGGAGCGTCATTTTATTTTATTTTTGTTTTTCTTTCTGTTTGAATAAAATACCAAGATCTGAAAATCTTAAATGTTAGAGAGTCTTCACATAGTTGCATAATTATTCGACTACTCATTGATCTTCACTTATATCTTTCGGAGTAGTTTGTTGTTTGCTCTAGTGCTTCACTTATATCTCTTAGAGCATGGCGGTAGTTTTTTGAAGAAATAGATGAACTCTCATGCTTCACTTATATTATTTTGAGAGTCTTTAGAACAACATGGTAATTTGCTTGGGTTGAATTTAGTCCTAATATGATGGGCATCCAAGGGGGATATAATAAAAACTTTCATATAAAGTGCATTGAATACTATGAGAAGTTTGATTCCTTATAATTGTTTTGAGATATGAAGATGGTGATATTAGAGTCATGCTAGTTGAGTAGTTTGTGAATTGGAGGGATACTTGTGCTAAAGTTTTTGATTCCCGTAGCATGCACGTATGGTGAACCGTTACGTGATGAAGTCGGAGCATGATTTATTTATTGATTGTCTTCCTTATGAGTGGCGGTCGGGGACGAGCGATGGTCTTTTCCTACCAATCTATCCCCCTAGGAGCATGTGCGTAGTACTTCGTTTCGATAACTAATAGATATTTACAAAGTATGTGAGTTCTTTATGACTAATGTTGAGTCCATGGATTATACGCACTCTCACCCTTCCACCATTGCTAGCCTCTCTAATACCGCGCACTCTTCGTCGGTATCATATACCCACCATATACCTTCCTCAAAACAGCCACCATACCTACCTATTATGGCATTTCCATAGCCATTCTGAGATATATTGCCATGCAACATTCCACCGTTCCGTTTATTATGACACGTTCCATCATTGTCATATTGCTTTGCATGGTCATGTAGTTGACATTGTATTTGTGGCAAAGCCACCGTTCATAATTCTTTCATATATGTCACTCATGAGTCATTGCACGTCCCGGTACACCGCCGGAGGCATTCATATAGAGTCATATCTTGTTCTAAGTATTGAGTTGTAATTCTTGAGTTGTAAGTAAATAAAAGTGTGATGATCATCATTATTAGAGCATTGTCCCAGTGAGGAAAGGATGATGGAGACTATGATTCCCCCACAAGTCGGGATGAGACTCCGGACTAAAAAAAAGAGGCCATAGAAAAAAGGAGAAAAGGCCCAAATAAAAAAATGAGAGAAAAAGAGAGAAGGGGCAATGCTACTATCCTTTTACCACACTTGTGCTTCAAAGTAGCACCATGATCTTCATGATAGAGAGTCTCCTATGTTGTCACTTTCATATACTGGTGGAAATCTTTCATTATAGAACTTGGCTTGTATATTCCAATGATGGGCTTCCTCAAAATGCCCTAGGTCTTCGTGAGCAAGCGAGTTGGATGCACACCCACTTAGTTTCTTTTGTTGAGCTTTCATACACTTATAGCTCTAGTGCATTCGTTGCATGGCAATCCCTACTCACTCACATTGATATCTATTGATGGGCATCTCCATAGCCCGTTGATACGCCTAGTTGATGTGAGACTATCTTCTCCTTTTTTGTCTTCTCCACAACCACCATTCTATTCCACCTATAGTGCTATGTCCATGGCTCACGCTCATGTATTGCGTGAAGATTGAAAAAGTTTGAGAACATCAAAAGTATGAAAAAATTGCTTGGCTTGTCATCGGGGTTGTGCATGATTTAAATACTTTGTGTGGTGAAGATAGAGCATAGCCAGACTATATGATTTTGTAGGGATAGCTTTCTTTGGCCATGTTATTTTGGGAAGACATGATTACTTTGTTAGTATGCTTGAAGTATTATTATTTTTATGTCAATATTAAACTTTTGTCTTGGATCTTATGGATCTGAATATTCTTGCCACAATAAAGAGAATTACATGGATAAATATATTAGGTAGCATTCCACATCAAAAATTCTGTTTTTATCATTTACCTACTCGAGGACGAGCAGGAATTAAGCTTGGGGATGCTGATACGTCTCCAACGTATCTATAATTTTTTATTGTTCCATGCTATTATATTATCTGTTTTGGATATTTATGTTGGGGAACGTAGCAGAAATTCAAAATTTTCTACGCATCACCAAGATCAATCTATGGAGTAATCTAGCAACGAGGGGAAGGGGAGTGCATCTACAAACCCTTGTAGATCGCGAGCGGAAGCGTTCAAGAGAACGGGGTTGATGGAGTCGTACTCGTCGTGATCCAAATCACCGACGATCCTAGCGCCGAACGGACGGCACCTCCGCATTCAACACACGTACGGAGCAACGACGTCTCCTCCTTCTTGATCCAGCAAGGGGGGAGGAGAGGTTGATGGAGATCCAGCAGCACGACGGCGTGGTGGTGGAAGTAGCGGGATCCCGGCAGGGCTTCGCCAAGCGCAAGCGGGGAGGAAGAGGTGTCACGGGAGGGAGAGGGAGGCGCCAGGGCTTAGGTATATCTGCCCTCCCTCCCCCCCACTATATATAGTGTTGGAAATATGCCCTAGAGGCAATAATAAATTGGTTATTATTATATTTCCTTATTCATGATAATCGTTTATTATCCATGCTAGAATTGTATTGATAGGAAACTCAGATACATGTGTGGATACATAGACAACACCATGTCCCTAGTAAGCCTCTAGTTGACTAGCTCGTTGATCAATAGATGGTTACGGTTTCCTGACCATGGACATTGGATGTCGTTGATAACGGGATCACATCATTAGGAGAATGATGTGATGGACAAGACCCAATCCTAAGCATAGCATAAAAGATCGTGTAGTTTCGTTTGCTAGAGCTTTTCCAATGTCAAGTATCTTTTCCTTAGACCATGAGATCGTGCAACTCCCGAATACCGTAGGAGTGCTTTAGGTGTGCCAAACGTCACAATGTAACTGGGTGACTATAAAGGTGCACTACGGGTATCTCCGAAAGTGTCTGTTGGGTTGGCACGGATCAAGACTGGGATTTGTCACTCCGTGTGACGGAGAGGTATCTCTGGGCCCACTCGGTAATGCATCATCATAATGAGCTCAATGTGACTAAGGCGTTAGTCACGGGATCATGCATTGCGGTACGAGTAAAGAGACTTGCCGGTAACGAGATTGAACAAGGTATTGGGATACCGACGATCGAATCTCGGGCAAGTAACATACCGATTGACAAAGGGAATTGCATACGGGATTGACTGAATCCTCGACATCGTGGTTCATCCGATGAGATCATCGTGGAACATGTGGGAGCCAACATGGGTATCCAGATCCCGCTGTTGGTTATTGACCGGAGAGGCGTCTCGGTCATGTCTGCATGTCTCCCGAACCCGTAGGGTCTACACACTTAAGGTTCGGTGACGCTAGGGTTGTAGAGATATATGTATGCGGAAACCCGAAAGTTGTTCGGAGTCCCGGATGAGATCCCGGACGTCACGAGAGGTTCCGGAATGGTCCGGAGGTGAAGAATTATATATAGGAAGTCAAGTTTCGGCCACCGGGAAAGTTTCGGGGGTTACCGGTATTGTACCGGGACCACCGGAAGGGTCCCGGGGGTCCACCGGGTGGGGCCACCTATCCCGGAGGGCCCCGTGGGCTGAAAGTGGAAGGGAACCAGCCCCTAGTGGGCTGGGCGCCCCCCATGGGCCTCCCCCCATGCGCCTAGGGTTGGGAACCCTAGGGTGGGGGGACTTCCCCCTTGCCTTGGGGGGCAAGGCACCCCTTTCCACCCCTTGGCCGCCGCCCCCCAACCCTAGATGGGTTTTGGCCGCCCCCCCCTCCCAAGGGGGCCTATATAAAGGGGGGAGGGAGGGCAGAAACCTACAGCCTTGGGCGCCTCCCTCCTCCCCTGCAACACCTCTCTCTCTCGCAGAAGCTTGGTGAAGCCCTGCCGGAGACCCGCTACATCCACCACCACGCCGTCGTGCTGCTGGATCTCCATCAACCTCTCCTTCCCCCTTACTGGATCAAGAAGGAGGAGACGTCGCTGCACCGTACGTGTGTTGAACGTGGAGGTGCCGTCCGTTCGGCACTCGGTCATCGGTGATTTGGATCACGGCGAGTACGACTCCGTCATCCACGTTCATTGGAACGCTTCCGCTCGCGATCTACAAGGGTATGTAGATGCACTCTTTTCCCCTCGTTGCTAGTAGACTCCATAGATGCATCTTGGTGAGCGTAGGAAAATTTTAAATTATGCTACGATTCCCAACATATAGGGCCAAGGGAGAGGGGGGGGCAGCCTTGGCCCTTCCTCCAAGGAAGGGTGCGGCCAGGGAGGAGTCCTTCCCCCCAAAGGCACCTCGGAGGTGCCTTCCCCCTTTAGGACTCTCCTTTTTTTCTTATCTCTTGCCACATGGGCCTCTTGGGGCTGGTGCCCTTGGCCCATATAGGCCAAGGCGCACCCCCTACAGCCCATGTGGCCCCCCGGGGCTGCTGGACCCCCTTGGTGGACCCCCGGACCCCTTTCGGCACTCCCGGTACAATACCGATAAAGTGCGAAACTTTTCCGGCGACCAAAATAAGACTTCCCATATATAAATCTTTACCTCCGGACCATTCCGGAACTCCTCGTGACATCCGGGATCTCATCCGGGACTCCGAACAACTTTCGGGTTACCGCATACTAATATCTCTATAACCCTAGCGTCACCGAACCTTAAGTGTGTAGACCCTACGGGTTCGGGAGACACGCAGACATGACCGAGACGACTCTCCGGTTAATAACCAACAGCGGGATCTGGATACCCATGTTGGCTCCCACATGCTCCTCGATGATCTCATCGGATGAACCATGATGTTGAGGATTCAATCAATCCCGTATACAATTCCCTTTGTCTATCGGCATGGTACTTGCCCGAGATTCGATCGTCGGTATCCCGATACCTTGTTCAATCTCGTTACCGGCAAGTCTCTTTACTCGTTCCGTAACACATCATCCCGTGATCAACTCCTTGGTCACATTGTGCACATTATGATGATGTCCTACCGAGTGGGCCCAGAGATACCTCTCCGTTTACACGGAGTGACAAATCCCAGTCTCGATTCGTGCCAACCCAACAGACACTTTCGGAGATACCTGTAGTGCACCTTTATAGCCACCCAGTTACGTTGTGACGTTTGGTACACCCAAAGCATTCCTACGGTATCCGGGAGTTGCACAATCTCATGGTCTAAGGAAATGATACTTGACATTAGAAAAGCTCTTAGCAAACGAACTACACGATCTTGTGCTAGGCTTAGGATTGGGTCTTGTCCATCACATCATTCTCCTAATGATGTGATCCCGTTATCAACGACATCCAATGTCCATGGTCAGGAAACCGTAACCATCTATTGATCAACGAGCTAGTCAACTAGAGGCTTACTAGGGACATGGTGTTGTCTATGTATCCACACATGTATCTGAGTTTCCTATCAATACAATTTTAGCATGGATAATAAACGATTATCATGAACAAGGAAATATAATAATAACCAATTTATTATTGCCTCTAGGGCATATTTCCAACAGTCTCCCACTTGCACTAGAGTCAATAATCTAGTTCACATCACCATGTGATTAACACTCACAGGTCACATCACCATGTGACCAACATCTAAAGAGTTTACTAGAGTCAACAATCTAGTTCACATCACTATGTGATTAACACTCAATGAGTTCTGGTTTGATCATGTTATGCTTGTGAGAGAGGTTATTAGTCAACGGGTCTGAACCTTTCAGATCCGTGTGTGCTTTACGAATATCTATGTCATCTTGTGGATGTTACCACGCGCTACTTGGAGCCATTTCAAATCACTGCTCTACTATACGAATCCGGTTTACTACTCAGAGTCATCCGGATTAGTGTCAAAGTTCGCATCGACGTAACCCTTTACGACGAACTCCTTTTCACCTCCATAATCGAGAAAATTCCTTAGTCCACTAGATACTAAGGATAAGTTCGACCGCTGTCATGTGATCCATTCCCGGATCACTATTGTACCCCTTAACCAACTCATGGCAAGGCACACTTCATGTGCGGTACACAGCATAGCATACTGTAGAGCCTACGTCTAAAGCATAGGGGACGACCTTCGTCCTTTCTCTCTCTTCTGCTGTGGTCAGGTCTTGAGTCTTACTCAATACTTACACCTTGTAACACAGCCAAGAACTCCTTCTTTGCTGATCTATTTTGAACTCTTTCAAAATCATGTCAAGGTGTGCGTTCTTTGAAAGTATCATCAGGCGTCTTGATCTATCTCTACAGATCTTGATGCCCAATATGTAAGCAGCTTTATCCAGGTCTTCCTTTGAAAAACTCCTTTCAAACAACCATTTATGCTTTCCAGAAATTTTACATCATTTCGGATCAACAATATGTCATTCACATATACTTATCAGAAATGTTGTAGTGCTCCCACTCACTTTATTGTAAATACAAGTTTCTAACAAACTTTGTATAACCCAAAACCTTTGATCACTCCATCAAAGTGTATATTCTGACTCCGAGATGCTTGCTCTAATCCATGGAAGGATCGCTGGAGCTAGCATACCTTTTAGCATCCTTAGGATCGACAAAACCTTTCTGATTGTATCACATACAACCTTTCCTTACGAAAACTGGTAAGGAAACTTGTTTTTGACATCCATCTGCCAGATTTCATAAATGCAGCTAATGCTAACATGATTCCGACGGACTTAAGCATCGCTACGGATGAGAAAATCTCATCGTAGTCAACTCCTTGAACTTGTGAAAATACTCTTTGCCACAAGTCGAGCTTCATAGACGGTAACCTTACCGTCCACGTTCGTCTTCTTCTTAAAGATCCATTTATCTCGGATTTCATGGCTTCTAACCATTTGTCGGAATATGGGCCCACCATCGCTTCTCCATAGCTCGTAGGTTCAGTATTGTCCAACAACATGATATCTCAGACAGGATCACGTACCACTCTGAAGTAGCACGCATCCTCGTCGTCCTACGAGGTTTGGTAGTGACTTGATCCGAAGTTTCATGACCACTATCATAAGCTTCCACTTCAATTGGTGTAGGTGCCACAGGAACAACTTCCTGTGCCCTGCTACACACTAGTTGAAGTGACGGTTCAATAACCTTATCAAGTCTCCACCATCCTCCCACTCAATTCTTTCGAGAGAAACTTTTCCTCGAGAAAGGACCTGTTTCTAGAAGCAATTACTTTTGCTTCCAGATCTGAAATAGGAGGTATACCCAACTGTTTTGGGTATTCTATGAAGACGCATTTATCCGCTTTGGGTTCGAGCTTATCAGCCTAAAACTTTTTTACATAAGCAGCCCCAAACTTTTTAAGAAACGACAACTTAGGTTTCTCTAAACGGTGTCGTCTCAACGGAATTGCGTGGTGCCCCTTTTAAAGTGAATGCGGTTGTCTCTAATGCCTAACCCATAAATGATAGTGGTAATTCGATAAGAGACATCATGGTATGCACCATATCCAATAGGGTGCAGTTATGATGTTCGGACACACCATTACACTGTGGTGTTCCAGGCGGTATTAATTGTGAAACACTTCCCACAATGTCTTAGTTGTGTGCCAAACTCGTAACTCAGATACTCATCTCTATGATCATATCACAGACATTTTATCCTCTTGTCACGACGATCTTCAACTTCACTCTGAAATTACTTGAACCTTTCAATAATTCAGACTTGTGTTTCATCAAGTAAATACACTCAGCATCTACTCAAAATCATCTGTGAAGTAAGAACATAACGATATCCACTGCATGCCTCAGCACTCATTGGACTGCATACATCAAAATGTATTACTTCCAGTAAGTTGCTCTCTTGTTCCATCTTACTGAAAACGAGGCTTTTCAGTCATCTTGCCCATGTGGTATGATTTGCATGTCTCAAGTGATTCAAAATCAAGTGAGTCCAAACAATCCATCTGCATGGAGTTTCTTCATGCGTATATACCAATAGACATGGTTCGCATGTCTCAATCTTTTCAAAAATGAGTGAGTCCAAAGATCCATCTACATGGAGCTTCTTCATGCGTTCTATACCAATATGACTCAAATGGCAGTGCCACAAGTATGTGGAACTATCATTACTATTTTATATCTTTTGGCACGAACATGTGTATCACTACGATCGAGATTCATTTTAGGTGCAAGACCATTGAAGGTATTATTCAAATAAACAGAGCAACCATTATTCTCCTCAAATGAATAACCGTATTGCGATAAACATAATCCAATCATGCTCAGCGCAAACACCAAATCTCGATAGTAGAGGGAGCATGCGATGCTTGATCACATCAACCTTGGAAACACTTCCAACACACATCGTCATCTCACCTTTAGCCAGTCTCCATTTATTCCGCAGCTTTTATTTCGAGTTACTAACACTTAGCAACCGAACCGGTATCCAATACCCTGGTGCTGCTAGGAGTACTAGTAAAGTACACATTCATATAATGTATATCCAATATACTTCTGTCGATCTTGCCTGCCTTCTCATCTACCAAGTATCCAGGGTAGTCCTGCTTCAGTGACCGTTCCCCTCATTACAGAAGCACTTAGTCTCGGGTTTGGGTTCAACCTTGGGATTCTTCACTAGAGCAGCAAACGACTTGCTGTTTCATGAAGTATCCCTTTTGCCCTTGCCCTTCTTAAACTAGTGGTTTTACTAACCATCAACAATTGATGCTCCTTCTTGATTTCTACTCTCGCGGTGTCAAACATCGCGAATAGCTCAAGGATCATCATAACTATCCCTGATATGTCATAGTTCATCACGAAGCTCTACTAGCTTGGTGGCAGTGACTATGGAGAACTATCACTATCTCATCTAGGAGATTAACTCCCACTCGATTCAAGCGATTGTGGTACTCAGACAATCTGAGCACATGCTCAACGATTGAGCCTTTCTCCCTTAGTTTGCAGGCTTAAGAAACTTGTCAGAGGTCTCATACCTCTTGACGTGGGCACTAGTCCGAAATCCCAATTTCAGTCTTCGGAACATCTCATATGTTCTACGACGTTTCACAAACGTCTTTGGTGCCACAATTCTAAACCATTAGAACTATCACGTAGTCATCAAAACGTGTATGTCAGATGTTTCGCAACATCTACAGACGACGCTGAGGTTCAGCACGCCGAGCGGTGCATTAAGGACATAAGCCTTCTGTGCAGCAATGAGGACAATCCTCAGTTTACGGACCCAGTCCGCATAATTGCTACTACCAACTTTCAACTAAATTTTCTCTAGGAACATATCTTAAACAGTAGAACTAAAGCGTATGACATAATTTGCAAAGACCTTTTGACTATGTGCATGATAATTGAGTTCATCTGATTCATGAACTCCCACTCAGATAGACATCCCTCTAGTCATCTAAGTGATACATGATCCGAGTCAAACTAGGCAGTGTCCGATCATCACGTGAGACGGACTAGTCATCATCGGTGAACATCTCCATGTTGATCGTATCTTCTATACGACTCATGCTCGACCTTTCGGTCTCTTGTGTTCCGAGGCCATGTCTGTACATGCTAGGCTCGTCAAGTCAACCTAAGTGTTTCGCATGTGTTCCGAGGCCATGTCTGTACATGCTAGGCTCGTCAACACCCGTTGTATTCGAACGTTAGAATCTATCACACCCGATCATCACGTGGTGCTTCGAAACAACGAACCTTCGCAACGGTGCACAGTTAGGGGGAACACTTTCTTGAAATTATTATAAGGGATCATCTTACTTACTACCGTCGTTCTAAGCAAATAAGATGCATAACATGATAAACATCACATGCAATCAAATAGTGACATGATATGGCCAATATCATTTTGCTCCTTTGATCTCCATCTTCGGAGCACCATGATCATCTTTGTCACCGGCATGACACCATGATCTCCATCATCATGATCTCCATCATTGTGTCTTCATGAAGTTGTCACGCCAATGATTACTTCTACTTCTATGGCTAACGCGCTTAGCAATAAAGTAAAGTAATTTACATGGCGTTATTCAATGACACGCAGGTCATACAAAAATAAAGACAACTCCTATGGCTCCTGCCGGTTGTCATTCTCATCGACATGCAAGTCGTGATTCCTATTACAAGAACATGATCAATCTCATACATCACATATATCATTCATCACATCCTTTTTGGCCATATCACATCACATAGCATACCCTGCAAAAACAAGTTAGACGTCCTCTAATTGTTGTTGCATGTTTTACGTGGCTGCTATGGGTTTCTAGCAAGAACGTTTCTTACCTACGCAAAAGCCACAACGTGATATGCCAATTTTATTTACCCTTCATAAGGACCCTTTTCATCGAATCCGATCCGACTAAAGTGGGAGAGACAGACACCCGCTAGCCACCTTATGCAACTAGTGCATGTCAGTCGGTGGAACCTGTCTCACGTAAGAGTACGTGTAAGGTCGGTCCGGGCAGCTTCATCCCACGATGCCGCCGAATCAAGATAAGACTAGTAACGGCAAGAAGAATTGGCAACATCAACGCCCACAACTGCTTTGTGTTCTACTCGTGCATAGTAACTACGCATAGGCCTGGCTCTGATACCACTGTTGGGGAACGTAGCAGAAATTCAAAATTTTCTACGCATCACCAAGATCAATCTATGGAGTAATCTAGCAACAAGGGGAAGGGGAGTGCATCTACATACCCTTGTAGATCGCGAGCGGAAGCGTTCATGAGAACGGGGTTGATGGAGTCGTACTCGTCGTGATCCAAATCACCGATGATCCTAGCGCCGAACGGACGGCACCTCCGCGTTCAACACACGTACGGAGCAGCGACATCTCCTCCTTCTTGATCCAGCAAGGGGGGAGGAGAGGTTGATGGAGATCCAGCAGCACGACAGCGTGGTGGTGGAAGTAGCGGGATCCCGGCAGGGCTTCGCCAAGCGCAAGCGGGGAGGAAGAGGTGTAACGGGAGGGAGAGGGAGGCGCCAGGGCTTAGGTATATCTGCCCTCCCTCCCCCCCACTATATATAGGGCCAAGGGAGAGGGGGGGCGCAGCCTTGGCCCTTCCTCCAAGGAAGGGTGCGGCCAGGGAGGAGTCCTTCCCCCCAAAGGCACCTCGGAGGTGCCTTCCCCCTTTAGGACTCTCCTTTTTTTCTTATCTCTTGCCACATGGGCCTCTTGGGGCTGGTGCCCTTGGCCCATATAGGCCAAGGCGCACCCCCTACAGCCCATGTGGCCCCCCGGGGCTGGTGGACCCCCTTGGTGGACCCCCGGACCCCTTTCGGCACTCCCGGTACAATACCGATAAAGTGCGAAACTTTTCCGGCGACCAAAATAAGACTTCCCATATATAAATCTTTACCTCCGGACCATTCTGGAACTCCTCGTGACGTCTGGGATCTCATCCGGGACTCCGAACAACTTTCGGGTTACCGCATACTAATATCTCTATAACCCTAGCGTCACCGAACCTTAAGTGTGTAGACCCTACGGGTCCGGGAGACACGCAGACATGACCGAGACGACTCTCCGGTTAATAACCAACAGCGGGATCTGGATACCCATGTTGGCTCCCACATGCTCCTCGATGATCTCATCGGATGAACCACGATGTTGAGGATTCAATCAATCCCGTATGCAATTCCTTTTGTCTATCGGCATGGTACTTGCCCGAGATTCGATCGTCGGTATCTCGATACCTTGTTCAATCTCGTTACCGGCAAGTCTCTTTACTCGTTCCGTAACACATCATCCCGTGATCAACTCCTTGGTCACATTGTGCACATTATGATGATGTCCTACCGAGTGGGCCCAGAGATACCTCTCCGTTTACACGGAGTGACAAATCCCAGTCTCGATTCGTGCCAACCCAACAGACACTTTCGGAGATACCTGTAGTGCACCTTTATAGCCACCCAGTTACGTTGTGACGTTTGGTACACCCAAAGCATTCCTACGGTATCTGGGAGTTGCACAATCTCATGGTCTAAGGAAATGATACTTGACATTAGAAAAGCTCTTAGCAAACGAACTACACGATCTTGTGCTAGGCTTAGGATTGGGTCTTGTCCATCACATCATTCTCCTAATGATGTGATCCCGTTATCAACGACATCCAATGTCCATGGTCAGGAAACCGTAACCATCTATTGATCAACGAGCTAGTCAACTAGAGGCTTACTAGGGACATGGTGTTGTCTATGTATCCACACATGTATCTGAGTTTCCTATCAATACAATTTTAGCATGGATAATAAACGATTATCATGAACAAGGAAATATAATAATAACCAATTTATTATTGCCTCTAGGGCATATTTCCAACAATTTATGGGCTTTATTTTACACTTTTATATTATTTTTCGGACTAGCCTATTAACCCAGAGCCCAGTGCCAGTTCCTGTTTTTTCCCTTGTTTCAGTGTTTCGAAGAAAAGGAATATCAAACGGAGTCCAAATGGAATGAAACCTTCGGGAGAGTTATTTTTGGAACGGAAGCAATCCAGGAGACTTGGAGTGTATGTCAGGGAAGCAACGAGGTGGCCACGAGGCAGGGAGGCGCGCCTGCCCCCTGGGCGCGCGCCCCACCCTCGTGGGCCCCTCGTGGGCCCCTCGTGGCTCCCCTTACCGACTTCTTTCGCCCATATATATCCATATACCCTAAAAACTTCGAGGAACAGAATAGATCGGGAGTTCCGCTGCCGCAAGCCTCTGTGGCCACCAAAAACCAATCGGGACCCTGTTCCGGCGCCCTGCCGGAGGGGGGATCCCTCACCGGTGGCCATCTTCATCATCCCGGCGCTCTCCATGACGAGGAGGGAGTAGTTCACCCTCGGGGCCGAGGGTATGTACCAGTAGCTATGTGTTTGATCTCTCTCTCTCTCGTGTTCTTGAGGTGTTACGATCTTGATGTATCGCGAGCTTTGCTATTATAGTTGGATCTTATGATGTTTCTCCCCCTCTACTCTCTTGTAATGGATTGAGTTTTCCCTTTGAAGTTATCTTATCGGATTGAGTCTTTAAGGATTTGAGAACACTTGATGTATGTCTTGCATGTGCTTATCTGTGGTGACAATGGGATATCACGTGATCCACTTGATGTATGTTTTGGTGATCAACTTGCGGGTTCCGCCCATGAACCTATGCATAGGGGTTGGCACACGTTTTCGTCTTGACTCTCCGGTAGAAACTTTGGGGCACTCTTTGAAGTTTTTTGTGTTGGTTGAATAGATGAATATGAGATTGTGTGATGCATATCGTATAATCATACCCACGGATACTTGAGGTGACATTGGAGTATCTAGGTGACATTAGGGTTTTGGTTGATTTGTGTCTTAAGGTGTTATTCTAGTACGAACTCTATGATAGATCGAACGGAAAGAATAGCTTCATGTTATTTTACTAAGGACTCTTGAATAGATCGATCAGAAAGGATAACTTTGAGGTGGTTTCGTACCCTACCATAATCTCTTCGTTTGTTCTCCGCTATTAGTGACTTTGGAGTGACTCTTTTTTGCATGTTGAGGGATATTTATATGATCCAATTATGTTATTATTGTTGAGAGAACTTGCACTAGTGAAAGTATGAACCCTAGGCCTTGTTTCCTAGCATTGCAATACCGTTTACGCTCACTTTTATCGCTTGCTACCTTGCTGCTTTTATATTTTCAGATTACAAATACCTATATCTACCATCCATATTGCACTTATATCACGATCTCTTCGCCGAACTAGTGCACCTATACAATTTACCATTGTATTGGGTGTGTTGGGGACACAAGAGACTCTTTGTTATTTGGTTGAAGGGTTGTTTGAGAGAGACCATCTTCATCCTACGCCTCCCACGGATTGATAAACCTTAGGTCATCCACTTGAGGGAAATTTGCTACTGTCCTACAAACCTCTGCACTTGGAGGCCCAACAACGTCTATAAGAAGAAGGTTGTGTAGTAGACATCATGCGCCTCCCTATGATATTCTTTGCACCAGAAATTCTTAAATATTCAGAAAAAAATCGTATTAAATTTTTAGAGCATTCTGAGAACTTCTATTGGGTCATTTTTTTGCACGAAAAATTCAAAAATAGACAAAACATGGCAATTTATTTATTTTAACTAGTGAAAACAAAAAACAAAGAGTAAGGACAGAAGGTAGTGCTTACTAAATTCATCAACTTCATACCACTCAAAAATGATCCATTAATAAGGTTGATCAGGTCTTATTAACAACCACTTTCGATTAGCATGAAACCGAAGAACTTTCGTAAATCACTAAGTTACCTCAACGGGGATATGAACATCCCCAACATTAAGCATTTCATATTTCTTTTTGACAGTAGGTAGAGGTATTTGAAAACTTCCAATAGTGATTGTCGGAGATTTTTCAATAACATTAATACCATTCACTTGGAATTGTTTCTTCGGAAAGTGCACCGTATGCTCATTACCATTGATATGAAAAGTGACCTTGCTTTTATTGCAATCAATAACAGCACCTGCAGTATTCAAGAAGGGTCTACCAAGGATAATCGACATGTTGTCGTCCTCGGGCATCTCAAGTATAACAAAGTCAGTCAAAATAGTAACATTATCAACAACAACGGGCACATCCTCACAAATACCGATAGGTATGGCAGTTGATTTGTTAGCCATTTGCAAAGATATTTCAGTAGGTGTGAGTTTATTCAAATCAAGTCTTCTATATAAAGAGAAAAGGCATAACACTAACACCAACTCCTAAATCACATAAAGCAGTTTTCACATAATTCTTTTTAATAGAGCAAGGTATAGTTGGTATTCCCGGATCTCCAAATTTTTTAGGTACTCGGTCTTTAAAAGTACTGGTAGAGTGCCCGTGCGTTGCCACGGGCTCTTGAAATAGTTTGGAAGAATCACATGTTAAATTTCACACGTACAAACAATATAACACAAACACAATTATTGAATAATTGAAGTCTATTTTTGCAATGTAAATTGATAACAAAAAGAAAGATTAACGACATGTCTATGTAACAAATTGAGCGATGTTTGACCTTCACATCTATTACAAAACTATGATGCACTTAAGAAATTCTTTCACAATATCAAGAAAGTTGCATTTAGCTTCATTCGCACGATGTTTTAGCAAGTATAATAAAAACTGCTTCCTCAACTCATACCCACCCTGCACAAACAATATATGTAGTTAGTATAAAAATTTCACGCCGAAGGTCTTAAAACATATAAAGGACAATACTCACCGTGCAAACCGGCTTGACCAATTCTTTACCGTTCCACCAGAGCATAAAATGAAAAACAAAATAGCCAGACACATTCCTGCAATTTTTTAAATTAATAATATAAAGAATATAATGATAACAAAAATAAATGTTTTTATTATGAATTCATTACCCGTCTATACTCGTCGGAATACCAAACAGAAATAAACGTTGCCATTTAGATATCTCGGAATACCAACCAGGCAGCTTTATTTCGAGTGCTTCTTTGAAATCCCTTGCAAAACTTTTTAATTTTAGTGCATGACTCAAATTTTTATCCTCTCATGATTGTGATGTTTGAATAAGGTCCATAATATATAGACGACATGCCTCTTTATCGATGACGTACAAGATGATCGACCGATGGATGCATAGGAAAGATAAATCTACAAGTGGAGCTATTAGAAATAACAATAAACCATGATAACAATAGACAAAATACTTTACTTACCATGTTGCACGATGAGATGTCTTTGTCTATCCCAGGCCAGCTATCAAATAATGTTGCCAACGTCTGGAGAGTTTCCTTCTCGCAAAACTTCTGACCTCGTGTTGACTCTAGTATCATGGACTAAGTAAAAAAAGAAATATTGTTTCAACATGTTGATACTAATGCCACATAGAATGAAGAGTTACGATAACTTACACAAAATCTTAGATCCATGTAGTGTATAGGAGGGTCTGTGAACAATACTCCCTCGTCACATGCCCGTATACGTACATCGGTGTTGAAGCAATCATTGTCCATAGGCTGCTCCATGTTAAGTATGCACTGAAGTTTCTTAAGACTTGAGCTCGTTGGATGGGGTGTCGAGCTCCGGACCCATTCCTTCCTAAAAATTGGATGGTATTTCAGAATAATAATGTACATGCGCACATTAAATATTGATATATGATACTAACTCCAAACATCCGGCATCATCGATCGACATGATGTAGTTGCATAGGCCGGCAAGTAATTCACGTTGGTCCATGGCCCATGGGCATGATAGTGATTGGGGCAAGACGTTTATCTTTGACTACGTCAGGTGGATTCTCCAGGATATCGAGATCAGAATTAGCTAAAGTTTCTTCATCGTCAAGTTGATGGTATATGGGACCTCCTTTTAGCTTATTCAGCTCTCAATCGAGCAAAATGACAGCTAATTTTCGTCGAATGGGCTCTGCCCACTGATGGCGGCGATGGGGGAGGAGGGAGAGGGGGGCCGCGTGTGACGGCGGTTAGTGTTTCCGCCCAAGCCACCCCTAGAGAGCGACACAACGGAGAGAAAGGGCTTGCGGCCACACCATAAAACCCCCAACCTTATTTTTTATGTTATTTGGGGAAGGTAGATACTGCAATTTTGGAGCTTATACACCACTGATATAAGCTCCTTATTGTTCAATTGTATTTCAATGTACAGAGAAATATATATCACTCAAGGATGGTTGAATAGCTAGATTCACAAATGTTAAGATTTTTCAAGCATGCACGCATACCTTTTTGGTACCATGTTAACAACAGGAATCCTCCATCAAATGTACCATTGCAGCATTTATGTAATTAATTTATCCACACTTATAGTGATGCACCCCTCTTGTTATGCCGCTGATTTTCACCCGACGTGTAACCCACAACATTGGGATGCGGCTTTCTAAAGGTATCAATGGAGCCTCTCATATCAATGATTTCTTGAATAATTTTCTCTGTTATCAATGGTGAACCTGTATCAACAGATTTGGCCAAAAATTAGCGTTGAGTAAGGAACTTCACATGCTAAATAAAAAAAAGGAAACATGTGCATTGATAAGAGAATTTCGGAACAACCTAAACTGTGAATATGCAGAAAGCTAATTGAACGCACTTCTACAAAGTCGCTGAAACATGGATCCAATTAATAACCCTGTAAACCCCCAACCTTATTTTTTTATGTTATTTGGGGAAGGTAGATACCGCAATTTTGGAGCGTATACACCACTGATATAAGCTCCTTGTTGTTCAATTGTATTTCAATGTACAGAGAAATATATATCACTCAAGGATGGTTGAATAGCTAGATGCACAAATGTTAAGATTTTTCAAGCATGCACGCATACCTTTTTGGTACCATGTTAACAACAGGAATCTAAAAGCAAATGCACCATTGCAGCATTTATGTAATTAATTTATCCACACTTATAGTGATGCACCTCTCTTGTTATGCCGCTGATTTTCACCCCAAGTGTAACCCACAGCATTGGGATGCGGCTTTCTGAAGGTATCAATGGAGCCTCTTGTTAGGAATAAGCAACTTGTATTCCCATGAGGCCATAGGTGGATATATATATATATATACATGTACAGGTGTGGAACATATGCAGGAAACCCCTTATACAACGGGATAAATACAAAGGAGTACATGACTTATAGTATAACTCTAACACCCCCCCTCAAACTCATGGTGGAGGAACAACACTGAGTTTAGAGAGATAAAAGCCATGTTGTGCTCTAGTCTGGGCCTTCGTCAGGAAATCCGCCAACTGTAACTCAGAAGGCACATACTGAAGAGCAATAACCTGATCCTGCACACCAGCGCGCACATAGAAAGCATCAACACCAATATGCTTGGTGAGCTCATGCTTCACAGGATCACGCGCAATGCTAATAGCACCTGTACTGTCAGATAAGAGCAGAGTCGGTGTAGTGACAGAAACACCAAAATCCTGAAGTAACCACCGTAACCAAGTCACCTCTGCCGTCAAAAGAGCCATGGCTCGCAACTCAGCCTCAGCACTCGAACGGGAAACTGCAATCTGTTTCTTCGTCTTCCAGGCAATGAGAGAACCGCCAAGAAAAACACAGTAAGCAGAAAGTGAACGGCGATCAGAAGGATCACTAGCCCACGTAGCATCCGAATAGGCCTGAAGTTGTAAAGAACTGGAGCTAGGAAAGAATAGACGGTGAGAGATCGTGCCCCGAAGATATCGGAGAACACGAAGGAGATGACTATAGTGAATCGATGTGGGAGCAGAGACAAACTGACTCAGAATATGAACCGGATAAAAGATGTCCGGACGAGTGACAGCTAGATAGACAAGACTGCCAACGAGACGACGATAACGCGTCGGGTCAGGGAGAGGATCACCATCAGTAGCACGGAGGTGAACATTGAGCTCCATAGGAGTCTCAACAATGCGCTCGTCAGTAAGAGCAGCACGAGCAAGAAGATCCTGGATATACTTTTTCTGGGATATAAAAAAGCCATCAGAGGTAGAAGAGACTTCAATCCCAAGAAAGTAGCGAAGAGGTCCAAGATCAGACATAAGAAACTGCTCACTAAGACGGGCCTTTACAAAGGCAATATACTCGGGGTCATCCCCAGTGATGATCATGTCATCAACATAGAGAAGAAGAAGAGTCCGACCACGAGGAGAAAGGTGAATAAACAATGCTGGATCATGAGCACTTGCTGAAAAACCAGCAGTAGTGACCACAGAGGCAAAACGCTCAAACCAGGCGCAAGGGGCTTGCTTAAGGCCATAGAGAGAGCGACGAAGACGACATACCATGCCATCAGGAACAGAATACCCAGGTGGTGGCTGCATGTACACCTCCTCACGCAGCTCACCATTAAGAAAGGCATTCTTAACATCAAGCTGAGATATAGACCAGTGGCGTGCAGAGGCAACGGCAAGAAGTGTACGAATAGTGGTCATATGGGCCACAGGCGCAAAAGTCTCGTCATAATCACGACCATGCTCCTGCTGAAAACCACGAGCCACAAGACAAGCTTTGTGACGCTCAAGAGAACCATCGGAGCGAGTCTTAACCTTGTAGACCCACTTACAAGTGATGGGACGGACCCGGGAGGAAGAGAAACAAGATCCCAGGTACCAGTGCGTTCAAGAGCAGCAATCTCCTCTGCCATCGCAAACTGCCATTCAGGATGAACAACAGCCTGACGATAAGAAGTTGGCTCAAGAACAGCAGCACCAGCGGTGGGAAATCCAAAGCGATCAACAGGCGGACGAGGACGAGAACGCAAGCCATAAGTAGGCTGAGAGGAAGAGGACGACTCATCCAATGAGGCATCCACAGGTCGTGAACGACGAGTATAATGCTGAGGATAAGATGGAACAATAGGAGGAGGAATCGCCAATGTAGGATCGGGGGGTGGTGACGAAGAAGTCACCGGAGAGGAAGGCGTAGAATCCTGTGACATGCTAGGCGAGGAGACCGGAGAGGATGGTGGCTGCAAATCGACTAGAGGTGGAGAAGCAGAGGAAGTGGAACGAATAGGCACAGGCGCGACGGGGGTGATAGGTGAGTCAGGAAAAGTGAGGAAAGAGATATCCTCCACTGAAAAAATCGAGGAAGATGGGCGTGGGTAAAAGGGACGAGACTCATCAAAAGTCACGTCTCGAGAGATACGCATCCGACGACCGATAGGATCCCAACAACGATAGCCCTTATGCTCATCACTGTAGCCTAAGAAGACACACTCAACAGACTGAGCGGTCAGTTTGGTGCGTTCGCGAGGGGCAAGAAGAACATAGCAAACACAACCAAACAAGCGAAGCATCGAATAATCAGGAGAACGGTCAAAAAGATGCTCAAAAGGAACGCCACCCTGCAAAGCAGCGGGCGGCTGAAGGTTGATGAGATAGGCAGAAGTGGAGATAGCCTCGGCCCAAAAATGAGGCGGAAGAGAGGCGGAGATCATCATCGCACGAGTCGTCTCAAGAAGGTGACGATGCTTGCGCTCAGACACGCCATTCTGAGCATGAGCACCAGGACAAAAGAACTGGGCAAGAGTACCATGCTCAGCAAGGACACCACGCAACATCTTAGAGATATACTCGCCAGCGGAGTCAGCACGAAAAACACGAATGGGTGAAGAAAACTGAATATGAACCATGGCAGCAAAACGCTTATAAATAGACAACACCTCACTACGAGAAGTCATGAAATAAAGCCATGTGTAACGAGAGAAATCATCTATGAAAATAATATAGTATTTATGACCACCTTTCGAAGCAAAAGGAGCCGGATCCCATACATCAGAATGGACTAAATCGAAAGGACGCTTAGACACTGACTCACTATGTGAATATGGTAACTGAATCTGCTTGCCAAGACGACAACCCTGACACTCTAAAGAGACATCTCCTGAGACAGACCCCAGAAGACCTCGACGAACTAAAGACGACAACCGAGAACCACACAGATGACCAAGTCGATGGTGCCACTGCTTGAAGGAACCAGTAACAGAGGCGACAGAAGCGGAGGAACTGGCGATGGTGGTGGCAGCGGAAGGAACATGAAGCCAGTCCAACTCCCAAAGACCCTGAGAATCACGGCGGCGAGGGCCAGCCCCAACCAGAGTGTGCGTGCGACGGTCCTGAACAGAACAAGAGTCAACATCAAGGATGACACGACAACCAGAATCAGTAAGTTGACCAGCAGAAAACAGATTCATAGTAAGTCGAGGAACATGAGCAACATCAGGAACAGAATAAGGAGTGGAAAGATTGCCTCTACTAGCAACAGAAAGTGGAGTACCATCAGCAGTGAAGACATGAACAGGAGAATCCAGCGATCGAAGAGAGGACAAAGCGGAAGAATGAGAAGACATATGAAAAGAAGCTCCAGAGTCCAGAACCCATGGGGATGTACCTGACTGTGTAGAGGGCGGTTGCGCAGTGCGGGAAGCATCAGTCACAGAACCAGCAGTACCCGTCGAGGAAGAACCTGAAGCCGCGAGCAGACGCTTAAGTCTCAGAATATCCTGCTCAGTCAAAGCAATGGCTGAAGCTGTCGAGGGAGATGACGAAGTCCCTGAGGATGGTGATCGCGCCTTGCGCAGGTGTTTCCGCTTTGTGTAGCACTGGGACTCAATATGACCATCATTGTTGCAGTAGTCACAATGTGGACGGGGGCGACCTGAGCCTCCAGAAGGAGTGGGCAAGAGCGGCGGAGCACTTGAGCGAGAATGAGTCGGTGCAGCAGGTGGAGTGGAAGAAGCCCGAGTAGCGAGCACAGAGGGAACCTCCAGCAAACCAGCACCACGTAAGCGAGTCTCCTCAGCACGAATCTCCGAAAGCGCCTCCATGAGAGAAATACGGCCACGAGCAAACAACTGAGCACGCCGGGGCTCAAACTCCTTACGGAGCCGAGACAGGAACTCGTAGACGCGATGAAACTCCAAATTGGCCTGGACAGCCTGGCAGCAGGGGCAAGTACGACAACCAGCACTGCGGAGAGAATCAAGCTGGCGCCAGATAGCAGAACTCTATGCATAAAAGTCATCAACAGTAGAGTCACCCTGCTGAAGAGCATGCTCCTGACGAACCACAGAAAGGTATAAGGCATCACCAGAGGGCTCATAGCGCTGACGAAGACAGGTCCACATCTGAAAGACTCAGAAGCAAACTGAGGCAGAACACTAGCAGTGAGAACAGCTGCAGCACGAGCATCATCATCAAGCCACTGGGTGTAAACAGACAAAGCACCATGATACGTCTGAAGAGCCTCCTCATAGGCCAAAACCCTCTCATCATAGGCACGATCAGCAGCCTCATCAGCAAGCTTAGCCGCATCCTTGGCGGCCTGATTAGCGTCCGTAGGAAGAACCAGTGGAGTCGGCGGAGTAGGGGCCACTGGAGGAACCGGACGTGGCGGACAGCAGACCTCGCCAGAAAGAACACCCCAGAGACGAATGCCACGCATGTGAATGCGCATGAAGCCAGCGAACTCGGTGTAGTTAGTACCATCGAAGATCACCGGACAGCGAGGGACAGCTACATAGCCCGATGCAGCAGACATTTTTTTTAGCAGAGATCAGAACTTCCAATCGGGAACGGGATGCTCGATCTGGGCAGAGAAATCGATCGAGGCAGTCGGGCCGAGCAATCAGGGGCAACGGCGGGAGTCGTCGCTCAGTAGGGAGCGAAGCCGGTTGGGGAGCGGGAGCAGCTTCGGCGGCGGCTGGGAGCGAGGAGCGAGCAGAGCGGGCGGAGCAGCTTCGGCGGCTGCGGGCGTCGAGCGGGAGCAGCTGCGGCTACGGCGGCTTCGAGCGGGAGGGAGCGAGGAGCGGGCGGAGCGGGCTTCGAGCGGGAGGGAGCGACGGCGGCTTCGAGCGGGAGGGAGCGAGGAGCGGGCAAAGCGGGCTTCGAACGGGAGGGAGCAGCTTCGGGAGATCGAGGCCGACGCCGTCGATCGGGGAGGAGAGACGGATCAATAGCACGAGTTGCAGCGTGCAAAAAATTGACCTAGCTCTAATACCATGTTAGGAATAAGCAACTTGTATTCCCATGAGGCCATACGCCGATATATATATACATGTACAGGTGTGGAACATATGCAGGAAACCCCTTATACAACGGGATAAATACAAAGGAGTACATGACTTATAGTATAACTCTAACACCTCTCATATCAACGATTTCTTGAATAATTTTCTCTCTTATCAATGGTGAACCTGTATCATCAGATTTGGCCAAACAATCAGTGTTGAATAAGGAACTTCACATGCTAAATAAAAAAGGAAACATGTGCATTGATAAGAGAATTTCGGAACAACCTAAACTGTGAATATGCAGAAAGCTAATTGAACGCACTTCTACAAAGTCGCTGAAACATGGATCCAATTAATAACCCTGTAAACCCCCAACCTTATTTTTTTATGTTATTTGGGGAAGGTAGATACCGCAATTTTGGAGCGTATACACCACTGATATAAGCTCCTTGTTGTTCAATTGTATTTCAATGTACAGAGAAATATATATCACTCAAGGATGGTTGAATAGCTAGATGCACAAATGTTAAGATTTTTCAAGCATGCACGCATACCTTTTTGGTACCATGTTAACAACAGGAATCTAAAAGCAAATGCACCATTGCAGCATTTATGTAATTAATTTATCCACACTTATAGTGATGCACCTCTCTTGTTATGCCGCTGATTTTCACCCCAAGTGTAACCCACAGCATTGGGATGCGGCCTTCTGAAGGTATCAATGGAGCCTCTCATACCAATGATTTCTTGAATAATTTTTTCTCTTATCAATGGTGAATCTGTATCATCAGATTTGGCCAAAAAATCAGTGTTGAATAAGGAACTTCACATGCTAAATAAAAAAGGAAACATGTGCATTGATAAGAGAATTTCAGAACAACCTAAACTGTGAATATGCAGAAAGCTAATTGAACGCACTTCTACAAAGTCGCTCAAACATGGATCCAATTAATAACCCTGTAAACCTGAAGATCAAGTGAAAGAAAAAATGAAATAGAAACTTCAAGACTACTTGCACCTGAACTGAATGTAATTTGTACTTGGAACCAAGAATATAGAAAAGCAAGATTAAGTGTTATCCTTTAGTCCTCAATTGCCCATGTGCTCTCTCCTTCCAACTTCGTCTCCTCACTCTCGTGTGTAGTCTAAATTTACTTACTCAAGGAAGAAACTTAGGGTGAAAAGGAAAAAATTGGAGTCTTAGATGGCAGCACTCTGACAGGATAATAACCAAGAATGGTTCCACCGAGCATTAGAGCTGCTCTTGTACAGCCTGCAGAAAAATACAGAATTTCAGCCTACAAGAATGGCTCCACCAAGCATCAGAACTTCCAAGATCAACTGCATCAGGACCTCCACCGAGCATCAGAGCTGCTCTTGTACAACCTGCAGAAAAGTACAGAATTTCAGGCTGCAAGAATGGCTCCACCAAGCATCAGAACTTCCAAGATCAACTGATGAGGGGTACTTCCATGTGATCTTTATTATTTAGTACAAGCTTTAACTAACTACCGAAGCACCCTAAAGAAATACCTCCAATCCAAGCACACTGTTACAGAGATCTTTTTATACAAAACAAAATTTCTGACCAGACAATCGACATGCAGTTGACTGTTGATTAATTACATGGCTTGTCACAACTCTAAGCGGAAAGATGGACCCTTAGAATCAAGAGAGAAGTAAACTTTGCTGATGAACAATTCACAAGAAGAATAAAAAACTTACCAGCATTCATTAGAAGACCGCTTTCTATCTTCTGATCCAAATTCCAGTTTGACTTTCCTGAATCAAGTCGACCAATTGTTAAATATACGACAAAGAGCATAGATATGGTATCATAAAGACAGTCACAATACCGATTGCATGTGGTTAATCCAAGTAAACAACATTACATATTTGATGTTCTTCCCATGCTTCCTGTTCAGCAAAAGGATTCATTTTATCTTTGGCCTTAGGATCTCTGCTTGTCTAGCAAATTTAAAAAATAATATATTTAAACAAGTTCACAGGAAATTACATAGAGTCTCATACTGTCATGTAGAAGGACATACATACCTGTATCACTGCATTGCTACGGAGAATCTCTATTCTTGATTAACACCTTCACCCATGTCATAAGTTTCAGGCATTTTGCACCAAAAATTATGTGATTGACGAACTGAAGAAATTGGCATCAAGAGATCATAGTGTCATCAATATTCTCAAGAGGTGGGGGGCATACCTCAGCAACATCAACATGCTCCTTAACATGACCATTAATCTGCCTCTTGTATCTGCACACATAAACCGTTAAATGCCCCAGATGTACGCCACCATAACCATAACCGCATCCACCTACATGAAACGGAACACATTGACTACTCCTCAACATCCACTCATTAAGAATTCAAGGGATATTGAAACTTCAAAATGGGTTTCAACTTGATGAAAGACCACAAGAGTGCATCTGAACATTGACTATTATTTTATCATAAAAATTGGGACTGAAAGCTAAACCAGATTTTAACGGACAGCTAGTATCACACCAAATCATGTTACCGAATAGCAGATCTGAACAAGAAACAGAAATCACGGGTTAGGTTGATCCTTCTGGAAAAGTTGTGAATTAAAATGAAAATGAACATCTAAACAGAAGATATTGCCCTGGTTTGTGCTCCAGAAAGGCTCTTGTCATTGTGGGATGGATGGCGAGAATGGTATTGCTACATGTGTAATGCTGAAAGAAGAAAAGGAGCAAGGATGTACAATCATCTCTGTCTTTCACTTGTCACCGCGATCTCTCTTGCACAGCTGCTGAAGACGGAGGATGAGTTGTGTGGGCCGGCCATGGAGGAGTGGAGGACGCGGTCGGCCTTGATGAGCCTCGCCTTCTTGTCCAACTCGTACATGACCTTGCTGCCCTTGGGAATCTCGCGGCGGTGCCATCACATGTGGTTCATGGCTGATTACAGAAAATTATTAACAACATTTTTGTTTGCCATCAGCGTCAAATGGCACAGATTACAATGGACTACTAACAATTGTTCAACAATTTCTTCCAACCACAGTCAAATCTTCATGCATACCAAATTCCTTGTGACATGAAAAAGTACATCATTCACACGGAGGCCTAATTGTGTCGGTATTAAAAACAAATAAAGAGAAACAGGAGCATCACGTACGTGTGGGGAACATCAATCAAGCTGCTTGCCTGTATGCTTACGATCTAGCTTTGCACGTACGTGCGTTTGGCTCTGTTGAATCGATCTAGCATACTAAAAACTACAAATAGACCGTCTACTTACACATCAGGCAGGAAATTTAATGGCGGACCTGATCCCTGCTGTATGAGCGTGCTGTTGCTTCGCCCCTGCGGTCAGGCTGCTGAGGCGGGAGCCGTCCGTGCGTTCTGACCACGCCGACACCCTGCGGAGCCGTCCATTGGGTTCCGCGGCGGCGGATCTGCGACGACAACGATGGATCCATGAAGGCGAAGGCGTCCGAGGGGTTCCGCGGCGACGGCGGCGGCGGATCCGTGACGACAGCGATGGATCCAAGAAGGCGGCGACGTAGGGACAGATTACAGCGGCGAACTTCTCGTGCGTGCGAGTGATTCGAGGGCAGGAGGAATCGCTCGTACCTGCCCTCGTAGGTTTTTTTTCAATGGTTAATTTTCATAGGTTAATTTTCGTAGATTTTTTACATCCGTTTTTCTATCGATCGACCGGAGGTTCGCACCCTGGGGCATCGCAATCTCATTTTTTTTGGGGCTCGTCGGTTCGGGGGGAATCACTAGGAAGTGGGAGGTGGGAGGGGGGACAAAAAAGAACCATGGTAGGTGAGACGAAAATTAACCAACGGAGACTACCAACTGAGATATTAGGAGTAGAGATAATTAGCAAGCATAGTGGAGATTTCAGTTTCCGGTATTTTTCTCTTATTTGTAGTGATATCTTTCATATACTTTGCATAAGAAGGCATTTTCAAGATATTAGTCAAGCGATTATGCAAAAAGACTGGCCTCAGCATTTCAGCAAAGCGTTCAAATTATTCATCATCTTTCTTTTTAGTTGACTTGGGTGAAAAAGGCATAGGTTTTTGAACCCACGGTTCTCTTTCTTTACCGTGTTTTCTAGCAATGAAGTCTCTTTTATTATATATTTTATTCTTAGGTTGTGGGTTATCAAAATCAACAGGTGGTTCTATCTCAACATCATTATCTGGTTCTTTTTCATTTGGTTGAGAGTCTTTATGAACCCCATCATTATTTTTTTCATTATCATTGGGTGAATGTTCATTACCAGATTGAGTTTCAGCATCTGAGATAGAAGTTTCATTATCATTATCAGGAAGTTTTTCTATTTCAGGTTCACTAGAAGTATGTAAAGTCCTATCATTTTTCTTTTTCTTTTTCTTTCTAGAAGGACTAGGTGCATTAGTGTTAACTCTTTGTGGATCTTGTTCAATTCTTTTAGGGTGTCCCTCAGGATAAAGTGGTTACTGAGTCATTTTACCTCCTCTAGTTGCAACTCTTAAAGCAAAGTCATGTATATTGTTATACATTTCATCAAACAATTCTCGTTGAGATTTAGCAACTTGTTCTAACTGGGTTTGAACCATAGAAGCATGTTTTCCAACACCTCTAACATCATTTGAAATTCTAAATAACAAGTCACTCAAGCGAGCAATCATATCAGAATTGTATTTAAATTGTTTCATAACATTTGTATTGAAGTGATCTTGCTTTCTAATATAGTTTTCAAACTCATAAAGGCATTGGCTAGGATGCATATTGTGAGGATTGTCATTATCATTAAACTTCATTAAAGAATTTACCTCTACCACCTTAGGCAGTGGTGGTGTATTAAGCCCATGTATTTCTTCAATAGGAGGTAAATTTTTAACATCCTCAGCTTTAATACCTTTTGCCTTCATAGATTTCTTTGCCTCTTGCATATCTTCAGGACTGAGATATAATATACCCCTCTTCTTCGGAGTGGGTTTAGGTGGTAGTTTAGGAAGAGTCCAATCATCATAATTTTTCAATATATTATTCAATAATTCTTCAGCTTGCCCAACAGTTCGTTCCGTGAAAACACAACCAACACAACTATCTAGGAAATCCCTAGAAGTATCGGTTAGTCCATTATAGAAGATATCAAGTATTTTATTTTTCTTAAGAGGATGATCAGGCAAAGCATTAAGTAACTGGTAAAGCCTCCCCCCAAGCTTGTGGGAGACTCTCTTATTTAATTTGCACAAATTAAATATTTCCTGTAAAGCAGCTTGGTTCTTATGAGCAGGGAAATATTTTTTCAGAGAAGTAATAAATCATATCCTGGGGACTACGCACAGAACCAGAAGCAAGAGTATTGTACCAAGCTTTACCATCACCCTTTAATGAGAAAGGAAATAGTTTGAGAATAGAGTAATAGCAAGTCTTCTCATCATGAGTAAAAAGGGTGGCTATATCATTCAACTTAGTAAGATGTGCCACAACAGTTTCAGTTTCATAACCATGGAAAGGATCAGATTCAACCAAAGTAATTAACTCTGGGTCGACAGAGAATTGATAATCCTTATCACCAATAAAGATAGGTGAAGTAGCAAACTTAGGATCATATTTCATTCTAGCATTCAGAGATTTTTCTTTATACTTGCATAATAATCTCTCTAGATCATCTCTATCCTTACAAGCAAGAATATCTCTAGTTGTTTCTTCATTCATAACATAACCTTTCGGTACCTTAGGCAATTCATATCTAGGAAGGCTAGTTCTAGCAGGTGTTTCAGGAGTTTCAGTTTCAAGCTCATCATCAAATTCAAAAACATCATGTTGTATTACTCTAGCAATTTGTTTATCAGGAAAATCACCTAGTGGCACATCATCATTATCAAGCAAGGTACTAGCATCACTATAAGCATTATCCATAGCAGAAGCAGCATCATCAATAACTTGTGACATATCAGGATTAATAGCATGTGGCGGTGTTGCAAGTTTACTTATAACAGAAGGTGAATCTAAAGCAGAACTGGATGACAGTTCCTTACCTCCCCTCATCTTTGAGGGAAATATTTTAGTCTTAGCATCCTTCAGATTCTTCATAGTGATAAATTGATAATAATCCCAAGTGACTCAACAAATATAGCTATGCTACTCGGCAACGGCGCCAAAAAAGGTCTTGATAACCCACAAGTATAGGGGATCACAACAATTTTCGAGGGTAGAGTATTCAACCCAAATTTATAGATTCGACACAAGGGGAGCCAAAGAATATTTGTAGGTATTAGCAGCTGAGTTGTCAATTCAACCACACCTGGAGATTAATTATCTGCAACAAAGTGATCAGTAGCAAAATAGTATGATAGTTTTGATAATAGTAGCAGTAGTAACGGTAACGGTAACAGCGATAGCACTAATTTTGTAGCAAGTGTAACAGTGACGATAGCAGTAGTAACTTAGCAAGAACAATATAAGATAACTTCGTAGGCATTGGATCGGTGACTTGTTGGATGATATTCATCATGAGACAGTTATAACCTAAGGCGATACGGCACTAGCTCCAGTTCGTCAATATAATGTAGGCATGTATTCCGTAAATAGTCATATGTGCTTATGGAAAGAACTTGCATGACATCTTTTGTCCTACCCTCCCGTGGCAGCGGGGTCGATATTGGAAACTAAGGGATATTAATGCCTCCTTTTAATAGAGAACCGGAACAAAGCATTAACACATAGTGAATACATGAACTCCTCAAACTACGGTCATCACCGGGAGTGGTCCCGACTATTCTCACTCTGGGGTTGCCGGATCATAACACGTAGTAGGTGACTATAACTTGCAAGATCGAATCTAAAACATGGATATAATTATGATAACATAAACGGTCAGATCTTAGTTCATGGCACCCGGGCCCAAAGTGACAAGCATTAAGCATAGCAAAGTCATAGCAACATCAATCTAGGAACATAGTGGATACTAGGGATCAAGCCCTAACAAAACTAACTCGATTACATGATGAATCTCATCCAACTCCTCACCGACCAGTGAGCCTACAAAGGAATTACTCACTCCCGGTGGGGAACATCATGGAATTGGCGATGGAGAAGGTTTAGTGGTGACGAAGAACGAAGACCCCCCTCTACAGAGCCCCAAACGGACTCCAGATCTGGCCTCCCGATGAAGAACAGGATGTGACGGCTGCTCCGTCTCGTGGATCGCGATTTTTTTTCTCCTTGATTTTTTTCTAGAAAAATAGGATTTTATAGCGTTGGTTTCAGGGTCTGCGGGGCCACCAGGTGGGGACAACCCACCTGGGTGCGCTAGGAGATGGGGGCGCGCCCTGGTGGGTTGTGCCCACCCAGGTGCCCCTCTCCAGTAGGTCTTGGCTCCAGAAATTCTTATTTATTATATAAAAATTCCTCGCAAAGTTTCGTTCCATTCCGAGAACTTTTATTTTTGCATAAAAACAACACCATGGTAGTTCTACTGAAAACAACGTCAGTCCGAGGTTAGTTTCATTCTAATCATGCAAATTAGAGTCCAAAACAAGAGGAAAAGCGTTAGGAAAAGTAGATACGTTGGAGACGTATCAGTTCATAATTACGGAGTGGAGAACACCCCTCATACACATATATCCTCCAATTGGGACATATCCCGTCCAAGTGAAAGCAATGCAAGGAAGAGTTCTTGGGTGCCTGAAAATAATCATCTTATGGAGGAAATTCAGAAGAATGCAAATATGCTCCAACGTGTGCTCCAAGAATTGCAAGTTCTGAAGGGTGCATTAATGATGCTAAGGTACTCATCAACAACTCCATAATCACCACCCCCGAAGAAAGAGACATCAATACATGGCTATGGGCACTCCCCTTGGAAACTGCCAAGCTTGGGGGAGTGCCCCGGTATCGTATCACCATCACATCTTTATCTTTATTGCTTTTCTTAGTTCGATCCTTTTGGTTATGTCTTGACCTAGTATAATAAAGTTTTAGTATGATCTAGCTCTGAGTTTTGCTTTGTTCCCTCTATGTAATCGAGTCCATGAGATATATAATGGAGAGTAGTTTTGAGATAAGGGCTTTGCTTTCTTGCTATGATCTTGAGGGAATTAAATAAAAGAATAAATAAAAAGAAATAAAGGATCATATATTGATCTTATGGAGAGTAATAACTTCACATGTAAAGAGTATGATGAATAAAACTTGTTGAGAGTTGATAAACATAGTTTTGATCATTGTTGCAATTAATAGGAAGTAATAAAGAAAGAGAGGCTTCACATATAAATATACTATCTTGGACATCTTTTGTAATTGTGGGTGTTAGTTTCAAAACCGGCTGATCTCGGGTAGGGGGTCCCGAACTGTGTGTCTGAGGATCGAAGGTAACAGGAGACGGGGAACACGATGTTTACCCAGGTTCGGGCCCTCTTAATGGAGGTAATACCCTACTTCCTGCTTGATTGACTTTGATGAGTATAGGGGTTACAAGAGTTGATCTACCTCGAGATCGTAATGGCTAAACCCTAGATGTCTAGCCTGTATGATTTTTTATTGCCTCTACAGACCAAACCCTCTGGTTTATATAGACATCGGAGGGGGCTAGAGTTGTACAGAGTCAGCTTACAGAGAAAGGAAACTACACGTCTGGCCACCAGTCTTGTTGTCCACGCAACGGAGAGTCCCATCCGGACACGGGGGAAAGCCTTCTATCTTGTATCTTCACGGCCCATCAGTCCGGCCCATGTCACATAGCCCGGACGCCCGAGGACCCCCTTATCCAGGACTCCCTCAATAGCCCCCGAACTTGCCTTCAATGACAATGTAGTATCCGGCTTTGCCAGGCGAGTTCTCCATTACATTTCGGATTGACGATAATTCAGCTCCACATTAAATATTGATTCTTTGCTGCCGTCGCTTCGGCTTCCACGTGTCGGATGAATGTGAATGGTCTAGGTGCTTTTTTTTACAAATAACCCCTCGACACGCAGGGAAGGCGTCTATTTAAGGAGATTAGATCTTAGATGCCATTCCACACCACGTGGAAATCCTTAGAACTCGCCATAGGAAATTGTCCAAATATGGTCGGCGCTCCTAGCTCTTCCTCATGCCCCTCGGCCCTCAAAAAGGTGACTGGGAAAGCTGCTCGGTATCCCGCTCCCATTTGAATAAACTTCAGACGCAGGGATATCTTCCTCCCGCGTATATAGTTTTCGTTCGGGCTGGATTAACTTCCATCAATGGCGAAGCCCTGGCGGAGAATTTCCCCAATCCTTCTAAAGAGGAGCGGGTGTGCTTCGTTTCCTTCATTTTGAGAGGCGTAGGATTTCCTATCCACCCTTTCCTCAGGGGTCTCCTGGAGTATTACGGCCTCCAATTGCACAATCTGATGCCAGATTCCATCCTGCACATCGCGGGCTTCGTTGCTCTTTGCGAGCTGTTTCTAGGCTGTGAGGCTCATTTCAAGCTATGGCAGAAGTTTTTCTGCCTCGTCCCCCGCTCCCAAAAGGGATCTATATTCAAGGTGGGCAGTGCCGAAGTATGGTGCATAGCCGGGACAGGATACCTGTCCGGCACTCCAAAGAAGGCATCCGAAGAGTGGCCCTCAGAATGGTTTTATATCAAAGACGTCGTTCTTCCGGACCCAATCCGGCGCGGTCTTCCTGAATTCTCCAGCGCTCCTTTAAAGAAGCGCGCCAGCTGGCATCCCTGAAGCCTCGAGGAAGAAGGCAGTGCAGAGATCGAGAGGCTAGCAAGCAAGATCAGAGTACTTGCCAACTCCGGGCTGTCTATAATCGAGGTAATGGCGATTTCAATAACGCGATGTGTTCAGCCGCTCCAATCTAGAGGTTTTCCTATGTGGAATTACAACGGGGAGGACGATGCATCCCGTTGTCTATGCAAGGGTCCAAACAATTTTGCCGCCCTGGCCACCATCTTAGCTGACCTTTACAAAGGGGAGAAGGAAGACTTCACTCGCTTGAATTGTCGGGAAGGTTTTTCCATGTATAACCCCATCGACTGGGTGAGTTTTTTTATTATTGGCTTTACTCAACCTTTTTCCAGAGTTATGCTAGTCGAATTTAATCTGGCTACTTTTAATAGGAATGTAGAAAGGTCATCGAGGGGGTCTACAGCCCCGCTCCGCAGCCAGAGGACCATGTTCGAGACCTGGATCCCGGATATGAAGAAGATTCGGATATATTCATAGAACTTAAGGAGGGGGTCTTTTATCAGGCGAGCTACGACGGCACGGAAGTGGCCATTATAGTCGATTACCCTGGCCTTCTCCCCTCCTCTCATGTAAGTACCCAGGAGACGTCTCCTCCAAAAGAGTTTTTCCCATTGCACCTCACCCACTGCACTGTCTCATGCTCCGAAGGGGCAGCGCTCGTCTCGCCGAGCTGTATCAAAGGTATCCTCTAAGAAGGCGACGCCCGCGCAGGGCGAGTCTTTGAAAAGAAGGGAAAATGGTGATACCACCGAGCCCCCGCCTTCACCAAAGAGGTATGGTTTTTAACATGCACTCGATGGATACACCGAATTGTGGCGTTTTCCGCTGGGCCATTTTTTAGGAAGAGCATATGCCGGACTATATTCGGGGACCTCGCCGGCCATGCATCGACCAATCCAGCCCCGGACCCTGCCATAAGGACTAGGGTTGATATGGGTAAAATGCCGGATTGTCATCTCCAAGAGGATTCAGATAATGTATTCGTCACCAATTCCGAAGTGGAGAGCGTGATGAATCATCGGCGGCGGAAAGAGGCCATGCGCGACCCAAGTTTCACCGAAGAGGCATTCAATGCCCTCCGATCTGCGGATGCATATATCCGAGCTGCTCAGGATGGACTTGTCGGAGCCACTCACCAGCTTTCAAAGGATATGCGGGTAAAAACTTTGTTTAGATTCAATAATCATGTGCCAGTAACCCCCGAGACTTGAAGCAGTTGGCCCAACTGATTTAAGGGCCATTTATATTATCAGGTACTCACGGCGAAAAATAACACGCTGTCCAAGGAGCTTGAAGAATGTCGGACCAAGCTAACTGTTGTCACCGCCGAACTGGAAAATTTGAAGAAATCCAAGAAGGCACCAGATGATAGGCACAACAGTGTCCGAAAAATAGAATTTTGTGCTAACAATGATTTTTGAATATTCATTGTTTTGTTTATAGCAGCAGGATCGGCATACCGGTTAGAGGAGAGGCTAAAGGCTGCTCAGGCGGACAAACAACATGCCGAAGGGCGGGAAGCCGCTGGCCAACGTGTATTAACACGGACCATTAATGAGAAGAACAAACTACAGGATGCCAACATCAAGCAAGCCAAAGAGCTAAAGGACGTAAGAGCCCAACTGTCGGATGCCTTGAAGGAGAACAGAAAGCTGAAAGGCGGCATATTTAGTATGTCTTTGAACCTAACTTTCATAAGATCCCTTGATGGAAAGTTTTACGAGATTTGTTCCTGTAGGTTTGTTAACTGGGCGGCCCGAGGGAGAAGTGTCCGGATTTCAAGGCGACTTGCTGCAAGAGCTATCCAAAGTGCACGAGCGAGCTCGGAAAGCAATGGGGAACATGGCTAAGGCTTTATTGCCATCCGATTCTCCTCCAGGAATGATGGAGGAGCTCGCGAATTTATTCAAGGGAGCTCGTCTTCGTTTTGAGCTATGGAAGGCATCAACATGTCGAGAAGGTGCACGAGAAGCCTGGGCCATGGTGAAAACACGGTATACCGGACTTGATCCAAATCATATGGCCTGGGTCGGACCTCGGGGACCAGATGGACAAGAAATTCTGGTTAGCTTGGTGTAAGACCAAGTAAAAATAGTCGCCAAATTCTCACAACAGGACTGTAAACTAGACAGCTTGATAGATGGCATAGATAAAGAGTAGGCGTGTGATTTCATGTAGGAATACACTTTATCATCAAACTTATCTCCGGCCGAATTGTAAAAGATTATCATGGCAGACCTTCCGCTTCGACCTCTGAAACCCAAGGGTTGGAGTGTTTCCGAATACTATACCTGTGGGAAACACCAAGTATGTTTGGAAACCAGGCGATCTGGCCATAGTGCTTGAGCAGACAAACTGTATTCTGTGAGTTATGTTATATTACTTTTTAACGTAAGAAACTCTTCCAGAGAGAATTGTTCCGTTAAGGGTTCCTCTCCCTGGGTCAGCATGCATTATGTATGCATGCCTAAGCCGTGATGCGAAAGAATCACAGGAGTCTTTGTATTTTGATAGTTTATATTGCAATGAAGGCAGTTCGTCATTTGCCCACCGACCAATTATTCCCTTAAGAATGCTAGCTTTCGGCTTCACCCGTCTGAGGTACATGTCCGGATGACCCGGTTGTAACAATCGCAGAGGTGCTCCCTTTATGCCCTAGCCAAACAAGCGGGAACGTAGGGCGTAAGCACAGGAGCCAGGCAACCCAGCTTGGCAAAAACTTAAGTCATAGAGGTGCATATAATGGCGAAGACAGGACGTATGTGAGCAAACAATGCATATATATGGTGAGCTTTATGCTCAAAATAATAAGCTTCTATTGTGAGAAGCCCCCAGTTATGATGGGGTGTGTACATTTAAGGATGCATACCTCTCAAGTGTGCGTCTTACTCGAACACACGCTAGAGATCATAAAAAGACGAAAAAAGGGAAAAACTGAAAAGGAGAAAAAGGGAACGAACAAAGGTATGTGTTCGGACTTAGGCGTAGAATCTTCGGAGTCGAGCAGCGTTCCATGGGTTCGGCTCTAAGCGATTATCCGATGCATTGCGAAGGCGATAGGCTCCTCCAGTGAGAACTTCATCTATAATGAAGGAACCCTCCCATTTGGGTTTGAGCTTGTCCTTTTTCTTCTCTGGTAGGCATAGAACGAGTTCACCGACATTATAAGTCTTTGCCCGCACTTCTCTGCTTTGGTATCTTCGAGCTTGTTGTTGGTAGAATGCAGAACAGGCTTTTGCGACGTCGCGCTCCTCCTCCAGGCCATCTAAGTCGTCCTGTCAATCGAGCTCGGCCTCTCTCTCCTCATACATGCGCACTCAAGGTGAGTCATGAATAATATCGCAGGGCAAGACAGCCTCTGCGCCGTACACCATGAAGAACGGTGTGTATCCGGTCGTGCGGTTGGGCGTGGTCCGCAACCCCCAGAGTATGGAGTCAAGCTCCTCGACCCAGTGTTTGTCCGACTCCTTTAGGGATCGCACTAGTCTGGGTTTGATGCCGCTCATTATCAGGCCATTGGCCCGTTCAACTTGACCATTTGTTTGGGGGTGATATACGGAGGCGTAATCTAGCTTAATGCCCAGATTAGCACACCAAGTTTTCACCTCGTCGGCTGTAAAGTTAGAGCCGTTGTCAGTAATAATGTTGTGTGGGACACCATAACGGTGTACGACACCGGATATAAAGTCTATCACCGGTCCGGCTTCAGCTGTTTTAACTGGTTTGGCCTCTATCCACTTAGTGAATTTATCTACCATAACAAGCAAGTATTTTTTCTTATGGCTTCCCCTTTAAGGGGTTCGACCATGTCCAGCCCCCAGATCGTGAAAGGCCAAGTAATGGGGATTGTTCATAGGGCAGTGGGCGGCATATGGCTTTGATTGGCAAAAAGCTGGCATCCGACACAGCGTTGTACGAGGTCCTGTGCATCTGCTCGGGGCCGTGGGCCAAAAGAAACCTGTACGAAAGGCCTTACTTACAAGGGCCCGAGCTGCGGCTTGATGGCCGCCAAGACCAGCATGTATTTCGGCCAAGAGCTGCCGTCCCTCCTCTTCGGAGATACATCTTTGAAGGACTCCGGTAGTACTTTTCTTGTAGAGTTCTCCTTCATGAACTTTGTAGGCTTTGGAGCGTCGAACTATGCGACGGGCCTCGTTCTGGTCATGGGTGGAAGGCGTTGGTTCGGTGCCCGAGCCCCCGATGATATCCGAATCATGTTCGGCATCCGTGGGTGTAATCAGCGCCGGATTGGTATTTCCGCTCTCGTCCTACCATGCCACGGATGGCTTGAAAAGTCTTTCCACGAAGGTGTTTGGCAGGACAGGGTCGCGTTTAGCGCCCCTTTGAGCAAGGATGTCCGCTGCTTGATTACTGTCTCGGGCCACATGATGAAACTCGAGCCCCTCAAATGGAGATGATATTTTGAGTACGGCGTTGCGGTAAGCCGCCATCTTTGGATCTTTTGCATCGAATTCTCCGTTTATTTGGGATATTGCGAGGTTTGAGTCCCCGCACACCTCGAGGCATTGTATGATAGATTTTCTGGCAGTGATCTACACACACACGATCAGTGGATGGCTCGATCTGAACCCAGGAGGAACTTGAGGACGAACAGAAGAAACACACGAACACGGGGACAGTTTTGCGACGCGTAATCTTTGTGTCCTTTTCGCCCTTTCCTTTTATTCCATCCAGTAAAGATCTAAGTCCACCACGATCCACTTAAAGCGTCGTGCCATCCCATGATGCAATGGAAAGTGCCAGACGACTCGGTAGACTCCTAACAACTAAACAACCTTGCCGCAGCGTGAACTAGCACACCTCTGGCCCATGTAGTTCGCATGCAGTACAACAAACAATGCATGCAAGCACTCCTACGTGACTAGGACTCTAAAAAAATTACATATAACGTGGAAGCGAAGGATAAAAATAGTCTAAACAGAAGATGTAACGAGATTAGTTCCAATAATCACCCCCTAATCTTGTTACCTCATCTTCATTTATTCTATTGCGTGCTGAAATTTCATGCTGCCTTAACTCCGATAACGACGCGTGCTGCCGTGCCGCTCTTCTTCGCTTCACTTGTCGGCACTGGCGCCTTGTACATTGAAGAGCCTGTGGATGTTGCAAGCAAAGCTCCATCACCATGCATAACACCCCCCCTCACCTGGTACTGAACACTTCTTCATGTTCGGCAGGCACACAGATTCCTTCAGGTTCAGTGCGTAGAGTCGATTCTTTGTCCTGTGCGCCTTAGCTAGCAGCTCTCCCGAGCCACCAAAAAAGTTCAGGTGCCCATGGAATACCCCAGACTTGCACCCTTCTTCGTCCAGCTGACCCAAACTAATTATGTTGCTTCTAAGCTTGGGAATAAAATACACATCCTTGAGAACATGTTGCTTACCACTACGGCAGCTGTGCAAGACAGTGCCTCGGCCACAAATTTGTACCACTGACCCATCCCCAAAGCAAACGGTCCCGTTCACGCTGGAGTCAAGTTCAGTAAATATTTTTGAACAACCAAACATGTGGTTGCTTGCACCTGTATCAACATACCAAAGCTCACCATTGTACCTCTCATCAGCACTTAGCTTGGTCTTGATTTTCTCTTCATTCAGCAAGACCACATCAGGGACCTCCACAGATTGCAAGTGCCCCTCTGAGCATACTTTCTCCTTCACTTTGAGCTGCACTCCAAGCTCCTTCACGACTGGTGTCTCCACGTCCAGTGACTCCATGGCGGGCGTCTCCACGCCTGGTGACTTCACGGCCGGCGTCACAGCTACCGGCGCTGATGCTGCTATTGCTGCACTTGCTGGGAGGGCTCTTGCCATTAGTTTCTTTACCATATCATGCAGTCCGTTGTTCTCTTCGCGGAGCATGCGTTGCACCTCCAGCAGCTTGCCATTCTCCTCCCTGGCCAGCCTTGCATCCTCCTCTAATGCATTCACACACTCAAGCAGGAGCGTGTCGTCACCGTCGCGGCTCGCTATCTGTGCACTGTACTCCTTGGACATGGCGTGCAACTTCACTTGGGCTGCGACCAGTTCACCACGCAACCGGTTTGCCTCTGCCTTGACAGCTTCCAACTCAGACTCGATGGCTAAGGGGCAAAGCACCTTCTTCACCTCTATACCTTCTGGCTGGACGACGTCGGCGGCATGTTGTAGCACCGGCGCGAGCTCACTTGCCACAGCCATCAGCAGCGCTGGTTCGTCGTCGCCGGCATCGGCGAGCAGCGCCTTTTCTTTCTTCGGCTCCTCGCACTCAGAGGCGAAGTGGCCCTTCTCGCCACACTGGAAGCAGGTGATCCTCGACTTGTCGAACTTGCCACGCCGTTCCTTCTTCTTGCCGTCCTGGCCGCGGCCACCACCACGCCTGTCCTGGTCATCGTTCTTGTTGCCGCTACTGGAGCCCACCCCCTTCTTCTTCTCTTTAAGGATCAATTCCTCCAGCTGGGCACGTGAAACAAGCATCAGCTTCTCACCTTCATCGCCACCACTCTGACGATGACCGCGCTGGTTCTGCTCGAACGCGGTGAGGCGCCTAATAGCCTCTTGCACCGTCATCGCGGAGACATCACCCCACTGCTCAATGGTGTTGACGATGTCCGTGAAACGGTCTGGAACAGCGCTGAAGAGCCGCTCCACCACAGCTTCATCTTCAAGTGTGATGCCGAGAGAGCGGATCTTGCTCACCAGCTGGATGAGCTTCTTGGCGAACTCCGGAATCGTCTCTCCATCCGCCATATCGAGGCGATCAAATTGTCTCTTCAGTTGGCGTGCATGCGCCATCTTCACGCGATCCTCACCGAGGCGCGCACACCGGATCATCTCCCACGCCTCACGCGCGGTGTCGCACTCCGCAACCTGCAGCATCACGTGATCCAGAACAAATTGAGAGAGAGCGGCGAACGCCCCTTCGTCCGTAGCCTGATCATACTCACCGGAGCCTTCAATCGCGGACCAAACACGCAACGGCTTCATCGGGACCTTCATCTTCGCAGCCCATGGCGAGTAGTTTGTGTCCGTCAGCATCGGATACTGGACGGGCTCACTCATGGCCCTCGATGGGGTAGCGAGGACAACAGCGCCGCCATCCGCTGCAGCAGCCTTCCTGGCTGCTGGCGGCGTGTACTTTCCGCCGCCGCCGCCAATGCTCTTCCCATCACTACTCTTCGGAGATGTATCACCCATCGCCGCCGCTGCCGAACTCCTTAGATCGCCGCCGCCAAAATGCCCAAGGCCCTACACCCATGGCTCTGATGCCAATTGATAGATTTTCTGGCAGTGATCTACACACATGCGATCAGTGGATGGCTCGATCTGAACCCAGGAGGAACTCGAGGACGAACAGAAGAAACACATGAACACGGGAGACAGTTTTGCGATGTGTAATCTTTGCGTCCTTTTCGCCCTTTCCTTTTATTCCATCCAGTAAAGATCTAAGTCCACCACGATCCACTTAAAGCGTCGTGCCATCCGACGATGCAATGGAAAGTGCTAGATGACTCGGTAGAATCCTAACAACTAAACGACCTGGCTGCAGCGTGAACTAGCACACCTCTGGCCCATGTAGTTCGCATGCAGTACAACAAACAATGCATGCAGGCACTCCTACGTGACTAGGACTCTAAAAAAATTACATATAACATTGAAGCAAGGGATAAAAACAGTCTAAACAGAAGATGTAACAAGATTAGTTCCAACAATGTATGCCCATAGAAATAGCCATCCGGAGACCATGCAGTAGTGCCTCATATTCGGCTGCGTTATTGGAGTCCGTATACATGATTTGTAATATGTACCGGACTATGTCCTCTGTAGGGGATGTTAGGATGATGCTACCTCTTGAGCATGCGTTGGTTTTCCCTTGAAGAGGAAAGGGTGATGCAGCAAAGTAGCGTAAGTATTTCCCTCAGTTTTTGAGAACCAAGGTATCAATCCAGTAGGAGACTACACGCAAATCCCTCATACCTGCACAAACAATCAAGAACCTTGCAACCAACGCGATAAAGGGGTTGTCAATCCCTTCACGGCCACTTGCAAAAGTGAGATCTGATAAAGATAATAAGATAAATATTTTTGGTATTTTCGTTGTATAGATTGGAAAATAAAGATTGCAAAATAAACGGCGGCAGAAATAGCAAATAGATAGGAAAATAATATGATGGAAGATAGACCCGGGGGCCATAGGTTTCACTAGTGGCTTCTCTCAAGATAGCATATTCTACGGTGGGTGAACAAATTACTGTCGAGCAATTGATAGAAAAGTGCATAGTTATGAGAATATCTAGGCATGATCATGTATATAGGCATCACGTCCGTGACAAGTAGACCGAAACGATTCTGCATCTACTACTATTACTCCACACATCGACCGCTATCCAGTATGCATCTAGAGTATTAAGTTCATAAGAACAGAGTAACGCATTAGGCAAGATGACATGATGTAGAGGGATAAACTCAAGCAATATGATATAAACCCCATCTTTTTATCCTCGATGGCAACAATACAATACGTGCCTTGCTACCCTGCTGTCACTGGGAAAGGACACCGCAAGATTGAACCCAAATCTAAGCACTTCTCCCATTGCAAGAAAGATCAATCTAGTAGGCCAAACCAAACTGATAATTCGAAGAGACTTGCAAAGATATTTAAATCATGCATAAAAGAATTCAGAGAAGAATCAAATATTGTTCATAGATAATCTTGATCATAAACCCACAATTCATCGGATCTCGACAAACACACCGCAAAAAGAATTACATCGAATAGATCTCCAAGAAGATCGAGGAGAACTTTGTATTGAGATCCAAAGAGAGAGAAGAAGCTGTAATGTCCCGGATTCGACGCGCCAGGTGTCCGCCAGTTATTCGCCATCGTTGCCATGTCATTTGCTTGCGTGTTGCATTTTGCCATGTCATCATCTGCATTTCATTTGCATGTCTTTCAAAACTTGCGTCCGTTCGGGTTCCCCCGGTTCTCTCCGTTGTCCGTTCTGAGCCCAACCACACTCGCACGCGCCCGCGGCACCTCCGAAATATTATTTTATAAGTGGCCGAAAAATGTTCTCAGAATGGGTTAAAAGTTGGCGTGCGGTCTTATTATAGTGTAGGTAGACCGCTTGTCAAGTTTCGTCGCATTCGGAGCTCGTTTGATTGCCCAATCGTTAAACTTGTAGCGGTACCGTTGCCGGTACCTTCGTCGGACATTTTCGGTCTCCGGAAACTGTTGCCGGCCCTCTCTCTCTCTTCTTTCCTACAACTCTTGGCCCTTCTACATAGCCCACCTTCCAGCACTCAGCCCACCTAGCACACTCCTCTCGCCGGAGCCGTCCGATCGAGATCGAACGGCCCCGAATCGGCCTCAAAACCTTAATCCTAGCCCCTCCTTCCTATTTATAGGTCCCCTCATTGCCATTTTGGGCACCCTCTAGACCTATCCCTAGCCCCTGCCTCGTTTTCCGCGCCAGACCAACCACCAGCTACCTTCCAGCCGCCGCCCCCTCCTTGGATCCGCCGCCGGCCACCTCTCCCCGCCACTTGGCGCCGTCCGAGTGGCCGCGCCGCCCCCCAGTGCCGCTCCTGCCCAACCCGCGTTCGCCACCTGTTCCCCCACCTTCCCCGCGCCGCCAGGCCCGTGCCAGGCCCGCCCGGGCCCCGATCCAAGCCCGAGGAGCCCGCATCCCCGTTCGCCGCCGCTCCCGAGCGCTCTGCTCGATCTGGATCGGGAGGTCTCCTCCTGCTCGCCCGATCACGCCGCCCTCCGCGCCCTCCGGCGTGCCGCCACCGTCGACCCCGAGGCCGACCCTGTCGCCCTTCCCTTCCATCTCTCCCTTCTCCCATGGATCCATCTCCCTCTCACCCCACCGGCCTTTCCTCTCACAGGTACCCGCCGTTGCCGCCGCCGGAGTTGCTCGCGCCGCCACCCTGGGATCCCACTGCCGCCGCCACCACCGGGAATGGATTCCTCGGGGCCTGATCCGCCTGGATCCGGCCGGCACCGCCGCCCCCATGGCCTCCTTCGGCGCCGTCCTCCCTGCTCGACCCCGCCGCCGCCATGACCTAGCTCGGGAGCGAGCAGAGGAGCCGCTCGCTCTTTGTGCCCGTTGGCCGCGTCGACCACGTGGGCCGACCCGACCTCCCCTCCGACCCAGCGCGCCTCCCAGGCCCAAGCCGGCCTGCCTCCAGCCTCCTCGCGACCTGGGCCGAGCCCATGGTGAGCAGCTCGCCTAACCCTCGCCTCGTGCGCGTTTTAATATTTTTACGCATGTCATGTTTTTTTTGAAAAATCGGCTAAGTCCATGATTCTGTCATATTTTGTGTACATATTGGTGTGACTATAACTTGGTGCATATAGCTCCGTTTTGCATCTATGATATATCAAAATGTTCATCATGAGATACTCTTCATTTTGTTCCATTGTGACATGCTTGTTTGAGATCATCTTAATGCCGTAATCATCATTGCAAGAGTGCTATGTGATGTTAACTGCTGTCTGTTTACAGAACTTGGTGATTTGTCTTTTTCATTGCATTTTGTTTGTGCATCCTATGAGCATGAGCTCTACATGAGTTTTAAACTACATCATGCCATCTTTACAGTGGTGCTTGTCTTGTATTTGTAGGATCTCTGTGGTGACTAGCACAAGCATGCAAAGTAGCCTCCGTGATGTTGCTGATTTCTGTGACTTGGTGATTTCTGCCAAGTCCGAGTCTGTTATATTTTGTCGCCATGTAAACCTGCTGTCTCCATGAGTCCTATGCATAATCTCGAGATGTTCACTAAGGATGTTTGGTTACACATGTTATGCTCTATCCATCAGTTCCCATGTTTGCAATTATGGAGTGCTCTAGCATGTCTTAATCTTCCTCTACTTTTGTTATAAAATGTTCCTGGCAGATTGTTTACATGTTAATCAGTTTTGCCATGTGTTTTGCTAGTGATCCATGTACCCTATGACTATCCTATTGCCATTCTTAGCTTCATATTTATGCATTATTACTGCTGGTTACATTGACATGCCATGTATTGCTCTGTGGTGAGTGGTTCAAGCTCACCAACATATCTACTTATCGTTATTTCTGCCATGCTCTGTTTTTCTTCTAAGTCTGAATCTGCTTATAAAACTTGCTATGTTTACCTGGGTGCCACCATATCTTCTGTGCCTTTTTAGCTCATGCTCAGTAAGGGACTTTTGTTCTATGCAATTAGTAGATTCATGCAATTCCTTTGTTTGCTATGATATGTTCCTGTAGCTTGTTGTTTGATAGCTCCAAACTTTGCAACCTGATGTTATTTCTGCCATGTCCAGTGATTTCTGCTAAGTCTGTGAAACTGTTATTATTTGCAATCTTGCCATGTCCTTTTGAGTATGTTCTAGTGATTTCTGGAGATAGCTCAGTGTTCATGTTTTGCTATGCTTTGCCTGTAAATCATGTCCATGCCTTTTGTTTTCATGTTGAGGTGCTGTAGCATATTCTTCTGATGCTTGCAATATGCCTAGTTGTTGTTTTGGACAGATTGTTGCTATATCTTGTTTGGAGTGTATGTGTTGCACCGTTGCTCCGTTTTGAGCATGTTCTATATGTAACTTGCTTAGTTTTGCATATAGTTTCATGTTACCTTGTTGCATACTTGTTTTGAGTGTGTTTGCTTGATGTTTGAATGCATTTTGCATCAATGCCATGTTTAACTTGTTTTGTTCATATCTTCTAGGCCGTAACTCCGAATCTAATGAACTTTATATGTAACTTGACTAGAATTTCGTGTAGGTCATCTTGGTGCATCTTAACTTTCTGTTTAACAACTTGAACATAAAGTTTATTCAGTGCTGCACCAATTTCGAAATTTGCATATGAGGACTTACCGGAATTGTTATATGTTGTTTCCGGCCTCATTTAAACTTGCCTTGATGTGTTGTTCTTGTATGCATCATCTCTTGTCATGAGTAGCTTCATGTAGCCTTGTCATGCCTTGTTCATGTGTGGTGTGTTTACCGTGTTGTGTGCTTCTTCTCGATAGTTCCCGTTTCGTTGCGATCGTGAGGATTCGTTCATCTACGCTTGGTTCGTCTTCGTGGCTTCATCTTCTTCATGGACTCATTCTTCTTCCTTGCGGGATTCCAGGCAAGATGACCGTCACCTTGGATCTCATTACTATCATTGCTATGCTAGTTGCTTCGTTCTATCGCTATGTTGCGCTACCTATTCACTTGCTCTTCAAGCCTCCCAAATTGCCATGAACCTCTAACCTTTGTCATCCTTCCTAGCAAATCGTTGTTTGGCTATGTTACCGCTTTGCTCAGCCCCTCTTATAGCGTTGCTAGTTGCAGGTGAAGATGAAGATTGCTCCATGTTGGATTATGTTTATGTTGGGATATCACAATAACTCTTATTTAATTAATGCATCTATATACTTGGTAAAGGGTGGAAGGCTCGGCCTTATGCCTGGTGTTTTGTTCCACTCTTGCCGCCCTAGTTTCCGTCATACCGGTGTTATGTTCCTTGATTTTTGCGTCCCTTACATGGTTGGGTGATTTATGGGACCCCCTTGACAGTTCGCTTTGAATAAAACTCTTCCAGCAAGGCCCAACCTTGGTTTTACATTTGCCTCACCTAGCCTTTTTCCCTTGCGAGTCGTGCATCCCGAGGGTCATCTTTATTTTAACCCCCCCCGGGCCAGTGCTTCTCTAAGTGCTGGTCCGAACCGAGCAGCCTGCGGAGCCACCTCGGGGAAACTCGAGGCCTGGTTTTACTCGTAGCTTGACTTATCCGGTGTTGCCCTGAGAACGAGATATCTGCAGCTCCTATCGGGATTGTCGGCACATCGGGCGGCTTTGCTGGTCTTGTTTTACCATTGTCGAAATGTCTTGTAAACCGGGATTCCGAGACTGATCGGGTCTTCCCGGGAGAAGGAATATCCTTCGATGACCATGAGAGCTTATAATGGGCTAAGTTGGGACACCCCTGCAGGGTATTATCTTTCGAAAGCCGTGCCCGCGGTTATGTGGCAGATGGGAATTTGTTAATGTCCGGTTGTAGAGAACTTAACACTTGACTTAATTAAAACGCATCAACCGCGTGTGTAGCCGTGATGGTCTCTTCTCGGCGGAGTCCGGGAAGTGAACACGGTTTATGGGTTATGTTTGACGTAAGTAGGAGTTCAGGATCACTTCGTGATCATTGCTAGTTTCACGACCATTCCGTTGCTCCTCTTCTCGCTCTTATTTGCGTAAGTTAGCCACCATACTTGCTTAGTCGCTGCTGCATCCTCACCACTTTACCCCTTCCTTACCCATTAAGCTTTGCTAGTCTTGACACCCATGGTAATGGGATTGCTGAGTCCTCGTGGATCACAGTTTACTACAACAACAGTTGCAGGTACAGGTTTTGCGATGATCCTGACGCGAGAGCGATGTTACTTGTTTTGGAGTTCTTCTTCTGCTTCTTCTTTGATCAGGGGATAGGTTCCAGGTCGGCAGCCTGGGCTAGCAGGGTGGATGTCGGTTGAGCTACTGTTTATGTTTCATCCGTACTCGGATGTTGATCATGTGTTTGATGTATTGATGTATTCTTGCGGCATGTGTATGCCTTGTATGTATCCCCATCTATTATGTAATGTTGATGTAATGATATCCACCTTGCAAAAGCGTTTCAATATGCGGGTCTATCCTTGGTGGGACCTTCGAGTTCCTTTAGGATAGGGTCGCATATTGGGCGTGACAGAAGCCATATAGCTAATAACTATGGACCCGAAGGTCTGTGGTAAACTACTCACACATCATCGGAGATGCTATGATGTTGATGTAGAAGCCCTCCGTGATCAATTCCCCCTCCAGCGGAGCACCGGAAAAGGCCCCAAGATGGGATCTCACGGGTACTGAAGGTTGTGGCGGTGGAAATAGGGTTTCGTGGTGCTCCTGGATGTTTTTAGGGTATATGAGTATATATAGGCGAAAGAAGTAGGTCGGTGGAGCCACGAGGGGCCCATGAGAGTGGGGGCGCGCCTACCCCCCGGGCGCGCCTCCCTACCTCGTGGCCGCCTCGTTGCTTCCTTGACGTCCACTCCAAGTCTCCTGGATTGCGTTTGTTCCAAAAACGATCTTCGCGAAGGTTTCATTCCGTTTGATATTCCTTTTCTGCGAAGCACTGAAATAGGCAAAAAACAACAATTTGCACTGGGCCTTCGGTTAATAGGTTAGTCCCAAAAATAATATAAAAGTGCATAATAAAGCCCATTAAACATCCAAAACAGATAATATAATAGCATGGAACAATAAAAAATTATAGATACGCTGGAGACGTATCAGATGACACCAGCCCCAGTCCGGCTAACATTTTAGAGCCGTCGAAGTATATCACCCAGTCGGAGTATGTGCCGTACTCTTTAGGGAGTTCGGCTTCTGTCCACTCGGTGACAAAGTCGGCCAACACCTGAGATTTAATAGCTCGGCGTGGCTTGTATGTTATTTCAAATGGTAAGAGCTCGGTAGCCCATTTTGCAATGCGGCCGGTGGCGTCGATTGTTTATGATGTCATTGAGTGGTACCTCGGAGGCCACCGTGATCGAGCACTCTTGAAAGTAGTGCCGCAGCTTCCGAGATGCCAGGAAAACCGCATATGCTATCTTTTGATAGTGCAGGTATTGGGATTTGCATGGTGTGAGAACCGCCGATACATAGTATACTGGTTTTTGGAGTGGGAATTTGTGTCCCTCTTCCTCTCGTTGAACGACGAGCACAACGCTCCACCTGGTGAGTTGCAGACATGTACAGCAGCATAGGTTCGCTGACGTTAGGTGTGGCAAGGATTGGGTTGTTTGCTAACAAAGTTTTTATTTCTTCCAAGCCAGCTATTGCCGCGTCCGTCCACTCAAAGTGGTCGGTACGTCGGAGCAAGCGATATAGTGGCAGCACCTTCTGTCGTGGAATTGTCACGGCAGATGTCCTCGTGCAAGGACTTAGTCATGGAGCCATCACAACTAGGAAGCTTAAAGGGGTTAAACGGGACAAAGGACACGAGGATTATACTGGTTCGGCCCCTTACGGTGAAGGTAAAAGCCTACTCCAGTTGAGGTGGAATTACTTAGGGTTTTGATGACCAGGGAGCTAAACCGCTATGCCTGGCTATCGATCTGATCTTACTTGTCCTGAACCGCCGCTGGGTCGTCCCTTTATATAGAGAGGTTAACGCCCAGCGGCTCTCAGAGTCCCGGCCGGCTTATAAACAGTGTCCGGCTCGGACTCTTAACTATTCTTGCCTTACACTACAAGTCATGCCTTAACGGCGGTTTATCACTACGGGCCTTAAGCCGCCTCTAGGCCTTAGGCCCATTACTGAACCGCCATCCTCAAGCTTGATATTGGGCTTCATGTGATGATCGTCATGACATAACCCGGCCCCTCCTGGGCGGGTGACTCCAGTAGTTATATCCCCAACATTAGGCCCCAGATTGATTTGAACCGGTTCATGTCAATCTTCAATACCTTAATAAAAAATCTTCTGGCTTCTGTCTGCGCAAAGGCTATAACCCGCCAGGACGTCATCTTCTGGATTCTTTGTAACCCGCCGTGACGTCATCCGCCATTAATGCACGTTCTGCCCAACGTATCTCAACGGATCCTTGTCTTAATAACTATCCCGAAAATCGAGGCGTCTCTGCAGCTGGATAATCATGTCTTCAGCCTCCTCGTTTCTCGCGCCCATTCATCAGCCGTCCCTTATTAGTAGGCCCGGCCCTTAGGTCTTCGTCATTCTTCCCTTTCCATCGTCTTCCTCCTCTTGACGCCTCAGAGCCCGAGCTCCGCCGCCGCCGCTGCGCATCCCGTCTGCACCAACCAAGGCCGCTGCATCGACCTGTCTTCACCAGAGAACCGCGGCGCACCTCCGCTGCTCATCAGCACCAGTAAGTCCTCACCGTCCCGTATATTAGATCCGCATTAGGGTTCGCGAGTTCTTCTGTGTTCTTCGTGGTACCTCGCGATTCCTTCGCAGTTCTTCCACAACGGCCTCCTTTGATCCAATAGTAGTGCATAACTTTGACGGTAGTCGTTTCACACCCATTTTCAATACTAGCAGATCCCTTTTGCTTGCAAAAAGACCTCATTTAGAGCTTATGAACTTCTCTGTATCAGTTTTTAGGTCTAGAAATTTTTCTTTTCTGGACGATCGTTTGATCCAAAATAACCCCTGCAATCTGTGAAACTTGTTTGTGCAACACTTAGGCAGAAAACTGCATCTGTTAGCCATGGCGGCTCATATCGCCGGCTTAAAAGAGGCCATGCTTTGTGAAATTTCCGGATCATTCATAATAGAATTAAATAACTTAATTGCTCATGATATCCACGGCGGCTTAAATAACCTGACACAATTAGCCATATATCATTAGGCCCCTTCATAAGCCGCCATCTTGAATACTGAACTGAAATCTTCCTCCGGCTTAAATTTGACCGGAAATTTTATTTTGTCATAGGCTTCCATCTTTCACAATGCTGCCTAGGGCTCCCAAAGCACCCGTCACATGCAACTGGGTTAGATCCAACGTCACTGACAGCATCTTAGCTGATTTTGTAAAGACGGGTTATCTGCCAAGGAAAGAGATCATGTCTTATCGTGCTCCTGACCCGTCAGAAGAGAAACCTCATCCCAAGGAGGCGGAAGTTGTCATTTTCACTGATCACATGAAATGGGATTTTGCTCCACCCGGCTCCAAATTTTTCAGAGATATCCTGCATTTTTTTGATCTGCGACCTCAAGACATCGGACCCAACTCCGTGTCAAACATCTGCAACTTCCAAGTATTCTATGAGGTGTACCTCGGAGAAGAACCCAGCTTGCTACTCTTTAGGGAGTTATTTTATTTGAACCGCCAGAATGAATGTGCCAACGGGCCTAGCTTGGAACTCGGTGGAATCTCAATCAAACGACGGAGAGATTATCTCTTCCCTTATGCTGAGCCGCCAAGCCACCCGAAATACTGGAACCAGACATGGTTCTACTGCCAAGACACTTCTCCGGCTGATGAGAACCCTCTGCCCCGGCTTTCGCGCCCTGCGTCTGGAGTCAAATCACCCATTGCCAGACAAATTATCTCAAGCTGAACGTCAACCACTTACTCCCACCATCAACAAAATCAAAGCTCTTCTGGGGAACGGCCTAAATGGCATTGATCTAGTCCGGGTCTGGATTGCCTGGCGGGTGATTCCTTTAAGCCGCCGCCCCGGCTTGATGTGTGATTACACGGGCCAGAAGGATGATCCTCTTCGGCACAGTCCAGACGACTTACCTGAGGACGTCATTGATGATACAACCAAGTCTCTTCTGAACGAGAGCCTGGCAGATTGCGGGAGAGTGGGCTTAAGCCCTTTCTGCAAGGCTAACCCGGCTCCAGCGGTAAACCACTAACCTGAATATTTCACCTTCCATTTTAACGATTTTGTCTTAACTCAATAACCTTTGTTGTATTTTACAGGCTAATGATAAATTCTGGAAGGTCAAGTATGACCACGAAGCTGCCAAGAAAGCCAGAAAAGTTAAGAAAGCCGCCAGGAAAGCTGCTCCCCGTAAGAAGGGGAATAAACCTAGCGCCTCGGACCTGCTTCATCTGCAAGACACCTCCGAGTCAGAGGTAGCTCTTGATTCTTTAGGCTCCTTCTTTAACCATCTTATTGACACGGATTATCAGCAAGAGGACACCGGAACAAGTCATGAAGTGAATGAAGAGGTAACTATAATTTCCTCCGACTCCGAGCCTTTGCCGAGACAGAAAGTCCGAAGAGTAACCCGAAAATTAAGATTTTCACATCCTTTAGCTTATCAAGATCCTCAATTTCTTTTGAAGCGACAGATTTATGAGAGTCAGAGGCAGCCCCGGACCAGCAAAGATGCAGACCTCTCCTACGGCTTACCCGAAGCATCAAGGAAGCGCCGGGCTGAGGTTATCTCCGACTTATATTCTTTGTATCCTTTGGCGGGCGTCACTCGTCAACCACTCAATTATTCTAACTCAAACTACCAGGGAACTTCACCTTCCTCCGGCGACTCAATGCAGTCCAGCTTGCCGGCTTTCAAAACCGCTCCTGGGTAATGATGATTAGTTTATTTTGTGCTTATCTTACTCATATTTTTGCACTAACCCTTTGACTTGCAGTGTACAAGTGAAGCCCAGCAAGAGGGCGAAGAAAAATAAGCCGGCCGAAGAGCCGGCCCTGGCCGAGCCGGAACTCAGAACGGCTGCTCCTGACGCCTCTGCTGATGAGATGCCGGCTGTACCATCTCCTGATGCCACCACTGCTCCAACTGTTGAACAAGCTATGGAAGGTTTTGAGAACCCAGAGATCCCCAGCCCGGCTCATCCAGATGATCCGGACGTTGAGATCACCCGGACTGAGTTTGTCGAACCGGGACGACCTACCGTGCTGGCCAGGTGCTCTGCCAAGGAGGAACTGCTGGAGCGCCGCCGGACCAAGCTGGACATCACTGATTATGCTCATCTGAGCATTGAAGATATTGTCTCTGGCTATGTGAATCAAGTGCACAACAGCCGGGATCTGGAGATTGACATGGTGAAACAAATACAGCAAAAATCTGAGGTATAACTCTCTTTCTTACTCCATAGTTATACTTACCATGTCAGCCCCCAAGTCTATTACTTATGATAAAATATGTTGTAGACTTAATACCGGCTTAGTAATAACTGCAAGAAAACCGGCTTACCTGGTAGCACTCAAGGTCCGGTTTAATCAGCATATCTGAACCGGTCCTTACCTTGTTTTAATCAAGTAGTTGAACAGCAATATGCATTAGCCCCCAAGTGCCAAGTACCTTTGCTTGCAAAGTGCTTGGGACTTATTTGCATGAACCGCCACTGTAAATAGAGCTCTTCAGCATACATTAGCCCCCAAGTGCCAAGTGGTTTTGCTTGCAAAGTGCTTGGGACTTAATGTTGCATTATAATCACCCTAACTGTGACCTGGAATTTATACAGGCCGCCTTCAAGCAATTTGAATCGAAGATTTCTGATTTAAAGAACCGCCTGAAGACTCAAGAAAATGAAACCCAAAAGGCCAACTCCAAGTCTGAATTCAGTGTATCTGCTTAAGAGAAACTGAAGAAGAAGTTTGAAGCAGAGAGAAAAGCCTGGGCGGATGAAAAGACGGCTTTGCTCAGCCGGGCCGAACAAGCGGAGGCCACTCTTGCTGAAACAGCCGCCGAGCTATCCGGCTTAAAACGCCATGTTTCTCAGATGGTCTCCGCAATCTTTGGTAAGTTACTCTATAAGTGTTTAGCTAGTTTACATCTTTTCCAAAGAGCATCTCAATTGTCATCAGCTTACCTGACTTTGCAATGCAAGTCCCAGGAGCTCCAATCTTAATCAAAACGCGCTGACAAAATTGAAGGCGGTTTATACCTTGGTGGAACAACTTTACACCGGGTCACAACGTGCCTTAGCTGTTGTGGCTTTGTCAAATGAAGTTCCCACTCACCTGGCGGATGTACTCAGGCGGCTTGCCTTACTTCCTCAACGCTTCCAAGAGTTGAGACGAGCTTCTGCAAGAGCCGGAGCCATAGCCGCTCTGAGCCGGGCCAAGGCGTTTCTACCGGAGCTAGACCCGGCCGACATCGCCCTTGGGTATCCCAGTCTAAAGGAGGACGGCACCCCATTTGACCAGAAAGACTTCACCGCTTGCGTGAAGAGCGTACGCCCTGTGGCCACACTGATTGGTAATGACACAGATCTTACCAAATATCAACCTGGCTATGACGCGGAGAATCAGAGGATCCCAACACCACGTTATGAAGCAATCAGCCTGATTCCGCCAACTTGTAAGCATACCTTCGCCCCTGAAGTCGACCCGGCCGGGTTAATTGATGATGAAGCTCAATTTGAAGCCTTGAGTGGCATTGACTGGAAATCATCAACCTTCCAGGACATGGAAACAGCCGGAGGAGCGGAAAGGGATGAACCGGAAGCTTCAGCCCAACAGCACCTTTGAGCTCTCAGGCGGCTCATGGTTATGTCTTGAAAAACAATGCCTCACCTTTTGGACTCGGGGAGTCATGTAATAGAGTAGGACAAATACTTAATTTTGTCGTGTCATTGCGCACGTGTGTAGCGCTCAACACTGTTTAAGCTGCCCTTTTATATGCTTCCGGGTTATGCTTGATCCTCTGCTTTCCTTATGTTTAAAGAGCCATCTTTAATTGTCCTGCATAGAAAAAAAATCACAAGTCCCTGTGATCCTTCAAGTACACTTCCGGTTTATTTAACCCGAATAATGAGGTTGAGAACTCAACTCCAGTTCACCAGCACATACAATGTTTATTATGTGCTATCAACGTTTATTGATCAAAGTTAAACCGATGGAATAAAAACCACCCTTGAACACTTTTGATGTGATCAAAAGAACTTGTTTGGAACAAAGAGACTTCAAAAATTTGGAGGCTTCTGATTCGAATACGACCAGAGAACCGTCCCAAAGGGGTTAAGCTAAGATTCGAATATGATCATATAGCCCCCAGTGGCTTTGGCGTTGCCGATCAAGAGGGTACCGACAGCTATGTTCTCTTTGGTTCGAATACGACCTATGTTTGAACAGGAAGCCCCCAAATGACCTTGAAAGTTGTTTAACGACGCTGATTCGAATACGATCCACGTCGGTTCCCAAAGGGGGTTGAGCTATGATTCAAATATGATCAAGAAACTCCCCAGTGAGCTCGGCAATATGCCAATCAAGTGGGTATCGACAGCTATGTCCTCTTTGGTTCGAATACGACCTATGTTTGAACATGAAGCCCCCAAGTGATCATGTGATATCATAATGAAAATAACAATGACACATTTACCTTTGGAGGGGAAAAAAGGACAGAGGTCCTGCTTTATTATTCATCATAATATATACATGGCTATAGAAATATGTACATTATGAGAGCTGTTGAGGATATAAACCTTAGAGTCACCCGCCCGGTGGGGCCGGGTTACTCATAAGGGTCATCACCTGAAGCCCGGCGCCAAGCTTGAAGACGGTGGGCCAAAGATGGGCTTAAGACCCGGAGATGGCTTAAGGCCCATAGTTACAACCGTCATTATGGTAGAACTTGTAGTGTAAGGCAAGAATAGTTGAGAGTCCGAGCCGGACACTCTTATGAGCCGGCCGGGACTCTCAGAAGCTGCTGGGCATCAACCTCTCTATATAAAGGGACGACCCGACAGCGGTTTAGGGGTAGAAAGATCGCGTCGAGAGCCGGGCATAGCAATTAAGCTCCCTGGTCATCGAAACCCTAATCAATACCACCTCAACTGGACGTAGGCTTTTACCTTCACCGTAAGGGGCCAAACCATATAAACCTTCGTGTTCCTTGTCCCATTTAACCCCTTCAAGCTTCCTAGCGGCGATGGCTCCACGACTAAGTCCTAGTTTGAGGACATCTGCCGTGACAATTCCACGACAGTTGGCGCCCACCGTGGGGCCAGCGCACGGTGGATTTGAGTTCTTGAAGGGCAGCTTCGAAGGGCTCAAGGGATACGCTGTGGGCCGGATGACCAAGAGTCATCGCGGCAAGCTCTACATCGACGATGCAAACTGGGGCCCCGACGCCGGCTCAATTGAGTACGGATACCGGGTCCCCTTCGGCGGAATTCATGTTTTCATTGGCAAGATCGGTGAGCCGGGCCCTGAGCCGGATCTCTGCACCGATCTCATCGAGACGGCTCAGCGCTCACGACCCACCCGAGCCCTGCCTGCCTTGAAGCATGCTTTTGTGGGATGTGTCCATGGAGGGCTCTTTGATAGATCTGGATCTGGTGATGAGACGGCCGCCGGCTCTAACGGCGAGTCATCCACAGATGAGTCAAACTCGTTGTATCAACTTCAAGATGGCAGGCTCATGGGTTGTTCCGATGGTGACAGTATTCCGGACCCGTTTGAGCCGCCGAGCCGGGTTGGAATCTTCATGGCCGGTGCGCAGCCTGTTCAGAACCCTGCTGCTGGGGCGGGAAACCCGGTGCCCTCGCCGGCTCAGGTGCTGATGGATCTCACGGACAAGATGACGGCCCTGTTAACCGCCGCGGTTGACCCGGCGGATCAAGCTCAGCATGACGCGGAGGTGGCGCAGTTAAAGTTAGATCTAGTGAAAGCCAAGGAGGATCTGGCAGCGGAAGGGATCAGGATGGCTGCGGAGAGGGCGGCTCTCGACGCCCAAACTCAGTTGATTCAGGCGCAGTCCTTCCGGCTCACAATGGATCAGAACGCGTCCAATGAGGTCATGAGAAGGAGGCATCAAAAGGCCCAATCTCGACTCCCTCCGGTCTACGATCCTCGAAACCTCTTCAACACGCCAGGTGCAGGGTCTAGTAACCCGCCAGGGATCATAGTGCCCGGGTCTGGGACCCCTGTTCAGCCACAAGTGATGGGGCCTCCCCGGGTGAGCCCTGCCCCGCCTCAGTATGTGCCAATACCACCAGGTCATTATGCTAACCCGCTGGAGAACATGGTCGCCGCAGCAGCACGGCTGGCGGCCCTCCCAATTGACGGCGACTCTCCAACGGCTATTGAAACCCGCCGGGTCAGGGAACTCCTTCAGACAGCGCTGGCACAGCAAGAGGCGTACTCTTACAGCCGGGACAGGATCCACTCGACCCCTCGTCCAGGCCGGAGCCCGAGTTATAGCAGACACATGGTCTCAGCGACCGGCTCAAGTAATGTCCGACGCCATGACCCGCCCCCTGGCCATGGCTCGGCTCATAACGGAGCCTTTCACGCAGCAGACCAAGACAGAGCGCGGCAAGAGGCGGAGCAGGTGCCTCAGTTGACGGCTTACCAGACCCCCCCCCCCCCGGCTTATCCGACGACTTCCGTCGACGTGGGTATCCCTACGAGGACTGGAGGTGTCCCTTGTTTAGTGCCAGCTCTCCGCAATGAACGTCTACCCAAGGACTTCAAAGGCCCTAGGAAGGTGCCTAATTACATGGCTGACTTACAACCCAGAGCCTGGATCGAAAGTTACGAGATGGCCATGGAACTGCTGGAGGTCAGTGAAGCGGCGATGGCCAAGTACTTCACCATGATGCTAGATGGGACTGCCCGCACTTGGTTGAAAGCGCTACCGCCGAATTCCATCGGGTCTTGGGCTGAGCTAAAGGCCCGGTTCATACAAAACTTCAAAGACACCTGTAGGCAGTCTATGTCAATAGTGGATTTGACTAACTGTAAACAGCAGGAGGGTGAGTCTACGACACATTGGGTTCGCCGGGTCAAAGAGATCATACATTCATCGGATAAGATGGATGCCGGCTCTGCAGTCTTAATGTTGGAGCAAAATTGTCGTTTTCTACCCCTGAACATGAAACTCGGGTGGCTTAAGCGCGACAGCAGTGATATGGGTACGCTGATGGCGGCTCTCGTCAAGTACGCCGATTCTGATAGTACCAAGGACCCCGCTTCAGACGATGAAAGGACAGGGAAGGGAAAGAAGAACGGCAATGGCAAGGGTCCTCAGCATAACCCGGGGAACCAAGGAGGTGGCAAGCGTAAGGCCGACGGCAGCCTAGAGTTTGTGGCCAACGCCAGCTCACAGGGTGTTAGCCAGAGACGCAAGGGGAGGCCCCCTCCCCGAGCCGGCGGGTCAGGCCCGACGCTGGAGCAGCTGTTGAATGAGCCCTGTCCAAGGCATGGCTCTAGAGAGAAGCCAGCTACTCATCTATTGAAGGATTGTGCAATCATGAAGGCCTTTAAGAATTCCAACGCCTTTAACGGCAACAATGGCCCGGGCGGTGGCTCAGGCGCCGACGGCTTTCATGGCCCGGGCGGCGGCTCAAATTCTAACCCTCAGAACGGTCAAGGGGGCTTTAATCAGCAGTCTGGCCAGGGTCATCAGCAGCAGCAGGGGGGTTATCAGACCAATCCAAAGCAGCTTAGCGGTGGACAGTATCATGTATTTACCACCAGTCTGTGTAAGCGAGTTCAGAAGCTTCATAAGAGGGCTGTGAATGCTGTTGAGCCGGCGGTTCCACGCTATTTAAGATGGTCTGAGCAGCCTATCGTGTGGAGTAGGGAGGATCACCCTCCCCGGGTGGATAATCCGGGTCATTTGGCCTTGGTGGTGGCTCCTCAAGTGGGAGGGTATAAGTTCACTAAGGTGCTCATGGATGGAGGCAGCAGCATCAACATCCTCTATTATGAGACTTTCCGTCGTATGGGGTTGATTGATAAGAACCTCAGCCAGTCAAACACTATTTTCCATGGTGTGGTACCTGGTAAGTCAGCTTATCCAGTCGGCAAGATCGAGTTGGAAGTGGCCTTTGGAGACGAGGACAACTACAGGGTGGAAAAATTGACCTTTGAGGTGGTCAAGATAAGAATCCCGTATCATGCCATATTCGGGCGACCGGCTTACGCCAAGTTCATGGCACGGCCGTGTTACGTGTATTTACAGCTCAAGATGCCGGGTCTCAATGGGACCATTACGGTTCATGGCAGCCGGAAGGTGGCCTTGGAGTGTGAGGAAGGCGATGCCGCTTATGCAGAATCTGTTTGTGCAACAGAGGAGTTAAAATTTTACAAGGACAATGTTGACCCAACAGATATGACTCTCTGAAAAAGCCGACTACGGAGCATGAGCCGGCAATGAAATTTAAGTCGGCTGATGAGACTAAACTTGTTGATTTCATTCCAGGTGATTTATCTCAGCAGTTTAGCATCAGTGCTAATCTGGATCCAAAATAGGAAAGCGCGCTCATCAAGTTCATCCGTGAGAATAGGGACATTTTTGCATGGAAACCTTCTGACATGCCAGGTGTACCTAGAGAACTCGCTGAGCACACTCTCAATGTTGATCCGAAATTTAAGCCGGTCAGGCAATTCCTTCGGCGGTTTAATGAAGAGAGGCGGAAAGCTATTGGTGAAGAGGTGGCCCGGCTCTTGGCGGCCGGGTTTATTATTGAAGTCTTTCACCCAGAGTGGTTAGCTAACCCGGTGCTCGTGCTCAAGAAGAAAGGCACCTGGCGGATGTGTGTGGACTACACGGACTTAAACAAGGCGTGTCCGGTTGATCCTTTTGCCCTTCCCCGTATTGATCAAATCATTGATGCTACGGCGGGTTGTGAGCGCTTAAGTTTCTTGGATGCTTATTCTGGATATCATCAGATTAAAATGGCAGTTAAGGACCAGGAGAAGACGGCGTTCATCACTCCCTTTGGAGCCTTCTGCTATGTGTCTATGCCCTTTGGACTCAAGAGTGCGTAGGCGACTTATCAGCGTTGCGTGCAGAACTGTCTTCATAACCAGATTGGGCGCAATGTTCATGCTTATGTGGATGATATTGTGGTTAAATCCAGGAAGGAGGAAACCTTGATAGATGATCTGAGGGAAACCTTTGATAATCTCCGAGTCTACAAGATGATGCTTAACCCGGCCAAGTGCGTTTTTGGTGTTCCTGCAGGCAAGCTCTTGGGTTTTTTGGTTTCTAACAGAGGCATTGAAGCTAACCCGGAGAAGATCAAGGCCATCACCTCCCTGGCTAAGCCGGCGTGTATAAACGACGTCCAGCACTTGGCGGGTCGTGTCGCTGCTTTAAGCCGGTTTATAAGCCGTTTGGGTGAGAAGGCCATGCCATTATATCAGTTGATGAAGAAAACTGATGACTTTATCTGGAACGATGCAACTAATACTGCTTTTGAGGATTTGAAGAGGCAGCTGGCAGAGCCCCCAGTCCTTGCTGCTCCGGTTGACAAGGAGCCTTTATTGCTGTATGTGGCTGCTAACACACGAGCCGTCAGTGTGGCTGTGGTGGTGGAGCGCAAGGAAGAGGGTAAGGAGTATCCGGTTCAGCGGCCGGTTTATTATGTCAGCGAAGTGCTCATCGAGTCCAAACATCGGTATCCACATTGGCAGAAGCTTGTTTATGGTGTGTTCATGGCAAGCCGGAAGCTTAAGCATTATTTCCAGGGTCACCCCATCACTGTGGTCAGTTCTGCCCCCCTTGGAGATATCATTCAAAACAGAGAGGCCACAGGGAGAGTGGCTAAGTGGGCTATAGAGCTCGGACCTCATGGTCTGAAATACGTACCACACACTGCTGTTAAATCTCAAGCCTTGGTGGATTTCATCAACGATTGGACAGAGTTACAAGCGCCCGAGCAAAAGCCGGATAACACATATTGGACTATTCACTTCGATGGGTCCAGGCAATTGGAGGGCTCGGGGGCTGGAGTCGTGTTGGCTTCCCCTAAGGGTGACAAGTTCCATTATGTGCTACAGTTGATGTTTCCTTGCACTAACAATGCGGCTGAGTACGAGGCCTTGCTCCACGGTCTTCGGATGGCTAAGGAGATGAGCTTGGGCCAGGTAAGGTGCTTCGGCGACTCAGACTTGGTGGCTCAACAAGTATCAGGAAAGTGGGACTCCAAGGACCCTCTCATGGCGGCTTATCGCCGTGAAGTTGATGCCATTGCTGGGCACTTTCAGGGTTACCAAGTAGAGCACATCGATCGCAGGAAGAACGAGGCAGCTGATGCTCTAAGCCGGCTGGGCTCTCAGCGAAAACCGGTGCCGCCTAATATTTTCCTGGACGTCCTGCATAACCCTTCTGTTAAGTTGCCTACAGAGGAAGACTTGGCTGTCCCTGACCCGGAGGCACGACTGGTGGCGGCTCTCCACATCATCCCAGATTGGACAGTGCCCTATCTGGCTTACATGACCCGGGGAGATTTGCCTGAGGATGAAACGTTGGCCAGACAAATAACCCGGCGGTCTAAGTCAATGGTTGTTATCAATGGTGAGCTGCATCGCCGCAGTGTTACGGGAGCGTTCCAGCGTTGTGTCTCCCCTGAGGAAGGTCAAGAGATCTTGCGTGAGATTCATGAAGGGGATTGTGGCCATCATGCTGGCTCAAAATCCCTTGTGGCCAAGGCTTTTCGTCATGGTTTTTATTGGCTGACGGCTCATGCTGATGCAGAGGACTTGGTCAGTAAATGTGATGGTTGCCAAAGGTTCTCGCGACGGGCTCATGTGCTGGCTCAGGAGCTGAGGATGATCCCAATTACTTGTCCCTTTGCGGTCTGGGGGCTTGATATGGTTGGGCCTTTTAAAAGGTCCAAGGATAAGAAGACCCACCTCTTGGTGGCAGTTGACAAATTTACAAAGTGGGTTGAAGTAGAGCCAGTTAGCAAGTGTGACGCAGCCACGACGGTTCAGTTTATGAAAAAGGTGATCTTTCGCTTTGGTTTTCCACACAGCATTATAACTGACAATGGTACCAATCTATCCAAAGGCGCCATGGAGGAGTTTTGTCAACGAGAGCATATTCGACTTGATGTTTCATCAGTGGCTCATCCTCAATCCAATGGTCAAGCTGAGAGAGCTAATCAGGAGATCCTGAAGGGCATCAAGCCCCGGCTTTTGGTCCCTTTGCAACGGACGCCGGGTTGTTGGGTGGAGGAGTTGCCCTCCGTGTTATGGAGCATCAATACTACACCTAACAGGTCTACGGGTTACACGCCTTTCTTCATGGTTTATGGAGCGGAAGCAGTCCTCCCAAGTGACATCCGTCATGACTCGCCTCGAGTGGCGGCTTATGTTGAGGCGGATAATGAACAGACGCGCCAAGATGCTCTTGACTTGTTGGACGAGCAGCGTGATGTGGCAGCGGCTCGATCCGCGATTTACCAACAAGACCTGCGTCATTATCACAGTCGCCGGGTTAAGTCCCGGGTCTTCCAGGAAGGTGATCTGGTGCTCCGGCTCATCCAAGATCAAACAGATACGCACAAGTTATCCCCGCCTTGGGAAGGACCCTTTGTGGTCAGCAAGAACTTGCATAACGGGTCATATTACCTCATTGACATTCGGGAGCACAAAGATTCGCGCAAGTCGGAGGAGGAGACCCGTCGGCCGTGGAACATAGCTCAGCTTCGACCCTACTACACTTGAGCCACCGGCTCTCATAATGTATATATTTCTATAGCCATGTATATATTATGATAAGCAATAAAGCAGGACCTCTGTCCTTTTTTCTCCTCTAAAGGTGGACGTGTTGTTTCCATTGCAAGATCACATGATAACTTGAAGGAGGATCCGGCTTATGATCGTATTCGAATCTAGCCGTACGCGATAAGGTCACTTGGGGGCTTCCTGTTCAAACATAGGTCGTATTCGAACCAAAGAGAACATAGTTGTCGATACCCATTTGATTGGCAAAGTGTCGAGCTCATTGGGGAGTTTTCTTTGATCATATCTGAATCATAGTTCAACCCCCTTCGGGAACCGACGTGGATCGTATTCGAATCAGCGTCGTTAAACAACTCTTAAGGTCATTTGGGGGCTTCCTGTTCAAACATGGGTCGTATTCGAACCAAAGAGAACATAGCTGTCGGTACCCTCTTGATTGGCATCGCCACACCCACTGGGGGCTATATGATCGCATTCGAATCTTAGCATAACCCCTTTGGGACGGGTCTCTGGTCGTATTCGAACCGGAAGCCCCTAAGTTTTTTCTGATTTACAACGAGTTCTTCTGATTGTTTCAATAGTGTGCACGGCGGGTCTCACTTTGCCGGCTTAACTTTGATTCACAGTACTAGTCGAACACAATCGGCATTGTTAAGACTGGTAAACCGGGATTGAGGTACCAGCCTTATTACCCGGGTTATATAAACCGGAAGTGTGCTTAAAGGCCGGTAAGTGTGTTGTTACGATTATATCAAGGACATAATTGAGGACCAGTCTTTTGTGATTCATATTCCGGGTTATATGTATAAGACTATGATTCTCAGTGCGGTAAGCCGCCTAGAGACTTGTGATTTGTCTTTCTATGCAGGATAGTTAAAGACAACTATTTGAGCTTAAGGAACATGAATGATCATTTATGACCCAGAGGAATATAAGGAAACAACTTCCATAGAATTAAGTATTCAGCACGTGCACGATGGCACGACAAAGTTAAATGGGCCTATTCTATTACAAGATTCATCGAGCCCAAAAGGGTGAAGCATTGTTTGAATAAACCGCCTATAGAGTTAAGATGCTTGCTGGGTTGAAGCTTCCGGCTCATCCCTCTCCGCTCCTCCGGCTGTTCCCAAGACCTGGAAAGTTGACGATTTCCAGTCAATGCCGCTCAGAGCTTCAAATTGAGCTTCCTCGTCAATTAACCCAGCCGGGTCAATTTCCGGGGCAAAGGTGTGCTTACGAGTCGGCGGGACTAAGCTGATGGCTTCATAACGCGGAGTGGGGATCCTCTGATTCTCGGCATCGTAACCCGGCTGGTACTTGGTCAGATCCGTGTCATTTCCAATCAGGGTGGCCACCGGGCGCACGATCTTCACGCAGGCTGCAAAGTCCCTTTGGTCGAAGGGGGTGCCGTCTTCCTTCAAGCTGGGATAGCCAAGGGCAATGTCCGCCGGGTCTAATTCTGGAAGGAACGCCTTGGCCCGGCTCAGAGCAGCTATGGCTCCGGCTCTTGCAGAGGCCCGTCGCAGCTCTTGGACACGCTGAGGAAGAACGGCAAGCCGGCGAAGAACTTCCGCCAGGTGAGTCGGCACCTCATTGGATAGGGCCACCACGGCCAAGGCGCGCTGTGACCCGGTGTAGAGTTGCTCCACCAGGGTGTACACGGCCTTCAACTTGGTCAGCACACTTTGGTTGAGGTTGGCGCTTCTGGGACCTATTTAACAGAGTAAGATAAGCCGCTGGCAATGATGGGTTATGAGACATAAAGATTATAAACTGGACGAGAGCCGGTGGAATGACTTACCAAAGATTGCGGCAACCATCTGTGACACGTGGCGCTTTAAGCCAGAGAGTTCGGCGGTTTTCTCCGTCAGAGCCTTCTCCGCCTGTTCGGCCCGGCTCACCAGGGCAGCCTTCTCTTCGGCCCAAGTTTTCCGTTCAGCTTCAAAGTTCTTCTTCAGCTTCTCTTGAGCGGCAATACTGGACACAAATTTGGCGTTGGCCTTCCGGGTCTCGGTTTCCTGCGTCTTCAGGCAGGTCTTCAGATCAGAGATGTCAGCCTCAAGCTTCTTGCAAGCAGCCTGCACAATTTCCGGGTTATCATATGAACAGTTACTATGCAAATTTAAAGGCCCAAGCGCTTTCCAAGCAAAGACACTTGGCATTTGGGGGCTAATGCATGTTGAACGTTTCTATCTACAAATTACCGGTTCATTGAAATAAGCCGGAACTTAAGTCTACAACATATTCAATCATAAGTCGTCGACTTGGGGGCTAGTATGGTAAAGATAACTATGCAGTAAGCAGTAGAGTGGTACCTCAAACTTCTGCTGTATCTGATTCACCATGTTGATCTCCAAATCCCGGCTCTTGTGCACCTGACTCACATAGCTGGAGACGATCTCTCCGACGCTCAAGTTTGTGTAATTGGTGAGGTCCAGATTGGCCCGGCTGCGCTCTAGCAACTCTTCCTTGGCGGAGTGCTTGGCCAGCACAGTGGGTCTCCCCGGTTCAACAAACTCCGTCCGGGTGATTACCACGTCCGGGTCATCGGCTGGCTGAGCCGGGCTGGAGATATCCGGGTTGGTGGAAGTCTCCATGGCTGGCTCGTCGGTGGGAGCGGTGGCTTCAGGAGCAGAGGCGGCTAGCGGCTCTTGAGCGGAAACTTCCGGTTCCGTCACGACCGACTCCTCCACCGGCTTATTCTTCTTTGCTCTTTTACTAAGCTTTGATTGAGCACTGAAAGGACAAGAGGTTAGTACAAAAGTATGAGTAAAGATAAAGCACAACAAGGGATGATCATCATTACCCGGGTACGGTCTTGAAAGCCAGCAAATTCGACTGCATCGAGTCACCAGAGGAAGGAGATGTTTCCTGATAATTTGAATCAGAAGAATTGAGAGGTTGACATATAACACCCGCCAGAGGATAAAAAGGATATAAGTTGGAGATAACCTCGGTCCGGCGCTTCCTTGATGCCTCAGGTAAGCCGGAGGAGAGCTCAGCATCCTTGTTGGTCCGGGTGTGCCGCCGGCTCTCATGAATCTGTTGCTTCAAAAGAAATTTGAGGATCTTGATAAGCTAAAGGATGTGAAAATCTTAATTTCCGGGTTACCCTTCGGACTTTCAGCCTTGGCAAGGGCTCCGAGTCGGAGGAAAGTGTCATTACCTCTTCAACCACCGGGTTACTTGCTCCGGTGTCATCCTGTTGATGAACAGTATCGATAAAGGTGGACAGAAATAAACAAGAAATGCAACAAGAGCTCACAGGTTCAGGGGTTACCTCTGACTCGGAGCTGTCACTCAGTTGAAGCAGCTCTGAGGCAGTGGGCCTGCTTCCCTTCTTGCGGGGAGCGGCTCTCTTGGCGGCTTTCTTAGCCTTCCTGGCCTTCTTGGCCTCCTCATGGTCATATTTGACCTTCCAGAATTTGTCATCAGCCTGAAAAATACAATGACGATTTCTTAAGGTTCAGATGAAAGCTATCTACAGAAGAAAATAAGATGTTCAGATCAGCGGCTTACCGCTGGGGCCGGGTTGGTCTTGCAGAAGGGGCTTAAGCCGGTCCTCCCGCAGTCTGCCAAGCTCTCATTCAAGAGAGCCTTGGTCATGTCTTCAGCAACGTCTTCAGGTAGATCGTTGCGGCTGTGTCTCAGGGGATCATCTTTCCGGCCTGTGTACTCACACATTAAGCCGGTGTGGCTGCTTAAGGGGATCACCCGCCATGAGATCCAGACTCGGACCAGATCAATGCCATTAAGGCCATTTCCCAGGAGAGCCTTGATTTTGTTGATGGTGGGGATCAGAGGTTGGCACTCCGCCTGAGATAACTTGTCTGACAGAGGGTGAGTTGGTTCCAGACGCGAAGGACGAAAGCCGGGCAGCGGGCTCTCGTCAGCCGGTGACGTGTCTTGGCAGGAGAACCACGTCTGGTTCCAGTCCTTTGGGTGGCTTGGCGGCTCGGCGTAAGGAAAAAGGCAGTCTCTCCGTCGCTGAATGGAGATTCCACCAAGTTCCAAGCTCGGCCCGTTGGCGCACTCGTTCTGGCGGTTCAGATAAAAGAGTTCTCTAAAGAGCAGCAGGCTGGGCTCTTCTCCAAGGTAGACCTCACAGAATACTTGGAAATTGCATATATTCGACACCGAGTTGGGTCCTATGTCTTGTGGCCGCAGATCAAAGAAATTCAGCACATCTCTAAAGAACTTTGAGCCGGGCGGTGCGAAGCCCCGGCTCATGTGATCAGCAAAAATTACCACCTCCCCGTCCTTTGGCTGTGGTCTCTCCTCTGATGGGTCGGGGGCACGGTAGGACATGACGTCCTTCTTGGGCAGGTAACCCGACTTCACGAAATCTACTAAGGTCTCGTCGGTGACGTTGGACCTCATCCAATTGCATGTGATGGGTGCTTTCGGAGCTTTGGGAGGCATGGTGAAAGTCGGAAGCCTATGATAAAAGGGAATGTCCGATTTAATTATAAGCCGGAGGAAATTTACAGTTCAATGTTTAAAGTGGCGGCTTATGGAGGGGCCTAATGACATATATCTAAGTGCATCGGGTTATCTAAGCCGCTGGAGGTATTGAGAGTAATTCAATTGTCTACAGCCTTGTCGTAAATGAGCCGGAAAATTTTGCGGCGCGTGGCTTCTTTTGAGCCGGAAGGTTTTACGGTGCGTGGCTTCTTTAAGCCGGAAATGTAAACCGCCATGACTCAGCAGGTGCAGTTTTTTACTAAGTGTGGTGAAAACAGGTTTCACACATCGCAGTAACTAATTTGGATCAAAACGGTCGGCTAAAAAGGAAATTTTCTAGACCTAAAACAGATGCAGGAGAAGTTCGCAGGTTCAAACGGAGCCTCTATGCAGTAAAGAGGGATCTATGAACATTGGAATGGGCGTGAAACAACTACCGCGGCAGTCCTATGCAGTTAGAGATCAAGAAAGGTAGTAAAAATAAAAACTACCAAGAACTCGCGAACAACGGCGAAGAACACGGGAAGAACAGCAGGAGCTTAATGTAGATCTATTCTGCGAAGAGGAAGGAACTTACAGATGCAGGTGTGCTGCGAGGGTTCGCCGCAGTTTTCTGGACGGTTCAGGGTGATGCAGCGGCCAAGGTCGACGAGGACACGGAGCTCTGCTGCGGCGGCGGCGGCGGAGCTCAAGCAGCACAAGAGTAGCGAGAGGAAGAGGACGACAGAAGGGGGAGAATGGAAAAGACCCGAGGGTCGGGCTATTTATAAGGCCAGACTCATAAGTGGGCGCGAGAAACGAGGAGGCCACGACGCGGTTATCTCACCATAAAACGCCTCGATTTTCGGGATGGCAGTAAAGATAAGATCCGTTGCGGATATGGTGGAGTAAAAAATGGACTTAATGGAAGATGACGTCACGGCGGATTACCCGGAATCCAGAGGATGACGTCACGCCGGGTTATGGCCTTCACACAATTGTAAGCCGGAGATTTTCTGACGAAAGAATTGAAGATTGACATGAGCCGGCTCAAATCAATCTGGGGCCTGATGTTGAGGATATAAGCCTTAGAGTCACCCGCCCGGTGGGGCCGGGTTACTCATAAGGGTCATCACCTGAAGCCCGGCGCCAAGCTTGAAGACGGTGGGCCAAAGATGGGCTTAAGACCCGGAGATGGCTTAAGGCCCATAGTTACAACCGTCATTATGGTAGAACTTGCAGTGTAAGGCAAGAATAGTTGAGAGTCCGAGCCGGACACTCTTATGAGCCGGCCGGTACTCTCAGAAGCTGCTGGGCATCAACCTCTCTATATAAAGGGACGACCCGGCAGCGGTTTAGGGGTAGAAAGATCGCGTCGAGAGCCGGGCATAGCAATTAAGCTCCCTGGTCATCGAAACCCTAATCAATACCACCTCAACTGGACGTAGGCTTTTACCTTCACCGTAAGGGGCCGAACCAGTATAAACCTTCGTGTTCCTTGTCCCGTTTAACCCCTTCAAGCTTCCTAGCAGCGATGGCTCCACGACTAAGTCCTAGTTTGAGGACATCTGCCGTGACAATTCCACGACAAGAGCCGTTGGCTCAAGTGTAATGCGGCCGAAGATGAGCAATATTCCACGGCCGGCGGGTCTCCTCCTCCGACTTACGTGAATCTTTGTGCTCTCGAACATCGATGAGGTAGTACGACCCGTTGTGCAAGTTCTTGCTGACCACAAAGGGCCCTTCCCAAGGTGGGGATAGCTTGTGTGCATCTGTTTGATCCTGGATGAGCCGGAGCACCAAATCACCTTCCTGAAAGGTCCTGGACTTAACCCGGCGGCTGTGATAGCGGCGTAGGTCTTGTTGGTAAATCGCTGAGCGAGCTGCTGCTACGTCACGTTGTTCGTCCAACAAGTCAAGAGCATCTTGACGTGCTTGTTCATTGTCCACCTCGATATAAGCCGCCACTCGAGGCGAGTCATGACGGATGTCGCTAGGTAGAACCGCCTCGGCTCCGTAGACCATGAAGAAACGCGTGTAACCCGTAGACCTGTTAGGAGTAGTATTGATGCTCCACAACATAGAGGGTAACTCCTCCACCCAACAACCCGGCGTCCGTTGCAAAGGGAGCAAAAGCCGGGGCTTGATGCCTTTCAAGATTTCCTGATTGGCTCTCTCAGCTTGACCATTGGATTGGGGGTGAGCTACTGATGAAACATCAAGCCGAATATGCTCTCGTTGGCAAAATTCTTCCATGGCGCCTTTAGACAGATTGGTACCATTGTCAGTTATAATGCTATGTGGAAAACCAAAGCGAAATATCACCTTTTTCATGAACTGAACCGCCGTGGCTACGTCACACTTACTAACTGGCTCTGCCTCAACCCACTTTGTGAACTGTTATATCCCCAACACCTTCTCTCCCAATCTGGAGATAAAGCGGCTCAAGGCTGCCATGCACCCAGCTAGTTTTTGGACCTGTTTTAGGTCTGTTGGTGTTGCCAACTGTGACAGGGCTCGGATTTTTGGCCGGATTTGCTTTGACTCCTCTATCAAAAACAATGAACCCGAGCAGCTTTCCGGCCAAAACGCCGAAAACACATTTTTCCGGATTGAGCCGTATGTCATATATTCGGAGGTTGTCAAATGTAAGGCGTAAGTCGTCTACCAATGATTCGACATGTTTAGTTTTGATGACTGCATCATCTACATATGCCTCCACTGTCTTGCCAATTTGTTTTTCCAGGCATGTTTGAATCATGCGTTGGTAAGTGGCGCCGGTGTTTTTGAGTCCGAAAGGCATAGTGTTGAAGCAGAAAGGCCCGTACGGAGTAATGAATGCCGTTGCGGCCTGATCGGATTCCTTCATCTTAATCTGATGGTGTTCAGAGTATGCGTCCAGGAAACATAGTGAATCGTGTCCTACAGTTGCATCAATAATTTGGTCAATGCAGGGCAGTGTGGGAAGGGGTCCTTAGGGCATGCCTTGTTGAGGTCTTTGAAATCGACACAAAGGCGCCAGGATTTGTCCTTCTTTGGTACCATGACCAGGTTGGCTAGCCAATCCGGGTGTTTTATCTCTCTAATGAACCCGGCTTCAAGTAGTTTGGCTAGCTCCTCCCCCATAGCTTGTCGCTTGGGTTCGGAAAATAGCCGCAGCGTTTGCTTAACTGGCTTGAACCCCTTTATTATGTTGAGGCTGTGTTCGGCCAGTCTGCGTGGGATTCCTGGCATATCCGAAGGATGCCAGGCAAAGATGTCCCAATTCTCGCGCAGGAATGCTCTTAGAGCGGCGTCGACCGTCAGATCCAGTTGTGCTCCAAGGGCTGCTGTTTTATTAGGATCCGTCGGGTGAACTTGGAATTTGACTATTTCGTCTGCTGGCTTGAAAGAGGTGGACTTAGGCCTTTTATCAAGGATTATGTCGTCTCTATCCACTGTGGAATGCAGAGCGGTGAGCTCCTCGGCCGCGAGGGCCTCGAATAATGCCTCGAGGGCCAGGGATGCGGTTTTGTTTTCGGCGTGGAGTGCTATGTCTGGATCACTGGTGACAGTGATAACTCCATTGGGCCCGGGCATTTTGAGCTTCATGTACCCGTAATGGGGTATGGCTTGAAAGCGTGTGAATGCGTCTCGCCCCAACAGGGCGTGGTATCCGCTGTTGAAAGGTGCCACATGGAAGATTAACTCTTCGGACCTGTAGTTCTCCGGCGTGCCGAATACCACATCAAGTTTAATTTTCCCCGAGCATCCCGCTTCTCGACTGGAGATAATGCCTCGAAAGGTTGTACTACTCTGCTCAATGCGGCTCTTGTCTATTTGCATTTTATCGAGCGTGTCCTTGTAGATGAGGTTCAATCCGCTGCCACCGTCCATGAGTACTTTAGCGAGACGAAAGCCGTCGACGATTGGATTTAAGACCAAAATGGCTGGTGCGCGGACTGATCGAGCCCTTGGTTCGTTGTTCGCGGTGAAAGTTATCGTCGTATCGTTCCAAGGGTTTACTGCGGCAACTTGGTTGACTTCGGCGAGGTCGCGGAGTGCCCTTTTACGCCGATTATTTTAAGAAAAGGTCTCGAAGACCGTAAAGACGTTGAGATCGTCGTCCTCTGGAGGGTATTTCTTGGAGGTCGTATTGGTGCGGATAGCCTCACCGCTCTTCGCCACCTGCCGGAGTACCCAACATGCCCGAAGGCTGTGTGTTGCTTCGGAATTCGGCGTCGTGTGTATCTGACAGGGCTTGTCGAGCCATTCATCAAGGATAGTTCTGTGTCCCGTTGAGGGCTTAATTTTCTTGTTCGTAGGGTGATGATCAGGTGCCCTGTGAGGGTGCATCCTTTTTGCCCATCCAGTGGGTGTCTTAAAGGCCGGCGATTCCCACCGAGCTGTCTGGGCTTTCCAGGCGCTTTCCATGGTGCAATATTTCTGTACTATGTGCGCCAAATCTGCATAGTGGAGTATGCGGTGTTGGTTGAGGGCATTGATGATACCCTCGTCCGTACAGTTGCGGCAAATTACTGAAATCGCGTCGTCGTCGCAGCAGTCTTTGATCTTGTTTTTAACGAGGAATCTGGCCCAAAAGTGATGGACTGTTTCCTGAGGTTGCTGCCGCACATACATTAGGTCGCATATGTCCGGAGGACCCGAATTCCTTGGGGAATATTTCTTGTGGTGGGTGGGCGGGCTTACATCTGAACCATGGCCCACTGTGGGATCCAGAGTTTTAAGAATTTCTGAGGTCACTAGCCCAGGATCCAGAGTATCCTAGGATTTTTTAGGCTCGACGTCTAGTTCTATGTTCGGAGGACAGGAAGTCTCTTCCCGAAGATGGGTATCCAGCTCGCAGGGCTCGGAAATCCGAACATAGCTTGTTCTCAGCATAGGGGGGGAGTTATCCTTGGCTTGCTCCTCCACAACCGCAACCAGATGGGTGATCGGCGGGGACCTGATTTCCCTCTGATCGGGTTTAAGCCTGATCTGATCGTAGTCTGTTGTGACCCCCAGGGCGGTGATGCAATCTAGCAGTTCGTTGAAAGATGAAACATCTGCCGGATCCATCTTATCGGAGTGTTCGATGCCACTGCGGAGATGATTTTTGGTGGTTTGGGGGACCGGCTTTGGCTTAACGGCCGAGCGGGCGCCCATGGTAAAATTGCCGAGCTGGAGGATCTGCCCAGGAGCTAGGGCCCTTCCAGAGGTGATTTTATCGTTGACGACAAGGCGAGCAATCGATCCTTCTATTGACGACACAGAGTAACTCTCAATGAAAGCACCAATGTCAATGTCAAAACCGGCTGATCTCGGGTAGGGGGTCCCGAACTATGCATCTAAGGATCAAAGGTAACAGGAGACGGGGAACACGATGTTTACCCAGGTTCATGCCCTCTTAATGGAGGTAATACCCTACTTCCTGCTTGATTGACTTTGATGAGTATAGGGGTTACAAGAGTTGATCTACCTCGAGATCGTAATGGCTAAACCCTAGATGTCTAGCATGTATGATTTTTGATTGCCTCTACGGACTAAACCCTCCAGTTTATATAGACTCCGGAGGGGGCTAGGGTTGTACAGAATCGGTTTACAGAGAAAGGAAACTACACATCTGGCCACCAGGCTTGCTGTGCACGCAATAGAGAGTCACATCCAGACACGGGAGAAAGCCTTCTATCTTGTATCTTCTCAGCCCATCAGTCCGGCCCATGTCACATAGTCCGCACGCCCGAGGACCCCCTTATCCAGGACTCCCTCAGTGAGCACTCATTAAAATATGACATGCTAAAAAGATGATGTTGGACAAGTAAGACAACATAATGGGTAATGTTTTCTTATATCCGAATAGAATTTATATTGTTTTGGATCATCCAACATGTTGAGCTTGCCTTTCCCTCTCATGCTAGCCAAATTCTTTGCACCAAGTAGAGATACTACTTGTGCTTCCAAGCATCCCTAAACCTAGTTTTGCCATGAGAGTCCACCATACCTGCCTATGGATTGAGTAAGATCGTTCAAGTAAGTTGTCATCTGTGCAAGCAATAAAAATTTCTCTTTAAACATGTATTATTTATTAGTGTGAAGAAAATAAGCTTTATACGAACTTGTGATATGGAAGAAATAAAAGCGACGGACTGCATAATAAGGTCCTTATCACAAGTGGCAATATAAAGTGATGTTCTATTTCACTAAGATTTTATACATCCAACCATAAAAGTGCATGACAACCTCTGCTTCCCGCTGCGAAGGGCCTATCTTTTACTTTCATCTTCTACCCTTATACAAGAGTCATGGTGATCATCACGTTTCCTTTTTATACTTTTTCTTTTGGCAAGCTCTATGTGTTGGAGAGATCCGGATATATATATCCACTCGGATTAGGTTTTCATGAAGTATTTGTTGACATTACCCTTGAGGTAAAAGGTTGGGAGGCGAAACTATAAGCCCCTATCTTTCTCTGTGTCCGATTGAAACTTTGAACCCATAAATGTCGCGTGAGAGTTAGCAATTGTGAAAGACTAAATGATAGTTGAATATGTGGACTTGCTGAAAAGCTCTTTAATTGACTCTTTCCAATGTTATGATAAATTGCAATTGTTTCAATGACCGAGATCACAGTTTGTTAGTTTTCAATGAAGTTTCTGATTCATACTTTACCTTGTGAACGAATTGTTACTTTGGCATAAGAAATTATATGGCATTATATGTTGCTGTTCTAAATATGATCATGATGCCCTCATGTCCGTATTTTATTTTTATCGACACCTCTATCTCTAAACATGTGGACATATTTATCAATATCGGCTTTCGCTTTAGGACAAGCGAGGTCTAAGCTTGGGGGAGTTGATACGTCCATTTTGCATCATGCTTTTATATTGATATGTATTGCATTATGGGCTGTTATTACACATTATATCACAATACTTATGCCTATTCTCTCTTATTTTATAAGGTTTACATGAAGAGGGAGAATGCCAGCAACTGGAATTCTGGACTGGAAAAGGAGCAAATATTAGAGACCTATTCTGCACAACTCCAAAAGTCCTGAAACTTCACGGAGCTTATTTTTGGAATATATAAAAAATATTGGGCGAAGAAAGTACCAGAGGGGGGCCACCAGCCAGCCACAAGGGTGGAGGGCGCGCCCCCGAACTTGTGGGCCCCCTGGCAAGCCTTCGGTGCCATCTGGAAAAATTAGAAAGAAGCTTTCGGGACGAAGCGCCGCCGTCTCGAGGCGGAACCTGGGCAGAACCAATCTAGGGCTCCGGCGGAGCTGTTCTGCCGGGGAAACATCCCTCTGGGAGGGGGAAATCGTCGCCATCGTCATCACCGTCGATCCTCTCATCGAGAGGGGGTCAATCTCCATCAACATCTTCACTAGCACCATCTCATCTCAAACCCTAGTTCATCTCTTGTATTCGATCTTGGTCCCAAAACCTCAGATTGGTACCCGTAGGTTGCTAGTAGTGTTGATTACTCCTTGTAGTTGATGCTAGTTTGTTTATCCAGTGGAAGATTATATTTTCAGATCCTTAATGATAATTAACACTCCTATGATCTTGATTATGAATATGCTTTGTGAGTAGTTATGTTTTTTCCTAAGGACATGGGAGAAGTCTTGTTATAAGTTATCATGTGAATTTCGTATTCGTTCGATATTTTGATGAGATGTATGTTGTCTCTCCTCTAGTGGTGTTATGTGAACGTCGACTACATGACACTTCAGCATTATTTGGGCCTAGGGGAAGGCATTGGGAAGTAACAAGTAGATGATGAGTTGCTAGAGGGACAGAAACTTAAACCTTAGTTTATGCGTTGCTCGTAAGGGCTGATTTGGATCCATATGTTTCATGCTATGGTTAGGTTTACCTTCATACTTCTTTCGTAGTTGTGGATGCCTACGAGAGGGGTTAATCATAAGTGGGAGGCTTGTCCAAGGAAGGGCAGGACCCAAGCACCAGTCCACCCACATATCAACTTATCAAAGTAACGAACGCGAATCATCTGAGCGTGATGAAAACTAATTTGACAACAATTCCCATGTGTCCTCGGGAGCGCTTTGCTTTATATAAGAGTTCGTCCAGGCTTGTCCTTTGTTACAAAAAGGATTGGGCCACCTTGCTGCACCTTAGTTACTTTATTTACTAGTTATCTGCTACCTCTTGAGCACTGCGTTGGTTTTCCCTTGAAGAGGAAAGGGTGATGCAGCAAAGTAGCGTAAGTATTTCCCTCAGTTTTTTAGAACCAAGGTATCAATCCAGTAGGAGGCCAGGCTCAAGTCCCTCGTACCTACACAAACAAATAAGAACCTTGCAACCAACGCGATAAAGGGGTTGTCAATCCCTTCATGGCCACTTGCAAAAGTGAGATCTGATAGAGATGATAAGATAATATTGTTGGTATTTTATGATAAAGATTAAAAGTAAAGAAAGCAAAGTAAAAATAGATTGTAAACTTATATGATGGAAAATAGACCCGGGGGCCATAGGTTTCACTAGTGCCTTCTCTCAAGATAGCATAAGTATTACAGTGGGTAAACAAATTACTGTCGAGTAATTGATAAAATTGAGCATAGTTATGAGAATATCTAGGTATGATCATGTATATAGGCATCACGTCCGTGACAAGTAGACCGACTCCTGTCTGCATCTACTACTATTACTCCACACATCGACCGCTATCCAGCATGCATCTAGAGTATTGAGTTCATAAGAACGGAGTAATGCTTTAAGCAAGATGACATGATGTAGAGGGATAAACTCATGCAATATGATATAAACCCCATCTTTTTATCCTCGATGGCAACAATACAACACGTGTCGTTTCCCCTACTGTCACTGGGATCGAGCACCGCAAGATTGAACCCAAAGATAAGCACTTCTCCCATTGCAAGAAAGATCAATCTAGTAGGCCAAACCAAACTGATAATTCGAAGAGACTTGCAAAGATAACCAATCATACATAAAAGAATTCAGAGAAGATTCAAATATTGTTCATAGATAATCTTGATCATAAACCCACAATTCATCGGATCTCGACAAACACACCACAAAAGAAGATTACATCGAATAGATCTCCAAGAGAATCGAGGAGAACTTTGTATTGAGATCCAAAGAGAGAGAAGAAGTCATCTAGCTAATAACTATGGACCCGAAGGTCTGAGGTAAACTACTCACACATCATCGGAGAGGCTATGGTGTTGATGTAGAAGCCCTCCGTGATCAATGCCCCCTCCGGCGGAGCGCCGGAAAAGGCCCCAAGATGGGATCTCACGGGTACAGAAGGTTGCGGCGGTGGAATTAGGTTTTCGTGGTGCTCCTCGATGGTTTCGGGGTACGTAGGTATATATAGGAGGAAGAAGTAGGTCGGTGGAGCCACGAGGGGCCCATGAGGGTGGAGGGCGCGCCCAGGGGGGTAGGCGCACCCCCTGCCTCGTGGCTTCCTCGTTGGTTGCTTGACGTCCACTCCAAGTCCTCTGGATCACGTTTGTTCCAAAAATCACGCTCCCGAAGGTTTCATTCCGTTTGGACTCCGTTTGATATTCTTTTTCTGCGAAACACTGAAATAGGCAAAAAAATAGCAATTTGGGTTGGGCCTCCGGTTAATAGGTTAGTCCCAAAAATAATATTAAAGTGTATAATAAAGCCCATTGAACATCCAAAACAGATAATATAATAGCATGGAACAATCAAAAATTATAGATACGTTGGAGACGTATCATTACCCGTTACGATTTATCATATCACAAAACTATCTGTTACCGATAATTTAAGTGCTTGCAGAGAATACCTTGTTGAAAACCGTTTGTCATTTCCTTCTGCTCCTCGTTGGGTTCGACACTCTTACTTATCGAAAGGACTACGATAGATCCCCTATACTTGTGGGTCATCAGGACCCACGAGGTCCATGGTCGCACACAAGGAAAGTTCCTCGTTAAGCTGGAAAAAAATGTTTCCTCCCCCTCACAGTTGGGACCCACCGGCTGTATCTTCGCATGGAAGGAAGTGCCTCCTTGTTATGCGAAAAAACTATTCCTCCTGATGACAGCTGGGACCTGACAGATTTGGTGGCTGACTTGTGGGCCTACTAAGTTGACGTGTACACAGGGCTTTGTCAACTTAATCAACAAATGATTCTAGCAGCTGGACCGTTGGATGTTAATCCAACAGTCGTGCTCCTTCTTCAACCTCTGTTCTTGCTCCTGTCTCACGTGGGCGGCAGTTCTGCCGCGCATCCGAACCAGTCAAGTTTCCCACTCCTCTCCATCTGCGAATCCACTGTCGCGTCTTCCCCATCTCCAGGTCATTCCAGTCTAGGGCCTCGCCGTCCTCCACCGGCCTCAGTGCGCTTGGCACAGTGTTGTCAACGTGGTCAACAAACGAGAGTCATCAAAAGATGATTGTACGTGAGAGGCTGACAGTGGGGAGGCACCACACCCATGGACGCATGCATGCAACTACATCCTTTTTACCCTGAAAAATAATGTTTTCTCCCCCTGACAGCTGGGACCCACTAGCTACATCTTCGCACGCAAGGAAGTGCGTCCTTATTACGGGGGGAAAATGACCCCCCCTGACAGCTGCACTACAAAAAATACACTTCCGTGATGATACGTGTTTGTCACAGTAGGTCACGTTTTCTGTCATGCATGTACATCCATAAAGATTTTATGACAGAATCAAGATAGTCATACCTATGCTGTCGTAGAAGTGTTCCATGACATTACCAAAATTATCATCACGGAAGTGTCCACTTCCATGACGATAAATCGCGCGTCATAGAAGTGCTTTCGTCAAGGGTGACCGACACATGGCATCCACCATAACGGGTCGTCGTTAAGCTATCGGGTTCCGGTTTGGATCCGATAACCCATTAACAGCCCGGACCAATGAGGATTTTCCACGTGTAAAATTCTCATTGGCCGGAGGAACCACGTGTCGGCTCACCGTTGGGACAGATGTCATCCGCTCATTGGACAGGAGGCGCCTATGATAGATCAACACATGGCACGGCCCAAAAGTGGCCCATTCCGGTGAAAAAGGCCGGCCCAGTAAGAATTAGCAGGCCGACCCATATAAGGCCTACTTGTGTCAGGTCCATTTAAGCGCACGGCCCATACGAGATGTGCCAATTCGGCCCGTCAACGACCCGTTAACGATTTGACACCATTGCAGCCCATCGTCAGTTCGAGCCCGTTAACGGCCCGCTATATATTTGGGTTCAATATCGGCCTGATGTGGTTTCGGCCTGTTAACGGCCCATTCAAGGGATGGGCCAATTTTCAGGATGTACATCTTTCGGCCTTTTAGCGACCCATTTAAGTGTTGGGCCAATTTCCGGCCCGGTGTGTCTTTTAGCCTGGTGACGGCCCATAAGCGAGTTGGGCCATTTGCCGTCGGACCTGACTTTTAGCCTTTTAACGGCCCATGCTCTTCATGGTCCAATACCAGCCCGGTTTCTCTTTCGGCCTGCTAAAGGCCCACAACACAGTTGGGCCATTTACAGTACGACCTGACTTTTGGCCTCTTAGCGGCCCATGCTCTTCATTGTCCAGTACGAGCCCGCTGTCTCTTTCGCCTGCTAAAGGCCCATAGTATAGTTGGGCCATATGTAGCCCGACCTTAGTATCGGCTTGTTAACGACCTGCTACCTCTTGAGCACTGCGTTGGTTTTCCCTTGAAGAGGAAAGGGTGATGCAGCAAAGTAGCGTAAGTATTTCCCTCCGTTTTTGAGAACCAAGGTATCAATCCAGTAGGAGGCTACGTGCGAGTCCCTCGTACCTACACAAAACAAATAACTCCTCGCAACCAACGCAATAAGGGGTCCCTTCACAGTCACTTACGAGAGTGAGATCTGATAGATATGATAGGATAATATTTTTGGTATTTTTGTGATAAAGATGCAAAGTAAAATAAAAGCAAAGTAAAAACAAAGGAAATAACTAAGTGTTGGAAGATTAATATGATGAAGATAGACCCGGGGGCCATAGGTTTCACTAGTGGCTTCTCTCAAGAGCATAAGTATTTTACGGTGGGTGAACGAATTACTGTTGAGCAATTGACAGAATTGAGCATAGTTATGAGAATATCTAGGTATGATCATGTATATAGGCATCACGTCCGAAACAAGTAGAGAAACTCCTGCCTGCATCTACTACTATTACTCCACTCATCGACCGCTATCCAGCATGCATCTAGAGTATTAAGTTTATGAAAACAGAGTAACGCCTTAAGCAAGATGACATGATGTAGAGGGATAAATTCATGCAATATGATAAAAAAACCATCTTGTTATCCTCGATGGCAACAATACAATACGTGCCTTGCTGCCCCTACTGTCACTGGGAAAGGACACCGCAAGATTGAACCCAAAGCTAAGCACTTCTCCCATTGCAAGAAAGATCAATCTAGTAGGCCAAACCAAACTGATAATTCGAAGAGACTTGCAAAGATAACCAATCATACATAAAAGAATTCAGAGAAGATTCAAATATTGTTCATAGATAAACTTGATCATAAACCCACAATTCATCGATCTCAACAAACACACCGCAAAAAGAAGATTACATCGAACAGATCTCCACGAGAGAGGGGGAGAACATTGTATTGAGATCCAAAAAGAGAGAAGAAGCCATCTAGCTACTAACTATGGACCCGAAGGTCTGAAGTAAACTACTCACACTTCATCGGAGAGGCTATGGTGTTGATGTAGAAGCCCTCCGTGATGGATGCCCCCTCCGGCGGAGCTCCGGAACAGGCCCCAAGATGGGATCTCGTGGGTACAGAAGGTTGCGGCGGTGGAATTAGGTTTTTGGCTCCTCATCTGATCGTTTGGGGGTACGTAGGTATATATAGGAGGAAGAAGTACGTCGGTGGAGCAACGTGGGGCCCACGAGGGTGGAGGGCGCGCCCCCTACCTCGTGGCCTCTTGGAAGCTTCTCTTATGTAGGGTCCAAGTCTCCTGGATCATGTTCGTTCCAAAAATCACGCTCCGAAGGTTTCATTCCGTTTGGACTCCGTTTGATATTCTTTTTCTGCGAAACTCTGAAATAGGCAAAAAACAACAATTCTGCGCTGGGCCTCCGGTTAATAGATTAGTCCCAGAAATAATATAAAAGTGGATAATTGTTGGGGAACGTAGTAATTTCAAAAAAATTCCTACGCACACGCAAGATCATGGTGATGCATAGCAACGAGAGGGGAGAGTGTTGTCCACGTACCCTCGCAGACCGAAAGCGGAAGCGTTAACACAATGCGGTTGATGTAGTCGTACGTCTTCACGATCAGACCGATCAAGTACCGAACGTACGGCACCTCCGAGTTCAGCACACGTTCAGCTTGATGACGTCCCTCGAACTCCGATCCAGCCGAGTGTTGAGGGAGAGTTTCGTTAGCACGACGGCGTGGTGACAATGTTGATGTTCTACCGACGCAGGGCTTCGCCTAAGCACCGCTACGATATTATCGAGGTGTAATATGGTGGAGGGGGGCACCGCACATGACTAAGAGATCAATGATCAATTGTGTGTCCATGGGGCGCCCCCTTGCCCCCGTATATAAAGGAGCAAGGGGGAGGCCGCCGGCCAAGGAGGAGGGCGCGCCAAGGGGGGAGTCCTAATCCCACCGGGAGTAGGACTCCTCCTTTCCTTGTTGGAATAGGAGAAGGGAAGGAAGAAGGAGAAAGAAGGAAGGGGGCGCCCCCCTCCCTAGTCCAATTCGGACTAGTCCATGGGGAGGGGTGCGGCCACCCTTTGGGGCCTTTCTCTCCTTTCCCGTATGGCCCATTAAGGCCCAATACGAATTCCCGTAACTCTCCGGTACTCCGAAAAATACCCGAATCACTCGGAACCTTTCCGAAGTCCGAATATAGTCGTCCAATATATCGATCTTTACGTCTCGGCCATTTCGAGACTCCTCGTCATGTCCCCGATCTCATCCGGGACTCCGAACTCCTTCGGTACATCAAAACATATAAACTCATAATATAACCGTCATCGTAACGTTAAGCGTGCGGACCCTACGGGTTCGAGAACTATGTAGACATGACCGAGACACCTCTCCGGTCAATAACCAATAGCGGAACCTGGATGCTCATATTGGCTCCCATATATTCTACGAAGATCTTTATCGGTCAGGCCGCATAACAACATACGTTGTTCCCTTTGTCATCGGTATGTTACTTGCCCGAGATTCGATCGTCGGTATCTCGATACCTAGTTCAATCTCGTTACCGGCAAGTCTCTTTACTCGTTCCGTAATACATCATCCCGCAACTAACTCATCAGTTACAATGCTTGCAAGGCTTATAGTGATGTGTATTACTGAGTGGGCCCAGAGATACCTCTCCGACAATCGGAGTGACAAATCCTAATCTTGAAATACGCCAACCCAACAAGTACCTTTGGAGACACCTGTAGAGCACCTTTATAATCACCCAGTTACGTTGTGACGTTTGGTAGCACACAAAGTGTTCCTCCGGTAAACGGGGGTTGCATAATCTCATAGTCATAGGAACATGTATAATTCATGAAGAAAGCAATAGCAACATACTAAAAGATCGAGTGCTAAGCTAACGGAATGGGTCAAGTCAATCACATCATTCTCCTAATGATGTGATCCCGTTAATCAAATGACAACTCATGTCTATGGCTAGGAAACATAACCATCTTTGATCAACGAGCTAGTCGAGTAGAGGCATGCTAGTGACACTCAGTTTGTCTATGTATTCACACATGTATCATGTTTCCGGTTAATACAATTCTAGCATGAATAATAAACATTTATCATGATATAAGGAAATAAATAATAACTTTATTATTGCCTCTAGGGCATATTTCCTTCTGTCTCCCACTTGCACTAGAGTCAATAATCTAGTTCACATCGCCATGTGATTTAACATCAATAGTTCACATCACCATGTGATTAACACCCATAGTTCACATCGTCATGTGACCAACACCCAAAGGGTTTACTAGAGTCAATAATATAGTTCACATCGCTATGTGATTAACACCCAAAGAGTACTAAGGTGTGATCATGTTTTGATTGTGAGATAATTTTAGTCAACGGGTCTGTCACATTCAGATCCGTAAGTATTTTGCAAATTTCTATGTCTACAATGCTCTGCACGGAGCAACTCTAGCTAATTGCTCTCTCTTTTAATATGTATCTAGACCGAGACATAGAGTCATCTAGATTAGTGTCAAAACTTGCATCGACGTAACCCTTTACGACGAACTTTTTGTCACTTCCATAATCGAGAAACATATCCTTATTCCACTAAGGATAATTTTGACCGCTGTCCAGTGATCTACTCCTAGATCACTATTGTACTCCCTTGCCAAAATCAGTATAGGGTATACAATAGATCTGGTACACAGCATGGCATACTTTATAGAACCTATGGCCAAGGCATAGGGAATGACTTTCATTCTCTTTCTATCTTCTGCCGTGGTCGGGCTTTGAGTCTTACTCAATTTCATACCTTGTAACACAGGCAAGAACTCTTTCTTTAACTGTTCTATTTTGAACTACTTCAAAATCTTGTTAAGGTATGTACTCATTGAAAAAACTTATCAAGCGTCTTGATCTATCTCTATAGATCTTGATGCTCAATATGTAAGCAGCTTCACCGAGGTCTTTCTTTGAAAAACTCCTTTCAAACACTCCTTTATGCTTTGCAGAATAATTCTACATTATTTCCGATCAACAATATGTCATTCACATATACTTATCAGAAATGCTGTAGTGCTCCCACTCACTTTCTTGTAAATACAGGCTTCACCGCAAGTCTGTATAAAACTATATCCTTTGATCAACTTATCAAAGCGTATATTCCTACTCCGAGATGCTTGCACCAGTCCATAGATGGATCGCTGGAGCTTGCATATTTTGTTAGCACCTTTAGGATTGACAAAACCTTCTGGTTGCATCATATACAACTCTTCTTTAATAAATCCATTAAGGAATGCAGTTTTGTTTATCCATTGCCAGATTTCCTAAAATGCGGCAATTGCTAACATGATTCGGACAGACTTTAAGCATGGCTGCGAGTGAGAAAATCTCATCGTATTCAACACTTTGAACTTTGTCAAAAACCTTTTTCTGACAAGTCTAGCTTTGTAGATAGTAACACTACTATCAGCGTCCGTCTTCCTCTTGAAGATCCATTTATTTTTTATGGCTCGCCGATCATTGGGCAAGTCAATCAAAGTCCATACTTTGTTCTCATACATGGATCTTATCTCAGATTTCATGGCCTCAAGCCATTTTGCGGAATCTGGGCTCACCATCACTTCCTCATAGTTCGTAGGTTTGTCATGGTCAAATAACATGACCTCCAGAACAGGATTACCGTACCACTCTGGTGTGGATCTCACTCTGGTTTACCTACGAGTTTTGGTAGTAACTTGATCTGAAGTTACATGATCATCATCATTAACTTCCTCACTAATTGGTGTAGGAGTCACAGGAACATATTTATGTGATGAACTACTTTCCAATAAGGGAGCAGGTACAGTTACCTCATCAAGTTCTACTTTCCTCCCACTCACTTCTTTCGAGAGAAACTCCTCCTCTAGAAAGGATCCATACTTAGCAACGAATGTCTTGCCTTCGGATCTGTAATAGAAGGTGTACCCAACAGTCTCCATTGGGTATCCTATGAAGACACATTTCTCCGATTTAGGTTCGAGCTTATCAGGTTGAAGTTTCTTCACATAAGCATCGCAACCCCAAACTTTAAGATACGACAACTTTGGTTTCTTGCCAAACCATAGTTCATAAGGTGTCGTTTCAACGGATTTAGATGGTACCCTATTTAACGTGAATGTAGCTGTCTCTAATGCATAACCCCAAAACTATAATGGTAAATCGGTAAGAAACATCATAGATTGCACTATATCAAATAAAGTACGGTTATGACGTTCGGACACACCATTATGCTGTGGTGTTCCAAGTGGCACGAATTTGTGAAACTATTCCACATTGTTTTAATTGAAGACCAAACTCGTAACTCAAATATTTGTCTCCGCGATCAGATCGTAGAAACCTTATTTTCTTGTCACGATGATTTTCCACTTCACTCTGAAATTCTTTGAACTTTTCAAATGCTTCAGACTTATGTTTCATCAAGTAGATATACCCATATCTGCTCAAATCATCTGTGAAGGTCAGAAAATAACGGTACCCGCCGCGAGCCTCAACACTCATCGGATCGCATACATCAGTATGTATTATTTCCAATAAGTCAGTTGCTCGCTCCATCGTTCCGGAGAACGGAGTCTTAGTCATCTTGCCCATAAGGCATGGTTCGCAAGCATCAAGTGATTCATAATCAAGTGATTCCAAAGCCCATCAGCATGGAGTTTCTTCATGCGCTTTACACCAATATGACCTAAACGGCAGTGCCACAAATAAGTTGCACTATCATTATTAACTTTGCATCTTTTGGCTTCAATATTATGAATATGTGTATCACTATGATCGAGATCCAACGAACCATTTTCATTGGGTGTGTAACCATATAAGGTTTTATTCATGTAAACAGAACAACAATTATTCTCTAACTTAAATGAATAACCGTATTGCAATAAAAATGATCAAATCATATTCATGCTCAACGCAAACACCAAATAACATTTATTTAGGTTCAACACTAATCCCGAAAGTATAGGGAGTGTGCGATGATGATCATATCAATCTTGGAACCACTTCCAATACACATCGTCACTTCATCCTTAACTAGTTTCTGTTCATTATGCAACTCCCGTTTCGAGTTACTACTCTTTAGCAACTGAACCAGTACCTAATACCGAGGGGTTGCTACGAACACTAGTAAAATACACATCAATAATCTGTATATCAAATATACCTTTGTTCACTTTTCCATCCTTCTTATCCACCAAATACTTGGGGTAGTTCTGCTTCCAGTGACTAGTCCCTTTTGCAATAGAAGCACTTAGTCTCAGGCTTAGGACCAGACTTAGGCTTCTTCACTTGAGCAGCAACTTGCTTGCCGTTCTTCTTGAAGTTCCCCTTCTTCCCTTTGCCCTTTTTCTTGAAACTAGTGGTCTCGTCAACCATCAACACTTGATGTTTTTCTTGATTTCTACCTTCGTCGATTTCAGCATCACGAAGAGCTCGGGAATTACTTTCGTCATCCCTTGCATACTATAGTTCATCACGAAGCTCTACTAACTTGGTGATGGTGACTAGAGAATTTTGTCAATCACTATTTTATCTGGAAGATTAACTCCCACTTGATTCAAGCGATTGTAGTACCCAGACAATCTGAGCACATGCTCACAGCTTGAGCTATTCTCCTCCATCTTTTAGCTATAGAACTTGTTGGAGACTTCATATCTCTCAACTCGGGTATTTGCTTGAAATATTAACTTCAACTCCTGGAACATCTCATATGGTCCATGACGTTCAAAACGTCTTTGAAGTCCCGATTCTAAGCCGTTAAGCATGGTGCACTAAACTATCAAGTAGTCGTCATATTGAGCTAGCCAAACGTTCATAACGTCTGCATCTGCTCCTGCAATAGGTCTGTCACCTAGCGGTGCATCAAGGACATAATTCTTCTGTGCAGCAATGAGGATAATCCTCAGATCACGGATCCAATCCGCATCTTTGCTACTAACATCTTTCAACATAATTTTTCTCTAGGAACATATAAAAAATAAACACAGGGAAGCAACAACGCGAGCTATTGATCTACAACATAATTTGCAAAAATACTATCAGGACTAAGTTCATGATAAATTTAAGTTCAATCAATCATATTACTTAAGAACTCCCACTTAGATAGACATCCCTCTAATCCTCTAAGTGATCACGTGATCCATATCAAGTAAACCACGTCCGATCATCACGTGAGATGGAGTAGTTTCAATGGTGAACATCACTATGTTGATCATATCTACTATATGATTCACGCTTGACCTTTCGGTCTCCGTGTTCCGAGGCCATATCTGCATATGCTAGGCTCGTCAAGTTTAACCTGAGTATTCCGCGTGTGCAACTGTTTTGCACCCGTTGTATTTGAACGTAGAGCCTATCACACCCGATCATCACGTGGTGTCTCAGCACGAAGAACTTTCGCAACGGTGCATACTCAGGGAGAACACTTTTATCTTGAAATTTTAGTGAGAGATCATCTTATAATGCTACCGTCAATCAAAGCAAAATAAGATGCATAAAAGATAAATATCACATGCAATCAATATAAGTGATATGATATGGCCATCATCATCTTGTGCTTGTGATCTCCATCTCCGAAGCACCGTCATGATCACCATCGTCACCGGCGTGACACCTTGATCTCCATCGTAGCATCGTTGTCGTCTCGCCAACTATTGCTTTTACGACTATCGCTACCGCTTAGTGATAAAGTAAAACAATTACATGGCGATTGCATTTCATACAATAAAGCGACAACCATATGGCTCCTGCCAGTTGCCGATAACTCGGTTACAAAACATGATCATCTCATACAATAAAATATAGCATCATGTCTTGACCATATCACATCACAACATGCCCTGCAAAAACAAGTTAGATGTCCTCTACTTTGTTGATGCAAGTTTTACGTGGCTGCTACGGGCTTAGCAAGAACCGTTCTTACCTACGCATCAAAACCACAACGATAGTTTGTCAAGTTGGTCCTGTTTTAACCTTCGCAAGGACGGGGCGTAGCCACACTCGGTTCAACTAAAGTGAGAGAGACAGACACCCGCCAGTCACCTTTAAGCATCGAGTGCTCGCAACGGTGAAACCAGTCTCGCGTAAGCGTACGCGTAATGTCGGTCCGGGCCGCTTCATCTCACAATACCGCCGAACCAAAGTATGACATGCTGGTAAGCAGTATGACTTATATCGCCCACAACTCACTTGTGTTCTACTCGTGCATAACATCAACGCATAAAACCAGGCTCGGATGCCACTGTTGGGGAACGTAGTAATTTCAAAAAAATTCCTACGCACACGCAAGATCATGGTGATGCATAGCAACGAGAGGGGAGAGTGTTGTCCACGTACCCTCGCAGACCGAAAGCGGAAGCGTTAACACAATGCGGTTGATGTAGTCGTACGTCTTCACGATCGGACCGATCAAGTACCGAACGTACGGCACCTCCGAGTTCAGCACACGTTCAGCTTGATGACGTCCCTCGAATTCCGATCCAGCCGAGTGTTGAGGGAGAGTTTCGTTAGCACGACGGCGTGGTGACAATGTTGATGTTCTACCGACGCAGGGCTTCGCCTAAGCACCGCTACGATATTATCAAGGTGTAATATGGTGGAGGGGGGCACCGCACATGACTAAGAGATCAATGATCAATTGTGTGTCCATGGGGCGCTCCCTTGCCCCCGTATATAAAGGAGCAAGGGGGAGGCCGCCGGCCAAGGAGGAGGGCGCGCCAAGGGGGGAGTCCTAATCCCACCGGGAGTAGGACTCCTCCTTTCCTTGTTGGAATAGGAGAAGGGAAGGAAGAAGGAGAAAGAAGGAAGGGGGCGCCCCCCTCCCTAGTCCAATTCGGACTAGTCCATGGGGAGGGGTGCGGCCACCCTTTGGGGCCTTTCTCTCCTTTCCCGTATGGCCCATTAAGGCCCAATACGAATTCTCGTAACTCTCCGGTACTCCGAAAAATACCCGAATCACTCGGAACCTTTCCGAAGTCCGAATATAGTCGTCCAATATATCGATCTTTACGTCTCGGCCATTTTGAGACTCCTCGTCATGTCCCCGATCTCATCCGGGACTCCGAACTCCTTCGGTACATCAAAACATATAAACTCATAATATAACCGTCATCGTAACGTTAAGCGTGCGGACCCTACGGGTTCGAGAACTATGTAGACATGACCGAGACACCTCTCCGGTCAATAACCAATAGCGGAACCTGGATGCTCATATTGGCTCCCACATCTTCTACGAAGATCTTTATCGGTCAAACCGCATAACAACATACATTGTTCCCTTTGTCATCGGTATGTTACTTGCCCGAGATTCGATCGTCGGTATCTCGATACCTAGTTCAATCTCGTTACCGGCAAGTCTCTTTACTCGTTCCGTAATACATCATCCCGCAACTAACTCATCAGTTACAATGCTTGCAAGGCTTATAGTGATGTGTATTACTGAGTGGGCCCAGAGATACCTCTCCGACAATCGGAGTGACAAATCCTAATCTTGAAATACGCCAACCCAACAAGTACCTTTGGAGACACCTGTAGAGCACCTTTATAATCACCCAGTTACGTTGTGACGTTTGGTAGCACACAAAGTGTTCCTCCGGTAAACGGGAGTTGCATAATCTCATAGTCATAGGAACATGTATAAGTCATGAAGAAAGCAATAGCAACATACTAAACGATCGAGTGCTAAGCTAATGGAATGGGTCAAGTCAATCACATCATTCTCCTAATGATGTGATCCCGTTAATCAAATGACAACTCATGTCTATGGCTAGGAAACATAACCATCTTTGATCAACGAGCTAGTCGAGTAGAGGCATACTAGTGACACTCTGTTTGTCTATGTATTCACACATGTATCATGTTTCCGGTTAATACAATTCTAGCATGAATAATAAACATTTATCATGATATAAGGAAATAAATAATAACTTTATTATTGCCTCTAGGGCATATTTCCTTCAATAATAAAGCCCAATATTGTCCAAAACAGTAGATAATATAGCATGGAGCAATCAAAAATTATAGATATGTTGGAGATGTATCACGACCCGTGAAATCAAATGGGCCCACCTGTTGCCCGCTTCGATGTCGGCATGTTAACGACCCGGGATGTAAGAGGGCTGACCATTAACTTTCGGCCTGGTAACGGCCCATTGACTTAATGGGCCCACTAAAGTTCGTACACGTCTTTAGGCCCAATTAGATAATTTGGGCACATTACGACGAGCAATTATGCACAGAACCAAAACCGATCAAGCAAAGGTACGGCATACAGGGAAAAACGTTGCACATCCAGCATATATTATAGGAAATTACATCCACTGGGCAATCAAAGATTGATGCCAGTGCAAATAAATGAACAGAACCTAACGATCTACAACGTCACAATCTGCAACCTCAGCGCGGATGACGCCCATAAGCATGTGGGCAAGTTCTTGGTACTTTGCTACACTGTCTCTGAAAACATTGATCAGTTGTTGTTGCGCACGAATGTGCACCTCTGATTCCTCCACCATTTCCATCATTTCTTCAGCCATTAATTGGTTCACAAACATACATTTTTCCATTGCATTCGAGACAGAGGAAACTGAACAGATTCATATGGCGATTTTGGCAGGCTTGTATTATTGATAGTGGAGAGTGTCTCGACCACTGCATCATAACATAAATTAGGAGGGGAACCGAACAGATTAATCAAGAGTTATTGCCATATTACCTGGCCTAGATTTATTGGAAAGAAACAATGGGGTTGCCTTGCTGTGTTCAGAGTCTGTCTGCTTATCTTCAGCAGCCTGCACCAAATTAACACACTAGCATTTCTATCATTGGCCAGGTGAGATAATAGAAAAGGAACATTGACACAACGAACATTTGGGCAACCAGACCACACCAGCCTACACCACATTAACACAATATGGCACAACTATCATCAGCCAGGTAAGGTAATACGAAAGCAACATTGACACAATGAATGAATGGGCAACCAGAGCAACACTACAATTCAGTAATGTGCATGATATGAGATAGTACACTCATGTAGCTCAGTATGCAAAACTACCAGGCAGTTTTCCTTACAAAAATGAACATTGCCACCTTTAACATTTTGCTACAACTATTTTTAGATCAGATAAAGGTTGGATTCATGCCGATTAACAAAATACATGCTGATGTAAAAATATAGTGATATACAACAGTTACTTACATCAGCATTGGAGCACAGAGAATTCCCGCAAGATACTTTCCTCGAATACGATCCCAATGGAGGAAATCTTCGATCATTTAACCTTATTTTCTAAAAGAGAGATGGGTAAGAAACATGTAGAAAATATGATCAGAATGCTATAAAATTTCATGATGCGAGGATACGCACACGCTTCTTAGAATGGAGTTGACATATTTTTGCTGGACTGGATCGGACTAGTTCTTTGGCCACTGGAATCTGCTTATTATCAGTGGGAGTTGGGTTTCTCTGTGCTGGAGCAGTATCTATGAAAACTGGAGTTGGGTTATTATCTCCTGGCGTTTGGATCTTTTGCAAAGACCTGGTTTGTAACCCTTCAGATTCTAACATAGTCGTCTTCCCCTTGCATGCCTTATATAGAAGAATGGTGCTTCGATTATAAAACATGCTACAACAGAGATGGAATAGGTACTGAAGAATAGAAAGGCATGACATGTTGACATGTATTCCCTCCATCCGGAAATAAATAGATGGGTCTAGGCGTATTTCAGTTCTAGATACATCCAGTTTTATCCATTTCTGCGACATGTAATCCGGGCGGAGGGAGTATGATGTAAGAGCTAGGGATACGACAGGACAACAGTGTAAAAAAACACTACTTGAATGTAAAACTGTATGCTAGCGGAATACATAGAGAAAAACACTAAGGCAACATATGCGTGTATGATTGGGAAACTAAGATGGCATTGCAAGAGACCACTATAACAACACTTCATTGTAAAAAAATGAACATGGTATGGTAGACAGATGAAGTACATACTGATGAATAAAACAATGCATAAGATTTTCAGAAGCATGATGTCCAAACTAAGCAAATGGCATTGCGATAGAGTAGAATGACAGTACTTGAATTTGAAAACATGTTATCATGAATGGAATAGGTACTGAAAAACAGGAAGGCATGCCATATTTACATGCATGATCAGCAGGCTAAGCACAAGGCATTGCAACAGAGTAGATGCACTCCAGGACATTATATGCATGTTGTACCCATATCAAGGGCCAAGTTAGAGCAAGGACCTTGTGGGGTAAATAGGATTCATCATCTTTATGCAAGTCTTGTGAAGAACTGCCTTTACATGTTCCATCATATTGGGTATCATTGACGGCAAGTTTGTTGGCCGTTACATTGCTCCGTGAGGTTCTTGTGGATAAATCAGTGCGTGCAATTATATCTGACATGCATGGAAGACAACTAGTAGTTAGATTTATGTAATGAGTGCCTGTAGGAGACGACATAAATAGTAGGACTGGGGTTAACTAGCAGCAATAGGTCTAAAAAACTAAAGGGAGAACACAGACGAAAGCTACAGAATATGTATCGTTTGTACTCGAAATTAACTAGATGGCACACAAAAGTATTAAAAAACAACATAGGTAATACTAGAAGTGGTATAATACTATAATCACCAGCCTGTGGAATAGCATTTGGCTGATGGATGATAACTATGGAACAATGTTACCTAAAGAACAAGTCTCTTAGCTGAACTATGGAACAACGTTAACTCCTGAACAAGACCCGTAAGAGATCAGCATGAATATACAGTGAAATGTGATAATCTATTTTCCATGCTTAGATGAATAACAAAGCCATAAATGTTGCACACAAGTAAGATGAGGGTACAACCTATCTGGCCACCATCCATAGGAGTGAGCATCATGTGCTGACTTGTCGATGGCCCTGCAGTTGTTGTGGCTGTCCATGTCAGGCACGCGCACTCGATGCAGGGAACTATTGAGTGGGGACTATAGCTCCCTTCTAGTGTATGCTTCCCTTGTTGGAGCAGCTGCGGTGAGTCGAAAAACGGTGCGGCTGAAGATGCAGAAAACGCATAATGTTAAGAACGACACATCTCTCTGATCTGAAGAAATACCCTAAGAGATCAACAACAAGGTACGAGAGTGGTCACACGTCTGTTGACTGAAGACTAAATTGGGGTCACACGATTTTATTTTATTTTGGTATTGTCCGATATATGCCGGATGGCTTGATGGCCGTCTTGTGGTTCCCGGCTGACACTGTTCGGAATCTTCCCCGAAGCGCTAGTGACCATCGGCAGAGCGGCCTGCCTCCGCCGTGATTTCGGGCGAGGAGGGCGTGTTTTGAAATATAGTGGGCGCGAGCGATTTCGGGCCGCCCACCCCAACGACGACCCGACGACCTCTCTTCCCGCTCAGCCTCCCTACCTGCCCAGCCGGCAGGCGTCTTCCCACGCTGGTCGCCTCCTCTGAGGGAGCATTGTGCGGTAGTCTTTAACTCTGCTAGTCGGCGGCTCACATGAGTAGTACCATGTCATTAGCACATTGCCATGTTGAACTTGGTAACCAGCACATCATTGTCAAATATCCAGTACATATATAAACCATTAGTCAGAAAATTCTAGTATGTGAACCGCCAGCAGCGAGCTTGCCATCGTCCGTGCCATCCACGCGCGCCTCACATGTGCCATCGTCAGCTAGAGCCTGTACCACGCAGGCCAGCAGGTGCAGCGTGCCAGCCAACATACATACCGTCGCACATGTGGTCGTCGTCGTTCTACTGGCAGTCGCTGTGTTGGAGTACACGCATGGTTGTCGTTGTCCTGCTGGTTGCCGCTCTCACACCGCCTTCCGCAAGCACGTCACTGGCCTTGAGCATGCCGCCGTCCACAAGTATCCTGTTGACATCGTCTGGGAGTGCCTAGTGGCCGTTGTTGTTAGCCATGTTGTGGCCGACGCAATCCGGGCAGACGCCACACTCCGCCAGCACGCCGTTGTCCGTATGGATGCTGCCCTCTCCGAGGCCATCGTCGCCCGCCACGTTGTCGCCACCGTCGTTTGGGTGGACACCGCGCTCTGCGAGCTATCCGTCCTAGTGTGGACGCCGACATCCCGGAGCTCGTCGTGGATCGATTGGAAGCCCTCCTCAATGAGCAAGCCCTCGTTCGCGTGGCCGCTGCGTCCTGGTGGCTGTCTCTGTGGTCGAGCGCATGGACCACGCTGTCCTGAGCAAGCTGTCGTCTCGGACCTGGCTGTCTTCTAGATGTTGGCCCACTACCCACCACTGACGGATGGATCACGTCCATGGCGATGAGCAGGACACAGAGTAGAAGGGGGAGTGGGGCATGGAGGAAAAGGGAAGGCAGAACGGAGACCAGCCGGAAGAGGATGAGAAGGGAGGGGAAGGAGCAGATTGGGTCGATAGATATACGTGAGAGGAGACAAAGATATATGATTTATGCAAGAAGGAAGGAGAGGGATACACATTTGGAAAGAATCGCTAAACAATCATGACCCGCCGATCTCATTCCAAAAAAGGATAAAATCGATGAAGGGATGATTTCCTTCGATCGAGGAATCAAGGATTGTTTCTTCGATCGTGGAGGTGAAAAAGAAGGAACGAAACGATGTACGTACTGCCCCTTTAGGAGTAGAGATTAGAGACAAAAGGCAAAGATCAATGCATTAGGAAAGTTAGGATTTAGAAATGATTATCATGAAACTAAATTTTATTGATTGGTAACGTGCTATCGTTTCTTGCCCATCTGTAACATGTTTAGTTAGGAAATTTTGAAAAGGTTAGGAAAGTTTTCATTGTGAGGATAAAAAAACCAACGTGAGGAGATATGGTGGTGGGATGTGAGACGAAAATAAACCAGACGAAAGTGGTGGGACTATTCAATCAAGTCGTCCATTAGGAGTAGAGATATAAAAGACTTGATTTGAATAAACTCACACCTACTGAAATATCTTTGCAAATGGCTGACAAATCAACTGCCATACCTATCGGTATTTGTGAGGATGTGCCCGTTGTTGTTGCTAATGTTACTATTTTGACTGACTTTGTTATACTTGAGATGCCCGTGGACGACAACATGTCGATTATCCTTGGTATACCCTTCTTTGTTATTGATTGCAATAAAAGCAAGGTCACTTTTCATATCAATGGTAATGAGCATACGGTGCACTTTCCGAAGAAACAATTCCAAGTGAATGGTATTAATGTTATTGAAAAATCTCCGACAATCACTATTGGAAGCTTTCAAATACCTTTACCTACTGTCAAAAAGAAATATGAAATGCTTATTGTTGGGGACATTCATATCCCCATTGAGGTAACTTAGTGATTTACGAAAGTTCTTCGGTTTCATGCTAATCGAAAGTGGTTGTTAATAAGACCTGATTAACCTTATTAATGGATCATTTTTGAACGGTATGAAGTTGATGAATTTAGTAAGCACTACCTTCCGTCCCTACTTTTTGTTTTCTGTTTTTAGTAGTTAAATAAAATAAAATGCCATGGTTTGTCTGTTTTTTGAATTTTCCGTGCAATAAAAAATGACCCAAAAATAAAAGTTCTCAGAATGCCCTAAAAATTTAATATGATTTTTTTCTGAATATTTCTGAATTTCTGGTGCAAATAATATCAGAGGGAGGTGCACCAGGTGGGCACAACCCACCTGGGCGCGCCAGGACCCCCAGGCGCACCCTGGTGGGTTGTGGTCCCCACGTGCCCCCCCACTTATCCTTTCATCCCACATCATCACTTACCTCCAGAAAAAATCTCTATTGCTCTCTCTCCCCCGTGTTCTTGCTCTCAAACTTGCGGATTTCGATCTTTTTGCTCGAAGCTCCATTTCCGAAACTGTTTCAGGGGATTGTTGCTTGGTATGTGACTCCACTGTTTGTCCAATTAGTTTTTGTTTTTGTGGTTTATATTTTGAATAATTAGCTACTCTTGGTGCTGTTGTAGATGAGCTTGCATGTTGAATTCTCAGAGTTCCAAGTAGTTTGAATGCTTGTTATGGCCTCTATATATCCCTATGAGTAGTTGGTATCATTTTTTTGAAGTTTTGTTGAGAAAATTTTGTGGGCTAATAAATTTCAGGATTTTGTTCATAGGAAAACCATGAATATCTTCAGGAAGTTTGCTTCTAAGAAGAACTCCAAGGGTGTTATTGGGGAGTCATCTGATAGTGATCTCCATCCTCGGAGGTTGGCGGAAGTACGGTCGTGTGAATGGTCGCACACCCCGTTCCTGGAAGAGGCTGGAATCCTTCAGGAGTTCACACAATATGCTGCTAATGCCGGCCTCACCGACTTCATCATAGATGAGTGTGAACAGCACCAAATCCTCACAAACATCTTTGTTCAAAGTTTTACTTTCCTGCCTAGGAATAATCCTCCTGAAGTAAGCTTTGATTTATATGCTGAAAATCATCAGATACCACTTACTGAATTTTGTGACATATGCATGATCCCTTCTGATGGGAGCTTAGCCGAGCCTAGGCCGGCGGAGTTTGAGACCTTTTATGCACCTTGACAGTGGGAGATGAGAGAGGGGTGTCGGCTATCACTGCCGCTGGCTTGCATTTTCCTGTTGTTCATTACTTTGCTCTTTTCATTGCAAAATGCTTGCTTGCTAGAGAGAAGGTGGGTGCACTTAGCTCACCAGATCTTGCAATTTTACTCGTGCACTGGAGGGCGACAACACTTATAGTTTGGGAGCTATTGTGGCTCGTCGCCTCCACATTAATAAATCCAAGGGTAAAATACATGGTGGGATTTTTGCTACTCGTTTGGCGGCTCACTTCAATGTTGAGATACGCCCTCGTGGTCACCCTCTTACCAAAGTTTACTTAGACCGCACAACCATGGATCACCACCATTTTACTGATATCGAGTCTCCTAACATTCCTATTCCATATAACCTGGTTTTTAGCGTGAGGACTCGTGATATTATTCCATTGCCTGCTCCTGCTTTGTTTGATTCTGTTACCAGGGGCGGATATAGGATTATGCCTGCAGACATCATCGCCTACCGGAACGCTCAGGTTGCTGCAGAGGCAGAGGAGGAGCCTCAGCAGTGGGATGAGTGGATGCCCGCTCCTCAGTACCCCAACTACTATCCAGACTACTTATCGATTACCAAGTTAGGCCAAAAGCCTAAGCTTGGGGGAGTACGCATTTCTCACTGACATTACATTCATGTCCACTTATTTTCATTAGTCGGTGTTCACACTTTTTCATAGTATCATCCATGCTTAGATTTTATTTCTTGCTTTCTTCTTGTGTGTTTGAAAAACCTTAGAAAAACAAAGAAAAAATAGTTGTAGCTAGTTTACTTTCTATGCATGCTTAGTAGTAGTATTAAAAAGAAGACCCAAAAAGATTTCCTTGTTCTTCTTTTACTTGTTGGGAGCTTTGCCATGTAAATAGTTTTTCTCGTTTTTGCTTTTCCCTTTTATTTGCTTGTTCAAGAAAACCAAAAACTCCAAAAATATTTCAGTGTGTTCCTCTGAATTTCTTTTCTTTTTATTCGAGTCTTGCCAAGGAGAAGACCACGATGAAAATGTTGGGTGGCTCTCATATGAATAACTGTTGAACTAATAAAGAACACATTTTACCTTGTCTTCTCTTGTTGAATAAAATGTTTGCAGATTCCAGCTTAGTCCATGGCACTCTTGCACTATTATTATTTTCATATCGTTCGGTCGTGCAAGTGAAAGGCAATAATGACGATATTCGATGAAACTGGCCGTGGCAGGGAGAAACTGGTATGAACTCGATTTGTTCTGTTTGTGTAAATATGTTTAACCTAGTATCCATGATTCATCCCATTATGATTAAACATGTTTGCAATGTTACTTATGCATAATGCATGTTTATGACCGTTGTTGCTCTCTAGCTGGCCGCTTCTCAATCTAATTGCTAGCCTTCGCCTGTACTAAGTGGGAACTCTGCTTGTACATCAAAAATCTTGAACCCAAAGTTATTCCAGATGAGTCCACCATACCTACCTATATGCGGTATTACCCTGTCGTCCTAACTAAATTTGCATGTGCCACCTCTAAAAACTTCTAATAAATATCATTTTTGTGTGACTGGATCGTTCATGGAACGACCGGAGGTGGTCGGTATCTTCCATGCTAAGCGGGTTATTCTCAGGTCGAGTGTTTATTCACTCGCCATCGCACGAGAAAAGGGCGGTAATAGGGATGCCTAGTCCCAAACTGCGAACTAAAAAGAGCTAATCTCTCAAATAATCAAACAAAAACTCCCAATGGAGTCAAAACTTTTACTTTTATCGCTTGGGAACCGCCACTAGCGTGCTTAGCATGGAAGATATTGATAACTGATGGTCGTGAAGTAAATGAGAAGGGTGCATGTCCCAAAATATCATTTACCTCTGTTTTAAAAACTTGAGCTCTGACACCTTTGCAAATCACTCCTGCCCTATGCGAAGGGACTATATATTTACTTTTATGTTGCGTTATCACCTTCTAAAACAAGCGCTAGAACCTGAGAGCATAGTTGTCATGACTTGTGCATTGTGTGTAGCTAATGTTGGGTGCATCATGACTGGATCTTTCTACTATGAATTACAATGTTTAGTCGCTGCCTGAACTTTGGAGGTGCTCTGCATTTATGTTTTGCGGTCTCAGAAAGGGCTAGCGAGATACCACTATTGTCATATTATATCATGGTTGTTTTGATAACGTGTTGCCGTTTGAGATATCTTATTATTGCTCGCTAGCTGATTATGTCATTGATATGAGTTAATATATTTTTTAAGAGTTATCGTCGGCATGGTTAGTTATAATGATTGGCTGAAAACCTGGGTGCTGTTTAAGCTTATTTATGCAAACAAGAGTAAAAGAGTTCATAAAAGTTTTTCTTTTTCACTTTCAGTTTATCAACGGAATTGCTTGAGGACAAGCATTTAAGCTTGGGGGAGTCGATACGTCTCCAACGTATCTACTTTTCCTAACGCTTTTCCTCTTGTTTTGGACTCTAATTTGCATGATTTGAATGAGACTAACCCCGGTCTGACGCTATTTTCAGCAGAACTACCATGGTGTTGTTTTTGTGCAGAAATAAAAGTTCTCGGAATGGAACGAAACTTTGCGAGGAATTTTTATATAATAAATAAGAATCTCTGGAGCCAAGACCTACCGGAGAGGGGCACCTGGGTGGGCACAACCCACCAGGGCGTGCCCCCCTCTCCTGGCGCGCCCAGGTGGGTTGTCCCCACCTGGTGGCCCCACAGACCCTGAAACCGACGCTATAAAATCCTATTTTTCCAGAAAAAATCAGGGAGAAAGAATTATCGCGATCCATGAGACGGAGCTATCGTCACCTCCTGTTCTTCATCGGGAGGCCAGATTTGGAGTTCGTTTAGGGCTCCGGAGAGGGGGATCTTCGTTCTTCATCATCATCAACCCTTCTCCATAGCTAATTCCATGATGCTCCCCACCGGGAGTGAGTAATTCCTTCGTAGGCTCGCCGGTCGGTGAGGAGTTGGATGAGATTCATCATGTAACCGAGTTAGTTTTGTTAGGGCTTGATCCCTAGTATCCACTATGTTCTTAGATTGATGTTGCTATGACTTTGACATGCCTAATGCTTGTCACTTTGGGCCCGGGTGCCATGATTTCAGATCTAAACCGTTTATGTTATCATAATTATATCCATGTTTTAGATCCGATCTTGCAAGTTATAGTCACCTACTACGTGTTATGATCCGGCAACCCCGGAGTGACAAAAACCGGGACTTCTCCCGGTGATGACCGTAGTTTGAGGAGTTCATGTATTCACTATGTGTTAATGCTTTGTTCCGGTTCTCTATTAAAAGGAGGCCTTAATATCCCTTAGTTTCCAATATGGACCCCGCTGCCACGGGAGGGTAGGACAAAAGATGTCATGCAAGTTCTTTCCATAAGCACGTATGACTATTTACGGAATACATGCCTACATTATATTGACGAACTGGAGCTAGTGCCGTATCACCCTAGCTTATAACTGTCTCATGATGAATATCATCCAACAAGTCACTGATCCAATGCCTAGAATTTATCTTATATTGTTCTTGCTGAGTTACTGCTGTTATCATCACTGTTACACTTGCTACAAAATTACTGCTATCACTGTTACCGTTACCGTTACTGCTGCCACTATTATCAAAACTATCAAACTACTTTGCTACTTATCACTTTGCTGCAGATAATTAATCTCCAGGTGTGGTTGAATTGACAACTCAGCTGCTAATACCTTCAAATATTCTTTGGCTCCCCTTGTGTCGAATCTATAAATTTGGGTTGAATACTCTACCCTCGAAAACTGTTGCGATCCCCTATACTTGTGGGTTATCACATTCCAACTGGAGCTGTAGGCCTTAGCTTCGTGCAGGGTGAGCTTGTGAGGCAGTGACCCACGATGGCCCCCACACGCCCGCGAGCTCCTCCGTCCATGGATCCGCGAGTAACGAAAACAAACACGCAAAATCGCTCGTCGACGCCGGAGGGGGCGGATTGCAGTGGAGGGGGCAGAAAATATGCAGGATGGGAACCCTGAATCGCCCCGAGCTCGTAGGTATAGCGGCGGAGGGGGGAATTTGTGGGTCATCTGTATATTTTTTACGGGTCAGGCGTTTTTTACCGGAACTATTCGGGTCTGAAAAGGCCGAAACCTCTATAATCGCCGGAAGTATGAGGGCCAGAGGATTTAGCGAATATGCTAGAGTTGCTCCAACTGCCGATGTTAAGCACAAAGGTACAACAACAACGCATGCGTGTGGGAGGCAAAGCCGTCCTCGCCGAACATCACGAGATTTGCGACAATGCATCGACAACGAGGGGCAGGTAGATCCGAAGCTTTGCTAGGTACAAATCCTTTGGTTGCGGCCTTCCCTTAGCTTCATGGCCGACGTGCTGCCAATGAAGAGAGGACCTTCTAGGCGGAGGGGAGCTCTTGGGGAAGAGAAGGAAGATCATCGGACTGTTGCCGTCACCGTAGCTGGAAGGACGGAGCGCTCGGTGGAGGAGGGGGGTTGCGCTACTCTAGGTCGCAGGACAGAGGACATAAGGTGGAGGTTGTAGGCTTTCACGCAACGCCGTCCCATCTCGGTTCGAGAACCAGCGAGACGAGGCTTTCCTCCTCGACCAGTGGAGGCATGGAAATCTCAGCCGGGGAAGAGCCGTGGAAAGGGTTGGGATCCCTCGAAAATTACCAATGGTGCACATGCACCTTTATTCCTCTTTAAAAAAGCATTTTTCTACAACCCAAAAAAGATTTTTTTTTTGTAAACACATACACACATGTATATTACGTATCTGCCAAATTTCGTACTCCTTCCTTCCTAAAATATAAGGCGCGCTTGACTTTTTCGGTCTTAATCACACAATTTTGACTCTAATTTTTTACTTATTGCATGTCTACAAAAATAGTATAAAAACATACAAACTGAAATTATTTTACAAGACAAATAGGTCGATACCATTTATACATGTTCAACCAATGCACTTTTGTATATATTAATGGTCAAAATGGTGCATCAAAGAACGTGAAAAGTCAACCACAATTTATATTTTGAGAAGGAGGGAGTATCATTTTACTTTCACACATAGTGTACAAGAAAAGACAAATATGTATTTTCAAATGGGCTTCTTTTTTCGGTTATTGGACTAGAGTTTTGTTTTGTTGTACATCTTACAAAGTACATACAAGTTTTCACATAATTTTTCTAAAACTTTTAAATATGATTTTTGATTTTTTTACTTTCAAATCAACAGACATCAAAGTGCCCGAGCATCAGAACTTCGTACTCCCTCCTCTTCGTTGGGAACCAAATGCAGCGACAGGCTCCCCCGGTGCTCGGGGTTTCCCCCACCCAGGGAAAGAAGGGGATCCCAGGAGGATCCTCGGTTACCAAATGAGGCCTTATTGTGATGGCTCAAACTATGCTTGATGAACTCTCCTCGTGAGGCTTGAGACACTTATTTTAAGACAGAGGGATGGCAATTAATAACGCATGAAAAATGTTGATTACTTTCATAGACCATATGAAAATAGAAAAAGGGAGCAAACCCGGCTTCCTATAGCGGATGGCCCACCTGTCAGCTTATAGCGGGGTACCCCACCTCTGCCCTGTGCACACCTCTCGCGGGCGTATTGGTTGGTGGTACCCCATATTATTTGACCCTTCGTGTTAAGAATTCACAACTCGGCCATTCTCTCCGTCCCCCATCTTCTTTCTTTCTTGCGCAAAAGGAAAGGAGAGGAGAATTTGGAATCTCCATACCATTTTTTCTTCCTAAAAGAAAATCGAGGCGAGGAGGAGTCCGCGGCCGCGAGATGGCGATGGCGAGCTTGGCGAGGAGGCGCGCGGCGGAGGCGGTGCTGCTGCGGCGGCCCCACGCGGCGGCGTGGGCGTCCGCGTGCCGGGGGTACGCCGCGTCGGGGGAGGAGAGCGACGTCGTCGTGATCGGCGGCGGGCCCGGCGGGTACGTGGCGGCCATCAAGGCAGCGCAGCTCGGCCTTAAGACCACCTGCATCGAGAAGAGGGGCGCGCTCGGGGGGACCTGCCTCAACGTCGGCTGCATCCCGTCCAAGGTATCCATCTATCGCCGTTGCCACCTCCTCCCGTCTCCCCCTTCCCTTCTCGATATGCGATCCGGATGGATGCGTTCGTGCGGCTGGAGATAGCCCGGAGGTCGTAGATCCGTACGCATCGTACCACGATTTTAGCGCTAGGGTTTGCGGGGCGCGGGCCCATAGGCTGTAAATAAGTTGTTGATCTGGTACAACTAGAAGGGTACGGAGGTTTACCCTAACCATTTAATTTGGGCGTCGAGTTGTTGACTTTGTTCTAGTTTGTTTATTTTTTGTCTGATTACTGATCACGTTGTGCAGTTCCCCAATTTCCATGGTGAGAAATGTAGCTAGGGGTTTGCCTTGGGGCTGATGAGATATGAGGCCATTGCCATTACTCATCAGCGGGTGAGTTGCAGAATTGAACGTGTGATTTAGTTCTGTACCTGCTGTTGCTTGCGCGGTTTATGGAAAGGTTGTACTGTATAGCTTGTTTAGATGTCAGTTTGTTTAGCTTTGTCAAGGGCTTCAGGACGATGCACAGTTGGGGTATATATGTGTTAGAAGTAGGGTACAGCTCTTGTTGGCGTACCAATTTTTTGAGCTTATAGACCAACTGGTGTGCGTTTTTGTTGTTTGTTGATTTCTCATATGCCAACGTGGTACAACTTTAGGCATTTGTTTGTTTACTCTGATGACAATCACACAGTGTGTGAATATCAGATAGAACTCAACCAGACCATCGGTTGTTTTGTATAAATAATATTTCTCTATGTAATGAGTTTGTTTATGTAGTTATTTTATAGCTTGTTATATGCTTGTTCTGCTAGTCTGCATAAGTATAGCGTTTCCAGCTTCTTCGTTAGTTAATGCGCCATACCATTTGTAGAGCATTGTATGGTTGATGGTTATCAGTGTGGGCTTGCCGATAGCGCTGTTGGTTTACGCACTAGCCTCTAGGGTCCGCACCTCCATATTACTGGTTGAAAGCAGGTCTGGCAGGGCATATAGGGTGGCTTCAACTGACCTGGTCAAAGAAAATAGCTGCAGCGCTTTCTGATGCTCAAATAAATTTAGAAGCCAGGAAAGAAAATGGTTACAGTGTTTTTCTGAAGTTCAAGTAAATTGAACCTTGGGGGTGGATCATGAACCTCAAAAGTTGATTTCTAATGCTGCCATATTCATCCAATGCAATTCCACTTGTTTATACTTTTCTCTATTCACAGGGTAAAAAAATTATTAATTGAGTTCGTAATTTCCTTGAAGAGAGGCTAGTTTTCAAGTTCAAGCAATTTGGTTTTTTTGAGAGCTCAAGCTTTCTGGCTTAGTTTCTGCCTTCTATTCTTCTATGGAGAAGTTTCATCTTCTGTACTTTTTTTTAATATAGAAGGGGTGCCCCCTGGCTCCATTTTATTAAAATGAATCTGTAGTTATTACTTGCTCTAGCTTCTCAATGATGTTAGACAGATTATCTTTGCTCAAATAGAGCCTTCAGATCTTGTCCTGACTCTTGATAGTGCTCATATTCAATTAAGGATCGTCTGCAAGTTTATGTGCATTGAAACACCATGCTTACTGATTTGTAGTTATTTTTAGTTGCCCAGCTTAGCGTTTGGAGCCTTTTTGCTAATTCTAGCTTGGTCATCTTCTTGGGTGTGGTTTCCAGATTATCTTTATTATGTATTGTCACCTGTTTATGTGAAACTTATCTGTAAACCTTGGCGAAGCCAGATAAATACACTGGGAGGTGGTTCCTTAAACTGCTGCAAAATCTGTTGTGTTTCTGTTTTTTTTTGCTTGTTGTAACTTTCGAAGCTAGCTGCTGAAAATCTACAAAACTGCAAATATGTCGTTTGTTCATAGTATTTTGATCTAATTTGTGTTCCTTCTTGAACATTCCAGGCTCTTCTGCATTCGTCGCATATGTACCATGAGGCAAAGTCTTCTTTTGCACACCATGGCGTCAAGTTCTCCAATCTGGAGGTAGATCTGCCTGCAATGATGGCTCAGAAAGACAAGGCTGTTTCTGGGCTTACAAAGGGCATCGAAGGCCTGTTCAAGAAGAACAAGGTTGAGTATGTTAAAGGGTTTGGGAAGCTTGTCTCTCCGTCAGAGGTATCTGTGGATTTAGTTGATGGTGGTAGCACTATCGTCAAAGGGAAGAACATAATTGTTGCCACTGGCTCAGATGTGAAATCGCTCCCTGGAGTTACAATTGATGAGAAGAAGATTGTGTCATCTACTGGGGCTCTTGCACTTACAGAAATACCAAAGAAGTTGGTGGTCATTGGAGCTGGATACATAGGTCTAGAGATGGGTTCTGTCTGGAACAGGCTAGGGTCTGAAGTGACTGTGGTTGAATTTGCCCCTGATATTGTCCCATCAATGGATGGAGAGATAAGGAAGCAGTTTCAGCGTATGCTGGAGAAGCAAAAGTTTAAGTTCATGCTCAAGACAAAGGTTGTTGGGGTCGATACCTCTGGAAGTGGTGTCAAGTTAACTGTGGAGCCTGCAGCTGGTGGAGAGCAGACTGTCATTGAGGCTGATGTTGTCCTTGTATCTGCTGGCAGAGTCCCATACACTGCTGGTATTGGGTTGGACGCCATTGGTGTTGAGACAGACAAGGGCGGAAGGGTCCTTGTCGACAATCGCTTTATGACAAATGTTAAGGGCGTATACGCGATTGGAGATGCGATACCTGGACCGATGCTTGCACACAAGGCTGAGGAGGATGGTGTTGCATGTGTTGAATTTATCGCGGGGAAGGAGGGCCATGTTGACTATGACACTGTACCTGGCGTGGTGTACACACACCCAGAGGTGGCCTCCGTTGGCAAGACGGAGGAACAGGTCAAGGCATCTGGTGTAGCCTACCAGGTTGGGAAGTTCCCCCTGCTGGCAAACAGTCGGGCGAAGGCAATTGATGATGCCGAAGGGATGGTGAAGGTGATATCTGAGAAGGAAACTGACAGAATCCTCGGCGTACACATAATGTCCCCTGGCGCTGGCGAGATCATCCACGAGGCTGTGCTTGCACTTCAGTATGGAGCATCCAGTGAGGACATTGCCCGTACGTGCCATGCGCATCCGACAGTGAGCGAGGCCCTGAAGGAGGCATGCATGAACACCTACGACAAGGCGATCCACATGTGATTTCTGATGTGAGTTCAGCTGCCAGCTTGAAACAATTGGCAAGTTTTTGAAATAATTTTCAATCGATGCGTTCTAGAAACATCAATTTCTTTTTTGTTGTGAGCTTGTTTCATATGCGGAACTGTGAATTGCGACCTTCGCTGCAGATTGTAGTTACATGATGCTAAATTCCCTTTCCTTGCTGTGGCCGCATGTTTGCATACTCCTAAATAATATGTGAAATTGGTGTCCATGTTATTAGAGCTTCTCTTTCGGTTGATACATTTGAGGAAATTTTATGTTGCCATTTCAATGCATTTTTCTGCACCTCGCTTTATTTGTTACCCCAACTTTACTGTCTTTGCATCTATGTGGCGCTATCTTACAGGCCATATTGCACACGATCCTCCTTACGCTCTTGTGAAGCAGCTAGTGCTCGTGTGCAGGTCGGACTTTGTGATGTAACTTGTGAAATCACGATGCTTATAACTGTTGGAAGATAGGGATGCCAATATTTCCAAGTTCTGACCTGAAGAAGGGTTCTTCTTCACCTGGCAAAGTACTATGGCGGGTGTGAGCTCCCTAAAGCGTGGTCATATTTGGCGAGTGGGAAATGGGCAGAATATTGACATTTGGGAGGACGCATGGATTCCAAATTGTGCAAACCGTAAAATTGTTACCCCTAAGGGAGTTGTTACGGAAGGTAGCAGATTTGATCGATCCAATCCTAAATAGTTTTTTGAGGGAAAGCCATCATGGCGGTTTATATTTCATGTGAAAACAAGGATACATCGTTCGATAAAACATCCACTAAAAACCTTGGAGGCTCGGTCTTCCAAATAATAGTTTGAGATGTCTTCGAGTTCCTAGCCAATACATCTGCTGCCATATTGGCTTCCCTAGGACAATGATTAAAAACTATAAAACTGAAATTACGAGCTAAGAAAGAGCACTCTTCATAGATGGCCGCCGCCGGTCCGAGGGAGTTCCCACCGCTCTGCATAACCTCAATCACCTCCATGCAATCCGCTTCGACGTATAGTTTGTTGCAGCCCAGATCATTTGCTAACAACAGCCCATCTCTTAGGGCCCTTGCTTCCGCCGTCGCCGCATCCTCCACAAAGGGAATATCACCGCATGAAGCAGCCATGAAAATTCTCATGTCATCACGTAATATTGCTCCTGTACTCCCGGAGCCACTATCCAGATCGAAACCAGCATCTATATTAAGTTTCACAGTGCCTTCAGGTGGCTTCTCCCAGCCATGTCTCCTAATCCTCGCCTTCTTTTCTCTTTCTCTCGTGAAATTCTTGGCTAATGCAGCAATGGCATGTGCTGATCTGGCTGGGTCCTGTAGGAGATCCTCATGAACGTAGCGACGTCGTTCCCACCACATGTACCACACAGTAGTGGCCACTAGTTCATTACGTTGGACCCCTGACATCAAAGGCTGCAAACTGCTCCTGGACAAAAATAAATTCACAATCTGCAGCAGCACATACTTCAATTACCATATGTCCCAGCCCCAGGATGCGCCATACTTCCTGGACCCTAGGGCATAAGAAGAGGGCATGTTTGATACTTTCACAATCAGCAGTACAGAGAGGACACTGCGAGCTAGTAATCATATGTCTGTTAGCTAGAACCCCCATGCAAGGGATAGCTCCAAGTAAAGCTCTCCCCGCATGAATTTTTATCTTGGCCGGCACACATAATTTCCAAATGGTTCTCCAAATAGGACTAGTACTTGAGGATTGAACTGAGTTTGTCATTCTCAACTTTCGTCCATGTTGGTGTTCCCATTCTTCATAATAAGCTGACCTTACAGAGAAAATACCATTCTTATTGAAGTGCCAAGAGACAAAATCACTCATCATTCCCAGGGCCAAGGGAATGTTCAGAATACGTTGCACATCAATAGGCTAAAACAATTCATTAAGCAACTGCTCATCCCAAACTCTATTCTCTTCATCTATTAATTCAGAAACTCTTGTGATAACAATATTGCCTCTCGGTGTCATTACTCTCCTTGTAGGACTACTTGGGATCCATGGATCCTCCCATATATTTATTTGAGAGCCGTCCCCTACCCTCCATATATGCCCTTTTTTAAAAGTTTGAATTCCACTCCATAGACTCTGCCATGTGTAAGAACTACCCTTCTTAAGATTGCAATTAAGAAGGTCGCCATCAGGGAAGTACTTGGCTTTCAAAACTCTAGCACAAAGTGATTCTGGTTCAGCCAAAAGTCTCCAACATTGTTTAGCTAGAAGTGCCATATTAAAGCAGTGCAAGTCTCTGAATCCCATACCTCCCCTCTCCTTCGGGACACACATTTTCCACCATGCAAACTAGTGCATATGTTTTTTAAGATCATCATCGCCCCACCAATATTTAGAGATAGCAGCGGTGATACTGTTGCAAACCTGATTGGGTAGTTTAAATACTGACATAGCATATGACGGGATGGCCTGTATCACTGCCTTCAACAAAACCTCCCTACCACCCATTAATAGTTGGGATGAAGATCTTCTCAGACAGACTCTATGGCCTATTAATGTTCAGCGAGTGCTTACGATCCCGATATCGCAATATGATATGCCAGATTTCGTAGCTTGGAATTTCACAAAAAAATGGGATTTTTTCGGTTCGGTCTGCTTATTTTGTGGAATGAGACCACCAATATGGGAACAAGTTACGACATACCAATGGGATGGGACGTACCACGGTCAATCCTATTTGGGCGAGGATTTGGAAACTTGCTTGTCCAACGAAGGTTAAAATATTTATTTGGCGTACACTTCACGGCACTATTCCGTGTCGTGTTAACTTAGCTAATAGACATGTGAAAGTCTCGCCTAAGTGTCCTGCCTGCTCATCTGGGCCAGAAGACACAAAACATTTGTTGTTTCTTGGAATATTAGCTAAAAGTTGGAGTTGGATGAGATTCATCATGTAATCGAGTTAGTTTTGTTAGGGCTTGATCCCTAGTATCCCTTATGTTCTGAGATTGATGTTGTTATGACTTTGCCATGCTTAATGCTTGTCACTTAGGGCCCGGGTGCCATGATTTCAGATCTGAATCGTTTATGTTTTCACTATTATATCTATGTTCTAGATCCGATCTTGCAAGTCATATTCACCTATTATGTGTTATGATCCGTAAACCCCAGTGTGACAGTAATTGGGATACTTTCCTGTGATGACCGTAGTTTGAGGAGTTCATGTATTCACTATGTGTTAATGCTTTGTTCCGGTTCTCTATTAAAAGGAGGCCTTAATATCCCTTAGTTTCCTTATGGACCCCGCTGTCACCGGAGGGTAGGACAAAAGATGTCATGCAAGTTCTTTTCCATAAGCACGCATGACTATTTACGGAATACATGCCTACATTATATTTATGAACTGGAGCTAGTTTTGTATCGCCCTAGGTTATGACTGTTATATGATGAATATCATCCAACGAATTCACCGATCCAATGCCTACGAATCTCCCACATATTGTTCTTGCTAAGTTACTACTGCTACTATTACTGTTACACCTGCTACAAAATCATTGCTATCATTGTTACCGTTACTACTGCTGTTACCACTGTTATCAAAATTATCATATTATTGTGCTACTAATCACTTTGCTGCAGATATTTAATCTCTAGGTGTGGTTGAATTGACAACTCAACTACTAATACTTACAAATATTGTTCGGCTCCCTTGTGTTGAGTCTATAAATTTGGGTTGAATACTCTAGCCTCAAAAACTGTTGCGATCCCATATACTTGTGGGTTATCAAGACCTTTTTCCAGCGCCGTTGCGGGGGAGCATAGCTATATTTGTTGAGTCACTTGGGATTATTATCTATTTATCACTATGAAGAATCTGAAGGATACAAAAACCAAGATCGTTCCCTCTAGGATGAGGGGAGGTAAGGAACTGCCATCACACTCTGCACTTGATTCACCTTCTATTTTGAGTAAACTTGCAACACCACCACATGCTATTAATCCTGATATCTTGCAAGTTATTGATGATGTTACTTCTGCTATGAATGATAATTATGATGATGCTAGTACCTTGCTTGATGATAATGTGCCACTAGGTGAATTTCTTGATGAATAACTTGCTAGAGCTAAAGATATTGAGACTGCTGAAACTGATGAAATTATTGAAACTGATGAAGTACTTGAAACTGGAAATCTTGAAACACCTATTAGACCTAGTTCTCCTAGATATGAAATTCCTAGGATACCTGAAGGTTATGTTATGGATGACGACATAGCTAGAGACTTTCTTGCTTGCAAGGATAGAGATGATCTTAAGAAATTACTATGCAAACTGAAAGAAAAATATTTGACTGCTAGGATGAAATGTGATCCGAAGTTTGCTACTTCACCTATCTTTGTTACCGATAAGGATTATGAATTCTCTATCAACCCAAAGTTAATTAATTTGGTTGAATCTGATCCTTTCCATGGCTATGAAACTAAAACTGTAGTGGCACATCTTACTAAACTAAATGATATAGCCACCCTGTTTGCTCATGATGAGAAGATTCACTACTATTTATATTCTCAAATTATTTCTGTTCTCATTAAAGGGTGATGCTAAGATATGGTACAATACTCTTGCTCATGTTTGTGTGTGTAGTCCCCTGGATATGATTTATTACTTCTCTGAAAAATATTTTCTTGCTCATAAGAAACAAACTGCCTTACAGGAAATATTTAATTTTGTGCAAATTGAAGAAGAGAGTCTCCCACAAGCTTGGGGGAGGCTTCTTCAATTGCTTAATGCTTTGCCTGATCATCCTCTTAAGAAAAATGAAATACTTGATATCTTCTATAATGGACTAACTAATACCTACGGAACGAACTGTTGAACAAGCTGAGGAATTATTGAATAACCTAACACTGGTGCGCGTAGGTCCTAAACAAATAGTTTAAAACCCCTTTTCGCAACGTCATTTGGAACCGTCGCCAAGTGAGTGTGGGCGATAGGGGGGTCCTTCCCACACGACCCAGAAATCGTCTGGGACAGGCCCTTGTCGGACCCAGGCTGGGGCCGTGTGCGATCGGGCGAGGCATGGAAACCCAATCATTTCCGTAGGTATGTACATCCCACACGGTGAATCCCAGAAATCATTTCCGTAGGTATGTACATCCCACACGGTGAATCCCAGAAATCATTTCTATAGGTATGTACATCCCATACGGCGAATCTCAGAAATCATTTCTGTAGGTATGTTCATCCCACACGGTGAATCCCAGAAATCATTTCCGTAGGTATGTACATCCCACACGGTGAATCCCAGAAATCATTTCCGTAGGTATGTACATCCCACACGGTGAATCCCTGAAAATCATTTCCGTAGGTATGTACATCCCACACAGTTCTTTGTGTGGAAACGTTTGTGCAAGGTGGCCTAACGCAAACAGTTCGCTGCGGGAATCTGTGTGTGATTGTTAGTTGATCGAACACGCCTACTTTCTAGAAACTGTGCAGGTTGTTTGAGTTCATCGCCCACGGTGCTGTCTGAGTAACCGTTTGCAATAGAAAACCCCAATAAGCATGGTAATTAGCCTATTATTGATAATCCATGTACTAATCAAACTGATATTTCTTATTAAACACGCCAGATATTTCATATCCGTATAAAAGCAACCAGGATTTCATAATCGAATTACATCAGATAGCTTCGGCACTCAGTTACGCCATTACACAACAGCACCAAGTTTCACATGCAGCATAAAAACCTTTGGAAAGTAGCATCATACACGGTAAATAGAAAGATGAATCTCATCTGGGAAACTGTAGAAGCAGAAGGCAAATATTGAGCCTTCGGTGATGTTGAATCTCCTTGCAACTTTAGGCCAGTGGCTATGGATAATTGCCCGCCCAACCTTCGTCCTCTTCAGCAAGACTTCAATATTGTACCGTGGGTGTTGAATGAATACCTTCCTCGCCTCTTGACCATGCAGGTGGTTTGAGAGGTAATCATCGGTGAACAGCTTTGAAAAGTACTGAAAACAAAGCTATGCATAAATCCCTGTTGTAAATTTTGAAATGGCGCAAGGGGTAAAAACAAGGTAAAAGAGTTGGTACCATCCTATAGTTGACTGATGTCTTCTTCATTGTGCAAACAAAGATCTTGCTGTTATTTGTCGCAAGTTTCTTCATCCTAACAATCTTTCTGAGTTTCTTGACTTGACTGATATTCATGGACATCTCATTTCGCCATATGCAAAATGGGTCGAACAGTGGGTCTAAGCCTGTGACAGCAGGACCTACATGTGCAAGACCAAATTGTAAGAAACCTAAATATTAGAATGATTCCTGCAACTGCACAATAATGTGCTATTAGCCAAAGGACCCTGCTTGAACAAACCTCGAGGGTAAACCGCAGTGTCTCCCATTGTTTCCCTGCAACACACATAAGGAAGATCTTGATGAGGTTAACTGAGAGTTGTCATACTATTAGTAGAATATGTATTGAGTACAGCCAAATTCGATTGGTGTCACATGCATAACAATACAAAATTGTACCCACATCAAATGAAAATCAAATTGCAGAACTGAACCAAATAGTTAAATGGACAGTAGACCAAATGAACCAAAATAGTTAACTGAGCACGACATTGCAGAATAGAAACATGTACTAGAAGATAAGACAGTTAACAAAACAAAGAATGGTTGAGAACAGTACTATGAAATGTAGCAACTGTTGGACCAAACTGTTAACTGAACATCAGATTGCATATTAACATTACAGAGGACAAATCACTAGAAGGCACTGGCGGTGGCCTCGAGAAAACATCACGAACTGTATTTTAAAGTAGACAACCGCGCGGCGGTGTCGACGGTGGCCTCGAAGACGAGGTGCTCCTCCAAGATCTGGCGGTCGACACGCATGTCAGCCATAGCGACCTCGTTCGCGCGTGCGGCGGCATGCTACTCAGCTCCACGTTATACTGCGTGTAAAATGGCTATGGGCGGCGCTTAATTGGAGGAGGGTGATACGTCTCTAACGTATCTATAATTTTTTATTGTTCCATGCTATTATATTATCTGTTTTGGATGTTTAATGGGCTTTACTATACACTTTTATATTATTTTTGGGTCTAACCTACTAACCGGAGGCCCATGCTATTATATTATTTTTGATTGAAAAGGTTTGAGAACATCAAAAGTATGAAACAATTGCTTGGCTTGTCATCGGGGTTGTGCATGATTTAAATATTTTGTGTGATGAAAATAGAGCATAGCCAGACTATATGATTTTGTAGGGATAACTTTCTTTGGCCATGTTATTTTGAGAAGACATGATTGCTTTATTAGTATGCTTGAAGTATTATTATTTTTATGTCAATATTAAACTTTTGTCTTGAATCTTTCGGATCTGAACATTCATGCCACAATAAAGAAAATTACATTGAGAATTATGCTAGGAGCATTCCACATCAAAAATTCCGTTTTTATCATTTACCTACTCGAGGACGAGCAGGAATTAAGCTTGGGGATGCTTCATACGTCTCCAACGTATCTATAATTTTTTATTGTTCCATGCTATTATATTATCTGTTTTGGATGTTTCATGGGCTTTATTATACACTTTTATATTATTTTTGGGACTAACCTACTAACCGGAGGCCGAGTGCAAATTGCTGTTTTTTTGCCTATTTCAGTGTTTCGGAGAAAAGGAATATCAAACGGAGTCCAAACGGAATGAAACCTTCACGAGGATCGTTTTTGGAACAAACGCAATCCAGGAGACTTGGAGTGGACGTCAAGGAAGCAACGAGGGGGGAATGAGATAGGGAGGCGCGCCCAGGGGGTAGGCACGCCCCCCACCCTCGTGGGCCCCTCATGGCTCCACCGACCTACTTCCTTCGCCTATATATACTCTTATACCCTGAAAACATCCAGGAGCACCACGAAACCCTATTTCCATCGCCGCAACCTTCTGTACCCGTGAGATCCCATCTTGGGGCCTTTTCCGGTGCTTCGCCGGAGGGGGAATCGATCACGGAGGGCTTCTACATCAACACCGTAGCCTCTCCGATGATGTGTGAGTAGTTTACCACAGACCTTCGGGTCCACAGTTATTAGCTAGATGGCTTCTTCTCTTTCTTTGGATCTCAATACAAAGTTCTCCTCGATTCTCTTGGAGATCTATTCGATGTAATACTTTTTGCTGTGTGTTTGTCGAGATCCGATGAATTGTGGGTTTATGATCAAGATTATCTATGAACAATATTTGATTCTTCTCTGAATTCTTATATGTATGATTTGATATCTTTGCAAGTCTCTTCGAATTATCAGTTTGGTTTGGCCTACTAGATTGATCTTTCTTGCAATGGGAGAAGTGCTTAGCATTGGGTTCAATCTTGCGGTGTCCTTTGCCAGTGACAGCAAGGGCAACAAGGCACGTATTGAATTGTTGCCATCGAGGATAAAAAGATGGGGTTTATATCATATTGCTTGAGTTTATCCCTCTACATCATGTCATCTTGCCTAATGCGTTACTCTGTTCTTATGAACTTAATACTCTAGATGCATGCTGGATAGCGGTCGATGTGTGGAGTAATAGTAGTAGATGCAGAATCGTTTCGGTCTACTTGTCACGGACGTGATGCCTATATACATGATCATGCCTAGATATTCTCATAACTATGCACTTTTCTATCAATTGCTCGATAGTAATTTGTTCACCCACCGTAGAATTTGCTATCTTGAGAGAATCCACTAGTGAAACCTATGGCCCCCGGGTCTATCTTCCATCATATAAGTTTCCGATCTATTTTATTTTGCAATCTTTACTTTTCAATCTATACAACAAAAAATACCAAAAATATTTATCTTGTTATCTCTATCAGATCTCACTTTTGCAAGTGGTCGTGAAGGGATTGGCAACCCCTTTATCGCGTTGGTTGCAAGGTTCTTATTTGTTTGTGCGGGTACTAGGGATTTGTGTGTAACCTCCTACTGGATTGATACCTTGGTTCTCAAAAACTGAGGGAAATACTTACGCTACTTTGCTGCATCACCCTTTCCTCTTCAAGGGAAAACCAACGCATGCTCAAGAGGTAGCAAGAAGGATTTCTGGCGCCGTTGCCGGGGAGGCTTACGCCAAGTCAAGTCAAGATTTGATCTCCCGTCAACTAAGCCATTTCTGGCGCCGTTGCCGGGGAGGCTTACGCCAAGTCAAGTCAAGATTTGATCTCCCGTCAACTAAGCCATTTCTGGCGCCGTTGCCGGGGAGATCTACGCTCAAGTCAAGACATACCAAGTACCCATCACAAACTCTTATCCCTCGCATTACATTATTTGCCATTTGCCTCTCGTTTTCCTCTCCCCCACTTCACCTTTGCCGTTTTATTCGCCTCTTTCCCGTTTGCTTTTCTTTCGCCATGGCCGAATCAAAAAGGGCTAAGGGTTCTCTCCCGGGTTTTAGTACTTTGGATAGTCCCTCTGTCCTCTCTAAGCACATAAATAATGATGCTATGGAAAGACCTACCATGGTTATCAATGAGGGTCTGAATAATTTTGATGAGGATGATCCCGGAATTTTTCGTTATTTACTTGATGAGTCTTTGAAAGATGCTTGGGATAGGCTATTAAGGATCCGAGCCAGCATGTGCCCCAATATCAAATTGAGATATACTTGAAAAGCTTTTATGTTGGCTTACCCGCTTCGTTCAAGCAAGTTCTAGATTCTATTTTTGAAGAAGGTTTTCTTGAGGGGGATGCCATAGATACCTATGAAAAGATGAAAACTATATTTGGGAACCCCATGAGTGAGAAGGTTGAATCCACCTCTCTATTGTGCTTTTATCAAAATGAAATTATCAAAGAGATGAAGGCTAGCTTAGATGCAAATTTCTGTAGTGTGTTTAATCTTTCTTACACCATTAATGGCCACGTGCTTTCTCAAAATAGAAAGATAAATGCTATAGATAAGAAATTTTCTCTTTTCTTTCCCAATACCAAAGATGATAATCACACTATTTTGGAAGAGTGTCAACTTTGCATGCATGTGGATCATGTTGAAAATATTTTGTTGAATTTGCTTATGATCCCACATGTAATTATTATGAGAGAGGAAAATATGGTTGTAGAAATTTTCATGTTACTAAATTACCTCTCGTTATGTTAAGATCGCTATTGTTTCTTTCCGCTTCCTTGCATATGCTAGTTTTTGCTTGCTATGATAATTTGTTTGCCCATAAGATGCCTATGCATAGGAAGTATGTTAGACTTAGATGTGTTTGTCACGTGTTTCATGATGCTCTCTTTGTGCTTCAATTCTTGTCTTTCATGTGAGCATCATTGAAATTATCAATGCCTAGCTAGGGGCGTTAAACGATAGCGCTTGTTGGGAGGCAACCCAATTTTATTTTTGTTCCTTTCTTTTTGTTCCTGTTTAGTAATAAATATTTCATCTAGCCTCTGGTTACATGTGGTTTTATGTTTTAATTAGTATTTGTGCCAAGTAAAACCTATAGGATCTTCTTGGTTGATAATTATTTGATCTTGCTGAAAAAGTCAGAAACTTTCTGCTCATGAATTTTTATGTTAAAAATCACCAGAAAGTGATAAATACTGATTCCAATTGCAGTAGATCAATAAACAAATTATTTCGGTCTTTATATTTTGGAAGAATTTTTGAGTTACAGAAAGTTTGCTTTTGATACAGATTACTACAGACTGTTCTGTTTTTGACAGATTCTGTTTTTCGTGTGTTGTTTGCTTATTTTGATGAATCTATGGCTAGTATCGGGGGGTATGAACGATAGAGAAGTTGGAATACAGTAGGTTTAACACCAATATAAATAAATAATGACTTCATTACAGCACTTTAAAGTGGTGGTTTGTTTTATTTCGCTAACGGAGCTCATGAGATTTTCTGTTGAGTTTTGTGTTGTGAAGTTTTCAAGTTTTTGGGTAAAGATTTGATGGATTATGGAACAAGGAGTAGCAAGAGCCTAAGCTTGGGGATTCCCAAGGCACCCCAAGGTAAAATTCAAGGACAACCAAAAGCCTAAGCTTGGGGATGCCCCGGAAGGCATCCCCTCTTTCGTCTTCGTCTATCGGTAACTTTACTTGATGCTATATTTTTATTCACCACATGATATGTGTTTTGCTTGGAGCGTCTTGTATGATTTGAGTCTTTGCTTTTTAGTTTACCACAATCATCCCTGCTGTACACACCTTTTGGAGAGACACACATGAGTCGGAATTTATTAGAATACTCTATGTGCTTCACTTATATCTTTTGAGCTAGATAATTTTGCTCTAGTGCTTCGCTTATATCTTTTTAGAGCACGGTGGTGGTTTATTTTATAGAAATTATTGATCTCTCATGCTTCACTTATATTATTTTGAGAGTCTTTTAGAACAGCATGGTAATTTGCTTTGGTTAAAATTTTAGTCCTAAAGTGATGAGCATCCAAGATAGGTATAATAAAAACTATCATATAAAGTGCATTGAATACTATGAGAAGTTTGATTCTTTACGATTGTTTTGAGATATGAAGATGGTGATATTAGAGTCATGCTAGTTTAGTAGCTGTGAATTTGAGAAATACTTGTGTTAAAGTTTGTGATTCCCGTAGCATGCACATATGGTGAACCGTTATGTGATGAAGTCGGAGCATGATTTATTTATTGATTGTCTTCCTTATGAGTGGCGGTCAGGGACGAGCGATGGTCTTTTCCTACGAATATATCCCCCTAGGAGCATGCACGTAGTACTTTGTTTCGATAACTAATAGATTTTTGCAATAAGTATGTGAGTTCTTTATGACTAATGTTGAGTCCATGAATTATACGCACTCCCACCCTTCCACCATTGCTAGCCTCTCTAATACCGCGCAACTTTCGCCGGTATCATACACCCACCATATACCTTCCTCAAAACAGCCACCATACCTACCTATTATGGCATCTCCATAGCCATTCCGAGATATATTGCCATGCAACTTTCCACCGTTCCATTTATTATGACACGCTCCATCATTGTCATATTGCTTTGCATGATCATGTAGTTGACATCGTATTTGTGGCAAAGCCACCGTTCATGATTTTCATACATGTCACTCTTGATTCATTGCATACCCCGGTACACCGCCAGAGGCATTCACATAGAGTCATATTTTGTTCTAAGTATTGAGTTGTAATTTTGGAGTTGTAAGTAAATAAAAGTGCGATGATCATCATTATTAGAGCATTGTCCCATGTGAGGAAAGGATGATGGAGACTATGGTTCCCCCACAAGTCGGGATGAGACTCCGGACGAAAAGAAAAAAAAGAAAGAAAAGAGGCCATAAAAAAGAGAAAGGTCCAAACAAAAAATGAGAGAAAAGAGAGAAGGGACAATGTTACTATCCTTTTACCACACTTGTGCTTCAAAGTAGCACCATGATCTTCATGATAGAGAGTGTCCTATGTTGTCAATTTCATATACTAGTGGGAATTTTACATTATAGAACTTGGCTTGTATATTCCAATGATGGGCTTCCTCAAAATGCCCTAGGTCTTCGTGAGCAAGCGAGTTGGATGCACACCCACTTAGTTTCTTTTGTTGAGCTTTCATACACTTATAGCTCTAGTGCATCCGTTGCATGGCAATCCCTACTCACTCACATTGATATCTATTGATGGGAATCTCCATAGCCCGTTGATACGCCTAGTTGATGTGAGACTATCTTCTCCTTTTTTGTCTTCTCCACAACCACCATTCTATTCCACATATAGTGCTATGTAAATGGCTCACGCTCATGTATTGCGTGAAGATTGAAAAGGTTTGAGAACATCAAAAGTATGAAACAATTGCTTGGCTTGTCATCGGGGTTGTGCATGATTTAAATATTTTGTGTGATGAAGATAGAGCATAGCCAGACAATATGATTTTGTAGGGATAACTTTCTTTGGCCATGTTATTTTGAGAAGACATGATTGCTTTATTAGTATGCTTGAAGTATTATTATTTTTATGTCAATATTAAACTTTTGTCTTGAATCTTTCGGATCTGAACATTCATGCCACAATAAAGAAAATAACATTGAGAATTATGCTAGGTAGCATTCCACATCAAAAATTCTGTTTTTATCATTTACCTACTCGAGGACGAGCAGGAATTAAGCTTGGGCATGCTTGATACGTCTCCAACGTATCTATAATTTTTTATTGTTCCATGCTATTATATTATCTGTTTTGGATGTTTAATGGGCTTTATTATACACTTTTATATTATTTTTGGGACTAACCTACTAACCGGAGGCCCAGTGCAAATTGCTGTTTTTTTCCTATTTCAGTGTTTCGCAGAAAAGGAATATCAAACGGAGTCCAAACGGAATGAAACCTTCGCGAGGATCGTTTTTGGAACAAACGCAATCCAGGAGACTTGGAGTGGACGTCAAGGAAGCAACAAGGCAGCCACGAGATAGGGAGGCACGCCCAGGGGGGTATGCACGCCCCCACCCTCGTGAGCCCCTCGTGGCTCCACCGACCTACTTCCTTTGCCTATATATACTCTTATACACTGAAAACATCCAGGAGCACCACGAAACCATATTTCCACCGCCGCAACCTTCTATACCCGTGAGATCCCATCTTGGGGCCTTTTCCGGCGCTCCGCCGGAGGGGGAATTGATCACGGAGGGCTTCTACATCAACACCATAGCCTCTCCGATGATGTGTGAGTAGTTTACCACAGACCTTCGGGTCCATAGTTATTAGCTAGAGGGCTTCTTCTCTCTCTTTGGATCTCAATACAAAGTTTCCTTGATTCTCTTGGAGATCTATTTGATGTAATACTTTTTGCGGTGTGTTTGTCGAGATCCGATGAATTGTGGGTTTATGATCAAGATTATCTATGAACAATATTTGATTCTTCTCTGAATTCTTATATGTATGATTTGATATCTTTGCAAGTCTCTTCGAATTATCAGTTTGGTTTGGCCTACTAGATTGATCTTTCTTGCAATGGGAGAAGTGCTTAGCTTTGGGTTCAATCTTGCGGTGTCCTTTCCCAGTGACAGCAGGGGAAGCAAGGCACGTATTGAATTGTTGCCATCAAGGATAAAAAGATGGGGTTTATATCACATTTCTTGAGTTTATCCCTCTACATCATGTCATCTTGCCTAATGTGTTACTCTGTTCTTATGAACTTAATACTCTAGATGCATGCTGGATAGCGGTTGATGTGTGGAGTAATAGTAGTAGATGCAGAATCGTTTCGGTCTAATTGTCACAGACGTGATGCCTATATACATGATCATGCCTAGATATTCTCATAACTATGCACTTTTCTATCAATTGCTCGACAGTAATTTGTTCACCCACCGTAGAATTTGCTATCTTGAGAGAAGCCACTAGTGAAACCTATGGCCCCCTGGTCTATCTTCCATCATATAAGTTTCCGATCTATTTTATTTTGCAATCTTTACTTTTCAATCTATACAACAAAAAATACCAAAAATATTTATCTTATTATCTCTATCAGATCTCACTTTTGCAAGTGGCCGTGAAGGGATTGACAACCCCTTTATCGCGTTGGTTGCAAGGTTTTTATTTGTTTGTGCAGGTACTAGGGATTTGCGTGTAACCTCCTACTGGATTGATACCTTGGTTCTCAGAAACTGAGGGAAATACTTATGCTACTTTGCTGCATCACCCTTTCCTCTTCAAGGGAAAACCAACGCATGCTCAAGAGGTAGCAGAGGGGGGCAGTGATTTCGGTGGTAGGTGTCGCTCCGTCAGTCGGGGCATGTGGGACGGGAAAGGAGGAGGATGGTGTGGGCGGGGTGTGGATTACCTAACCATATCGACGAGGCCGCACAGCAAGAAGAAGGGTCCGCGGCGAGGAGGCCGCGCAGCAAGAAGAAGGGTCGCCGGTGAGGAGGCGGCGCTGCAAGAAGAAGGGTCGCCGGCGAGGAGGAGGCGCTGCAAGAAGAAGGGTAGCCAGCGAGGAGGCGGCACTTAAGAAGAAGGGTCACCGGCGAGGAGGCAGAGCTGCCAGTAAGCAGCAGTGAAGGTTTTAACTTGGAAAGCAAGGAGGAACAGTGGAAATGTGGCTTTTGGTAGGAGGGAGGGGCGGGGAGATAGATATTTCCGTGGTGGCAAAAACATTTCGCTCGGTGCCACGAGAAACTGGTGCGCAAGTGTGGTTCAAGCGGGGGCGGTGGACTGTAGACGACGAAGCTTCCTGCGTAAGCCAGACAAGACGGTGCACCGAGATATTTTATATCGCATCCCATACGATTCTTTCTAGTAAACTGTTTGTTGTATACCTGATTTTTTCATTATGTTTTGAAAGACAAAATGATGTTACGGAGGGAAAGGATGGTGTTTGAATTGCTAGAACATTTACGTACAGTGAACATGCAACTAGTACATGAGTGTCGTGTTTAAATTTGGAATTATTCCGGGCTCGTTTCGCCTTTCTTATACATTAATTGAGTTTCTGGGCATTTAAGGTGCATAATTCAAATTTGAACTACACGCACATGCTCCAGTGCACCAAAGTTGTTTGAAAAATCACGTGTGTGTCCTTGGGTGAATTTCTAGGTCCCATGCAAGAGATGGGAGTGAAATTCAAACATCTGGGCGTCGTGGCTCGGCCGGAAAGATTGAGAAACTTGGTTTTTTAATTCCTGTAATTCCAAAACACGCCTGAAAATTATGAAACTTGGCATGGTGTCATGACATGGCACCAATATGCTGCGGTAATTTTTTTAGCCGAATTGGGACAAGCTTTGGTGTAAGCTTCTTGCAAACCGGAGCTTCCCTCAAGAAGGCTCGTGGTTCCGAGAGGGAACGTGTCACCTCCGTGTGTGAAACGACATACGTACACTGCCTTCTCCCGCCTTAATTTTTTTACACAGCCAGATTAGACCAAATAGAAGTACCGTGCTAAATTTTGGAATTATTCCGGGCTCGTTTCACCTTTTTTATACACTAATTGAGTTTCTGGACATTTAATGTGCATAATTCAAATTTGAACTACAAGCACATGCTCCAGTGCACCAAGTTGTTTGAAAAATCACATGTGTGTCCTTGGGTGAATTTCTAGGTCCCATGCAAGAGATGGGAGTGAAATTCAAACATCTGGGCATCGTGGCTCGGCCGGAAAGATTGAGAAACTTGGTTTTTTAATTCTTGTAATTCTAAAACACGCCTAAAAATCATGAAACTTGGCATGGTGTCATGACATGGCACCAACATGCTGCGGTAATTTTTTTGGCCAAACTGGGACAAGCTTTGGTGTAAGCTTCTTCCAAACCGAAGCTTCCCTCAAGAAGGCTCGTGGTTCCGAGAGGAACGTGTCACCTCCGTGTGCGAAACAACATACGTACACTGCCTTCTCCCGCCTTAATTTTTTTACACAGCCATATTAGACCAAATAGAAGTACCGTGCTAAATTTTGGAATTATTCCGGGTTCATTTGGCCTTTTTTATATATTAATTGAGTTTCTGGGCATTTAATGTGCATAATTCAAATTTGAACTACAAGCACATGCTCCAGTGCACCAAAGTTGTTTGAAAAATCACATGTGTCCTTGGGTGAATTTATAGGTCCCATGCAAGACATGGGAGTGAAATTCAAACATCTGGGCGTCGTGGCTTGCCGGAAAGATTGAGAAACTTGGTTTTTTAATTCCTGTAATTACAAAACACGCCTGAAAATCATGAAACTTGACATGGTCTCATGACATGGCACCAACATGCTGTGGTAATTTTTCTGTCCGATTTGCGAAGGCCCACACATTAACAATCAACAAAGTCATTTTGGAACAAGTGCTGTCACGTTACAAATCGGAAACACAAGTATTATTGAAACCGTGGGCGTTCGACTTAACAATTACGTGCGGCCACGCGTCCCCTTTTTTTATTGGCTAGGAGGTGCCGTGCGGGGTAGCTATTTGAGTATGGGAGGCGTGCGATCAGACCCCTGTGCGTGCTCATCAGGAGGAGAGCCCTTTGACCGCTACCCACCACACACCTCCCTCCCAACGTCTCCATTAATGGCGCCCGAGCACCTGTTCTACGTCATGGCTATATGTCTCACTGGACTGAGATTTAAGAGAGAAAAATGAAAATCTGAAAAGAAAGTTTTGCACGGATCATGATGTAAGATTCGACGGACCTACATAGCATCGACTGCAACTTATAGCAAGCATGATGAATATAAGAACGATGACAGTGGATAATAATTGTCTTACATATTTAGAAACATAATTAAAAAAGCACATGCGGCAACGCCCGAAATACACAAGGGCAAAAGAAGAAGGAAGACAACGATCTGGCTCGCTGATCTCTACTTTCTTGATGCGTTGCTGCAGGCCGCGGGAACTAGTCTCCGCGGCGAGTGGCGACTAGCTCTTTCTTGTCCTCAAGATGCTGCTTGAGAGCATCCACGGATTCCTCCACCAGCCTTCTGCGCTCGATGCACGGCATGGCATTCTCGTCCATAAGTTTCTCGATGATGACGCCGGTCCTGTTCAACAAGGCAGTGGTCTGCTCCTGCAGCCCCGCACTTCCGACGATCTTCGCCCTCAGCAGGTCGCGCTCGGCCCGGAGCTTCGCATTGCTCTTATTTAGTTGCCGGATGACGTTGGTAGACTGTTCAAACGAGGCTTTCAGGTCATCCTGCAACCTCTCCCACCTGGAGATCTGATCCATCTGCCTAAGGACGAGGGCACGCATGCGCCTGTAAGAGTCCTCGCCTGCCCGCAAGGCATTTTCCCAGGCCGCCGCGGCGCGGGAGGACATCTCTGCTGCATTCGCGGCGCGGCGGGACATCTCTTCTGCTTCCGCGGCACGGTCGGACCAGTCTGCTGCATCGACGGCGTGGTGGGTCCTCCGTGCTGCTTCGGCGGCGCGGCGGGACCTCTCTGCTGCTACGGCCGTGCGGCGGGACATGTTGGCTGCTTTTGCGGCGAGGCGGGACATCTCTCATGCTCCCGCTTCCAGGCTCGCCTCTCCCTGGTGGCAATCTCTCGACCCAGAACTCACGCTGGCCATGGCAGACGCAAGGGAACGATGATGAATGACTTGCTTGTTTTTGACTTTTTATGGATGAGGAGTTGAGGAGGAATGTGCAGTCATCTTGGAGTAGTAGTATTTATAACCGCGTAGTAATACACTCCTAAGAGGGAAACCGTTTAGGTTTTGATTGGTGTGAACAGGTTTGCAATTTGGAATGTGATGGGACATGACCTCCCTGTTCTTCTAAAAAAAATTGTGACGGGACGCATGCTCAAACTTTACTGACGGTTATAAGTGCGGCACTATTCCCGGAAGGCGTAACATGGGCACGTACGCCTTCTCGGCCGCGTACATGGCGTTTGCACCATAGGGTGCACCGCAATAGGCAATGTCAGCACACGTCTTGTTCCAACAACCGTGCGCGCTCGTTATTACCATCGCACACGCTTCTTTTAATTAGAATGGGTGTGCCCGTCTAGCGCACACACGTTGATCTATCTAACTGTTTCAGTTTGTTGTGGCTAATCGCAAACAGTTCATCCATGTGAAGTGTATGCCATCAATCGCAGACACTTTGATCTGGCTTACCCGTTTCTGTTCTGTTTCCTAATCGCAAACTGTTAATCCTTCTGAAGCGTATGCCCTCAATCACACACACCTTGATCAGGCTGACCATTTCTTTTGTGTTGCCTAATCACAAACAGTTCATCCGAGTGAACCGTATGTTGTATATCGCACACACCTTCATCTAGCTGCCCGTTTCTTTTGTTATGCCTAATCACAAACAGTTCATCCGAGTGAACCGTATGCTCTATATCGCACACGCCTTCATCTGGCTGCCCGTTTATTTTGTTCCTCCTCATCGCAAACAGTTAATTGAACTGAACCGTATGCCCTTCATCGCACATGCAACTAAAAAATGAACCGTGTTTGATGCATCCGTGATCGCAAACGTTTTATACATTTCTGACGGTTTTCATACACCACCGTTTGCGATTATGGCATCACACATAGTTTCTCGAAGGCTCTCTGATTGTAGTGTCGTGTTAGCAGCATCCTGCAGTAGTGTAATCCGAAGAAGAGGGGTATCTTATATCTCAATCCCGAATATATGCAAGAGGCAAAGAAAAGTATGAAGGAAAAAGGTATTAAAGCAGAGGATGTTAAAAGTTTACCTCCTATTGAAGAAATACATGGACTTGACACACCACCACCACCAAAGGTGGTAGAGGTAAACTCTTTAATGAAATTTGGTGAAAGTGACATCCCTTACAATAAACATCCTAGTCAATGCCTTTATGATTTTGACAATTACATTAGAAAACAAGATCACTTCAATGCAAATGTTACGAAAAAATTGGAATATAATTCTGATATGATTGCTCGCTTGAGTGACTTGTTATTTAGAATTACTAATGATGTTAGGGGTGTGGGAAAGCATGCTTCTATGGTTCAAACTCAGTTAGAACAAGTTGCTAAATCTCAAAGAGAATTGCTTAATGAAATGAACGACAATATGAATGATCATGCTGTTAGGGTAATGACTAGAGGAGGTAGAATGACTCAGGAACCACTTTGTCTTGTGGGACACCCTAAAGAATTGAACAAGACTCTCATAGAATTAATACTGATGCTAGCAAATATGGAAGAGAAAGATATGATAAAAGAGACTTTGTTGCTAGCAAACATGGAAGAGAAAGAGAACCATGGGTTCAGACACCCATGCCCTTTCCACCTAAACCAACTTAGAAAAAAGATGATGAAGAATTTGAACGCTTTGATGAGATGCTTAGGCCAGTCTTTTTGCGCACTCGCTTGACTGATATTTTAAAGATGGCTCCTTAAGCAAAATACATGAAAGACATCATCACTAACAAGAGAAAGATACCAGAAGCTGAAATCTCCACCATGCTTGCTAATTATTCTTTTAAGGATGGAGTACCTAAAAAACTTGGAGATCCAGGAATACCAACTATACCTTGCTCCATCAAAAGAAATTATGTTAAAACTGCTTTGTGTGATTTAGGAGTTGGTGTTAGTGTTATGCCTTTCTCCTTATATAAAAGACTTGATTTGAATAAACTCACACCTACTGAAATATCTTTGCAAATGGCTGACAAATCAACTGCCATACCTATTGGTATTTGTGAGGATGTGCCAGTTGTTGTTGCAAATGTTACTATCTTAACAGACTTTGTTATACTTGAGATGCCCGAATACGACAACATGTCGATTATCCCTTGGTAGACCCTTTTTGAATACTACAGGGTATGTTATTGATTGCAATAAAAGCATGGTCACTTTCCATATCAACGGTAATGAGCATACCGTGCACTTCCCGAAGAAACAATTCCAAGTGAATGGTATTAATGTTATTGAAAAATCTCTGATGTCTACTAGAACTACGTCGGTATTTCCCCAAAGAGGAAGAGATGATGCAGCATAGCAACGGTAGGTATTTCCCTCAGTGATGAGACCAAGGTTATCGAACCAGCAGGAGAACCAAGCAACACTACGTAAACAACACCTGCACACAAATAACAAATACTCGCAACCCGACGTGTTAAAGGGGTTGTCAATCCCTTTCGGGTAACGACGCCAGAAATTGGCAAACGGACGTGAGAGAGTTGTAGATATTGATAGATCGAATGCCAAATAAAATAAAGTGCAGCAAGATATTTTTGTATTTTTAGTTTAATAGATCTGAAAATGAAAGCAAATAAAATAGATTGCAAAGGCAAATAATATGAGAAACAGACCCGGGGGCCGTAGATTTCACTAGTGGCTTCTCTCGAGAAAAATAGCAAACGGTGGGTAAACAAATTACTGTGGGCAATTGATAGAACTTCAAATAATCATGACGATATCCAGGAAATGATCATTATATAGGCATCACACCCAAGATTAGTAGACCGGCTCCTGCCTGCATCTACTACTATTAGTCCACACATCGATCGCTATCCAGCATGCATCTAGTGTATTAAGTTCATGGAAAAACGGAGTAATGCAATAAGAATGATGACATGATGTAGACAAGATCTATTTATGTAGAAATAGACCCCATCGTTTTATCCTTAGTAGCAATGATACATATGTGTCGGTTCCCCTTCTTTCACTGGGATCAAGCACCGTAAGATCGAACCCACTACAAAGCACCTCTTCCCATTGCAAGATAGATAGATCAAGTTGGCCAAGCAAAACCAAATATCGGAGAAGAAATACAAGGCTATAAGCAATCATGCATATAACAGATCAAAGAAGAATCAAATAACTTTCATGGATAAAAAGATAGATCTGATCATAAACTCAAAGTCCATTCGATCCCAACAAACACACCGCAAAAAGAGTTACATCATATGGATCTCCAAGAGACCATTGTATTGAGAATCAAACGAGAGAGAGGAAGCCATCTAGCTACTAACTACGGACCTGAAGGTCTACAAAAGACTACTCACGCATCATCGGAGAGGCACCAATGGACATGATGCACCCCTCCTTGATGGTGTCTAGATTGGATCTGGTGGTTCTGGACTCTGCGGCGGCTGGAATTGATTTTCGTCGACTCCCCTAGGGTTTCTGGAATATTGGGGTATTTATAAAGCAAAGAGTCGGTTCAGGGGGCACCCGAGGTGGGCACAACCCACCAGGGCGCGCCTGGGCCTCCAGGCGCATCCTGGTGGGTTGTGCTCCCCTCGGAGTACCCCCCAGGCGCTTCTCCGGCCCACTGGATGTCTTCTGGTCCAAAAAAATCCACAAAAAAGTTTCGCTGCGTTTGGACTCCATTTGGTATTGATTTCCTGCGATGTAAAAAACATGCAGAAAACAACAACTAGCACTTGGCACTATGTCAATAGGTTAGTACCAAAAAATGATATAAAATGACTATAAAATGATTATAAAACATCCAAGAATGATAATATAACAGCATGGAACAATCAAAAATTATAGATACGTTGGAGACGTATCAGCATCCCCAAGCTTAATTCCTGCTCGTCCTTGAGTGGGTAAATGATAAAAACATAGTTTTTGATGTGGAATGCTGCCTAACATGTCATCTCGTATTCTTTTCTTTATAGAATGGACATTTGGACTTTTATATTGTTCAAAGCAATAATCTAGTTTTGACATGAGACTTAAATACTCAAGCATACCAACAAGCAACCATGTCTTTCAAAATATCAACGCTAAAATAAGTCATCCCTAGCCCATCATGCTCAATCATTGATCCATTCATGAAACACACTCGCATATTAGATACACCCAATGCTCAAGTACGATCATAGTGCCCCCTAGTTGGTGCTTTTTAAGAGAAGATGGAGAATCGAAATAAAAATTGCATAAAGTAAAAGAAAGGCCCTTCGCAGAGGGAAGTAGGGATTTGTAGAGGTGCCAGAGCTCAAAGCGAAAATTGAGAGATAAAAACATTTTTAGAGGCATACTTTTCCCACCAACGAAAACGACTTAGAGCTCTCAACACTTTCCATGCTAGATATATCATAGGCGGTTCCAAACAGAAAATAAAGTTTATTCCTTTTTCCACCATACTTTCACTTTCCATGGCTAACCGTATCCACGGGTGCCCTCCATACCAACACTTTCCAAGGAATTTATTATTTGACAACATAAAGTAAATTCATTTTTTTTATTTCGGGACTGGGCATCCCTAATACCTTTGCCTTACTCTCGTGCAATGACAAGTGAATAAACACTCATCGTGAGAATAACACATCTAGCATGGAAAATATTAGCCACCCCTCACCGCCTCGCGAGCGGTACGAGCACACAAAAGAGAAATTTATTTTGAAAATTAGAGATGGCACATACAAATTTGCTTAGAACGGCAAAAGAATACCACATATAGGTAGGAATAGTGGACTCGTGTGGCAAAACTGGTTTAAAGGATTTTGGATGCACAAGTAGTGATCATACTTAGTGCAAAATGAAGGCTAGCAAAAGATTGAGAAGCGACCAACCAAGAAACGAATAATCTCATAAGCGAGCATTAAGCATAATTAACACCTAATAATGCACCACAAGTAGGATATAATTTCATTGCATAACTATTGACTTTCATGCTTGCATAGGGAATCACAAACCTTAACACCAATATTCTTACTAAAGCATAACTACTCATCCACATGACTCACATAACACATCATCATATCTCAAAACTATTACAAGGAATCAAGTTTATTTTGTCCAATGATCTTCATGAAAGTTTTTATTATATCCTTCTTGGATATCTATCACTTTGGAATTAATTTTCAAGTGATGCTTTTGATAAGCTCAAACAAATATAAGTGAAGATCATGAGCATAATATTTCTTTCTCTCAAATTAATTTAAATGAAGCAAGAGAGAATTTCTTGAAAATTTTACTAACTCTCAAATAAATATAAGTGAAGCAAGAGAGTATTTCTTCAAAAATAGTAAAGCACACCATGCTCAGAAAGATATAAGTGAAGCACTAGAGCAATTCCATAGTGTTGGGGAACGTAGTATTTCAAAAAAATTACGTACGATCACGCAAGATCTATCTATGTGATGCATAGCAACGAGCGGGAGAGTGTGTCCACGTACCCTCGTAGACCGAAAGCGAAAGAGTTAAGTAACACGATTGATGTAGTCGAACGTCTTCGTGATCCAATCGATCAAGGACCGAACGCACGGCACCTCCGCGATCTGCACGTTTAGCTCGGTGATGTCCCTCGTACTCTTGATCCAGCTGAGTGCCGAGGGAGAGTTTCGTCAGCACGACGGTGTGATGACGGTGATGATGAAGTTACCGACGCAGGGCTTCACCTAAGCACTACAACGATATGACCGAGGTGGAAATCTGTGGAGGGGAGCACCGCACACGGCTAAAACAACTATTGACTTGTGTGTTCTAGGGTGCCCACCTGCCCCCGTATATAAAGAAGCAAGGGGGAGGCCGGCCGGCCCTCCTGGGGCGCGCCCCAAGTAGGATTCCTACTAGGAATCCTATTCCTAGTAGGTTTCCAACAAGGGAAGAGAGAGGGGGAAGGAAGGAGAGGGAGAAGAAAAGGGGGGCGTTGCCCCCTTCCCTTGTCCTATTCGGACTCCAAGGGGGGGGGCCTGCCTTGGCTGCCCTCCTCTCTCTCCACTAAGGCCCATGTTGGCCCATTAGTTCCCCGGGGGGTTCCGATGACCCCGCGGCACTCCGATATTTATCCGGTGACCCCCGGAACTCATCCGGTGTACGTATAACATTGTCCAATATATCAATCTTTATGTCTCGACCATTTCAAGACTCCTCATCATGTCCGTGATCACATCCGGGACTCTGAACAACCTTCGGTACATCAAAACACATAAACTCATGATACCGATCGTCATCGAACGTTAAGCGTGCGGACCCTACGGGTTCGAGAACTATGTAGACATGACCGAGACTCATCTCCGGTCAATAACCACTAGAGGAACCTAGATGCTCATATTGGCTCCCACATATTATACAAAGATCTTTATCTGTCAAACCGCATAACAACATACGTTGTTCCCTTTGTCATCGGTATGTTACTTGCCCGAGATTTGATCATCGGTATCTCAATACCTAGTTCAATCTCGTTACCGGCAAGTCTCTTTACTCGTTCCATAATGCATCATCCCATAACTAACTCATTAGTCACATTGATTGCAAGGCTTATTGTGATGTGCATTACCGAGAGGGCCCAGAGATACCTCTCAGACAATCGGAGTGACAAATCCTAATCTTGATCTAAGTGCCAACTCAACAAACACCATCGGAGACACCTGTAGAGCATCTTTATAATCACCGAGTTACGTTGTGACATTTGATAGCTCACTAAGTGTTCCTCCGGTATTCGGGAGTTGCATAATCTCATAGTCAGAGGAACATGTATAAGTCATGAACAAAGCAATAGCAACAAACTAAACGATCATACTGCTATGCTAACGAACGGGTTTTGTCCATCACATCATTCTCTAATGGTGTGATCCCGTTCATCAAATGAGAACACATGTCTATGGTCAGGAAACTTAACCATCTTTGATTAACGAGCTAGTCTTGTAGAGGCATACTAGGGACACTTTGTTTTGTCTATGTATTCACACATGTATCAAGTTTCCGGTTAATACAATTCTAGCATGAATAATAAACATTTATCATGATATAAGGAAATATAAATAACAACTTTATTATTGCCTCTAGGGCATATTTCCTTCAGTCTCCCACTTGCACTAGAGTCAATAATCTAGTTCACATCGCCATGTGATTTAACACCAATAGTTCACATCGCCATGTGATTTAACACCAATAGTTCACATCGCCATGTGACTAATACCCAAAAGGTTTTACTAGAGTCAATAATCTAGTTCACATCACTATGTGATTAACACCCAAAGATTACTAAGGTGTGATCATGTTTTGCTTGTGAGAGAAGCTTAGTCAATGGGTATGTCACATTCAGAGCCGTATGTATTTTGCAAATTTTCTATGTCTACAATGCTCTGCATGGAGCTACTCTAGCTAATTGCTCCCACTTTCAATATGTATCCAGATCGAGACTCAGAGTCATCCAGATCAGTGTCAAAGCTTGCATCGACGTAACTCTTTACGACGAACTCTTTATCACCTCCATAACCGAGAAATATTTCCTTAGTCCTCTAAGGATAATTTTGACCAATGTCCAGTGATCTACTCCTAGATCACTATTGTACTCCCTTGCCAAACTCAGGGCAGGGTATACAATTGGTCTGGTACATAGCATGGCATACTTTATAGAACCTATGACTAAGGCATAGGGAATGACTTTCATTCTCTTTCTATTTGCTGTCGTGGTCGGGTTTTGAGTCTTACTCAACTTCACACCTTGCAACACAGGCAAGAACTCCTTCTTTGACTGTTCCATTTTGAACTACTTCAAAATCTTGTCAAGGTATGTATTCATTGAAAAATCTTTTCAAGCGTATTGATCTATCTCTATAGATCTTGATGCTCAATATGCAAGTAGCTTCACCGAGGTCTTTCTTTGAAAAACTTCCTTTCAAACACTCCTTTATGCTTTCCAGAAAACTCTACATCATTTCTGATCAACAATATGTCATTCACATATACTTATCAGAAAGGTTGTAGTGCTCCCACTCACTTTCTGGTAAATATAGGCTTCACCACAAGTCTGTATAAACATATGCTTTGATCACACTATCAAAGCGTATATTCCAACTCCGAGGGGCTTGCACCCTTTGTTAGCACCTATAGGATAGACAAAACCTTCTGGTTGCATCATATACAACTCTTCTTTGAGATATCCATTAAGGAATGCAGTTTTGACATCCATTTGCCATATTTCATAAAATGCGGCAATTGCTAACATGATTCGGACAGACTCTAAGCATCGATACGAGTGAGAAAATCTCATCGTAGTCAACACCTTGAACTTGTCGAAAACCTTTTGCGACAATTCGAGCCTTGTAGATAGTAACACTACTATCAGCGTCCATCTTCCTCTTGAAGATCCATTTATTCTCAATGGCTCACCAATCATCGGGCAAGTCAATCAAAGTCCATACTTTGTTCTTATACATGGACCCTATCTCAAATTTCATGGCCTCAAGCCATTTCGCGGAATCTGGGCTCATCATCGCTTCCTCATAGTTCATAGGTTCGTCATGGTCTAGTAACATGACTTCCAGAATAGGATTCCCGTACCACTCTGGTGCGGAACATACTCTAGTTGACCTACGAGGTTCTGTAGTAACTTGATCTGAAGTTTCATGATCATTATCATTAACTTCCTCACTATTTGGTGTAGGCATCATTGGAACTGATTTATGTGATGAACTACTTTCCAATTCGGGAGAAGGTACAATTACCTCATCAAGTTCTACTTTCCTCCCACTCACTTCTTTCGAGAGAAACTCCTTCTCTAGAAAGGATCCATTCTTAGCAACGAATATCTTGCCTTCGGATCTATGATAGAAGGTGTACCCAACAATCTCCTTTGGGTATCCTATGAAGACGCATTTCCCGATTTGGGTTCGAGCTTATCAGGTTGAAGCTTTTGCACATAAGCATCGCAGCCCCAAACTTTTAAGAAACGATAGCTTAGGTTTGTTGCCAAACCACAGTTCATATGGTGTCGTCTCAACGGATTTAGATGGTGCCCTATTTAATGTGAATGCAGTTGTCTCTAATGCATAACCCCAAAATGATAGTGGTAATTCGGTAAGAGACATCATAGATCGCACCATATCTAATAAAGTACGGTTATGATGTTCGGACACACCATTACACTGTGGTGTTCCAGGTGGCGTGAGTTGCGAAACTATTCCACATTGTTTCAAATGAAGACCAAACTCATAACTCAAATATTCACCTCCACGATCAGATCGTAGAAACTTTATTTTCTTGTTACGATGATTTTCCACTTCACTCTGAAATTCTTTGAACTTTTTAAATGTTTCAGACTTATGCTTCATCAAGTAGATATACCCATATCTGCTCAAATCATCCGTGAAGGTCATAACGATACCCGCCGCAAGCCTCAACACTCATCGGACTGCATACATCAGTATGTATTATTTCCAATAAGTTAGTTGCTCGCTCCATTGTTCCGGAGAACGGAGTCTTAGTCATCTTGCCCATGAGGCATGGTTCGCAAGCATCAAGTGATTCATAATCAAGTGATTCCAAAAGTCCATCATCATTGAGTTTCTTTATGCGCTTTACACTAATATGACCTAAACGGCAGTGCCACATATAAGTTGCACTATCATTATTAACTTTGCATCTTTTGGCTTCAATATTATGAATATTTGTATCACTATGATCGAGATTCAATAAACCATTTATATTGATTGTATGACCATAGAAGGTTTTATTCATGTAAATAGAACAACAATTATTCTTTTGACTTAGATGAATAACCGTATTGTTATTAACATGATCCAATCATATTCATGCTCAACGCAAACACCAAATAACATTTATTTTAGGTTCAACACTAATCCCGAAGGTAAAGGGAGTGTGCGATGGTGATCTTATCAACCTTGGAATCACTTCCAACTCACATCATCACCTCGCCCTTAACTAGTCTCTGTTTATTTTGCAACTCCCGTTTCGAGTTACTACTCTTAGCAACTGAACCAGTATCAAATACTGAGGGGTTGCTATAAACACTAGTAAAGTACACATCAATAACATGTATATCAGATATACCTTTGTTCACTTTGCCATCCTTCTTATCCACCAAGTATCTAGGGCAGTGCCACTTCCGGTGACCATTTCCTTTGCAGTAGAAGCACTCAGTTTCAGGCTTGGGTTTATCTTTGGGCTTCTTCATGGGAGTGGCAACTTGCTTGCCATTCTTCTTGAAGTTCCCTTTCTTTCCCTTGCCCTTTTACTTGAAACTAGTGGTCTTGTCAACCATCAACACTTGATGCTTTTCTTGATTTCTACCTTCGCTGATTTCAGCATCGCGAAGAGCTCGGGAATCGTTTTCGTCATCCCTTACATATTATAGTTCATCACGAAGTTCCAGTAACTTGCTGATAGTGAGTAGAGAACTTTGTCAATCACTATCTTATCTGGAAGATTAACTCCGACTTGATTCAAGCGATTGTAGTACTCAGACATTTTGAGCACATGCTCACTGGTTGAGCTATTCTCCTCCATCTTGTAGGCAAAATACTTGTCAGAGGTCTCATACCTCTCGACTCGGGTATGACTCTGAAATACCAATTTCAGCTCTTGGAACATCTTATATGCTCTGTGGCGTTTCAAAACATTTTTGAAGTCATGGTTCTAAGCCGTAAAGCATGGTGCACTAAACTATCAAGTAGTCATCATACCGAGCTTGTCAAACGTTCATAACGTCTGCATCTGCTCCTGCAATAGGTCTGCCACTTAGCGGTGCATCAAGGACATAATTCTTCTGTGCAGAAATGAGGATAATCCTCAGATCACGGACCAAGTCCGCATCATTGCTACTATCATCTTTCAACTTATTTTTCTCTAGGAACATATCAAAAAATAAACGGGGAGCTACATCGCGAGCTATTGATCTACAACATAGTTATGCAAATACTATTAGGACTAAGTTCATGATAAATTAAAGTTCAATTAATCATATTACTTAAGAACTCCCGCTTAGATAGACATCTCTCTAGTCATCTAAATGATCACGTGATCCATATCAACTAAACCATGCCCGATCATCACGTGAGATGGAGTAGCTTTCAATGGTGAACATCACTATGTTGATCATATCTACTATATGATTCACGCTCGACCTTTCGGTCTCAGTGTTCCGAGGCCATATCTGCATATGCTAGGCTCGTCAAGTTTAACCCGAGTATTCTGCGTGTGCAAAACTGGCTTGCACCCGTTGTATGTGAATGTAGAGCTTATCACACCCGATCATCACGTGGTGTCTTGGCACAACGAACTGTCGCAACGGTGCATACTCAGGGAGAACACTTGTACCTTGAAATTTAGTGAGAGATCATCTTATAATGCTACTGCCGAACTAAGCAAAATAAGATGCATAAAGGATAAACATCACATGCAATCAATATAAGTGATATGATATGGCCATCATCATCTTGTGCCTTTGATCTCCATCTCCAAAGCACCGTCATGATCACCATCGTAACCGGCTTGACACCTTAATCTCCATCGAAGCATCGTTGTCATCTCGCCAACTATTGCTATCACGACTATCGCTACCGCTTAGTGACAAAGTAAAGCAATTACATGGCGATTGCATTGCATACAATAAAGCGACAACCATATGGCTCCTGCCAGTTGCCAATAACTCTGTTACAAAACATGATCATCTCATACAACAATTTATATCATCACGTCTTGACCATATCACATCACAACATGCCCTGCAAAAACAAGTTAGACGTCCTCTACTTTGTTGTTGCAAGTTTTATGTGGCTGCTATGGGCTTAGCAAGAACCGTTCTTACCTACGCATCGAAACCACAACAATTTTTCGTCAAGTGTGCTGTTTTAACCTTCAACAAGGACTGGGCGTAGTCACACTCGATTCAACTAAAGTTGGAGAAACAGACACCCACTAGCCACCTGAGTGCGAAGCACGTCGGTAGAACCAGTCTCGCGTAAGCGAACGCGTAATGTCGGTCTGAGCCGCTTCATCCAACAATACCGCCGAATCAAAGTATGACATGCTGGTAAGCAGTATGACTATTATCGCCCACAACTCTTTGTGTTCTACTCATGCATATAACATCTACGCATAGACCTGGCTCGGATGCCACTGTTGGGGAACATAGTATTTCAAAAAATTTACCTACGATCATGCAAGATCTATCTATGTTATGCATAGCAACGAGTGGGAGAGTGTGTCCATGTACCCTCATAGACCGAAAGCGGAAGCGTTAAGTAACACGGTTGATGTAGTCAAACGTCTTCGCGATCCAACCGATCAAGTACCGAACGCACGGCACCTCCGCGATCTGCACACGTTTAGCTAGGTGACATCCCTCGAACTCTTGATCCAGCTGAGTGCAAAGGGAGAGTTTCATCAGCACGACGGCATGATGACGGTGATGATGAAGTTACCGACGCAGGGCTTCACCTAAGCACTACAACGATATGACCGAGGTGGAAATCTGTGGAGGGGGGCACCGCACACGGCTAAAACAACTGCTGACTTGTGTGTTCTAGGGTACCCCCTGCCCCCGTATATAAAGGAGCAAGGGGGAGGCCGGCCGGCCCTCCTAGGGCGCGCCCCAAGTAGGATTCCTACTAGGAATCCTATTCCTAGTAGGTTTCCAACAAGGGAAGAGAGAGGGGGAAGGAAGGAGAGGGAGAGAGGGAGAAGAAAAGGCCCCCCCCTTCACTTGTCCTATTCGGACTCCAAGGGGGGGCCTGCCCTGGCTGCCCTCCTCTCTCTCCACTAAGGCCCATGTTGGCCCATTAGTTCCCCCGGGGGTTCCGATAACCCCCCAGCACTCCGATATTTATCCGGTGACCCCCGGAACTCATCTGGTGTCCGAATAACATTATCCAATATATCAATCTTTATGTCTCGACCATTTCGAGACTCTTCGTCATGTCCGTGATCACATCCGGGACTCCGAACAACCTTCGGTACATCAAAACACATAAACTCATGATATCGATCATCATCGAACGTTAAGCGTGTGGACCCTACAGGTTCGAGAACTATGTAGACATGACCGAGACTCATCTCCGGTCAATAACCAATTGCAGAACCTGGATGCTCATATTGGCTCCCACATATTCTACGAAGATCTTTATCGGTCAAACCGCATAACAACATACGTTGTTCCCTTTGTCATCGGTACGTTACTTGCCCGAGATTCGATCGTCGGTATCTCAATACCTAGTTCAATCTCGTTACCGGCAAGTCTCTTTACTCGTTCCGTAATGCATCATCCCGTAACTAACTCACTAGTCACATTGCTTGCAAGGCTTATTGTGATGTGCATTACCGAGAGGGCCGAGAGATACCTCTCTGACAATCGGAGTGACAAATCCTAATCTTGATCTATGCCAACTCAACAAACACCATCGGAGACACCTGTAGAGCATCTTTATAATCACCCAGTTACGTTGTGACGTTTGATAGCACACTAAGTGTTCCTCTGATATTCGGGGGTTGCATAATCTCATAGTCAGAGGAACATGTATAAGTCATGAAGAAAGCAATAGCAATAAACTAAACGATCATAGTGCTATGCTAACGGATGGGTCTTGTCCATCACATCATTCTCTAATGATGTCATCCCGTTCACCAAATGACAACACAAGTCTATGGTCAGGAAACTTAACCATCTTTGATTAATGAGCTAGTCTAGTAGAGGCATACTAGGGACACTTTGTTTTGTCTATGTATTCACACATGTATCAAGTTTCCGGGTAATACAATTCTAGCATGAATAATAAACATTTATCATGATAGAAGGAAATATAGATAACAACTTTATTATTGCCTCTAGGGCATATTTCCTTCACATAGCTCATAAAGATTTAAGTGAAGCATAGAGAGCAATCCTAACAAGTCATGACATAATTTTGGCTCTCTCAAATAGGTGTGTCCAGCAAGGAATCAAGACTAAAAACACAAAGCAAAACGAGCAAAGACTCAAATCAAACAAGACATTCCAAGCAAAACTCATAGTATGTGACGAATAAAAATATAGCTTCGAGTAAAATACTGATGGTCGTTAGAAGAAAGAGGGGATGCCACTCGGGGCATCCCCAAGCTTAGTTCCTTGCTTCTCTTTGGATAATAGCTTGGGATTCCATGGGCATCCCCAATCTTAGGCTATTCTTACTCCTTATTCCTTCATCCATCGTAACATCACCCAAAACTTGAAAACTTCAATCACACAAAACTCAACAAAACCTTCGTGAGATCCGTTAGTATAAGAAAACAAATCACTATTATAAGTAATTTTGCAACCTATTCATATTTTATTCTTGCATTATATCTACTGTATTCCAACTTTTCTATGGCAAAAACTCTTCAAAGAAAACCATAGAACCATCAAAACAAGCACACAACGCAAAGAAAACAGAATCTGTCAAAAACAGAACAGTCTGTAGCAATCTGAATTGTTCGAATACTTCTGTAACTCTAAAAATCCTGACAAATTAGGAAGACCTGAGAAATTCGTATATCAATCTACTGTAAACAATTCATAGTTTTTAGTCGCTTCTGTCAATTTTAAAAAATGTAACTCTGGAAGCAAAAGTTTCTGTTTTTTCAGCAAGATCAAACAACTATCAACCAAGAAGATCATAAAGGCTTTACTTGGCACAAACACTAATTAAAACACAAAAAAACACAATCATAACAGTATCATAATTGTGCAACCACTCAATAACAGAAAGCAAAAAATAAAAATAAATTTTATTCATTGGGTTGCCTCCCAACAAGCGCTATTGTTTTACGCCCTTAGCTAGGCATAAAGCAAGGATCTAAATTTTTTCATCTTTCTTCTTAATTTCCTTAGGGGTGTTCTTGTCATGAGGTTTTGTAAAAACAACATAAAACATATTATCCATAGAAACCTTAACATTATTAAGTTGATTATTATCATAACCCCTTTGATTTCCGACAACAATCCAAGAGTATTGTTGATTAACATTATTGAAAACTTGTTGGATTATATCTAGAATGGGGACTTCCTTTTTAAGATTCTCATCAAAGATTTTATTATCCCCAAGCAAATGCCTTAGCGCATAATCACTGTTATAAAGAATTTCATTTATCACGGGTTTTTCACGATTCATACCATAAAAATCAAAGATTTCCCTAGCTTCCCGTATTATGTAGTCAAATTCATTCATAAGGACAAGAGTGGCTAAATTTTTAGCTTTAGGATTCTTTATAGCGGGAAGCTCAAAAAATAATCTTGGCAAAGTAGGATGAGTACGGATAAATTTACTTTCAAGTTTCAGAACTAGTGCTGAAATAGCATCCGCATAAGATCTAGTACTTCTAAGTATAGGGGCATCATCAAGACTTAGATTTCCAACACAATTGAAAAAAATTTAGATTCGTTCTTTTCCCATAACATTCCCTTGCCCCAAGATAAAAGTTTTAGCATCTAGATTGCCTGTACGTCCAATCTTAGGAGTTAGGCCATCATCTGTTGCTGCCATACAGAAATCACTTATGATTGAAGCAAAGGATAGATCTGACGAGAAAAAGGCGAACGAAAAAGAGGGCGAATAAAACGGCAAATTTTTGTGAAGTGGGGGAGAGGAAAACAAGAGGCAAATGGCAAATAATGTAAATTGCAAGGAGATGAGATTTGTGATTAGGAACCTGGTAGATGTTGATGATCCTCCCCAGCAACGGCGCCAGAAATTCCTTTTGTTGTCTGCTAGAACTACGTTGGTATTTCCCCAAAGAGGAAGGGATGATGCAGCACAACAACGGTAGGTATTTCCCTCAGTGATGAGACCAAGGTTATCGAACCAGTAGGAGAACCAAGCAACACTACGTAAACATCACCTGCACACAAATAACAAATACTCGCAACCCGACGTGTTAAAGGGGTTGTCAATCCCTTTCGGGTAATGACGCCAGAAATTGGCAAACAGACATGAGAGAGTTGTACATATTGATAGATCGAACACCAAATAAAATAAAGTGCAGCAAGATATTTTTGTATTTTTAGTTTAATAGATCTGAAAATAAAAGCAAATAAAATAGACCGCAAAGGCAAATAATATGAGAAAGAGACCCGGGGGTCGTAGATTTCACTAGTGGCTTCTCTCAGAAAAATAGCAAACGGTGGGTAAACAAATTACTGTTGGGCAATTGATAGAACTTCAAATAATCATGACGATATCCAGGCAATGATCATTACATAGGCATCATGTCCAAGATTAGTAGGCCGACTCTTGCCTACATCTATTACTATTACTCCACACATCGACCGCTATCCAGCATGCATCTAGTGTATTAAGTTCATGGAAAAATAGAGTGATGCAATAAGAATGATGACATGATGTAGACAAGATATATTTATGTAGAAATAGACCCCATCGTTTTATCCTTAGTAGCAACGATACATACGTGTTGGTTCCCTTTCTGTCACTGGGATCAAGCGTCGTAAGATCGAACCCACTACAAAGCACCTCTTCCCATTGCAAGATAAATAGATCAAGTTGGCCAAACAAAACCCAAATATCGGAGAAGAAATACGAGGCTATAAGCAATCATGCATATAACAGATCAAAGAAGACTCAAATAATTTTCATGGATAAAAAGATAGATATGATCATAAACTCAAAGTTCATCCGATCCCAACAAACACACCGCAAAAAGAGTTACATCATATGGATCCCAAGAGACCATTGTATTGAGAATCAAACGAGAGAGAGGAATCCATCTAGCTACTAACTACGGACCCAAAGGTCTACAAAAGACTACTCATGCATCATCGGAGAGGCACCAATGGACATGATGCACCCCTCCGTGATGGTGTCTAGCTTGGATCTGGTGGTTCTGGACTCTGCGGCGGCTGGAATTGATTTTCGTCGACTCCCCTAGGGTTTCTGGAATATTGGGGGTATTTATAGAGAAAAGAGTCGGTTCAAGGGGCACTCGACGTGGGCACAACCCACCAGGGCGTGCCTGGGCCTCCAGGCGCGCCCTGGTGGGCTGTGCTCCCCTCGGAGCACCCCAGGCGCTTCTCCGGCCCACTGGATTTCTTCTGGTCCAAAAACAATCCACAAAAAGTTTTGCTGCATTTGGACTCTGTTTGGTATTGATTTCCTGTGATGTAAAAAACATGCAGAAAACAGCAACTGGCACTTGTCACTATGTCAATAGGTTAGTACCAAAAAATGATATAAAATGACTATAAAATGATTATAAAACATCCAAGAATGATAATATAACAGCATGGAACAATCAAAAATTATAGATACGTTGGAGACGTATCAATCTCCAGCACTCATTATTGGAAGTTTTCAACTACCTCTACCTACTGCCAAAAAGAAATATGAAATGCTTATTGTTGGGGACATGCGTATCCCCGTTGAGGTAACTTAGTGTTTTACGATAGTTCTTCGGTTTCATGCTAATTGAAGGTGGTTGTTAATAAGACTTGATCAACCTTATTAATGGATCATTTTTTAGAGGTACGAAGTTGATGAATTTAGTAAGCATTTTTCTTAGTTAAATAAAATAAAATGCCATGTTTTGTCGATTTTCTGAATTTCCTATGCAATAAAAATGACACAAAAAATAAAAGTTCTCAGAATGCCCTGAAAATTTAATACGATTTTTTCCGAATATTTCTGAACTTTTGGTGCAAATAACATCAGGGGGGGTGCACCTGGTGACCACAAGACACCAGGGCACGCCAACAACCCCAGGCGCGCCCTGGTGGGTTGTGGTCCCCACGTGGGTCCCCTCACTTAGTTCTTTAACCCATGTCATCTCCTACCTCTAGAAAAAAATGACCATAGCTCTCTCTCTCTCTATCGTGTTCTTGCTCTCAAACCCATGGATTTTGATCTCTTTGCTCGAAGCTCCATTTCCGAAACTGTTTTGGGGAATTGCTACTTGGTATGTGACTCCTCCATTGCTCCAATTAGTTTTTGTTTTAGTGGTTTATATTTTGAATAATTACCTACTCTTGGTGTTGTTGTAGATGGGCTTGCATATTGACTTCTTAGAGTTCTAAGTAGTTTGAATGCTTAATATAGCCTCTATGCATCCTTATAAGTAGTTGCTATCAATCTTATGAAGTTTTATTGGAAAAAATTGTGTCCCAATTTTTTTTCAGAAATTGTTTGCCAATAAAAATGCAATTCTTTAGGAGTTCTTCGAGGAGGAGGTCTACGGAGGCATCATCTAGTAGTGGCTCGATACGTCGGTCTTATGTTGAACCAAGCGCAAGCGTAACACGGGACGCCGCTATCAAATCATGCCTATGGCCGTGTACCGATTTCATGGTAAGCGCAGGCATTAAGGAAGAATTTGAGCAATATGTTCACAACGCCGAGCTTGGCCCCGGCATTGAAGATAAGTGCATCCACCACCTCAACCTCACAGAAACTTTTACTAAGAAATTTAAATATTTTCTTCGTGAGTCTAGAGTTTCGTTTAGCCTTTATGATCATCCATTTACCATGCCTCTGAGCGTGTTCTGTGATGCCTGCAAAATTCCGTATTAGGGTATGCTAGACAAGCCACCAAGATCTTAGTATGAGTCATTTTTAACTAGCATTTGTTACGGTGAGGATAGAGGAGTGAAACAAGGTAGAATAAAAAGTATTCATTTCCCATCAATTCATTACTTTGCACTCTTTAATGGCAAATGCATCATGGACAAGCAGGATTGCAATACATTATGTGCCCCTGACTTGAGTCTCATACACACTGCCCTGACCGGAATTAAACGTTATAATCTGGGAGTGATTGTTGCACGGAGATTGCAACGCAACGCTGGTAGTGGTCACTTTTATGGTGGGATTTATGTTTCTCGTTTAGCTAAAGAGGTTGGTGTGACACCTCTGCCTGATGATCCCATCCTACCCACTCAGTATTTGGATTTTGGGGCCATGAAACGTCATAAGTTCCTCACAGGCACAATCGATGATTATACTTATAACTTGAGGTTTCATAAAGAATACATTGTACCTGTTGTATTGCCTGCACCTGCTGTTTTTGACTATGACAGTAAGAGAAGGTACTACGTTCTTGAGAGCGAGGCTCGGGCGTACAATGCGGAGGTCGGGGCCACCAGACGGGCTTAGGTGGTTGCACCAAGAGCCTCCATGAGCTATCATTCAGATTATTACCCAGGCCATGGATGGTGATTACCAAGCTAGGCCTAAAGCCTAACCTTGGGGAAGTACGTATTTCCACCGACACTACATTCATGTTCATACATTTCATTCTAGTTGTCGGTGTTCACACTTTTTCATTGTATTATCCATGCTAGATATATTTTCTTGCTTTCTTCTTGTGTGTTTGAAAAACTTTGAGAAAACCAAAAAATATTTCTTGCTTCTTTTTGTTTTTTCTTTCTAGTTTAATTAGTTGTAGTATTAAAAAGAAAACCCCAAAAGATTTCCCAATTCTTCTTTTTGCTTGTTGGGAGCTTTCCCGTGTAAATAGTTTTTTCTTGTTTTTGTTTTCCCTTCTTTAATTTGCTTTCTTCAAGAAAAACTAAAAACTCCAAAGATATTTCAGTGTGTTTCTCTGAAATTCTTTTTTTTCTATTGAGTCGTACCAAGGAGAAGACCACGATGAAAATGTTGAGTGGCTCTCATATGCATTGCTATTGATCTAACAAAGAGCCCAAATTACTTTGTCTTCTCATTTGGAATAAAATGTTTGCAGATTCCAGCTTAGTCCACGGCACTCTTGCACTATTATTATTTTCATATCATTCGGTAGTGCAAGTGAAAGGCAATAATGACGATATTTGATGAACTGGTTGTGGCAGAGAGAAACGGGCATGAACTCAACTTGTTCTATTTTTGTAAATATGTTCAACCTAGCATCCATGATTCAACATATTATGATCAAACATGTTTGCAATGACAATTAGAGACTATAGTTTCTCATACCATACTTAAGTAGCTGTGAGTGGATAATGATTTATCTTGGATGTCAACATTCATCAAAATGATTGTGATGTAGTATGATGATATGGTATCCTCCTCTGAATGTTTCAAGTGGCTTAACTTGGCACATGTTCATGCATGTAGTTGAATCAAAACCAACATAGCCTCTATGATATTTATGTTCATGGCGTTCATATCCTATTCATGCTAGTATTCAATGTTAATTATGCATAACGCATGTTCATAACTATTTTCGCTCTCTAGCTGGCCGCTTCTCAACCTATTTGCTAGCCTTCGCCTGTACTAAGCGGGAATACTGCTTGTGCGTCAAAATCCTAAAACCCAAGTTATTCCAGATGAGTCCACCATATCTACCTATATGCGGTATTACCCTGCCGTTCCAAGTAAATTTGCATGTGCCACCTCTAAAAAATCAAATGAACATCTGTTTTGTGTGCCTGGACCACTCATGGAGCGACAGGGGGCGGTCGGTATCTTCCATGCTAAGTGGCTATTCTCATGATGAGTGTTTATTCACTCGTCCTTGCACGAGAGGGGCGGTAATAGGGATTCCCAGTCCCGAAATAAAAAATTGCAAATAGTTAAACAAAACTCCCCCAGAACTGATGTTGGTATGGACGGTACCCATGGATTCGGCTAGCCGTGGAGTGTGTTTGTTGGTGGAGGGGGAGTAAACCTTTACTTTTATCGCTTGGGAACCGCCACTAATGTGTTTAGCATGGAAGATATTGATAACTCTTGGTCGCAACATTGATAGGAAGGGTGTACCTCCCAAAATTATATTTATCTCTGTTTTTAAAACTTTCAGCTCTGGCACCTCTGCAAATCCCTGCTTCCCTCTGCGAAGGGACTATCTATTTACTTTTATGTTGAGTCATCACCTTCTCAAATAAGCGGCAGATCTGAGAGCACTATTGTCATCCTCATGCATTGTGTATAGTTAATATTGGATGCATCATGAATGGATCTTTTCTACCATGAATTACAATGTTTAGTCGCTGCTTGAACTTTGGAGGTGCTCTACATTTATGTTTCACGGTGTCATAAAGGGCTAGCGAGATACCATTATTGTCATATTATATCATGGTTGTTTTGACAAAGTGTTGTCATTTGAGATATCTTATTATTTCTCGCTAGTTGCTTACGCTATTGATAGGAGTTACTATAATTTTTAAGAGTTATTGTTGAAATGGTTAGTCATAATCTCTACTGAAAACCTGGGTGCTACTTAAGCTTATTTATGTAAACAAGAAAAACAGAGTTCGTAAAAGTTTTTCTTTTTCACTTTCAGTTTGTCAACTAAATTGCTTGAGGACAAGCAATGGTTTAAGCTTGGGGGAGTTGATATGTCTCCATCGTATCTACTTTTCCTAACGCTTTTGCTCTTGTTTTGGACTCTAATTTGCATGATTTGAATGAAACTAACCCGGACTGACGCTGTTTTCAGCAGAACTACCATGGTGTTGTTTTTGTGCAGAAATAAAAGTTCTCGGAATGGAACGAAACTTTTTGGAGAATTGTTTTACAATAAAAGAAAAATAATGGAGCCAAGAACCACCGGAGGGGGCCCTGGCTGGGCACAAGACACCAGGCCCCCCTCCCTCTGGTGCACCCTGGTGGGTAGTGCCCACCTCGTGGCCCCGCAGACCCTAATTCCGATGCTATAAAATCCTATTTTCGAAGGAAAAAATATGAGAGGAGGTTTCATCGCGTTTCACGATACGGAGCCGCCGCCACCTCATGTTCTTCATCGGGAGGCCAGATCTAGAGCCCGTTCGGGGCTCCGGAGAGGGGAATCTTCGATCTTCGTCATCACCAATTCCATGATGCTCCTTGATACGTCTCCAACGTATCTATAATTTTTGATTGTTCCATGCTATTATATTATCTGTTTTGGATGTTTTATATGCATTAATATGCTATTTTATATTATGTTTTGGACTAACCTATTAACCTAGAGCCCAATGCCAGTTCCTATTTTTTCCCTGTTTTTGAGTTTCATAGAAAAGGAATACCAAACGGAGTCCAAACGGAATAAAAATTTCACGATGATTTTTCTTGGACCAGAAGGAAACCAGGAGACTTGGAGATAAAGTTGGAGGAGCCACGAGGCGGCCACAAGGATGGAGGATGGAGGGCGCGCCCCCACCCTTGTGGGCCCCTTGTGCACTTCCTGACCTAATTCTTTCGCCTATATATACTCATATATCCCCAAACCAACAGAGGCATCCATGAAAACACTTTTCCACCGCCGCAACCTTCTGTACCCATGAGATCCCATCTAGGGGCCTTTCTGGCGTCCTACCGGAGGGGGATTCGATCATGGAGGGCTTCTACATCAACTCTATTTCCCTTCCGATGAAGGGTGAGTAGTTTACCACAGACCTACGGGTCCATAGCTAATAGCTAGATGGCTTCTTCTCTCTCTTTGATTCTCAATACCATGTTCTCCTCGATGTTCTTGGAGATCTATTCGATGTAATACTTTTTTGCGGTGTGTTTGCCGAGATCCGATGAATTGTAGATTTATGATCAGCTTATCTATGAATATTATTTGAATCTTCTCTGAATTCTTTTATGCATGATTTGATATCTTTGTAATTCTCTTCGAACTATCAGTTTGGTTTGGCCAACTAGATTGGTTTTTCTTGCAATGGGAGAAGTTCTTAGCTTTGGGTTCAATCTTGCGGTGTCCTTTCCCAGTGACAGTAGGGGCAGCAAGGCACGTATTGTATTGTTGCCATCGAGGACAAAAAGATGGGGTTTTCATCATACTGCTTGAGTTAATTCCTCTACATCATGTCATCTTGCTTAATGCGTTACTCCGTTCTTTATGAACTTAATACTCTAGATGCATGCTGGATAGCGGTCAATGTGTGGAGTAATAGTAGTAGATGCAGAATCATTTTGGTCTACTTGACACGGACGTGATGCCTATATTCATGATCATTGCCTTAGATATCATCATAACTTTGCGCTTTTCTATCAATTGTTCGGCAGTAATTTGTTCACCCACCATATTACTTTCTATCTTGAGAAAAACCTCTAGTGAAACCTATGGCCCCCGGGTCTATTTTCCATCATATAAGTTTCTGATCTACTATTTTGCAATCTTTTACTTTCCGTTCTATAAACCAAAAATACCGAAAATATTTACTTTACCGTTTATCTATTTCTATCAGATCTCACTTTTGCAAGTAACTGTTGATACGTCTCCAACGTATCTATAATTTATGAAGTATTCATGCTGTCATTTTATCATTCTTGGATGTTTTACAATCATTTTATAGAAACTTTATATCATTTTTTGGGACTAACCTATTGACCCAGTGCCCAGTGCCAGTTGTTGTTTTTGCTTGTTTTTTACATCGCAGGAAATCAATATCAAACGGAGTCCAAACACCGCGAAACTTTTTGTGGATTTTTTATGGACCAGAAGACCACCAATGGGCCAGAGCAACACCCGGGGGTGCCTCGAGGGGGCACAACCCACCAGGGCGTGCCTGGGGGCCCAGGCGCGCCCAGGTGGGTTGTGCCCACCTCGGTGGCCTCCCGCACCTCCTCTTTACCCTATAAATTCACAAATATTCCAAAAACCCTCGGGGTTAACCTAGATCAGAAGTTCCGCCGCCGCAAGGCTCTATAGCCATGAAAAAGCAATCTAGACCCCGTTCCGGCACTCCGCCGGAGGGGGGAATCATCACTGGTGGCCATATTCATCATCCCGGCGGCCACCATGATGAGGAGGGAGTAATCCACCCTCGGGGCTGAGGGTTTGTACCAGTAGCTATGTGTTTAACCTCTCTCCCTCTCTCTCTCGTGTTCTTGAGATGTCACGATCTTGATGTATCGCGGGCTTTGTTAATATAGTTGGATCATATGGTGTTTTCCCCTCTCTATCTTGTTGTGATGAATTGAGTTTTCCCTTTGAGATTTCATTTTATCGGATTGAATACATTTATGGATTTGAGAACACTTTATGTATGTCTTGCTATGAATACCCATGGTGACAATGGGGTATCGTATTGATTCACTTGATATATGTTTTGGCATTCAACTCACGGATTCCCGAGGTGACATTAGGGTAATCTATGCATAGGGGTTGATGCACGTTCTTGTCTTTGTTTCTCCGGTAGAAATCGTGTGGCACTCTTAGAGGTTCTTTGTGTTGGATTGAGTATTATGAATCTGAAATTATTTGGTGTTATTTTAGTACGAACTCTTGGATAGATCGATCGGAAAGAATAGCTTCGAGGTGGTTTTGTACCCTATAAACAATTTCTTCTTATGTTCTCCGCTAGATAGGAACTTTGGAGTGATTCTTCATCGCACTTTGAGGGATGGTTATGTGATCCAATTATATTAGCATTGTTGAGAGATTGCACTAGCACTAGTAGAAAAAGGGCCTTTAGTCCCGGTTCTGGAACCGGGACTAAAGGGTCGTTACTAAAGCCTCCCCCTTTAGTCCCGGTTCTTACACGAACCGGGACTAAAGGCCCTCCACGTGGCCGCTGCCTGCAGGTCCACCTTTAGTCCCGGTTGGTAACACCAACCGGTACTAAAGGAAATTTTATGATTTTTTTTAATTTTTTTGAATTCTTTTTTGATTTTTTTTATTTTTTTATTTTCAAATTTCTGAATTATTTTAACCTCTAATCACCCCTCATCACTGCTCAATTTAACCTCTAATCTCTAATCACCCCTCATCATTCCAAATCATCTAACTTCCCGGACGGTCACCCATCCTCTCACTACTCCAGCCTGAGCATGCTTAACTTCCGGGTTCTATTCTCCCTCGTTTCCAAGTCTGCACTTATTGTTTTCCTGACAATAGTAAGATGTCAATCCTATTAACCCTCAGGAATTTAGCTTGAGCATGAAGTCACACATTTCACTGTTTGAGTTTGAAACTATTGTTCTAAAAAACAATAATTATTTAGTAACACTAATATTTCTTAAATAAGTAGTTTGACCATAGTTTGACCAGATTTGACCAAAATTCAAAAAAACTGAAATAATTATTTAGTAACACTAATATTTCTTGAATAATTAGTTTGACCATTGTTTGACCACAGTTTGACCAGATTTGACCAAAATTCAAAAAAACTGAAATAATTATTTAGTAACACTAATACTTCTTGAATAAGTAGTTTGACCATAGTTTGACCAGATTTAACAAAAATTAAAAAAAACTGAAATTTGAGCATAACTTTTTTTCCTTTTAGAATCTGAGGATTCTAAAAATTTGCAAACAGGCCGTAGGCAGTCAAAATCGGATGCGGATTTTCGTGCTGAACATTTTGATATATTATACATTTTTTCTGACATCATATGCAAAAGTTATAGCCGTTTTACATTTTCCCTACACTTTTTGCAAAACATGTCCAAATTTAAGTTTTTAAATTTTCCTAACTAGTACATGTAGTAACATAACTACATCTGGAAGGATTTTAATTTTTGAAGTTTTTATCTTTTTTTTTTGCTTTTTACAGAACTAAAAAGGCAATCCACGGGGGGGGGGGGGGGGGGTAGAGTTTGAAAATGGGACCTTTAGTATCGGTTCGTGCCATCAACCGGTACTAATGCCTCAAACCCCATTAGTACCGGTTGGTGGCTCGAACCGGGACTAAAGGTCTAACCTTCAGTACCGGTTGGTGCCACGAACCGGTACTAATGGGCATCGCACCCTTTAGTCCCGGTTCGTGGCACCAACCGGGACTAAAGTTCCCATTTGAACCGGGACTAATGCCTGTACGGTGCCCTAGCCGCTCGAACCGGGACTAATGCCTGTACGGTGCCCTAGCCGCTCGAACCGGGACTAATGCTCACATTAGTCCCGGTTCGTAATGCAACCGGGATTAATACTCTTTTCTGGCCGAACCAAAGCCCTGTTTTCTACTAGTGTAGCGAAAGTACAGACCCTAGGCCTCATTTTCAAGCATTGCAATACTGCTTGTGCTCTGTTTTATCAATTGCTACCTTGCTGTTTTTTATTGTTCCTGTTACAAAAATCAATATCTACTGTCATTACTACGCTTTTATCACTCCTCGCCGAACTAGTGCACCTATACAAATTACCATTGTATTTGGTGTGTTGGGGACACAAGAGACTTTTTATTATTTGGTTGCAGGGTCATTTGAGAGAGACCTTCTTCATCCTACGTTTTCCACGGATTGATAAACCTTAGGTCATCCACTTGAGGGAAATTTGCTACTGTCCTACAAAACTCCGCGCTTGGAGGCCCAACACGAGTCTACAAGAACAAGTTGTGTAGTAGACATCAACCGTGAAGGGATTGACAACCCCTTTATCGCATTGGGTGCAAGTTGTTGATTGTTTGTGCAGGTATTTGGTGACTTGTGCGTTGTCTCCTACTAGATTGATACCTTGGTTCTCAAACTGAGGGAAATACTTATCTCTACTTTGCTGCATCACCCTTTCCTCTTCAAGGGAAAATCCAATGCAAGCTCAAGAAGTAGCACTCCCCACCAGGAGTGAGTAATTCCTTCGTAGGCTCGCTGGTCGGTGAGGAGTTGGATGATATTCATCATGTAATCAAGTTAGTTTTGTTAGGGCTTGATCCCTAGTATCCATTATGTTATGAAATTGATGTTGTTATGACTTTGCCATGCTTAATGCTTGTCACTTAGAGCCTGGGTGCCATGATTTCAGATCTAGCTAAGCAATGAAAAGACATGAGCAGAACAGAGGAGATTCTCTGGTTGAAAGTCTATAGTTCGTGGTTCTCACCATGGCCCGGCCAATCATTTATGTTTTGACCATTATATCTATGTTCTAGATCCAATCTTGCAAGTCATATTCACCTATTACGTTTTATGATCCGTAAACCCCGGTGTGACAGTAATTGGGATACTTCCTGGTGATGACGGTAGTTTGAGGAGTTCATGTATTCACTATGTGTTAATGCTTTGTTCCGGTTCTCTATTAAAAGGAGGCCTTAATATCCATTAGTTTCCTTATGGACCCCGCTGCACGGGAGGGTAGGACAAAAGATGTCATGCAAGTTCTTTTCCATAAGCACGTGTGACTATTTACGGAATACATGCCTTTATTATATTTATGAACTGGAGCTAGTTTTGTATCGCCCTAGGTTATGACTGTTATATGATGAATATCATCCAACGAATTCATCGATCCAATGCCTACGAATCTCCCACATATTGTTCTTGCTAAGTTACTACTACTACTGTTACTATTACACTTGCTACAAAATCATTGCTATCACTGTTACCGTTACTACTGTTGTTACCACTGCTATAAAATTATCATATTACTATGCTACTGATCACTTTACTGCAGATATTTAATCTCCAGGTGTGGTTGAATTGACAACTCAACTGCTAATACTTATAAATATTCTTTGGCTCCCCTTGTGTCGAATCTATAAATATGGGTTGAATACTCTACCCTCTAAAATTGTTGCGATCCCCTATACTTGTGGGTTATCAGTGTTGCCTAGGTTCAGTTTATTGACGGCATGATGTAACTTTGCACAAAGTTCTGACAATAGTTACCCGTGGGGGGTAGGCGCCCCCTGCCTTGTGGGCAGCTGGTGGCCCTCCTCCAATAGATCTTTGCACCGGTATTTTTATATATTCAAACAAATCTCTGCCAAGTTTTGTCCAATTCCAAGAACTTCTATTTATGCACAAAAAACAACACCAAGGTAGTTCTGTTGAAAACAACGTTAGTCCGGGGTAGTTTCATTCAAATGATGCAAAGTATAGTTCAAAACAAGAGCAAAAGTGTTTGAAAAAGTAGATACATTGGAGATGTATCACGCACTCTTTGGTGGTAGAAGCCATAGTTTTGGAACTACATTGCACATTGTTTACATTTGAACAGGTCTAAGGGTCTTATTCATGGTGGTATTTATGCTATCGTCTCGCTACTCGCTAGACATTATGATGTTTTCATTAGACAAAGCGAGGATCATTTGCTACCTGAGAGATACTTAGATTATTAGTCCATGAGAATGCATGATTTTATTAATAAAGCTACCCCTCATTGCTTTTGGTACAACTTGGTATTCAGCCAAGGTACTCGTAAGGTCATTATGCTGCGTGCTCCTTCTTTGTTTGATGTTGATGCCAGAGGGAGATATATTATCATGCCGGAGGACCCCATTAATTATGAGAACGGATTGGCCGCCATGGAGAATGAGGAGGTTCACCCTTTGGGCTGCTCAGGTACCCCAGCCAACCGAGTCCGTGCCTGGGCCTAAGGGGTTCTTCCAGTGGTAGTAGCCAAGATAGGCTAAAAGCCTAAGCTCGGGGGAGTATTCATTCATGTCATCACACATTCATTACACTTATCGGTGTTCATCGTTTTCTATATATATCCTTGTTCGCTTTTATTTGTTTCTTTTATGTGTTTGATAAATCTTTGAAAAAATAAAAAATATTTCTCACTTCTTTTTGGTTTTCTTTCTGTGACGCCCGGATAATTAAGCTACAGTGATCCCCCGCAAAAGATGCCATGTCACCGTGGTTACTGTTGATAAACTCTCGATAGTTCAGAACTGAAACAAATTCAAAATTTAAATAAAGGCAAACAATAAAAGTTTTCAAATATTAAAACTAAAATGTTCGGAGTGAACCAAATATTGCATAGGTAATTATGGTGGAGAAACCACACTTTTATAAAATGTTTAAATACTCTAAAATGAATAAAACAGTAGCAAATACAATTATTTAAATGCTTTAAAAATAATAAACATTTTCAAAACTAAGTTGTTATAAGTATTAAACTATTGTGGCAGTGGCATAATTTGTAAAATCTATTTAGGTGTCACTTTGGTAATTTACTAAAACAAAATAACAGAGAAACTAGAAAGAAAACAGAAAAGAAATATAAAAAAAAAACAACAAACAAGCAAAAGGCCCCCTGGCCAACTGGGCCAACGGCCCAGCCGGCCAGCCCACTGGCCCAACCGGCCCCTCACCCCCCTGCTTAACCCCCGACCCCAAACCCTAACCTATCACCATCTCCCCCAGATCCCCCACGAACCCCCCCCCCCACTCTCTCCCTCCCCACTCGCTTGGATCGGGGGGGAGCCCGATCCCGTCCCCCGCCGCAGGCGCCCCTCCCCTCCCCAGCCCCCGACGCCGGCGCCCGTCCCCGCCGCTGGGAATGCGTCGCCGGAGCTCGCCCCGCGCCTCCCGTCGCTCTCCCCGCCGCCAGACGTCCTCCTCCTCGCCGCCTTGCCGTCTCGCCCCTGGATCCGCCGCCGCCGCCCAGGACGGCGCTGCCGCCGGGTCGCCCGGACCCCCCCTGTCGCCGACCACCGCTGGACCTCGCCGGCCGCCGTCGCCCACGTCCGTCGCCGCCTCCTCCCCACCGGCGCGCGTCCCCGTCCTCCACCTCGAGTCCACTGCCCCCCTGCAGCTCCCTGTGAGCACCCCCGTCTGCTCCTCTCCCCTCTGTCCCTCACGCCCGCACCTCGCCCGCGCGTCCCGCGTGCCCCGGCCTGCTGCCGCCCCGGCGCCCGCGCGCCCAGCTCGCCTCGTTGTGCGGGCGCACGCCCGCGCCCGTTTGGCCCGATGGGCCACTGCCCAGTGGGGCCCCCGCCCCACATCCTTCTGTAAAAAAAAAGAAAAAGAAAAAGAAAAGAGAATTAAAAATAAAGTTATAAAAATAATAATAATAAAATTTAGTTAATTAAACTTAATTAATCTGTTTAATTAAATAATTAAAACTAATTATTCAATTAATAAAAACTAACTACTGTTTAGTTAACCTGAGACTATGACGAACGGGACCCACGCGTCTGTTGACCCAGTCAACAGATGGTTGACTGATGACATCATGCTGACCTCACGCTGACGTCGTAATTAATTTTCTAATTAAATTAATTCTATTAATTCTAGAAATAATTTAAATCTTTATAAATTAATATAAAATAATCCGTAGCTCGGATGAAAAAACTTTGTACATGAAAGTTGCTCAGAACGACGAGACGAATCCGGTTACGCAGCCCGTTCGTCCGCCACGCATCCCTAGAATAACGAACACGCAACTTTCCCCTCCGATTCATCTGCCCGAAAACGCGAAACACCGGGGATATTTTCCCGGATGATTCCCCCCTTCACCGGTATCACCTCATACCGTGTTAGAACACGTCTAGCTCTGCCTGTTGTCCTGTTATGCACTTGCTTGCTATGTATTTACTGTTTCTCCCCCCCCTCTTCTCTTCGGTAGACCCCGTGACGATGCTGATGCCCCTGTGGTCGACTACGTCACCGATGACCCCTCCTTCTTGTCTGAGCAACCAGGCAAGCCCCCCCTTGATCACCAGATATCGCCTATTCTTCTCTATACAGCTTGCATTAGAGTAGTGTAGCATGTTACTGCTTTCGGTTAATCCTATTCTGCTGCATAGCCTGTCGTTGTTGCTACAGTTGTTACCCTTACCTGCTATCCTACTGCTTAGAATAGGATGCTAGTGTTCCATCAGCGGCCCTACTCTCTTGTCCGTCTGCCATGCTATACTACTGGGCCGTGATCACTTCCGGAGGTGATCACGGGTATATACTATATACTTTATATACATGACACATGTGGTGACTAAAGTCGGGTCGGCTCGTTGAGTACCCGCAAGTGATTCTGGTGAGGGGGCTGAAAGGACAGGTGGCTCCATCCCGGTAGAGGTGGGCCTGGGTTCCTGACGGCCCCCGACTGTTACTTTGTGGCGGAGCGACAGGGCAGGTTGAGACCACCTAGGAGAGGGGTGGGCCTGGCCCTGGTCGGCGTTCGCGGATACTTAACACGCTTAACGAGATCTTGGTATTTGATCTGAGTCTGGCCATTTGGTCTATACGCACTAACCATCTACGCGGGAGTAGTTATGGGTATCCCGGCGTCGTGGTATCAGCCAAAGCCTTCGTGACGTCAGCGACTGAGTGGCGCGCGCCGCATTGGACCGTAAGCTCGCGCTTGTATTAAGGGGGCTAGGTCTGCTTCCGGCCGCGTACGCAACGTGCAGGTGTGCAATGGGCGATGGGCCCAGACCCCTGCGCGCATAGGGTTTAGACCGGCGTGCTGACCTCTCTGTTGTGCCTAGGTAGGGCTGCGACGTGTTGATCTTACGAGGCCGGGCATGACCCAGAAAAGTGTGTCCGGCCAAATGGGATCGAGCGTGTTGGGTTATGTGGTGCACCCCTGCAGGGAAGTTTATCTATTCGAATAGCCGTGTCCCTCGGTAAAAGGACGACCCGGAGTTGTACCTTGACCTTATGACAACTAGAACTGGATACTGAATAAAATACACCCTTCCAAGTGCCAGATACAACCCGGTGATCGCTCTCTAACAGGGCGACGAGGAGGGGATCGCCGGGTAGGATTATGCTATGCGATGCTACTTGGAGGACTTCAATCTACTCTCTTCTACATGCTGCAAGATGGAGATGTCCAGAAGCGTAGCCTTCGACAGGACTAGCTATCCCCCTTTTATTCTGGCATTCTGCAGTTCAGTCCACTGATATGGCCCTTTACACATATACCCATGCATATGTAGTGTAGCTCCTTGCTTGCGAGTACTTTGGATGAGTACTCACGGTTGCTTCTCTCCCTCTTTTCCCCCTTTCCTTTCTATCTGGTTGTCGCAACCAGATGTTGGAGTCCAGGAGCCAGACGCCACCGTCGACGACGACACCTATGACACTGGAGGTGCCTACTACTACGTGCAGGCCGCTGACGACGACCAGGAGTAGTTAGGAGGTCCCAGGCAGGAGGCCTTGCCTTTTCGATCGTTGCTACTTTTGTGCTAGCCTTCTTAAAGCAAACTTGTTTAACTTATGTCTGTACTCAGATATTGTTGCTTCCGCTAACTCGTCTATGATCGAGCAATTGTATTCGAGCCCTCGAGGCCCCTGGCTTGTATTATAATGCTTGTATGACTTATTTATGTTGTAGAGTTGTGTTGTGATATCTTCCCGTGAGTCCCTGATCGTGATCGTACACATTTGCGTGCATGATTAGTGTACGGTCAAATCGGGGGCGTCACAAGTTGGTATCAGAGCCAACTGCCTGTAGGAATCCCCCTTTCCAACTCCTTGGCCGAAGTCGAGTCTAGTCATTGAAAAACTTTTACTAACATGGTTGTGTGGCTTACGGGCCCACGTTGCCATTGGGTGGTACTAGGATCTTTTACTCCTTGCCTATACTCTGGGACTCTGATCTCTCTTCTATTCGAGTTAAATGATTTTACTAAATCTAACATTAGGATCTCGTTATCACTTTCACCCGGAGAGCCCCTTATTACTGATGATCGTATGTTGCACGTGAAGACCCTGAAGATACTCTCCGCTGATAACCCGAGAAATTGTGTTCATCGCTTTTGCAATTCCCTTTCATCGATAAACACCTATGGATAACCACGTATACTCGCCATTCATACAATGTTCCCCAGATGATCTTGTTATTACAAGATACCCCGAAATTCTCTCTGTTGTTCCGAGAATCCTTTGAGCTTACTACCTTGCTATTCTTTGCCACATGAATACCACTACGGATAATTTCTAGCACTTACCGAGTATCCGGTCATCCCCAGTTGTTTCAAGTATTTCACAAAAGTGTTCAAAATACTATTCGATCTTCCGAAAATCCTCAGGAGCCTATTGCTCTCGAAATTCTTGTTTGCTTGCATTATGGTTAATCCCATAAGTCTCGTAATCTTATTGGCATCTCTTGTCATTATCATTTTGAGTCCGTTGATTCAATTTGTTGCGAATGCTCGCAATCCTCAATCATATCCTAGAATTCATTCTTCCGGCTCAGATGTCATTTTAAACGTGAGCTGGATCTCGACCTATCAAATTGCCATCGATTGTACCCCTAAGCCTACTCAACTTATCCATCCTTGATCAGAGCGTTGCTTCTGACCCCCCTGAGTTGGAAATCATAATTCTTTTGCATTTGAACTTTGAGTTAGTCAGTTGTTTCTATAATCAGATCTCCTGGCATTCTTCTTCCTCTGGTTGAGTACTGATGCTCACATCAGATCCTTTGTGGACCATCGGTTCCTTTGTTGGATTTTATCCGACAATGTCCTCCATATTAAATAAGCTTGTGAGCTTTTCCTCGGATACATGATGCCTTTGGTAAATTGTATCCTCTGCTTATGTCGACCATGCTCTACTTCTGAGCTTGTATTATTTACTCCGAGTTTGTGGTATATGTTCCTAAGATGCCCTGATGGGTTGAACCTATGCCTTCCTTAATATGTGTGAACTCAGAAGTTTTCACGAGTCAAACTCTCCTAGTATTTTGCCAGTTAAAATTTCAACACTACAACTTCTTGAAAAATGAGAAGTGAATGAAAGGTTATGCATTGGAGAAGTGGGAGTCGACCTTGAACCTTTGAGTTCATGCCTGTGGACACGATGTAGATCCTATCATGGAAGCTCCTTATTATAATAGCTATTTCCCTGTTATAATATCATCTGGTATCGGTGAATTGATCCTTTGCGATCGTGGTTTTGACCATGTTCTCCTTTAAATACCATTTCCTATGCAAGTTTAAAGTAATTGTCTTCTATAGAGCCATACCCCAATCCATCCTCTACTTTGACCTGTCGTCGAGTATTACCCCCTGGTATCTCGAGATTATCATGGAACTGCATAACTTCTTATGAGTTTTCATCAAGTGCTACATTCTCACTGATTCCAATTTTCCACGGGCTCTGAGTTATTAGTCACTCAAGAACACCGATAAGTGAATCGATTCCGCACTCCGATTCAATAACTCTAAGTAATTCTTGTTGCTTACGAGTTTAATAATCCTTCAAGTCATTCCTAGCCTTATCGGCTATATCATTATCGTGCAAACTTTTTAACTGTGCTACCCGGTCCTTCCCGGAACACAACTTTTGATGATGAGCTAAGCTTACGTCGATCTTCCTCGCCATATTAGTTTGCCTTGAACAACAAGCTTGATTTCAAGTTTGTGCCGTACCCTGGGTTCCATTAACCTATCGCTTTCATCATTCCCCTGACTTGATGTCATCGCCGATAGATTACATCTTCATGAAATCTCTCGACAAATGGGTCGTGATCAGCACCAACATTTTGAGCTCTTCCAGGATATCAGTCGAAATTCAGGATGAGAAATACCATCCTTGCCCTCGATGATTTGTTTTATCATCGACCATTTTATCGCCTTCCATTCAACACAAACTTGTTCGTGTTTTGTGTTGTACCTTGATTTCCTTGCTATCTAGCTTATGATATGTTCTACCTTGGAGTATTACCATCTTTTATGTCAAGTATGTCGTAAGAATTTCACCACCTCGTATGACATCTTGGTACAGTGATACTTCTCCCCATCACCATTCTTTCTTGGTCCCCGTGTTGTTTCTAAAAGGAATACCAACCAATGGTCTGTGATGTGTAAATTCTAAACTTCTAGCAACCCTATTGCTTTGAAGTTATTGGTCTATAGTTTCATTCTACGCCTATGGCTTAATGAATCATCATTCGGACATTGATTGTGCTACCTAGCCCATATTTCGGGTGCACATTTCAACCAATGTTTAACTGTGTATGTTTTCCTCGAGCATGCATCATTAAGTCATTCGATCTAGCTAATGTTATCTCCTTGTTCACATAGGGATGGAAATCCATCTTTTGGAAATCTCAATGGATTGTCGCTGAGTCAATCAGTCACCTCCTCACCTCTCCTTGATGTAATGATGAACCCTTGTCCGGAACTCGCTTCCATAGTTCATCTCCCGAGAATCTCCGATGTCGTTTCGACAATTTGTGTTGCACCTTTCTTCTCAGGCATCCTGAGTCTGAGTTATCCTGACACCAATCAGATCTCGGTCAGATATGATGGTTGGAACCTATTTCCAAGAGTTATAACATTGGCCTATTTATGACCCGGTAAGGTGATGATACCCAGCACACCTGGCGGGAGGACCTATTGTTATAAGTTTTCCCTTTTAGCAAGGTTAGCTATTCTTCCATGAGGAAATTGTAAGACTTATTCTATAAGTTGTTCCTGATGGATCCTTTTTGTTTCCAAGGTCTGATCTTCCCCTGTTGACCATGTCAATGCTACCTCGAAGCATGTCTATGGTACTCCGATTTTCAACAGGAACATTTGAAGCCCAATGCTAAATGTTTCCTGCTCAATTATCCAAACACCGTTGTATGGGTAATGTCATGAAATTTCTCTCCCCTACCTAAAGAGTTTTCTACATTATATCCTGTCATGAATATCATGCTCAGCTTGTCCTTGGGAAGGATATAACCTTGAAATATGTGTTTAAACACATTTTCCTTTCCATTCTTCTGTTTAATCTGATAATCATATTTTCCTTTCCATTGTGTGAACTATATGATCTAAGCAGTAATATTCTCCTGCTTATGTAACCTTTCTGGTGAACTATATGATCTAAGCAGTAATATTCTCCTGCTTATGTAAACACCTCGGTGTACAACTCTGACAGTAAGACCCTGTTATTATTGTTGGTGACATTTCGGTAACCACCGATGGACGAGAACTTTGCCTACTGGTCCGCCTCGTTTCAACGAGCAGGAAAATGGTTCTCTTCGTCCCTCGCCCTTGGTACCGACGATGTTGCTGACATATAATCGACAGGCTACCCTCTGCCATGCCTTGCTATCATGATCGTGCAAGATGTCACCGCCCTTCCTACTTTTAACCCACATGGTGGGCCCATAATCCACAGTTCCATAGGATCGAAACCTGACTCTTATGTACACCCCCTGTTTCCAAGGTTGTTCCTCGCACCTGGCCTCGTATGTAATTCACGAGCCACCTTCAGGTCTGATATCGGACACAATACTTATTCCCGTTGCTTTGACCCTTTCACGCCCTATAACAGGCATCGAACGATTGCCTGCCCGCTCGAAACTTCCCAGGTTACCTCCTTACTTTGCTCTCGATATTTTCTTAAGTTTCGATTCAAGGGTTACTTTTCGCCACCTTCCTCGATGCTGTCGACCCGATAGACAACCTTCTCGAGGCCCGTTCTCCCAGAATGCCCATCCCTTATTCTTTCGTAAGTACGATGGAGTTCCTGAAGAAAGGACGCCGACTTCATCATGATGACCGAAGCAGAGAAATGAAGACATCAATGTATTGGGCCAGCCTCTTCCAGAAGTGCAAGCCAGGATGAGAAGACCCGCTAGATTCGTTACCAAACCGTTCCCCCTTACTCCCCTCTTAAATCTCGGGACGAGATTTCTTGTAGTGGAGGAGAATTGTGACGCCCGGATAATTAAGCTACAGTGATCCCCCGCAAAAGATGCCATGTCACCGTGGTTACTGTTGATAAACTCTCGATAGTTCAGAACTGAAACAAATTCAAAATTTAAATAAAGGCAAACAATAAAAGTTTTCAAATATTAAAACTAAAATGTTCGGAGTGAACCAAATATTGCATAGGTAATTATGGTGGAGAAACCACACTTTTATAAAATGTTTAAATACTCTAAAATGAATAAAACAGTAGCAAATACAATTATTTAAATGCTTTAAAAATAATAAACATTTTCAAAACTAAGTTGTTATAAGTATTAAACTATTGTGGCAGTGGCATAATTTGTAAAATCTATTTAGGTGTCACTTTGGTAATTTACTAAAACAAAATAACAGAGAAACTAGAAAGAAAACAGAAAAGAAATATAAAAAAAAACAAACAAGCAAAAGGCCCCCTGGCCAACTGGGCCAACGGCCCAGCCGGCCAGCCCACTGGCCCAACCGGCTCCTCACCCCCCCTGCTTAACCCCCGACCCCAAACCCTAACCTATCACCATCTCCCCCAGATCCCCCACGAACCCCCCCCCCACTCTCTCCCTCCCCACTCGCTTGGATCGGGGGGAGCCCGATCCCGTCCCCCGCCGCAGGCGCCCCTCCCCTCCCCGGCCCCCGACGCCGGCGCCCGTCCCCGCCGCTGGGAATGCGTCGCCGGAGCTCGCCCCGCGCCTCCCGTCGCTCTCCCGCCGCCAGACATCCTCCTCCTCGCCGCCTTGCCGTCTCGCCCCTGGATCCGCCGCCGCCGCCCAGGACGCCGCCTGGACGCCGCTGCCGCCGGGTCGCCCGGACCCCCCCTGTCGCCGACCACCGCTGGACCTCGCCGGCCGCCGTCGCCCACGTCCGTCGCCGCCTCCTCCCCACCGGCGCGCGTCCCCGTCCTCCGCCTCGAGTCCACTGCCCCCCCTGCAGCTCCCTGTGAGCACCCCCGTCCGCTCCTCTCCCCTTTGTCCCTCACGCCCGCACCTCGCCCGCGCGTCCCGCGTGCCCCGGCCTGCTGCCGCCCCGGCGCCCGCGCGCCCAGCTCGCCTCGTTGTGCGGGCGCACGCCCGCGCCCGTTTGGCCCGATGGGCCACTGCCCAGTGGGGCCCCCGCCCCACATCCTTCTGTAAAAAAAAAGAAAAAGAAAAAGAAAAGAGAATTAAAAATAAAGTTATAAAAATAATAATAATAAAATTTAGTTAATTAAACTTAATTAATCTGTTTAATTAAATAATTAAAACTAATTATTCAATTAATAAAAACTAACTACTGTTTAGTTAACCTGAGACTATGACGAACGGGACCCACGCGTCTGTTGACCCAGTCAACAGATGGTTGACTGATGACATCATGCTGACCTCACGCTGACGTCGTAATTAATTTTCTAATTAAATTAATTCTATTAATTCTAGAAATAATTTAAATCTTTATAAATTAATATAAAATAATCCGTAGCTCGGATGAAAAAACTTTGTACATGAAAGTTGCTCAGAACGACGAGACGAATCCGGTTACGCAGCCCGTTCGTCCGCCACGCATCCCTAGAATAACGAACACGCAACTTTCCCCTCCGATTCATCTGCCCGAAAACGCGAAACACCGGGGATATTTTCCCGGATGATTCCCCTCTTCACCGGTATCACCTCATACCGTGTTAGAACACGTCTAGCTCTGCCTGTTGTCCTGTTATGCACTTGCTTGCTATGTATTTACTGTTTCTCCCCCCCTCTTCTCTTCGGTAGACCCCGTGACGATGCTGATGCCCCTGTGGTCGACTACGTCACCGATGACCCCTCCTTCTTGTCTGAGCAACCAGGCAAGCCCCCCCTTGATCACCAGATATCGCCTATTCTTCTCTATACAGCTTGCATTAGAGTAGTGTAGCATGTTACTGCTTTCGGTTAATCCTATTCTGCTGCATAGCCTGTCGTTGTTGCTACAGTTGTTACCCTTACCTGCTATCCTACTGCTTAGAATAGGATGCTAGTGTTCCATCAGCGGCCCTACTCTCTTGTCCGTCTGCCATGCTATACTACTGGGCCGTGATCACTTCCGGAGGTGATCACGGGTATATACTATATACTTTATATACATGACACATGTGGTGACTAAAGTCGGGTCGGCTCGTTGAGTACCCGCAAGTGATTCTGGTGAGGGGGCTGAAAGGACAGGTGGCTCCATCCCGGTAGAGGTGGGCCTGGGTTCCTGACGGCCCCCGACTGTTACTTTGTGGCGGAGCGACAGGGCAGGTTGAGACCACCTAGGAGAGGGGTGGGCCTGGCCCTGGTCGGCGTTCGCGGATACTTAACACGCTTAACGAGATCTTGGTATTTGATCTGAGTCTGGCCATTTGGTCTATACGCACTAACCATCTACGCGGGAGTAGTTATGGGTATCCCGGCGTCGTGGTATCAGCCAAAGCCTTCGTGACGTCAGCGACTGAGTGGCGCGCGCCGCATTGGACCGTAAGCTCGCGCTTGTATTAAGGGGGCTAGGTCTGCTTCCGGCCGCGTACGCAACGTGCAGGTGTGCAATGGGCGATGGGCCCAGACCCCTGCGCGCATAGGGTTTAGACCGGCGTGCTGACCTCTCTGTTGTGCCTAGGTAGGGCTGCGACGTGTTGATCTTACGAGGCCGGGCATGACCCAGAAAAGTGTGTCCGGCCAAATGGGATCGAGCGTGTTGGGTTATGTGGTGCACCCCTGCAGGGAAGTTTATCTATTCGAATAGCCGTGTCCCTCGGTAAAAGGACGACCCGGAGTTGTACCTTGACCTTATGACAACTAGAACTGGATACTGAATAAAATACACCCTTCCAAGTGCCAGATACAACCCGGTGATCGCTCTCTAACAGGGCGACGAGGAGGGGATCGCCGGGTAGGATTATGCTATGCGATGCTACTTGGAGGACTTCAATCTACTCTCTTCTACATGCTGCAAGATGGAGATGTCCAGAAGCGTAGCCTTCGACAGGACTAGCTATCCCCCTTTTATTCTGGCATTCTGCAGTTCAGTCCACTGATATGGCCCTTTACACATATACCCATGCATATGTAGTGTAGCTCCTTGCTTGCGAGTACTTTGGATGAGTACTCACGGTTGCTTCTCTCCCTCTTTTCCCCCTTTCCTTTCTATCTCGTTGTCGCAACCAGATGTTGGAGTCCAGGAACCAGACGCCACCGTCGACGACGACACCTACGACACTGGAGGTGCCTACTACTACGTGCAGGCCGCTGACGACGACCAGGAGTAGTTAGGAGGTCCCAGGCAGGAGGCCTTGCCTTTTCGATCGTTGCTACTTTTGTGCTAGCCTTCTTAAAGCAAACTTGTTTAACTTATGTCTGTACTCAGATATTGTTGCTTCCGCTGACTCGTCTATGATCGAGCAATTGTATTCGAGCCCTCGAGGCCCCTGGCTTGTATTATAATGCTTGTATGACTTATTTATGTTGTAGAGTTGTGTTGTGATATCTTCCCGTGAGTCCCTGATCGTGATCGTACACATTTGCGTGCATGATTAGTGTACGGTCAAATCGGGGGCGTCACACTTTCTTTGTTAGCTAGTTCATCGTATTAAAAGAAAACCCCAAAAGATTTCTTGTTTCTTCTTTTGTCTTTTGTTTGAAGTTCTTCGGTGTAAATAGTATTATGGTTTTCTTTTTTATTTTGCTTTCTTCAGGAAAACTAAAAACTCGAAAAATATTTCAGTTTGTTTCTCTAAATTTCTTTCCTTGAGTCGTCGTAGGGAGAAGGCATTAAAAAGAATTCCAGTGGCTCTTATGTGCTTTATTGTTGATCTAATAAAAGACCAAATATTTCCTTGTCTTCTCCTGTGTATATAGTGTTTGCAGATTTCAGTTTAGTCCACGGCACACATGAGCTATGTTATGTTTTCCACATCATTCAGTCGCGCAAGTGAAAGGCAATAATGACGATGATTTGATGAAGTGACCGTCATGAAGAAAGGTTGTACGAACTCTACTTGTTTTTGTTTTTGTAAATATGTTTAGCTTAGTAGTCTTGATTAAACTTATTATGAGTAAACATGTGTATGATGATGATTAGAGTTCATAGTTGCTCATGCCGTGCTTAAGCATCGAGGAGTGGATAATATGTTATCTTGCGTGTCAACATGCATTAAAATGATGTTGATGTAGTATGTTATGATTGTATTCTCCTATCAAGAATTCATGTGGCTTGACTTGGCACATGTTCACGCATGTAATTGATTCAAACCAAATATTGTCTCTATGATATTTATGTTCAAAGTGTATATATCCTCCTCGTACTCGTGTTCAATGTTAATTATTTAAAATGCATGATTATGACCGTTGTCGCTCTCTAGTTGGTCGCTTCCCGGTCCTTTGCTAGCCTTCACCTATACTAAGCGGACATGTTGCTTGTGCATCCAAATCCTGACAACAAAGTTATGCCATAAGAGTCCATCATATCTACCTATATACGACATTACCCTATAGTTCCAAGTAAATTTGCATGTGCCATATTTAAATCTTCAAATGAGCATCCATTTTGTGTGCCCGTAGCGCTCATGGAGCGATGGGGTAGTCAATATCGTCCATGCTAAGTGTGTTTTACTTGCGACGAGAGTATATTCGCTCGTACAATTTGAGGGAGGCTGATAACAAGGATGACCAGTCCAGGACTATTTAGAAAAATTGCTCCCCTAGACAGTTGATTGTTGGTAGGCACATGTGGATTCGGCTAGCCATGGTTTGTGTTAGTATGGTGGAGGGGGAGTAAAACTGTTTGCATGGAAACCGCCATTAAAGTGTTTAGCATGAAAGTTATTGGAAACTTTGTCATAAACCATTGACAAGAAAAGTACACCTCTCAAAATGCAATTATCTCTGTTTTAAACATGAGCTCTCGTACTTCTACAAACCCCTACTTCCCTCTGCGAAGGGCCTATCTATTTACTTTTATTGTTCAGTCATCACTTTCTCATTCACTCACCAACCCTGAGAGGCTATTGCCATTCTTAGTTTAACATGCATTTGGTCTAATTAATGTCGAGTGTGAGCATGATTGCATGTTTTCTATGGTGAATTACAATGTTTAGTCGTTGCTTGAACTTGAGAGGTGGTCTGCATTTATGTTTTGCGGTCTAAGAAAGGGCTAGGGAGATACCACTCTATCATGGTTGTTTTGACGAAGTGTTGGCATTTGAGATATATCATTATTGCTCGTTAGTTGATTATGTTATTGGCATGAGTAAATATGGACTTTAAGTGTTTTGTATATGTGTTTAGTTCATGATCTTTGCTGAGAACTTGATTACTAACTAAGTTTATATACAACAAGAAGAACAAATGAGTTTGTAAAAGTTTTTCTTTATCACTTTTAGTTTGTCAACTGAATTGCTTGAGGACAGGCAATGAGTTAAGTTTGGGGGAGTTGATACGTCTTCAACATATCTACTTTTCCAAACACTTTTGCTCTTTGTTCTAGACTCTAGTTTGCATGATTTGAATGAAACTAACCCGGACTTATGCTATTTTCAGCAGAACTACCTTGGTATTATTTTTGTGCAGAAATAAAAGTTATCTGAATTCGATAAAACTTCACGGTGATTTTTTATGGAATAAAAAAATACTGGAGCAAAGAACTACCGACGAAGGGGCAGCAGTGGGCCACAAGCTAGAGGGCGCGCTGTAACACCCCCAGTGTTATGGTATAGTAACCTCGCCCTAATGATGCCATGCCACCATGCCTTACTAGGCTAATTGTCACTTGATTAAAACTCAAGTCAAATTCAAATTCAAATTTCAAGTCAATTTATTATTTCATCAATCAATAAAACAAATGTGTTGGTTATGTTGCAAATAATCACTAAGGAATTATCATGTAGAAACCAACATCATTTGGCCCACAATTAAATTCCTAGAAAATTAATAAGTGGTCCAGCAGAAATTAAAATAACCATTTAAATATAAACCTAATTATATATATTTTTCCTTTTGCCCCCAAACTTTGCGGATAGCCCCATAATATTGCAAAGTATTTGTGGGACAAGTCTCATTTTTTAACAAAACTCTTTTAGTATTAAAATAAATTAATAAATAGAAAAATGTTGAAAAAGAGAAACAGAAAAGAAATAAAGGAATAAAATAAAAAGAAGGGAAAATAGAAAATTGGTACTATGCACTTGAGCCCAGCACAGTCACCTTAAGGCCCAGCCCACCACCACCACCACCTCTCCTTCAACCTCCTGTAGCAGGAGGCAGAGGAGAGCGTGGCGGCCATCTAGGCCTCCCTGGCTCGCGATGCCGCCGTGGTGCCCATCCCGCGGCTTCTCCCGAGTGGTTAAGATCACCCTCACCTTCCCTCTCGAACCCTAATTCCCCTTTCCCTTCCCGCTCTGGATCGAGCCGCGCCCATCTTCGGTGACGGCGTCCGTTGCTCCCCGCCGATGATTCGCGCCGGGCCAAAAGCCACTAGCAAATTCCAACAGGGGCCCATTCAAATTTTGATTCGTCATCTTCCTCGATGGCACAGTCCTTGTGTGAATGTCCCATCTTCCCGCAAGCATGACAAAAAGTTGGGAGCTTCTTGAATTGAACATGATAAAATTCAGTCTACCTTATCTTTGTGAATTTGACAAAGCATGTAAGTTTCATATTTACACCATGTCTCACTCTGATTTGGATGAATTCACCCACAAATATGTCGGGGGAGTAATATGAAGCTCTTGCACTTCCCTTATGTGTTTTGCCATGTTTTCCAGAAAAGGCTTATTCTTTAACGCCCCATCCGGGAGCTTGTGAATTTGGCACCGTGTCTCCAACCGATCCAACTTGACCTTCTCTGGGTTTGTAAAGCTACCATATTCAGCCAACAGAAGAGCGAATCCCTTGAAATCCTATGGTTCATGATGCATAGCTTTGTTCCCTCCAGCCAATTAGTGAAAATTGTACCGAGAATAGATCTGGATTAATTCTCCACCATATAGACCTCCTGAATTGGATTCATGCCGCCCCCGTATTAGCGATCAATGACTCAGGCTAAAACTTGTTTTGGACAACAATTTGGCCAGTGCAAGCCACTTGGGCTTCTCTTTTGTTGTATCCACCTCATCCTTCCATATAAGGTCATCAATCTCCTCGTCATGCAGGTGTAGTTTTTCCAGAAGTTTACTTAGATCTTCGTTCCTGAGCCCGCGTGAGCCAGATCCTTCCGCCAAATTTGCCATAGCCCCCGAACTATCTTGATATGCCTTCAAAGCCCCAAACCATAGCCACCCGAGAGTCACCAACCAAGGCAAAGGTTAGCCTAGGAGGCAGCAAGGGGGCAAGCTTGAGTCAAGGGGGAAGTCGATCGGTCGTGGCACTGGATATGGAAACTCATGATGGCGTGACAATGGATGGGCCGGAGAACCCTAGGGAAAGTCGTGGGGTTCTACCCATCCGCGGATGATATATTTGTATAACCTTTAAGCAGACAATAATGTCTACCATAATCTTTCACAAACTCACTTTCCAAACATGACATAATTTATCTACTACCCCATTTTACATAGGCCTCTATTTTGGTTTTGCTTTATCTTAGAGGAGCACAAGCGTTGGACCTGCAGTAATTAGGCCAAAAACAAGGTCACATCAGTATCCGGACAGCATCACAAAAACCTCTCCTCATCTCCTCTGCCGGCCTCTTTTTATTCTCCAGCAAATCCACAAGCCCTCCCCCTCTCTCTCCCCTCTTTCTCGGTGTGAGTCACAACAGAGCGAGAGAAAGGAAAAAAAAAAAAAAGATGGAGATGGCCATCGACACGCCATCGCCGTCGCCGTCCGTCTCGCCGGCGCCGTCGGCGGCGGCGGGGCGGCAGACGCGCGCGGCGGAGTCGGTGCGGCTGGAGCACCAGCTGGTGCGTGTGCCCCTGGAGGCCCTCAGGGCCACCGCCCGCACCAACCACCGACTCGCCGAGAAGGAGATCGCCGCCGTCCTCTCCTCCGCCTCCTCGGCTGCCGCTGCCCCCGGGGAAAGCGGCTCCGCCGCCGCCGTCGACCACCTCACCTCCCTCGTCTCCCGCCTCCACGGCCTCAAGCGCAAGGCACTGTCCCCCCAAATCCCACACGCATCCTCCCATCTCTCGCCCAATCATACTTGCGTCAGAAGGGATCCCAACTTTCTAGCTAATCAGTTCGTGCTTCTCGATTCTGCTGCAAAGATCTTGTCTCTTTTGTTGTTCCATTTGCTGACAAATTGGTTCCTGATGATGACCATCAGATGGAGGAGGGTGCGAGGGCGGAGGAGCTCCAGGTGCAGAGGTGTCGTGCGCGGCTGGACCGGCTGGCCGCCGCCAGCGCCGGTGACGACGCCGAGTGGGAGGACATACGTCTGAAGCGCATCCTAGTTGATTACATGCTCCGGATGTCCTACTACGACACCGCCACCAAGCTCGCCGAAACCTCTGGCATTCAGGTATAAGAATGGTGCAAGAAGGGCATCCCGACATGGGATTCTGGTTGATTGCTCGATTCATGTAGCTACATGCTTCTGTTTAGGAAAGTAGAACTATGCAAACTTTGACTAGGGTGAACAGAACCTGGCAGCGAAAGTGCGTCGATGTCTATCTTACCAAGAAAATTCATGGTTATTTGAGGATAATATATTACTGTAATATATGTTATAGCGGCAGTGAGTAGACGGATACCCTGGAGGTCTGTGCCCGGCGCGGCTGCCCTGGATGCATCGTTCTGGCACGGGTGAGCTGCCAAGCGAAAGCTCCACGCTTTGGCGGTGACGCCCGCTGCTATCCTTTTTGAGGACGTAGTTGTGGTTCTCCTCTCCAAATCAGGGTTCCGGGTGAAGACTCCTGTCTGTTTAGGGCTTGGCAGCAGCGACGCTTGCGCCGTTCTCCCTCCTGAGGGCGTTGTCGTGGAGCTTAGGTGTTCTAGGGCATGACGTGGCGTTGTCTTCAAACCTTTCTGTATTCTTTGTCGGCAGCGAAGTAGTGTGCGTTTTATGTTGTCCAGTTATCCTAGGATCGGCTGTGTAAGAGGGTTGCCTCACTACCTTCTATTGTTTGGCCGTGTAATTTGGTTTGTGCTTTATCTATAAAGCGGGGCGAACCCTATTTCGAGAGTAGACGGATACTAGACTGGCTGGCATATAATTTTGATCTGCATTTAAGAAAATAGCGTAGGGATTGCTCCTCATTCTAATGGAATTACATATCAGTTAAAGCCCAAATAAAATTGAAGAGTCCCTGGACCAACTTCCTTTCCATGGGTACTCCATCAACTGGTGGTGTTATTCTCTGTATTTGGCTGGGGATCAAGTGTCTCTATGTTGGTGGGGGTGCACTGACATTAACCCACTAGGGTTCGTCTCCTCTGAGGAATTTATTCTGCAGAATGAATCATTTACTGGTATCTTGGTCCTTCCTCTCATTTACTGGTGCCTAGTAGGTCGAGTCTGTCTATTTTACTGATGTCTTGACTAGCTGCGTGAATCTACCCCAGCCGAGTTTTAATCTTCTAAGGGTCCCACTAACCGCCCTCCTACATAAGTAGATTTTATCGGTTTCATATTGCTATATAGGCTTGCAATGCCTTTCTTCGAAGACAGTTGGGTTGTGTTATGTCTATTTAGTCTGCTAGATCAGGGTTTCTGCTTTCATTTGCTTGGATGGTTTTATACAAATTATGCGTAATGGAGATGGCATAATTTAATTTCTCTTCCTTTTGCACTTACCATTATTATTGAGTTGTCCAGCTATAATCCTGACATTCTGTTTTGTGCTTTTGGTTTTCCATAAGGGTTCCACATAACCTCCCTCCTAAATAAGGAGGTTTTATCGGTTTCTTATTGCACTATAGACTTGCAATGCCTTTTTTTGAAGACAGTTGGTCGAAGACAGATGGGTTGTGTTATGTCTATTTATGCTGCTACTCCCTCCGTTCCTAAATATAAGACCGTTTAGAGATTTCAATATGGACTACATACGGAGCAAAATGAGTGAATCTAGACTCTAAAATATGTCTATATACATCCGTATGTAGTCCGCATTGAAATCTCTAAAAGGACTTATATTTAGAAATGGAGGGAGTACATCACAGTTTCTGCTTTCATTTGCTTGGAAGGTTTTATTCAAATTATGTGTAATGGGGATGGCTTTATTTAATTCTCTTCCTTTTGCACTTACCATTATTATTTGAGTTGTCCAGCTATATTCCTGACATTCTGCTTTGCGCGATTTATGTGCCAGTAGACCATGGCATGTTGCTTTGTGCGTGCTATTACCTGAACAAGAAGCTAAGATAAGAGTTCTCTGTATCGATTCTAAATGCCTTTTGTGATTATGATATTGAGAGAGTTGTTATCTATTGGATCATGTTCACAAGATAGAACATATAGCATTTATCTGCAGTCACAGATACTCTTCGGTTTGGAACATAACCATTTAACTGTTTATATGCAGGACCTCGTTGATATTGATGTTTTTCTTGATGCAAAAAGAGTGATTGATTCTCTTCGGAATAAGGAAATAGCTCCTGCTTTAGCTTGGTGTGCAGAAAATAAGTCCCGGTTAAAGAAATCAAAGGTTTGTGTTACTTGTGCTATGTCATTATTGATGTCGGCCGATCCCATATCAGTGAGATGGAGTAAAGAATCTCTCCATAGAGCATTGGTGAATGGGATGCTTGCATCGTTTATTAATGATAGTTCTGATAGCTCATCAATCATGTAGATTGCTTATTGAAATTATTCACCTTTGTAACTTCTTAATCACTTTATGCGGGTACATATAATCTCAGTAATTATTATATTGTGGCATGACTTTTGTGAAATGCCCGCCTTCATATACTCCAAATCAGAGGATGAAGGTGATTTGTTATACCTTCACACGTGAAAACATACAAGCCTAAAGAAAAAAGGTCAACTATTATGGGAGGATGCATGGTATATAGCCGAGTAAGGCATCAGTGTGTTTCCTCTTTACATTTTTCCATGTAAATAGAACAAAACCAGATTTTGCTAGCTTCTGGCTGCCATATAGCACTTCTTTATCTCAACACTTTATTTTGTTCTGGTACATCATACTGTCTTGTTATTGTTTACCCTGCAGAGTAAGCTCGAGTTTCTACTGCGGCTTCAGGAGTTTGTGGAACTAGTCAAGGCTAAGAACTTCCTGCAGGCTATATCATATGCTCGGAAATACCTTGCTCCCTGGGGGTCTACCCACATGAAAGAATTGCAGCGTGTTACAGCAACACTGGTTTTTAGAAGCAGTACAAACTGTGCTCAATACAAGGTTAGCAGCATTGTCTATGTCCTCTTGTTTTGTTGTGCCTCCATCAGAAATATGATAGCAGCTGGACTAAGATGTTGGTGCTTAAACATCATTGGTAAATTGGGCTCCTGGTACCTTGCTGATACTGTCTGTTTTACTCGCAGGTCTTATTTGAGCAAAATCAGTGGGATTCTCTTGTGGATCAGTTTAAGCAAGAATTCTACAAACTATATGGCATGACACTTGAGCCGTTGCTAAACATCTACCTCCAAGCAGGCCTGACAGCTCTCAAGACTCCGTATCCTTTACATGATCGATACTTTTTTCTTTTCTTTTTCACTGGTTACAAACTCTAAATCTGCTTCGTGGGCAATATCTTGTTTACCCTCCTTGACCTTGCAAAGATTCTGCTTCGAGGGCAACTGCCCCAAAGAAGACCCCTTGTCGCTGGACGGCTTCCGGAAACTCGCAGAGCCTCTGCCCTTCTCAAAGCAGCACCACTCGAAGCTTGTCTGCCATATAACCAAGGAACTGATGGACACCGAGAATCCGCCGCTTGTCCTGCCCAACGGCTACGTGTATAGCACCAAGGTACGCGCCGAGCCGACCCACTTCTGCTCCCCCAAATCTTGATACCTCAACCATTCACACTGAATCCAGAACTTAAAATCTGCTGCTTGTGTTGTCCGGTGTTGCAAATCCCAGGCCCTTGATGAGATGGCCAAGAAGAATGGGGGCAAGATCATATGCCCAAGGACAGGAGAAGAATGCAACTACACCGAGCTCGTCAAGGCTTACATCTCATGATCATGGTGACCCCTTCGTAGCTCGTCTTGGGTGATGGATGATCGATGAGAATTGCCAGTCTGAATGTACATAGAATGAATGGATGGATCCGAACATTGTCGTGCGGTTAATTTGAGTTGTAGTGCAAAGCAAAAGAACCCACCGAAATTGAAACTGCAGATTGCGCTTTTCCATCGGTTAATTTTCCTGGTTGAATGGATGAATTTCTGCCGAATTTAAACATTCAAAAGGATGTTAGGGCATCTCCAATGCTGACCCTCAAACCGTCTGTATCCATCTGGGCGCAGCCGTTCGGACTCCGCAAGCCATTCAACGCCGACGCCCATTGGCCCATGGAGCAGTCCGGACTCCGGCAACATCGAAAGAAACTAGGGGGGTTGTGGGAGTCCCACCAAAAATTGAGGTGGAGCCCGTGCTTTTGTAGCTGCCCGCATTGTTTTCATGGCAAAAATCTCTCATTCTTTTTTCCATCCTATTGCTCTTCACTAAATTCCCGCCCTTTTCCTCACTCTCTTTTCCCCTTCCGTTACCGACCCATGGACCCGAAGGAGACCCAGCCAGAGACGGAGGTGATGAAGGATCCAAGCTGCCCGCATTGTTTTGGTGGCAAAAATCTCTCATTCTCTTTTTCCATCCCGCTGCTCTTCACTAAATTCCCGCCCTTTTCCTCACTCTCTTTTTCCCTTCCGCCACCGACCCATGGATCTGAAGGAGACCCTGCCAGACGGAGGTGATGGAGGATCCGAGCATCTCGCTCGCCCGAAAGATCAACTCGGCGACGCAGCAAAATCATCGCGTGAAAGCAAAGGCCGCAAAGGAGAAAAAACTCAAGAAGCGGAAGGCCGGCGGAGGGCGTGCTGGTGGCGGACAAGGCGATGTGCGTGCGGTCACGAATGTGGTGGAGGTTGGGGCGGCCTGGGCGGCGGGGCCTCGTCAACCGTGTAGACGCCGCCATGGGCGGAACATTACAAGGTTGCGTACTTCTACACCGCCAAGCAGCTTGGTAGGCAGGTCCCCGGCATCCCCCGTCGTGCCGTTCATCGTTGATATCAACGCGACGCCGGTGCTTTCCTCCGAGTGTTCGTCCCCGCCGCTCGTCCGGATGCGGACGATTGGTGTGGAGCAGATGGGTGCCCACACGCTGTTCGCTAGTATGCCAAAAGCGAGAGAGCCGATGTACGACGACGTGAACAGGATGATCCACAAGGGAGGCGACGGAGGAGGTTCCTATGAGGACGGATAGGTGGATGACTCAGAGCCCACCTAGTCCGGCACCTACAACCAGCAGGGTACGCAGCAGTACACCCAGTCCGACACCTACACCCACCCGGGCATGCATCAGGACTACAACCAGCTAGGCACGGACACACAACAACATGATTGGGCCATCGAATAGCAGCAGGAGGAGGACTGCAAGGATGATGATCCACACGATTTCGGTGGCGATTCAAATAAGAGGGGTAGAGGAGAAAGCTTCAACATGCGGGAGGACGAACTGTTGTGCGATGCATGGTTGGCTACTAGCCTCAATCTGATCCATGACAGAGAGCAAAAGGGCACAATCTTTTGGGCCAACATTCATACTTGGTTCCATGAACACAAACATTTTGTGCCCTACTATGACGCGGTCATCCCCAACCGTGAATCGAAGTCCCTGTGCCATCGATGATACGCCATCCAAGAGCCGCTTCGAAGTATTGCGGCCACTTGAGGTGATTCATGGCGCGGTGGCCTAGTGGTGCGCAGATCACCGAGCAAGTAAGTTGTTAATATGTGTACAACACTTGCCGAATATGCATTATTTTGTAGATCATTTGTAGCCGGATATGCATAGTTTTGTAGCCAGTATGCATTGTTGTGTAGATCATTTGTAGCCGGATATGCATAGTTGTGTAGCCGGATATGTATGCATTGTTGTGTAGGTCATTTGTAGCGGATATGCATAGTTTTGTAGCCGGATATGTATGCATTGTTGTGTAGGTCATTTGTAGCCGGATATGCATAGTTTTGTACTTCCTCCATTCCACAATGTAGTGCATATAGATTTTTTGAAAAGTCCAACTGTGCAGACTTTGACCAAGTTTGTAGAAGTAAAACATATACATATAGAATACTAAATATATATCCTTAGATACATCACAAGACGTACTTTCATATTGTATATTTGGTATTTGTCGGATCTCGGGTTCCGGCAAAACCCTTAAGGTTCGAACTCTGGGGTGCGCGCGAAGTTCTTTCCCTCCTACCGATCCACGCCCTAGCTCACCAAGATCTCGCGGACGAGCTCGACGAACTCGCAACACAGAAAGACACGAGATTTATACTGGTTTGGGCCACCGTTGTGGTGTAATACCCTACTCCAGTGTGTGGTGGTGGATTGCCTCTTGGGCTGATGTGAACAGTACAAGGGGAAGAACAGCCTCCTGAGGTTGAGGTGTTCTTGTGCTTGGTGAACTTGTGTGGGTCTGGATCCGACCAGTTCAACCTGCCTCTACTGTGGTGGCTAGTTCTACTTATATAGGCCCTGATCCTCTCCCCAAATATTGAGCGGGAAGGGAGCCAACAAAGGCGGGCGAATTTGAAAGGGGATAGCTAGTACAAGCTATCCTGACAAAAGCGGTCTTCGCCTGCAAAAGACTCTGGTGATGATGTCGTCTTGGGCTCCATGGCGACCTCCGTCCTGCTGGCCTGCTGGTCTTGGTCTCGTTGCACCGATATGGCAACCTTTGCCTGCCCTTGCCTCCTTAGCACCAAAGAGGAAACAAGGACGCTGCGCGCGCTGGCGCCCGCCTGGTGTCGATCGTCATGGCTCACGTCACTTGAGCCTCGCGAGGTTTGCCCCGCCTTGATATCTCCGCTCCTCGTGAGCCTGCCTGGAGAGGTAGCTCCTGAGGAGGTCTTGCGTCGTCCGCCTCGCGAGGGTTGGCCCCTCGCGAGGGTCTTGGATGCCTTGTTGACGAAGGTGGGCCGTACAGGCCTGCTAGCAAAGCCACGCCGTGGGCCGCAGGCAGGCAAGTCTGGGGACCCCCGTTCCCAGAACGCCGACAGTAGCCCCCGGGCCCAAGGTGTGCTCGGGCTTGGCTTCGAGGCGAAGCCAAGGGTCAAGTACGGAGCACCGCGGGCCCCAAAAGCCTGCGGCCTCGGTTGATGCGTGGCGGTTGATTGGACGTGGGCGTCTCCGCTTCCCCACGCTGCCTCAGCAACTGCTCGACTTGACAAGTCCCTGCGACATGCAAGGAAAACCATCATTACCTGTGATCGTGGGAGGCGCCGGTTGGCCTTCTTCCGCTATAAATGAGGAGGGGGGGGGCCGAGCCCCCGTCGCCCATATCTTCCCGGTTCACTTGCTTCTTTTTCCTTGCTCCACCACTAGCAGCGCCACCAATGGCACCACGAAGGAAGTTCTCTGCCGCCGAGAAGGGGAAAGCCCCTCGCGAGGGACCTGGCTCCTCGGCGCCCAACCGCGGACGCGGCCGTCCGCGCAAGCACGCCGCGACTCCCGCCGCGGCACGCGGAGGGGGTCGCCCCAGCCATGGCGGTCCAGTTGATGAAGGGAGGCGTGCCATGGTGGCGCGGCCTCCCCGTCCGCGCTTCCACTCGGCGGAAGTGTCGCCGGAGTTTGTTGTCTGGTCGGAGAACCCGGCCGGCAACTGGCTCCAGCTTCCACGCTTCTTCGTCGACGAGCTGTCGGCCTCTGGTCCAGGCGGGCTCTGGTTGCAGGCAGATGGTTGCTGCAGCAAGGCCTCTTGGGTCGCAGTCGAGACTTCTGCCGCGGGCAACATAGCCCTGGCCCGCGGCTGGCAGACGTTCGCCCGCGCGCGCGGCTTGGGCAGGCGGTGCACCCTCCACTTCAAGTATGATGGTGGGACGACCCTCTATGTGAGGGTGTTTGGGGAAGATGGTCGTCGCGCCGGGTGTTGCCCCGAGGCGAACGACGACAAGGAGGTGCTCGGCCTTGGCGACGGCCGCGACGACGATGAGGTGCTCGGCCTTGTCTCGTCCAGCTAAATCGGCTCTTCCTCTGGCGACAGTTCCAGCAGCGGTGGTTTCGACCAGCCGCCACGCCCGCTTTGAAGGCGGCAGCGGGTCATCTCGTCGCCGCGCCTCCGTGAAGCGCGAGGAGGGGTCTGGCTAGGCTCAGGGCGCCGCTAGGGGCCTGCCTCCGTGGATCGCTGCAACGCTGCTTTTGTTTTGCTCTTTCTTCTGCATCAAAAATGAAACCAGTATGGCCCAGAGGGGCGTGTATCGAATTGTGGTTCCTTGGTTATTGCACTATGTGTGTTGTTCCCGTGCCGTGTTGTTATTTTGCGCAAAGAAAACTTAACCTGGTGCATTGGGGACGCCTTCTTCCTTATGAGGTGTTTGTTTCCTCGTGTCCATCTTGACCTGTTTGCTCAAGAATTGCAAAAATTCGTTAGGTGGTGCGCTAGGAGATTTGCCGTTCACCCAAGCCTTGACCTGGTGCTTTGCATCGCGGTACCCGAGGGAGCACGGACTAGGAGAGATGCGCCAACTTTTGGGCTCGAACGAGGGTGGCTCGCGAGAAGGCAGAGAGGAGAAAAATGCTTGCGAGGGCACCTGCCTAGCCCCCTCGCAAGGTATGAGAAAGAGAGAACATGAGCGAACCAGAGCCGGAAATGCGGTAAGAGGCGAGCGAATCGAATCAGCAAGGAACACAAAAAGCAAACTTCGATTAAGGAAAAGCAAGCCAACTACGGAAAGCAAATGAAAAGCCGCGTCCGGCACCTAGTCTAGTCTTCAAGTCTTCTCACCAGCACGGAGCTAAGTGCTGCCACTAGGCGTGGGCGGGAGCCCCAGGGCCTGAGGCCGGCGCTCCTGAGACTCCGGGGCGTGTATAGCCCCACTCATTATTACGTGAGAGTGTCACGGGCGGCGATTCTTCACAGGCACCGGGCCTTCTTCACAGGCTCTGGGCCTTGCTTCATGGGTAGAACTTCTGGAGGTGCTGGATGTTCCAGGCATTCTGGATAGGTATCCCGTCCTGCGTCTCCAGGCGCGCGGCGCCAGGCTTGGAGACGTGGATGACCCTGAACGGGCCCTCCCACATGGGTGAAAGCTTGTGCAGCCCTTCCCTAGAGAGGACCCGCCTCAGGACGAGGTCGCCTACCTCGAGTGTCCTGGAGCGGATGTTGCGGCAGTGGTATCGCCGCAGCGCTTGCTGGTACCTTGCCGCCCTCAGTGCGGCTTCGCGACGTCGTTCCTCCCCCAGCACGAGGTCCATCCCCCGCGTGGCGTCCTGCTGTGTTTCATCAAACGCCAGGATCCGTGCGGAGCGATGTTTGACCTCATGAGGGAGGACCGCTTCAGCTCCGTAGACAAGGAAAAATGGGGTCTCGCCCATTGGCTTGGTGGCGGTGGTGCGGATGGACCACAACACGGACTGGAGCTCGTCGTACCAGCCCCTGCCACAGGCCTCGAGCTTCTTATTGAAGGTCCTGGTCTTGAGGCCCTTGAGGACCTCCGCGTTGGCGCGTTCGGCCTGACCATTGCTCCTGGGGTGCGCCACTGAAGCGTAGCAGATCTGCGTTCCAAGGTTAGCACAATAGGTTTTGAAGAGGTTACTAGTAAACTGCGAGCCGTTATCCGTGATGATGCGGTTGGGGACCCCGAAGCGGCTCGCGAGGCCCTCGATGAACTTGACAGCAGAGCCGGCTGGGATGGTGCGGACGGCTTCCACTTCCGCCCACTTGGTGAACTTGTCGATGGCGACGTAGAGGTAGAGGTAGCCCCCTGGTGCTCGAGGGAACGGGCCCAAGATGTCCAGCCCCCAGACCGCGAACGGCCACGTGAGCGGGATGGTCTGGAGACCCTGAGCCGGCTGATGAATTTGCTTGGCGTGGAACTGGCAAGCTTCGCAGGACTTCACCAGTTCGGCTGCGTTGTTGAGCGCCGTGGGCCAGTAGAATCCACTGCGGAACACCTTGCCGACGAGAGTCCGTGACGACGAGTGGTGCCCGCAGTCCCCACCGTGTATGTCAATCAGCAACTCCTTTCCTTGGTCACTGGAGATGCAGCGCAGCGTGACATCGTTCGGTCGCTTCCTGTACAACTCACCATCTTGGATACAGTATGCCGTGGCCTGCCGGGCCACGCACTCTGCGTCCTCTTCCTTCTCCGGTAGCGTCCCTTGCATCAGGTACTCCTTGAATTCCTTGGTCCAGCATTCCTCCTGAGGCTCGAGCGCCAAGAGCAGGCGAGCTCCTATGGTCGGGCCACAGGCTGGGGCTCCCGTGGTAGGAGGCTATGGGAGCTCCTCCCGAGGTTGAGCCGTGCTTGAAAGTGGTGGTGTCGCTGACGGCTTGAAGAGCCGTTCCTCAAATACGCCGGGCTCTTACGGCTGCCGCTTGGATGCTCTCCTGGCGATGTCGTCAGCTTTCTTGTTGGTGCCCCGGGGCACGTGCTGCAGCTCCAGGCCCAAGAACTGCTTCTCCATTTCGCACACCTCCGCGAGGTATGCCTCCATATGCTCGTCCTTTGGCTCATATACTTTGTTGGAGAAGTTGACGAGGAGCTGCGAGTCGCCTCTAACGGTAAGGCGCTTCACCCCCAGAGCTGCCGCAGCCTTCAGGCCAGCTATGAGGCCTTCGTATTCTGCGATGTTGTTGGAGACCTTCTCACCGTGCTGAAAGCAGAGCTGCACGACGTAGTAGAGCTTGTCCTGAGTGGGCGAGATGAGCACTGCTCCAGCCCCTGCGCCCTGGTGTGCGAAGGCGCCGTCGAAGTACATGACCCAACCATCCGGTGCCTCACTTCCTGGCGAGGTGGATCGGTCTTCGCCTTCTTCAAGTGTCGGGGCATCCGTCCATTCCGCCACAAAATCAGCGAGCGCGGCCCCCTTGATGACCCTGGTAGTGCTGAACTCCAGCTGGAATGCTTGCAGCTTGATGTTCCACTCAGCGACCCTTCCAACTGAGTTTGGACTCCTGAGCACCCTCTCCAATGGGTAGGCCGAGACGACCTTGATGGGGTGGCCCTGGAAGTAGTGCCGCAGCTTGCGTGAGGCTACCAGGAGCGCGAGCAGGAGCTTCTGAGGCATAGGGTATCGCGCCTTCGCGTCCAGCAACACGGTGCTGACGAAGTACACCGGGTGTTCGACGAGGGCTGGCACGCTGTTGAGGCTCGGGTCTTGTGGAGGTTGGGGCGCCTCCTGAGGTGGAGGGGCTCCCGAGACCTGACTGCCTTCAGGAGCTTCGGCGATGTTGCCCTGCCGAGCTTGGTCTTCTGCTGCTGAGGCTTTAGCGGCGCCTTCCTGACCCTGTATTACTTCAGTTATGGCTTGGCGCAGCGCGCCCTTGGCTTGGCGTTCCTCTCGAACCGCCACTAGTGCTGCGCTGGCGGAGTACGGGGTGGCGGTAAGGTAGAGCACTAGGGGCTTGAGAGGTCGTGGTGCCACCATCACCGGAGGGCTGGTCAGGTATTTCTTGAGGTCTTGGAAGGCTCGGTTGGCCTCCGGGGTCCACTCGAACGGGCCCTTCTTCTTCATGAGCTTGAAGAAGGGTAAGGCGCGCTCCCCCAGCTTGGAGATGAAACGCCCCAACGCAGTCACCCGTCCCGCCAGCTTCTGCATCTCTTTGAGGGTATGTGGTGGGCTCATGTCTTCGATGGCCTTGATCTTCTCCGGGTTCACCTCGATCCCTTTGTGGGACACGAGGAATCCCAGCAGCTTGCCGGAAGGGACACCGAACACACACTTCTCCGGGTTAAGCCACAGGTTCACCTGGCGCAGGCTCTCGAAGGTCTCCTCCAAGTCCTGAATCAAGGTTCTCGCCTCCCGAGACTTCACCACTATGTCGTCGACGTAAGCCTCTGTATTTCTCCCGAGCTGTCGCCCCAAGGCGATGTGCATCAGCCGCTGAAAGATCGCGCCCGTGTTGCGCAGCCCGAAGGGCATGCAGGTGTAGCAGTACACCCCGCACGGGGTCAGGAAGGCTATCTTCTCCACGTCTTCCACCGCCATCTTTATCTGGTGATATCCTGAGAACGCATCCAGGAAGCACAACAGGTCGCACTCGGCGGTGGAGTCAACGATCTGGTCAATGCGTGGGAGCGGGAATGGATCTTGGGGGCAAGCTCTGTTAAGGTTGGTGAAGTCGACGCACATCCGTTCCTTCCCGCCCTTCTTCGGCACTACGACGGGGTTCGCCAGCCATGTGGGGTACCGAACCTCGCGAATGGCACCCGCCGCCTCCAGCTTGTGGGTCTCCTGGACGATGAAGGCTTGCTTCTCCATGGATTGCCGCCTCGCTCGTTGCTTGACAGGGCGCATGTTGGAGCATACCTTTAGGTGATGCCGAATCACCTCTCTCGGAACCCCCACCAGCTGATTGGGCTCCAATGCGAATATATCCTTGTTTGCGCGCAAGAACTTCACCAATGCCTCTTCTTGAACGGAATCAAGGCCGGCGCCTATGGTGAAGGTGGCCCCTGAGGACCCGTCCTCATCGACCGGCACCTGCTTGGTTTCTGCCTTGTCCTGAGTGAGCAGCTGCTTCTTCTTGGTAAGCGCGGCCTCCTCGGCTTCGGGGGCACCGACGCCGGCGGGCTGCGCCACCGCTGCGGTCTTGAAGGCAAGCTTGAGTGCCGTCATGGCCTCCTTGGTGTCCCCCTGATGGTGAGGGCGCCTTTGCTCCCGGGCATCTTCATGAGGTTGTAGGCCAGGTGAGTCGCCGCCATGAATTGGGCGAGAGCTGGGTACCCGAGGATGGCGTTGTACGAGAGACCGATGCGGGCGACGCCGAAGTCGACCAGCTCGGTGCGGTAGTTTTCGCGTGTGCCAAAGGTGACTGGGAGACGGGTCTGCCCCAGAGAGCGGGCGGCGCCGCCACCAACTCCTGAGAAGGGCTTGCTGAGACTAAGCCGCTCGAGCGGCACGTGAAGAAGGCTGAAGGCCTCTACAGAGAGCAAGTTGAGGCCGGCACCGCTGTCGATGAGGGTCTTGGTAATAGCCACATTGCAGATGGTAGGCGTGCAGAGCATTGGGAGCATGCCCGAGCCGGTGGTGGAGTCGGGGTGGTCTTCTGGGCCGAAGGTGAGGTCGGCCTCTGGCGCAGCCCAACCCGGCAGAGCCCCCGGGCGCTTGGAAGCCGCCCCAATCTGACGGAGGAATGGCTTGACGTGGCGATCCGAAGGCGGTGCCTGAGAGCCGCCCAGCAGGGCCGCGACTGCATGGTGCGCCGGCACCGCGTAGCGAGCAGTGAAGAGGTCGCGGAGTTCCCCCCAGGACGCCACCGTGGATCCAGGGAGGTTGAGCAGCCAGGCGCGTGGCTCGCCGGCGAGGGCCATGGGAAACCAGTTGGCCATGATCTTGTCGTCGCCCCCGGCCTCGAGGATGGCTTCCTCATATGCCAGTAGGAAAGCCATTGGGTCCGCCGCGCCGTCGTAGCGCGGCGGCATCTCCGGCTTGAACTTGGTTGGCCACCGCACCCGCCGCAGGGCGGGGGCCAGGGCTCTGAACCTCGCGGCCCCGTGGTCGATGCTGGCCACGGGAGCGGGTGGCGGGGCGCCTGCCATGGGAGCGAAGCGCGATGGCGTGGGGCGTAGGCCGATGGAGAGGAGCTACGGCGCACCCCTACCTGGCGCGCCAAATGTCGGATCTCGGGTTCCGGCAAAACCCTTAAGGTTCGAACTCTGGGGTGCGCGCGAAGTTCTTTCCCTCCTACCGATCCACGCCCTAGCTCACCAAGATCTCGCGGACGAACTCGCAACACAGAAAGACACGAGATTTATACTGGTTCGGGCCACCGTTGTGGTGTAATACCCTACTCCAGTGTGTGGTGGTGGATTGCCTCTTGGGCTGATGGTGAACAGTACAAGGGGAAGAACAGCCTCCTGAGGTTGAGGTGTTCTTGTGCTTGGTGAACTTGTGTGGGTCTGGATCCGACCAGTTCAACCTGCCTCTACTGTGGTGGCTAGTTCTACTTATATAGGCCCTGGTCCTCTCCCCAAATATTGAGCGGGAAGGGAGCCAACAACGGCGGGCGAATTTGAAAGGGGACAGGTAGTACAAGCTATCCTGACAAAAGCGGTCTTCGCCTGCAAAAGACTCTGGTGGTGACGTCGTCTTGGGCTTCATGGTGACCTCCGTCCTGTTGGCCTGCTGGTCTTGGTCTCGTTGCACCGATATGGCGACCTTTGCCTGACGCCTCGGTACTCTTCGCATGCCCTTGCCTCCTTAGCACCAAAGAGGAAACAAGGACGCTGCGCGCGCTGGCGCCCGCCTGGCGCCTGCCTGGTGTCGATCGTCATTGCTCACGTCACTTGAGCCTCGCGAGGTTTGCCCCGCCTTGATATCTCCGCTCCTCGTGAGCCTGCCTGGAGAGGTAGCTCCTGAGGAGGTCTTGCGTCGTCCGCCTCGCGAGGCTTGGCCCCTCGCGAGGCTCTTGGATGCCTTGTTGACGAAGGTGGGCCGTACAGGGCTGCTAGCAAAGCCACGCCGTGGGCCGCAGGCAGGCAAGTCTGAGGACTCCTGTTCCCAGAACACCGATAGTATTGTTGATATAAATAGCTTTCTCTACAAACTTGGTCAATGTTTGTAAAGCTTGACTTTCCTAAGAATTTATATGCAATACATTATGAAACAGAGGGAGTAGATCATTTGTAGCTGGATATGCATAGTTTTGTAGTTGGATATGTACGCATTGTTGTGTAGGTCATTTGTAGTCGGATATGCATAATTTTGTAGATCACTTGTAGCTGAATATGCATAGTTTTGTAGCCGGATATGTATGCATTGTTGTGTAGATCTTTTGTAGCCGGATATGCATAGTTTTGCGGCCAGATATGTATGCATTGTTGTGTAGATCATTTGTAGCCGGATATGCATAGTTATGTAGCCGGATAATCATAGTTGACAATGTTTTGTTTTATAGTCTTCTCGTGCGTGTAGTGTGTTCAAGAAGTTGGAGAAGAAGAAAAATTTACCATCATGCATTGTTTGTTGAAGTTGAATGAACAACCCAAGTGAAACGTATATATTGCCAAGACCGTCGCCCAAGGCACCGAGGAAGAAACCGATGACCCAACCGACCCAAGAAATGAACCGCCTAAAAAGGTTAGAAGAGGGTTCCGGAGAAAGAAATGGGAGGAGGAGAAGGCAAAGCGAGAAAGTGTGGCGGCCAAGATGACGGAGAGGTTTGAAGACATCTTGACGAACAAGGAGGAGGCATACATCAAGCGCTCTGACGTTAAGGTGGAAAAAAAGGCAGAGAAGTTTGACTTGTTGATGAAGGCGACCGAGAAGAAATCCAAGCTTGAACAGAAGAGGGCCATGATCGAATAGAAGAAGGCTAAACTCCAGGAGAAGAAGGTGGAGATCACAGTCGCTTTGGACGACACGAAGATGCTCACCTTCAAGGTGACATAATTGAATGACGACGCAAGAATGATCGTGCAAGCCACCCACTTCAAGATGTTGCAGTGGTAGAAGGATGACATGGAGAGGGCGGATCAGGAGGAGGTCGAGGCGGCAGAGAAGTAGGCGGATGCCGAAGCGGAGGCGGCCTACATGGCGGCGACGACAGATTGAACGTAGAGGCTCGGATTGACGATCCGACAAGACAAAATGCACAGACTGCCATACTGATATTCTTTCATGATCGGGCATGTAAAAATTAAGCATACTTGTTCTCTTTTTGGTAGTGATTGTCCGATGATGTGATCCGACGCACACTATGGATTAGACATATTTGAATTTCAAATTGCTTTTTACTGGCGGACATATAGTAGCTAGCATTGGATGACCGGCTCCCGCACCCATGTCCACGGTGGCCCCCCATTCCTCGGACGAATGCAGTGTTCGGTTTACGGGTCAGCTGAAAGGATCGATATAGTTGACTAGAGGGGGGGGGGGTGAATAGGCAACTAACAATTTTTAGCTTTTCTTTACAAATTTAAACTTTGCATCAAAGTAGGTTGTCTAGATATGCAACTAGGTGAGCAACCTATATGATGCAACAACAATAAGCACACAAGCAAGCAAGAGATATAGCACAAATAGGCTTGCACAAGTAAAGGCACGAGATAACCAAGAGTGGAGCCGGTGAAGACGAGGATGTGTTACCGAAGTTCCTTCCTTTTGAGAGGAAGTACGTCTCCGTTGGAGCGGTGTGGAGGCACAATGCTCCCCAAGAAGCCACTAGGGCCACCGTATTCTCCTCACGCCCTCACACAATGCGAGATGCCGTGATTCCACTATTGGTGCCCTTGGAGGCGGCGACCGAACCTTTACAAACAAGGTTGGGGCAATCTCCACAACTTAATTGGAGGCTCCCAACGACACCACGAAGCTTCACCATAATGTACTATGGCTTCGCGGTGACCTCAACCGTCTAGGGTGCTCGAACACCCAAGAGTAACAAGATCCGCAAGGGATTAGTGGGGGGAATCAAATTTCTCTTGGTGGAAGTGTAGATCGGGGCCTTCTCAACCACTCCCGAGCAAATCAACAAGTTTGATTGGCTAGGGAGTGAGATCGGGCGAAAATGGAGCTTGGAGCAACAATGGAGCTTAGAGTTGGAAGAGGTGATCTACTAGAGGAAGAAGACATCCCTTTTATAGTTGAGAACAAAATCCAACCGTTATCCACCTAACCAGCCCGCGACTTGCGGTACTACCGCACGGCCAAACGGTACTACCGCGAGAGACCGCGGTACTACCGCTGCAACGGCAGGAGCTAGAACAAGCCTGAAGCACAGAGGCTGAGAACGGTACTTCCGCAGGCGCGGTACTACCGCTCCCCCTTGCGGTACTGCTGCAAGGCAGGAATGGCCTAGCCTGGGAAGGGCGCGGATGAATAAAAATACATCCGTGCCTACTTCCGCTGAAAATCAGACGATGCAAAAATCCGACATGGTACTACAGCTGGAGGAGTGGTACTACCGCGTGGCAGCTGAGCCAGGCCGCGCGCGGTACTACCGCGCACAAGGTGTGGTACTACCGCGGAGGCGCGGATGTAAAAAATTACATCCGCCCCTACTACCGCAATGCAGCGGCACTTGGCCTGGGGGCCACGGTACTATGGCTCCAGAGGAGCGGTACTACCGTGGGCTCCTGCGATACTAGCGCGCCGAGGTACGGTACTACCGCTCCAGGGAGCAGTACTACCGCAAGCCCAATATCAGCAACCAAGACATAATGCATAGAGGATAAACGGAGGATGCTCCAAAGCGCAGGGGAAAGGTGGAGACAAGGAAGAAAATGTGTACGTGATGATTCCACCCGAACCTTTCCGACGCGGACTCCCTCTTAATAGTACGGCTTTCCTACGACTCAAATCCACCAAAAAGAAACGTAGAAAAACACCGTCTTCAATAGTCTTCGAGGGGCACCAAACCGTCTTGTGCCTAGCGATGAAACGTGTGTGATACTCAAGGCACATGATTAGTCCGCAAAAGCATTGTCATCAATCACCAAAACACCTTAGGGATAAATATGCCCTTACAATCTCCCCCTTTTTGGTGGATTGATTGCAATACGGGATTTGCATAGTGGGAAATAAAATAGAGCAAACGCAAACCCCTCCTCTCTAAGATATAGACGGGCTCCCCCTAGATGTGTGCAATCTATATGGGTGCTTTGGACTGCGCAGCACACATACTAGGATCAACACTCCCCCTATATTTTAGAGACAAGGCATATCTTGCAATAGAAAGACTAACACTAGACAAGATAGCAAATAGGAGCATAACATAAGTAGCACAATATATCATAAGCTCGCTAAGATAGGATAGAGTGCATATGTCTTACGCCATATGAAGGATAAGTCTCAAAGGCGCAAACCAAACCAAAGCAAATGAGGTTCAAACGATAAAGCAAACACACCAAACACGACACACGACTCGCAAGCACGCAAATCCCTACACTCTCTCCCCCTTTGGCATCGAGATGCCAAAAAGGCAGAGAGGACACCTACACACAAGGGGTGGCTCAGGCGGAGAAATCGCTCCAACGCTCCCCGTCAGACTCGGCGGCGGGGACGGACTCCTCGATGTCCTCCTCAGAATCAGTCCACTTGTAGCCTTGCTTCGCCATCCATTCTGCCTCCGAGGTGATGTGCTTCTCTGACCCGCTGGATTCTGCCTCACCAAAAACCTTCATGATCCTCTTGTCGTGGCGGCGAGCCTCCTTGGAGGCAACGTGAGTCTTGTACTGCCCCTTTGCCTGCATGCAGAACAGAGTCTTCATCTTGTCCTTCAGCTTCTTGGCCCATGAGGGCTCAGAGGAACGATGGTATACCCACCAGCACGGTCCTCAGCAACATCCTCTGCCTCAGCCTCCTCCTCATCAACAGCCCTCCTAGCAGCAAACACCTCAGCACGAGTAGTAGTGTTGGCCCACTTGGGCTTGACACGGAGACTGATGGACTCATGCCGAATCCAGTCTGGAGCAAGGAACTCATCACCAGGAACAGCTTCTCCCAAGTCTTGGAGATCAACAGAAACAGGTACGGTCCATAGATAGGCACCTTGCAGTTGAACACCGCGAACCGAAGCTCACACCACATGATGTGTGAGACATCAAGTGGTTGAGTCTGAGACACACGTGCCTCCTCGCACAGGAGCATCATATCCACCGGATAGGCATGTACCTTGTCCTTGTCGCCAATGCGAGGAAACAGAGAGTTGCGGAAGATGCGATACATGATGTCCAAAAATGGGTTCAGCACCCACGTCGACTTGCCACTGGGAAGCACCTTCTCAACATAGTACAGCTGGAGCCTATTCTTGCTTGCGGACTCAGGGTTGGCATGAGGGCGAACACCTATGGGAGTGGTGAGCCCGTCATCCGGAACCTGTAGCAGATCCATGAAATCCTTCCAGGTAGCAGTCAACTGACGGCCATTGGTCATCCAAGTCATCCTCCGCTCCTCCCCAGGGTGAAAGTGAACTGAGGCAAAGAACTGACAGATAAGCTCAGGGTCATAGTCCAGATGGAAGGAGATCACATGTTCAATACCAAACTGCTCCACCAAATCCAGAGCCTCCCCAAAGTACTCACGATACTTGTCCTTCCTCATGTGATTCATGTCAATCCACTTGACATCCACGTAGGTGTTTTTCTTGGCCTTGATCACATCCAGATAAATGAGAGTCTGTTGTTTGGTCCAAAACAAGTCATTGCCTCTGAAGATAGCACGGGCATTCACATATGGGTTGATCTGCCTGCGAGGGATAAACTCAGAAAGTGGAATCTCGTCCATGCCCTTAGTAGGTTCCTTGTACTTGCTAGCTGAGGTCTTGACATTGCGCTTGGGGCACTGGAGCCCTCTGGTGCTTCATCTTGATTGCGCAGTCGCTTGGAGCCTGTGTCACGATTGGGATTGGAACGGCGAGCAGGGGCACCGGAGCCACCACCCTGGACACAAAAGCAAAAGCACAAAGAGCGAAAAGAATCAATGCAAAGACCTTAGCAAGGGAAACAAGTAGAAAGCATACGTGGTAATTGCCACAAAGAAGATTGGACAACACGGTAGTACTGCCAGGTCGCGCGGTACTAAAATTTTAGTACCGCTCCTAGTCGCGGTAGTACCGTATGAAGACATGGTAGTACCGGGGCTTGGAGCGGTAGTAGGATCTTAGTACCACACCACGTGCGGTAGTACGGCACCTGACGGGCGGTAGTACCGGACCCGCGGTAGTACCGCACAGGAGATGCGGTAGTACCGCACAGCGGCAGATCCAAACCATTTTGAATCTGAGAAAGACCGCAAAAATGCGGCGGTACTGCAGTTGATCAAATCTACCATGGGACAACATATCAAGTATAATTTCTACGCAACACTACTCTCTACATCCTACTCTTGCATAGATTTGGCCTAAAATCTCAAGAACACATGGATCTCCCCAAAAACCTAGAGACAAAAGAACAACCAAAAGAGAGAGGGAGTTGGGGAGAAACCTTGGTCCATGGCAAGAGGAAGTGGTGGGGAACGATCCCACCGGTCGGAATCCGAGGAGAGTGGCCGGAGACGGAGATCCGGCGAGGGTCTCCGGCGCCGTTCTTGAGCGAGAGAGAGAGGCGGCGGGGACGAGAGACAAATGAATGGGTATGGGGAGTTGGAACTCCCCTGCCTGAGTCATAACCCCCCACGCGCTCTCGTTAGCGCGGTAGTACCGCGCTTCATCGCGGTACTACCGCTCGGGCGGAAGAGCCGCACCAAAGCGGTAGTGCCGCTCTCCCAGGCGGCAGTAAAAAATTACTGCCGCGCTGGGTGCCGTAGTACCGTGCTCTCTACACGCGGTAGTACCGTGGCAGGCCGCGGTAGTACCGTGATCTCAAGAAAAAGCACGTTTCAAAGACAAAGAAAGAGAGGTCTTTTCATGGAAACTTCAAACAAACGAGACACCACAAGCACACGCTCAACACGAAGAGAGAGGGGCAAAAGACAACAAGACTCAACCTAGAGACACCATCTCTCTAAAGAGAGGGCGGTGGCCGGAGCCACCTATGTTTGAGTCACTTGGTATGGCACCGCGAAGAATTATCCTTGGGCCCATGACCAAAACTCGTCTTTGAAGCACAAGTACCATCAAAAATGGCTAATGTGAAAGAGTTGATCAATTTATGCATAATGGGGGAGGGAGAGTTCATTGAGAGAACAACACTCCCCCTATGTCCATGCCTACATCTAAACAAGACAACAAGTTGAGTATGGTGGGGTGTGCAAGGGTTCAAGCAACATTGCTCGAATCAATGATATTTAGCTCATGCCTTAACTCGCGAAATCTTGCTTCATCCAAAGGCTTCGTGAAAATATCTGCAAGGTTATCATGAGTGTTGACGTAGTTGAGCTCGATCTCCCCTCGCCTAATGTGATCCCGGATGAAGTGATACCGAATCTCAATATGCTTCGTCTTGAAGTGTTGCACCGGGTTGAGAGAAATCTTGATGGCACTTTCATTGTCACACCAAAGAGGCACTTTGTCACAAATGACACCGTAATCCTTTAAAGTTTACCTCATCCATAAGAGTTGTGCACAACAACTATCGGCCGCCACATACTCCGCTTCGGTGGACGAGAGAGACACACAACTTTTCTCTTTGGAAGACCAACTTACCAAAGAGCAACCAAGGAATTGGCACCCTCCAGAAGTGGACTTCCTATCCACTTTGTCTCCCGCCCAATCGGAGTCCGAATACCCTACAAGCTTGAAGTTTTCTCCTCTTGGGTACCATAAGCCAAAGTTTGGGGTATGAGCCAAATATCGAAAGATTCGCTTGACCGCCACAAAGTGGCTTTCCTTAGGTGCGGCTTGAAACCGTGCACAAATTCCCACACTCAACATGATATCCGGTCTAGATGCACAAAGGTAAAGCAAGGATCCAATCATGGAGCGATATACCTTTTGATCCACCGCTTTACCATTGGGATCGATGTCAAGTTGGCACTTGGTGGGCATTGGAGTGGAAGCCGGCTTGACATCACTTAGCTTGAATCTCTTGAGCATGTCTTGAGTGTATTTGGCTTGGTTGATGAAGGTTCCTTCTCTTCTTTGCTTCACTTCGAACCCTAGAAAGAACTTCAACTCTCCTATGGAAGACATCTTGAATTTTGAGGTCATGAGAGCGGCAAATTCCTCATTGAAAGCTTTGTTAGGGGAACCAAAGATAATGTCATCAACATATAGTTGGCATACAAACAACTCCCCTTTGACCTTCTTAGTAAAAAGAGTGGGGTCGATTAGCCCAACTTCAAACCCACGATCTTGTAGCAACTCGGTAAGGTGGTCATACCACGCACGTGGGGCTTGTTTAAGCCCATAGAGTGCCTTATCGAGTTGATACACATGATCGGGAAAGTAGGGATCCTCGAACCCGGGGGGTTGCTTGACATAGACCAACTCATTAATAGGACCATTAAGAAAAGCACTCTTCACATCCATTTGTTGCAACTTAAAGTTGTGATGAGAAGCATAAGCAATCAACAAACGAATGGATTCAAGGTGAGCAACGGGGGCAAAGGTTTCAGCATAGTCGATACCCTCGACTTGGGAGTAGCCTTGTGCCACCAATCTTGCCTTGTTGCGAATGATGGTCCCATGAGCATCTTGCTTGTTCTTGAATATCCACTTGGTTCCAATGACATTGTGGTTCCCCGTTGGCCTTGGCACCAATCTCCACACCTTGTTGTACTCGAAGTTGTTGATTTCTTCATGCATGGCATTAAGCCAATCCGGATCTTCGAGTGCTTCGTATACCTTTTGGAGTTCAACACAAGAGACAAACGCGTGATGTTCACAATAGTTTGCCAATTGTCTACGAGTGCTTACCCCCTTTTGAATGCTTCCAAGTACATTCTTCATGAGATGACCCTTGGTGGAGAGCTTGGAAGCAATCCTGGCGGCACGACGCTCCAATTCCTCCTCGGTGGTGAGTTGAGGAGCGGTCACTTGATCATCTTGAGCGTCGTCTTGAGCTTGTTCTTGATCTTGAACTTGCTCGGAGGAGAGAACTTGACCTTGGGCATCACTTGGTGTATCAACACCGTCTTGAGGATGATCTTGCCCTTGGTCTTGTTCATGAGGTTGAGGGCCTTCACTTTGTTCTTCGGAAGCGTGTGGGCCTTGGGTTGGTGATGGCTCCACTTGAGTGGAGCATTGTCCTTCTCCTTCGGCCACAAGGGGTTCCTCAATGGGTAGGATAAAACCAACACCCATTCTTCTTATGGCTTGGGGAGGAATTTCATCACCTACATCACAAGTGCCACTTTGCTCCACTTGGGAGCCGTTATTCTCATCAAATTCCACGTTACATGTCTCCTCAATAAGTCCCGTGGATTTATTGAGGACACGGTAAGCATGAGAGTTTTTAGCATAACCAAAAAATATGCCCTCATAAGCTCTAGCCTCAAATTTAGACAACCGAACACCTTTCTTGAGAATGAAACACTTACACCCGAACACCCGAAAGTACTTGAGGTTGGGCTTGTTACCGGTGAGTATTTCATATGGAGTCTTGTTCAAGCCCTTGCGGAGGTAGAGCCGATTGGATGCATGACACGCGGTGTTGATGGCTTCGGCCCAAAAGTTGTATGGAGACTTGAACTCTGCCATCATGGTCCTTGCCGCATCCATCAACGTCCGGTTCTTCCTCTCCGTAACACCGTTTTGTTGAGGGGTGTAAGGTGCGGAATATTGATGCTTGATCCCCTCATCACTAAGAAACTCATCCAAGGTGTAGTTCTTGAACTCGGTGCCGTTGTCACTTCTTATTGTCAAGATCTTTGCATTGTGTTGACGTTGGGCTTCATTTGCAAAGTCAATGACAGTTTGTTGGGTCTCGCTCTTCCTCTTGAAGAAATACACCCAAGTGTATCTTGACTAGTCATCCACAATCACCAAGCAATACTTTCTACCCCCAAGACTATCAAAGGATGGAGGCCCAAAGAGATCCAAATGAAGGAGCTCCAAAGGCCTCTTCGAGTAAATGATAGTCGTGGGAGGGTGAGCCTTCTCATGTATCTTTCCTTCGATACAAGCACTGCAAGCACGATCTTTAGCAAAACTAACATTCGTTAGTCCACGGACATGGTCCCCCTTGAGAAGACTTTGCAAAGATCTCATATTGACATGGGCTAAACGGCGATGCCAAAGCCATCCCACGTCAACTTTAGCCATTAGGCATGTCGCGGTCTTAGTGGGTCGCTCCGAAAAGTTAATCACATAGAGACCGTTCTTGACATGCCCAATAAAGGCTACTTTAAGAGTCTTGCTCCACAAGAGGGCCACGGTATCAATATCAAAGAAAATGGCAAAGCCCATGATTGCAAGTTGACGAACGAAAAGTAAATTGTATGCAAGGGACTCAACAAGCATGACCTTCTCGATCGTGAGATCATGAGAAATGACAACTTTGCCGAGTCCCAATACCTTAGAAGACGAGGCATCACCCCACTCGACATTGGTGGGCATAGATGGAATCTTGTGCACGTCCACCACCAAGTCCTTGCTTCCGGTCATATGATTTGTAGCTCCACTATCGAGCAACCATCACTACAAAAAAAATACACTTCCGTGATGATACGTGTTTGTCACAGTAGGTCGCGTTTTCTGTCATGCATGTACATCCATGACAAATTTATGACAGAATCAAGATAGTCATACCTGTGCTGTCGTAGAAGTGTTCCATGACATTGCCAAAATTATCATCACGGAAGTGTCCACTTCCATGACGATAAATCGCGCGTCATAGAAGTGCTTTCGTCAAGGGTGACCGACACGTGGCATCCAGCGTAACGGAACGCCGTTAAGCTATCGGGTCAGGTTTTGGATCCGATAACCCGTTAACAGCCCCGACCAATGGGGATTTTCCACGTTTAAAATCATCATTGGCTGGAGGAAACACGTGTCGGCTCATCGTTGGGACAGATGTCATCCACTCATTGGACGGAAGGCGCCTATGATACGTCGACACGTGGCACGGCCCAACAGAGGCCCATTCCTGTGAAAAGGCCGGCCCGTTTGACTTGGTCAAAAGGTGGCGGGCCGGCCCATGGAAAGCCTGTTAACGGCATGTTCGCATATAGCCCATTTACAGCCCGCTAACCCAAGGCCCGTTACGCCCTATCCGAATTAGGCCCAGTAGTGTCATCTGGGCCATCCAATATGATTCCAGCCCGTTTTCACTTCTGGCCCATGTATGGCCCATGACGTCTTTCGGCCCATATGAGGCCCTATGTAACTCTTGGCCTATTAACGGCCCGTGGTGAAACTGGCCCGTAATGAACAGTGTATCACTTTACACCCATTAACGGCCCGTGGTGAAACTGGCCCGTAATGAACAGTGTATCACTTTATACCCATTAACGGCCCGTTATTCCGTTGGGCCGTTTCCAGCCCATGTTATCTTTCGACCTTCTCAGAGCCCATTTATTCTTGGGCTCATTTCCAGCATTCGTTTACTTACGGCCCGTTACTGTCATTTTCTGCTTGTGGGCCAAATTCAGCCTGTGGTTACAGTCGGCCCGTTTGTGGTCCGTTAATACGTTGGCCCGTTTTCATAGCGTCATCAAATACAACCTATTAATGATGGCCCGTTATGGTCGGACCATGAACGGACGATTCCAACTCTAGCCCGTTTACGGCCATAATGCGGCCTGTTATTGGCCCATGTTTGGCCAATCGATCATACGACCCGTATAAGGCCCATTGATGATACGGCCCGTAGAAGGCCCATTGTTTCTACGGCCCGTAGAAGGCCTACTGTTTCTACGGCCCGTAGAAGGCCCACTGTTTCTACGGCCCGTAGGAGGCCCAGTGTCACTACAGTAAATATTAGCCCATGGTTATTGTGGCCTAGTTTTAAAAAATAGGTTATTGCAACCACTAGCAAACCGCGGAAAAAGAACTGCATTGACTACAAGCAAACAAATAAACAAGAAAACAAGGAAATAAATAAGCAAGCAACTTATGCTAGGCTATCACGGCTATTACACATATTACATCCACTGTGCATCAAAGTTCGCCACCAGTGCAAATATAGGGAACAAAGCAGCATATAAACGCCGCAGCAAAACAAGTCCAGAACTGAAACCACTTCAGAAGAGTTCAAGAAACAATATCCTGGTTACCCATAATGCTGGCAAGATGCTTAGCAAGCTTATTAACTTTCTCTTGTTTGGCGCTTAAATCCTCCAGCGCTTGCTGTTGCACAAGAAAGTATGCATCTGAATTCTGCAGGGACTTCCTCAGTCCTTCGGCTTCTTGCTGCAGCACAGTCGACTGATGCCTTTCAGCTTGTAGCTGAGATTGAAGAAGCCGAAGTGATTCAGGCAGCGAGTTCGAAGAGCTTGTGCCAGCAGTACTGGCTAGTAACTCGAACACTACATCAACGCAGGACTATGGGGTTTTCTCACTGTCTACAAGATGGTTTTTATCACCTTTCTTGGAGACCAACAGGGTTGTCTCACTATCTTGAACCTTATCTGCATTACTTTCTCTACCATTGCATAGTGGGGTGCTCTTCTCCAATATTCTGTTTGCATACTACAAGAGAAACAAGCAGACACATCACAGGTTTAGCTTATAGTATACGAAACTCATTTTGGTAAACCGGTTCAGTAGTAAGGTGGCCAGGATAACAGCATGAAACAAACATATATCTATGTACTATGGTCACTGTATTGTCCATATCATTCTAGTTTATGTTCCCTAATCAAGATAGAGACACGGTTCAACTCATATATTTTTAGGACACAACAGCATAGACAGAATATAAGTGTGAGAAACTACACAGCATTGGCAGCACTTGTAATGTGCATCACATGAGAACATAACTGTTTATACAACTTAAACTGAAATCAACATAGAGCAAGAAGTTAGAACAGCAATCCAGTTAAAGAAATAGGTTTAAAACATACATGTTGCGCCATTGGAGTTTCAATTGGATCCTTCAAATTCGAAAGTAGTTGGTATGAGTAAATACAGTGATGCAACAGCAAAGGAGTATGGACCATAGCTACGGAATCTGACCTGAGAACAGTTGCTCTTCTGCTTTAAACGTGGAGTTTGGGTTAGCTGTGGTGGTCTTCGTGCTTTGGGCACTGCAGTAGCTTTACAAACTGCTCGTGTGGGGGTACTCTGTGGTGGACATGGTGCTTTGTCAACTATAAGTGGGTTACTATCCGCTGGGGTTGCGGTTAGATGGGTTGTAGCTAGTTCTCTGCCCAACGGTGTAAGTGTGCAATCTGAAAGAGTCTCGATTATGTGTGGTGGGGCTAGTTTGTGGGCCAGTACAACCATGGTTCTATCTGCATCGACAGGTAGCACTGTCTTTTGTGAAGAACGGGTTTTTGCTCCCTTAGATACTGCCATCACCCCCTCCAATTCAAATGGCTGATAAACAAGAAAAGAAATTGAACGTACAGACATTGTATGATAGACAGATGTGGTAATTCACATATATGTTGTCTAACCAAACAGGACAGCATGACACAATTTCACATATATGATGCCTAACTAAACAGGATAGCATGACACAGTTTCAGATATATGATGGATAACTTAACAGGATATAATGGCATAATTCAACATATGATGAGTACCTAAACAGGATGACATGACAAAACTATATGATGTCTTTCTAAAATAGGTTGGGATGAAATAATTCACATACATGTTGTCTAAGTATACAGGATGGCATGATATAATTGACATAATTGATTCATATACTAAGCAGCTGGCACTCGCATGTCTCTAAACTAAGCAGATAGAATTCAATATTGTGCATATGATGTCTAAACTAAGCAATGCAAGACACCATATGCATCATATGAGAAATATAAACATTGCAACTTAGAGCATACACCTCAGGTGGGATATAGGACTGGTCATCTGTCTCTGAATCCTCCTCTGAGGAGCTCCCTGTAACCATCGAGATATATGCTTCAACAGGTACCATTGCCTACTCTGAAGACCTTGTTTTCACTCCAGATTTTTCCATAACCGGCTCAAATGGCTGATACACATGAAGAGTAGTTCAATATACACAGATTGTCGATAAATGGAATACGTAATGAAAAAAAAGATGGCATGAGATAATTCACATATATGATGCCTGGCTCCATGGCGGTGCATAATTCACATATATGATAACTGGCTGAAAAACATGGCATTGCATAATTCACATATCTGATATAGAAAGCAAACAGGAGGCATTCACACAAAGCATGTCTAATCTAAGCAGATGGCATGGCAATGCAAGACACCATATGCATGATATGAGCAATATAGCCCAGCCAAGTTAGAGCATGCACCTCGGGGGGGGATACGACTGGTCATCTCTCTCTGAATCCTCCTCTGAGGAGCTATCTGTAACCAGCAAGAAATCTGCATCGACAGGTAGCACTGACTGCTCAGAAGACCTTGTTTTCACTCCAGATTTTCCCATTACCGACTCAAATGGCTGATGCATAGGAAGAGTAGATGAATGTATAAACATTGTTGACAAATGGAATACATTATGGAAAAAAATATGGTACAATAAAATTCACATATACGATGACTGGCTAAACAGGATGGCATTGCATGATTCACGTATATGATGACTGGCTAAAGAAGATGGCATTGCATAATTCCCATATACTCCCTCCGTTCCTAAATATTTCTCTTTTTAGAGATTTCAAATAGACTACCACATACGGATGTATATAGACATATTTTAGAGTGTAGATTCACTCATTTTGTTCCGTATGTAGTCACTTGTTGAAATCTCTAAAAAGACAAATATTTAGGAATGGTGGGAGTATGATATAGAAACCAAACAGGTGGCATTCACACAAAGAAAATCTAAACTAAGCTGATGACATATAAGATGTATAATGTAAGCAATGCAAGGCGCCATATGCATGATATGACCAACATCAGCATGCCAGGTTAGAGCAAACACCTCAGGTGGTAAACAGGCGTGGTCGGCTCCTTCTGAATCTCCATCTGAACAGTTATCTTCCTCTGGAATACAATCTGGAAATGCAGGAGGGGGGGCACTTCGCCCACCATGGAGCGGCGTCTGCATGACATTATATTCGCATGCAACGGTCTTCTCTTTTTCTCTACATGTTCAGTACAATTGTGTACAATATCTGACATGCATAATAAAAAAATAGTTAGATTTTGTAAGGCCTAAGGGGTGCATGCAAAAAATCAAGACTGATGGTAGCAAACGAGTGGATGGATCCAAAACTAATGATAGCAGGTAGATTATAGCTTCAGTTTAAAAAGATAGACAATGGATCAGTTGTTTGTTGCCCACCCAACATGAACCACATAGAAGACCCCAGATGAACCAGATAGTAGACAGATACTATTCATTGCTGGCTCGATATGAGACCCATGGGCAATTCAAAACTCAAGATTGAACGATAAAGTAGCAGGTAATAATAACCGATGTATAACGTAAGCAAACACGAAAGACTGCGACCTCTCTTCCGGAACTGTGTAGTCCTCAGGCTCATCTGCTCAGTCGATGATGGTAATGCAGTTGGCGTGGCTGCCGGCAACGGGGAAGATGATCTGAGGCGGCGAAAGGAAGTCTGCAGGGGGGATCTCTGCTGCAGTGAACGCTTCTGTCGATGGTGCACCTCAGGTGGGGTGGATGACGGCACGGCAGGAGCAGGACATAACACACAGAGTTTTCTTTGACGCCTATCTGAAAATGAAGTAAATCTGTAAGGGCTCCTTAGAATTGGAGGATTCTATAAATGCAGGGGCAGGAAAAACACAGGAATATGGTAGGAATGCACGTGCAAAACAGAGCATTTGGAAACATAGGATTTCAGTCAACCTGGGTGTTTGGCTCACATGAATTGGAAGAACAGAGGAATGGAGAAACAAAGTGATGCGACGAGTGTACAACCTCTTTGGCATAGCCTTGTGGACCTCAGAATCATTGGGTTGGACGTGGAGGATGGTGATGATGCTGGTGTGACTGTCGGAGGCGGGGAAGAAGATCTGAGGCCTCTGGAAACGGCGCCGAGGGTACTGCTCCGCTGTGATGGACGGTTCCGTCGTTGGAGCAGCTCCGCTAAGGTGTACGGCGACGAGGCTGAAGCATGACAAGATAGACAACGTTAATCTGAAGTGGGACCCTAATATCATCTGCAATAGATGATGTAAAATACATCACCAAAAAGTGCTAGATGTAAAACGCATCAGCCGCGCCATGGCCGCTCCGACAGATGCTGTAAGTACTGTTCACTCTGAACTTAACTGAAGAAAATGAACTTCACAGTCGAAACTGAATTTTACTGTCGAAACTAATTGAACTAGTAACAGAGCATTGCCATAGATGTTTAGGGCGTTTGAGCACTAGTAGCAGAGAAGCAGTGATCTAAATCAGCAGACGCTCGAGCAGGGAACGCACTAGCAGAGAGCAAGTCGTGCAGTAGCACCGCGAGCGAGTGCTAAAGCAACAACTCCTGTAGCTGCCGGAGGTCGTGCAGCAGCAGCAGCAGCAGCGCAAGCGAGAGCAAGAGCAGAGCAGCAGCACGAACGAAAGCAGGAGCAGTGCAGCAGCGCGACCGACAGCAAGAACAGAGCCGCAGCACGAGCGAGAGCCGGAGCAGCTGCAGCTAGTGCCGTTGTGGAAGTCGCCGCCGAGGAAGCAACGACATGGGGGAGAGACGCCATGGATGATGTGGCCGGCGACGGCGCCGTCGATGGAGACACGCCATGTCTGCTCGGTATCGAGCACCGGCAGCTCCGTAAGATCGAATAAAAGATAAAATGCAGCAGTGAGTGCAGAACCTCCTTGGTGGCGCCGAGTTGGCCTCGGCTTCATCGGAGGAATTGGTGAGGGTGTTGCGGTTTCGGTGGGGCAGGTCAAGACGACGCTGTGGGGATTGAGGTGGCGCGATAGACGAGGCAAACGTCGGGGCAGCTCCTTGGAGGTGGAGGACGGGGCGGCTGATCCGGCGGGATGACGAGATCGACAACGGATCCTCATCCGGTGTGGTGGATGAGGGACGGCGAGCTGTTGCGGTGGACGACGTAGTCGGGGAAGAGTCTCCGGCTGGGCGGCGGTCGGGAGGCCGACAGAGGAGCGTGGGGTTTCGCTGGTTTTGGCGGCCTCGGTGTACGAATGGGGGGGCGAAGGGGAGGGGGAGCCATGCTTAGGGACGCGCTTGTCCGAAATGTAGGATAAGTTACCGGCGTACCCCCACCGGTTTTGACACCGCGACGTGGAGCTTCATTTCCGGCTGAGGGGTAGAAGGGGGATTTCGCGTGTCTGGGCTGCGGGAGCGATTTCGGATGAGGAGGGAGTTCTCGCGCACGTCCAAATTTCGGGATAACAAGGCGCGACGCGGGTTGAAGAAGCAGGAGTTTCAAAGCAGGTGAGACAAAAGATACTCGAGCTTGAAAATTTCGGGATAACAAGGTGCGGATTCCTTGTTCGGCGGAACAAACTTAACGTGTAAAAAAACAATTCATACAAGACACAAGAAAGTCATGTCCCCTTTTACTATATTGCTATAGATGCCATTGAAAAAACTACAAGAAAAATGTAAAAAAAATCGGGAGAACAAGATTACCCTGCACAGTAGCAAATCGATTCGCACTTCCCTCAACAACAACAAAAAACAAATCAATTCCCACCAAAGAAAGAGTAATGTCCCTTTTTATATGATTACAGATGCCATGATCTCGAATTTCAATTTTTGAATCCACGTTATGTTGAATTCGAATATATCGTTAGGTGACCTTGCGGTTTATAATTGATGTAGTCGTACATTTTGATCTTCCATCATATATGAACATTTTACTCCACCATGTGAACATATATATTGTCGTCTACCATATGGACTAAATTTGAATACGATTGTTGTCAAGTTATACAATAATTTAAATATTATCTTGATAACAAAAAACATACATATAGCAATAATCATATTTCACTATGAACTACATGTACCATACGCTCTCCAATTCAAATATTTGTATCCATTTTATGTTGAATTCAAATCATAGTACATTATTGGTCTAGGTAGCGAGATGTTTGGGATAATCAAAACCCTGTTTTCATACGTATAATTTTTGGCTGAATTGGGACAAGTTTTGGTATAAGCCTCTTGCAAAACCAGAGATTCTCTCAACAAGCCTCGTGGTTCCGAGAGGGAACGTGTCACCTTTGTGTGCGAAACGATATACGCTGCCTCCCCCCTGATTTTATTTACAGGGGCAACATAGAACTATATGAGTGCCCTGTTAAATTTTGGAATTATTTCGGATTCATTTGGCCTTTTTATACATTAACTGAGTTTCTGGACTTTTAATGTGCATAATCTAAATATGAATTGCATGCACATGCTCCGGTGCACCAAAGTGGGTTGAAAAATCACATGTGTGTCCTTGGTTGAATTTCTAGGTCCCATGGAAGAAATGAGAATGAAATTCAAACATCTGGGCGTCATGACTCGGCTGAGAACATCGAGAAACTTTGATTTTAAATTCATGTAAATCCAAAACTCGCGTGGAAATCATGAAACTTGGCATGGTGTCATGTCATGGCACTAACATGTTGTGGTAAAAAATTGGCCGATTTGGAAGCTCGTGGTTCTAAGAGGGAACGTGCCACCTTTGAGTGTGAAACGATATACGCTGCCCCCCCCCCCTTGAGTTTCTTAACAAAGGCAACATAGAACTACATTAGTGCCCTGTTAAATTTTGGAATTATTCCGGGTTCGTTTGTCGTTTTTTATACATTAATTGAGTTTCTGGTCATTTAATGTGCATAAGTCAAATTTGAACTACAAGCACATGCTCTCGTGCACCAAAGTTGGTTGAAAAATCACATTTGTGTCCTCGGGTGAATTTCTAGGTCCCATGCAAGAAATGAGAATAAAATTAAAACATCTGGGCATCGTGGCTCGGCCGAGAACATTGAGAAACTTGGTTTTAAAATTCTTGTAAATCCAAAACACGTCTGAAAATCATGAAACTTGGCATGGATGTCATGTCATGGTACTACCATGTTGTGGTAAAAAAATTGGCCGAATAGGAACAGATTTTGGTATAAGCTTCTTGCAAACCGAAGCTTCTCTCAAGAAGGCTCATGGTTCTGAGAGGGAACGTGCCACCTTTGAGTGCGAAACGATATACGTTGTCCCCCTTGAGTTTATTTACAAAGGCAACATAGAACTACATGAGTGCCCTGTTAAATTTTGGAATTATTCCGGCTTCGTTTGGCCTTATTTACACATTAATTGAGTTTTTGGTCATTTAATGTGCATAATTCAAATTTGAACTACAAGCACATGCTCCCGTGCACCAAAGTTGGTTGAAAAATCACATTTGTGTCCTCGGGTGAATTTCTACTCCCTCCTTCCATCTATATAGGTCCTAATGCGTTTTTCGAGGCTAACTTTGACCAAACGTTAGAGCAATAATATATGACATGCAACTTACACAAAGCATACCTTCAAATTTGTATGTCAAAGGAGCTTCCAATAATATAATTTTCATAGTATACATCTCATGTGCTATTAATCTTGTCAATAGTCATAGGCTGTCTTGAAAAACACATTAGGCCCTATATAGATGGAAGGAGGGAGTAGGTCCCATGCAAAAATGAGAATAAAATTCAAACATCTGGGCATCGTGGCTCGGTCGAGAACATTGAGAAACTTGGTTTTAAAATCATGAAACTTGCCATGGTGTCATGTCATGGTAGTACCATGCCGTGGTAAAAAAAATTAGCTGAATAGGAACAAATTTTGATACAAGCTTCTTGCAAATCGGAGCTTCTCTCAAGAAGGCTCGTGGTTCTGGGAGGGAACGTGTCACCTTTGTGTGCATAATTCAAATTTGAAATACAAGCACATGTTCCAGTGCACCAAAGTTGGTTGAAAAATCACATGTGTGTCCTCGGGTAAATTTCTAGGTTCCATGCAAGAAATGGGAATGAAATTCAAAATTCTGGGCGTCGTGGCTGGGTTGGAAACATTGAGAAACTTAGTTTTTAATTCCTGTAAATCCAAAACACGCATGAAAATAATGAAACTTGGCTTGGTGCCATGACATGGCACCAACATGCTGTGGTAAATTTGCAGTCCGATTTGCGAAGGCGCACACATTAACAATCAACAAAGTCATTTTGGAACAAGTGCTACCACGTTACAATCGGAAACACAAGTATTATTGAAACCGTGGGCGTTCTACTTACTAGTACCATTTTTTACGTGCCGCCACGCGTCCCCATTTTTTATTAGCTAGGAGGCGCCGTGCAGGGTAGCTATTTGAGTACGAGAGGCGTGCGATCAGACCCCTGCGTGTGCTTATCGGGAGGAGAGCCCTTTGACCTCCATCTGCCGTCCACCTCTCTCCCAAGGTCTCCATTAATGGCGCCCGAGCCTCTGTTTAATGGCGTGGCTATGTCTCACTTGACTGAGATTTAAGAGAGAAAAAAGAAAATTTGAAAGCACGGATCTTCATGTAAGATCCGACGGACCTATATAGCATCTACTGCGACTTATAGCAAGACTGATGAATATATAAGGACGATTAAATTTCTTTTTGATCAAAGAAGGGCTTGCCCCTTCCGATTTTCATTACTAAAAACCACCACAATTCACAAGAAGTTCAGCACAACTCCAGCCAAACACGAAGGACTAAAAGCTACCAGATTGAAATCACAACATCCCAAGAGGCCAACAAAGGCCAAACATCCGTGCTAGAACCCAACATTTCACAACCGACGACACAATCCACATCCTAAACCGATTATTACATCAAAAGAAACCAGGAAACTGAAGGAAGCCCAACAGCAACTAGAAGAACAACAACGCCAGGGTCGCCACAGCAAGAGTTTTCTTCATTCCAGCCTCGCAACATTGATCTTCCACAGAAAGATAAGGACGATTAATTGTCTTACATAATTAGAAAGATAATTAAAAAAGCCACATGCGGCTACGCCCGAAATACACAAGGGCAAAAGAAGAAGGAAGACAAGGATCTGGCTCGCTGATCTCTACTTTCTTGATGCGTTGTTGCAGGCCACGGGAACTAGTCTCCGCGGCGAGCGGCGATGAGCTCTTTCATGTCCTGAAGACGCTGCTTGAGAACATCCACGGATTCCTCCACCAGCCTTTGGCGCTCGTTGCGGAGCATGTCATTCTCGTCCATAAGTTTCTTGACGATGACGCCGGTCCTCTTCAACAAGGCACTGGTCTCCTCCTGCTGGTCTGCACTTCGGACGATCTTCTCCCTTAGCAAGTCGCGCTCGGCCCGGAGCCTCTCATTGCCCTCCCTTAGTTGCCGAATGACGCCGGTAGCCTGTTCAAACGAGGGTTTCATGTCGTCCTGCAACCTCGCCCAGCCGGAGATCTGATCCATCTGGCTATGGACGATCACATGCATGCGCCTGTAACAATCGTCGCCTGCCCGCAAGAAATTTTCCCAGGCCGCCGCGCGGCGGGACATCTCTGCTGCTTCCGCGGCGCGGCCAGACCAGTCTGCTGAAATCAACGGCGCGGCGGGACCTCTGTGCTGCTACTTCCGCGCGGCGGGACATGTCGGCTGCTCTCGCAGCGAGGCGGGACATCTCTCGTGCTTCCGCTTCCATGCTCGCCTCTCCCTGGTGGGAATCTCTCGACCCAGAACTCACGCTAGCCATGGCAGGCGCAAGGGAAGGATGCTGAATGACTTGTTTGTTTTTGTGGATGAGGAGTTGAGGAGGAATGTGCAGTCATCTTGGCATACTAGTATTTATAACCGAGTACTAATACGCTCCTAAGTGGGAAACCGTTTAGGTTGTGATCGGTGTGAACAGGTTTGCAATTCAATATAGCGTGGTACTAATACGCTCCTAAGTGGGAAACCGTTTAGGTTGTGATCGGTGTGAACAGGTTTGCAATTCAATATGATGGCGTGGAGTAATTTGGAATGTGACGAGACGCAAGCTCAAAATTAATTGACGGTTCTAGTTTCGAAGTGCGACACTATTCCCGGATGGAGTACTTCTTTTTCTACTCCCTCCTTTCCGGTTTTATAGGGCTTATCTCAAAATTTTAGTTTCTCCATTTTATAAGGCTCAATTTGGTTGTTCCCCAACACATGTTCAGATTCCAAGGTGCATTAAATCATTGCATGCAAGTATTAAGAGAAAATTGACCAATGCATGTACTTTATGCATGCATACATTGCAATTAATGCATTGATAAACATAATTTTTTGAGAAAAACAAGAGCATTAATTAGGTGCTTTTGCAAACTACAAAAAATATTCCACCACTCACCATCTTGGTTGGTGAGATTTTTGAATTAAGCCCTATAAACCGGAAAGGAGGGAGTACTGCTGTGTACGTGCAATAACTGGCACCGTCGTATACATATCTTACGGTTAATGGGGCGTTCGACAGGAATAGCCGCGTGGCGAGCTCTCACACACGCGTCTGTTTTTTCTCGAAAAGGAGGATGATGACCCCCGGCCTCTGCATCTGGGAGTCACACACGCACCTGTAGCTACGAATTGTAGTGTTCTCAACCATCTGATTGGCTCTATCATGGATGTACCTATATACTAAAACATGTCTAGATACATCTATATTTTGACAAATGGAAGGCATGTATTGTGGAACGGAGGGAGTGCTTGTCATCAAAATGGATAAAAAGGGACATATCTAGAACTAAAATACGCCTACATACATCTCCTTTTATCCATTTTGATGACAAGTAGTACTTCTTACCCAAAGGAACTTTATATCCAACAGACACAAAATATCCGTTCGGCTGTTGGAAATTACTGATCTGATGTCAAAGTAATTGCTGCATCGCCACCAAAACCCACCATTTCTTAAGCTAAAGTGGACCAAGGTAATCCCTATATTAGCATATTACTAAGATAAACAGAAGGCACTGTAGAAACATTTAGGACGTGAGCTTGTCAATCTGAATGTGCAGGGACACAAGCTTAGCCCCGGCCAGCAGCTTGGGCGGAACTGTCAAGAAGGTCAGCTCCTGCACGTCGACGTCGCCGGGATCCTTGCTGCTTGTCACCTCCATTTCCACCTTGACGGCGTCGGTCGTGCCTTTGGGCTCCCCCGGCGGGCCGTTCGCCCACAGCTTGGCCACATAGTGCGGCAGTGGGGACGCCCCCGCTCTGATGCAGACGACCAACATGGCGATAGGCGCGCCGATGTCGAGCACGCCGCCGACCAAGAAAAACGCGCAGCGGTCCTCCTTCGCGAACAGCAAGAGCCTGGCTCCAATAGTGGCACTTGCAGCTGGAGCACCTTGCTGTACTGGATCCTGTGCACGGGCATGGGATGCGCGGTGCTGATGTGGTGGTAGAGCGCTGGCGGCGGGCCTTCGTAGCCGCAGACGGGCACGGGGCATTTGCAGGGCGCGAGCGGACACACGCTCTGGTGATCGGCGAGCTTGTGGTAAGTGACGTAGAGCCCACAGCCTTCGTGCGGGCACTCCACCCTCACCGACGAAAGGACGGAGTCCACCGCCGTGTTCCGCACGTCGAAGCCACCACCGCGCTCGCACTTCTGGCACTGCCGCTGGTTCCCGGGGCGCTCGACGCGGCAGTCCGCGCAGGCCATGTGCCCTCCCTTGCACTGCAGAAATCAATCGAACAACACATCAATCAAGAAACCTGCACCTTGCTCAATCAGCCGAACGGACGAGGTGTATTCGAACCTCATACACTGGAGGCGTCAAGGGGCGGAGGCACAAGGGGCAGTGGAGCACGGTGAGGTCCATCGAGACCTTAGAGAGCTCCATCGTCGGGTCCTGTTCGGTCTGCATGATCTCGCCCTTCTCGTGCACAACCATCTCTCGACTTGGGCCGGGGTATTACAAAGCTTTACCGTCACATATTTTATACTACTTCAAGGTGCATTAAATCAACACATGCAAGTATCAAAAGGAGAGTCATGGCATGCATGCATGCATGCATTGTAATTAATGCATCAGTAAACGTAAATTATTGAAATATATCGAGTGCAGTGCTTTGATGTGTCGCGTCAACTCGTACATCAACGAGAAGTTTGATTATCCTCTCCCTCGCGGACATAACTGCACCTGCATTTGGCTGTATGACAGGTTGGCCACACACCTGTCGGGCCCACCTATCATACACGCAAAGGCAGGAGCGTCCCTCCCTCGCCCATGAGCGTGGTGGCTGGCAAGACTAGGAGAAGCTTTCGCTACACGCTCTCCCTCCCGCACGCGGTGGACATGCAGCAGTTCAATCGGTGTCAGATGGCCAGAAGCGTACTGTAGTACTCCTCCAGTGCAGTAGTACTCCATCATTGTTCGACTTCCCGAAGAGGCGAAGAGCCAAGCGCAGCCCGGACGCTCGTGTGGTAGTTTCATGTGTAGAGTAGTCTAGGATAGCGTGTACCGTGCCTGTAAGCTTAAAATCGTTGGGGTCGGCTCCATGCTATGTGGCCGTCTCGAAGTTTAAAAAAAAAATAGTCTTCTGGCCCTACCACACACCCTGGTGATTGTAGTTTGCACGCTCATCTGGTCAAGACAGGAATATATATTTTAATTTGTTTTTTTTCGAAAAGGGGGGACTCCCCGGCCTCTGCATCAGAACGATGCATACAGCCACATATATTTTAATTTGTGGTGGGTAAATGTTAGAGGTTGCAGCAAATATATTGTACACTGCGGGTCTTTCAGCCAAGTTTAGAGGCAAGCATGTGGGGCCAGTGCTACGATGTGTCGCGTCAACTCGTACAACGAGGAGAAGCTTGATTTTACTACACGCCTTCTCCCTCACCCATGCGCGCGGTTGCTCGCAAACGAGGACAGGCTTTTGCTTAGTAGTACTTCTACAACAAGCTATCCGTCCCGCTCGCGGTGGACGGACATGCAGCAGTGGATTCGACACTGTAGAAGCAGTAGTAGTAACATCATTGTTCGTCTTCTCGAAGAGGCGAAGAGTCAAGCGCAAACTGAACGTTGCAGTTGCGAACATTGGAGCACGCATATAGCCAGGCTCTTGCATGAGACAGAATTGCTATGTGAGCCCACTATTGTACTAGTACGTACAACTACTTGCTAGTATAGCCCTGTAAACCAGAAAGGAGTATTTGCCCTTCTAGAGATTTCAACAAGTGACTAGACTACACCGAGACAGAGTACATGTGGAGCAAAATGAGTGAATCAGCACCGTAAATAAATACGTACTAGTTCTATCGTTTTCCTCTCCAAGGTGCACAATATTGAGTATACTGACTAGTCTCTTTTTGACACGCATTTACGTTTTTTTACACAGTACAGACGCAAGCGCTCATATACACGCGCATACACTCACCCCTATGAATGCACACACGCACGGCACTATCATCTTGAAATTTACGAAGTCACCATAGGCACCTCGTCGTCGACGGGTCCAAAGGTGCTTGAATGCCAAGGAGGGAGAGGGTAGCGGTTCCGGAGACGTTGAACGGTCAATGATGCATCCTCAATTACATGCAGAGAAAATTAATTGGAGAAGCAGAATAGAGCCAGCACGATGTGAATGCAACAGAGTTTGGACTCTCATATAATAAAGGCGCCCCACCACTCCAATCCATCTACTCCCAAGTCTCTGCGCAACACTGCTCACTCCAATCCAAAACCAAGTGACCAGAAGCCACAAGCACCTATGGAGGCAATGGACGCGAGCGGCAGTCAACTGTGCCAAATCATCCAAGGCGCCGGCCTGCGGCCCCGCACCGCGCAGCGTTTCCAGACGGTACCGGCGACCGCAGGCATCGTAGCCCTCGCCGACGCCGGCTTCGCCTCTCGCATTAACGACATGATGGTCAACTCCATCCGCAAGTTCACCGCCGTCAAGAAGCGTGCGGACGACCTTGCCGTACTGCTCTAGCCCGCGCGCCCAGGCTCCTCATTGCCTGCCACACTCATCGGCCTCCATGGTGACGAACTCTTTCAAGCCCTGGTGGCCCTGCAGGTGCCGGAGGTCGCGACGAAGAATGTGCACCTCGAGGCCGCGCTCGCCGCGCAGCGCCTCGCCATGCAAAAAACCGTCGACCTGCACATCCACGTCTACGAGGAAATCGTCTACATAGGCCACTACAAGGCAAGCGAGGACAGAAAGACGTTGCCTTCTTCCAGCGGCTGAAATCTTTGGACGCCATTGTTTAGAAGCACGTCGACCTGGCCACGAAAGCCGCTGCTACTTAGGCGCCGTTCGGTGGGCCGACGCCCTGAGTCGAGGAGGTGGACATCGTCGATGGATGCATCTCTTCTTGCCTCCTGTAACCAGCACTGCATCGCCTCGTGGCCTTAATGTTTTATTAGTATAGTACTCCCTCCGTTCCCAAATATAAGTCTTTCTAAAGATTCCAGCAAGTGACTACTACATACGGAGCAAAATGAGTGAATCTACACTCTAAACTATGTCTACATACATCTGTATGTTGTATTCCATTTGAAATAGTATCTAAAAAGGCTTATATTTATGAACGGGGGGAGTATATGGCATTTTTATTCCAGTCGTAACGTTTTCACTGTGAGGTGGGGCCGCAGTTGAGCAAACCCACCCCGCCCACCGGGCGTCGGCCGAGTTTAGAATTAGAAGAGAGAAACGAGGGAGGAGAGCTAGCTGTAGCACGGACGCTGTTGTCAGATGGGACTCGTGTTTATAGAATAGGAGTACTCAGCACTCGTGCCTCTTTTTTTTTAGGGAAAAATTAGTCGTATGTCTAGTACCACTAGTTGGGTGCGTGCGACCTATAGCTGTCATCACTTTAGGTCTCCTTTTCGAACCGCGGCTACACTTCACAGTACATATTATTTCACACATTTATCCTCCTATATGTACTCCTAGGCTATTTCCACGTGCTCCCATTCGCCGACATGTGGGACATAGAGCATCTGGGTCGTAGTGCATGCACGACTCGGAGCATATGCCGGGGTACTTTACATTTCAGACCTCACGAATTACATGCAAACCCCCCGCAGAAGAATAAATAAATGAATGAATTACTACATGAAACCGGATTATTTTCGTGGAAACCGAAGCACGTTCATTAAATTTTGGACATAGCACATTTATAAAAAATAACCGGACTGAAACCAGTCTAAGGGCCTCTTTGATTTTTCCCGCAAAAAAAGGGCCTCTTTGATTCGCAGGATACTGAAAACACAGGAATGGGGAAAGTATGATGGCGATGAACCGAGACGAGGAGAACTCTAACTCAGTTAGAGGTTAGAGTTAGATTCTAACCCTGAACTAACTCTAAACCAAAGAGGTGTATGGATGGCAGGGTTAGATTGACAATAAGTGCTATATCTCAATCATTTGACTACTTTTGACCCTATTTCCTGCCGGATTTGGAGGGTGCTTGGATACGTTTTAGTTCCATGACTAAAAGTAGTGGGACTAAAACTTGCTAGCCTAACCCATGCTTGGATCCAAATACTAAAGAGACTAAAATCAAGTTAATGAGCATTTATTATCCTCCAAACCCTCCAATTAAGAACTCGCCTGTGTTAAAGGAGAGGAGTTAAATGAGGAGAGAGAGGACTAATCCACATTTTAGTAGGGGTACCCCTGACTAAATTTTTTTAGTCTCAAGACTAGTTTTAGCCCCTCTTTAGTCAGGGGTGCTTGGAACTTTAGCCTCTTAAAGAGACTATTTTTAGTCAGACTAAATTAAGTCCCTTGGATCCAAGCACCCTCTTGGTGTGGCCGGCTCTTCTGTGGCCTCCTCCCGCTCACAATTGACATAAACGAACCATCTATACAAATCAAGCATGCAAAACATGATAATTTTTACTTTGTCCATACAAATGAGATATCCCACTTAAACATACAAGTCGTCAATCAAGCTTCATGAAATAAAAAAACACTTCATGAAACAAAGAATGAGCTAACTCATCACGGAAGTCATTCACGATAGGGAGGGAGCCCGGAGCCCCTCACGCACCAAGGGAGGAGCTTGCCATCGTCGCTCTGGAGGAAGGCTCTGTAGAGCCCAAGCCCCGGGAACCCCTCCGACGCCGGCCCTTACGAGTTGAGGTCAACACTGGCATGGGTAGCAGGGCCGCTTGCCGCCAACTGGGAACTTAATCTTTGGGCCTCTAGAAATAATGCAAGCCTGTAACTAAAATACCTAGAAAGGTGAACTGAATCTTTGGGCCTCTAGAAATAATGCAAGCCTGAAACTGAAATACCTAGAAAGGTGAACTGAATCTTTGGGCCTCTAGAGATAATGCAAGCCTGAAAGTGAAATACCTAGAAAGGTGAACTGAATCTTTGGGCCTCTAGAAATAATGCAAGCCTGAAACTGAAATACCTAGAAAGGTGAACTGAATCTTTGGGCCTCTAGAAATAATGCAAGCCTGAAATTGAAATACCTAGAAAGGTGAACTGAATCTTTGGGCCTCTAGAAATAATGCAAGCCTGAATTGAAATACCTAAAAAGGTGACCTGAATCTTTGGGCCTCTAGAAAGATTTATTACCTCCTCAAGCAGCATCAAACAATTCCATGCGTGCACCACAAATCTATACCAAGTTTGATCAGGATCTACTTTTCCAAATCAGAATTAGCGCTAGAGCAAGCAAGATCAATGATATGGTCGTGAGACAGAGAAGGAACGAACAAACTCACCCCTCTCGCGACCTCCCTGGTAGATGCGCCGCCGCCGCGCACGACAGAGGGAGAAAAACGACTGGTGAAGGGGGAGCGGGGCGACCTTCGAAGGCCGGAGGGAGAGGGCGGCCGGAGTAGGGCGGCGGAGGCCAGAAGGAGAGGGCGGCCGGAGGAGAGAGAGGGCGAGCGGCCCTATGGGGAACAGAGAGGAGTCGTGCGAGAGGGGGAGCGATCTGGTGCGGGCAGGGGAGATTTTTTTAGTTCTCTTTTAGTGGGCCCGAGGATAACTAACCCAATTAGAACCTCTCCACCGGGCTAGTTTTTTAAGCTGGGTTAGAGCAAACTAGCTCAAACTAACCCCTCTTGTTTCGATAATTTGAGGCTATTTCAACCCAAACTAGCTCTAACTCAGGGATCCAAACAAAGAGGAGTGTTACTGTACATGCTACAGTGTGGACCGTAGCACATTGTTTTTTATGGCCATATCACCACATTGTTTTCTACTGCTGGTTCACTAGGCTACCGTGGTTCGCACTGCTGGTTCACTGGGCTGCCGTGGTTCGCACTCCTCCGACCTGAGTAGTACTCTAGTATGGTACTAGTATATACCGCATCATTCTTTGCTCCTTCTTACTACTCCGACATGTGGGAGAGCTAGCATCCAGGTCGACGTGTCATGCACCAGATTAGAGCGCGGAACGGAAGGGGGGCATCACCCCGGTCGGAGCGCAAGTAATTCATGACTATAGTGAGTGGTCATATCACAAGTCTTTCCAGCAGTAACGCGCCGTCAAATCGCACAGCCCCACTCGCTCACCCTCCTCGCCTCTTTGTCAAACCGCCTATCCGAAAACTGCCACGCGTACTGCCCGGGAAAAGCCCCGCCCTCAACTTTTAACTACGCGAAAATAGTTCGAGCTTGTTCGTTCTATATAAATACAGTACTTATTGTATGTTTATTCACCCGTGGGGTTGTTCAATGAATGGAGGGGCGGGGAGCACAAGTGAACAATAATGTAGTACTACTAGTAGTAAGTAGGAGTCGTACAGTAGTCACCTTAAATAGAGAGTTTCTTTTCTTTAATGCCACGTACACAAATTGAAACGCTTGTTGTGGAGAGAAAAAAGATAATCACTCCACTATATATGGAAGCAAGGGCCTGAGCGCTTGCTTTACTAGGGTTGCTCTCTTCATTCTCTCATCCTCTCCAGATATAAAAAAGACAGCGGTAGCGACATTTTCTCTCTGCTCACCGCTGGTCACAGATTCGGCCGGATCCTTCGGCCGGTGTGTGTAGAGGACTAAAAGGTGCATCGTTCACGCGGTTATCGCCGCCGAGGGAGGAAACCCACAGCTGCCGGAGGGGCCCGATCCTCTGCCCGTGCCATTCTCTCCGACACAGCGCCGGCTCGGGAGGTCCTCCGACCCTTCTTCCTCCCTGCTGTATTGTCCGCAGATCCGACCTGCCGCCGCCGACATCCCGGCGACCCTCGGGTATAAGTTCTTCGAAAGTGGCCTTGCTCTACTGCCCCAGCTCCCCACGTGTCTGCATGTGCATCTTTTTCTACTCCCATCAGCTCTTCCAAAGCCACCTAAATTTTTAGTATTATTAGAGGTAAAGCTACTTCCTGCATTCGAATCTAGGGCTTTGTTCAAACAACGAAGAAAGGGGGGAAAGTTGTAGCATGAATCTAGGACTTGATTCAAAGAGGAAATAATATGGTGAAAGTAGTAGAGACCGGATACCCAACCGGTCTCTTGGTTGAAAAGGGAAATAATGGGAAAACGCAGTACAAACTGGATAAAGAACAGATCTATTATTGGTTGAAAAAAGGATAGAAAGTGGCGGCTGGTGGACAAGTCAACAGAGTATGTCCAGGATTAGATTTGCTGCCATCACATAGTAAAAGGTCTCCAGGATTAGATTTGCTGCCCTCACATAGTAAAAGGTCTCAGGATTAGATTTGCTGCCCTCACATAGTAAAAGGTCTCAGGATTAGATTTGCTGCCCTCACATAGTAAAAGGCCTCCAGGATTAGATTTGCTGCCCTCACATAATAAAAGGTCTCCAGGATTAGATTTGCTGCCCTCACATAGTAAAAGGTCTCCAGGATTAGATTTGCTGCCCTCACATAGTAAAAGGTCTCCAGTATTAGGTTTGCTGCCCTCACATAGCATGAACAAACTCGGCATCACCACTTTATGCCTCCTTGTAGGTACATTGTGCTGATGCGTCCACTGTCGCATGTCCTTATACCAACCTTTTGTTGTTGTTAATGTAAGGGCGCATGTAAAATGAAGCGATCACACTGTTACCTTAGGGACATGTCTAACCAGTGTTATTGTTAATCTAATGCCTCCAGTAATAAGATGCAATTAAACTGTGTTACAAATGGCACTCCTGCTGTTTTCCCCAGTATGATAAGTAAGTTGCTCCTTTACGCTGCTGAGTGTCCTGGTGTCCCCACGGTCCCATGCCCTTAAACCAACTCTTTAGCTGCTGTTGATTTACTGTGTCTGGTAAACAAGCAATGCCACCATTAAAGTAATCCCATATTTGAGGAATCTCATTGTTGATCGTAATGCTTCTGGTAACATGAAGCATTGCTGATGTTTTAAAATTTCTACTGTCCTTGCGTGATTGCCATGAACATAATTAAGATGCTTCTTTTCATTTTGTATATGTTTCGTATATTCTTATTGACCAACAACTGTTTACTTTCTATCTTTTTGTGCAGATAGGGATATCCATTTCACCTTGTTGCTATTGTGACCTTTTGGTGAACTGCACAAAACACTTTTTGGAATGAGTGTCTTGTGCAGTTCAACTAAAATGTTACATGGGCAACATCTCTCAATTTTGGTGGAACTGCACAAAATGGTGATTGGAGTTTCCAAAATCTCCGTCAAATTCTGCTGGTAATCTCGTGCAACATTTTATTAGCCTTTGCAAGATGAGCCGTAGCTGAATGATGCAATCTTTGCTTCATTTCAGGCGAACTGCAGAAAAAGTGGCATGAATTGAATCATCGAGTGGAGCTGCAGGTTGACTTCCATTAGTGCCAGTATTATAGTAATCATGCTCTTTATTATCTGCGTTGTGCAAACAGGAATACTCAACTACAGATGTTGTGACGGTCAAGAGCATTCGCCAAGTTCTTCGATTGTATGACATAGTAGCCAAGATGGATTTAATCCCGATATTCACTTTATCAAAAGGCTCTAATGGGTTGGTTCTGAATCTTGCAAGCTGGGAATCAGTGAGATGTGTAGGCATCTTTGTTGTACTTATTATTTGAATCTTATTTGTTGGTTCTGAATCTTGCAAGCTGGGAATCAATGAGATGTGTAGGCATCTTTGTTGTACTTATTATTTGGATCTTATTTGTTGGTTCTGAATCTTGCAAGCTGGGAATCAATGAGATGTGTAGGCATCTTTGTTGTACTTATTATTTGGATCTTATTTGTTGGTTCTGAATCTTGCAAGCTGGGAAACACGGCATGATGATGCAGAGGACAACAACCATAACAAACAGTTCAAACTTGGTAGTATTATCTTTGTGAAAGTGCGACAAATGTGCCGATCGTGAGTGTCCTGAGAATAATAATTCTAATTGTTGTGCATGTTGATCCTGTGGCACTGATAGAACGAGCGAATGCATTGCTTGTTTTAAGTATAAATTTCTATTAAAGCTAATTAAATTTAAGTAAAGTGACCACTAACTCCTGTTATTACAGTACCAATACAGACCCGCTCATGAACCGACGTGTGGCCGAGGGTGCATCTTCTGCCGGGCGTGCAGCGGACGAGGGAGGGGTAGTAACTGTTGTCGCCTGCACACACTCAGCTCACTGTTGAATCCAGTTCCCCAAGAGCTGAAAAACGAACTGTTGTCGCCGCCTACACACTCGTTCACTCGAAGAGACTCCAATGGTGATCCGAGGGGTGAGCCTGCTGGATATGGACTTCAGCAAGGAGTTCCCCTTTGAGTTTGCCGTTTAGTCCTATGGCTGCACCAAGTTGAATGTGATGTACACCAACGATACGGACTCGGTGAAGCTCTGCCTCGCCTCAGTCCTATGGCTGCACCAGGTTCTGGAGCATTCGCCCATTTCATCAACAGCGCCGACTGCACCTTCGCTATGGTGGAGAGAAGGAAGAACGCGACGATTCGGCCATCTGGTGCAACAAGCTTGTCGACATCCAGAAGCAATACAAGATCATCAACAACGGGCAGGAGAAGGATTCCGTGGTTGACCTCGCTGAGACCATCATCGACCCCTGATACGCCAACATGAAAGAAGACGACCTGAACACATGGGAGGTACCTCTGAATCTAGCCTACATAACCTATGCGGCCAAGGACGCATACGCATGCTACGACATGTACAGGCAGATCTTGGACATGAGGGCGTGTCTGCTTCCTGTAACCGACGAGTACACGGACAGCCGCAGCGTCATGATCAAGCGTGCCAGGAAGGTCTAGATGTTGTACTTTATCTGTTTATAAGCACCTTTATCATCTGAGTGTTTCATGCATTAGCCTATGTGTCGTAATTATCTGTTTTTTCCGAAATATTTCTTTTAAGAACCCATTAACCTGATTGCTTTTTTTAGTGGCTATTTGCTTATGTATGTAAACTAGTTCACTTGTCCGTAAAAATAAAACTAGTTCACTCGGCCGCCGTGCTTTGAATCTCCTTCCTCCCAACATATTCCCCTCCTCAGGTGGACCCAGCAGGTCTCTGAATTTTCTCCCACTTTCTTTTTCGATGTAAACTGAGTTTTCTCCCAGTACTTTCCCCTAGAACCAACTCAACTGTCCCACGTCTAGCCTAAAAAATAATAATACCCCACGTACTATTAACTCATCAAATTAAAATGATATTTTATTTCGTAAGTTGAAAGTTCTTACAAAATAATAATAATAATTGTTTATATATAACTTGGCAAGTTAACTCCTAGTGATTGCGTACATAAGCTTGCAAAGATTTTACTGACGTGCAATCATGTGTTTATGTTTTTATAACATTTCTCCGTCTAGCCCAACATGATATTTTCACCCAGCCCAGCAAGTCCGCGGATTTCGAGAAAAATGCAAATGGGATTTAAACAGGCTGCATCGATGCTACATCATTGTTTCACCAGCCCACCAAATGGACTAAAAAACAAATGGACTGGCTGACATGTGGGCCAGTAGGTCGAAGCCTAAGAAGGCGTTGGATTTACATCCAACGGCCGGCATTCTTCTTCAATCTCTCGTCTTCTTCCCCTAGCACTGCCAAAACCACCTGCTCCAGCCTTCGGCGTCTAGCGGTGTTGTTTTGCGCTCCTCAGCGAAACGCTACCCCCCGACGGCCAGGCCATCCCTCCACTCCGCACCTCCTGTTATTCTCTGCCGAGTGTAGGCCCACCCCGCACCCGAACCAGTCAAGTTTCCCACTCCTCTCCGTCTGCGACTCCACTGCCGCGTCTTCCCCATCTCCGGGTCGTTCCAGTCTGGGGCCTCGCCGTCGTCCACCGCCTCGGTGCGCTCGGCGCGGCGTGGTCAACATACAAGAGTCATCGGAAGTGGACTGTACGTGGAGAGCCTGGCGACTGGGACCCACGAGGTCCATGGTCGCACGCAAGGAAAGTTCCTCCTTATTACGCACTGTACATGCACTGTACGTGGGAAGGGCTTCTGTATTTCGCGAAAAAAACGTTCCCCCCGCTGACAGGTCGGACCCACCAGCTATATCTTCGCACGCAAGGAAGTGCCTCCTTATTACGCACCAAAAAATGAATACCCCGGCTGACTTGTGGGCCTACTAAGTTGACGAGGATGGAGGGCTTTCTCAACTTAGTCAATATGAACGATTCTAGCTCCAGTGACCGTACGATGTCCATCCAACGACCATAGTGCTTCTTCAACCTCTGGTCTTCTTGCTCCAGCCGCCCAAAGCAGCGCCGGTCGTGCCGCGTGCTCCTGCCTCTCGTGGCCGGTTGTGATGCCGCGGAGGCCTCACCGCCCCCTACTACTCCCACCGCTGGCCCAGGGTATCCCTCTACTCACCCACACCCCCTGTTATTCTGCGGCGACGGCAGCCTCACGCCGCAGCCGAACCAGTGAACCCTCGTACTCCTCTCCGCGTGGGCATCCACTGCCGCGTCTTCCCCGGCTCTGCGTCGTCCCCTTCCTAGGCCTCGCCGTCGTCCACCGCCTTGGTGCTCTCGGCGCGGCGTGGTCAATGTAGTCAACGACCGACTTCCATCGGAAGAGTACTGTACGTGGAGAGGCTGACAGCTGGGTCCACGGCCACAGCCCAGTTTTTTTGTGATTTGCCAAGTAAGTCGCTTTGTCAGGCCTGTTGGGCTGCAAATCTTTCAAGACGAGGAGAGCTTCATTCGGCTGGCCGAGAAAATGGCCTATCAGTAATGAGAAATGGGTTGTACATTTTTAAAACACATTAAACCGGCAATTAGTTTCAAATATCTTTTTTTCATTTTGAGATTTTAAATTACATTAATTTTTATGCGTGGAGAATTTGTTGGATTTTATATTGATATACATTTATTTTTAAAATCAGTTTGAATGTGAGTCGAAATTTCGGGATTAAAAACAGTTCGGACCGCACCGAAATATGCAAAATTTCGTATAACTTTTTAACCGTGGCCACAATATGGGCTGTAATGCTAACAAAAAGAATATGGGCTCCAAAAAAAACCTTAAAAATTAGCAAATGGGCTGTAAATTATTAGAAATAATGGCAGATGGGCTGTATGTTGTTTTCCACAGATTTGAGGCTTTCCTAAAAAAAGGTTGATGCACAAGCAGTGACTGTTGGATGTCCATCGAACGGCCGTCGTGCTTCTTCAATCTCTGCTCTTCCTGCTCCAGCCGCTCAAACAAGCGCCGGCGGGACTGCCTGCTCCCTCCTCCCCGCGGCCGGCTGTGCTGCCGCGCAGGCCTCACCGCCCCACCATACTCCCATCGCTGGCATAGCCATCCCTCTACTCACCCACACCTGCTGTTATTCTTCGGCGACGGCAGACGAACCAGTAAACCCTCGTACAGTCGTACTCCCCTCCGCGTGGGAAACAACTGCCGAGTCTTCCCTGCCTCCGTGTCATTCCCTTCCTAGGCCTCGCCGTCGTCCACCGCCCTGGTGCTCTCGGCGCGGCCTGGTCAACGTGGTCAACGACCGACATGCATCTGAAGTGGACTGTACGTGGAGAGGCCGACAGCTGGGTCCATGGCCGCACGCAAGGAAATGCCTCCTTATTACGCGCAAAATAATGATTCCTCCACCTGACATCAGGGACCACCGAAAGGGCCTTTGTATTTCGCGAAAAAAACGTTACCGCCGCTGACAGCTCGGAACCACCAGCTATATCTTCGCACGCAAGGAAGTGCCTCCTTATTACGCACAAAAAAATGAATACTCCCCCTGTTAGCTGGGACCCAGTATAGTGGCAGGCTGACTTGTGGGCCTACTAAGTTGACGGGGACGGAGGGCTTTGTCAACTTAGTCAATATGCACGATTCTAGCTCCAGTGACCGTACGATGTCCATCCAACGGTGTAGTGCTTCTTCAACCTCTGGTCTTCTTGCTCCAGCCGCCCAAACCAGCGCCGGTCGTGCCTTGTGCTCCTGCCTCCCGTGGCCGGTTGCGATGCGGCAGAGGCCTCACCGCCCCTACTACTCCCACCACTGGCCAGGCCATCCCTCTACTCACCCACACCCCCTGTTATTCTGCGGCGACAGCAGCCTCACACCGCAACGAACCAGTGAGCCCTCGTACTCCTCTACGCGTGAGCATCCACTGCCGCGTCTTCCCCGGCTCCGCGTCGTCCCCTTCCTAGGCCTCGCCATCGTCCACCGCCCTGGTGCTCTCGGCGCGGCGTGGTCAACGTGGTCAAGGAACGGCTTCCATCGGACGTGGACTGTACGTGGAGAGGCTAACAGCTGGGTCCACGGCCGCAGCAAGGAAGTGCCTCCTTATTACATGCAAAATAATTATTCCTCCACCTGACAGCTGGGACCCACTGAAAGGGCCTCTGTATTTCATGAAAAATGTTACCACCACTGACAGCTCGGACCCACCAGCTATATCTTCGCACGCAAGGAAGTGCCTCCTTATTACGCACAAAAAAAATGAATACTCCCCCTGCTAGCCGGGACCCACCATGGTGGGAGGCTGACTTGTGGGCCTATTAAGTTGACTGGGACGGGGGCCTTTGTCAACTTTAGTCAATATGAACGATTCTAGCTCCAGTGACCGTACGATGTCCATCCAACGGCCGTAGTGCTTCTTCAACCTCTGGTCTTCTTGCTCCAGCTGCCCAAAGCAGCGCCGGTCGTGCCGCATGCTCCTGCCACCCGTGGTCGGCTGTGCTGCCGCGGAGGCCTCACCGCCCCCTACTATTCCCACCGCTGGCCAGGCCCTGCGGCGACGGCAGCCTCACACCGCAGCCGAACCAGTGAACCCTCGTACTCCTCTCCGCGCGGGCTTCCACTGCCGCGTCTTCCCCGGCTCCCCGTCGTCCCCTTCATAGGCCTCGCCGTCGTCCACCGCCCTGGTGCTCTCGGCGCGGCATGGTCAACGTGGTCAAGGAACGACTTCCATCGGACGTGGACTGTACGTGGAGAGGTTGACAACTGGGTCCACGGCCGCAGCAAGGAAGTGCCTCCTTATTACGCGGAAAATAATGATTCCTCCACCTGACATCTGGGACCCACCGGACGGGCCACTGTATTTCACAAAAAAACGTTCCCCCCTGACTGCTGGGATCCACCAGCTACATCTTCGCACGCAAGGAAGTGCGTCCGTGCAAAAAAAACGATTTGCCCCCCTGACTGCTGGGACCCACCAGCTACATCTTCGCAGGCAAGGAAGTGCCTGACAGTCGGGACCCACCTGGTCGAAGCGTACGTAGCGTTGTCATTCTAGTCGCGAACGTGTACGTACATATATACTGGTGGATGTAGAGGCGCGCACGTGTCGTAGTAGAGGCGCGCACGTAGCATGTACACGTACGTATAGCGGACAGTGTGCAAGAAAGAAAATACGGCCACGTACGTACATACGGGCAGGGTCGTACGGCCAGGGCTCGTGTACATGGCTGGGTCGGAACGGAGAAACAGCATCGTCGTCGTGTTCATGGGAAGCCAACTGGCTGGGTCGGAACGGAATGCGTCGTCGTGTTCATCGGGAGGGCTTGGACGGAACAGCCGATGGAAACGAGGCCTGGCGTACCGCAGAACGGAGGAAACGACCTTGTGTTCGACCGGCCATGTTTGAAACGGGATCCTGTTCATCGGGAGGGGTCTGGCGTACCGCAAAACAGAGGAAACGGACCTCCTACGGTCGAAACGGGGGTCCTGTTGATCGGGAGGGGTGTGGCGTACCGCAAAACGAAGGAAACGGACTTGTGTTGGAGCGCTACGGTCGAAACGGGGGTCCTGTTCATCGGGAGGGGTGTGGCGTACCGCAAAACGGGACTCCACGGGATATTGTTCATCTCCACCGTCGACCCCCTCCAGCCTCCACGGGCTACTTTTCATCCACCGTCGACCTCCTCCAGCCTCCACCTGCGACTGTTCATCCACGGGCTCCTGTTCATCCAGCCTCCACCACGCGCTACTCCACCGGCTACTGTTCAACCAGCCCTCTCCACGGGCTCCTGTTCAACCACTCCTCCACGGGCTACTGTTCATCCAGCCGTCCACTGTCTATTGTTCATCCTGCCCTCCACAGGGTGGTCCTGTTCATCCTGCCCTCCACGGGGTCCTGTTCATCCAGCCCCAACCGGCTCGATCGATCGGGGTCCTGTTCATCCAGAGGCAACACCACGGGGTCCTGTTCATCCACCCCCACCGGGAACTGTTCATCCAAACCCCCCCAGCAACGCTCATTGTTCATCCGGAGGCAGCATCGATCGGCTTCAGTTAGCAGCAGTAGCGAAGGAATCGCTCGATCGGGTTCAGTTAACAGCCATCGATCGATCGCTCGGGTTCAGTAACGCGTAGCCTGCAGTGCAATCGCTCGGGTTCAGTTAGATCCCAACGCCTCGCTTGGGTTCAGTTAGAGCCAACGCCTCGCACACACGCGCGTACATGTACGAGAGAAACGCGCATCGCTCGGCCCCCGACCTCCCACCGTAACCGGGAACTCCCTGAAATTTTCCTCGCCCTCGCTTCTACCACGGTTTTTTCCGTCATGGACGGCCCAAAGAATGTCATGCAGCTGCGTCTCCGGCCCGCCCAGGACGAAAAGCCCATTTTCTGTCATGATTTTTTTGTCATAGAAGTAGGAGCCCACCACATCTATGATGATACCGGGTTTTGTCACAATTATCGTCATAGAAGTGTCATATGTATGACAGAAAAAAAATTCGTTCGGCCTAAAATGTCACGGATGTGTCTTTTTTTGTAGTGCATGATCCCCCATCGGAAGCAAACACCTACAAGAGATCAATGCTTGGTTTTAGGTACCCATTTTGTAATGGGTCCTTTGATGTTAGTAACAAGGGTCTTAGGAACCCAAATAGACCATTCAATATACGCATGAGGAGAACCAACAAATTTGGCATAAACATGCCCATCACTAGCACGGCATAACACATAAGAAGGGCTAAAGTCGCCGGCTTTGTTGGGAGGGGTGGCATTGCCCTTCTTGACATCGCCACCCTTCGCATTGTTCTTCTTCTCCTTGGAAGCACCCTCTCCCTCCTTCACAAAAGTTTGCTTGAGAGGGGGAGGTCGTTTGGTCTTGTCATTCTTCTTCTTGTTCTTGGGTTTGGGTGCGAACCCAATCCCCTCCTTGGCCACAACTTCCTTTTGATTGCTCAAAAGGTCGTTGAGGTTCTTCTCACCTTGTATGCATGACACAAGGCCTTTCTCAAGTTGCTCCTTCAACTTAGCATTCTCCTCAACAAGATGCACATGCTCACAACACGAGTTAGTAGCATTTGCATTATCAATTAACACCATATGAGGAAAGGTGGATTTCTCCTTGGTTAGCTTCACTTGGAGTTGATCATGAGACTCCTTGAGGATAGCATGAACACCCTTCAAGACTTTGTGAGCCTTGTCGAGAATGTCAAACTCCTCTTTGAGTCTAGCAAGATCAACCCCAAGCTTTGCCTTCTCGGAGTTTAGCACACGAGAAACAACAAGAGCATGATCAAGGTCTTTCTTTAACTTAGCATGATCATCGTTGTGTGACTCCTCAAGAGCCAAACGAAGACCACGCTCTTCGTCAAGAGCATTGGAAAGATCCGAAATCTCATCGGCATAGTCACGACTATGCCCCTCCATCTTAGAGATGGTATCTTCATGAGTCTCGATCATGTCATTGGCTTCACCAAGTTGTTCCAAGAGAGCAACAAAGTGCTTCTTGGATTTACCCTTGAGTTTACCCATAAAGGTCTCAAACTCATTCTCCTCCACATTTGTCCCCTCATGTTCATCAATGCTATTCGAAGAAGGATGATTAATGATGGTAGTTTTGATGTTGGGGGTTACCTTGTTGGTGGCTTTAGCCATGAGGCACTTGGCGGTGATGTTCTCATTGGGTGAGTCAAAGAGAGACACCCGTGGAGTCGTCGCAATGGCAACGGAGGCCATGGCAACTGACTCACCATCTTCATCATCGTCATCATCCTCATTGTACTCTTCTTGTACCACCAATGCCTTGGGAGGAGTCTTCTTGGTGAAGTTGCTCATGTTGGGGAACAACTTGGCCTTGTCCTTTCGGATGAGCTTGCCACCATTGTCTTCCCTCTTCTCATAAGGGCACTCCGCAACAAAGTGGCTCACATTGCCACAATTGAAGCAAGTCCACACTCGTTGCTTGCCCTTTGCGCCACTTGAATTGTTCTTGTTGAAGTTGGGCATTGAGTTCTTCTTGCTCCAAGATTGCCTTGAAGCAAGCGCCATGTGTTCATGATAGGCATACTTCGTATCTTCGAGGTTGCTCTCCTCTTCTTCCTCCTCATCCTCTTCCTCCATACTAACCTTGGCCTTTAGAGCAAGGTTGGGCTTCTTAACTCTTTGAGAGCGAAGTACCGCATTGTCGGCAGTCTTGTCCAATATGCTCATAGCAACAAACTCATCCAACACTTCACTTGAGGACAAGGTGTGGAAGTACGGCCTTTGACGAATGACGGAGGACATCGCTTTGTGGTAGGGCATCATTGCTTTGAGGAATTTGCGCTTGATCCAATTGTCATCTGTATCCTTACTTCCATGATCTCGGAGAGAGACCGCGAGTTTGGTTACCCTCCGATAAAGTTCACGAGGTTCTTCATCTTCTTTCATTGCAAACTCATCGGCCTCATCTTGCACCACTTCATAGTTGGAGCGTTGAATGCTTGCGCTTCCCCGATAGAGGGAAACCACTTGGTGCCAAGCATCTTTGGCCATGGAGTAGGGCCGGAGATGAGGAAGATCTTCGGGTGGGATTGCTTCTTGGATGATGAAGAGAGCATTCTCATTGAATTGATTGTCCACGGCTTCTCTAGGAGTGAAGTTACTTTGATCATGCGGATAGAAACCTTCTTCAATGATTCTCCAAAGGTTAGTATTCACATGATTTAGACGACGCTTAAAACGATAGACCCAAGAATCAAATTCTACATTCTTCTCAATCTTAGGGGCCGGGCCGGCATGATTCAAATGAGTGGAAGGAAGCGGTCCACCATAGACAAGTGGAGGTTCCACATGGGCAAAGATGCCGGTGCCATTTTTACCACTAGAAGAAGGGGCCTTCTCACTAGTAGCTTCCCCCTTGTCGGAGGTAGCATCCGTCACCTTGTTGGCGGGATCACCCACTTTCAACGGTGCGGTAGAAAGTTTAAGCCCTTCTAAGAATTTATTAAACATGCTTTCGACCTCGGTCGTCATGGAGGTTTTCAATGTGTCCAACGCCACATTGAATTCCTCATGAGAGATCGCGGTTCCCCCATCTCCCGTAGAAGAGACCGGATTCGCACCGGAGTGCTCCTCCACACCTTCTACGACGTCAACCATACTCTTCGGACGGTAAAGTCCTTAATAAAGAGACGAGGCTCTCATACCAATTGAAAGGATCGATATAGTTGACTAGGGGGGTGAATAGGCAACTAACAATTTTTAGCTTTTCTTTACAAATTTAAACTTTGCATCAAAGTAGGCTGTCTAGATATGCAACTAGGTGAGCAACCTATATGATGCAACAACAATAAGTGTTGGAAATATGCCCTAGAGGCAATAATAAATGGTTATTATTATATTTCTTTGTTCATGGTAATTTTCTATTATTCATGTTATAATTGCATTGTCCGGAAATCGTAATACATGTGTGAATACATAGACCACAACCTGTCCCTAGTAAGCCTCTAGTTGACTAGCTCGTTGATCAACTGATAGTCATGGTTTCCTGACTATGGACATTGGATGTCATTGATAACGGGATCACATCATTAGGAGAATGATGTGATGGACAAGACCCAATCCTAAGCATAGATCGTGTAGTTTCGTTTGCTAGAGCTTTTCCAATGTCAAGTATCTTTTTCTTATACCATGAGATCGTGCAACTTCCGGATACCGTAGGAGTGCTTTGGGTGTGCCAAACGTCACAACGTAACTGGGTGACTATAAAGGTGCACTGCGGGTATCTCCGAAAGTGTCTGTTGGGTTGGCACGGATCGAGACTGGGATTTGTCACTCCGTGTGACGGAGAGGTATCTCTGGGCCCACTCGGTAATGCATCATCATAATGAGCTCAATGTGACTAAGGCGTTAGTCACGGGATCATGCATTGCGGTACGAGTAAAGAGACTTGCCGGTAACGAGATTGAACAAGGTATTGGGATACCGACGATCGAATCTCGGGCAAGTAACATACCGTTTGACAAAGGGAATTGCATACGGGATTGACTGAATCCTCGACATCGTGGTTCATCCGATGAGATCATCGTGGAACATGTGGGAGCCAACATGGGTATCCAGATCCCGCTGTTGGTTATTGACCGGAGAGGCGTCTCGGTCATGTCTGCATGTCTCCCGAACCCGTAGGGTCTACACACTTAAGGTTCGGTGACGCTAGGGTTGTAGAGATATATGTATGCGGAAACCCGAAAGTTGTTCGGAGTCCCGGATGAGATCCCGGACGTCACGAGAGGTTCCGGAATGGTCCGGAGGTGAAGAATTATATATAGGAAGTCAAGTTTCGGCCACCGGGAAAGTTTCGGGGGTTACCGGTATTGTACCGGGACCACCGGAAGGGTCCCAGGGGTCCACCGGGTGGGGCCACCTATCCCGGAGGGCCCCATGGGCTGAAAGTGGAAGGGAACCAGCCCCTAGTGGGCTGGGCGCCCCCCCATGGGCCTTCCCCCATGCGCCTAGGGTTGGGAACCCTAGGGTGGGGGGACTTTCCCCTTGCCTTGGGGGGCAAGGCACCCCTTCCACCCCTTGGCCGCCGCCCCCCCAACCCTAGATGGGTTTTGGCCGGCCCCCCCTCCCAAGGGGGGCCTATATAAAGGGGGGAGGGAGGGCAGCAAGAATACACAGCCTTGGGCGCCTCCCTCCTCCCCTGCAACACCTCTCTCTCTCTCGCAGAAGCTTGGCGAAGCCCTGCCGGAGACCCGCTACATCCACCACCACGCCGTCGTGCTGCTGGATCTCCATCAACCTCTCCTTCCCCCTTGCTGGATCAAGAAGGAGGAGACGTCGCTGCACCGTACGTGTGTTGAACGCGGAGGTGCCGTCCGTTCGGCACTCGGTCATCGGTGATTTGGATCACGGCGAGTACGACTCCGTCATCCACGTTCATTGGAACGCTTCCGCTCGCGATCTACAAGGGTATGTAGATGCACTCCTTTCCCCTCGTTGCTAGTAGACTCCATAGATGCATCTTGGTGAACGTAGGAAAATTTTAAAATTATGCTACGATTACCAACAATGGCATCATGAGCCAGGTCTATGCGTAGTTACTATGCACGAGTAGAACACAAAGCAGTTGTGGGCGTTGAGTTTGCCAATTCTTCTTGCCGCTACTAGTCTTTTCTTGTTTCGGCGGCATTGTAGGATGAAGCGGCCCGGACCGACCTTACACGTACACTTACGTGAGACAGGTTCCACCGACTGACATGCACAAGTTGCATAAGGTGGCTAGCGGGTGTCTGTCTCTCCTACTTTAGTCGGAACGGATTCGATGAAAAGGGTCCTTATGAAGGGTAAATAGAAATTGGCAAATCACGTTGTGGTCATACGTAGGTAAGAAACGTTCTTGCTAGAAACCTACAAACCACGTAAAAACTTGCAACAACAATTAGAGGACGTCTAACTTGTTTTTGCAGCAAGTGCTATGTGATGTGATATGGCCAGAAGATGTGATGAATGATATATGTGATGTATGAGATTGATCATATTCTTGTAATAGGAATCACGACTTGCATGTCGATGAGTATGACAACCGGCAGGAGCCATAGGAGTTGTCTTTATTATTTTGCATGACCTGCGTGTCATTGAATAACGCCATGTAAATTACTTTACTTTGTTGCTAAACGCGTTAGCCATAGAAGTAGAAGTAATCGTTGGCGTGACGACTTCATGAAGACACAATGATGGAGATCATGATGATGGAGATCATGGTGTCATGCCGGTGACAAAGATGATCATGGTGCCCCGAAGATGGAGATCAAAGGAGCATGATGATATTGGCCATATCATGTCACTATTTGATTGCATGTGATGTTTATCATGTTTTTGCATCTTATTTGCTTAGAACGACGGTAGCAAGTAGGATGATCCCTCATAATAATTTCAAGAAAGTGTTCACCCTAACTGTGCACCGTTGCGAAGGTTCGTTGTTTCGAAGCACCACGTGATGATCGGGTGTGATAGATTCTAACGTTCGAATACAACGGGTGTTGACGAGCCTAGCATGTACAGACATGGCCTCGGAACACACGCAATACACTTAGGTTGACTTGACGAGCCTAGCATGTACAGACATGGCCTCGGAACACGGAGGACCGAAAGGTCGAGCATGAGTCGTATAGAAGATACGATCAACATGGAGATGTTCACCGATCTTGACTAGTCCGTCTCACGTGATGATCGGACACGGCCTAGTTAAACTCGGATCATGTTTCACTTAGATGACTAGAGGGATGTCTATCTGAGTGGGAGTTCATAATCAGATGAACTTCATTATCATGAACATAGTCAAAAAGGTATTTGCAAATTATGTCATAGCTTGCGCTTTAGTTCTACTGGTTAAGATATGTTCCTAGAGAAAATTTAGCTGAAAGTTGGTAGTAGCAATTATACGGACTGGGTCCGTATACTGAGGATTGTCCTCATTGCTGCACAGAAGGCTTATGTCCTTAATGCACCGCTCGGTGTGCTGAACCTCAGCGTCGTCTGTAGATGTTACGAAACATCTGACATACACGTTTTGATGACTACGTGATAGTTCAGTGCGGTTTAGAATTGTGGCACCAAAGACGTTTTTGAAACGTCGCAGAACATGTGAGATGTTCCGAAGACTGAAATTGGGATTTCAGACCAGTGCCCACGTCAAGAGGTATGAGACCTCTGACAAGTTTCTTAAGCCTGCAAACTAAGGGAGAAAAGCTCAATCGTTGAGCGTGTGCTCAGATTGTCTGAGTGCCACAATCGCTTGAATCGAGTGGGAGTTAATCTCCCAGATGAGATAGTGATAGTTCTCCATAGTCACTGCCACCAAGCTAGTAGAGCTTCGTGATGAACTATAACATATCAAGGATGGTCATGATGATCCTTGAGCTATTCGCGATGTTTGACACCGCGAGAGTAGAAATCAAGAAGGAGCATCAATTGTTGATGGTTAGTAAAACCACTAGTTTAAGAAGGGCAAGGGCAAAAAGGGATACTTCATGAAACAACAAGTCGTTTGCTGCTCTAGTGAAGAATCCCAAGGTTGAACCCAAACCCGAGACTAAGTGAGAGGAACGGTCACTGAAGCAGTACTACCCTAGATACTTGGTAGATGAGAAGGCAGGCAAGGTCGACAGTAGTATATTGGATATACGTTATATGAATGTGTACTTTACTAGTACTCCTAGCAGCACCAGGGTATTAGATACCGGTTCGGTTGCTAAGTGTTAGTAACTCGAAATAAAAGCTGCGGAATAAATGGAGACTAGCTAAAGGTGAGATGACGATATGTGTTGGAAGTGTTTTCCAAGGTTGATGTGATCAAGCATCGCATGCTCCCTCTACCATCGAGATTTGGTGTTTGCGTTGAACATGATTGGATTATGTTTACCTCAAAACGGTTATTCATTTAAGGAGAATAATGGTTACTCTGTTTATTTGAATAATACCTTCAATGGTCTTGCACCTAAAATGAATCTCGATCGTAGTGATACACATGTTCATGCCAAAAAGATATAAGATAGTAATGATAGTACCACATACTTGTGGCACTGCCACTTGAGTCATATTGGTGTAGAACGCATGAAGAAGCTCCATGTAGGTGGATCTTTGGACTCACTCATTTTTGAAAAGATTGAGACATGCGAACCATGTCTATTGGTATATATGCATGAAGAAACTCCATACAGATGGATCGTTTGGACTCACTTGATTATGAATCACTTGAGACATGCAAATCATACCACATGGGCAAAATGACTGAAAGTCCTCGTTTTCAGTGAGATGGAACAAGAGAGCAACTTATTGGAAGTAATACATTTTGATGTACGCAGTCCAATGAGTGCTGAGGCATGCAGTGGATATCGTTATGTTCTTACTTCACAGATGATTTGAGTAGATGCTGAGTGTATTTACTTGATGAAACACTAGTCTGAATTATTGAAAGGTTCAAGTAATTTCAGAGTGAAGTTGAAGATCGTCGTGACAAGAGGATAAAATGTCTGTGATATGATCATAGAGATGAGTATCTGAGATACGAGTTTGGCACACAATTGAGACATTGTGGAAAGTGTTTCACAATTAATACCGCCTGGAACACCATAGTGTGATGGTGTGTCCGAACATCATAACTGCACCCTATTGGATATGGTGCATACCATGATGTTTCTTATCAAATTACCACTATCGTTTATGGGTTAGGCATTAGAGACAACCGCATTCACTTTAAAAGGGGCACCACGCAATTCCGTTGAGACGACACCGTTTATAGAAACCTAAGTTGTCGTTTCTTAAAAGTTTGGGGCTGCGATGCTTATGTGAAAAAGTTTCAGGCTGATAAGCTCGAACCCAAAGCGGATAAATGCATCTTCATAGAATACCCAAAAACAATTGGGTATACCGCCTATTTCAGTCTGGAAGCAAAAGTAATTGCTTCTAGAAACGAGTCCTTTCTCGAGGAAAAGTTTCTCTCGAAAGAATTGAGTGGGAGGATGGTGGAGACTTGATAAGGTTATTGAACCATCGCTTCAACTAGTGTGTAGCAGGGCACAGGAAGTTGTTCCTGTGGCACCTACACCAATTGAAGTGGAAGCTTATGATAGTGATCATGAAACTTCGGATCAAGTCACTACCAAACCTCGTAGGACGACGAGGATGCGCACTACTTCAGAGTAATGCGTGATCCTGTCTTGGAAGTCATGTTGCTAGACAACAATGAACCTACGAGCTATGGAGAAGCGATGGTGGGCCCATATTCCGACGAATGGCTCGAGGCCATGAAATCCGAGATAGAATCCATGTATCAGAACAAAGCATGGACTTTGGTGAACTTGCCCGATGATCGGCAAGCCATTGAGATAAATGGATCTTTAAGAAGAAGACGGACATGGACGGTAATGTTACCGTCTATGAAGCTCGACTTGTGGCAAAGAGTATTTTCACAAGTTTAAGGAGTTGACTACGATGAGTTTTTCTCATCCGTAGCGATGCTTAGGTCCGTCGGAATCATGTTAGCATTAGCTGCATTTATGAAATCTGGCAGATGGATGTCAAAACAAGTTTCCTTACCAGTTTTCGTAAGGAAAGGTTGTATGTGATACAATCAGAAAGGTTTTGTCGATCCTAAGGATGCTAAAAGGTATGCTAGCTCCAGCGATCCTTCCATGGATTAGAGCAAGCATCTCGGAGTCAGAATATACGCTTTGATGGAGTGATCAAAGTTTTTGGGTTTATACAAAGTTTGTTAGAAACTTGTATTTACAATAAAGTGAGTGGGAGCGCTACAACATTTCTGATAAGTATATGTGAATGACATATTGTTGATCCGAAATGATGTAAAATTTCTGGAAAGCATAAAGGGTTGTTTGAAAGGAGTTTTTCAAAGGAAGACCTGGATAAAGCTACTTACATATTGGGCATCAAGATCCATAGAGATAGATCAAGACGCCCGATGATACTTTCAAAAGACAGCACACCTTGACATGATTTTGAAAGAGTTCAAAATAGATCAGCAAAGAAGGAGTTCTTGGCTGTGTTACAAGGTGTGAGTATTGAGTGAGACTCAAGACCTGACCACAACAGAAGATAGAGAAAGGACGAAGGTCGTCCCCTATGCTTTAGACGTAGGCTCTATAGTATGCTATGTTGTGTACCGCACATGTAGTGTGCCTTGCCATGAGTTGGTCAAGAGGGTACAATGGTGATCCGGGAAAGGATCTCATGACAGCGGTCGAACTTATCCTTAGTACCTAGTGGATTAAGGAATTTTCTCGATTATGGAGGTGGAAAGGAGTTCTTCGTAAAGGGTTACGTCGATGCGAACTTTGACACTAATCCGGATGACACTGAGTAGTAAACCGGATTCGTATAGTAGAGCAATTATTTGAAATGGCTCCAAATAGCGCGTGGTAGCATCCACAAAGATGACATAGATATTCGTAAAGCACACGATTCTGAAAGGTTCAGACCCGTTGACTAATAACCTCTCTCACAAGCATAACATGACCAAACCAGAACACATTGAGTGATAATCACATAGTGATGTGAACTAGATTGTTGACTCTAGTAAACTCTTTAGATGTTGGTCACATGGTGATGTGACCAGTGAGTGTTAATCACATGGTGATGTGAACTAGATTATTGACTCTAGTGCAAGTGGGAGACTGTTGGAAATATGCCCTAGAGGCAATAATAAATGGTTATTATTATATTTCTTTGTTCATGGTAATTGTCTATTATTCATGCTATAATTGTATTGTCCGGAAATCGTAATACATGTGTGAATACATAGACCACAACCTGTCCCTAGTAAGCCTCTAGTTGACTAGCTCGTTGATCAACTGATAGTCATGGTTTCCTGACTATGGACATTGGATGTCATTGATAACGGGATCACATCATTAGGAGAATGATGTGATGGACAAGACCCAATCCTAAGCATAGCATAAAAGATCGTGTAGTTTCGTTTGCTAGAGCTTTTCCAATGTCAAGTATCTTTTCCTTAGACCATGAGATCGTGCAACTTCCGGATACCGTAGGAGTGCTTTGGGTGTGCCAAACGTCACAACGTAACTGGGTGACTATAAAGGTGCACTACGGGTATCTCCGAAAGTGTCTGTTGGGTTGGCACGGATCGAGACTGGGATTTGTCACTCCGTGTGACGGAGAGGTATCTCTGGGCCCACTCGGTAATGCATCATCATAATGAGCTCAATGTGACTAAGGCGTTAGTCACGGGATCATGCATTGCGGTACGAGTAAAGAGACTTGCCGGTAACGAGATTGAACAAGGTATTGGGATACCGACGATCGAATCTCGGGCAAGTAACATACCGTTTGACAAAGGGAATTGCATACGGGATTGACTGAATCCTCGACATCGTGGTTCATCCGATGAGATCATCGTGGAACATGTGGGAGCCAACATGGGTATCCAGATCCCGCTGTTGGTTATTGACCGGAGAGGCGTCTCGGTCATGTCTGCATGTCTCCCGAACCCGTAGGGTCTACACACTTAAGGTTCGGTGACGCTAGGGTTGTAGAGATATATGTATGCGGAAACCCGAAAGTTGTTCGGAGTCCCGGATGAGATCCCGGACGTCACGAGAGGTTCCGGAATGGTCCGGAGGTGAAGAATTATATATAGGAAGTCAAGTTTCGGCCACCGGGAAAGTTTCGGGGGTTACCGGTATTGTACCGGGACCACCGGAAGGGTCCCAGGGGTCCACCGGGTGGGGCCACCTATCCCGGAGGGCCCCATGGGCTGAAAGTGGAAGGGAACCAGCCCCTAGTGGGCTGGGTGCCCCCCCATGGGCCTCCCCCCATGCGCCTAGGGTTGGGAACCCTAGGGTGGGGGGACTTTCCCCTTGCCTTGGGGGGCAAGGCACCCCTTCCACCCCTTGGCCGCCGCCCCCCCAACCCTAGATGGGTTTTGGCCGGCCCCCCCTCCCAAGGGGGGCCTATATAAAGGGGGGGAGGGAGGGCAGCAAGAATACACAGCCTTGGGCGCCTCCCTCCTCCCCTGCAACACCTCTCTCTCTCTCGCAGAAGCTTGGCGAAGCCCTGCCGGAGACCCGCTACATCCACCACCACGCCGTTGTGATGCTGGATCTCCATCAACCTCTCCTTCCCCCTTGCTGGATCAAGAAGGAGGAGACGTCGCTGCACCGTACGTGTGTTGAACGCGGAGGTGCCGTCCGTTCGGCACTCGGTCATCGGTGATTTGGATCACGGCGAGTACGACTCCGTCATCCACGTTCATTGGAACGCTTCCGCTCGCGATCTACAAGGGTATGTAGATGCACTCCTTTCCCCTCGTTGCTAGTAGACTCCATAGATGCATCTTGGTGAACGTAGGAAAATTTTAAAATTATGCTACGATTCCCAACAATAAGCACACAAGCAAGCAAGAGATATAGCACAAATAGGCTTGCACAAGTAAAGGCACGAGATAACCAAGAGTGGAGCTGGTGAAGACGAGGATGTGTTACCGAAGTTCCTTCCCTTTGAGAGGAAGTACGTCTCCGTTGGAGCGGTGTGGAGGTACAATGCTCCCCAAGAAGCCACTAGGGCCACCGTATTCTCCTCACGCCCTCACACAATGCGAGATGCCGTGATTCCACTATTGGTGCCCTTGGAGGCGGCGATCGAACCTTTACAAACAAGGTTGGGGCAATCTCCACAACTTAATTGGAGGCTCCCAACGACACCACGAAGCTTCACCACAATGGACTATGGCTTCGCGGTGACCTCAACCGTCTAGGGTGCTCAAACACCCAAGAGTAACAAGATCCGCAAGGGATTAGTGGGGGGAATCAAATTTCTCTTGGTGGAAGTGTAGATCGGGGCCTTCTCAACCACTCCCGAGCAAATCAACAAGTTTGATTGGCTAGGGAGTGAGATCGGGCGAAAATGGAGCTTGGAGCAACAATGGAGCTTAGAGTTGGAAGAGGTGATCTACTAGAGGAAGAAGACATCCCTTTTATAGTTGAGAACAAAATCCAACCGTTATCCACCTAACCAGCCCGCGACTTGCGGTACTACCGCCTCTGACAAACGGTACTACCGCGAGAGACCGTGGTACTACCGCTGCAACGGCAGGAGCTAGAACAAGCCTGAAGCACAGAGGCTGAGAACAGTACTTCCGCAGGCACGGTACTACCGCTCCCCCTTGCGGTACTACCGCAAGGCAGTAATGGCCTAGCCTGGGAAGGGCGCGGATGAATAAAAATACATCCGTGCCTACTTTCGCTGAAAATCAGACGATGCAAAAATCCGACACGGTACTACAGCTGGAGGAGTGCTACTACCGCGCACAAGGTGCGGTACTACCGCGGAGGGGCGGATGTAAAAAATTACATCCGCCCCTACTACCGCAATGCAGCGGCACTTGGCCTGGGGGCCACGGTACTACGGCTCCAGAGGAGCGATGCTACCGTGGGCTCCTGCGGTACTACCGCGCCGAGGTACGGTACTACCGTAGGTGCCTGCGGTACTACTGCTCCAGGGAGCAGTACTGCCGCAAGCCCAATATCAGCAACCAAGACATAATGCATAGAGGATAAACGGAGGATGCTCCAAAGCGAAGGGGAAAGGTGGAGACAAGGAAGAAAATGTGTACGTGATGATTCCACCCGAACCTTTCCGACGCGGACCCCCTCTTAATAGTACGGCTTTCCTACGACTCAAATCCACCAAAAAGAAACGTAGAAAAACACCGTCTTCAATAGTCTTCGAGGGGCACCAAACCGTCTTGTGCCTAGCGATGAAACGTGTGTGAAACTCAAGGCACACGATTAGTCCGTAAAAGCATTGTCATCAATCACCAAAACACCTTAGGGATAAATATGCCCTTACATCAGCGTTGGAGCACAATTGCGAGAAATCAACTCCTGTGCGAGAAATGAAACTTTTTTTCCTTTAAGAAATATAGTAGAAATGAATCCTCTTCAGTGAACTTCTTGGCGTCTATACGGAGATACTTTTTTTTTTGAGAATGGAGATATTTTCTTTAGACAATGGAGATATTTTTCTTTGAGGACAATAAAATGAACTTTTTATAGGGAAATAAAATGAACTGATTGACAGTGGAAATCTTGGAGCCAAAGCCCACATAAAATGGGTCACCGAAGCCTAGTCAATCCACACCCCAGCCCAAAAGTACCGTCCACGGAGGGAGCCCAGACGCCCATTCTCCTTATAAAGCTAGACTGCTCCAGGCGTCCCAAACCCTAGCCTCCACTCCGCCCCCCAACCCAAACCCTACCCCGCCGCCGCCGTCGCCGCCGCAGCGCGCGGAGGCGACCTCCCACCGCCGCCAAGATGCAGATCTTCGTGAAGACCCTGACGGGCAAGACCATCACGCTGGAGGTGGAGTCCTCTGACACCATCGACAACGTCAAGGCCAAGATCCAGGACAAGGAGGGCATCCCGCCGGACCAGCAGCGCCTCATCTTCGCCGGTAAGCAGCTCGAGGACGGCCGCACCCTCGCCGACTACAACATCCAGAAGGAGTCCACCCTCCACCTGGTGCTCCGCCTCCGCGGCGGCGCCAAGAAGCGCAAGAAGAAGACCTACACCAAGCCCAAGAAGCAAAAGCACAAGCACAAGAAGGTGAAGCTCGCCGTCCTCCAGTTCTACAAGGTCGACGACGCCACCGGCAAGGTCACCAGGCTCAGGAAGGAGTGCCCGAACGCCGACTGCGGCGCCGGCACCTTCATGGCCAACCACTTCGACCGCCACTACTGCGGCAAGTGCGGCCTCACCTACGTCTACAACCAGAAGGCTTAGAGGTGGCTTGCGTTTGCTCTGCTCTTTTACCTACCTACCTATCGAGAGTCGAACTCATTTAGATGTGTCCCGTTTGTCGTTTAAACTGAATCCTTGAGTATCATGTTTCCTGAATATTTCATCGCCTACTGCTGTTATGCGATGCGTGCTTAAATTTTGGTGTCCGTATGCTATCAGTCTAAATGCTTTTAATCCATTCCATGTCGGCTATCTTATTCTATGCTTTGTTGATCTTAATAAGGTGGTGCGATCACGAGACATGTTGATGCATGGGTTCTTCAGCTTATAACCCATTATTGCAGGTGTTTCTAGATTAGCCAATAGCTATGCAGGTCTTACATGTGGATGAATATTTTGCTATTGCTGTTTTGTTATGTGTTGATTCTTTGAGGTGTGTGATCTTTATCACTTGCAATTAGAATTCAGTTCATTCCAAGCGGTTGTGTGGTTGGTTTGTTCTACGTATCTGTTTTAGTTCATACCTAGATGTGCCTGAAACTGTGAATATATGTAGTCAGTTACCTTTGGCTATAGACAGTGGCAGTGCGATGATTGCTAGTGTGGAGCATAGTTCTGCCTTGTGGTTTAGCCATCAGTTTTGTGTGTGTTAACCATTCACCATTGCCTACCTTCGGTGGTAATATTGGTTGGGTCTATCGTGCCATATGTCTATCGGTTTACAGTTGTAGATGTAGGTGAGTTTTGCTGTCCTCTTGAGATGTGATGAGGCATCAGTCTCTCACATAAGCTGTAGATCTGTACTCCCTCTCTGTAAAGAAATGTAAGAGCGTTTAGTGATGTAAATAGATGCTCTTATATTTGTTTACGGAGGTACCAGTAGTTTACAATTGCCGACGTAATCAGTGAACTGGTTCAGTATCTCGGTATGTTTAGCCAATTCCATTTCAGAATTGGCCCAACGCTGCATAAGCAACAGTGGCATTGCTGTTTATGCCCTGCCAATGGCCCTGTAGCTGGGATTTAGTACTGATGTTGTTTGCGGATGAAACATGTGACTGAAATTTTCACGTCTCTGTCTCCGTGCAAGCCTAGGGGGCTTGTTTGTATACAAGCCTGTTTCATGAAGTTGTAGCTAAGAGTGCTTCTGGATTGTGGTCGTGCAATTTCATGAACTGTGATCAGCGGCAGCGTTGCTAAACCAGCGAGAACCCAGTTCGGATGTGTTTGGTTGGGAAAAGGCGCAGCGGCAGCGTCTCTCTTATCGAGGTCCTGGACGCCTTGCCGCAGTGCTGCCTGTTCATGCCCTTGTGCTGTGCCGTTGTTGAGTTTTCCTCTCACGGCCATACCGAGGGCGACATGTGGCACCCAAAATCCATTCGCTGGCACAGAGATGAAATAAGAGTTAAGAGAAGCTCGTAGTGGGGTGTTGAGGAGCTTGTAGCTCCCAGAAATCAAAGAAGCGAGAGTTGACTATAAATACATATGCACGCCAACCAATTCACTGCACCTAATCTCACTATGCCTCCCTCATCGAGCTCACCATTCCCCTTTTCTCTCGTTACGCATTCGACCTGGGGATGCGTCGCTACTACGCCCATGACCTACCATGTACTAACTCGCCATTGGCTGTCTCGCAAAGCTTGTCGTCCTGAGCACCAGAGCCGCCAAGCACGCAAAACTTGTCCCGCCTCCCCTTGCTCGATCGTTGTCTCGTCGACGCCTTGGTGCATCGCTTTATGCCTGGAATGAGACCGTGACATTGAACTAAGGCATTTGGGGTGCAATCGCCACCATCCCTAACTCGGTCAGATCTAAGCCGAATGAGCTGCCAGCCCGTGCTAGTGCTCTGGTTTTTTAACGGGATGTTGGGCAGAGGAGTTGAGGATCCGAGGGATCCAGAGGGTTACCGAACATGCACTTATTTTTTTAGGGGAACTTGCAACTTTATTTAAATTAAGCAAAGGTTGGGACCTCGTCCGCTACAATATAAATAATGCAGTCTGGAGGAAAATCAAAATAAATCGTAATCATTGCACGCCCTCTCTCTAGCTAAACCATGCGCCGCACCATTTGCAGAGCGCCGAACCCATGAGATTTTGAACTCCTGCGAGTTCTCAAAAGCTCCTTAATCTCCTCCACAACCGGGTCAAACGTCGAAAGGTTCTTGCCTTCTCCTTGAAGCATCGCCACCACCTCCTGACTATCCAGCTCGACATGGAGTCGTTGCACGTCCATAGTAATCGCCATTTGCACGGCGCTTTTCGCTGCGAGAATCTCCGAGAGCTGGGGGTGGCCGGCACCTGGGAAGCAGATCGCAGCTCCTCCCCTAAAAGCACCATGGTGATCCCTGAGAACCACTCCTCCCCCCTTGTCGTCCGTTCGGGCCGTCGCTCCATCCGCATTTGCCTTGGTCCATCCCGGCTCCGGTGGAAGCCACCTTTCCGGTCGCCTTGGCTCCTTGATCGACCCCTCCTTGGAGTGAACTAGACGCCATTCCTGGATATAACAGTGAACTTTCTCTGCCAACTCTCGAGCATCTTGGATCCTTCTCCCGTCCCTAGCATCATTTCTTGCGCACCAAATACCATACAGAGCCTGGACCATCGTTTCGCGTTTAGCCCCGCTCGCTTCCGCAAACCAGGCCTTGAGCCACGCCACCAGGCCAGTCAGAGAACCGTCCATCGCCGGCGGCCTGACAACAGGCTCCCCCTTGTTCTCGCACAAATATTTCTAGAAGAGCTCGGAGTGGGGGCACGCCCAAAAGCGATGGTATAAGGTTTCTTCCCTGCCACAAGCGCAACAGAACACACCCGGTTTGATTCGTCTACGGTGCAGTTCGGTTCCGACAGCTAGGCCATTCTTCAGCAACCTCCAAGTATGAATCTTGGCCTTCCCCGGCGCATTAGTGTCCCATAAAGCGAGCCAAGCCTTGTGCTCCTTGCTGGGCATCGACGATCCCGACTGTCCGGTTTTCACGTCCCGTAAGCTCATGCCGAAGTGGTAGGCGGACTTGACAGTGAACTCGCCGTTCTTGGTGAAGTTCCATGCAATATAATCTTGCATGTTCGCCCCCCCCCCCCCCCCACCACCACAATATGCTTGATATCCTCAACGTCTCCCGGTGAAAACATCATCTCCAGCTTCTCCATATCCCATGCACTTATTATTTCGTAGTCATTTTTCATTGCGAAGCGATATGAGATGGCAACATCTTATGTTACTCAATTTGTCTCTCTCTTTAACTACTTACCACATCATCTTTTTGCCTATATAAATACCTACAATCATTTAATAAAAGATTAATTGCTATTTCATTTTACATCTTCGTCGATCGTCCCTTGTTTACTTTGGGTCATAAATGACTATAAATCGTCCTTGGTGGCAACGTTCGCCCATCCTCCCCTTCTCTTGGCGTGCGCCACTTGAATGCGGCGTCTTCCCATGATCTGATCCAGCAACGCTCGCATAGTAAGTTTAGCTCAATGATAGAATCACACACTTGATAAAAAATGGCATACCTCCAAACTTACAAGTTTTCTAGGCCGTGTCTTCCCTCTCTCTATGCAATCTCTCTTCCACGCTGCTCCACCTTTGGTTCCCCGGTTGCTCTTTGTCCTAGATGATAAAGTGTTGTTGAACCGTTGATATGATACATGTGGATACGGTAGAGGGGTCGTGCTTTCGACTCTCGATCGAGGAAAAATTCTTGTAGCTGGGAGGTAATACCTAGCTACGGGAATTTGCACATCTTCATCTCTCTTTGTGTTGGTTAGATCGATCTTGTCCATTCATTTTCATAATGTTCTTGGGTGTGTTAGTATGGTATTTTTTTTTGTTTTGTACCATGTTCTCCAACATAGTCTGGTCCCAAAATTGTATATAATCAGTATGACCCTCAACAATTTAGGCCAACCATAGTAGACTTTTACTTTCCAAATACATATGGCCCCAAAATGGATCGAAATTAAATGGGCCAAACAACATGAGATGACCCAGTAAATTGTAATAGGCCTCTGTTGGGCCAACACTTCCTTAATGGCTAGGATGACAAGTTGACTAACGACACCATCACTACGCCATTAATAGCGGCTGCCACGTGCCAGTCTTCTGCCATGTCAACCTCACTCGGGACAAAAACACTTCCATGTCACGCCATTTTTTCTCATGGAAAAGCACACTTCAATAACAAAAACCGAGTTTTGTCATTGAAGTGATCTATGACCGACATAGTATGGCATCTACACTCTATCATAGATTTGTCATGAATGCACATCGATGACAAAAACCCGCACCTTCTATCATGAAGGTGTATTGTCATGGATGTATTTTTTTAGTGTAGTGGATATATGGCATCAATGCTCTAAAGTCTCATGTCAGTTTATGTGATGTTGTGGGGCCAACGTTGGGGTTGCCGTGTCACTGTAGGGATGACATTCCTGGTCAGATCCGGGCCCTTGATCAACCCCTAGACTCCTATGGTCTTACCGCTGAAGAGTGCTTCAGCGGTGTGCCTTGAGGTCTCCCTTATGGAAATCTACAAGGGTGAGGAGATATTCTAGCAACAACGGAGCCGGCAGAATTGGCTACTGAAGGGTGATGCCAACACCACCTACTTTCATGCCATTGTGAATGGGAGAAGGTGAAAGAAAGTGCTCCATCTCGTTTGGACGATGCCCTCCTAGAGGAATCCAAGGACATTTTCACCCACATTTACTCCTTCTACAAGGAGCTCTTCTGGGTAGGTCAACGACTACTGGCATGAGGGGGGCAAGGTCTCAGCCACTGAGAATGTGGATCTCACCTTCTCATTCTTGACCGAGGAGGCCAGTCGAGCTATCATGGAGACGAAGGTACCCTTATCTTTAACCTTGTAGTTGATGTTGTCCAGTTATCTTGGAGAAGGCCAAGATATATAGTTACATCTCTGGTGTGGTTGGGAAAATTGTCCCAAGCAGGGTATCACCTCAAGTTCATGGTAACACCTTGATCATGGTAGAAGGAATGGAACTTGTCATTGTCTACCTCAAGTTCCCTCGTATACTTTGAGGCTATGTGTCGTCTCAGGATGAACTTCAGAAGAGGGAAGTGGTGGTCACGAGTTACCCTCCCAAGGATCAACTACAAATGCATGACACTTGGAACAAAAGATAGGCAGGTTGATTCCAGTGTGATACATGCGTGAGTGATACCTAAAATTAAAATGTAAAATAAAATTGAAATAATACAAACCGTCTAATTTTCATGAAGTCAACATGCGTACACCGGCGTGAATATGACAATGATGAATAGATTATGCTTCAGTTGGCACTAACTAGCAATGTTCATGACTGGTACCTAGAGGCAACAATGAAACGTAAAATATAGGAAAAAGTGTATGAAAACCCAAACATACATGCGACATGGCAAGAAAGATTGGCGGCTCAGTTCCAGTGTGGTACATGCATAGGTTGTAACATGACAAGGAAGCAAAACAATGTTCCACGATGCAATAAAAGAAATAGTTTCAGTTGTGATAAAGTACTATGCAATAAATCGTTTCTGTTGTGATAAAAGATACAAGTCCAACAAAACAATATGCGAGTAATCGGAAAAAAGGAAATGTTTTCAAATTTCCTATTAATATACAACATTTCTTACAGAAACCACTCACCCACCCCCCCTCCACTCTCTCGTCTCGCCGCCGCCAGAGGCTCCGGCCAGCGAAGCTCGGCTGGATCCGGGGACGGGCACTTCTTCGGCTGGCGCGAGGTGGCAGGGCGAGCTGGCTCTCGTGCGGATGGGCGGCGGCGGCGGTTGCCGCTGCAGGGCTAGGTATGGTGTCTCGGCGGTCAGATCTGGATGTGGAGGGAGCGGCTAGCTGCTCCGGTGACCTCGGCCTGGTCCGCGAGGTCCAGCTCGCTCGAATCTGAGGTGGCTCGCTAGCCGGCTCTGGCCCGTAGCTGCGGCTGGGAGGATGGGGGGCGGGAAGGAGGCGGTCGTTGTGTGGCTCGTGGAGGTGGTTGGGGTGCTGGTCGGCGGGGATGGGTTTCCTGTTCAGCCAACGTTGGCGTGGAACTCAGATCTGGCTTTCTTTGAGGGCTGGAGGTGGAAGTGTTCCCGTGGCTGGAGGTGGCGGTGGTAGGGTGTGGCCGGCGGTGAGGGCTTGGGTGCGGGCAGCAGTTCACACCGACCTGACTCCGGCTGTGCAGGTGCTCGAGGTGAGTGTCTATATCATCGGAGCCTTGTGCCCGTCCTAGCGGGGACGCTCGCCATGGACTGACAGAAGGGTGGGGAGGTCTTGAGCTGCTGGACTCGGCAACCTTCTTCGACGGTGATGTCTGTGATGGGATGCTTCAGGCGAAAGCCTTGTGTCGACCTTGTCGGCAACGATGATGGCGCCGCCTTCGGGCGTCGTTTCCCTTCATTAAGGCATCATCGAGAAGCTACTGTTGCCTGCTCATTCGTGTGTCTCAGGCGAAAACCTCAGATCCATATCTGGATCGGACGACGGCGACATCTTGATGTCGTTTCTCCCCCTTGGGGGCGTTGTTTTGGGGCCACGAACCGTGTTGGTCGCTTGATGTCTGGGTTGAAGTGCTTGTTGGGTTGCTGGAGTGCAGGGTGGTGGCGGTGGAAGTGATCTGTGGCGGCGACAATTCCTTGGTCATTCTGGTGCTGAGGGTTGACCTATCTCCTGGGCCTCGTGGCGACGGTGAGGTCTAGGAGTTTGGTGCCCTTCGACGACGCCTGAGGTTGGGTTGCCTCGCATAGTGTTCTAGTTCTCTCTATTTGTGATGGTGGCCATGGTGTGGCTCAGAGGAGGTGCAGGGCCGTCTCGGCAGATCCTTGCCCTTCGGCACGGTCTGCGATTCTCTCTATCACGTTGTGGCTAGGCAGTGGGAATCCCTTCGATGGCAGCTGCGATGCTCCTAGTTCTTCAAGGTGCAGAGTGATCGCAGGGCAGCAGACAGTTCTTCCTCTACGTCTTCTCGGTGTTCAACCTCCTTTCGACTGATCCAACAATACTAGTCCCTGCTCTTCTCGGTCTGCCTAGTGGTCATGGGTGCTAAGCTCTTGGTGTTGGCTGCTTGTCGTAGTTCGTTTCTGGTTCTCCTCTGTTGTTCCTTGTTCCTTCCGTGTGTGTGTGTGTGTGTGTGTTGGGTGCTGATTCTCCTATGATGTTCCTTGTTCTTTCTTGTGTGTGTTGGGTGCTACTTGCTGTAGCTGTTGTGTTGTATCTCAGTCTTTTTATGATAATGAAAATGGTTCAGGCCGGCGTAAGCCCGCCGTAGCACCGTAAAAAAAACATTGCCACAAATGGGCCCACGAAATAGGCAAACAACATGCACAAGATAGAAAAGCAAGCTAAATGTATACTCCCTCCGTTTCTAAATATAAGTCTTTGTAGAGATTTCACTATGGACTAGATACGGAGCAAAATGAGTGAATCTATACACTAAAGTGCATCTATATTTATCCATATGTGGTTCATAGTGGAATTTCTCCAAAGACTTACATTTAGGAACGGAGGGAGTAGATGAGATTGACAAAGAGAGAATATTTTGGCAAAATTGTCGTGAGCAACAAAGCACTCATGTAGGGAGAATAGCTAAAATTATACTGGTTGTCCTACCCAAGCCATCCACATGGACGGTCAACACAAGTCAAAGAGGTTAACATAAGTCCAAGCAAGCTACCAAGGGTCCAAGCAAGCTATCTCGCTCAAATAAGTCAAAACAAGTCTTCATGGTCAACGAGTCAAAGGAAATGAGAAAATAAAAGACCAAGTCGAAGATGAAGCCAAGGAAGCAAAGAAGCTCAAGCCTATGAAGAGAAACCTTCATAAAGTCAAAGGAATTCTACCTCCCATGGGTCGCAATCTTTCTGCAGCCTAATGGGAGCACGACTCATGGACTAAAGATAGTTTTACCCTCTCACCTCCTCATCTTAAGGGCAGCCTTGTTCATTTGTCAATCACATCTAGGTTATAAATACCCCTAATGAGCTCGTAACATATTCACTCCCACTTGAATAAACTCGAGAGGAGAGTCATTCCCTCTCCCTCTCCTCAGAACCAAGGTTCGAAAGGGGGTTAGGTTTCGGAGTCCAAGGGATGTTGTAAGGCTTGGACCCTCAGGAGTCGTGGGGCTGCAGCAACGGCAACGTTCTGAACGATAGTGTGTCAAGCCCTTTTCCTTGATGACTGCTCATATGACATAGGTCATGTTCCCACAAGGCGACTGCAGCTATTCAAAAAACATTGTTGTGTTACTTTGTCGATGTACAATTACCTTCGTTATAAGGCCGTACAATGACCTTCATTATAAGACCGTCATACACTGCTACTTACATTTCACAAACCCGCTACAAAGGATACCCCTAGTCAAAAGCTGTTTTCATAACAACATGATGTAAGTAACACGAGCAAAGCCATACCATATGTACAAAGTTAGAAATATATTGCGAAGTGCCACAGCCAGCTTCTGGCACAATGTAGAGGACAACCTTTACTTTGTCAGACTTGCTCTATAGCTCCACATACAATCGGAAAGTATGTACAATTCAATGCTGTTAATCACATCTCAATGTAGTATGCACCAACATCAAAACTACAAGTTGGCAATCCATTTTAGTTTAGCGCAGTTCCTTAAAAGAAAGCCCATATATTTCAGCTCACAAGCAGTTTGTCTCCCAGCTCTTTGCGGTAGAAGTGAATGAGGCCAGCGCTGTCGATTGTCTGCAACTTATCCTTCAGTATCTTCGTGTAGTGGTCATCCCTGTCCTCCAAGCTTCTCATCAATTCAACCTGATAAGCCAGAAATACTTCGAATATATCAGAAGCTGTGTGCCCAGAAGAGCGACTTTGAGAATACAACTGTGTTAGGATAACTTGTCACGGATGTATAACTTGCACCCACCTGTCTCTGGAACGACTCGAATTCATCGAAGCTCAGGGAACCATCGCTGTTTGCATCAAGGAGATGCATGAGCGCCATCGCATCCTCGCCCTCGGCACCAAGATCTTCCATCACCTCCGTGAGCTCCTCGATGCTGATCCTCCCATCACCATTTTTGTCTATAAGGCAGAAAGCCTGGTTCTTGCATTCACCTCCTCGATGATCACTGGCTGGGAGGTCTCGAAGGCGATGAGCTGCCAGTTCTGCCGCAGCCAACATAATAGCCTTGAGTCTTTTAGCCTGGAGAATATTCAAGGAATGCTGATTCTTAGTCATGCCCCAAAAATAATCTTTCAGTTCAGTCTCAGAAAAGGTATAAGAATGCTAATTTCAAGATAAAACGATATGTCATGATGAAATCAGCAGACAAGTGTATCAGTTAGGAACATAAACCAAACCAGGTCACTACCATCTCAGCTGTGAGCTCTGAACTAACTGTTATAACCCAGTGATAATTTCAGTAAGAAGCCTCATATGCTGGATGAAATTTAGGTGTATCTTGTAGCAAGCAGCATTTTACATAACTATGTCTGTACATGTTTTGACCCTTGGTTCGATAAAACAACTTACCTACTATGTTTTGAAAGATACCCGAGTGCATTGATAAATCCAGACGATTCAGTGTACTTCAAAGGAGGAAAGAGAGTTGGAATTAAGTAGATGGCTCACCTCTCCAGGATCCGTAAGACCACCCTTGTAGAGAGAGTGAGACGCTTCTCCACCAATAGCAATTCTGTGCATCTCCTTGGTGCGTATTTGTATCTCCATTAGTGGCCTCGTCTTCCCAGGTTCACTTACATCGATTGCCACATGCAGGCTCTGATAGCCATTTCTTTTTGGCTGTGTCACATAGTCCTTTGTCCTACCTGGCACTTCCTTCAATAGAGCTCGAATGATTTCGTGTGTCCTGTGACAGGCCCTGGGGCCCCAATCAGATGAGCCACCATCGCATCGAGGGTCCAAGATTATCCGTAAACCAAGTATGTCATTTACTTCTTCTGGTTTCCGGCCATCTTTTACTAGCTTCTTCATAGTACTGAAACGGCTTTTGTACCGCCCTTCAATTGAGATGTCCTGCACAATCTCGTTTAGCTCATCATCGGACTTCAGTGCCTGAAGCAACTGCGCCTTGTAGGCATTTATCAAGAGCTTGCACTCGGCTTCTCGGTTCCTCAACCATTGATCGACATGGTCATATGAATGAGGAAACAAGTACCTAAAAGAAAGATCTTCCAACTCTAGCGACAGATTACCAGCCCCGACAGCATGAGCAAGTGGAGCATATATCTTCATTACTTCAAGAGATTTTACTCGCTGAAGATGCTTGGGGAGGTACTGAAGGTGTCTCATCGTATCAAGCTTCAGAGAAAGCTCCAAGATTACTGCCCGGATGTCATAGTACGAAAGGAAAAACTTTCTCAATGAGCTCGCACTTTCATCATCCAATACGTCGACTTTCGAAGGAGCAACCTTAAGCCTTAAGCTCTCGTGCAGTAAATCAGCTATGCCAGTCCCAATTTGAGCTTCTACATCGCTCATGCTTATAGTCCCTGCATCAAGCGCTTTCCTCAATATGCCGGCTGAAATAACTTCCGCGTCCATCTGCCGTCATGAATACAACAAGAATTCAAAATCCCTGTTAAACATGAGAGCTTAAGAGTGGATAAATAAGCCCAATGATGCTTAACTGCGTTATCATACAAAGCAGTGCAAATATCTTATGAATCACCATAACCTTACAGGGAAATGGAGCGAATAGAAATTGGTCAAAGAGCCTAATCGTAAACATGGGTTAACTTGTGGTGGTTTTTGACAATTTACTCGTCCAAGAAAGGCTCTGCCCATCAATACTGTCAGATGATATTGCCTTCAACTTATGGTATAAATGGGAATTCAATGGAAAGTATGAACCAAACAGTAACGATCAGTGACATGAAACTAAATAATCATATAAGCCTGAGTTTAATAGTTTGTGTAACTTTAGTGTGACTGTGAAACAAGGAATGCCGGTGCCATGGCAAGAAAACAGATTTTGCTTTCTAAGTTCTAATTGTTGTACACAATATTATTCAGTGACTTCTTTCGATGCATTCAACAACAGAACACCAAATGTGTACTGGGAAATATATTTCAGAAAGAGTTCACTTAATCTGGGTGTCCCTACTCCCTAGCATTAAAATGGATATCATTGAAACGGGAATGAACTTATGCATTTAACAGAATTCGGCATATTGAGCTAGCTATCGTTACTGAATTAATGGAATTCTTGTTTCAATCCTTCTCAAATAAATAAATAATTTTGTTTCAATCTGTAAACCCGAACATAAATAATAAATAACATGAACTTGATCCAGGAACCCACAGTTAACAGGCCAACAATTAGTAAATTCTACTTGTTCAATCATGCGGACACGAAAGCTCACCCCCAGTCTCCAAAATCGAACGATATAATCCTATTTACGCAAACGGAACAGGGGAGGAGGCTCTGGCTCAGCACCTGGAGGTCGGCTAAGGTCGCGGCCACCGCGAGGGCTCGCGTGAGGGCCTGGCCGCCGTCGCCGTCGCGGAGGGCGGGGAGGGCCAGTTTGAGCGCGCGGAAGAGCAGGCGCGACGAGGAGGTGGTGGCCAGGCCCTCTCCCATCCTACCCGTGAGCTCGTTGAACACGCCCACAAGCTCCGCCACCAGCCGCCCTCCTCCCTCCGGCGGCGGCGTCGCCGGGGCCGATAGCGACGAGGAGGAGGAGGTGGACGGGGCGGATGGGGAAGAAAAAGCAACTGAGGCAGGGAGACGCAGTCGGTGCAGGCGACGCGGGTTGGGGCATGGGCGCAGGCCTAGGTGGTGGCGGTGCTGGTGGCGGCCGGCGGGAACGGCCGCGGCGGTGGTGGCTGCCGTCGCCATGGGTGGGGCCCGCTCCGGGGATGGATTGCAGGCGACGTGGCACTGTGGCAGCCGCTGTGCGGATATGTGATGTGGTGATTGTGATGAAGTGGCGACTGGCTCGCGCCTTGCCACGTAGGATTTGCCATCTCCGCGCGGGAAGAGACGGGGTTTCGATAGGAAAACTGAATTTCTCCGGAAGTCCTTCGTTCAATACGCATAAACATGGGCAAATGTGCCAGTTTTTTAGCGTTTGTGAGCGAACGTCTACATTTGTCATGCGAAATTAGATAAAATTATAATGTTGTTGTGTAAGATTTGCCATGTCTAAAATGAAAATGGCCATGTAGTGCTGCATGTCCTCTCGCTAGTTGAGTTAAAAATTGTGGAACACCTCACGAATCGAGGGAAAGCATGTATGGGAGGCCAGCAATGTTCATCCTATCATTAATCTTGCGACACGATTCAATCGTCTTCCAGCATCCGACCTAAAACCGTCGGCGACACCATCGTGACGGGATGAAGCTCGCGCTCTTCACACCGTAACCGTATCTGGTATGTGCAACAACGTTACTTGCCTCTTCTTTTCAGACAGTTCCTTATATATGTTGCGAACCATCATCCTTCTTTCTACCATTTGTCTCGCCTTTGATTTCTTGTCATTCGACAACCAGCTCTCGGACAATAGCGAGACAATCCTCTCACTTGCGTTCGTGATGGACATGTGTGTGCCGAGATGAGTTGCTTCTGCTTTGCGGGCAACCCCAATGACAACACCGGTTATTTGGTCTTTCTTTTTCAGGCCAAATATGTGATTGATTGCCCGGTTATTTGGGTTGCTGTCTGCTGCCCGTTTTTTCTCTAGATATATTGTTTTTGGAGATTAAAATTGTGGCAAAATCTGTAGGTTTGAGGAGAGAGGAATCCTTGGAGCTCCATGAGAACACTTTGAGTCAACAAGAGTTGCCGCATGCTCATTGCACGACTTCTTGGCATGTATGGCGGGAACCACCCCGTGATTAAGGGCATCTCCAATGCCATGCCGCAAAACGTCCGCAAACGTCTGGATTGACGCGTGTGGACCATTTTTGCCATCCAACATGGTGCCACATACATCAGTGGACCCGTCCGCATGCCCGAATTCTTGTAAGACGGAATCAAAGTTGGGGGAGGTTTGCGGGAGTTCAGACCTCCACCAAGTAGGACTCTGACAATCCCGGCCCACCTAAAATCCCACCCGTAGCCCGCGCATTTGGCCACATTCGCACTATTTCCGTGCCAAACCCTGCGCATTCCCATCCTATCTAGCCGATCGACGCCTCCCTCCACCCTATTCCTGCCCTTTTGTAGGATCAGAAATCGACTAGAAGGGTCGGAGAGGGGTGAATAGAGATTTACAAATTCTTCATTAAGAAGGATTTCTTTCCAACAAGCAAATGATAAACTATTCTAAGACGGGAACTTAATGGAGATAAGATTGAGAAAATAAATGACTTAGAGGGAAAGCTAAAACAGGCTACTAAGAGATATCTATCACAACAGAAGTTAGAAGAATAACTAAGTAGCACTAGGGGAAAAACATGCGGTACATGCATACTAAGTATCGTGAGAGAGAATACTAACAGAAACATTGTGAACTAACATAGAGGGAAATGCTATTTAGTTTCAAAGAAATGATCAAAGTGAGCAATCATAGAGAGGAATAACTCAACAGATAGAAATACTGAAAGTAAATCAAGTAGAGAGAAAATCAGTGGTACTCGATGGCGACAAGTGATTTGTTCTACCAGTTCACACTTCTGCCAAAGTGGCACGTCTGGTTGGAGGGACTTGTGATTGAACACATGAGAAAATCTCTTTCAGCCTATTCTCCTCAACATGAAGAACCTCGAACTTTAGTTGATTTATTACTCTCGACACATTCTTCAAGGTAAACTCCAAACCTTCACAGACTTTATCCTTGGCAAACCACAATTACTCTTGGTTGCTCGGACCGACGCCTAATCGTCTAGTGAGTGTGCAACTCACAACAATAATAGGAACAAGCTTCGTATAGACCTAATTCTCCACGATGCTCAATCATGTAACTAAATTTGGGCCCTGGGGTTTTCTCTTGGTGAAATCTGACTATAGAGGGGTTTCTCAGACAAACTCTTGTCAGATCAGATGAAGCAGCCAAACGCTGAAGGTTGGGGGTGGGATGACTATTTATAGCCAGAGTAATTCCAAGGTACGAAATTACCAATTGGGGCCCGTGTCATGCAACGGTCATCTAACATGTGTCCAACAGTCGGATTTCAAATTCACGCGATAACTTTACTTAAGGAATAAGTTAAGCTGACTCTACTGCATGTGATTTTCACTCAACGTCCAGAAGAACTTCGTCTATGACTTAGAGGGAAAACACAACGCCATGTAGGATTTTGACGACTTTGCCATGTAGGATTAGTCGAGACCCCAGATATTATTCGCTATTCTTGTCATGAAAACAAAATTAACTTCGATCAATGGAGAACATATGTAGAGTGCCAAAGTATTTGGTACAAATAATTCTTGATCACATTTGTTCTGATGTTTTGGCCACTTTTGCCTCCTCTTCTCCTTCACATCCTCATTCATATGCAACTTTCCAACCCGTCTTCGGTGACTATCATCGCGAAATTCACGTTCAACCTCTAGTCCACATCGAACACTTTATATCGGTGTTGTCACACCCGACATCTCCGATGGCTACCATTGCCATATATGAAAGCATTAACCTCTCTCACGGGTATCACCTAGACATTAGTCATTGGGCCTCATCATCACTACCTTTGATGCCAACAATGATCTGTCTGCTTCAACCTAATTGTTTCCTTGTTGCCTCATGGCGGTCTTGTTTCTAAAACCAAGGTTAAAACAGAACCTCCGACCTAAACATGAGCCATGAAACCCTTTCCTCTTTGATGAGGAGGCATTGACCCCACCTCTTAGTCTGACCACATGATCAAAACATGTCTTGGTTAATGAGTATTAAGAGAAACGACAAGACACCGGCGTTGTCAAAATCATTCTACCATAGGATTGTGTGACTTTGCAATCCAAACTGATTAGAATATGGAGCGCGCTATGCGTCTGCCGGGTGACGATTGGATTGTATCGTCTGCTACTATAGTCGTTGGATGGCATGCACGACAACTGCCTGATCTGACGCAATAGCGCCTCAACCGTTTGCAACATGGCTTATATTGCGCTCCGGGCCATGTTGCGCTCCATCCAAATGTTTTCTACCATTGCAATTATCTGACCCAGTTTGCAACATGAGCCATGTTGCGCTCCCAGGTTGTAACATGACCCATGTTGTGCTTGGGGAAAACATTTGTGGTTGACCACCATCCTGTTTTCCGCCCCCTTCGCAACCTAAGCGATGTTATGCTCGCCGGTTGTAGCATGACCCATGTTGTGTAGCCCCTTTGCAATTCAGATGATGTTGCGAATCCCCTTTGCAACATGCCCTGTTTGCAAAATGAGTTATCTGACCCCGTTTGCAACATGAGTGATATTATCTTCGCCGGTTGCAACATAACCTATGTTCTGAAGCCCCTTTGCAACATGGACAACATTCTGAAGCTTGGGAAAAGGAGGGAGAAGGAGGGACAGTTTGGGCAGCAAGCTTGGGAACATAAAGGGCACTAGTAGTCGATGGTGCATTGCCGAGGCGATGGCTTGCAGCAGCGGACGGTGATCTGCATCCCTGTCCTTGCAGCCCTTGCAGCGCCAACCTAGTAGAACCGCCGTGAATCTTGGCCCTCGTAGCCCCCTGGCAGTCGCCTTGTGCACCAGCATCATTCACCCCCGCACCTCCCCATCTCGTGCCTCCCGACGCCTTTGCAGCACCGGACCCAATCCTTGCAGCAGTGGGGTGGTTGGGGGCTACCTATGCCCCTATGGAGGAAAGGGATACAAGTAGAATGATCTTTCTAATTAACCAGACTTACAAAGATATAAATTACCAGAAAACTTACAAGGGTTCCTTTCTTCCGGTTGTGTCAAGGAACACCATTTGCTCCATTTCCCCAAAAAGAATGCCGTTTGCTCCATGATACTATTTATATACAGGTCAACCTATCGAGTAAGACTTAGCCAAATCTCAGTCGGTGATGTCAGCATAGTTGTGGTGCAACTCGCGACATGCTGCAAACGACAACGCCAAACGCTGCGAGACATATGATGCAAGCAACGACGACGGACGCTGCAACCGGTGGGACTTCATGCCGGGACGACATGATGCAACTAGCACCGACGGACTCTGTGACTGATGGGACGACGTGCTAAGCGGTGACGTGCTGCGATAGCTGTTGGACGGTGCTCAGTTTAGCACTAATCTCCGCACTAAGATCCAACAGCGAAGCAGTCGACCGAGACCTAGTCGATTGAGGAGCAAGTTGCCATGTTCTTGATCACAACCTTCGAAATAGGCTAGTCGGTTATACATGGTGCTGACTAAATAGATTTATCGCTCAGCATACATTGCTGACTAAGTAGATTATCGCTCAACCATGTATACACACTACTACTGAAGAACTTCTTCAGATAAGTATAATCTGTTGATACTTATTCCGTCTTGCCACGCCCAACACATTAGTCTGTCATATTCATGATGCCACTATATCAACAAGACATGACCAGGAAGCTGAGAAAAATAGCTATTTCTGAATCTTTACTTGAGATCCGCACATTAAGTACGTTCGACACGACCAAACAAGCAAATAAACATAAAAGACGCAGAGACAGAATCGCAGTGCAAAGCCAACTACAGGCACATTCGTAAACGCACATACGAGCATAAGCATTTGGCAAATGTCAATATAGGGCGGACGTGCAATCTAGCTACTCCATCTTGGAGGCACCAATAACGGCGACCTTCGCTTCAATGCAGCATTTCGTTTTCACGAGATAACCATTTGAACAGTCCTTGAAATCTTCCAGCAATATGAACTTGTCCCATCCCCAACTAGTAGCATTCTTTGAGAACTCGCACCGGCCTATCATTTTCCAAAACAAAATACGTACATAAATAAAGGTGTCAATCAGTAAATGTGATGATGATAATTTCGCATCTGAACTCCGGTCCAGAGTGCAAAAATTTCTGCTAAAGAGCGAACCTTTTTGTCCATTGTCCTTGCCACTTCCCTGGCTTTTGATGCGTATGTCCAATTCTACCAGGTTCGCGGAGTTCTCATGGAGTATATCCGTCACCTTCATGGTCAGGAACACGGAGATAAAGTTTCCATTCTTATCGAATCCAGATGGATGGATGGAGATGAACCTGAAAATTAGGGAGCATCGCATAGTTTAGTACATCATTGATAAGAAGAGGTGGAACTCCAAGGGTCTTTATTTTTACTTATAAAAAGTGAAATATGACAAGTCTTTATGTTCAAATATGAATTTAGTAAATTCTGTATAAATCCAGTAATTAAGTGGTAACACTATGAGTCATGCTAAGCACTGCAAATTGAAGATGGTAAGTAAGTATCACCATTTGTGTCCATGGAGCTCAAAATCTGGAGAGTGGCTCGGGCTTTTCAGCGCAAAGAAGTCGTCGATGTCCCAGGTGTAGACTTCTGGAATACTGGAGATTTTGTTTACCTTCTTCTGAACAAACAGCTTCTCTGTCGCATCATTAGTTTGAGCAGCAGTAACTTTGATAAACTCGACACCGAAAGCACAGCTGTTTTCGACGAGGAATCCAGAGGACTTTTCCTTCAGTGTGGCGAGGGGGATCATGCATGATGTCCCAGAGCTTGTGCTTGTAGTCTGAAAATTGTGGCACACTGCAAACAAAATATTCAGTTGTAATGTCTGTCGCGAAGCAGGTTATAAGTTACACCATCAATCTAGTATCCGGCTAGCTAGGAAGGTCAAAGAACCTGTTTTTTTTCAGAAATAATGGGTACCTTGAGGTTGTTCATGGTGCTTTCCATATAACTGGTCATATATAAAGAACTTGTAAGTTGCCTCCACGACCGTGTCGGATCTCACGGATGCTGGCGACAGCTGAAGCCGAAGAGAAACATATTCATTTTGGTCGCCACTCTTGGTGTCCCTTGGGTTCAGTCTCAAGTACCTGCGAATCAAGTCAAGTGAAAGGTCACCTTAGAAAAGAAAAATAGTCGAGATAAATGAATAGAAGAAACAAGTGAGAACGAATTTTGTTCATGACATGCTATGGGGAACAATAGTAGCATGTTAATTGTACCATCTGAGCCCACTGATTTCAAACACCCTGGAGATTGTCCATCCTTTATCTAAGTCAAGGAGCGAGGAGAAACCATCGATTGTCCACTTGAAGGTTGTCTGCTCCACAGGAGAAGGTGGTGCCTCGACGGCTTTCTGGACCTGTTCCTTCTTTGAATGGCCTGCGACAGCAGCAAATTCTTACACAACCAGTACAATATCAAAAGATTGTTATTTTGGCCAAACATGAGGTGAAAGGAAAGGCAGAGCATCTGCTTTTGCATGGCATAATACATTTATGTAAGACAATTCAATTTTTATCTGAATTTTGCTAATAAAAGGAACATTCTGAATCTTGTTTATAAAATCAACGATCTAGACTAATTCAAGTAAGAAGAAGAAAAGATGCCCAAAAGAAAGAGTTTACAGCCACTAGAAACAGCAATGCTTGCATCAGTATAGTAGCATCAATCAAAATAACACAATACATTATGCATAGCAGGCAGGTCTAATTATTAAGGAGAAGCAAAGAGAAGCTGAAAACAAATCCTTACTGCTGGCGCCAGTAACACACGAGTTCCCCATAGCTCTTGCACTTGCTCTCCCCAGGATTCCTGTGCAATCGAAATCAATCACCAAATCACCATGCCATAAATCAACAACATATAATTGAGACTTAAGAGCATACAGAGCAGTGCACACTAATTTGAAGGAAAATAAACTTGAAAATATTCATGTTTATTTTGGCTGTGTGCATCATGATGATGGGTTCTCCCCTTTTTGAAAAAAAAACATGATCATATTCCTAGTGGGTGCAGATCTCAACCAAACAATTACCGAGGAAAAAAGGAAACGACCAAGAGATGCAAAAACTGAAACGAAAAACAGCAGCACTTCGACCACGATAGGTGAAAACCTACATCAAGAGACCCAATAACTTGCGTCAGGAAACCAGAACGATGGCAGTTGTGAACCGTTGTGCAGTGCAGATCTCGACAAAATAATTACCGCGAAATAATGAATGAAGATCAAAGACCTAAAAAAACAAAGAAGACTGAAAACCACAAACCATCCACAAGTCGTGAAAGATGGCAAAGTACACAGCTAATCACAGTAGCGCATTTATATGTCGCAGAGACGAGATGGCGGCGGCCGGCGGAGCATACCTTGGAGACGTAGTGCGTTCCTTGCCCACGTTGGTGTGGTACTGTGGCGCCTTAAACCCTACTACTAAGCAGAGGGTTTTATGGAGGCGCAGGGGTGATGCGATATGGCAAGCTCGACTCTACCGGGTTCGGTTGGTTGCGCAAGGCTGATCCAGTCCCTTTTTTTTTTTTTACCAAAACAGAAAAAGGAAAAAGGCCCCAAAAGTGGAGACGTAAGGCCATACAGGAAGGCATATCCTATTTGGCGCCTCACGAGCCCGCTCCTACTGTTTTTGCAAACGCGCGCTCACTCGCGCACGTCTAGTTGGGCTCGACACATATTTTCTTTTCTTTTCTGTTGTTATTAAAACCAAAAAACTGCATTAAGAGCATCTCCAACGCGCCGACCCAAACGGACACCTATGTCCGCTTTCGTGTTTGAATCGACGCATGCGCCCAACGCTTGCCGACCCATTTTATAGGTCGCGCGAAAAAAATAGAACACACATATTTAGAAAATAAAAAAACATTAATTAAACATTAATGCCGGCCACAAAGGCCGGCTAGAGTCCACGCGTCCATATTTACATTAACTAAATTTACGAAGCGGCGCGCTGCCATAGGCATCCTCGTCGTCGTCGTCGGGGCCGGTGAGGCCGATCAGCATCGGCGCCGGGCGAGCCCAAGGGAACGCCATCTCCCAGGTTGTGGCGACGTCCTCCGCCGCCGGCTGGGGTGCCCCGCCCCGGGCACGGCGCTCCTCTTCCTCGGCCTCGCGGCGCTCCTCCTCGGCGCCGCGCTCCAGCTGCTCGAGGTACTCATCCTTGCGGCGCTCCTCGGGCAGCCGGCGCTGGTGCCATTGCTCGAGGTAGGCGCGCTCCTGCGTCTCCCTCGCCCTCATCCAGTCCGGTGGTGCGTTGACCCACTCGTGCACCATCCCGACCCAGGAGTAGCGCTCGATGGGGGTCGGCTCCGGCTCGGCCTTCACTGGGGACGGCGAGGCCAGCGGCGGCACACTATAGTCACCGGCCGCGGACAACGCCATGACCTCCGCCATGCGCGCGTGGTAATCCGCCTCCTCCCTGCGCCGCTCCTCCTCCTCGCTCTTCCGGAGGACAGACACCGAGAAGGCGCGCGAGACGCCCGCTTCGCGTTCGTGCCGATGCATTTCTGTCGCAAATGGGTCCGCGTGGACGCGTTTTGCGAATGAGTCAGCGCGTTGGGCCTTCACTTTTGTCCGCGCCGATCCAAACGGACTACGGCGGACGAAATGGGTACGTGCGGTTTGAGTTGCTCTTACCAGCCCCACCATCCTCACCATATGTGCTCACTTATATATTCTTCATTCTTTTCTTCTTACATGTTTTCTTTTTTCTATTTATTTTTTATTTTTTCTTATTTTATTCGGAATGGGTGTGTTCAGTTTTTATCCCTTTTCCTTTTTTTTGGTAAATTGAATGATTTTTTTAAAAAGATATTTTTTTCAAAATCTATGAAACTTTTTTTTCAAATTGATAAACTTTTTTCAAAATCGATGATTTTTTTTTAAATTAAAGAATTTTTTTTCAAATTTGATGAACTTTTTTCAACTTTGATGAACTTCTTAAAATTCAATTTTTTTTTCAAATTCGATGAACTTTTTATCAAAATTCATGAACTTTCCTAAAATCCGATGAACTTTTTTTTTCCAAATTCTTGATTTTTTCTCATATTGACAAACTTTTTTCACTTTGTACGAACCTTTTCAAATTTATAAACTTTCTGGAAGTTCACTTTTATTTTATTATGAAATCTTTTTTATTTTCTAATTTATATCATAAAATAATACGCGTAACAAGCTGGCTATGTATTACTCCTACATGCTTATGTTGTGTTAAAAGAATGGTCTAATAGAGTATTTTCCATATAGTGGACAACAAAGGGCCTTCGGCCTAGTGGTTATTGCCTAAAAGGTTTTAAGTTAGAATTATGTTTGTTTTTTAAAACGCTTCAGAAACACTAGCCTCTTCGCGGTCCCTGAGGGCCCGCTCGCGGCACATAAGTGTGTCCGCCAGCCGGTCTATGGCTTGATGGGCGCCACAGATGAAATCTTCGCTGGTCAATATTGGGGAGCCGTCGTCGGCATTCCCGGGCCAGTCCCCGCATAGTCTCCGTCGAGGAGTCTCGCCTTGGAGGGGGAACCCCTATTCCCGAGGGAAGAAAGAGGGCGCTCCACGTGCGCAGCTTCCTCCACGTCGTGCACAACCTCCTCGGAGGTGACCACATCAGGCTATGTTCGGTTACGCCCTTCCCCGCGTGGTTTTGGGCCCAAACCACGGGGATCCAGGCGGATCGGCCCCACTAGGAAATAATCTTCGCGTTTTCGATTTGACGCATTCGGTTAAGCCTCGAGCGGATCTTTCCCCCGTCAAAACCTCTCAAAACCGCGAGGAAAAAATCAGCTCCAGCCCACCCGTGGAAAAAATCCGCCTCTCTCTCTCGTAGTACGTAGGTCTCTCGTTGACGCGACCGAAGCGGGGGCGTGGGCTTAGCCGAATGGAAGAAAGAAGCCCCGATCATCTTTGTGGCGGGGAGTCAACCCCCACAGTGGTCAGGTGCTGACACCCAATACCGGCAGGGATTAGTTCCACTAGGGGAACTAATCTATTGTAACCGAACAAGGCCTCAAGGGACCCCGGCGAGGGGGTATCATTCGGAGGCTGGCCTCCCGTGGGGTCGTCCTACATGTCTGAAGCACCAGCAGGGGCGTTCGATCTGGCTCGTACCAAGATGGTGTCTTCGGGCGAAGGCGTGCCGGGTACATCCGCTCCATGTGCTGAAACGGCCTCCGCGGCGATCAAGGGAATCGAGGCAGCGTCCGGCAGGACCTCCTGGTCGACGCCAGAACGAGGAGGAACAGGAGCAAGGACTGCTCGGTCTACGCCCGTTTCTCCAATAATGACGCTACGAGGTGGGATGCTGGCGGCCGCGTGACTTTCCCCCGCGTCTGGCCGGGGGATAACGGCCTCGCGGGTGGATCGCTTCGCCTGGCATGGTCTCATGGCAGGAGACCTAAAACGTGAAACCATAAGTCTAAAAAATCACGGGAATTATCCCCCGTATAATAAGAAGAGGTAGGAGAGCGTTGCAAGCACTTACTCATCAGAGGCATGCCACGTTTTCCTTAACCTCCCTCCCATGAAGATAATCATCGAAGGACTAACTACCCGGCGTCCCGTTCCCCTATTCGGGGGATGGGAAGGGGATGATCCGCCCACAATGAGTCTTGGTCCGCGGGACCTCCCGTCCCCCTCAAGAAGCCCTGGAGGTGTCACTGTCTTCGGATCGTCGTCCGGTTCACTAAAAATGGGGAAAGAAGTGACGATCAGGAAATGGACGTACAGACCAAAGGAAGTAAAAGACAAGCAAAACTGACCCGTCAAGACCGATAATATGAGTTTGACGATGCCGTCTCTTGGGACCCTTGGGGATAGGCCTATCCTCTTCCCGGGGGCATCGCCGCCTCGCGCCCGGGAGGATTATGTCAGGTTCTGACCGCGCGAAGGGAGAACAACCGCGTGTATGATGGAGCACCGCCCGATCTCCGCCGCCTCTGCCGTCACCTGAATCAGAGTCAGATGCTTACCCCGACCATGGAAACAGATTCGGGTGTTCGGGGTCGAGTAGGCCCTCCGGGATGATGCCCCATCGGTCACATGCCGACCAAGATCGAATCGCGCTCGTTGTCGTCATAAAGGGAGCAGACGGATTCCAGAAGGGTGATCATGCCCTCGAGTTCAACAAGCTCCCTGAGGATGGCAGCAATTGTGTCGTGGTCCATCCTGGAACAGTGAAGACATTGAGGATCTGAAGGACCGCTGAATCGCCACATCGGCTGGCCCCTCGCCTGCAAGGGGGCCAGGCGGTGGCGCAAAAAGTTGAGCGCCACCATATGGCAGTGAAGCCCGAGCTCTGACAAGCGCCGAATGCGATCCAACACTGGAAGCCAGGCTCTATCGACCACCGGAGCCCTCCTCCATCCTTTATGCTCGATTGCGCGGGCCATGGCTTCTTGCAGAAGCACCCAGTATCCCGGAGGCCGGTGAGCACCCACCTTTGACGCCAGTTCGCCGAGACAGAGTGCAGTCCAAGCTCTGGATACCCAAGGTTTTTCACTCTGTCCGCTAGGATGAAAGACACGCATCCAAAGACCTGATCCCCAGGGGACATGTGCATCGAGAAGAAATGGCGGAAAAGCTGCAGCGATGAAATCACCCCCACAAATGCTTCGCACAAATGGGCGAATAAGGCTAGAGTCAAGACTGCATTTGGGCAGAGATGGAGCAAATGAATTTGGTAGTGCTCTAGAACGGCGCGAAGAAGGTAGAAAACAGGGGGACCAACCCCGCAGCGAGGAAGATGACGAAGATGGGTGTGTCAATGACATCGGATTCCGCCGACCACCTTGAGTCGGGTCCCCCCCCCCCACTCGTTGCTCTCCTCGCTGACGAGGTGGCGGACCTTATCGAGCCCCTTGGCATTCATAATCCTCATACGTGGCAAAGCCTGCGGGGGTGGGTTCTGACGGTGTGGCCCCTCGCTTCGTCCTCTCTTTGCCGACGCGTTTTTTCTCCGCAGCGCCATGATACGGTGAGGAGGCGTTTGCTTTGGGAAGGAGAGATGAGGCATGGGCTCCGTCATCTATTGACTCTTCGAACTTATGTTCAGCGGGGGCGGGGGCTGAAACTGCTTGCCAATCGAGAAACCATTGTTTTTTGTCCGCTCATCCCAGTTGGGGGAATCATGGAACAAGAATCGAGAAGACGCCAGCACATGATGACAGTTTGGCTAACATCTTCATGATGGCATGTGAAACTAAGATATTGAGAAGGCGTATTGCTGCATTGAAGGCCGACGACACGTGTTGGACCCTCTCCGGTCCGCGGCCCCATTGCTCCTCCTTCGTATATCACGGAGGTTGCGATCGAAGAGTGGGTCAGGGGCTACTGTTGTACCCGTGGATTATGGGGTATCCAGGATCGGACGACCGAGACGATCGACGGCACCATGGAGAAGCAAGGAGTAAATACGGTGATGGAAGGAGTTCTTCGAGACAATTTGGGGATTTCTCCCTACCGGACGAGCCTCCCAGGAAACCATCCCGGGAACCTCACATGAGATGGGTGAAGGGGTTTTGCCTGGCGGTACAAAGGTGGACTGCACCTACGGACGAAGCATGGAGCGGAAGCAATGAGGTTTGACTTTAGGCGACCTACCGATGACGTCCCGTCTTTGGGTGGTCATCAACAGTGTTGCGGGACAACCCACTTGAGCACGCCATAAGGTGGCTTTGTAGCAGGCTACAGGTGCTAGGGGGTACCTTCTGTGATTCTCTCCCTTCACCTCAAACCGCCTTCCGCCCTCGCCCGCGTTGTATAAATAAGGGAGGATTGGGACCTTGAAACCTTACGATTACTGGACGCGTTTAGTCCCTGGCCAAACTCTCAAAGGGTTGTTGCTCCCAACTCATATGTAGGTTCTTAGAGGCCGACAGCGCACACTGCTAAAATTTAATTTACCGGTGATGTTTCCTGTGTTGAGACGCTCGTAAAGTTACATGGACGACAAGGCTGTAGCGTGCTAAGTACTAGCAGCATTTGATAAATCTAAACGCTGTCAATACTCAGATCTCAACGATGTTTGAGTTGTATGCAGTTGATAGTTTGGAAAAAAATTGTAGCCGCGTTCTATTTTTCTGACACGTACCCAGTAGCGAAATCCTACAAGGTTTTTTTCTAGTGATAGGAGTAATATGGCTCCCCTAAGACTCATAACATGAATATGAATTAATCTGAATATATTGCCTTGTGCACTTTTTTGTGAGTGCATTGCAAATGAGAAATTAGTAGTTGTATTACAATGGAGCAAAACTTGTTCATTTAACTTAAGTGTTATCATCCCGTAACATTTTCCATTAACTAAAACCCAAATACATGCAAACATATCCTTTAAACTAAGTTCTAAAGGCCCTCAGTTAAATTGTTTCTGTTGGGGAACATAGCATGCATTTTCAAAAAAATTCCTATGATCACGCAAGATCTATCTAGGAGATTTATAGCAACCAGAGGGGGAGAGTGTGTCCACGTACCCTCATAGACCAAAAGCGGAAGCGTTAGTTTAACGCGGTTGATGTAGTCGAACGTCTTCGCGATCCAACCGATCAAGTACCGAACGTACGGCACCTCCGAGTTCAGCACATGTTCAGCTCGATGACGTCCCTCGAACTCTTGATAAAGTGTCGAGGGAGAGTTTCGTCAGCACGACGGCGTGGTGACGGTGATGTTGATGTGATCCGCGCAGGGCTTCACCTAAGCACTACGACAATATGACCAGAGGAGTAAACGGTGAAGGGGGGCACCGCACACGGCTAAGAAACAATTGATGTTCTTTGGGGTGCCCCCTGCCCCCGTATATAAAGGAGGAGAGGGGAGGAGGCAGGCCCTAGGGGGCGCGCCAAGTGGGGGGAAACCCACTAGGACTCCTAATCCTAGTCGGCCCCCCTTCCTTCTTTCGGAGGGGGAAAGGGGGAAGGAGAGGGAGAGGGAGAAGGAAAGGGGGGACACGCCCCTCCCCTTGTCCAATTCGGACTGCCCATGGGGGGCGCATGCCACCCCTTGTGGGCTGCCCTCTCTCTCCCCTTATGGCCCATGTGGCCCATTACTTTCCCCGGGGGGTTCCGGTAACCCCTCGGTACTCCGATAAATATCCGAAACACTCCGAAACCATTCCGGTGTCCGAATACTATCGTCCAATATATCAATCTTTACCTCTCAACCATTTCAAGAATCCTCGTCATCTCCGTGATCTCATCCGGGACTCTGAACAATCTTCGGTCACCAAAACACATAACTCATAATACAAATCGTCATCGAACGTTAAGCGTGTGGACCCTACGGGTTTGAGAACTATGTAGACATGACCGAGACACATCTCCGATTAATAACCAACAGCGGAACCTGGATGCTCATATTGGTTCCTACATATTCTACGAAGATCTTTATCGGTCAAACCGCAATGACAACATACGTCATTCCCTTTGTCATCGGTATGTTACTTGCCCGAGATTCGATCGTCGATGTCCTCATACCTAGTTCAATCTTGTTACCGACAAGTATCTTTACTCGTTCCGTAATGCATCATCCCGCAACTAACTCATTAGTCACCTTGCTTGCAAGGCTTATCATGATGTGCATTAACGAGAGGGCCCAGAGATACCTCTCCGTTACTCGGAGTGACAAATCCTAATCTCGATCTATGCCAACCCAACAAACACCTTCGGAGACACCTGTAGAGCATCTTTATAATCACCCAGTTACATTGTGAAGTTTGATAGCACACAAGGTGTTCCTCTGGTATTCAGGAGTTGCATAATCTCATAGTCAAAGGAATATGTATAAGTCATGAAGAAAGCAATAGCAATAAAACTTAACGATCATTATGCTAAGCTAACGGATGGGTCTTGTCCATCACATCATTCTCCTAATGATGTGACCTCATTCATCAAATGACAACACATGTCTATGGTCAGGAAACTTAACCATCTTTGATTAACGAGCTAGTCAAGTAGAGGCATACTAGGGACACTTTGTTTTGTCTATGTATTCACACATGCAACAAGTTTCCGGTCAATATAATTCTAGCATGAATACTAAACATTTATCATGATATAAGGAAATATAAATAACAACTTTATTATTGACTCTAGGGCATATTTCCTTCAGTTTCTTAATATTTAGATTTGCCCTTTCTTAAGTAATTCCTAGCTAGATACACATTTACTTTCTTAATCACTTTATTTATTATTGACTTTTAAATGCTTCTCATTATTTTGTCATTTATATCTAGATTACCCCTTTACTAAATTGATTCCATGTATATGTTGTGTATTCTTTGTACTAGATTTGCTTTCAAATGATCCTCATTTATTTGTCTACTAAAGCGAATATTTGCCTTCAATATTTTCCATTGAATGAACTCATTTATTCGCTACATTCATCGTATAAGATTAGCTTTTAAATGTGGCACATTTATTTTTCTCATGATATTTGCACCCTCCTTAGCTACTCCTACATACACATTGGGATGCTTTACACTATTTAAAGAGGGGCAAAAGGGCCTCAGTGGAAAGCAAACAAGCACAAAAAATTGTTTCCTTCTTGACATCTAAATGGAGAATTGTCTTCAACATATTGTGTTGTATGTGCTACTTCTCGCTAATGTAATTACAGGAAAATCTTCCCCTACAGAGGTATGTGTTATACTTTACTCCCATTATTTAGGTCGAGACATATTCAATATTGCAATAATCACGATTTACATTCTTCATAAGTTGACTTTTCTTCCTTTTTATAATTTGAAGCAAGGAAACTCATCAATGCCATGGCCCTCTGTTCTTCGTCCAATGATTTTCCATACTAGTGAAAATCTTGCCTCGGATCAAAATTCAGTAATCTCTTATGTGAGTTCCATGTGTCTATTGTATTTATTTACTTCAATTATTAATTTCACAAACATAACTTAATATGCATCCCTGACCCTTAGACTATGTTTGATAGATCACGAGTCATGTGTGGACTCCTCGAGGTGGTGCTGAGAACTATTATGGCATTGAGGCTACAATTGATGTATATGGATTTAATTTACAACCCGGCCAATTAAGTGCAGCTGGAATTTGGATTCTGAACAAAGGAGATGGAAAACCATCTTCAGCTAATGGATTTCAAGTTGGATGGAGTGTAAGTTACATCTAGGCTGGAGAGCCACAAGTTGATTGGACTGATTTAATTTATTAATCATTAAACAACTAAGGAAATAAAAGGAACTATTGTAATATGCTCTTTGTACTCCACAAAACCCAATCAATAATTTATTGTAGAACATTTTAGTTAGGACTATTTTGTTTCTCAAGCAATGATGTTATATGTGTATGTAAACTTTCTCGCCAAAATAAAGGACACAAACAAATCTAATGTGCAAATTTTTCTAAATAATATAAAATATTGTGAAAAATCATCACAAAAAGAGCAGTTATAAGAAGCGTATTGAAAAAATAATTATACTATGCGAATTCAAATAGACATGGCATGATTTAAAGAAGTTTGTGCATTGTAAATATATCACTACATAAGACTACCATATTTTGCGCATCAATGTGAACACTAGTGAATTTTATGCAGATTTTTCCGAGGTTCTACAAAGATTCACATACCCATTTCTACACATCTTGGACTGTAAGTTTCATTCAGTGAACTCTTTAATGTATAGTACTAATAGTTTGTGCTGAAGATATACATTTAGGAGTGATTACCTCAAAGTGTTCATTGCACTACTATACATTCACGAACTATATGTGTCATTGGTATGGAAATAGCAGAAGAATGGGCTATCTTGTCATTAGTTTTTGTGATGTAAAGTTAGCAAGGTGTGTAGTAGGGCCTTATTTGGAGGCCATCCTACACCAATAAAAGGTTCACACATTGATGCCTTTTGAATAGGTTTGGTGCATCCTTGGATCCGAACTTAATCTCGTGTTGCGAATGCGATAAATGGAAGTGTCTAGAATAGCCAATGGGATAAAATATAAGGCCTCCTTGATCCTCCCTTAGATGAGAGAAATGCTTGATTGGTGACTCGGTTCGAAGACAAGTCTACCTCTAAGCTCCCTACACTCAAAATGATCCGAGTCTTTCAAGGTCTCTCGGGTCTGTCTCAACACTTCGAGCTGTAAAGGGCTCTATGGACTACATCTACCCCTAAGCTCTAGTGAAGTGTGTATGGTTACATGCTTCACGGAGGGCTTACAAAGTTTATGGGTGGCTGACAAATGGCCAAGGCTACCTATTGTGGTGGTCGATAGGTAGAAGGGATACAATTGTAAATTTTGTCTACTAGTCTGTGGTAAAATAGGGAAGAGGCGTGGAGTATGTTCCATGCTGGACTAGTCCACATATCCCTCCACTTAAAGGTTCTACTCTACTTGCTCTTCACATTGAGAATATTTCTTCTAGCTATTGTTTCCTACTTTTGATTTGTTGGCCAAGACTAGTTTCTTAGACTTTTGTTGACTACTTGAGTTCAAAAATTCGCCATCATACCATGTAGGACTATGTGGGACCCATAAGTAGGATTAGCTATTCCGTCAACAATATGTATGCCTCTTTCACTGTAAAATGAATTCACATACTAAAGTGATCTTTATCACATCCAAAAACTTTAGGTACAATGCCTTCTTTTGGCCCTGAAATATTAGGAAAAGCTCCTACTACATATTTAAAAAGCGAGGTCTTCACCTTTGGTCAGTACCACTAAAAGGTTGAAAGCAAACAAAGTGTCTAACCAAGGGAGTATAGAAAGGAAAAAATGAACGGTTTAAAGGCACACTTAACCTTAAGGAAATTAGGGATATGTCTCATTGGAAACATAGTAGCCAAGACTGGGTACTACTTCCCCCCTAGAAACATGACTGTGGATTTTTTTCAAAATAATTAATGCATAGTTTTATGAAAATCATAAATGTTACACCCTCCGTTCCAGAATACTTATCATGGTGAACTAAACCAATAAGAATTATGAAATGGAGGGCGTAATGTATACCAAAAAAGTATGCAAGACTCAAAAGATTGTAACATGTTTTCTATATTGCTATGACAGAGTGGTGGATCGCCCGCAAAGAGTTGTAGTGACATGATTTGTCCTGGCTTTCAAAAGACATCATCGAGTATAGCTCCGGGAAGTATCATTAATCCAGTTTCAGATATCCGGGGCCGAAAATCATACATTACAATAAGAGTTTTCAAGGTAAACATGTTGCCCAAATTCTACCTAGATTATTTATCCTCTTGCATTTATTTTGGGTATGGGGAGCAGTGCATTTACTTTGGTGTTTTTATATTTATATTAAGGTGTTCAAATGAGTTGGAAACTAAAACTAGCCGGAATCAAACTGTTGTGGACATTGTTGAGTCCTGCACCAACCCTGTGAACTCAGCAATGTTCAAAATCTCGCATAAAGCTTTTGTTAATTGTACTTGTTGGACCGACCTGTAATGACATACAAGAAATTCTTATCATTGTATATTGGCTCATGGTTGGTAGGGTGGGATGCAACATATTTTTGGAGAATGGCATGCATGTTATGTAGTAAAAATCTGTTCCTGACTACGACTCACACAAATTTTAGGTTGTCACTCCATAAAGTTACAAATCCACTACGGCTGGCAATGCACGACTTAATTAGCCCTTGTGACAGCAACTTTATGTCTATTAGTCACCATAACTTCTAATAATAATTATGTTGCTTACAACTAGGCCCAGTCTGTCAGACTCCATCAACTGAAATGAATATTGATTGATTAAAGCATACGTAGTTTTGTGATATGACTATCCAAATATGTAATGCCTTCATAAATTCTCTTATAAGTGTGATTTTGATAAGTTTATCAAACTGAATGCTCTCAAGAATGTTTTAAATAGTTGTTATTTATGTTTCCAGGATAAATCTTCTGGTGACTGGCACGTCCATTATGGATTAAACGGTGGTATCAAACCAGTTGGCTATTTTCCCAAATCCTTGATTCCAGGACTTATTGATAGGAAAGTTGAGATTAGTTTTGGCGGCTATGTGTCTCACCAAAAGCCACAACCGAGTCCTCCGATGGGAAGTGGCTACGCTCCAGCCAGTGGCAATGCTGCGTCCTTCAAAAATATCAAACTAATTGATGCCAATGGCAATGCTCATCTTGTGAACACAAATCTTCCATTTCGTGTGGACCCCAAAAGATGCTATCCTATATCTTACATTGATTCAGCCAGGTTCTTTTACGGGGGATCTGGATGTGCTGATTAAATCTGGATGTCCCATATATGTACTTGAATTTCTAATAAAATAAGAAATGATTGTTCATTAATGCCTTCAATTGATAAGGACAATTTGGCGGGTACCTTGCAATATTATGTTGCCGCACATGATTTTATTTTACTAATAGGACATCACCACAGGTAACTAGGTATTACTAGACATGGTATTGTCCAAGCTTGAGCCCCCAGGGTTGAGTAAGAGACAAGACCATATCTCGAGAAAGAGCACAATGGTGGATACGAGGTGAGAATCTAACAAGTGGTTGGATATTTGATGGTCGTGGTGGATGAATTAGGCAACCTACTGTAGAAGTTTCGAGATTCTCTTTCCCAGTTATATATTGTGCAATATGCAGAGCTTGTACAACCTACCGTCTTATAGGCAAAAAATAACTCTTCTTTATAGAACTTAGATAAAAAGAGATTCAAAGAGGATTAAAGTGCAAGTATAAATGCCTTACAAACTTCTTTTTTGAGAGCATGCAAATCGTATGCCTTAACTTTATAGAAGTCAGAAGGTAAAATACAAAAAAACCAGTATGTTCCCACAATAGGTTGGTGAGTAGCGAACACCACCAGATGGCGAGACACAAACAACCAGGAGAAAGTCATCATCTTGGAGTCACCCATGACGGCATACATAGAGCCCTTGGCGAAAACTCTAGTACCATGGTGAACACCAGTGGAACATAAACAAGGATGTCATCACGCGTAGGCAGAACACATGTGAGACACTAAGGACTGGAGACATCCCTTGCCGATTTGTAGATGGGGTGCAAAGCGTGGATCAATCTCAAGGGGAGAAGTGTAGAGAGGACATCGAGGTTCGGGCCGCATGGCTGCATAACACCCTACTCCTGCTTTTATGTAGTTGATTTGGTGGATAGAGAGCTTCAAGTCCTTTTGGGAACGGAAAGTGTAGTGTTGCTCCTATCTAAGTTCTACCAAGTGTCCAACCTTATCCTGAAGTGGATCTGGTCTAGTGTTTATCCCCTGCCTCCCATAGCTCGGTTCTCCTTTTATATTGCAAGGGACACCACAGTTGTTACGGAGGAGGGCACCTACCACAGAGAGGTAGGTAAGTTCATTAAATTCTTGATGAAGTGTTGCCGTCTTCTGGTCTCTAAGAATGAACACACATCTTGTCTCCACCGCTCAGGGTGTTTACCTGGCGCAGATGTGACACTCCTCCTCATAGGTGCAGACCATGTGGAAATATTATCAGGGTGATTCATCCCTTGTATCGCTGTCATTCCATTGGCACGCCTGCACACCCACTGCACATCGTAAAAGGTCTGCTTATGTAGGACTAACACACCACCCGGGGGGGGGGGGTGGGGTTGCGGTGGCTGGCTGTCTTCACTTAACGGATGTGGGCCAGGTGGAATGGTCATTGTCGGGTGTGCTTGTTCCCAGAAGTCGGGTGTCCTGGAGTTGTTCCTTCCAGTACTTAGTTGCTGGCTTGGAGAAGAGTGTAGCAGATCTAGACAAAGATCTGCATGGCACAACGGAGCCTGGGCTCCTTCTTGTTGTTGCTTGTTGATGATCTTGACAAAGATTTGCATGCTACCACAGAATTGTGGTTGAAGGCTTATTGCCGGAGTGTTTCTTCATCTGTACTGCCTCGGATGGGAGGCGACTGTGGCTTGTGCATAATTGGTTTCGTGAACCCAACGGTCATGGTACCGACAGAAGGTTCCAGGCCTGGGCCGGATGTGTACCTCACACAAGGTCAGTGTCGCGAGCCCCCTCATCTGGTCAAGTCAGTTGCATAAGATAAAATGAACTGCAGTGAGTGGAAAAAAATCCCTCGAGCTACCTGTTCAAATGCCAGTAGATGGTTAGGCTTGAATCCTCCTGTCCATAAATGCAATGGGATTTGATGGCATATTGGGGTAGTTTGCAATGCATGGCGCCCTTTTCACATCAGCGACAGGAATCAAATCTACCGCTTCAGTTTTTGACGACGTGTCGGTCCGTGCATGTGGCCAGTTCACTCTTGACCCCCTTTAGTTCTTGCGCCGACGAGAGAAGTCATGATGCCGCTTTCCATTTATTCCCAAGACAGATGAGACAGGGCACCGCTTGAGTTCATCTTGGGAACCATAGGTGCACTGGTATGACCGATGATCCTCACGATCGAGGAGTCGATCTACCAGGTCCTTCGGCTTATAAACACCGAGAAGGGACATACTGCTCCTCCTCTTCCTTCAGTTCTTCCCCCTCCCTCCTCCTTCATCTCCTCATGGCAACTCAAGAAGTTGCAGAGTTTGAGGTGAAGCTCCTCGCAGAGGAGGTCCAGGCCCAAAGGGTGAATCTCCAGGCCAATGACACAAAGCTCAAAAACCTAAAGGAGAGGATGAGGATGGAGCTCCATGTTGAATATATTGTGTGCATGTATATTGTGTCTTGGACCCACCTCCTAGTTCTCGTGTATAGTTTTGGTTGTGGCCCCATCCTGTACATCATATATGCGTGCCCAGTGCACCGATCAATGTAATTGTGTTTCACGGCCTATTCTTAGTCTTCTACATGGTATCTATTGCAAGTCGGTCCTAACCCTAGCCGTCTCCACCACCGCGCCTCCACCGTGCCGCCGCTTCCTCCACTCGCCGCCGCCGCTCCCGGTTCCCTCCGGCCGCCGCTGCCCTCCCCACCCGAAGCCGCCGCCGCCAGCATTCGCCGCCGCTCCTTCCTCTCCCACTTCCACACCCACTCCCCACCACCCACTCCCGCCACCACTCCCCACCCACGCCGCCCCACCCCTAGCTGCGCCGCCACCAACGCACACCGCCCCACCGTAGCCGCGCCGCCCCCACCTCCTACTAGCCGCACCATGAGTTCCTCCTCCTCCACCGTCTCCAACCCCTTTGTCGGTCCAGATGTCACCCTCGTTCGCGATCTGAACATCCAAGAGCATGTTCCGATGGTTCTTGATCAATCCACCACGTCCTACTCCGCTTGGAAGCGGTATTTCTCCTTGGTGTTTCGCGAGTACTTGCTCCACAACCACGTCGATGGCACCGTGGACTCCAACCTCATGATCCACTACAAGGAGAGATGATCCTCGACTGCACCATCATCCGCTGGTTCTACCTCACTATCTCCAAGGAACTCTTTGATACGTCCATTTTGCATCATGTTTTCCTACTATTATTTATGATGTTTTTATGCATAATAATGCTTTTTGGAGTAATTCTAATGCCTTTTCTCCCATAATATGCAAGGTACACACAAAGAGGGAGAACTTCGGCAGCTGGAAATCTGGACCTGGAAAAGCTATGGGAGGCCACCTATTCTGAACAACTCCAAACAAGATGAAACTTCACAGAGATTTTTTATGGAATATTTGAAGAATATTGGAGCAAATAAGTACCAGAGGGGGCCCATCAGGTGGGCACAACCCACGTGGTCGCACCCTGGTGGATTGTGCTCACCCAGGCCCACCTCCGGTGCCCATCTTCTGGTATATAAGTCATTTTGACCTAGAAAAAAAATAAGGAGAGGACTTTCGGGACAGAGCGCCGCCGTCTCGAGGAGGAACTTGGGCAGGAGCACTTTTCCCTCTGGCGGAGCAATTCCACCAGGGGAACTTCCCTCCCGGAGGGGGAAATCATCGTCATCATCATCACCAACAACTCTCCCATCTTGGGGAGGGCAATATCCATCAACATCTTCAACAACACCATCTCCTCTCAAACCCTAGTTCATCTCTTGTGTTCTATCTTTATACCGGAACTATAGATTGGTGCTTGTGGGTGACTAGTAGTGTTGATTACATCTTGTAGTTGATTACTATATGGTTTATTTGGTGGAAAATTATATGTTTAGATCCAATATGCTATTTAATACCCCTATGATCTTGAGCATGATTATCATTTGTGTCGGAGTAAATGGCCACGGGTAGCCTAACCGACTCCCCCTGGCTCTTCAAAAATTACCAGGCCAATCGAGCCTTCAAGCATCCAGAGCACAGGGCCGCCTTCCCCTAGCCGGCTATCACCTAGGCCGACTAGCAGAAGGCGACCTGGCCTCAAAAACCTTCCCGAAGAGAACTACAAGATGGCCGACTCCAGGAAGCCGGCCCCAAGAGGACCGACTCCCAGAAGCCGGCCATGAAGAAGTCCGACTCCCAGAAGTCGGCCAAGACTGCACCCTCAAGGGCTACACCCACATAATGGTGATGAGACGGGGCGTGGCTACAGTACAACCTGCCACCCCCCGAATCCCGGAGCACGCGTGGCCACAGTACGCCGTACGGGTCGGCCATCCCCTGTCCGGCACGGCACTGTTGCCATGTTGACCATGACACCACCCACGACAGGTGCTAGTACGGCCCGCGGGCGGCGGGCCCCTTCAGCCAGAGAGATGCTCGACGGCGGCCAGGCCTCCCCCAGTCGGCCTGGGGCGTAGCCGGCTCCCAACAGCCGGCTATTCCCCATCCTCGAAGTATGTGCATCATTAAGGAGACAAGACGAGGTAAGGCTACAGTGAGAGCCCGCAAGGCGGCGGCACTGTGGCCATGCTTACCTCGACAAAGCCCTCGTCATCAGAGGCAAGGCTACAGTAACCAGCCACCGACAAGACCCCCAGGCGGTGGGGCCGGCCTATCGGACATGAGGCCGGCAGCCGGCGGGACCCACGAGTCGGCGGGCCCCAGCGGTCGGCGGAGAAGCCGGCGAATACAGACACTGACGGCTAGGACCCGCGTCCAGCCGGATTACCATTGTACCCCTGGGGGGTAGGCCTATATAAACCCCCCAGGGCAGCCATGCAAAGGATTGATCTGATATAGTTTTAGACACCACGTAGAGAAAAAGGAGAGCTAGCCTTGCCCTTCTTCTTCCTCTAGCCAAACAGCTCAAGGAGCCTCTTGTAGCTACTTGTGTTGATCTAGTGATCATGCGGAGACCCCGCAGAGCAGGATTAGGGGTGTTATCTCCTCGGAGAGCCCCGAACCTGGGTAAGATTCGCTGGCGTGCATGCCTTCGCCTTATCCTGTTTCCAGGCACCGGCGATGTCTTACTGGCTCCCACAATGATAAGCCACCCGTTGGCATATGTCGCACCTACCACCCGACATTTGGAGCCCACCGTGGGGCCAGGTGCACTGTCGTCCAGAGACCTATTCTGGACGGGAACCCTTTTCCTTCCCCGCGAGCGTAGCCAGCCCGCCACGCCCGATGGCGCCTGCCCTGACGCGCTGCAAGGCGTCGACGACGCCTGCGCGGCGAGCTGCCTCGCCGATCTTCTTGGCGAGGCTCGCATCTCTGACGAGCCTGCGTCCGACGCGGGCACAGACTGCCCCGAGAGCCGCCTCATCAGCCTCCTCGACGAGCTCCACGTCTCCAGCGAGCTTGCTGTGGACTTGGAGTCGGTCGGCTCCACCGACCCGATGCTGGTCGACTCCGACACGGCATCACTTGACGCCTTCCCCACCAACGTGGTGATCATCGACGACCCTCTCCCTCGAGCCGACAGTGGCAGCAGCGCTGTCACTGAGGTATTGGTCATCAGCCACGGCGCCGTCTCCGACGAGAACGCCCACGACGCCCTACAAGCGGCGCTGCGCGACTTGTCCGTCCCCATCCCGTCCGACGCCGACGCCGAGACACTGGAGGCACGCCGCCTCGCCCTCGTCGCGGAAGGCCAGAAGATAGCATCCATGAGACGCCTCACTGAGGCTCACCAGCGCGAAGTCGACCGCTCCGCCTTTGGTACGCCGCCTCCTGGCGTGCCGAGCTGAGCCGGCTTCGTCAAGAAGCGCGACGCAGCCATCGCCAGCATGCTAGGAGCAGATCGCCCAGTCTACGCCACGCCGCTCGAGAACCTGCGTGTCGCCCAGGCGGCCGCAGACGAGCTGAACGGGCTGGGGGCTGACGAGCTCCACTACATGACTAAGCGCATCCAGCAGCTGATCGACGCTGCCGCAGGGCAGCATGAAGCCAGCGCCCGCGCTGAAAGTCCTCACCCACGCCGAGAGCACGGCGCGACATCCCGGACGCCGACTACAGACGGCGCCCGCGCAAGAAAAGACAAGGAGCTGGCTGCTAGCCACAACCGGACTCGGCTCACCGTCGAGCGCGACGCAGAAGGCCACCCCCGAGCTGTGGAACAACGAGGCGATCCGCCTCCTCCCCTGCCTCGTGGGGAGAGATATCCCACCCCGCCGCCTGTCACGCATCCGACTCTCGGCGGCCGACTAGGCCGCCGCGAGGGAGTCGGCGAGAATGATGCCCGCCACCGGATCGACCGCCTAGCGCGATCCCTGGCGCTAGAAGAAGAAGATGATGTCGGCCCACCTTGCTTTGGCCCCCGCATCCGCGACGAGCCCTTCCCCAAAGGGTTCTCGCTCCCAAGAGACACGCCAAAGTACAACGGCTCCGTGAAGCCGGAAGACTGGTTGATCGACTACTCCACCGCAGTCTGCATAGCAAACGGCAACAGGCGCGTTGCCGTGAAGTACGTCCCGCTCATGCTTCAAGGCACGACACGCACTTGGCTGAACAGCCTCAAGCCCTACAGTATCAACAGCTGGCTAGACTTCACGGAAGTCTTCGTCCGCAACTTCACCAGCACGTACAAGCGGCCTCCCAAGCCCCACCAGCTCTCCTTGTGCGTGCAAGGGCCCAGCGAATCGACTCGCGACTACCTCACGCGTAGGGCCGAGCTCCGTAACTCCTGCGAGGGGGTGCACGAGGTTCAAGCCATAGAGTACTTCACCGCCGGGTGCCAAGAGGGCACCCTCCTCAAGCACCGACTCCTCTGCGATGAGCCGACTACCCTCGACGAGCTGCTGATCATAGCAAACAAGTACGCCACTGCCGACTCCTCGATGAAGACCGAGCTTCGAGTGGATGCCTCTGGGAAGGTACTCGCTCCGGCTCCCAAGACGCCGGCTGCCGACTCCAACCAACGCCCTTACCAGAATGACAACAAGCGCAAGGCCCCCATGCCGCCTTCCACCAGTCGGCAAGTAGCCACAGTCGAAGACGAACAAGCAGAAGAGCGGCCCGCTCCCAAGAAGTGGAAGGGCGGCAGGCCGGCTTGGAAGCCGGCTTTCTCCTACGAGCAAACCCTTGATGCTCCCTGCAAGTTTCACAGCGGCGCGAAGCCGTCCAACCACACGACACAGAAGTGCCATTGGCTCACACGGGTCTCCAAAGGCGAGGGGCTGGTGCCGCCTCCACCTGCTGGCCCGCTGCCTCCGGCCCCTCAGCAGCCGGCTGTTCGCCCCGCAGTCGGAGCCATTCAAGATGAGTTCCCAGATGAGCACGCCTCCTACGTCGTCTTCACGAGCCAAATCGAAGATAGGCACAGTCGGCGCCGACAGCGCCAAGAAGTCAACACAGTTGCCTCCAACCCAGAGTTCATGCATTGGTCTGAGAAGCCCATCAGCTGGATCCAGGCTGATCACCCAGAGGTGATGCCGTCTCCTGGCTCCTATGCATTGGTGTTGAACGCCACCCTCGCGACAGAAAGGCGAGCTGCCCGTTTCTCCCGTGTGCTGATTGCCGGCGGGAGCAGTATCAACATATTGTACCGTGACACCATGGAGAAGCTGAACCTCAAGACGAAGCAACTCATGCCAAGCCGGACTGTTTTCCATGGTATCGTACCTGGCCTGTCCTGTTCCCCAATCGGCAAGATCAAGATGGATGTCCTCTTCGGAGACAAGGATCACTTCCGCCGAGAGGCGATCTGGTTTGAAGTGGTGGATCTAGAGAGCCCTTACCATGCATTGCTTGGCCGACCTGCCCTGGCCAAGTTCATGGCTATGCCCCACTACGCCTACCTCAAGATGAAGGTGCCGAGTTTGAAGGGGATCATCACCATAGCCGGAGACTACAAGAAATCTTCCGAGTGTGCTGCAGCCAGCAGCCGGCTAGCCGAGTCCCTGTTGATTGCTGAAGAGAAGAAGATGCTGGACCGAGTCGTGGCCATGGCCGGCAAGTAGCCGGCCCTGTCCCCCGATCCCAAGGAGTATGACGCTCAAGGCTCCTTCCAGCCAGCCAAGGAAACCAAGAAGATACCGTTGGACCCGGAGAACCCGGAGAGGTTTGCTGTCATTGGGGCAAACCTGGACAGTAAATAGGAAGGCGAGCTCATCGACTTCCTCCGTGAGAATTGGGACATCTTTGCATGGTCCCCAAAGGACATGCCAGGTGTTCCGAAGGATTTCGCCGAGCACAAGCTACACGTTCAAGCAGACGCAAAGCCAGTCAAGCAACCTCTCCGCCGACTGTCGGAGGAGAAGAGAAGGATAGTGGGTGAAGAGATAGCCCGGCTCCTGGCAGCCGGCTTCATTATGGAGGTGTTTTTCCCAGAATGGCTTGCCAACCCGGTCCTAGTGTTGAAGAAGAACAACAAATGGCACATGTGTATAGATTACACTAGCCTCAACAAAGCCTGCCCCAAAGATCCGTTTGCCTTACCTCGAATTGATCAAGTGATAGACTCCACAGCCGGATGCGAGCTGTTGAGTTTCTTGGATGCCTACTCAGGCTACCACCAGATCAAGTTGGATCTAGCCGACCGCCTGAAGACCGCCTTCATCACACCATTCGGAGCTTTCTGCTACCTGACTATGACATTCGGCTTGAGAAATGCCGGTGCCACTTTTCAGCGTTGCATGCAGAAATGCCTCCTCAAGCAACTCGGCAGAAATGCCCACGTCTATGTAGATGATATCGTGGTGAAGACGGAGAAGCGCGACACCCTGCTGGAAGACCTCAGAGAAACATTTGCCAACTTGCGACGGTTCCAGATCAAGCTCAACCTTGAGAAATGCGTGTTCGGAGTACCAGCCGGCCAGCTTCTAGGCTTCTTGGTCTCCGAACGCGGCATTGAGTGCAACCCAGTGAAGATCAAGGCCATTGAGAGAATGGAGATTCCTACCAAGCTGCGAGACGTCCAGAAGTTTACCTGGTGCCTGGCCTCCCTAAACCGCTTCATCAGCCGGCTAGGAGAGAAGGCTCTCCCCCTGTACCGACTCATGAAGAAGTCCACCCACTTCGAGTGGAACGACCAGGCAGACCAAGCTTTCCACGAGTTGAAGAAGATGCTGACCACGCCGCTTGTCCTGGCAGCACCGACTGAGAAAGAGCCCATGCTCCTTTACATTGCCGCGACTAGCCGAGTGGTCAGCACAGTGATTGTGGTCCAACGCCCAGAAGAAGGCCGAGCTCAGTTAGTCCAGAGGCCGGTATATTATTTGAGCGAAGTACTGTCCACCTCGAAGCAAAATTACCCGCACTACCAGAAGATGTGCTATGGAGTATACTTCGCTGCCCAGAAGCTGAAGCCCTACTTTCAAGAGCATCCCATCACGGTCGTATGCACTGCCCTGCTTGCCGAGATCATAGGCAGCCGGGATGCATCCGGCCGGGTGGCTAAGTGGGCCATTGCGCTGGCTCCCTACACAATCTTCTACTAGCCCCGCACCGCCATCAAGTCCCAAGCATTGGCCGACTTCCTTGTCCACTGGGCCGAGACCCAGTACCTACCGCCGGCTCCCGACTCCACTCATTGGCGGATGCACTTCGATGGATCCAAGATGCGCACCAGCTTGGGAGCCGGCATCGTCCTCACCTCTCCCAAGGGCGACAAACTCATATACACATTGCAAATTCATTTTGCCGCCTCCAACAATGTGGCCGAGTACGAGGCACTCATACACGGGCTCCGCCTAGCCAAAGAACTCGGCATACGCCGGATCCTGTGCTATGGCGATTCGGATCTGGTAGTCCAACAATCATCTGGCGACTGGGACGCCAAGGACGCAAACATGGCGAGCTACCGATTCCTCGTCCAGCAAATCAGCGGATACTTTGAAGGGTGCGAGTTCCTCCATGTGCCACGGGCCGACAACGAGCAAGCAGATGCCCTGGCACGGATCGCCTCGAGTCACCATGTACACGGAGGCGGAGGCCTAGGAAGCGCGAGAAGACGGCGTCGACCTGCTGGAAGAGGGCCGGCTGTTAGCACTCAGCCGGTCCGCCATCTACCAGCAGGGTTTGCGCCATTACCAGAACCGGAAGGTCAAGCCAAGGTCCTTCCAAGAAGGCGATCTTGTGCTCCGGCTGATCTAGCGAATAGCCGGCCAGCACAAGCTCTCGGCCCCTTGGGAAGGCCCCTTCGTCGTCAGCAAGGCCCTAGGCAATGACTCCTACTACTTGATCGATGCACAGAAGCCGAAGGCACGCAAGAGAGATGATTCTGGCAAGGAGTCGGAATGACCATGGAACGCCAATCTCCTCAGAAGATTTTACAGTTGAAAGCAGTATGTACCACGCTACCTTTTTGTATTAAGTACAAGACAACGGGCCCCCCGAGGTGTACTCGGGGACTACCCTCTTTTATCTATGTATGACGAGTGTCATACCTATGAATGTATTGTTACATTTGATTTTCTGTCCGGCACCGGGTTCGAGCAGTCGGCCCGGGGACTTGCCGCTTTGAGTTATATTAAAGTTCTATCTGCAGTCAGACAAGTAGTGTGCCAGCGCCCGAGCCCTCTCTTGTAGAAAGTCGCAGCTCGAAGAACCGACTGACCGACTGGCAAGAGCCAAAAGCAGGAAAGGATGCCCACACGAAAAACGGCTAAGGACTAATGAACCTATATAACACAAGCCGGCCTCCCAGCACGCCTACCGGCTGTCAGAACAGCCGGCTGGCCGGCTACCCATTCACTTTGCTACAATCCAAGAAAGCTAGAGTACTTGCCCTCCCAACCGGCCAAGCACTTCTCCAGACACAGACTGCAGAGCAGCTGTCCGGCTAAGAAGGCGGCGACCAAGGGAGGGCGGCAAAGGAAACAGCCAAAGGATGAAAAGCAAGAACAATGGGAAGCCAAACACATGCATGATTATATTTACACAAAAGGCCTTCGAAAGGCCGGCATTTAACATAGTTTGAATACACCCCCAGTGGGTGGAACTGTGCAAATTTAACAAAATATTGTTCAAAGAGTAATAAAACATGAAAGTAAAGGCGGCAGATTAGGCTAAGGGCGCAACAGGCGAGCCGGGCTGGTCGGTGGAGACGACAGCGCCAGCTGGAGGAGTGGCCCGCTGGCGAGTCTCGGCTTGATCATCGCCGGCTGCAGGCGGTGCGCTCGCACGCGCCTCGTCGCTGGAGGCACGATCAAGATGAGGCTGCCGGCTGCTCCACCATCTGGCACGACGTCTTCACTATCCTCCTCCTCCTCCTCACCCTCATCGCTGGAGTCGATCTCCTCCGCCGAGTCCTCGCCATCTGCTGGGTTCAGCCCGAACCACTCCTCCGGCTGAGCAACGCCGTTATCATCCACCTCAGGAGCAAAGGTGCTGGTGTCGGTGTAGTCGGCGATCACCGAGGCACGCTGGATGATAGGCGGCCGCGCCGACTCTAGCTCCGTGTCGGCCTCCTGCCGCCAGGTGGCCAGCTAGTCCAAGCTCAGCTCAGGATACCAGGCTTTGACGAACTCCAGCGCCCGCCTGGCGCCTGACCGAGCTGCAGAAGCCTTCCAGGCCTCGAAGCGGCCGGCCGCTACCTCCAGCCAGTCGGCGGTCCGACTGGGGGGTGCGGGGAATCACCTCGCCGGGCCAGAGAGCGGCCAGCACTTGCGCCCCAACACACTGAAGCTGACGGAGCATACGGTGAGCCGGCTGGAGGTGGGCTTGAATCGCCAGGAGCTGTTCCTCAAGCGACCGGCGAGCGTTCGATGCGATCTCAGCGCCAGCCTGCCTTTGCGCCTCGCGATGGGCCTCAATGACCTGGTTGGCGGCAGTAGAGTAACCAGGGAAGTACTCTGCACAAGAAAGAAAGAAAGAGAAGGAAGAGAAAAATACAAAGTTAGAAAATGAACCAAATGGCAAGCGGCAAGCAAGGAACGAAGAAGAAGGCAGCCTACCGTCAACCAAGTCTTCGATCTGGCCGTAGCCGTTGATCAACGACTGCCTCGCTTCAGCCCAGCTCGCCGCCTCGGTCTCATACTCGGCTTGGAGGGCGGCCTCACTGTCCTGCACCGCCTTCAGGGCCGCCTTGTGGCTCTCCTCCTGGTCGGCCAGCTTCTTGACCAGGCGGTCACCCTCCTGAGCCAAGGCGTCGAACTCGGCTTCCTTAGCGCGAAGGGCGGCCTGGGTCCCACCCAACTGCTCCCTCAGTTTGGCGTTGGCCGCTGCAGATATGGCAAAGAAGAAAAAAGCAATAAGAAAGAAGTCGTCAGGAAAGATCCGGCCCGACTGCTCAGCAGTCGGCCCGAATCTCGGGGACTACACCCAGTGGGTGCGCTGACGCGCCCCCACGTAAGATAAAAGAAAGGAAGCACCTACCCCGGCTCTCCGTTAGATCAGCGGTCTTCTGGGACAGCTCCCGAGCCTGGGAGTTGAAGGCAGCCGCACGGAGGTTATGGTAGTCCTGCAAGTCGGACAGAGAAGCGAGTAAGAACAAGATAGCAAATAAAGTCTACCAAGAAGTTCCAAGCCGCCTGCTCCGCAGCCGACTCGGAACTCGGGGACTACACCCAGTGGGTGCGCTGACGCGCCCCCACGGAAGAAACCAAGATCAAGAAGCAAAAAACGGGAAGACTCACCCGAATGGCTGCCCGTGTCGTGAGGATCTCGTCATTGTACTGCCTCAGCACGGCGGCCTGGGACTGAAGCCGGTTCTGGACTTCTTGCGCCGCCACATCACCACGGCTGTCCCACCACCCGGCGTCCACCCCAAGCTGGCGCTGGCCGTCTCCACGTCCTGGGCCGACGAGCTGGAGCCCGCGGCCTTCTGCGGGTCCGGCGCCGAAGTTGCCTTCCCCGCGCGCTGGCGCGATGGCGACCGGACCACCAGGTCCGTCCTTGCAGCCTGCTCGCCTCCAGCCGATTGCGCAGGCGGTGCGTTAGGCCGGCTGCCTTGGGCCGCCCCAGTCGGCGATGGTGGTGCCGCCTCCCTCTCCTGGACGACGACGTCGTCCTCCTCCCTCTCCATCCCCAGCAGGTCGCCACCGGCTTCCTCCGGCGGGGGCTCCGGGATCTCGGGCGCCACGGCGCGCAGGGGGGTGACAAGCAAGGCCCCGGCCGCTGCGGCTGCAGCCTCCGCCTGAGCCTTGGCCGCCGCGTCGGCTTGTACCTTCGCCGACTCCTCCGCCTCCTCCTGCGCCGCCTTGGCGGCAGCCGCCCTCAGCTCTTCCGCCTCCCGCGCCTCCCGCGCATTTCGCTCCGTCACCGCTTGAAGCTCGGCGCGGGGGTCCACGCGGCGGGTGCTCCCGGATCCTCCCGGTGATCCAACCACGGAGGCGGCAGCGACCTGCTCAAGAGAAAGCAGAGCCCTGTTTTTTAAGTCAAGACAAGGATTCAGAAACCGACAAGAAAAGAAGAAGGAATACGAGAGAGAATCGACACTTACGCTGAAACCTTTTGCGGCTGCTTCACCACCTTGCGGAAGCGGGCCGCCTCTTCCTGCCTGGTCGCCGCCGCCCCGCTCTTGGGCTTCTTCGGCCGACTGCCGAATAGGGCCGACGCAGCCCGGCGCTTCTACGCGCCGCCTCGGGCAGCCGGTGTGGCAGATGAGCCCGTGCCCTGATCAGACGCCGGCTGGCGGCGCGGGACGATTTCCACCTCGTCGTCATCCGGCCAGTCGTCGAAGCTGGCTCCAAGCCCGGAGCCGCCTGCTTCGCCGCCTCCCGCCTCGGTGTTGTCGTCCATGGCGGCCGCTCCCAAGTCGGGGTCCTCCAAGTCGTGCGCCGCCCGGTCGGGGAGAAATTGGCGATCCGCCCCCGCTGACCCGGCAGCCGGTTGAAGGAGAGGGTTCTGCCAAGACGAGCCGACTGGTCAGAGTCGGCCAAGAAAAACTTGGTGATAAAACTAAAGAAGAGAAGATTTAGAAAGCGTACCATAGGCGGAGGATTGGCGCGGGAGTATGGCTCCTTGCCAAATTGCCACTCCTCGAAGAGCTTGCAGTTAGCGAGATAATTCACCATGTGAGCTACCTCATCATGAGGCATCTCCTTGGTGCACATCCGACTCGGATCTAGTTGACCGCTCATTTGACAGATCAAATGAGGGTGGCCTTGAAGTGGGAGCACCCGGCACACCACGAAGGCGGCCAGCAGGTCGGACCCAGTCAGGCCCTCCGACTGGATCATTACCCTTTAAACCGGGCGACGGCGGCGGCCCCATCCTGCGTCAGTGTCCTGGCCCGATAGGACCACTGGGGCCGCCTCCCAGCTGGCGGGCCGGCTACGTAAGCCGGCAAGTTGACGTAGTCGCCTTGCGGGGCGATGTTCTTCAAGTAGAAGTATGACTTCTGCAAGAGCTTCACCGACTGGATTAGTGTGATGACAGGGAAGGGGTTGTCGGCTGCCGACCTCCGCATCGCGATGAAGGCGCCGCTCTGAGCCGGCACGCCCTGCATCTGGGTGTCGAGCTTGGATTGGAAGAATTCCCCCTAGAGCTCGAGGGTGGAAAGAATGCCAAGGAAGCCCTCGCACAGAGTGACGAAGGCAGACAGCAGCACCATCGTGTTTGGAGTGAGGTGGTGCGGCTGGAGCTGGTAGAATTCAAGGAAGGAGCGGAAGAAGGCGCTAGCTGGCAGGCCGAGGCCGCGCAAGAAATGCGAATGGAAGAGTACCTGCTCACCTTCCTCCGGCGCCGGCGTGATCTCCTTCTCCGGCGCGAGACGGACCTGCACCTGGTCCTTGCCGGGCAACTGCCGCGTCTTGCGGAGGAAGTCGATGTGGTCCGCGTGGACGTTGGAGCCGTCCCAGTCTCCGCCGTGCTACATGATGGCAAGAAGCTGACGAGAAAGGGTGCGGCGGCGGAGAAACCACGGCCCCGCGGCGGCGAGGTTGCGGGGTAGTGCGAAGATTGGTGGGACGGCGCGGCGGCGAGAGAAGGAGGAAGAAGATGGCGGAGCGAGGATGAGCATGCGAACGTCTGCCGCCCCCTCCTCCCCCAACTTATAGCCTCGTGCGGCGAAGCCGAGGAGGCGAGGCGTGGGGGGGGGGGAACGTGGGATTAACTGCGCCCACTCCCCCACGTCCCGCGATTATAGCGCCCTAACGACGTGCAGAAACTTCCATCGGAAGGCGAGCGGCCCGCTTTGGGCCACAGAAAATCCGCGCCTGGGCCTAGGCGTGGAAGTGGTGGGCCCCGGCCTGCGGCGGCATCCCGTCGCGCGCGTGGGCTGGTAGGCTTTTCTCGGCAGGAAGGTGCCACATGGCGCGCGGGCGGCGAGCGGCCGGCCCGCAGCCCGGCGAGCGCACCGGCAGGCTCCCGCTTTCAGACTTCAAAAAATTTCGCCAAGATGGCGCACCCAACCGAAGCCGGCTCCTAGCTGCTGGCTCTTCAAGATAAGAAGCTGACCAAGCTTCTCAACCTCCTCTCAGCCTCGAAGCCCAACCAGCTTCGGGGACTACTGTCGGAGTAAATGGCCACGGGTAGCCTAACCGACCCCCCCTGGCTCTTCAAAAATTACCAGGCCAATCGAGCCTTCAAGCATCCAGAGCACAGGGCTGCCTTCCCTTGGCCGGCTATCACCTAGGCCGACTAGCAGAAGGCGACCTGGCCTCAAAAACCTTCCCGAAGAGAACTATAAGATGGCCGACTCCAGGAAGCCGACCCCAAGAGGACCGACTCCCAGAAGCCGTCCATGAAGAAGTCCGACTCCCAGAAGCCGGCCAAGACTGCACCCTCAAGGGCTACACCCACATAACGGTGATGAGACGGGGCGTGGCTACAGTACAACCTGCCACCCCCCGAATCCCGGAGCACGCGTGGCCACAGTACGCCGTACGGGTCGGCCATCCCCTGTCCGGCACGACACTGTTGCCATGTTGACCATGACACCACCCACGACACGCGCTAGTACGGCCAGCGGGCGGCGGGCCCCTTCAGCCAGAGAGATGCTCAAAGGCGGCCAGGAATCCCCCAGTCGGCCTGGGGCGTAGCCGGCTCCCAACAGCCGGCTATTCCCCATCCTCGAAGTATGTGCATCATTAAGGAGACAAGACGAGGTAAGGCTACAGTGAGAGCCCGCAAGGCGGCGACACTGTGGCCATGCTTACCTCGACAAAGCCCTCGTCATCAGAGGCAAGGCTACAGTAACCAGCCACCGACAAGACCCCTAGGTGGTGGGGCCGGCCTGTCGGCCATGAGGCCGGCAGCCGACGGGACCCACCAGTCGGCGGGCCCCAGTGGTCGGCGGAGAAGCCGGCGAATACGGACACTGACGGCTAGGACCCGCGTCCAGCCGGATTACCATTGTACCCCTGGGGGGTAGGCCTATATAAACCCCCAGGGCACCCATGCAAAGGATTGATCTGATATAGTTTTAGACACCACGTAGAGAGAAAAGGAGAGCTAGCCTTGCCCTTCTTCTTCCTCTAGCCAAACAGCTCACGGAGCCTCTTGTAGCTACTTGTGTTGATCTAGTGATCATGCGGAGACCCCGCAGAGCAGGATTAGGGGTGTTATCTCCTCGGAGAGCCCCGAACCTAGGTAAGATTCACCGGCGTGCATGCCTTCGCCTTATCCCGTTTCCAGGCACCGACGATGTCTTACTGGCTCCCACAATGATAAGCCACCCGTTGGCATATGTCGCACCTACCACCCGACAATTTGTGAGTAGTTACTTTTGTTCTTGAGGTCACGGGAGAATCATGTTGCAAGTAATCATGTGAACTTGATATGTGTTTGATATTTTGATAGTATGTATGTTGTGATTCCCTTAGTGGTGTCATGTGAACATCAAATACATGACACTTCACCTTATTAGAGCCTAAGGGAATGCATTGTGGAGTAGTTATTAGATTATGGGTTGCGAGAGTGAAAGAAGCTTAAACCCTAGTTTATGCGCTATTTCGTAAGGGACCGATTGGATCCAAAAGTTTAATGCTATGGTTAGAATATATTCTTAATACTTTTCTCGTAGTTGCGGATGCTTGCGAGGGGGTTAATCATAAGTAGAAGGTTTGTTCAAGTAAGAACAACACCTAAGCACCGGTCCACCCACATGTCAAATTATCAAAGTAGCGAACACAAATTGAATCAACATGGCGAAAGTGACTAGATGAAATTCCCGTGTACCCTCTAGAACGATTTGCTTACTATAAGATACCATTTTGGCCTGTCCTTTGCCTCAAAAGGATTGGGCTACCTTGCTGCACTTTTGTTACTACTATCATTACTTGCTCGTTACAAATTATTTTGCTATCAAACTACTCTGTTACTTACAATTTCAACACTTGCAGATATTACCTTGCTGAAAACCACTTGTTATTTCCTTCTACTCCTCGTTGGGTTCGACACTCTTACTTATCGAAAAGAGCTACAATTGATCCCCTATACTTGTGGGTCATTAAGGCTATTTTCTGGCGCCCTTGCCGGGGAGTGAAGCGCCTTTGGTAAGTGGAATTTTGTAAGGAAACATTTATATAGTGTGCTGAAATTTATTGTCACTTGTTACTATGGAAAATAATCCTTTGAGGGGCTTGTTCGGGGTATCTTCACCTTGACCGGAACCACAATTAGCTACCCCTCAACCTACTGCACCTACTGAAAATATTGAATATGAAATTCCTTCGGGTATGATAGAACAACTGCTAGCTAATCCTAATGCAGGAGACTGAACCGAACATCCTGATATGCACTTGATATATGTGGAACAAATTTGTGGATTGTTTAAGCGTGTAGGTTTACTCGGAGATGAAGTTATGAAAAAGGTTTCCCTTTATCTTTGAAGGTAAAAGCATTGGCATGGTATAGGCTATGCGATGATATCGGATCTTGGAATGGGAATCGATTGAAATTGGAGTTCCACCAAAAAATTTATCCTATGCATCTAGTTCATCGTGATCGGAATTATATATATAATTTTTGGCCTTGTGAAGGAGAAAGTATCGCTCTAGCTTGGGGGAGGCTTAAGTCAATGTTATATTCATCCCCCAATCTTGAGCTCTCAAAAGAAATTATTATTCGGAATTTTTATGCTCGGCTTTCTCGTGATGATCAATCCATGCTTGGTACTTCTTGTACTGATTCTTTTATGAAGAAGACTATTGAATTCCGGTGGGATCTTTTGGCAAGAATTAAACGAAACTCTGAAGATTGGGAACTCGATGAAGGTAAAGAGTCAGGTATTAAGCTTAAGTATGATTGTGTTAAGTCTTTTATGAATACCGATGCTTTTCAAAAGTTTAGCGCTAAATATGGACTTGACTCTAAGATAGTAGCCTCCTTTTGTGAATCATTTGCTACTCATGTTGATCTCCCTAAAGAGAAGTGGTTTAAATATCACCCACCTATTAAAGAAGAAATTAAAGAACCGGTACCAGTTAAAGAAGAAGCTATACTTTATAATGTTGATCCAGTTGTTCCTACTGCTTATATTGAGAAACCACCTTTCCCTGTTAGGATAAAGGAACATGCTAAAGTTTCAACTGTGGATAACAAAAGTTATATTAGAACACCCAAACCTGATGAAGAAATCAAAGTAGAGCCTACTATTGCTATGGTTAAAGATCTCTTGGAATAAGATATAGATGGGCATGTTATTTATTTCGGTAATGAAGCTACTAGAATTGTCAAACCCGATAAAAAAGATAATCATAGACCCGTTGTTGGCATGCCCGTTGTCTCAGTTAAAATAGGAGATCACTGTTATCATGGTTTATGCGACATAGGTGCTAGCGTAAGTGCTATTCCTTACACCTTATATCAAGAAATTATGAATGATATAGCACCCGCAGAGTTAGAAGACATAGATGTTACTATTAAACTTGCTAATAGAGACACTATTTCACCAATTGGGATTGTTAGAGATGTTGAAGTCTTGTGTGGGAAAATAAAATACCCTACTGATTTTCTTGTTCCTGGTTCCCCACAAGATGACTTTTGTCCCATTATCTTTGGTAGACCTTTCTTGAACACCGTTAATGCTAAAATAGATTGTGAGAAACAAACTGTCGGTGTTAGTTTTGGTGATGAGTCTCATGAGATTAATTTTTCCAAGTTTAGTAGAAAGCTTCATGAAAAAGAATTGCCTAGTAAGGATGAAATAATTGGTCTTGCTTCTATTGCTGTTTGCTAGACCATGAAAATGATTTACTTATGCATGAAAGAAATGAAATAGATAAGATTTTATTTGAACAATGTCCTCTGCTTAAACACAATTTGTCTATTGAAACTCTAGGAGGTCCCCCTCCACCTAAAGGTGATCCCGTGTTTGAATTAAAACAATTGACAGACACTTTGAAATATGCTTATCTTGATGAAAAGAAGATATATCCTGTTATTATTAGTGCTAACCTTTCAGAACATGAAGAAGAAAGATTATTGAAAGTTCTAAGGAAGCACCGAGCTGCTATTGGATATACCCTTGATGATTTAAAGGGGATTAGTCCTACTCTATGTCAGCACAAGATTAATATGGAACCTGATGCTAAACCGTTGTTGATCATTAACGCCGATTAAATCCGCAGATGAAAGAAGTGGTAAGAACAGAAATATTAAAACTTCTGGAAGGAGGTATAATCTATCCTATAGCTGATAGTAGATGGGTAAGTCCCGTTCATTGTTTTCCTAAGAAAGGAGGTATTACTGTTATTCCTAATGATAAGAATGAACTTATTCCACAAAGAATTGTTACAGGCTATAGAATGGTAATTGATTTTAGGAAATTAAACAAAGCAACTAGAAAAGTTCATTACCCTCTGCCTTTTATTGATCAAATGCTAGAAAGATTGTCAAAGCACACACACTTTTGCTTTCTTGATGGATATTTTGGTTTTTCACAAATACCTGTTTCTCAACCTGATCAAGAAAAGACCACTTTCACTTGTCCCTTTGGAACTTATGCTTATAGACGTATGCCTTTCGGTTTATGCAATGCACCTGCTACCTTTCAAAGATGTATGACTGCTATATTCTCTGACTTTTGTGAGAAGAGTGTCGAGGTTTTCATGGATTACTTTTCCGTTTATGGGAAGTCTTTTGATGATTGTTTAAGCAATCTTGATCGAGTTTTGCAGAGATGCGAGCAAACAAATCTTGTCTTGAATTGGGAAAAGTGCCACTTTATGGTTAATGAAGGTATTGTTTTGGGCCATAAATTTCTGAAAGAGGTATTGAAGTGGACAAAGCTAAGGTTGATGCAATTGAGAAAATTCCATGTCCTAAAGATATCAAAGGTATTCGTACTTTCCTAGGTCATGCTGGTTTCTATAGGAGATTTATCAAAGACTTCTCTAAAATTTCTAGGCCTCTTACAAATCTTTTGCAAAAGGATGTTCCTTTTGTTTTTGATGATGATTGTTTAGAAGCCTTCGAAACACTCAGGAAAGCCTTAATTTCTGCACCTCTTTTTCAACCACCTGATTGGAACTTGTCTTTTGAAATTATGTGTGATGCTAGTGATTATGCTGTTGGTGCTGTTCTAGGACAAAGATTTGATAAGAAACTGAATGTTATTCATTATGCTAGTAAAACTCTAGACAATGCTCAAAGAAATTATGCTACTACTGAAAAAGAATTTCTAGCAGTGGTGTTTGCTTGTGATAAATTTAGATCTTACATTGTTGACTCCAAAGTTATTGTTCACACCGATCATGTTGCTATTAAATATCTTATGGAAAAGAAAGATGCTATACCTAGACTTATTCGATGGGTTCTCTTGCTACAAGAATTTGATTTACATATTACTGATGGAAAAGGAACTAAGAACCCAGTAGCTGATAACTTGTCTAGGCTTGAAAATGTGCTTGATGACCCACTACCTATTGATGATAGTTTTCCTGATGAGTGATACGTCACCAACGTATCTATAATTTATGAAGTATTCATGCTATTATTTTATCATTCTTGGATGTTTTACAATCATTTTATTGCAAATTTATATCATTCTTTGGGACTAACCTATTGACCCAGTGCCCAGTGCCAGTTGCTATTTTTTGCTTGTTTTTTACATTGCAAGAAATCAATATCAAACGGAGTCCAAACACCGCAAAACTTTTTGGAGATTTTTTTGGGCCAGAAGACATCCATTGGGCCAAAGAAGCACCTGGGGGGGGGGGTGCCCCGAGGGGGGCACAACCCACAAGGGCGCGCCAAGCCCCCCTGGCGCCCCCAGGTGGGTTGTGCCCACCTCGGTGGCCTCCCGCACCCCTTCTTTGCACTATAAATTCCAAAATATTTTGAAACCCATCGGGGTTACCCTAGATCAGAAGTTCTGCCACCGCAAGGTCCTGTATCCGCGAAAACCAATCTAGACCCCGTTCCGGCACCCTGCCGGAGAGGGGAATCATCTCCGATGGCCATCTTCATCAACCCGGCGGCCACCACGATGAGGAGGGAGTAGTCCACCCTCGGGGCTGAGGGTTTGTACCAGTAGCTATGTGTTTAATATCTCTCTCTCTCGTGATCTATATCATGGGCTTTGTTAATATAGTCGGATCATATGATGTTTCTAGCCTCTATACTCTTGTTATGATGAATTGAATCTCTACCCTTCAAAGTTTTGTCTTGTCGGATTGAATATTCAGAGATGAGAACACATGATATATGTCTTGCAATATGAATAATTGAGGTGACAATGGGGTATCATATTTATTCACTTGATGTATGTTATGGCACTCAACTTGCGGATTCCCGAGGTGACATTGGGGTAATCTATGCATAGGGGTTGATGCACGTTTTTATTATCTTTTCTCCGATAGAAACTTTGGGGTATCTTTGTAGTTCTTTGTGTGGATTGATTATTATGAATATGAATTTGCTTTGGTGTTATTTTAGTACGAACTCTTGATTAGATCGATCAGAAATAATAGCTTGCGTTATTTTAGTACAAACTATAGGATAGATTGATTGAAAAGAATAGCTTTGAAGTGGTTTTGTACCCTACAAACAATTTCTATCTTTTGTTCTCCGCTAATAGGAACTCTAGAGTGATTCTTTATTGCACTTTGAGGGATAATCATATGATCCAACTATGTTAGCACTGTTGAGAGGTTGCACTAGTGAAAGCACAGACCCTAGGCCTTGTTTTCAAGCATTGCAATACCGTTTTTGTGCTCATTTACTATTTGCTACCTTGTTGTTTTTATTTATTCAGATTTAAAAATATATTTATACCATCAATATTACACTTTTATCACCATCTCTTCGCCGAACTAGTGCACCTATACAATTTACCATTGTATTGGGTGTGTTGGGGACACAAGAGATTTCTTGTATTTGGTTGCAGGGTCGTTTGAGAGAGACCATCTTCATCCTACGCCTCCCATGGATTGATAAACCTTAGGTCATCCACTTGAGGGAAAATTGCTACTGTCCTACAAAACTCTGCGCTTGGAGGCCCAACACATGTCTACATGAATAAAGTTGCATAGTAGACATCAAGCTCTTTTCTGGCGCCGTTGCCGGGGAGGTGAGTGCTTGAAGGTATATCTTTAGATCTTGCAATTGAATCTTTTAGTTTCTTGTTTCATCACTAGTTTGGTGTATAAAAGAAAACTACAAAAAAATGGAATTTAGGTTGCATCATATTATTGATCCTCTTTATAATATCTTTCTTGAAAACGATGCATCGGAAAATTGTGCTCAATTGTTAGAAGAAGAAGTCAATAAAATGCTTGGCACAAAATATTTGGATGATTAGCATGATTGCAATGTTATTAGTATGAATTATTTGAATATCCAAAATGCTAATGATGATTGCACAAGTCATGACAAAAATGTTTCTTATAAGCATGTCACTTTTTGTGGAGTGAATTGGGAGTGCCTTTGCACACCAAAAAGGGGAGATATATTTTGTAAGAAGCATACATATTTAGAAACAAAAATGTTGCAAGAGAGGTTAGATGATTGTGCTGAAAGATGTAGTTTTTTGGCCATCCTTGTGAACTTTGCATCTCTTTATGATGGTAATTTAAATCTTCAATGCAGATTCTTTCATGATCAAATAGTGTCCAAAAATTATGATAACTTGATTACCCTTGAGCATCATAAAGAGCTTAGTCTTCTTTTGGGGTATGAAGAAATGAAATGTATAACTAAGGATTTTCCAAATCCTAAGAGATTTCTTGATTTTGATCTAGAAGAAATTTATATGTTTTGTGCGGTAAATTGCATTGAGAATCCTTATATTGCCAACTACCTAAAGACAAGAAAACAAATGGAATATGAAGAGACTACTAATGAAAGGGGAAGTATTTCCCAATACCTTCCTAGTGTTTCTTATGATGAATCAGGTAACATGGAGGAACTTCCTATCCAATCAATCTCTTCAACAAGGAGCTCGAAAAAATTAATTGAACCCATACATGATGTGGTGAAGAAGATGAAAAGAAGAAAGAAGAGAGGTAAAAAGGTATCTCTCCCAAATAATGTTGCTCCTATTATTGTTGTACCTCATGAAAATGAATCAAAAATAATTGTGGAAGATGATGTACTTGATGATGATATTGCTTCTATGTCTTACGGCACAATGACCGAGAGCACTTTTGATGATGATTTTACTATGCCTATTGCTTGTTTTGATGATTATGATTGGGAATATAATGATACTTCTTATAATCTTGGAAATCTTTTTGGAACCAACTTGGGAAATTATGATGATAGCAATTGTTATACCGTTGGTGCTATTCATACTATTAATGATGAGAGTGATTATGCTTATGATATGCCAAGCCACAAGCTTGGGGATGCTTTGTTTGATGATAATGACATGTTTGAGAATTTATTTGCTGCAATTAATGTTTGTCCCAAGCTTGGGGAGGCTATGCTTAATGAAGATGATCTTTTTAGTTCACTTACTTTGAATGATCAAATTTGCTATGATGATTGCATGCCTCCTACTTATGATGATTATTGTGATGATACTTATGTGATTAAAAGTTGTGATAATTATTGTCATGATTTTGATTATACCTTTGCTGAACATTACTCTTTTAATGTGGGAACAATTTATAGTATTCGAGCTTCCTATGATACTCCCACTATTATGAATGAGAATAGAATTGCTTATATGGAGAGTAATAAATTTTCTATGCTTGTGGATCATGAAAAGAATGTTTAATGTGATGGTTATATTGATGAATCTATTCATGATGCTGATGAAAATTATTATGAGAGAGGAACTTATGCTTCATGATGCTCTTGTTATGTTTCAATTCTTATCTTTTATGCGAGCATCATTGAAATCATCATGCCTAGCTTAAAAGGCATTAAAGAAAAGCGCTTGTTGGGAGACAACCCAACACTTTTACCTACTGTTTTTGTGTGTTCACATGATTATTCTACTGTATTGATCATGTTTTATTGCTTTGTTTCAATAAAGTGCCAAGTAAAGCCTTTGGGATCATGTTGGGTGATAGTTGAGTTGATCTTGCTGAAAAACAGAAACTTATGCGCTCACAAAAAAAAATCTAGTTTATAACAGAAGAGTGATTTTGAGTTGATTCTTTTTGCAGAAGATTAACATACAAATTTCTCACGTATTCTAAAATTTTCAGAGTTTTTGGAATAGCAGAAGTATGGTTATTCTACAGATCATTACAGACTGTTCTGTTTTTGACAGATTCTGTTTTCAATGCATAGTTTGCTTGCTTTCTAGTTTCTATGGCTTATATTGTTCAATATAAATTGTGGAAATAATATGCCAAAGTAGGCATTGTGTGAGAACAATTATGAATCTTGTCTTTGACAGTACCAAAGTGAAATGGTTTGCTCTTTACCATACTAACCTATCTCACAAAGTTCCGTCAAGTTTTGTGTGATTGAAGTTTTCAAGTTTTGGGTGAGATATCGATATGAGGAGAATAAGGAGTGACAAGACCCTATGCTTGGGGATGCAGAAGGCACCCCCAAGGTAATATTCAAGGAAGATCCAAGCAACTAAGCTTGGGGATGCCCCGGAAGGCATCCCCTCTTTCGTCTCCAACAGTATCGTTAACCTCACTTGGAGCTATGTATTCATTCGTCACATGGTATGTGTTTTACTTGGAGCATCAATTTATTTTTTTATTATTTGCTTGATGTGATATAAAATATTGTTTTGCATCTTTTATTTCAATAAAAATGTCAAGGATAGCCTTTACCACGCTTATTTTACAAGTCTACATGTTGCTGTTTGAAAACAGAAAGTTTACCGCTGTTGCAAAAATTCCCTAGAAAAGTCAGAATGTGATAAAATGTTGTAACTTTTTGCATATTAAGCTCTGATAAATTTTCTACAGTGTGGTAAAATTTTCATAATTTTTGGAGTTAGGGAAGTTTGATGAATCTTGCATTCTTTACAGACTGTACTGTTTTGGCAGATTGCTGTTATGTTTGCATTGTTTGCATATGTTTGCTTGTTTAATGATTCTATTTGAGGATAGGAGTATTAAATATGCAGAGGCATTTAGTATGCGATGTTGAATAATAATTTTAGTGATTTGCTACAGTAGATAAATGATAAGGTTTTTGCATTAGTTTATACTAACTTATCTCACGAGTTCTTGTTGAGTTTTGTGTGGGTGAAGCTTTTGAGATTTAGGAAAACCGTGATATGAAAGGAATTAAGGAGACACAAAAGCTCAAGCTTGCGAATGCCCAAGGCATCCCAAGATAATATTTCAAGAATTCTCAAGCATCTAAGCTTGGGGATGCCCCAGTAGACATCCCACCTTTCTTCTTCAACAATTATCGGTTAGTATCGGTTGAACCTAAGTTTTTGCTTCTTCACATGATGTGTGCTATTCTTGGAATGTCATTTTGTTTTGTTTTTGCTTGCGGTTTTAATAAAATGTTTAGATCTATACGTTTTTGAATAAGAGAGAGCCCTCAAATAGCTACCTATTTGCTTAACTACTCGCATGATCTTCACTTATATCTTTTTGGAGTAGTTTGTCATTTACTCTTGTGCTTCACTTATATCCTATGAGTAAATTGTTGAATAAGTTGAATGTTATGAAGTTGAAATTATATCATGCCTAGTGATAGCTTCATGTTGGGTTTAGAAAATGAAATCTTTTGAGGCGTGACAATCACAATATTGGTCATACAAGCATGTGACGCCCCCGATTCAATCGTACACTAATCATACACGCAAACGTGTACGATCAAGATCAGGGACTCACGGGAAGATATCACAACACAACTCTAAAAATAAAATAAGTCATACAAGCATCATAATACAATCCAGGGGCCTCGAGGGCTCGAATACAAGTGCTCGATCATAGATGAGTCAGCGGAAGCAACAATATCTGAGTACAGACATAAGTAAATAAGTTGCCATAAGATGGCTAGCACAAACTGGGATACAGATCGAAAGGGGCGCAGGCCTCCTACCCGGGATCCTCCTAAACTACTCCCTGTCGGCGCCAGCGGCCTGCACGTAGTAGTAGGCACCTCCGGTGTAGTAGGAGTCGTTGTCGATGGTGGCGTCTGGCTCCTGGGCTCCAGCATCTGGTTGCGACAACCAGGTAGAAGGGAAAGGGGGAAAAGAGGGAGAAAAGCAACCGTGAGTACTCATCCAAAGTACTCGCAAGCAAGGATCTACACTACATATGCATGGGTATATGTGTAAAGGGGCCATATCGGTGGACTGGACTGCAGAATGCCGGAATAAGAGGGGGATAGCTAGTCCTGTCGAAGACTACGCTTCTGGCAGCCTCCATCTTGCAGCATGTATAAGAGAGTAGATGGTAAGTTCACCAAGTATCATCGTATAGCATAATCCTACCCGGCGATCCCCTCCTCGTCGCCCTGTTAGAGAGCGATCACCGGGTTATATCTGGCACTTGGAAGGGTGTGTTTTATTAAGTATCCAGTTCTAGTTTTCATAAGGTCAAGGTACAACTCCAAGTCGTCCTGTTACCGAAGATCACGACTATTCGAATAGATAAACTTCCCTGCAGGGGTGCACCACATAACCCAACACGCTCGATCCCATTTGGCCGGACACACTTTCCTGGGTCATGCCTGGCCTCAGAAGATCAACACGTCGTAGCCCCACCTAGGCACAACAGAGAGGTCAGCACGCCGGTCTAAATCCTATGGCGCAGGGGTCTGGGCCCATCTCCCATTGCACACCTGCACGTTGCGAGGGCGGCCGGAAGCAGACCTAGCCTAGAAGGCGTTCCAGTCCAATCCGGCGCGCGCCGCTCAGTCGCTGACGTCACGAAGGCTTCGGCTGATACCACGACGTCGAGTGCCCATAATTGTTCCCGCGTAGTTGGTTAGTGCGTATAGACCAAATGGCCAGACTCAGATCAAATACCAAGAACTCGTTAAGCGTGTTATTTTGAAGTAACCATGGATGCCGACCAGGGCCAGGCCCACCTCTCTCCTAGGTGGTCTCAACCTGCCCTGTCGCTCCGCCACAAAGTAACAGTCGGGGGCCGTTGGGAACCCAGGCCCACCTCTACCGGGATGGAGCCACCTGCCCCTTCAGCCCCCATCTCCGAACAGTATCATAAGTAATGTAACAGTATAAAGTATATAGCATATGCCCGTGATCACCTCCCGAAGTGATCACAGCCCAGTAGTATAGCATGGTAGACGGACAAGAGTGTAGGGCCATTGATGGAATACTAGCATCCTATTCTAAGCATTTAGGATTGCAGGTAAGGGTAACAACTGTAGCAACAATGACAGGCTATGCAGTAGAATAGGATTAACGGAAAGCAGTAACATGCTACACTACTCTAATGCAAGCAGTATAGAGAAGAATAGGCGATATCTGGTGATCAAGGGGGGGCTTGCCTGGTTGCTCTGGCAAGAAGGAGGGGTCGTCAACACCATAGTCGTACTGGGTAGCAGCGGCGTCGGTCTCGAGGTCTACCGGAGAAGAAAAGGGGGAAGAAACAGTAAATACGGAGCAAACAAAGCATCACAAAACATAATGAGGCAATACGCGGTGCTAGGTACGCCCTAGCGTGGTACTAGGCGATGCCGGCGAAGGGGGGAAACATCCGGGAAAGTATTCCCGGTGTTTCACGTTTTTGGACAGATGAACCGGAGGGGGAAAGTTGCGAGTTTTCTATGCTAGGGATGTGTGACAGACGAACGGGCTACGTATCCGGATTCGTCTCGTCGTTCTGAGCAACTTTCATGTACAAAGTTTTTTCATCCGAGCTACCGATTATTTTATATCTTTTTTCAAAGTTTCTAAAAGATTTTCTAATTTCTGGATTTAGTTTAATTCGAAATTAAGTTAGTATTTAAATGCTATGGGTACACAGAAAGTGTACCCAGAAGTGTGCACCTGAGGCCGACAGGTGGGGACAGTTGACTAAGTCATCTGCCCAGTCAGTAGAAGCTGACAGGTGGGGCAGGGGGGTGCTGACTCAGCGGTCAATAGGTCAACATTGACCAGTCAAACTGGCAGGTGGGGACCACCCGTCAGTGACACATGTATTTAGCAGGTATTTATTTTAAATTTTCTCTAATTAGTTGGCCGGGCCCACATGTCATACTCCAGTTTATTAATACATTTGTTTTGAAAGCAGGGTTAGTTTAGCGGGTGGGCCCCTGACGTCAGTGAATGTTTAAGGCAGATTAGTGACTAACGACAGCCACATCACTGTATTAGCACCGGCGACGAGCTGCAGAACGGTAGCGGCATAGGAGCTCGCTGGAAACGGCGTACGAGGAGCCGTTCGCGGCGCGGATGGTTCCATTCGAACACCTACGCGACGGCGTATCACATGGTGGTGGTGGCACAGCCGGGGGTGGTCGGTGTCGACCGATATGACGGCGGCCGACGGCAACAGAAGGCGGGCGAGACAGGAAGCAGTGGGCCAAGGTATGCGCGCGTGAGCGAGGCCCAACGTGGCTGAGTGCGTGCGCGCGAGGCAGGACGCGGGGTAGTGGCCGGGCGCGGATGCGGAGCAGCAGCGGTCAGTGCGGGAGTGAGGCAAGCGGCGCTGCCGTGCGGGGTGGCGTGGCCAGGGAAGGCGGGCGCGCGGCGCAGTCTTCGCGGGGGCGAGGTAGCGGAGAGGGGAAGAGGTGGCCGAGGGCCTCACCGCGGGCCGTAGGGGAATGGCAGCGATTGTCGGGGAGGAAGACGGGGACGACGTGCGACGGGGCGGCGCCGGTGCGGTGGCTCCAGAGACGGCGAGCGGTGATGGGGCGCAGCGTGGCTTGGGGAGGCTGTCGAGGAGGAGGTCAAGGAGGTCCGGCGTGGGGAGGAGACGGGGAGGCGACGACGGAGACGAGCGACGCCGGCGACGGGGCGTCAAGGCGATGGGGGAGTCCGGCGATGGGGTCGGGGCACTGGCGTCGTGGGAGGGGCTGAGCGGATTCGTCCCCGATCCAGATCGGATCGGGAGGGGGAGAGGAGAGATGTGGGGAGTGGGGGGGGGAAGTGTGAGGTCGTGGGGGGTTAGGGTTTCCCCCTGGTGGGGATAGGGTGGGGGGTTGGGCCGGTTGGTGGGCTGGCCGGCTGGGCCGTCTGGCCCAGTTGGCCAGGGGGGTTCTTTTCTTTTATTTTTGCTTTCTGTTTGTTCCTTTTCCTTTTATTTATATTAACTTTTCTGTTATAGTTTTGTTTCCTATTATTTTAGTTTTAGTAAAATATACACTTAGTATCTAAATTAGTATTTCAACTTAGTCCATAGTCAAAAAGTCTAGTCCTCAAATAAATTAGTTTGACATTTTACTAATTATAAAAGGTATTTAAATATTTGTTTTGTTGTTGTTTTATTCATCTCATAGTACTTAAATATTTTATAAAGGTGTGGTTTCTCCACCATAATTATCTATGCAATATTTGGTTCAGTCCGAACATTTTAGTTTTAATTTTTGAAAACCTTTACCATTTGACTTGATTTTTGAATTTGAATTTGAATCGATGCCGAATCAACGCGGGTTTATCAACAGTAACTGAGGTGACGTGGCATCATTAGCGTGGGATTACTGTATCTTAATTATCCGGGCATCACAATTCTCCTCCACTACAAGAAATCTCGTCTCGAGATTTAAGAGGTAGAGTAAGGGGAAAGATGTGGCTACGAAATTCTATCGAGTCTTCTCGGTCTTGGTTGCTCTTCTCGAAGAGGTCGATCCATTACATTGATGTCTTCATTCCACTACTTCAGGTCATCATTATGAAGTCGTCATCCTTTCTTCGGGGGTTCCTTCGTACTTACGAATAAGTAAGGGGTAGCTCGGCTACGACAGAATGCTTAGGAGGGAAACAATCTGGGGTTAACCCATGAATGAGCATAAGATTATCTCTCAAGTTGAACATATAAAATACATCGAGAGTAAGGTACGAAGGTACAATAAGAGGTTCCAAGCAGATAGATAGTTGCTCGAAGTCTGAACCAGAGTGAGAAAGGGGTTTCAGAGCAGCGAGAGTAAGTATTGCGTCTGATACCAGAATAGATCACTTGGCATGTGGCCCATGAATTACATAAGAAGTCAAGCACGAGGAATAACTTTGACAACAGGGTGTACATGAGAGTCAGGTTTCGATCCTGGGACCTGGGGTTACGGGCCCACCATGCGGGTTAAAATTAGAAAAGGCGCTAACTTCTTGCACGGTCAGGATGGCAATGTATGTCAGAGGCTAGCCCGTCAGCCATGTTGGCAACAATCGTTGGTACTAAGGGCGAGGGACGAAGAAAACCATTTTCCTGCTCGTTGAACGAGGCGGACCAATAGGCAAAGTTCTCGTCCATCGGTGGTTACCGGAATGTCATCAACAAAAGTAACAGGGTCTTACTGACAGAGTGGTACAACGAGGTGTTTATATAAGCAAGGAAATATTATTGCTTATATAATATAGATCACAAGAAGGTTTAAACAAACCAATGGAAACGAAAAGTGATTATCAGGTTTAAACAGAACAATGGAAAGGAAAATGTGTATACACACATATCTCAGGGGTATATCCTTCCCAAGGACAAGCAGAGCATGATATCCTTGGCAGGATATAATGTAGAAAACTCTTTAGGAAAGGGGAGAGAAATTTCATGACATTACCCATGCAACGGTGTTTGGATAATTGAGCAAGTAACATTTAGCATTGGGCTTCAAATGTTCTTGTTGAAAATCGGAGCACCACAGACATGCTTCGAGATAGCATTGACAAGGTCTTCAAGCAAAGGTCAGACTTTGGATACACAAAGGATCCATCAGGATAAACTTATTAAACAAGGCATTCAATTTCCTCACGGAAAAAATGGTTAACCTTGTTAAGAAGGAAACTATAACAAAAGGTCCTCTGGCTAGGGGTGCTAAGCAAAGACACCACCTTACCAGGTTATGTAGAGACCAATGTTATAACTCTTGGAAATATGTCCCAACCATCATATCTGACCGAGATTCAGATCTGATTGGTCTCAGGATACCTCAGACATCAGGATGCCTGAGAAGAAAAGGTGCAACACAATTTGACGAGATGACATTGTGAGATTCTCGGAAATGATCTAGGGAAGCGAGTTCTGAAACAAGAGTTTGTCATTAAACCAAGGAGAGGATGAGGAGGTGGCTGATGGACTCAGCGACCATTCATTGAGATTTCCAAAAAGATGGATTTCCACAATTATGAGAACAAGGAGATAAGATTTGTCAGATCAAGTGATATAATGAGGTATGCTCGAGGAAAACATACACAATTAAACATTGGTTGAAAGGTGCGCCCGAAATATGGGTTGGGTTGCATGACCAATGTTAGAATGGTGATTCAATAATCAATAGTCTAAGAATGAATGGCCGACCATTGACTTCAAAGCAATAGGGTTGCTAGAAGGGCAGAATCTAAACAGCACTGTTCACTTGTTGGTACCCCGGTTCGAATCAACACGAGGACCAAGAAAGAATGGTGATGGTGAGAAGTATCACTGTACCAAGAATTCTTAAGAGGTGGAGTAATCCTCACGACATTCTTGACATAAAAGATGGTAATACTCCAAGGTAAGGAAGAACAATTGCTGTATAGCATGGATCTCAAGGTATAACACGAAACACCAACAAGTTTGTGTTGAACGGAAGGCAATAAAGTGGTCGATGATAATACAAATCATCGACTTCATGAATTCAATTGATATCCTGGAAGAGCTCAAAATGTTGATGATGATCACGACACAATTGTCGAGAGATTTCACGAAGAAGCAATCAAACAGCGACGACATCAAGAAAAAAAACAATGGTGAAGCGAAGGGTCATCGGAACCACTGATACGACACACACTTGGAATCAAGCTTGATGTTTAAGGCGGAATGATAAGACGAGGAAGATCGACATAAGCTTGGCTCATCGTCAAAAGTTGTGCTCCGGGAATAAGGACTAGGTAGCACAATTAAAATTTAGCATGATAATGATATAGCCGATCAGGATTGGGATGACTTGAAGGATTATTAAACTCGTAAGCAATGAAAATTACTTAGAGTTATTGAATCAGATTGCGGAATCGGTTCACTTACCGGTGTTCTTGAGCGACTAACTCAGAACCCATGAAAAATTGGAATCAGTGAGAAATAATAGCTGATGGAGACTCATAAGATGCAACACAGTTCTTAGATATTCTCGAGATACCAGAGGGTAAAACTCGACGGTAGATCAAGGTAGAGGTTGGACTGGTGTATTGACTTGCAAAAGACAAGTGTTTTAACTTGTCCGAGAAATGGGATCAACGAGAAAATATGGCCGGAACCACGATTGCATAGGATCAGTTCATAGATACCAGATGATATTATATCAACGAAATAGTTATTATTACAAGAAGCTTCTATGGTAGGATCTACATCGTGTCCATGGGCATGAACACAAAGTTCAAGGTCGACTCCCACTTCTTCAATGTATAACCTTCCATTCACCTCTCACTTTCGAAGAAGTTGTGGTGTTGAAATTTTATCTAGAAAAACACCAGAAGAGTATGACTCGTGAAAACTTTCGAGTTCACACATATTAGGCATAGGTTCAACCCGTCAGGGTATCGTGGAAACATATACCACAAGCTTCAATAGTAAATAACACAAGCTCGATAGTAGAGCATGGTTGACAAAAACAGAGGATACAATTTACCTAAGGCATTAGGTATCAGGGAAAGAACTTCTCGAGGTTTTTGTATACGAAGGACGATGTCGGATGATATTTCAACAAATGATCCGACGGTCCATAGTGGAGCTGATGTGAGCATCGGCACACAACCAGAGGAAGAAACAATGCGAAGGCATTAGATTATAGAACCAAATGACTAATTCAAAGTTTAATTGCCATGGAATTATGATTTCCAAATCAAGGGATCAGAAGCAAACGCTCTAATTTAGGATGGATAAGCTGAGCCGGCTTAGGGGTACAATCGACGGCAATTTGATTGGTCGAGAACTAGCTCCAGTTAAAAATGACGGCTGAGCCGGAAAGATAATTTATAAGGATCAACTAATGATTGCGGACATTCGCAACATATTGAATCAAGGAACTCAAAATGATAATGACAAAGGATGACAATTAGATTACCAGACTTATGGTAAACCATATTGCAAGCAAGAATTTGAAGAGCAATAGGCTGTTGGGGATTTTTAGAAAATCGAATGGCATTTCAAAAACATTTGTGAAATACAGGAATCAACTGTGGATGAACGGATACTCGATAAGTGTGAGGAATTATCCGTAGGGGTATTCAAATGGTGAAGAACTGCAAGGCAGTAAACTCAGAGAATTCTCGGGACAACAGAGAGTATTTCGGGGCATCTTGTAATAACAAGATCAACGGGGAATGATTGTATGAATGGCAAGTGTATGCAGTTTTCATAGGGGTTGACGGTGGAAGGAAATCGCAAATGCGATGGCACAAAGACTCGAGAGCACATCGTAGAGTATCTTCGGAATCTTCTGGTGCAGCAGGCGGTTATCGGTAACAAGGGGCTCTCCGGGTGGAAGTGATCATGGGATCCTAATGTTCGAGTTAGCAAAATTCATTTAACCCGAATAGAAGAGAGATTAGAGTCCCAGAGTATAGAGGAGGAGTAAAAGATCCTAATACCACCCAATGGCGACGTGGGCCCATAAGGCACACAACCATGTTAGTAAAAACAATTTTCATCGACTAGACTCGACTTCGGCCAAGGAGTGTGGAAGGGGGATTCCTACAGGCAGTCGGCTCTGATACCAACTTGTGACGCCCCCGATTCAATCGTACACTAATCATACACGCAAACGTGTACGATCAAGATCAGGGACTCATGGGAAGATATCACAACACAACTCTAAAAATAAATAAGTCATACAAGCATCATAATACAAGCCAGGGGCCTCGAGGGCTCGAATGCAAGTGCTCGATCATAGATGAGTCAGCGGAAGCAACAATATCTGAGTACAGACATAAGTAAACAAGTTGCCTTAAGATGGCTAGCACAAACTGGGATACAGATCGAAAGAGGCGCATGCCTCCTGCCTAGGATCCTCCTAAACTACTCCCGGTCGCCGTCAGCGGCCTGCACGTAGTAGTAGGCACCTCCGGTGTAGTAGGAGTCGTCGTCGATGGTGGCGTCTGGCTCCTGGGCTCCAGCATCTGGTTGCGACAACCAGGTAGAAGGGAAAGGGGGAAAAGAGGGAGAAAAGCAACCGTGAGTACTCATCCAAAGTACTCGCAAGCAAGGATCTACACTACATATGCATGGGTATATGTGTAAAGGGGCCATATCGGTGGACTGGACTGCAGAATGCCGGAATAAGAGGGGGATAGCTAGTCCTGTCAAAGACTACGCTTCTGGCAGCCTCCATCTTGCAGCATGTATAAGAGAGTAGATGGTAAGTTCACCAAGTATCATCGTATAGCATAATCCTACCCGGCGATCCCCTCCTCGTCGCCCTGTTAGAGAGCGATCATCGGGTTATATCTGGCACTTGGAAGGGTGTGTTTTATTAAGTATCCAGTTCTAGTTGTCATAAGGTCAAGGTACAACTCCAAGTCGTCCTGTTACCGAAGATCACGGCTATTCGAATAGATAAACTTCCCTGCAGGGGTGCACCACATAACCCAACACGCTCGATCCCATTTGGCCGGACACACTTTCCTGGGTCATGCCCGGCCTCGGAAGATCAACATGTCGCAGCCCCACCTAGGCACAACAGAGAGGTCAGCACGCCGGTCTAAATCCTATGGCGCAGGGGTCTGGGCCCATCGCCCATTGCACACCTGCACGTTGCGAGGGCGGCCGGAAGCAGACTTAGCCTAGCAGGCGTTCCAGTCTAATCCGGTGCGCGCCGCTCAGTCGCTGACGTCACGAAGGCTTCGGCTGATACCACGAGTCGAGTGCCCATAACTGTTCCCGCGTAGTTGGTTAGTGCGTATAGACCAAATGGCCAGACTCAGATCAAATACCAAGAACTCGTTAAGCGTGTTATTTTGAAGTAACCACGGATGCCGACCAGGGCCAGGCCCACCTCTCTCCTAGGTGGTCTCAACCTGCCCTGTCGCTCCGCCACAAAGTAACAGTCGGGGGCCGTCGGGAACCCAGGCCCACCTCTACCGGGATGGAGCCACCTGCCCCTTCAGCCCCCATCTCCGAACAGTATCATAAGTAATAATGTAACAGTATAAAGTATATAGCATATGCCCGTGATCACCTCCTGAAGTGATCACAGCCCAGTAGTATAGCATGGCAGACGGACAAGAGTGTAGGGCCACTGATGGAATACTAGCATCCTATACTAAGCATTTAGGATTGCAGGTAAGGGTAACAACTGTAGCAACAATGACAGGCTATGCAGCAGAGTAGGATTAACGGAAAGCAGTAACATGCTACACTACTCTAATGCAAGCAGTATAGAGAAGAATAGGCGATATCTGGTGATCAAGGGGGGGCTTGCCTGGTTGCTCTGGCAAGAAGGAGGGGTCGTCAACACCATAGTCGTACTGGGTAGCAGCGGCGTCGGTCTCGGGGTCTACCGGAGAAGAAGAGGGGGAAGAAACAGTAAATACAGAGCAAACAAAGCATCACAAAACATAACGAGGCAATACGCGGTGCTAGGTATGCCCTAACATGGTACTAGGCGATGCCGGCGAAGGGGGAAAACATCCGGGAAAGTATTCCCGGTGTTTCACGTTTTTGGACAGATGAACCGGAGGGGGAAAGTTGCGAGTTTGTTATGCTAGGGATATGTGACAGACGAAACGGGCTGCGTATCCGGATTCGTGTCGTCGTTCTGAGCAACTTTCATGTACACAGTTTTTTCATCCGAGCTACGGATTATTTTATATGTTTTTTCAAAGTTTCTAAAAGTTTTTCTAATTTCTGGATTTAGTTTAATTCGAAATTAAGTTAGTATTTAAATGCTATGGGTACACAGAAAGTGTACCCAGAAGTGTGCACATGAGGCTGACAGGTGGGGACAGTTGACTAAGTCAACTGCCAAGTCAGTAGAAGCTGACAGGTGGGGCAGGGGGTGCTGACTCAGCGGTCAATAGGTCAACATTGACCAGTCAAACTGGCAGGTGGGGACCACCTATCAGTGACACATGTATTTTGCAGGTATTTATTTTAAATTTTCTCTAATTAGTTGCCCGGGCCCACATGTCATACTCCAGTTTATTAATACGTTTGTTTTGAAAGCAGGGTTAGTTTAGCGGGTGGGCCCCTGACGCCAGTGAATGTTTAAGGCAGATTAGTGACTAACGACAGCCACGTCACCGGATTAGCGCCGGCGACGAGCTACAGAACGGTAGCGGCATAGGAGCTCGCTGGAAATGGCGTACGGGGAGCCGTTCACGGCGCGGATGGTTCCATTCGAACACCTACGCGACGGCGTATCGCGTGGTGGTAGTGGCACAGCCAGGGGTGGTCGGTGTCGACCGATACGACGGCGGCCGGCGGCAACAGAAGGCGGGCGAGACAGGAAGCAGCGGGCCAAGGTACGCGCGCGTGAGCGAGGCCCGACATGGCTGAGTGCGTGCGCGCGAGGCAGGACGCGGGGTGGTGGCCGGGCGCGGATGCGGAGCAGCAGCGGCCAGTGCGGGAGCGAGGCAAGCGGTGCTGCCGTGCGGCGTGGCATGGCCAGGGAATGCGGGCGCGCGACGCGGTCTTCACGGGGGCGAGGTAGCGGAGAGGGGAAGAGGAGGCCGAGGGCCTCACCGCGGGCCGTAGGGGAATGGCAGCGATTGTCGGGGAGGAAGACTGGGACGACGGGCGACGGGACGGCGCCGGTGCGGTGGCTCCGGAGACGGCGAGCGGTGACGGGGCACAGCGTGGCTCGGGGAGGCCGTCGGGGAGGAGGTCGAGGAGGTCCTGCGTGGGGAGGAGACGGGGAGGCGACGGCGGAGACGAGCGACGCCGGCGACGGGGCGTCAAGGCGATGGGGGAGTCCGGCGACGGGGTCGGGGCACTGGCGTCGTGGGAGGGTCTGAGCGGGTTCGTCACCGATCCAGATCGGATCGGTAGGGGGAGAGGAGAGACGTGGGGAGTGGGGGGGGGGAGTGTGCGGTCGTGGGGGGGTTAGGGTTTTCCCCTGGTGGGGATAGGGAGGGGGGTTGGGCCGGTTGGTGGGCTGGCCGGCTGGGCCGTCTGGCCCAGTTGGCCAGGGGGGTTCTTTTATTTTGTTTTTGCTTTCTGTTTTGTTCCTTTTCCTTTTATTTATATTAACTTTTCTGTTATAGTTTTGTTTCCTATTATTTTAGTTTTAGTAAAATATATACTTAGTATCTAAATTAGTATTTCAACTTAGTCCATAGTCAAAAAAGTCTAGTCCTCAAATAAATTAGTTTGACATTTTACTAATTATAAAAGGTATTTAAATATTTGTTTTGTTGTTGTTTTATTCATCTCATAGTACTTAAATATTTTATAAAGGTGTGGTTTCTCCACCATAATTATCTATGTAATATTTGGTTCACTCCGAACATTTTAGTTTTAATTTTTGAAAACCTTTACTGTTGACTTGATTTTTGAATTTGAATTTGAATCGATGCCGAATCAACGCGGGTTTATCAATAGTAACTGAGGTGACGTGGCATCATTAGCATGGGATTACTGTAGCTTAATTATCCGGGCATCACAAAGCAATTCACGAATAATTAGTATAAGGAAGAGAACTTTCACATGCACATACACTATCCTGGAAATCTTTTGTGATTGTGAGCCCCCATCAAAATATTATATGCCAAAATTGTTGACGTTGGACAAGGAAGACAACGTAATGATTTATGTTTGCTCATATTCACATAGAAGTCATATTGTCATAGATCCTTCAACATTTGGTGTTTGCCCCCCATCTTTGCTAGCCAAAAATTCCGCACCAAGTAGAGATAGTACTTGTGCATCCAAAAACCCTTAAACCCAAATCTTATTTTCAAGAGTCCACCATACCTACCTATATGCAGTATTTCCGTGCCGTTCTAAGCAAATTTGTATGTGCCATCTCTAATTTACAAATAATAAATTTCTCTTTTGTGTGCTCGTACCGCTCGCGAGGCGGTGAGGGGTGGCCAATATTATCCATGCTAGACGTGTTATTCTTACGATGAGTGTTTATTCACTTGTCATTGCACGAGAGTAAGGTAAAGGTTTTAGGGATGCCCAGTCCCGAAATTAAAAATGAATTTACTTTATGTTGTCAAATAACAAATTCCTTGGAAAGTGTTGGTATGGAGGGCACCCGTGGATACGGCTAGCCATGGAAAGTGAAAGTATGGTGAAAAAAGGAATACACTTTATTTTCTGTTTGGGAACCGCCTATGACATATCTAGCATGGAAATTGTTGGGAGCTCTAAGTCGCTTTCGTTGGTGGGAAAAGTATACCTCTCAAAATGTTTTTATCTCTCAATTTTTGCTTTGAGCTCTGGCACCTCTACAGATCCCTACTTCCCCCTGCGAAGGGCCTATCTTTTACTTTTATGTATTTACTTTCATGCAAGAGTCAAAGTTATTCTCTCTATTCCTTTTTATTTTTCTCTTTGGGCAAGCATCATGTGCTGAGGAAAGATCTAGGCACACATGTCCGGTTGAATATGGGTAGCATGAATTATTATTGTTGACATCACCCTTGAGGTGAATACGTTGGGAGGCAAAACAATAAGCCCCTATCTTTCTATGTGTCCGGTTGAAACGTTTTGCTCATGTGTATGCGGTGAGTGTTAGCAATCATAGAAGACTATATGATGGTTGAGTATGTGGAGCTCTAACTTAAACTCTGTTGAATAAGTTGAATTGCAATTGCTTGGTGACTGTGAACATAGGTTGTTGGGTTTCAAGAGAGTTCATTGTTTAAACCTTAACATGTGAATTGGTTGCCACTACAACATGAGAAATTTTATGAGAAATAATTGTTGTTATGATGCTAGGAAAAGTGAGTGAAATTATTATTGATCAAACTTATGCACTTTGCTAGCATTCACACTTCATAAATTATTTGTTTTATCATTTACCTACTCGAGCACGAGCAGGAATTAAGCCTTGGGATGCTGATACGTCTCCAACGTATCTATAATTTATGAAGTATTCATGCTATTATTTTATCATTCTTGGATCTTTTACAATCATTTTATAGCAACTTTATATCATTTTTTGGGACTAACCTATTGTCCCAGTGCCCAGTGCCAGTTGCTGTTTTTTGCTTGTTTTTTACATCGCAGGAAATCAATATCAAACGGAGTCCAAACACCGCAAAACTTTTTAGAGATTTTTTGGGCCAGAAGACATCCATTGGGCCAAAGAAGCACCTCGAGGGTGCCCCGAGGGGGGCACAACCCACCAGGGCGCGCCAGGACCCCTGGCACGCCCAGGTGGGTTGTGCCCACCTCGGTGGCCTCCCGCACCCCTTCTTTGCAGTATAAATTCCCAAATATTCCAAAACCCATCGGGGTTACCCTAGATCAGAAGTTCCGCCGCCGCAAGGTCTCTGTATCCGCGAAAACCAATCTAGACCCCGTTCCGGCACCCTACCGGAGGGGGAATAATCTCCGGTGGCCATCTTCATCATCCAGGCGGCCACCACGATGAGGAGGGAGTAGTCCACCCTCGGGGCTGAGGGTTTGTACCAGTAGCTATGTGTTTAATCTCTCTATCTCTCTCGTGATCTATATCATGGGCTTTGTTAATATAGTCGGATCATATGATGTTTCTACCCTCTATACTCTTGTTATGATGAATTGAATCTTTACCCTTCAAAGTTTTGTCTTGTCGGTTTGAATATTCAGAGATGAGAACACATGATATATGTCTTGCAATATGAATACTTGAGGTGACAATGGGGTATCATATTTATTCACTTGATGTATGTTATGGCACTCAACTTGCGGATTCCCGAGGTGACATTGGGGTAATCTATGCATAGGGGTTGATGCACGTTTTTATTATCTTTTCTCCGATAGAAACTTTGGGGTCTCTTTGTAGTTCTTTGTGTGGATTGAGTATTATGAATATGAATTTGCTTTGGCGTTATTTTAGTATGAACTCTTGATTAGATAGATCGGAAATAATAGCTTGCGTTATTTTAGTATGAACTATAGGATAGATTGATCGGAAAGAATAGCTTCGAGGTGGGTTCGTACCCTACAAACAATTTCTATCTTTTGTTCTCCGCTAATAGGAACTCGGGAGTGATTCTTTATTGCACTTTGAGGGATAATCATATGATCCAACTATGTTAGCACTGTTGAGAGGTTGCACTAGTGAAAGTACGGACCCTAGGCCTCGTTTTCAAGCATTGCAATACCCTTTTTGTGCCCGTTTACTATTTGCTACCTTGCTGTTTTTATTTATTCAGATTATAAAAATATATTTCTACCATCAATATTACACTTTGATCACCATCTCTTCGCCGAACTAGTGCACCTATACAATTTACCATTGTATTGGGTGTGTTGGGGACGCAAGAGATTTTTTGTATTTGGTTGTAGGGTCGTTTGAGAGAGACCATCTTCATCCTACGCCTCCCACGGATTGATAAACCTTAGGTCATCAACTTGAGGGAAAATTGCTACTGTCCAACAAAACTCTGCGCTTGGAGGCCCAACACGTGTCTAATAGAATAAAGTTGCGTAGTACACTACAGGAAACAGCTACTTTGCCGTCTGCCATGGCGGACGGCAAAGGCTCGAAAGGCGGACGGCAAAGACCTTTGCCGTCATCCGCGGACGGCAAAAGGCTCCGGCAAAGAAGGCTACGGTAAACAGCTGCTTTGCCGTCTGCTTCCTGGCGGCGGACGGCAAAGGCTCTTTGCCGTCTGCGGCGGACGGCAAAGAGGGCGGACGGCAATATTTGCGATGTCAGTCCGTTAAGTGGCTAACGGCAGACCTTTGCCGTCCGCCGCAGACGGCAAAGAGCCTTTGGTCTTTGCCGTCCGCCTTATGATGTCATCTACACATCACTAGATGGCAGGTTCTTTGCCGTCTGCCACTGGGGTGTCTCCTCCTCCTCCTCCTCTTCTTCTTCTTCTTCTTCTTTCTCCTCCTCCTCCTCCTCCTCCTCCTCCTCTTCTTCTTCTTCTTCTTCTTCTTCTTCTTCTTCTTCTTCTTCTTCTTCTTCTTCTTCTTCTTCTTCTTCTTCTTCTTCTTCTTCTTCTTCTTCTTCTTCTTCTTCTTCTTCTTCTCCTCCTCCTCCTCCTCCTCCTCCTCCTCCTCTTATTCTTCTTCTTCTTCTTCTTCTTCTTCTTCTTCTTCTTCTTCTTCTTCTTCTTCTTCTTCTTCTTCTTCTTCTTCTTCTTCTTCTTCTTCTTCTTCTTCTTCTTCTTCTTCTTTCTCCTCCTCCTCCTCCTCCTCCTCCTCCTCTTCTTCTTCTTCTTCTTCCCCCTTCTACTTAACCTAAACCTAAACTAACCTAAACTAAAAACCTAAACTAATTAAAACTAAACTATTTAAACTAATTAAACCTAAACTTAAACAAAAAAAAAACAAAAAAAACAGAAAAAAACAAAAAAAACAGAAAAAAGGGAGGAGGGGCTCACTGTGGGGGAGGGCCGGGGCGGGGCCGGCGACGGAGGGCCGGGGCGGGGCGGGGGGGGGGGGGGCGGGCGGCGGGGGGCCGGGGCGGGGCGGTGGAGGAGGCGGGGCGGCGGGGGCCCGGCCGGCGGGGGGATGGGGGGCGGGGGGCCGGGGCGGGGCAGTGGAGGAGGCGGCGGGGGGCCGGGACGGCGGGGGGCCGTGGCGGCGGTGGGGCGCGGGGCGGCGGTGGGGCGCGGGGCGGCGGGGGGCCGGGGCGGGGGGGGGGGGGGGGCGACGGGGCGGTGGGGCGACGGGGGCGGCGGCGCGCGGCGGGCGGCGGCGGCGGCGGGGTGGGAGGAGAAGGGCGAGGCGAGGACGAAGTGAGTAACGGGCGGGGGGTACCTGCCGTTAGGCAAGTGCCCTCTTTGCCGTCCGCCGGCCTTTGCCGTCCGCCTTTCTGCCTCTTTACCGTCCGCTAGCGGACGGCAAAGAGGTGGGCCGTTAGGATTTTTTCAAACGAGCGGGGGGTGGGGGCCACCACACTCTTTGCCGTCCGCCAGCGGACGGCAAAGATTCTTTGCCGTCCGCTGGCAGACGGCAAAGACCTGGCAGATGGCAAAGAGCTTATGTGCCGTCAGCCTTTTCTTTGCCGTCTGTTTATGTGTAGCTGATGGCAAAGAGCTTCTTTGCCGTCAGCTAGCAGACGGCAAAGATCTGGCAGATGGCAAATTAGCTGATTCCAGTAGTGGTAGACATCAATGAGCAGTTAGCCGCAATAAATATTTTTCATAACACTCCTTGGTATGCTGATTATGTTAATTATATTGTTGCTATTTACCACCTAGCTTTACATACCAACAAAAGAAAAAAATGTTTTATTATTTAAGACATTACTTTTGGGATGACCCACATCTTTATAAAGAAGGAGTAGATGGTATTATTAGACGATGTGTAGCTGAGCATGAACAGGGACAAATCCTACGGAAATGTCACTCCGAAGCTTGTGGAGGGCATCATGCTGGAGATAGAACTACTCATAAGGTATTGCAATCTGGATTTTATTGGCCCACTCTCTTCAAGGATGCCCGTAAGTTTGTCTTATCTTGTGATGAATGTCAAAGAATAGGTAATATGAGTAAGCGTCAAGAAATGCCTATGAATTATTCACTTGTTGTTGAACCATTTGATGTTTGGGGATTTGAATACAATGGGACCTTTTCCTTCCTCTAATGGGTATACACATATTTTGGTTGATGTTGATTATGTTACTAAGTGGGTAGAAGCTATCCCAACCAGTAGTGCTGATCACAAAACCTCTATTAAAATGCTTAAGGAAGTTGTTTTCCCAAGGTTTGGAGTCCCTAGATATTTAATGACTGATGGTGGTTTACACTTTATTCATGGCGCTTTACGCAAAATGCTTGCCAAGTATGATGTTAACCATAGAATTGCATCACCTTATCATCCTTAGTCTAGTGGTCAAGTTGAACTTAGCAATAGAGAAATAAATTTAATTTTACAAAAGACTGTCAATAGGTCTAGGAAGAATTGGTCTAAGAAATTAGATGATGCACTTTGGGCTTATAGCACAACATATAAAAATCCTATGGGTATGTCTCCTTATAAAATGGTTTATGGAAAAGCTTGTCATTTGCCTCTTGAGTTAGAACATAAAGCATATTGGGCAATCAAAGAACTCAACTATGATTTCAAACTTGCCGGTGAAAAGAGGTTATTTGATATTAGCTCATTAGATGAATGGAGAACCCAAGCTTATGAAAATGCCAAGTTATTCAAAGAGAAAGTTAAAAGATGGCATGATAAAAGAATCCAAAAGCGTGAGTTTAAAGTTGGAGAATTTGTTCTTTTGTACAACTCTCGTTTCAGATTTTTTGCAGGAAAACTCCTCTCTAAATGGGAAGGACCCTATGTTATCGAGGAGGTTTATCGGTCTGGAACTATCACAATAAATAATGCCGAAGGTACTAACCTGAAGGTTGTCAATGGGAAGCAAATAAAACATTATATCTCAGGTACGCCCATTAATGTTGAAAGTAATATTATCCAAACAATGTTACCGGAGGAACACATAAAAGAGTCCTTCCAGAACACTCCAGAATCGTGAAAATAAGGAGGTACGTGATACGGTACATAAACGGACTCCAAAAAATTCGCAAAAATAATTTTTGTCAGTTTTGGAATATTTAGAAAATTTGGAAAATAAGAAACACTGGGAAAGTGACCTTGGTGGGCACAAGACACCATGGCGCGCCTGGCTGCCAGGCGCGCCCAGGTGGGTTGTGCCCACCTGGGGCACCTTACGGACTCCGTTTTTCTCTTGTTTGCTTGTTTCCCAAGATAAAAATCTTTATATACCCCTAGAACCTATTGACCATCGTATCGTGGAGAAATCTTCTATCTTCTTTTCTTGCTGTTTCTCTGATAGATCTGAAAATATGTCATCACAAGACTTTGAGGGAGAGAGCTATGTTGCCGATTTCATTGCAAACCCCAAGTATTATGGGGATGTGGGGCACTATTGCTAGACCTCCGAAGAGGATGAAAATGAACCAGTTCCTCCCTATTTCAAAAACGAAAGCATGGAGGCATTATGCAAGAGGATAATAAAGCTCGAGATGGAGAACGATGAGTTGAGAGTAGATAACTTTATCCTTTGGAGTAAGCTAGAGGAAAAGAAGGGAAAACCCTCTACTTCTTCATCACCACCACCTCCTTCTTCATCACCAAAAGAAAATTGAGTATCGGGTATGGGCACTCCCCTTGGCTTCCATCAAGCTTGGGGGAGGTGCCCCGGTATCGTATCATCCCCACTATCTTTTGTCTTTACTTATTTTAGTTTGATCTTTTGCTTTAGATGAATAAAAGTTTAGTTCGATCCTTTCTTTTCGAGAGCTTGCTTAATGATCTATCCTTGTAATTGTGTGCAAGATATATAATAAAGTTTAGTTTGAGTTTTTGCTTTCTTTACTTTCATGTTGCAATAAAAAGAAAGGAAATAAATGAAAAGATCATATGCTAATCTTATGATAGGTGATGACACCACATAAGGAAAAGTGTAAGTAGGAAATTTTATTAGAGATTGACAAACATAGCATTGGTCAATGATGCAACTCATGAAAGAATTAAAAAGGAAAGAGAAGATTCACATATAAATACACTATCCTAAAAATCTTTTGTGATTGTGAGCCCCCATCAAAATATTATATGCCAAAATTGTTGACGTTGGACAAGGAAGACAACATAATGATTTATGTTTGTTCTTATTCACATAGAAGTTATATTGTCATAGATCCTTCAACATGTGGTGCTTGCCCCTATCTTTGCTAGCCAAAAATTCCGCACTAAGTAGAGATACTACTTGTGCATCCAAAAACCCATAAACCCAAATCTTATTTTCAAGAGTCCACCATACCTACCTAGGGATTGAGCAAGATCCCTCAAGTAAGTTTTCATCAGTGCAATAAGGCAATAAAAATTGCTTCTAAAAGTGTGAGATCATTTAGTGTAAGAGAAAATTGAGCGTTGTACGAACTTGTGATGGTGAAGAATAAAAGCGACAGACTGCATAACAAAGGTTGCTATCACAAGGGGCAATACAACATGACGTTCTTTTGCACTAAGGCGTTGAGCATACAAACAAATAAGCGCTTGGCAACCTCTTCTTCCCTATGCGAAGGGCCTATCTTTTACTTTTATGTATTTACTTTTATGCAAGAGTCAAAGTTTTCCTCTCTATTCCTTTTATTTTTCTCCTTTGGCAAGCATCATGTGGTGAGGAAAGATCTAGGCACATATGTCCAGTTGAATATGGGTGGCATGAGTTATTATTTTTGACATCACCCTTGAGGTGAATATGTTGGGAGGCGAAACTATAAGCCCCTATTTTTCTATGTGTCCGATTGAAACGTTTTGCTCATGTGTATGCAGTGAGTGTCCGGTTGAAACTATATGATGGTTGATTATGTGGACTTGCCTAAAGGCTCCGATACGTGACCCTTCCTGAAAAGGTGATGAATTGTAGTTGCAAAGCTGACTGAAAACATAGTTTGTTGGTTTCTATGCTTTATACTTCAATTGTGTGATGAACTGTTACTTATTCATGAGAAGTTTATGACAAAAGCTCTATGATAAAAGTCTTATGTTCAAATTTGTTGCTGTTGTAATAATCTACATGATGCTTCTATGTCCTTATTTTATTTTTAACGACACCTCTCTCTCTCTCTAAGCATGTGGACATGTTTTTCGATTTTGGTTTTTGCTTGAGGACAAGCGAGGTCTAAGCTTGGGGGAGTTGATACGTCCATTTCGCATCATGTTTTCCTATTGTTATTTATGATGTTTTTATGCATAATAATGCTTTTTGGAGTAATTCTAATGCCTTTTCTCTCATAATATGCAAGTACAAAAAAGGGAGAATTCCGGCAGCTGGATATCGGGACCTGGAAAAGCTACGACAGGCCACCTATTCTGCACAACTCCAAACAAGCTGAAACTTCACGGAGATTTTTATGGAATATTTGAAGAATATTGGAGCAAATAAGTACCAGAGGGGGCCCACCAGGTGGGCACAACCCACCTTGGCGTGCCAGGGAGCCCTGGCGCGCCCTGGTGGGTTGTGCTCACCCAGGCCCACCTCCGATGCCCATCTTCTAGTATATAAGTCATTTTGACCTAGAAAAAAAATAAGGAGAGGACTTTCGGGATGGAGCGCTGTCGTCTCGAGGCGGAACTTGGGCAGGAGTACTTTTGCCCTTCGGCGGAGCGATTCTACCGGGGGAACTTCCCTCCCGGAGGGGGAAATCATCATCATCATCACCAACAACTCTCCCATCTTGGGGAGGGCAATCTCCATCAACATCTTCAACAGCACCATCTCCTCTCAAACCCTAGTTCATCTCTTGTGTCCAATCTTTGTACCGTAACTATAGATTGGTGCTTGTGGGTGACTAGTAGTGTTGATTACATCTTGTAGTTGATTACTATATGGTTTATTTGGTGGAAGATTATATGTTCAGATCCAATATGCTATTTAATACACCTCTGATCTTGAGCATGATTATCATTTGTGAGTAGTTACTTTTGTTCTTGAGGTCCCAGGATAAATCATGTTGCAAGTAATCATGTGAACTTGATATGTGTTTGATATTTGATAGTATGTATGTTGTGATTCCCTTAGTGGTGTCATTTGAGCGTCGACTACATGACACTTCAAATATTAGGGCCTAAGGGAATGCATTATGGAGTAGTTATTAGATGATGGGTTGCGAGAGTGACAGAAGCTTCCATAAGGGATTGATTGGATCCAAAAGCTTAATGCTATGGTTAGACTTTATTCCTAATACTTTTCTCGTAGTTGCGGATGCTTGCGAGGGGGTTAATCATAAGTAGGAGGTTTGTTCAAGTAAGAACAGCACCTAAGCACCGGTCCACCCACATGTCAAATTATCAAAGTAGCAAACACGAATCGAACCAACATGATGAAAGTGACTAGATGAAATTCCCGTGTACCCTCAAGAACCTTTGCTTACTATTAGAGATCGTTTTGGCTTGTCCTTTGCCTCAAAAGGATTGGGCTATCTTGCTGCACTTTTGTTACTATTATCATTACTTGCTCGTTACAAATTATCTTGCTATCGAACTACTCTGTTACTTACAATTTCAGCACTTGCAGACATTACCTTGCTGAAAACCACTTGTTATTTCCTTCTGCTCCTCGTTGGGTTCGACACTCTTACTTATCGAAAAGAGCTACAATTGATCCCGTATACTTGTGGGTCATCAAGGCTATTTTCTGGCGCCGTTGCCGGGGAGGGAAGCGCCTTTGGTAAGTGGAATTTGGTAAGCAAACATTTATATAGTGTGCTGAAATTTACTGTCACTTATTACTATGGAAAACAATCCTTTGAGGGGTTTGTTTGGGGTATCTTCATCTCGACCGGAACCACAATTAGCTACCCCTCAACCTACTGCACCTACTGAAAATATTGAATATATGTGGAACAAATTTGTGGGTTGTTTAAGATTGCAGGTTTACGCGGAGATGAAGTTAAGAAGAACGTTTTCCCTTTATCTTTGAAGGGAAAAGCATTGGCATGGTATAGGCTATGAAATGAAATTGGATCTTGGAATTGGAATCGATTGAAATTGGTGTTCCATCAAAAAATTTACCATATGCATCTAGTTCATCATGATTGGAATTATATATATATATAAAATTTTTGGCCTTGTGAAGGAGAAATTATCGCTCTAGCTTGGGGGAGGCTTAAGTCAATGTTATATTCATGCCCCGATCATGAGCTCTCAAGAGAAATTATTATCCAGAATTTTTATGCTCGGCTTTCTCATAATGATCGATCCATCACTACTGCAGGATGCTGCTAACGCGACACTGCGATCAGAGACCCTTCGACGAAACTGTGTGCGATGCCATAATCGCAAACGGTGGTGTAAAAAAACCGTCAAAAAATGTGCAAAACGTTTGCGATGGAGGATGCATCAAACACGGTTCAGATTTTAGTTGCGTGTGTGATTCAGGGCATACGCTTCAGTTAAATTAACCGTTTTCGATGAGGAGGAACAAAAGAAACGGGAAGCCAGATAAAGGTGTGTGTGATGTACAACATACGGTTCACTCGGATGAAGTGTTTGTGATTAGGCAACACAAAAGAAACGGTTAGCCAGATGAAGGTGTGTGCGATGTACATCATACAGTTCACAACGGATGAACTGTTTTAGATTAGGCAACACAAAAGAAACGGTCGGCCAGATGAAGGTGTGTGCGATATATGGCATGCGGTTCACTCGAATGAACTGTTTGCGTTGACACAAGAGAACAGAAATGGTTCAATTTAACAAGACGATGAACTGTTTGCGTTGACACAAGAGAACAGAAATGGTTCAACTTAACAAGACGTGTGTGTTGTGCGATGGGATTGCATACAGAAAAACAACACACACACACACACACACACACACACACACACACACATATATATATATATATATATATATATAGACACACACACACACACTTATAAGGACATGCTTGCATAACCAAATTAAACATCCACTTACATAGGTGGCTACTACAACCATGGCATTTGCGCACACCAAAGTAAACTATTACATGCATAATTACATAGGTGGCTACTACACACATGGCATTTCCACACACCAATAAAGTAAATTATATATTACATGCATGATTAACAAGCATAAACGATCATCTGATCATCATCTACTTCTTGTGACGCTTGCTCTACTTGTGGCTCGATCCGGGCTCGTCGATTTGGGTAACGAGGCACTTCCTCATGTCAATGATCCGCCTGTGCATCTCATAGCATGTGTACACGCTCTTGGCCGCAAAACTGAGGTGAGGTTCATCCAGTTGCCGCATCCAGGCCCCATGCCAGGATACGGGACTTGTCCTCTGGGCATCCTGCTTCATCTTTTCGTAGTAGGGGTCGATGATGGCCGAGGCGAGTTCGACTAGGGAGTCCTTCTTCGTGCTACCCCAGACCGTGTAGTGGTCACGGATTTCGACAAGGTTCTTGCAGGCCAAGCCCATAACACTGAGCGCTTTTACATCGTTGGTGGTATCCACCGTGGCGAACTTGTAGTCAGTGCTGTTGACAAACCTGTTGAAACGGTCGCAAGGCTCTGTGGCCATGCAGTAGTGGTAGATGAGGACATGATGGCACACACACAACTGGGCAACGACAACCTTCTGATCTATGCCGGGACGACCAGCGGTGTACTGGAGGTCGATGCCGACCACCTTGTACTTGTCTCCAGCAAGCAACTGCTCAACGTTGTTGATGAAGTCGTCCACCACGGACAGGTCGATGGTGTACACCACCAAGAGATCCGTCTCCCTTGCGTGGGTCTCCACTCTATGCTCGCCGAACTCCATTGGAGCACCGCCGGACATCCCCTCTCTATGTGTCGCTGTGGGTGTGCTTGTTGTGTTGTGGGGCGCGATCGAAAGGTTGAAGAGACTAAGGTTATAATGGCCGCAGGAATTAAAGGGGAAGCCGGACGACCAGGAATATCGGCAGGCCCTGATGGCAGTTCTAATTTGCAGCGCGTAACTCCAGCGTGCCGCACGTAACTGCATCGCGTGGCAACCCGCGCGACGCAACCGTATGCATACGGGGGCCCCGATGTGATCGTGCACACGCCCAACCATTGGCAGAGCACGCGCGGAGGGACGCAAGCAGAGCGCTCCGCGGTCACCTCAACGGCGAGCAACCATATATATATGCATATAGTAGTTGAACACACAAGGAAAAGCTGTACACAAGCCGAGCGCGCCGACGGACGCGTGCAGAGTGCGCCAACGGACGCGAGCAGAGCGCGCCCCGGCGCCTAACGGTGGGATAGACCTTCATTCAAGCCAATCAAAATAAGACTGGAACGGACATGTCTGTATTGAGCAAAGGGATCGCACATGTCTGTATTGACTGGAACGAGAATGCAATAGCAAAATAAGAATTAAGGCCACGATGATGCGATCGCAGTGGTGGTTACAGGAGGCAAGAAGAAAGATGCATCCATCAACGTACGACCTCCTCCTCCTCAACTCAGTGCGCCGGCCGGGCCACCGACCGGCGGCTAAGGAGCGGCGACTTGTGTGGCGAGGTCAAGGTGCTTCTCAACTAAGGCATCCAAGGCTTCCAGCCGGCTGAAGAAGGCCAACGTCGTAGCGTCCTCACTGGCCTTGTAGATACCTATGTACATGATTCGTTCGTACACATGGATGTGTAGGTTGACGGTTTTGTTGCAGGGCGAGGCGCCTCGCGGCGAGCGCGACCTCCAGGTGGACAGTCTTCGTGGCGTCGGCGGGCAGTCGCAGGGCCACCAGTGCTTCAAAGAGGTTCCGACCATGGAGGCCGATTAGGGTGGCAGGCAATGAGGAGCCTGAGCGCGCGAGCTGGAGGAGTACGGCGATGTCGTCCGCGAGCTTCTTGACGACGGTGAACCTGTTGGTGCGGCGAACGATCATCTGGTCCAACTGAGAGTCATAGCTGGCGTCGACGGCGGCCATCCACCAGCCGGTCGCCAACACCGTATGGAGACGATCCACGGTGCCATGCTGCAGGCCGGCGTTTTGGGCCATCTGGCACAGCTGCTGGCAGCTCGCGCGCATCGCCGCCATGGGTCTGGAGTGGGCACTTTTGCGCTTTTTAGTGTAGGTGCTTAGGCAAATGCTTAGGTGCGTACCATGTGGTAGATGCATTGGAATGGAGGGGCGCCTTTATATGAGTGCAAACTGCGTTGCATTCACATCGTTCTGCCTCTTTTCCCGGTCCTCCCATTACTTCCCTCATGCATTCACACGATGCTAATTGAAGGAGGATGCATCATTGGCCGTTCAACATTTTGGGAACCGCTACCCTCTCCCTCGTCTGCATTAAAGCAGTATCGAGAATTGCGCCACCGGCTATCAAATCGAATAGTACTGCACCGCGCCCGCTAGTGATTCACACAGGTCATCCAAAAGAATCGTTTGTGTTCAAGAGATGCAAAAATCCTATTCTCACTTTGCATACGGGTGTTCTATCTGAAACCATCATGCTTGTTGTGAGAAGCTCCAGTTTGTGAGAAGCATATACCCAAACCTACCCCAAATAGGACAAAAACTTCACCACGACATGTTGATGCCCATCCATGATAGCATGCCAAGTTTCATGAATTTCAGACGAGTTTTGGATTTACTAGAATTTAAGAACCAGGTATCTCAATGTTTGTGGCCGAGTGACGGTGGCAGGGTGTTTGACATTCATTCCCATTTCTTGCCTGGGACCTAAGCATGCACCCAAGGACAAAGATTTGATTTTTCAACCAATTTATATGCATTGGAACATGTGCATGTAGTTCAAATTTGAATTATGCACATAAATGCATTGACAACTCACTTAATGCATACAAATGTCCAAACGAACCCCGAAAAATCACAAAAAATAACACAACACTCCTGTTGTTCTATGTTGACACGAGAAAAAAATTGAAAGCAATAAGAGGCAATGGATATCGTTTCACCCCCAAAGTTGGGGCGTTCCCTACTGAAACAATCATGCTTGTTGTGAGAAGCTCTGGTTTGGAGAAGCATATACCCAAACATGCCCCAAATGGCACAAAAACTTTACCACGACATGTTGATGCCGCTCCATGACAGCATGCCAAGTTTCATGAATTTTAGACGAGTTTTGGATTTACTAGAATTTAAAAACCAGGTATCTCAATGTTTGCGGCCGAGTGACGGTGGCACGGTGCTTGACATTCATTCCCATTTCTTGCATGGAACCTAGGCATGCACCCAAGGACCAATGATTTGATTTTTCAACCAATTTATATGCACAGGAGCATGTGTATGTAGTTCAAATTTGATTTATGCACATAAATGCATTGAAAACTCACTTAATGCATAAAAATGTCTAAACGAACCCCGAAAAGTCACAAAAAATAGCACAACACTCCTGTTGTTATATGTTGACATGAGAAAAAAATTGAAAGCAATAAGAGGCAATGGATATCGTTTTGCCCCCAAAGTTGGGGCGTTCCCTACCGAAACCATCATGCTTGTTGTGAGAAGCTCTGGTTTGTGAGAAGCATATACCCAGACCTGTCCCAAATGGGACGAAAACTTTACCCCGCCATGTTGATGCCGCTCCATGATATCATGCCAAGTTTCATGAATTTCAGACGAGTTTTTGATTTACTAGAATTTAAAAACCAGGTATCTCAATGTTTAGGGCCAAGTGACGGTGGCACGGTGCTTGACATTCATTCCCATTTCTTGCATGGGACCTGAGCATGCACCCAAGGACAAAAGATTTGTCTTTCAACCAATTTATATGCACCGGAGCATGTGCTTGTAGTTCAAATATGAATTATGCACATAAATGCATTGAGAACTCACTTAATGCATAAAAATATCCAAACGAACCCCAAAAAACAGAAAAAATGGCACAACACTCCTGTTGTTCTATGTTGACACGAGAAAAAAAATTGAAAGCAATAAGAGGCAATGGATATCGTTTCGTCCCCAAAGGTGGGATATTCCCTACCGAAAACCATCATGCTTCTTGTGAGAAGCTCCGGTTTGTGAGAAGCATATACCCAAACCACCCCCAAACGAACCCCGAAAAATCACAAAATTTCACACAGCACTCCTGTTGTTCTACATTGACACGAGAAAAAAAATTTGAAAGCAATAAGAGGTTATGGATATTGTTTCGTCCCCAAAGGTGGGACGTTCCGAATCGAAAACCATCATACTTGTTGTGAGAAGATCCTGTTTGTGAGAAGCATATACCCAAACATGCCCCAAACGGGACAAAATTTGTACCACAGCATGTTGATGCCACTCCATGATAGCATGCCAAGTTTCATCAATTTCAGACGAGTTTTGGATTTACTAGAATTTAAAAACCAGGCATCTCAATGTTTTGCCGGCAATCAACGGTGCCCCGGTGTTTGAAATTCATTCCCATTTCTTGCATGGGACCTAAGCATGCACCCAAGGTCACATATTTTATTTTTCAACCAATTTATATGCACTGGAGTATGTGCATGTATTTCAAATTTGAAGTATGCACATAAATGCATTGAAAACTCACTTAATGCATAAAAATGTCCAAACGAACCCCGAAAAATCACAGAAATTCACACAACACTCCTGTTGTTCTATGATGACACGAGAAAAAAATTGAAAGCAATAAGAGGCAATGGATATTGTTTCGTCCCCAAAGGTGGGACGTTCCCTACCGAAAACCATCATGCTTGTTGTGAGAAGCTCCGGTTTGTGAGTAGCATATACCCAAACCTGCCCCAAATGGGACAAAATTTGTACCATGGCATGTTGATGCCGCTCCATGATAGCATGCCAAGTTTCATCACTTTCAGACAAGTTTTGAATTTACTAGAATTTAAAAACCAGGCATCTCAATGTTTTGCCGGCAATCAACGGTGCCCCGGTGTTTGAAATTCATTCCCATTTCTTGCATGGGACCTAAGCATGCACCCAAGGACACATATTTGATTTTTCAACCAATTTATATGCACTGGAGCATGTGCATGTAGTTCAAATTTGAATTATGCACATAAATGCATTGAAAACTCAGTTAATGCATAAAAATGTCCGAACGAACCCTGAAAAATCACAAAAATTCACACAACACTCGTGTTGTTCTACGTTAACACGAGAAAAAAAATTGAAAGCAATAAGAGGCAATGGATATCCTTTCGTCCCCAAAGGTGGGACGTTCCCAATCGAAAACCATCATGCTTGTTGTGAGAAGCTCCGGTTTGCGAGAAGCATATACCCAAACCTGCCCCAAATGGGACAAAATTTGTACCACGACATGTTGATGCTGCTCCATGATAGCATGCCAAGTTTCATGAATTCCAGACGAGTATTGGATTTACTAGAATTTAAAAACCAGGCATCTCAATGTTTTGTCGGCAATCAACGGTGCCCCGGTGTTTGAAATTCATTCCCATTTCTTGCATGGGACCTGAGCATGCATCCAAGGACACATATTAGATTTTTCAACCAATTTATATGCACTAGAGCATGTGCAAGTAGTTCAAATTTGAATTATGCACATAAATGCAGTGAAAACTCAGTTAATGCATAAAAATGTCCAAACAAACCACGAAAATTCAAAAAAATTCACACAACACTCCTGTTGTTCTATGTTTACACGAGAGCAATAAGAGGCAATGGATATCGTTTCGTCCCCAAAGGTGGGACGTTCCCTAGCGAAAACCATCATGCTTGTTGTGAGAAGCTCCGGTTTGTGAGAAGCATATACCCAAACCTGCCCCAAATGGGACAAAATTTGTACCACGGCATGTTGATGCTGCTCCATGATAGCATGCAAAGTTTCATGAATTTTAGACGAGTTTTGGATTTACTAGAATTTAAAAACCAGGCATCTCAATGTTTTGCCGGCAATCAACGGTGCCCCAGTGTTTGAAATTCATTCCCATTTCTGGCATGGGACCTAAGCATGCACCCGAGGACACATATTTGATTTTCCAACCAATTTATATGCACTGGAGCATGTGCATGTATTTCAAATTTGAATTATGCACATAAATGCGTTGAAAACTCAGTTAATGCATAAAGATGTCCAAACGAACCCCGAAAAATCACAAAAATTCACACAACACTCTTGTTCTTCTACGTTGACACGAGAAAAAAATTTGAAAGCAATAAGAGGCAATGGATATCATTTCGTCCCCAAAGGTGGGACGTTCCCTGCCGAAAACCATCATGCTTGTTGTGAGAAGCTCCGGTTTGTGAGAAGCATATACCCAAACCTGCCCCAAATTGGACAATATTTGTACGACGACATGTTTATGCCGCTCCATGATAGCATGCTAAGTTTCATGAATTTCAGACAAGTTTTGGACTTACTAGAATTTAAAAATCAGGCATCTTAATGTATTGCCGGCAATAAACCGTGCCCCGGTGTTTGAAATCCATTCCCATTTCTTCCATGGGACCTAAGCATGCACCCAAGGACACATATTTGATTTTGCAACCAATTTATATGCACTGGAGCATGTGCATGTAGTTCAAATTTGAATTATGCACATAAATGCTTTGAAAACTCAGTTAATGCATAAAAATGTCCAGACGAACCCCGAAAAATAACAAAAACTCACACAATACTCCTGTTGTTCTATGTTGACACAAGAAAAAAAATTGAAAGCAATACGAGGCCATGGATATCGTTTCGTCCCCAAAGGTGGGGCGTTCCCAACCGAAAACCATCATGCTTGTTGTGAGAAGATCCTGTTTGTGAGAAGCATATACCCAAACCTGCCCCCAAATGGGACAAAATTTGTACCACAGAATGTTGATGCCGCTCCATGATAGCATGCCAAGTTTCATGAATTTCAGACGAGTTTTGGATTTACTAGAATTTAAAAACATGGCATCTCAATGTTTTGCCGGCAATCAACGGTGCCACCAATTTATATGCACTGGAGCATGTGCATGTATTTCAAATTTGAATTATGCACATAAATGCGTTGAAAATTCAGTTAATGCATAAAGATGGTCAAACGAACCCCGAGAAATCACAAAAATTCACACAACACTCCTGTTGTTCTATGTTGACACGAGAAAAAAAATTGAAAGCAATAAGAGGCAATGGATATCGTTTCGTCCAGAAAGGTGGGACGTTCCCTACTGAAAACCATCATGCTTGTTGTGAGAAGCTCCGGTTTGTGAGAAGCATATACCCAAACCTGCCCCAAATGGGACAAAATTTGTACCACGACATGTTGATGCCGCTACATGATAGCATGCCAAGTTTCATGAATTTCAGACAAGTTTTGGATTTACTAGAATTTAAAAACCAGGCATCTCAATGTTTTGCCGGCAATCAACGGTGCCCCGGTGTTTGAAATTCATTCCCATTTCTTGCATGTGACCTAAGCATGCACCCAAGGACACATATTTGATTTTTCAACCAATTTATATGCACTGGAACATGTGCATGTATTTCAAATTTGAATTATGCACATAAATGCATTGAAAACTCAGTTAATGCATAAAGATGTCCAAACGAACCCCAAAAAATCACAAAAATTCACACAACACTCCTGTTGTTCTACGTTGAGACGAGAAAAAAATTGAAAGCAATAAGAGGCAATGGATATCCTTTCATCCCCAAAGGTGGGACGTTCCCTACCGAAAACCATCATGCTTGTTGTGAGAAGCTCCAGTTTGTGAGAAGCATATACCCAAACCTGCCCCAAATGGGACAAAATTTGTACCACGCCATGTTGATGCCGCTCCATGATAGCATGCCAAGTTTCATCAATTTCAGACGAGTTTTGGATTTACTAGAATTTAAAAACCAGGCATCTTAATGTATTGCCGGCAATCAACGGTGCCCCGGTGTTTGAAATTCATTCCCATTTCTTGCATGGGACCTAAGCATGCACCCAAGGACACATATTTGATTTTTCAACCAATTTATATGCACTGGAGCATGTGCATGTAGTTCAAATTTGAATTATGCACGTAAATGCAGTGAAAACTCAGTTAATGCATAAAAATGTCCAAACGAACCCCGAAAAATCACAAAAATTCACACAACACTCCTGTTGTTCTATGTTGACACAAGAAAAAAAATTGAAAGCAATACAAGGCAATGGATATAATTTCGTCCCCGAAGGTGGGACGTTCCCAACCGAAAACCATCATGCTTATGTGAGAAGATCCGGTTTGTGAGAAGCATATACCCAAACCTGTCCCAAATGGGAGAAAATTTGTACCACAGAATGTTGATGCCGCTCCATGATAGCATGCCAAGTTTCATGAATTTCAGACGAGTTTTGGATTTACTAGAATTTAAAAACCAGACATCTCAATGTCTTGCCGGCAATCAACGGTGCCCCAGTGTTTGAAATTCATTCCCATTTCTTGCATGGGACCTAAGCATGCACCCAAGGACATATATTTGATTTGTCAACCAATTTATATGCACTGGAGCATGTGCATGTATTTCAAATTTGAACTATGCACATAAATGCATTGAAAACTCAGTTAATGCATAAAGATGTCCAAACGAACCCCAAAAAATCACAAAAATTCACACAACACTCTTGTTGTTCTACGTTGAGATGAGAAAAAAATTGAAAGCAATAAGAGGCAATGGATATCCTTTCGTCTTCAAAGGTGGGTCGTTCCCTACCGAAAACCATCATGCTTGTTGTGAGAAGTTCCAGTTTGTGAGAAGCATATACCCAAACCTGCCCCAAATGGGACAAAATTTGTACCATGGCATGTTGATGCCACTCCATGATAGCATGCCAAGTTTCATCAATCCCGGACGAGTTTTGGATTTACTAGAATTTAAAAACCAGGCATCTCAATGTTTTGCCGGCAATCAATGGTGCCCCGGTGTTTGAAACTCATTCCCATTTCTTGCATGGGACCTAAGCATGCACCCAAGGACACATATTTGATTTCTCAACCAATTTATATGCACTGGAGCATGTGCATGTAGTTCAAATTTGAATTATGCACGTAAATGCAGTGAAAACTCAGTTAATGCATAAAAATGTCTGAACGAACCCCGAAAAATCACAAAAATTCAGACAACACTGCTGTTGTTCTATGTTGACACGAGAAAAAAATTGAAAGCAATAAGAGGCAATGGATATCGTTTCGTCCCGACAGGTGGGACGTTCCCTATCGAAAACCATCATGCTTGTTGTGAGAAGCTCCGGTTTGTGAGAAGCATATACCCAAACCTGCCCCAAATGGGACAAAATTTGTACCACAGAATGTTGATGCCGCTCCATGATAGCATGCCAAGTTTCATGAATTCCATACGAGTTTTGGACTTACTAGAATTTAAAAACCAGGCATCTCAATGTTTTGCCGGCAATAAACGGTGCCCCGGTGTTTGAAATTCATTCCCATTTCTTGCATGGGACCAGTGCATGCACCCAAGGACACATATTTGATTTTTCAACCAATTTATATGCATTGGAGCATGTGCATGTAGTTCAGATTTGAATTATGCACATAAATGCAGTGAAAACTCAGTTAATGCATAAAAATGTCCGAACGAACCCCGAAAAAGCACAAAAATTCACACAACA